>NC_050098.1:130108206-131358206 GCF_902167145.1 Zea mays | reverse complement strand
TCATGAAGCTCCTATAAACAACAACTTCGTCTACTTTGGGCACAGGGGCGACGCTGTCCCCTCCAGCCCTCTGTAACACCCTGAATTTGGGGGTATAAAATTTCTTTCTTATGATCATCCAAATTGAGGCGTTACTCTTCTCTATCTCACTCTAGCCTCTCTCTCCCTAGTTTTCTCCCTCTCTTTTTCTTTTAATTGGGGTTAGTTGAATTAGTGAAGAATTATTTATTTTATTTTTCCCAAAACATATGAGTCATAGAATGTTGCATCATATTGAGCCTAAATATTCTTTGAATTGTTGCACATATTTGATTTGGTTTGGATTTGAAACTTGATTTGAATTTGAATTGAAAACCCTAGAGAAAATAAATAGAAAAGCAATTGGAAAATCCCTAGAAAAAGGAAAACCTATTTCAGCCCAAACCGGCCCACTAAGCCCAGCCCGCGAGCGCGCGCCCGCGCGCCCTCGGTGCCTGACAGGCAGGCCCCGCCTGTCGACGCAAACCTGAGCGCGCTCCCTCTCTCGCTGCTCTGTGGGGCCGAGCTGTCGGCGCCATTCTCTTCCCCCGCGCCTGCTCTCTCTCTCTCTGCCCCGCCGTCCCCACCTGTCAGTCGTCTCTAACCTCTCGCCCACGATCTCCCCGCCGCGCCCGCGCCCACGACCGTGCGTTCTCCAGCCACGTCTTCGCGCCCGCGCCCCTTTTGAGCCCCGCGCCCTACTCGCCCACCTCCCCTCTCTCATTTGTGCCCTCTACCAGACTCTCTCGCCCTCTCTCTCGCTCTGCCCACGCAAGCAGAGAACTCCGCCACCGCCCGCCGTCGACCGCTGCCTGTTTTGCAGCCACCGTAGCGTCCGCGCCGCGTCTAGTGCCACGGTGAGCTCCGCCTCGCTGTCAGCTGCTCGGGACACCCTTCGGTGTGCCCTCTCCCTCTCTATTTCGTCTGGTCCGCGCTCATAGGAGCGATCCTTGGGTAGCCGGAGCCCCACCACCGTCACCCCGTCGAGTCCCTGCGCCTCCGCAATTGCTTCGTGACTCCAGCGCTTCCCCTCAAGGTGCGCAAACCGCCCGTACCCTTAATTTGGTCATCCTTGCTCTGTTGCCCGCGTGATTGCTCGCCGGAGCTATCCCGCGCCGCCATTAGCCCGCCCCACCGTGGTCTACGCCCTCTGGTGCCCTTGCACTAGCGTGAAGGCCATGGCTGAACCCACCAGACTGCCCTGATCGCGCCCAGGCTAGTCCCCAAGCCCCGGGAGCTCCACCGTGGCCAGCCTCCTCGTTTCTGGCGAGCTCTCGCCGCGGGACCGAGCGGCGCCACCGCGCCCATGTCCGCCTCTGGCCGTTAGATCTCGAGTGTCCGTCCGAGATTGGGCGGTTTAGACTCAACCCGAGGGGATCTAATCCCAGCACTCCGATCTAGATCCAACCGCCTCTCTCTCTTCCCCCTCCCCCGCGTCTCTGCCTCTGGGCCCGGCTGGTCAGCCCGCCCTAGCCCGCTGATGCCCTAGCCCCGCTTGTCAGCCGCGTCCGCGCGCCCGCGCGATCTAATCTGGGCCGCTGATCTCTGATCTGATGGCCAAGGATATCCTGTACCCCTTCGCGTGTAAGTTTTGCTTAAGAAGCACCTTGGTTTTAGGAAATTAACCCGCCGTCCTCTATTTCAGCGCGCAGGCCCCTGGTTTGTTTTAATTAAACCCCTGTACTTTTATTTAATCACACATTTAGCCCTAATTTCATATTTTAAACTTCAAAACTTGTTTATTTCATATCTTTTTCATATGAACTCCAAATTTAGTGGTTCAAATTGCAAAATGTTCATAAAATTATTCTCTGTTCAAATAAAATATGACCAACTGTAGTCTGTATACTTTAATTTTACACTTAGAATATAGGATTAAAGTATATGTTGATTTATTTATTTAATGAAATAAATAAAAGGAGAATCCTATGAGTTAAATTATATTTAATCTTGTGAGATTAGTGATATGCATTGCATGAATTCATTTTTGGTTTAACCTTTAGGTCTTAATGAAATAAATAGAATTAGGTATGTAATTATGGATAACACTTAAAGGATAATCAAATTCCTAAATGAGAGTAGCTATAATTTAATCTTTTCTTGGTGTAATTATTACTTAACCTTTTTGAGTTATGTTTCAACACTTAGAGAGTAATCAATCCCCAATTAAGATTAGTCCATTTTACAACTTGATCTTGTTCTCCTTTATTTTAGTGGTACCTCTTTTTGAGTTGTGTTCCAATGTTTGTACATGTTTGATGTGATGTTCATTTTTACCTTCCAAATGTATTGAATGTATGCTTGCTTTACTTAGACAACGAGCAGCTCGTGGTTCCTAAGTGTGTTGCCAAAGATCCCTCTGAGCAACAACCTTGTGAAGGCAAGTGTCCTTAGATCTATCATGTCCTACTTTACTTTATAATTTACTATCCCGCATTACATTATTGAAACCTAAGGATTGACTAGTCTGTATTTACCTTACCCTTGTTTACCTTTTTGGGTTAATCATGGTTAGCTTATGCTATTGCTTTAACTTAATCAATGAACATGATGTGATCTTTTATGATACGATGATGTTATCCCGATGAGGTTCTTGTGATTACATTAGGGGGCTCGGGCTATTTCCAGAGTGCCTCTTCGTAAGGACCTGTTTGGGGAGTGACAACTTGAGATAACAGTGCAATCATGAGGGTGGAATGGGATGCCCTTAGCTGATTAATTAGAGGAACCAGAGGAGTAGTTGGCTTCGCCGTAGGGCCGTCAATGGGGTTCGGGCATAGTACTTGCTCTGCCGAGGCTGGTTGCAGAGGTTCTTTGATTTGGTTTTGTTAGTCACCCTTCCTTTGGGGAGATGTACTGTGTTTATCAAACTGGAGAAACCTAGCAGGCGACTATGACCTATGGGAAATCTTTGTAAAGGCTACGTAGTGAGACCCTGCTAGGTCACCTTGGTAGTGATCAATGGGGATGCTAGAACCCCGGGTAGAATGGGAATCACGGCTTGTGGGTAAAGTGTGCAACCTCTGTAGAGTGTTAGAAACTGATATATCAGTCATGCTCATGGTTAAGAGCATCCTTGGGATCCTCTTTGATTAGAAGAACTTTGATTACTTTTATGATGATGATTAGCAATGATGGTTATAAATCTGATCTCTAGTATATCCTCTTGGAGGGAGTACTTTTGGGTAATAACTGGTTTATTACTAAAATTTGGCTCTATTTATATAATAAAACTTGACCAACTAAAAGCAACTGCTTAACCTTAACTCCACATACAGCTAGTCCACTTTAGCCAAACGGGACATTTGCTGAGTACGTTGATGTGTACTCACCCTTGCTTTACAAACCACACCCCACCCCAGGTTGTCCCCATTGTACTTAGTGCTCAGGAGGAGATGTTGGCAACATGGAGGACTTTGAGGAGTTCTAGGACTACGACGAGTTCTAGTTTACTTTAGTGGCAAACCCCCAGTCAGTTGCCTATGTAGGCTTATCTTCTACGTTTCGTTACTCCGCACTTTGATGTTAATGTTAAATACTAAGGATATGTATTAGATTCTGTGGATGTCTCAGACATCTTGATGTAATTCCATTATTTAATTCGAGCATTGTGCGATGATGTCCAATTATGTAATCGCTGTGTACATGAGTTCTGATCCTGGCACGTACATGGTTCGCATTCGGTTTACCTTCCAAAACCGGGTGTGACACCCTCACAATGGAAATATCACGGAAATATCTCCCTTTCATAGCATCAATCTGACTTTGCTTGATGGATGACTTCCCGAAGATGGTATGACTCGGCCACCAGGGCCGATCTTCGGCATCTTCGTTTCCACTTTCCACATCAAAGTTTTCGCTATCGCTAGAATCTTCAGACAACCCAGCTAGCATTTCATTGGTGATCTTCTCTGTGTTCGTCTTCTCCATAGCCTCGTAAGACCCAGCTAGTGCAGGGTCAACAACCTTCTTCTCTTCAGCCATCTAGTAAGCACTTGTGCAAATGCCGAAGCTCACAAATCAATCAAAATCTAACAGAGCAAGAAAATCCAAGCTTGAAAAAATAGCACAAGCGGTTGAAATGACACGTCAAATGCTATCAATACGGGTTCCTATTTATATGCCCAGCGCATTACAACTTGGTGGGCTCTACATGTCATTGACTTTCGCTATTCTAGCGATGAGAAGGTGTTTTTTTGGACCTTCGGCTAAAGGCCTTCGTTCACGTCATAGTCTGAATTTGTTAATACAAAAACAAATTAATACTGCGAGGGTCTACTGTTGGGGGCCTTCCTCTTCCAAAGGTCCTCAAAAACTTAACTAACATGTTTTCAGTATAACATAGACTGTTATAGGAGGCTTTGGCTTTGAGATGAAGGTGTGCGTGATATGAAGATGCAGTTTGAAGGAAGGACAAACGAGCTCCGAAGCTGCGGCTGAAGGAGCTTCGGCTTAGCATGATGACGATGGTGAAAGATGCAACCAACCTAAAGGAGAAAAGACTACTTAGTCCTAGATAGCTTGCCTTATGGTTAATAGTAAATGTCAGGGACATGAATGTAATTTTGCCCGGTCTGCGTCCCGTGCCTATAAATAGATGAACAGTAATACCGTACTGTTCACACTGCATTGTAATTGCTCATGTGTCACTCACATTATCACCTTCTGTCAAGCCGAAGGTATCAATGAAATATAAATATTGTGAACATCTACTCATGTTTATGAAATGAAATAAGAATGTAAATAATTTATTGCTATATTATCATTATTTACATTCTTCTTCTGTATTTCGTGTTTCTTCATTTATATTTATTTACTTACCAAGATGATGAAGGTACGTCCTTGATGACCTTCGTCTGAAGATCATTATATCCAAAAGGAGATAATGTTTCGAAGGACGAAGGTCTTTAATCATTAACAATTGTGTTGCTTTGTTCTTGATGTATAGCATTTGAGAACAAGAACCAACATTGTATATACCTAATAGGAGTAATTTATATAGAATAACTCACTATCCTATTTATTATAGTTTTTATGTAGCCAACATTTTATATTTACTATTTATTAAATTTTAGGGATGAAAGTCTCAATTCATAACTTTGTTATAATACGCTTGAGATTTTAAATCTTTAGGAAATTTTCTTAACTCACCAAGATACGATTTTGGAGTGTTACAATAGGAGCTGGAGTGGTATAAGCAGCCCTATTGGGACAGTAGTTGGCATAATGATCGACCTGTCCATATTTGAAGCATGACCTGTTTGTGGATGTATTAGGAGCAACAGGTCCTGCCGGGGTGTTTGCTTGAGGAGGACCAGATTGGGTCTATTGAGTCCGTTGCCTGGAACTGCCATGAGCTGGTGTGCCTCGAGGTGTAGTATAACGGGGACGGGTACTACTTCCATCATGTCCCTAGTTAGTAGCCCTTCTCTTTTCTCCTAGCTCAATTCTCTTGTGTTCCAGAGCGATAGCCTTGTCTAGCAGTCTCTATAAGGACTGGAATGTGTGGGACATTAGTTGGTATTGGAGTGGCATAATCAATCCTTCCAGAAATAACTCTTGCTTTTTCTCATCATCATCAACTTCCCTAGGGGCATATCAAGATAGTTGGGTGAATTTGTCTCTGTATTCACTTACTGGCATGTCTCTCTGTTTGAGGGATAGGAACTCCTTTTTCTTGATCTTCATGAGACCAGTAGGAATATGGTAATTCCTGAAGTGAGTGGAGAATTCTGCCCAAGAAATGGTGTTAGCAGCAGCATGTGATGTGCAGTATGCATCCCACCAATTCACAACGGGGCCAGTAAGGCGACCCGATGCATAGAGTACTTTCTCCTTGTCAGTGTAATGAGCTATATTGAGCATCTTTTCCATGGAATTTAACCAGTCGTCGCCTATAGTGGGTTTGAGGAGTTAGAGAATTTAGGTGGCTTGTGACTCATAAACTCCCAGTGCTTATCCCTAGACGGAGCTGGTGGTGGTGGAGGTGGTAGTTGTTGTCGTTCCTGCCGCTCTTGACACATTTCTTGACGTTCTTGACGCATTTCTTGTCGTTCTTACCGAATCTGTGCTTGCATTTCTATCATTCTGTTGGCCATTTGTTGTAGTAGTCGCATTTGAGCAGCAACCACGTCATCAGCTGGCGTGGGATTCTTTTCTGGTTCCGATTATTTACAGCCCTTCTTCGACGAATTCGTGCGGGGTAGATCAACACCTCCTCCCCTCCTTGTATTAACCATATGAGTTAGAGACATATGATAAGATAGTTTTGTAAGGGGAATAATTTAGTAGGCAACACAGATAGCCTAGTAGCTAGTCATAAACTGAAGGATCTTAGACAGAGCTTTGATCTATTGTTTTGTGCCTATGTCAGGATAACTATGCTTATAAGATGAATCTCCAAGGATAAGATAGAATTTGCTAAGATAAGATAGATATGTGATACTAGATACATTTTAATGGGGCATAATCTAGGTGTTGGGGGCCTTCGGCTTCCGAAGGTCCTCAAAAACATGATTTAACAATGTTTTCCAAGTATGCGAGCAGGTATCTTCGGAATCAGGTTGCGGGTATACAAGAGCATGGTTAAGACGAAGCTTGACTGAAATGGAAGACGATCATGACGAAGGATGAAACGTGTCACACCCGGGTTTTAGGGGTCCAAAGCCCGGGCGCGAACATAATCACCAGGTGTGCTGGGACCAAGTCTCACACATATGATGAATAATGGCACAGGATCGAATGTCACATCTTTACTATATAATCGGAGTTTTGTACAAAATAAATAAATAATTACATTATATGGAGACAACGGTCCAACAACCCGAAGTTGACTGGGAGACGACGGCCTAGACCTCTCACGAACACATCACAGCATCCTCCATGCGCCTCATCCTGTGGTACATGTTCTTGACCTGTGGGGGGTGTGAGACAGCAAGAGTGAGCTCACATACGTTCATCGCTCAACAAGTTGTGGGGAATAATGTGCATGAACTCGCCAAAGGTGGGAGCTCACGTGAAGTGTAAGGCTTACCAAAGAGGATGGTTAGAGCTGAGCATTGCTTTTTAAGTTGGTCAAAATTTTATTAGCAGTTACTAAGTATAAGTAAATACCAACCCAATTAAGAAAAGTAATAACATCACCTGCGATGCAATGCATATGACAAATTGAATTTAGTTCCATAAATTAATCATCAGAGAGTCCTGAGCTGCTCATGACCGTGAGCTCGGCTAGTATACCAGTTTTACACTCTGCAGAGGTGGTACCCTTTACCCACAAGTCATGTTACCCGTCTGCCAAGGGATCGCGACTTCCCATACACCTCTACCGAGGAGGCGAGGCAGGGTAACACTACGAGGCCTTTACAAAGTTCCACTAGCTTCAGAAAACCCGCTACAGTTTATAGGAAGCTCCAATGCAGGAATCCCTTGCAGGACCGCCATCGCAGCAAAATCCTCCCGAGGGCCTCCCTACACTGACCACTCCCCTACTGCCCTTGCCCCTTTCGGGTAAGGTAGTCCTCCACTAGCTTTCCTAATTAGTCAGCCAAGGGCGTCCATAAACCCTTGTGGTGGCACGTGTTTCTCAAGTTAAGCTCTATGTTCCAATTAACATTTAATGATCTTGTCATGAACATAAATAAAATAACAACATAATTGGAACATAGATATAATGAAATATTAACCCAAAACCATATCAAGCAGTAGCAGAACTACCCAAGTGATTCAGGGGTAAACAAGGTATTCAGGATAAACAAACTAGGGTGACCTATTGGGTCCCATCAAAATTAAACCTATGCATGGTAAATGATTATAAAGAACATTATTGGGTACAAAGTGGACAAGGGCACAACTTGCCTGGGACTTGAGATTCCAGTTACCAGGATGATTCTTCAGATCTCCGAAATCTCGCGCTAGTCGTAGCAATACAAACAAACATGGTATAGATAAAAATTAACATCACACCAAACATAAGAACAAACTGAATAATAATGATCTATGCGTCGCTATGAGACTAACGCAACTTGAACGGATCAAGTCGAAGTTAAAACGGATGAGTTATGATTTTTCTAAGGTTTTATGTATTTGATATAAGATTAATTAGAATATAAATTTTAATGTGACTTAATGTCAAAACCAGAGGTACTATGTGATAAACAATAATATTATATAATTATAGAAATTGGAATGAACTAATTTGGACATTATATGAATTTTCTACAAATTAAACAAGTTTCTGCATTTAAATATGTACTAAAAACTATTTTTTTAAATGATTTTCCCTGTTTCATTAATTATCTGGACTGGGCGACAAATCCTGGAAAATTCAGGGGCCTAAACCGAAGTTTTCTAAGACTCAGTGAATAATGAATGTGGACGGCGGGTTGTTTTCTTAGTTTTCCGAGGGTTCTTGTGTAAAAACGACAGGGCGAAGGGGTATCATTAAATCTGAGTCGCCCGATCGGAGATGGGCGCACGAGATTAGATCTCACCAACCGCACAGCGCGAACCCTAAGATGACAATCCGACGGTCCCGATTTAATGAGTCCAAGTACGAGTAGCCACCATCCGATCCTGATCGCACGGTTGACGCGTAATCAGAACGAACCGGTAAGCGCGATCTAATCAGAGCCGTTCGCTGTGCATCCAACGGCGCATGCAGCTTCTTCATCCCTAGGCGAGCGCCATGGCGAGCCGCGGTCCCGCACGACGGCAGTGCCGCCGGAGCTACACTCGTTCCCCACCCAGTGTGCCCCCTATCCTACCAACGACTGGATCGCATAGAGGGGAAAATGGTGATCCTGGTGAGAGCTTCCATACCGGTGCTCATGCGGCGTAGACCCCCGCCCATGGTGACCGGCGGCTCCGCGGCGGATTTGGCGAGCAATTGATCGGCTCCGAGCGGTCCCCCGAGCTTCCTCGATATCTGCAAGCCCGCGGCGAGGTTCTCCCTTGCTCCACAGGACTCCGAGGGCACGACCAGAGCCAATGAACGCAGCACGAATCGATGGCGGTGGCGGATCTCAACACGGCGCTATTTAATGGGGAGTAGGGGGGGGGGAAATTGGAGCAGTTCCGAAGGAAGCGCGCGGTCTGTTGAGCTCGATGCGAATTTGGGGGAGATGATGAACAGAGACCGAGTCCGCGCGGTGATGTGCGGCGTTCGCTGCAGGGAAGGAGTCCGTGATGGCCTGGCCTACGCGAGGAGCGGCTGACACACGGGCCCAACGGCGCAGTGAGGTGAGTGGGCGGGCGCGTTTTGAGAGACTGATAGCCGGGCCCACTCGACAGGGTCACCGCGCGCGCCCAAGAAAGGGGGTGTGGGACTGACCCGTGGGTCCCAAGGGTCAGTGAGAGTGCCCAAACGTGCAAGCGCGACAACAGGAAAGGAGGTGGGCCGGCAGAGGTTAATTCGGCCCAAGTGCAGCAGTTCTTGTTTTCTTTTTTTTTCTAGTCTTATTTCCTTCACTTTCAAATTCAGTTTGAGTTCAATTTTAATTCGAACTTTTTGTGGCTCTTTCGTATTCAAATTTATATGTTCTATTCCTCTGAACATAGTATGAATAAATTTTATTTATTTACAAATTTATTCTGTTTTGCATAGTATTTTCTCTCTGGCTTTATATACATTATTTCCAATTTCCTAAAGTGCATTTTTTTTGTTAACTTCAAACTCTCACTCAAGTATTATATATATTATTATTATTTTAAATGCACAAACAAATAAGACCCAACATGATGCATAAGTTGTTTATGTGCCACTTGTTAATTATTCACTTTTCAATGTGGTTATTCACATGTACCAATGAGTAAAGGCAACACATATAGGGAGAATAATCTTAGTTCTTATGCTTTTACAAATTTGGGTATTACAAATCCTACCCCCCTTAAAAATAATCTCGTCCTCGAGATTTGTAAGAAAGAGATACATAAGGATTGGTTTGTGATTCGGCTTTTAGTCTATAATAGGTTCAAGATCCAGGGATTCATATATTTTTTTAGACAATAGTGGGTGATTAGGAAGGCCTGTGTATATATGGGTATACCCACTTTATTATGCAGGATGAAAGATATCTTTAAAGCATATATAGTTTTGGGTAAGAAGGAATGGGGTAAGAAAAGACTCCATCCAAGATTGTGGATCTTGACTCATCTTGGTGATCTCACTTGATCCTTGAAGACTTGAGTTGGTGCTCATCCTTTCTTGATGAAGTTGATCATCTTCGATCTTCATTCTTGAAGTTGTTATCCAAATTAGGGACATGTAGTTAGGATAAGATGGTTAACAGGCTGGTGGCATAAGATAAGTGTATTATGGCAACATCTAGGATGGGAGGGATGGTCACCATGAATATGCTGGTAAGTTATTTGTTCATGGGTGGTTTGGTCTGATGTATTAATTTAAGTTAAAACATGGCCAGCAGGGTCTAATCCATTTCACTAGTATTAACTAGTCCGTTAAGTAACTCACTTTAGATTAGACCATATTAGATTGGATGGGATCTAGATTAGATTGGTATGACTAGATTAGACTATATAATATCTAATTACTTTGCATTAGATCATGGTTGTTTAAACTAGGGTGGATAAGTATGCTTATTAGGATAAGATGGATCCATAAAGATAAGATAGAATCTTTTGAGATCAGTTAGACCTATTAGGATGGGATAAAATCTTTTCCAGATAAGATGAGTCTATTGAGATAAGAGAGTATCTTTTAAGATGAGATGGATCTATTAGACTTGATATATTTTTGTGGGGGATATTCTAAGTTGGCTAGTTATTTTATCAACATTTTTTTGCTATATGCATATACAGATGTAATTGTGGACATTACTCCACAACTCATTACACTCAATCAAAGATCCAAATCAGACAAGTATCATAAGAACAAACATTCAAGTTCAGAGATATCAAAAAAAATAGTTTTGTTTTTGTTCCTAAGATTAGGTCTCCTATTCCTAAAAGTCACTTTAGGCACAGGATTTCAAAGTGTGAAATCCACATTTGTCTTTAGAAAGAAAAGGTAAGAATAATCAGAGTAGAGCGGAAATAGATGAGATAAGATTAAGAAAAGTTTAGAAAGAATCAGAGTGGCCGAGGTAAGTAGATAATGGTTGTCCAGTTCTATCTAGGTTTCGTCCTACAGTCAACATTCCTCTGATACCACTTCTGTCACACCCGGGTTTTAGGGGTCCAAAGCCCGGGCGCGAACATAATCACCAGGTGTGCTGGGACCAAGTCTCACACATATGATGAATCATGGCACAGGATCGAATGTCACATCTTTACTATATAATCGGAGTTTTGTACAAAATAAATAAATAATTACATTATATGGAGACAACGGTCCAGCAACCCGAAGTTGACTGGGAGACGACGGCCTAGACCTCTCACGAACACATCACAGCATCCTCCATGCGCCTCATCCTGTGGTACATGTTCTTGACCTGTGGGGGGGTGTGAGACAGCAAGAGTGAGCTCACATACGTTCATCGCTCAACAAGTTGTGGGTAATAATGTGCATGAACTCGCCAAAGGTGGGAGCTCACGTGAAGTGTAAGGCTTACCAAAGAGGATGGTTAGAGCTGAGCATTGCTTTTAAAGTTGGTCAAAATTTTATTAGCAGTTACTAAGTATAAGTAAATACCAACCCAATTAAGAAAAGTAATAACATCACCTGCGATGCAATGCATATGACAAATTGAATTTAGTTCCATAAATTAATCATCAGAGAGTCCTGAGCTGCTCATGACCGTGAGCTCGGCTAGTATACCAGTTTTACACTCTGCAGAGGTGGTACCCTTTACCCACAAGTCATGTTACCCGTCTGCCAAGGGATCGCGACTTCCCATACACCTCTACCGAGGAGGCGAGGCAGGGTAACACTACGAGGCCTTTACAAAGTTCCACTAGCTTCAGAAAACCCGCTACAGTTTATAGGAAGCTCCAATGCAGGAATCCCTTGCAGGACCGCCATCGCAGCAAAATCCTCCCGAGGGCCTCCCTACACTGACCACTCCCCTACTGCCCTTGCCCCTTTCGGGTAAGGTAGTCCTCCACTAGCTTTCCTAATTAGTCAGCCAAGGGCGTCCATAAACCCTTGTGGTGGCACGTGTTTCTCAAGTTAAGCTCTATGTTCCAATTAACATTTAATGATCTTGTCATGAACATAAATAAAATAACAACATAATTGGAACATAGATATAATGAAATATTAACCCAAAACCATATCAAGCAGTAGCAGAACTACCCAAGTGATTCAGGGGTAAACAAGGTATTCAGGATAAACAAACTAGGGTGACCTATTGGGTCCCATCAAAATTAAACCTATGCATGGTAAATGATTATAAAGAACACTATTGGGTACAAAGTGGACAAGGGCACAACTTGCCTGGGACTTGAGATTCCAGTTACCAGGATGATTCTTCAGATCTCCGAAATCTCGCGCTAGTCGTAGCAATACAAACAAACATGGTATAGATAAAAATTAACATCACACCAAACATAAGAACAAACTGAATAATAATGATCTATGCGTCGCTATGAGACTAACGCAACTTGAACGGATCAAGTCGAAGTTAAAACAGATGAGTTATGATTTTTCTAAGGTTTTTTGTATTTGATATAAGATTAATTAGAATATAAATTTTAATGTGACTTAATGTCAAAACCAGAGGTACTATGTGATAAACAATAATATTATATAATTATAGAAATTGGAATGAACTGATTTGGACATTATATGAATTTTCTACAAATTAAACAAGTTTCTGCATTTAAATATGTACTAAAAACTATTTTTTTAAATGATTTTCCCTGTTTCATTAATTATCTGGACTGGGTGACAAATCCTGGAAAATTCAGGGGCCTAAACCGAAGTTTTCTAAGACTCAGTGAATAATGAATGTGGACGGCGGGTTGTTTTCTTAGTTTTCCGAGGGTTCTTGTGTAAAAACGACAGGGCGAAGGGGTATCATTAAATCTGAGTCGCCCGATCGGAGATGGGCGCACGAGATTAGATCTCGCCAACCGCACAGCGCGAACCCTAAGATGACAATCCGACGGTCCCGATTTAATGAGTCCAAGTACGAGTAGCCACCATCCGATCCTGATCGCACGGTTGACACGTAATCAGAACGAACCGGTAAGCGCGATCTAATCAGAGCCGTTCGCTGTGCATCCAACGGCGCATGCAGCTTCTTCATCCCTAGGCGAGCGCCATGGCGAGCCGCGGTCCCCGCACGACGGCAGTGCCGCCGGAGCTACACTCGTTCCCCACCCAGTGTGCCCCCTATCCTACCGACGACTGGATCGCATAGAGGGGAAAATGGTGATCCTGGTGAGAGCTTCCATACCGGTGCTCATGCGGCGTAGACCCCCGCCCATGGTGACCGGCGGCTCCGTGGCGGATTTGGCGAGCAATTGATCGGCTCCGAGCGGTCCCCTGAGCTTCCTCGATATCTGCAAGCCCGCGGCGAGGTTCTCCCTTGCTCCACAGGACTCCAAGGGCACGACCCGAGCCAATGAACGCAGCACGAATCGATGGCGGTGGCGGATCTCAACACGGCGCTATTTAATGGGGAGTAGGGGGGGGGGGGAATTGGAGCAGTTCCGAAGGAAGCGCGCGGTCTGTTGAGCTCGATGCGAATTTGGGGGAGATGATGAACAGAGACCGAGTCCGTGCGGTGATGTGCGGCGTTCGCTGCAGGGAAGGAGTCCGTGATGGCCTAGCCTACGCGAGGAGCGGCTGACACACGGGCCCAACGGCGCAGTGAGGTGAGTCGACGAGCGCGTTTTGAGAGACTGATGGCCGGGCCCACTCGACAGGGTCACCGCGCGCGCCCAAGAAAGGGGCTGTGGGACTGACCCGTGGGTCCCAAGGGTCAGTGAGAGTGCCCAAACGTGCAGGCGCGACAACAGGAAAGGAGGTGGGCCGGCAGAGGTTAATTCGGCCCAAGTGTAGCAGTTCTTGTTTTCTTTTTTTTCTAGTCTTATTTCCTTCACTTTCAAATTCAATTTGAGTTCAATTTTAATTCGAACTTTTTGTGGCTCTTTCGTATTCAAATTTATATGTTCTATTCCTCTGAACATAGTATGAATAAATTTTATTTATTTACAAATTTATTCTGTTTTGCATAGTATTTTCTCTCTGGCTTTATATACATTATTTCCAATTTCCTAAAGTGCATTTTTTTTGTTAACTTCAAACTCTCACTCAAGTATTATATATATTATTATTATTTTAAATGCACAAACAAATAAGACCCAACATGATGCATAAGTTGTTTATGTGCCACTTGTTAATTATTCACTTTTCAATGTGGTTATTCACATGTACCAATGAGTAAAGGCAACACATATAGGGAGAATAATCTTAGTTCTTATGCTTTTACAAATTTGGGTATTACAAAACGATCACGAAGCTATGTGCAGAAAAGCTTCGGCATGACAGCAGAAAAGGGGAACCGACTTAAAGATGTAAAGCCAAATTAGACCTCGAAGAATTACTATAGAGTTATTGATAAAAGTAAAGGGCATTAATGTAATTTTACACGGGCTGCGTCCCGTGCCTATAAATAGATGAACAGTACTCCCGTACTGTTCACGCTGACTTGGCATTCGCATTAGCATCATGCTTGTACCCTTACTTTCCTTCAAGCCGAAGGTACATTTGTAATTTGTTGTTGTTTATATAAGTAAGATAAATAGAAATAAATTAATAATAATGTTCAAAGTAATCATGTTATTTTCCGTGTTTTGTGTATAAATCTCTCTTATCTTTTATTATGATTGTGAAGGTATGTCCTTCACAACCTTCGTCCGAAATTCATTATATCCGAAGGGAAATAATGTTCCGAAGGACGAAGGTCTTTGATATTTAACATTTTATGTTGCCTTGTTCTTAATTCATAGTATTTGAGAACAAGTCCCCAACATTGGCGCCCACCTCCGGTGAAGTCACTTCCATTTCTTGAGCTTTGAACACCTTCGGCAAGCAACACCTTCGTCATGCCGCCGAAAAAAGCTTCAGCGACAGGGGCTGCCACTCTGCAGCCGCTGGACCCCAATCAGGACGTCTTTTCTCTTAGGGAGGCCCGAAGCCAGAAGAGGAAGGCCACCAGTCCAACGCCTCCGGAGGACGACTTGGACCAGGAAATCCAAAACCTGGAGATGCTCCATCAACAAGTGCAACGAAAGAAGGAGAAGATGGCTCGTCTAGCTGACCTTCAGAGGCAGATAGATGAAGCTTCGGAAGAGGTTCGTCATCTTGCTCAAGATGACCAGAACCGAAGGCCTCCGTGCAGAGAGCTTCATCAGGAGGGCTTCTACAATGAGGACGACTGGTATGAAGATTTCCATCATGGAAATTTTGCTTTTGATGATGCTTCTCCTCTATCAACAAAATTGCAGGCTACACCATGGCCCCAGTCTTACAAGCCACCCCAGCTCCCCATGTACGACGGTCATTCAGACCCGAAGCAATTCTTGATGAGCTATGAAGCAACCATATCTTCGTATGGTGGCAATACTGCAGTCATGGCAAAGTCTTTTGTCATGGCCGTCAAGAGTGTCGCTCAAACCTGGTACTCCTCTCTTCGGCCAGGGACAATCACCTCATGGCAGAAGCTAAAGGATATGTTGATAACCAGCTTCCAAGGGTTTCAGACGAAGCCAGTTACTGCTCAAGCTTTATTCCAGTGTACTCAGGACCACGAAGAATACCTTCAGGCGTATGTCCGAAGGTTTCTACGTCTGAGGGCACATGCGCCAACAGTGCCCAATGAAATTGTCATTGAGGCCATGATTAAGGGACTTCGGCCGGGACCTTCAGCGCAATACTTTGCCAGGAAGCCACCACAAACTTTGGAAAAGCTGCTCCAGAAGATGGACGAGTATATCCGAGCTGACAATGACTTCCGCCAAAGAAGGGAGGAGGCATTCAGGTTCTCTGAAATGACCAGGGGCTTCGGAGGAAGATTTCATCCGAGGCACGTCAGGTCAATTCATAACTCCACTCAGAGTGATGGTAGAGGGAGCCAACAGCAAAGGCCACAATACTCCTCGCATGCTTCGGGGCAGCAGCAAAGCTCTTTTCGGCCGCCAGCGCCAAGGGGCAGAGGCGCCAGGGGCTTCGGGGGAAGATATGGGGATCAGCCAAGAAAAATCTACTGCCTATTCTGTGGTGAAGACAAGGGCCATACCACCAGGATGTGCCATGTTACCATCCAGAAGTAAAAGGAGATAGCAGAAGCTGCTGCACAACAGAGTCAGCCGAAGCAGGTCATGCATACTGCTTCGTACCATTCACCTTACATTCCAGAATATGTAGGCAATCACTCTACAGCTTCTGTTGCTTTGGCAAGCCAACCCCAAGCATCTTGGCAACAGCCTCCACCGCCACCACCAACACAACGAGGTCAGCAGCCAGAAGGGAGTCAGCACACTCACCTTCAGCGGAACTTCAGAGAGGAGTCCGAAGCTTGCACAGTCAATAGCACTGTGCCAGAGTCGAAGCACATTTACTGACAAATATCCTACCTCGACAGCAGCTTTTCGCATTTTTACATTCAGTATTATTTTCTTTTTAATAAGGAACAATTATGGAGAGTCTAAATGTCTTTTATCATCTTTCAATTTCTTGTAATAGTTTCGCTTTTTACCATAATGAAAATATATCTTTTCCATAGGCCTAAGTTGCCGAAGCATGAGAATTTATGATGGCAAGGAGGACCTTCAAATTATCAAAAATTTGTTCTAAGGAACGCAACGCAATTTTTTCGAAGCAGCAAAAAGTCGTTCCTAAGGGAGCGCAGTGTATGTTTTCTGAGCCTATAGCGAAAAATAAGCGTTGATTCCACTGAAAGTAAAAGGCGAAGAAGCTCCTAAGGGAGGCTTACAGCGAAAAATAAACGCTGATTCCGCTGAAAGTAAAAGGCGAAGAAGCTCCTAAGGGAGGCTTACAGCGAAAAATAAACGCTGATTCCGCTGAAGTAAAAGGCGAAGAAGCTTCTAAGGGAGGCTTACAAAGAAAAATTAATGTTAACCTTCGGCAAATATCATTTTGCACAGCATTACATCATTACATCATTTGCATAGCATAACATCATACATCATAGTGCATCAACAACGCAAGAAGGGGGGTCTCGATATTGATATTTGAAGATTGTTTTGAAGAAATAGTGACAAGCCACAAAAAATAGCCGTTGAAAAGTTATACCATCGTCAAACTCTGAAATGGAAGGACCTATTGATTATTGATTTTACAAGGATTGATCATTGATTTTTACGAAGCATGAAAAGAAGGGAAGGTGTTTTTTCGCCGAAGGCTCAAAAATGGTACGTATATGATGTTTCATGCATCGTCAAAAATAGAATTATAAACAGCTAAAATGCTATATCCAAAGTTACACAATATTACACATGATACTCAGCAAGCATTACAATCTAAATGTTTTTACAGCAGCATTTAATCTTCCTTTAAGACTACTTCTGCAGCTTCATTTAGAAGCTGATCAACAACTCTATCCATGATGGCTTCGGCCATTTGTTTAATTTCGTCATCCCCCTTCGTGTGGGGGCCTGGTGATAGCTCAGCAGGTTCTGAGGGAAGAGAAGATATGGATATATTACTATTACAAACCATGAACGAGTTCGAAATCAAAAAGTTACAACGAAGAGTCAGTTATCACTAATTAATACCTATTTGCCCTTCGGGCTCTGCGCTTTTCTCAGCAGCCTCTGCTACCTTCCTAGCATCATGGATGCCTTTTTCGCTTTTTTGAATGATTTCTTGGGCCATTTCTCGGCCGCCATTGTCCCAGATGTCGGTGAAAAATTTTCCACCAACCAGGCTTGCTTCGGCCGAGGGGTCTTTTATATCTTCGGAAGACAAGACAGTTTTGGATTGCGCTAAAGATTTCACATGATCACAGCCTTTTCTTTCCAAAACAGTAGCAATCCCCCTGGCGCCTGAAAAAGCACATATGTCTCCGCGGCTATTCAAGATTTCCTCGAAGGCCTCAGCTTCATGACTGATCCATTCAATCGGGCCTTCTGGATTCCCCCTTGTGAAATTTTCTTCGCTAGAGAATGCGCCAACGCTGGCGAAGCTGGATTTTATCTTCTTAACACACTCTATGGATTTGTCATAGCACCTTTTCTTGGATGCACGAAGCTCTTCAACATTTATTTCCAAATGATTTGCCCATTGATCACTAAGTTCTCGTTTTGTTTCTTCAAGTATGCGTTCTTCTTTAGCTCTGGCCAGCTGTTTCCGAAGATCCTAAATTTCGCGTTTTTGGGCTTCAGCTTGAGCCTTAGAGGTAGCTTCGTCTTCCTTTATTTTATCCACCAGTGTAAGCAGAATTTTATCTTTTTCCAAAGCTTCGTTCCTCAACTTAATAACCTCTGTTCGTAGGTTGTTGAAAGCAATATTATAGCTCTCGTCTTCGGCATTCTTTTGCGCTCTCAAAGCGTTGCTCAGTATTAAACCCTATATGAAAAAAGAATTAGTATAAGAATAAAAGAATGATTCAAAAATTACAAATTTTCAAATATACAATTCTCATACCTTCAGACTATTATATGCAAGGCTATCCGCAAGATCGTCCTTCGTCATAGCGCAGAGCCCAGCTTCAAGCTTCGGGAACCCCATACTTCTAGCCATCTCCCGGCAGACAGATAATTCTTTGTTGTCTGGGAGGCAGTATAAGAAGTCATCTTCATTTGTGCCGTTGAATACTAAGGCCCCTTTCGGATACTTCAGTTCTCGGGCATAGTGATTAGCTTCAAAAATTTCTTCTTCCGATAATTTCTTCCCCGAAGCATGTCGTACAATATAATCAAGTACTTTGGAAGATGCTTCGGGGGCAGCAGCGCCAGTTTCTTCAGCCAAAATTTGTTCTGCTATTTTTGTTTTTTCGGCTTCCAAGGATTTCACCTTGGCAGGCTCTGAAGGCCCGGCTTCAATTTCAGACTGTTGCTTTGAAGCTTCGGCGACAAAGGCTTCAGTATGTACTTCGGAAGTTTTAACAATTTTCTTTGGAGGTGTGCTTGAAGATTTGATTGTCTCTAAAACATCTAGCACATTAACCATCCTTCTTCTTTTAGGGGTCACTGCTGGACCCTTATGGCTTTTTGTCGTCTCAGTTTCTGCCGAAGGACTCAAGATTTCTGATGTCTTTATTTCTTCAGCTCTCGGTTCTTCTATTTTTTCAGTCGCTGGCACTTCGGCCAACACTTCAATATTTGGTAGGGGGTTGGCGCTTTACCTTCGGTGGCCGAAGAGGTCTCACCGGCAAATTCAGGTACTGTGGCCGGTTCAATATAACGTGGCCGGTGTGTGAGAACCTTTACCCTTTTCCTCTTCGGTGCCGGCTCACTAGGAGCGGCTGAAGCAGTTTCCTTCGCAGAGGATGGATTCTTTCTTTTTTGACCTCGCGCTGGATAGCGGTAGTTGGGGTAGACATACCCAATTGCATCAAATACTCGATTGAGCCTCTTCCTCTTTCGGCCTCCGAAGGCCGCTGATAATGCAGTATCTTCGGCCTTTGAGTATACACCTAGCAATTCATCACTGATGGCCTCAATACTTTTTAGCCAGTCATCATCCGACTCAACGAATTTATCTCCGTATTTAAATGTGTATTTCAGCCTGACTAGTCCACCTTCGTCAGTTTCTTTAATGGTTTCCTTCGGCATTTCCCATTTTTCCGCAAGTGGCCATACTCTGAAGGCAATGTATTCTTGGACCAAATCCCTTGTCCCAATAAAAGAGCAAACAACACCGAAGGCTCTCTGGCATTCTTCAGCTGCTTCATTCATTTCCACCTTCGGCCTCCGCAGGCCGAAGCGTTGCCAGATGGGACGCATAATGATCCTTTTTATATCTTCCCGTGATTTCAAGTCATTCTTCACGTAAAACCAATCTGCCATCCAGTCGCCGGGCCACCTCTTTCGAAAGGTCGGCATGGGGCAGCTTGACCCAGACCGGGAGCCGAAGCTGTAGCAGCCAAAATTGTTGTGATACTGTTCTTTACCCCAGGGTTTTGTCTCGTACAATAATTCATGTATGTTGCAGAAACTTTTCGCATTAGGTTCCAAACCTTGGCTTCTCACGGCCCACACAAAGATATTCATCCTTATGATTGCTTCGGGGGTAAGTTGGTGAAGGTAGATTTCAAATATCTTCAGTATTTCTACAACAAAACTGCTTAAGGGAAATCGTAGTCTAGCATTCAAGAAGCTTCGGAATACCACGACTTCATTTTCCCAGGAGTCGGACAAGTCTTCTCTCCTTCATCAGCCCTCACAATGGACAAGTCCTGGAAATATCTGCCTCTCATATTGACAAGATGATTTTCTTTAATACTTGATTTACCAAAAACCTCATGGCTTGGTCGCCAAGGTCGATCTTCGGAGTCTTCACCACCACTATCCACATCATAACTGTCACTGTCACCAGTATCTTCAGATAAACCCTCCAAAATTTCTTTAGTAATCTTCTCTGTATTAGTCTTCGACATTGATTGAAGAAAGCCCAGATGCATCTCCTCAGAAAGACTTAGCTTCGAATCACCAATAACTTTTTTATCTTCAGACATCCTTGCAAACGCTGAGAAAGTGCTCTCGAAACCGAAGCTTAAAAATCTAAAAAGTCAAGCAAGTGTTGTTGCGCGCAGGCTAAAAGTTGGGTGAGTAAAAGCAGTTGGCAAGAGAGCGTGCCAAATAAACTCGTGATGAGCTCTTATTTATACACCTAGTGCGTTGAAAACTGGAGGGTCCCGCTTGTCAAAGACTGTTGCTATTCTAGCAAAGAGAAGGTGTTTTTTTGGACCTTCGGCTTAAGGCCTTCGTCCATATCGCAATATGAATTTATCATTACAACAAATTAATATTGCGAGGGGCTACTGTTGGGGGCCTTCGGCTTCCGAAGGTCCTCAAAAACGTGATTTGACAATGTTTTCCAAGTATGTGAGCAGGTATCTTCGGAATCAGGTTGCGGGTATACAAGAGCATGGTTAAGACGAAGCTTGACTGAAATGGAAGACGATCATGACAAAGGACGAAACGATCACGAAGCTATGTGCAGAAAAGCTTCGGCATGACAGCAGAAAAGGGGAACCGACATAAAGATGAAAAGCCAAATTAGACCTCGAAGAATTACTATAGAGTTATTGATAAAAGTAAAGGGCATTAATGTAATTTTACACGGGCTGCGTCCCGTGCCTATAAATAGACGAACAGTACTCTCGTACTGTTCACGCTGACTTGGCATTCGCATTAGCATCACGCTTGTACCCTTACTTTCCTTCAAGCCGAAGGTACATTTGTAATTTGTTGTTGTTTATATAAGTAAGATAAATAGAAATAAATAAATAATGTTCAAAGTAATCATGTTATTTTCCGTGTTTTGTGTATAAATCTCTCTTATCTTTTATTATGATTGTGAAGGTATGTCCTTCACAACCTTCGTCCAAAATTCATTATATCCGAAGGGAAATAATGTTCCGAAGGACGAAGGTCTTTGATATTTAACATTTTAGGTTGCCTTGTTCTTAATTCATAGTATTTGAGAACAAGTCCCCAACACTAGGTTGGCTAGTTATCTTATAAACACCTTTTTATACCTATATGTATATGCAGATGCAATTGTGGACATTACTCCGCAACTCATCACACTCAATCAAAGAACCAAATCAAACAGTTATCATAAGAACAAACATTCAAGCGTATAGGTACCTACAAAAATAGTTTTGTTTTTGTTCCTAAGATTAGGCTCCTATTGCTAAAGGTCACTTTAGGTACAGGATTTCAAAGTGTGAAATCCACTTTTGTCTTTAGAAGTGAAAAGGTAAGAATAATCAGAGTAAAGTAGCAATAGATGAAAAAGATTAACAAAAGTTTAGAAAAAATTAGAGTAACAAAGATAAGTAGGTAAGGGTTATCCAGGTCTATTTAGGTTACGTCCAACAGTCAACACTGCTCTGATACCACTTCTATCACACCCGGATTTAGGGGTCCAAACCCGGGCACGACTCACATGTGTGCTAGGATCAAGTCTCACACATATGATCACTCATGGTACAAAAATGACTGTCACATCATTAATATATAACAGAGTTCTATACAAAATAGTTAAATAATTTAATTATACGAAGACAACGATCCAACAACCATAATTGATTGGGAGACGACGGCCTAGACCTCTCACAAACTCATCACAACATCCTTCACACGCCTCATCCTATGGTACCTGTTCTTGACCTTGGGGGATGTGAATACAGCAAGGGTGAGCTCACATACATTCATCGCTCAACAAGTTGTGGGGAATAATGTGCATGAACTCACCAAAGGTGGGAGCTCATGTGAAGTGAAAGTCTTACCAAAGGAGATGGTTAAAGATGAGCGATGCTTTTAGAGTTGGTCAAAATTTTATTAGCAGTTACTAAATATAAGTAGATATCAACCTAATTAAATAAGAGATCACAATTGATAATAACACCAGTGATGCAATGCATATGACATATTAAGTTTAGTTCCATAAATTAATCATGCGAGTCCTGAGTCGCTCTTGACCGCGAGCACGACTGATATACCAGTTTTACATTGTAAAGAGGTTGCACATCTTTACCCACAAGTCGCGTTACCCATTTGCCACGGGGTTGTACGGACAGGCAGGGTAGCACTACGAGGCCTTTCCAAAGTTCCACTAGTTCGAGAATACCCACTACGGTTTCAGGAAGAAGGAAGCATAGCAATCCCTCGTCCAAACTGCCATCGCAGCAGTTCGACCTAAGAACCTCCCTATACTCTGCAGCAACTCCTCCCCGCTTGCCCCTTTTGGGTAAGGTAATCTCTCCCTGGCTTTCCTAATTACATGGCCAAGGGCGACCCATTCCACCCTTGTGGTAGCACTGTTATCTCAAGTTAAGCTCCATGTTCCAATTAACACAATGATCTTGTCATAAACAATAATTAAAACAACAACATAATTAGAACATGACCATAGTATAACATTAATTTCTCAAAACCAGGTAGAGCAATAGCAAGTCTACCCAATAATTCATTTGTCTACAAGGGGGTGGGGTAAACAAATATAGGGAAACCTATTAGGTCCCATCAAGTTAACCTGAGCATGTCACAGTGATTAAGAGGACATTATTAGGTAGAAAGAAAAGTGATCAAGGGCACAACTTGCCTTAGATTCGAGATTCCAAGGTTCTTCACCAACTTGGTCTTCAAGTGACTCGTAACCTCGCTGCTACTCGTAGCAATACAAACAAACATGGTATAGGAAAAATTAACATCACACCAATCATGAGAACATATTGCATAAGAATATTTTACGCACTGCTACGAGATCCTAGGTTCGAGAACCACTAAATTCGGAGTCTCGGTTATAAAGTTATGATTTTCTGAAAGTTTAAGTGTATACTATAAAACAAATGAGGTACAAGATTTTAACCCTAGGTTTTATGGTAATACAAGGTTACCAGGTGATAAACAATCTTAATGTGAAATTAATGCAACTAGAATGGATTAATTTGGAGCTAGAATGAGTTAAATATGAATTTTACATGTTTTTAGATTTATTTTCATATACATTAATCTATTTTTTTGATTAAATTCATAATTATACCCGGTTGTTGGACTATGGTTATGATGTTCCAATAGTACAGGGGCTAAGGCGCAATTTTTCTGGGCTCGAATGTAATTTATTTTAACAGATATAGGACAATGGTCTATTTCCGGAAATCAGGAGGGTTCTTTAGCATAATGGTCACCGCGAAGGGGTATGCTTCGTTTCTAGCCGTTGGATTGAATACATGTGACTCCGATTAGATTGGCCCCTAGACGAACTGGTATGTCACAACACCCGTCGGATTCTACATCTATGGTTCAGGTTTTACGTAATCACGATTTAATCTGTTGCGTTGGTTACGGATCTAACGCCATCCAACAAGACCGCCCAAGCGTTAACCCCTCTTCTGATCGCAACTGTTGGTCATCGAATCAATGGTGGAGGGAACCTCCTCTTCCCCATGGCTAGCAGCGGCGGCGGCCCTGCCCAACATGGCGGTGCCATGGCCGGTGGATGGAACTCGAGGTTCTAGTACACCCCTTGAATTTGACTCGTGCTAAAGGATACGGGGTGACACAAACAAATGCCTATAGCTTCCTACCATAGAGATCGATCCGGACCTACCGACCACGGCGCGCAGCATCCCCGCGGCGGAAGGTTTCCCTTCGGGTTGATTTGGTGACAAGGGGATCCCGGGAGGATTGGAGGGGATTGAGTGGGAAATAAACTAATTTCCCCCTCAATCCCCTCCAATCCTCTCGGGATCCCGGGTCACCAAATCAACCCTTCCGGTGAGAAATTTCGGCCTCCCTAGTCAAGTTATCAGCGTACCGCGCTAGGCGATACACAACGTGGTGATCAGCAATGGTTCTGGGGAGTTTCTTACCCGCAATGGCGCGGATGTGATGCCAGAGAGTAGCTGGTCCGCGGGCCCATGCTGTCGGCGCCAAGCGTCGCGGCACCAGCGCACAGGTGCAAGGCTAGTAGGGGCGTGTGTAGGTGGGCCACACGGTGGGCCGAGATATGAGGAAGGGAGCCCGAATAAGCCTCTTTGTTATTATTATTTTTACTTATTTTCTTTCTCTTCTCTTATTTCTCTTTCCATTTTCAAGTTATATTTTTCTAACTTAAATTTGTCTCATGAACTTGAACTCAAATGCAAAAAATTAAGAACCTCAGCATGAAATGCATATTTCAGTATTTATTTATTTGTTACTTGAGTAATTTAATTCCATTATTTGAATATGCAAAAAGAAAACAAAAGAAACCAATTAATCTCTAAAGGTTCCATAATCCCAAAACACCAACACATAAATATATTTATTTATTTTATTATTTTTCTCTTATACAAATTTTGGGCTTTACACCTTGCCTTTGCCTACAACTTCATTTCCCTTTCAATCGAAGACTAAGTATAGAGATACACTTGAAAGCATATTAGTCTTAGCTTTGGCACAAGAAGAAATAAAATATATATATATTTGTACCAAATGAAAGAGACATGACATGATCAAAGGTATAAAATGAGCAATGTGTGCATGATTTCAATCAATGTTCCGAGAATCTAAGACATTTAGTTCATTCCTAAGCTTTCTAAAGGTCTTTTCATCTAATGGCTTGGTGAAGATATTGGCTAACTGGTTTTGGGTGCTAACATAATCAATTGCGATATCTGCCCGTTGTTGGTGATCTCTCAAGAAGTGATACCGGATGTCTATGTGCTTTATGCGGCTGTGTTCAATAGGATTGTTCGCCATGCGGATTACACTCTCATTGTCACATAGGAGAGGGACTTTGCTCAATTTGTAGCCATAGTCCCTAAGAGTTTGCCTCATCCAGAGTAATTGTGCACAACAATGTCCTGCAGCAATATACTCAGCTTCGACGGTGGATAGAGCTACTGAATTTTGTTTTTTTTAAGCCCAAGACACCAGGGATCTCCCTAAAAACTGACAAGTCCCTGATGTACTCTTTCTATCAATCTTACATCCGACATAATCAGCATCAGAATACCCGATTAGGTCAAAGGTATACCATTGGGGGTACCATAGCCCAAACTTAGGAGTGTAAACTAAATATCTCATGATTATTTTCATGGTCCTTAGGTGGATTTCCTTAGGGTCGGCTTAGAATCGAGCACACATGCAGACTGAAAGCATAATATCCGGTCGTGAAGCACATAAATATAGTAAAGATCCTATCATCGACCGGTATACCTTTTGATCTATATATTTACCTCCTATGTCAATGTTGAGATGGGCATTTGTTCCCATAGGAGTCTTGATGGGTTTGACATTCTTCATTCCAAACTTCTTGAGGATATCTTGAATGTACTTTGTTTGGCTAATGAAGGTGCCCTCTTGGAGTTGCTTGATTTGAGATCCAAGGAAATACTTCAAGTCCCCCTATCATGGACATCTCAAATTTCTGTATCATAATTCTACTAAACTCTTCACAAGATGACTTGTTAGTTGTCGGCGTTTCGACCCCGGGGGGTCCCTAGACCGACGAGTAAATTTGTCGCTGCGCGTCCCCGCCCAGATGGGTTGGCGCGAGACGGAACACAAGGGGGGAAACGCGGCTCGTGTTGCCCCGCGCCACGGGGGGTGTGCTTGCTGTAGGGGTTACAAGTGTTCGCGAGAGAGAGAGAGAGAGAGAGAGAGTGAGCCTGTTCGTCAGCTCCTTCTCCCGCGCGACCCTCCTGCATGAAGGCCCTGGACCTTCCTTTTATAGATGCAAGGAGAGGGTCCAGGTGTACAATGGGGGTGTAGCAATGTGCTAACATGTCCGGCAGAGAGGTGCCTGAGCCTTGTGTACATGCCAACGTGGCTGTTGGAGAGGTGCTAGAGCCCTGTGTACAAGGTATCGTGGCCGTCGGAGGAGCGCTTGAGCCCTGTAGAAGCATAGCTGTTGGGGCTGTTGGGACCCTGCTGACGTCTCCTTGCTTCCGTAGAGGGCTGAGAACCACCATCGTCATGGGCGCACGCGGGGAGCCATCATTACTTGTTACCGGGGCGAGCCTGGATAGGACGCCGGTCTTGTTCCCCCGTAGCCTGAGCTAGCTAGGGGTAGGGTAATGATGTATCCTCCGTGGCGCGGTCGGTCCGAGCCCAAGGTCAGTCGAGGCAGAGACTCCTCCTAAGGCCGAGGCGGGGGTCGGGCGAGGACGCAATTTCTCCCGAGTTCGAGGTTGAGGCCGAGCCCTGGGGTCGGGCGAGGCGGCGACCACCTTCCGAGGCCGAGGTTGAGGCCGAGCCCTAGGGTCGAGCGAGGCGGAGACCACCTTCCGAGGCCGAGGTTGAGGCCGAGCCCTGGGGTCAGGCGAGGCGGAGTCCTCCTTCCGAGGCCGAAGTTGAGGCTGAGCCCTGGGGTCAGGCGAGGCGAAGCTTCCTGTTGCGCCTGAGGCTGAACTTAACTGTTGTCAGCTTCACCCTGGCGGGTGGCACAGCAGTCGGAGCGGGGCGAGCGGTGCTGTTTTCCTGTCAGGTCGGTCAGTGGAAGGGCGAAGTGACTGCGGTCACTTCGACCTTGTCGACTGAGGCATGTGTGTCAGGATAAGGTGTCAAGCGATCCTCGCATTGAATGCGCCTGCGATACGGTCGGTTGGTGAGGCGATTTGGCCAAGGTTGCTTCACTATGAAGCCTGCCCGAGCTGGGCTTCGAGCGAGTCGAGGGTGCGCCCGTTGCTTGAGGGGGCCCTCGGGCGAGGCGTGAATTCGTCTGGGACTACTGTTCCCGCCCGAGGCTAGGCTCGGGCGAGGCTAGATCACGTCCCTTGAGTAGACGAAGCCTTGACCTGAATCGTGCCCATTAGTCTCTGCAACTTGTGCTGATGGTGGTTACCAGCCGTGTTTAGGAGTGTTGGGGGTACCCCTAATTACGGTACCCGACAGTAGCCCCCGAGCCTCAAAGGTAGTGTTGGTACTCGCTCGGAGGCTTTGCCGCACTTTTTTGCGAGGGGACCGCCTTTCTCGGTTACACTTTGTTCCGGTGGGTGCGCGCGAGCGCACCCGCCGGGTGTAGCCCCCGAGGCCTCGAAGGAGTGGTTTGACTCCTCTGAGGTCTTAATGCCTTTCGTGACGCCTTGGCCGGCCTGGTTGTTCCCTCATGCGACCTGATTGTAGCCCGGGTGCATGGTCAGGTTCCGAGTTTTTAGGCTGGTTTGTTGACGCTGTCAACGGTTTGGCCGTAGCCGGGTTTGCGAGAGCATCCCCCGAGCCTCTGCACGGAGCGAGAGGACGATTAAGGACTGTCTTGACTTTTATTATACGCCCCTTCATCACCTTTCCGCAAGGAGGAAGGGGGGAAAGCGCCATGTTGCCCTCGGAGGGCGCCGAACATGGTGTCTCCAGTGAGTTGCTAACGGGTGATCCGAGTGGACGCCCATGCCCCGTTCGATAAGGGTCGGCTAGTGGCCCAGAGGTGCGCTCCAAAAGTACCTGCAGGTGATTTGTCAGACCCAGACCCGTTCGATAGGGTCCGAGGTCTCGATGCCTCCCTCTGGTGGGATTCCGTTACAAAATCGCTCCTGCTGGTCTCGGAAATGTCCTAGGGTACCTCGGGAGCGTATCCCGAGCCTCGGCCATGTAACGGATGTACCCAGAGTCATCCCTCGCTCTGCGTGCTCTGGGGCAGCTGTCGAACCCTTCCGAGGGGCCAGCCTTCGAACCCCTGATCAGTAGTGGGCGCGGAGCCCGAGTGCTCTGGGGCGGCTATCAAACCCTTCTGAGGGGCCAGCCTTCAAACCCCTGATCAGTAATGGGCTTGAAGCCCGAGTGCTCTGGGGCGGCTGTCGAACCCTTCTGAGGGGCCAGCCTTCGAACCCCTGATCAGTAGGAGGGCTCGGGGCCCGCTTCCTTCGCGGAGAAGGATCCCTTTCGGAATATCCCCTTTCCCGGTCCCTGTAGCAAGAGAGAGAATGGGGAGGAGAAAAGGATATGAATATAAACGGTGTGGCACACCTTTTTTGACGCGGTCACCATGGCTGAGGTGAAACAACGCCCGCTTTGCCTGCCAAAGGCGTCGCTTGCCCTGCCGAGGAGTTAATGCGATGGGACGGGCGATTCGCGGGGCGGCCGTTGCGCGTGCGTGAGTCGTTCGAGGAACGGGCGTTTCGCCTTCGAGTTTGAATTTCGCGGCGGGTTCGGGCGAAGTTTTGAACGGACTTCGCCCGGGCCTTTATATACCCGGAAGAGGGGCCGGTCGGTGGTTCTTTACTTTGCCATTTGTGCTTGCCTTCTGCTTTGGTTTCTGCAACTTAAGAGAATAGCCAGAGAAAAGAAAACTGTGCACCTTGTTCCTTCCACCTTCACCCCCTTCGTTCAGCGATGGCTGACAGGGTGACCGTCGTTCCGCCGCGCGATCCGTGGCCTTCCTCCACCGTCACAGTGGACGATCTGGAGGCCCTCGTCGCTGATGGTTTGCTCCGTCCGCTTTCCGGTGACCCACAGCCGGAGTGGATGGCCCCTGCGAGCGAGGCTGACCTGACCCCGCCGCCGGGGTATGTGGTTAGTTTCGTCTCCTTCCACGAGCGGGGGTTCGGAGTGCCAGCGAGCCGTTTCAGGCGGGCGCTCCTGCACTACTACGGGGTGGAGCTGCACAACTTCAACCCCAACTCCATTGCACAAGCGGCCATCTTCATGGCGGTATGCGAAGGTTTTTTGGGGATTGACCCCCACTAGGATCTATGGACCCATCTCTTCTCCGTGGAGCCCTTTGCCTCGACGATAGAGGCGAAGAAGGTCCGTATGGCGGTGCGGGCCGGTGGCTGCACCCTCCAGCTGAGGCCGGGGCGTGCACAGCTGTACATCCCTGCCATCCTTGTGTCTTCGAACAAGGGGTGGCAGTGCCGGTGGTTTTACCTCTGGAACGACGACGGGAGGCTTCTGTCGTTTTCTCAACGAGTGGTGACCGCCGCTGGCAGCATCTGGCGTTGGGGGGCCACACGCGAGAAACAGGGGAAGCTCCAGCCTCTTCTGGAGGCCTTGCAGAGGTTACGAGATGGGGGCTCACTGCTGCGGGGGTGGTCGCCGCCATCCATCGCCGGAGGGTGCTTCCTTTGGTAGAGCGGCGGTTCCGCTTTCGGAGATGAAGCGGGGGGTTGATTTGGAGGGTTCGCAGATGTCCTCAGCTTCACTCTCCGCCGATGACCTCCGCAGGCAGGTAGCGGGCACGGTAGGGAGGTTGGATGCCGGCGCCCTTACCCAGCCTGTGATGCGTCCCGAGCGTGGGTACGTATCCCTGGTGAGTGTCCGCCCCTTCTCCTATTTTGCGCCGAGTTGCCTTTGATTCTTACCGTTGGGATTTCCGTTCGTCTCCAGGGGTTGGGGTTTTACAAGCCCTCCCTGCCACCGGTCCCGGAGGACGCGGTGGACCGAGCCGCGCGAAGGGTCGCCGCGGAGAAGAAAAAGGAGAATAAGGACGCGAAAAAGGCCCGGGCCCGCGAGTGGATGCAGGCTCGGGAAGCCTTGGAGAGGCGCCGTCGGAGGCAGGAGAGGGACGGGCTCCCGAGGGAGCCGTCGCCGGAGACGCCTGACGATGATGACGATGATGATGATGATGACGAGGGCGAAGTCATGGCGGCCCGCCTTGGCCTCAGCCCGGATCTGAGGCTAGGCCAGGGGTCGCTGAGCCAGCCTCCAAGTGGGTTGGCGCCATCAGAATCTGGGGCCCGGACATCAAGGTCCCGGTCCGAGGAGCGGGGGCAGGCCGAGGGGGTACTTGACCCCTTGGCCGAGGTAGTTGAGGTGACTCCGGGGAATCAGGCCAATCCGCCAATCCCCCAAGAGCAGTCGCCCGTGCCGGCTGCACAGGAAGTTGGTCATATGGCCATCGTGACGACGCCTGGGCGGGCCGCTCCTTTGGCGCCTCGGGCGCCCGAGGTGGAGGCGGCGCCGGAGTCAGCAGCGGGGCTACCCTTGGCAGCGCCTGCGAGGACCGAGGCCCGAGGGGCCTCCCCGCAGGCACGGTTGGCCCTGGTCCGGAGTGGGTAAGTATCCGAGGATACCTCTGCTTTGGTTTTTTCTCCGTGTGCCCTGATCCTACTTTATCCTTTCCTTTCAGCAAACAGAGGCAAGGCTTGACTGTCATCGTTTCGACCCCGGGGGGGGGGGGGGGGGCCCCTGGACTGACGAGTAAATTTGTCGCTGCGTGTCCCAGCCCAGATGGGTTGGCACGAGACGGAACACAAGGGGGAAAAACGTGGCTCGTGTTGCCCCGCGCCACAGGGGGTGTGCTTGCAATAGGGGTTACAAGAGTTCGCGAGAGAGAGAGAGAGAGAGTGACCCGGTTCGTCAGCTCTTCTCCCGCGCGACCCTCCTGCATGAAGGCCCTGGACCTTCCTTTTATAGATGCAAGGAGAGGGTACAAGTGTACAATGGGGCTGTAGCAATGCGCTAACATGTCCGGCAGAGAGGTGCCTGAGCCCTATGTACATACCAACGTGGCTGTCGGAGAGGTGCTAGAGCCGTGTGTACGCGGTATCGTGGTTGTCGGAGGAGCGCTTGAGCCCTGTAGAAGCACAACTGTCGGGGCTGCTGGGACCTTGCTGACGTCTCCTTGCTTCCGTAGGGGGCTGAGAACCACCGTCGTCATGGACGCACGCGGGGAGCCATCATTACTTGTTACCGGGGCGAGCCTGGATGGGACGCCGGTCTTGTTCCCCCGTAGCCTAAGCTAGCTAGGGGTAGGGTAATGATGTATCCCCCGTGGCGCGGTCGGTGCGAGCCCAAGGTCGGGCGAGGCAGAGACTCCTCCTGAGGTCGAGGTTGAGGCCGAGCCCTGGGGTCAGGCGAGGCGGAGACCACCTTCCGAGGCCGAGGTTGAGGTCGAGCCCTGGGGTCGGGCGAGGCGGACACCACCTTCAGAGGCCGAGGTTGAGGCCGAGCCCTGGGGTCGGGCGAGGCGGAGTCCTTTTTCTGAGGCTGAAGTAGAGGCCGAGCCCTGGGGTCGGGCGAGGCGGAGACCTCCTCCTGAGGCCGAGGCCAAAGGTCGGGCGAGGCGGAGCTTCCTGTTGCGCCTGAGGCTGAACTTAACTATTGTCAGCTTCACCCTGGGGGGTGGCACAGCAGTGGGAGCGGGGCGAGCGGCGCTGTTTTTGTGTCAGGTCGGTCAGTGGAAGGGCAAAGTGACTGCGGTCACTTAGACCTAGCCAACTGAGGCACGTGTGTCAGGATAAGGTGTCAGGCGATCCTCGCATTGAATGCGCCTGCGATACGGTCGGATTGTGAGGCGATTTGGCCAAGGTTGCTTCACTACGAAGCCTGCTCGAGCTGGGCTTCGGGCGAGTCGAGGGTGCGCCCGTTGCTTGAGGGGGCCCTCGGGCGAGGCGTGAATTCGTCTGGGACTACTGTTCTCGCCCGAGGCTGGGCTCGGGCAAGGCGAGATCGCGTCCCTTGAGTAGACGAAGCCTTGACCTGAATCGTGCCCATCAGTCTCTGCAGCTTGTGCTGATGGTGGTTACCAGCCGTGTTTAGGAGTGTTGGGGGTACCCCTAATTACGGTACCCGATAGTAGCCCCCGAGCCTCAAAGGGAGTGTTGGTACTCGCTTGGAGGCTTTGCCGCACTTTTTTGCGAGGGGACCGGCCTTTCTCGGTTACACTTTGTTCCGGTGGGTGCGCGCGAGCGCACCCGCCGAGTGTAGCCCCCGAGGCCTCGGAGGAGTGGTTTGACTCCTCTAAGGTCTTAATGCCTTTCGTGACGACTTGGCCGGCCTGGTTGTTCCCTCATGCTACCTGATTGTAGCCCGGGTGCATGGTCAGGTTCCAAGTTTTTAGGCTGGTTTGTTGACGCTGTCAACGGTTTGGCCGTAGCCGGGTTTGCGAGAGCAGCCCCCGAGCCTCTACACGGAGCGAGAGGATGATCAAGGACTGCCTTGACTTTTATTATACGCCCCTTCGTCGCCTTTCCACAAGGAGGAAGGGGGGAAAGCGCCATGTTGCCCTCGGAGGGCGCCGAACATGGTGTCTCCAGTGAGTTGCTAACGGGTGATCCGAGTGGACTCCCGTGCCCCGTTCGATAAGGGTCGGCTAGTGGCCCAGAGGCGCGCTCCAAAAGTACCTGTTGGTGATTTGCTGGACCCGGACCCGTTCGATAGGGTCCGAGTGCTCGATGCCTCCCTCTGGTGGGATTCCGTTACAAAATCGCTCCTACTGGTCTCGGAAATGTCCTAGGGTACCTCGGGAGCGTAGCCCAAGCCTCGGCCATGTAACGGACGTACCCAGAGTCATCCCTCGCTCTACGTGCTCTAGGGCGGCTATCGAACCCTTCCGAGGGGCCAGCCTTCGAACCCCTGATCAGTAGTGGGCGCGGAGCCCGAGTGCTCTAGGGCGGCTGTCGAACCTTTCTGAGGGGCCAGCCTTCGAACCCCTGATCAGTAATGGGCTTGAAGCCCGAGTGCTCTAGGGCGGCTGTCGAACCCTTCTGAGGGGCCAGCCTTCGAACCCCTGATGAGTAGGAGGGCTCGGGGCCCGCTTCCTTCGCGGAGAAGGATCTCTTTCGGAATATCCCCTTTCCCGGTCCCTGTAGCAAGAGAGAGAAAGGGGAGGAGGAAAAGGATATGAATTTAAATGGTGTGGCGTACCTTTTTTGACGCGGTTGTTGGAGGTATGCTTCGTAGCCGAAGATCGTAAAAGAAACACCTTCAAAGGGTCTTGTCACACCCGGGTTTCGGGGCACCAAGACCCGGGCGCGAACATAATCACCAGGTATGCTGGGACCAAGTCTCACACATATGATGAATCATGGCACAGGATCGAATGTCACATCTTTACTACATAACAGGAGTTCTATACAAAATAAATAATTACATTATAAGGAGACAATGGTCCAGTAACCCAAAGTTGACTGGGAGACGACGGCCTAGACCTCTCACGAACACATCGCAGCATCCTCCATGCGCCTCATCCTGTGGTACCTGTTCTTGACCTGTGGGGGGGGGGTGAGAGACAGCAAGAGTGATCTCACATACGTTCATCGCTCAACAAGTTGTGGGGAATAATGTGCATGAACTCGCCAAAGGTGGGAGCTCAGGTGAAGTGTAAGGCTTACCAAAGAGGATGGTTAGAGCTGAGCATTGCTTTTAAAGTTGGTCAAAATTTTATTAGCAATTACTAAGTATAAGTAAATACCAAACCAATTAAGTAGTAGAACAAAAGTAACAACATCACCTGCGATGCAATGCATATGACAAATTGAATTTAGTTCCATAAATTAATCATTAGAGAGTCCTGAGCTGCTCATGACCATGAGCTCGGCTAGTATACCAGTTTTACACTCTGCAGAGGTGGTACCCTTTACCCACAAGTCATGTTACCCATCTGCCAAGGGATCACGACTTCCCATACACCTCTACCGAGGAGGCGAGGCAGGGTAACACTACGAGGCCTTTACAAAGTTCCACTAGCTTCAGAAAACCCGCTACAGTTTATAGGAAGCTCCAATGCAGGGTTCTTGCCTGACCGCCATCGCAGCAAAATCAACCAAGGACCTCCCTACACTGACCACTCCCCTACTGCCCTTGCCCCTTTCGGGTAAGGTAGTCCTCCACTAGCTTTCCTAATTAATCAGCCAAGGGCATCCATAAACCCTTGTGGTGGCACGTGTTTCTCAAGTTAAGCTCTATGTTCCAATTAACATTAATGATCTTGACATGAACAGTAAATAACAACGGATAACAAAAGTATAATCATGAATAATGTGTATCTCAATGCCCAAAACCACATATAGCACTAGCAAGTACTACCCAAAAAGTTCAGTGGTAAACAAGGCATAAAGATAGACAAACTAGGGTAACCTATTAAGGTCCCATCAAAATTAACCTATGCAGATCATTATGATTAATTAGAACATGAGTGGGTAAAAGAAGTGATCAAGGGCACAACTTGCCTGGGACTTGAGATTCCAGGTACCAGGATGATCTTCAGGTGACTCGTGACCTCACGCTAGTCGTAGCAATACAAACAAGCAGTGTATAGGCAAAATTAACATCACACCAAACATGTAAACAAAATACATAATAATAATCTACACATTAAAATAAGATTCTAGGAACAGGAATCATTAATTTTGGAGTTATAGATTTTAAGTTATGGATTTCCAAAGATTCTATGTGCTTATTACAAGATTAATTAAGATAACAATTTTAATCTGACTTTTATGTGAAACCAGTGGCACTAAATGATAAACAATAATATTACAAAATTATAGGAACTGGAATGGGCTAATTTGGACTTAATATGAATTTTCTATGGATTATACAAGTTTTACAATTATTTCTATACTCAAAATCAATTTCTAAATCTCTTTTTCCTATTTTCTTTAATTACTGGACTGGGCGCACTATTATCAGAAACTGCAGGGGCTAACACGCAAAATTGCCCAAGACTCAGGATTCCCATAGACAGGACTGCGGGTTGATATGCCAGAAACAGAGGGGCTCTTCAGCAAAATACCACGGTCGAAAGGGTATCGCGGTTCCAGGGCCGTCCATCAAAGATCGAATGGTCCGAAGACCCTCTTCTTCCCCAACAGAACAACGGCGACCCACCGTGCTGTCGCGGCGGCAACGCCATAGCCGATCGGCTGAACGCGAGCTAATAGCTACTAGCGTGCGATTAACTAAAGATTTAAAGAGACCAGGATGCGGCGAGTCGTCCAAGGGAAATCATACCGGCCGATGGTGGCGTAGAGGAACCCGATGTCGACGAAGGGCGGCACGGTGGTGGTGACGGAGCTTGTGATACCCAATTTTCTGAAAAGAAGTTAAATGTATTTTTCCCTTTTCTTTCGTGATCTGTGTAGTTGGGGTTGGAGTTTTTTACGAAGGATTCACCAATAAAACAGTAGAATACTTGTTGGATTTGTGCGCTGGGGTCGGGAGCAGACGTGAGAGCGAGTTTGGGCCGTGGATCTCGATCCGGCGGTGGGGAGCCCATTAGTTTCCCCCCTTAACCCTAGCTGCCCCCTCTCTCTCACTCCCCCACCCCTTTGGCCGCCCCTCCCCTCTCTCTTCCACTCTTGCAGCCGCCCCAATCCCTCTCCTTCTTCCCCAAGTGATTGCAGCGCCACCCCTCAACCCTAGCCCCCCACCTCTTCCTCTCCAAGGTGGAGCCTCCCCGCTTGGTGTCCGTCGTGTAGGTGCGAGTCTTCCATGGGAGATTGGAGGGAGGAAGAAGGAAGAAAAGAAGGAGGAAAGGAGGAACCCAAGGTGATTTTTGTGATCATTTTGTTGTATTTGTGCTGCAATCCAATTGGTTACATGTTTACCTATGCGATTTGGTAGAGGTGCTGTCCAGAAATTTAGTGGGTGGACGAACAGCAGTAGTTCTAGGGATTTCTGGGAATTTTTCGTGGGCAATTAGTAGAGATCAGTGGGATAATCATGTAGAGCTTTGTCATACCTTTCCAACGAGTACTTATGCGCTCGATTTGGAGTTATAATTTAGGAGATATCGTTGTTTGAATCCGGTTATGTTGCTGTCCAAAAAACAGATTTTTCAGATGGGTGAACAGCAGTAGTATTATCTTTCCAATAAGTACTTATGCGCTTGATTTGGAATTATATTTTAAAAGATATCGCTGTTTGAATCCGGGTATGTCGCTGTCCAAAAGACAAAAAAACAGATTACAGGGTTCATCTTGTGGACTGTTTTGGGCTAATTAGATGTTGAAATTTAATTATAAATTATATACAAAACTTGTGGGGAATTTCATGTAGATGCCTCTGGAGTTTTTGTTTGACCACCGCTGTCATAATTTTAAAGTTATGAAATTATTAAGCAGCGCCGCTGCAGTTTGGTGGGTGTGGGGAGAGATGTAACCCGCGGCGGGGTTTGAGTTTGTGCGTAGGTGCGGCGTCGTTTATGAGCCTGATTATGTGAAATTGGTGCACTAAGTTGTGTGTCAAAAACAGGTGGTGGACTTCCGGATCGTACTTAGGGATTTGCCCGAACTTCCGGTAAAGGCAAGTAAATACAGTGGTGGTTGCTACCGTTTGGGTTGCATCCTATTCCCTGACATTGAGTATGCATAAGTTTTAATTATGTTAATCATTGAATTTTATGATGAAGTTTATTTGTTTGGAAGTATTAATTCTCAATTGTCTAATATTGTGGATGATCATAATTTGGTAATGATATATGTGGTTGATTCCCATCTTGGATGAAGTTGAAGTATTTTTTTGAATCACGTTATATGAAGTGTTGTAGGCATGACATGCTCATCGCATCATCCATCTTGCATTTTGAAGTTATGTCGTGATCTTATGGTCCGACCGTACCGGTACATTTTTAGCATCGTACGTTGCCCGAGGAGGGGTACGATGCGGCTTCATATCCTTAGAGGTATGAAGGCAGAAGTCATCCTTGCATTTGCAGACATTTGCACTCATGAGGTATATATGAAGTGTGACATTACTATGTTACTATTGTGGTTTCTACCTGCAAGGTGTGGTGACTAGGTGTGTTGTATGTTGTATACGTGCTGCACCTTCGTAATAAGAAGGTTGTGGAATCAAGTGGTGGTAAAACAATGTTCTTATGTGGTTAAACAGTTTGATATTATTTTACTTGCTGAGATGTGTCATCTCACTCTTGCATTACTCAATGCAGGTACTTGATACATGTTGGGAATGAGGGGAGTAGCAGCATGTCCACTTTCACTCTCACAATAACGCTGCCCAGGCGCAGCCATGATTTAATTAGAAACTTATTGTCAAAGGAAGTTTGTTTTTTTAACTAGTCGTGCGCACTAGTTAATTCACTTCATGTCGTATGTTTAACTTCTCTTTGCTAGCCGATTAATAATTCTTAGTATGTTTTTGTCATGATATATGTTTATACACTGTTGCCCCCTCATTTATGCAATTTTGCAAGGGGGATGCTGCCGAAATTTTATATATAGATGTCAGAAGTGTTGTTTAGTAGCATTCCGGGGTTTTGGTGGACCCGGGGTGTTACAGTTGGTATCAGAGGATAGGCTTTAGATTCTATGCAATTTGAAGATAAATTTGACACACTTGCACATATAGGAAGGGTATGGGTTCGTATCTCTTTCATATTAGTATTTTATTGTATAGATGACTAGAACTTCCTTACTCCAAATCCCTTTATGGTTTGATGGGGTATGTCGTTAACGACGTAATGCTTGATATGATATGTTACTTCTATTTAGTATTGGTTTCTTGATGTGGTTGTTATTGAAGATATTATGCAAGTGAAGCTACTAATGTACTTGTTTTATATACATATCGTCATGATGTTTTTTTGGGATGCAATGTTTTCAAATCTCTGAGCTATTACCATCATATATTTCTATATGCTTGACTGTGGATGTTTTTTCCCAAAAGGATTCTTGGGTTCTTGTACTTATAGGACCGATTGTTTATTGAGCTTGTGTATAGTGGGTCTAATCCGACTTGGTGTAGTGTGAAAACACTATATAATGTAGTTTTATGGTGTTGTTGAGTTTGATTGACTGTTGGGTTACAACCCAACTTATCAATGTAATATTTCCATGGGTGCAATGCTTTGCGCCTCACTTTTTTTAGGCTAGTGTGGCTACTTGCTAACTTGATCTTAGTATAAAATTGGTTTGTCTCTATAGAGCAGATGCAACGTTGTAATGTCTATGAAATCTTTAGACTGGTAGAACTCGAGTGAATTTGTGAGATGACGTAGATTGATAAGTCCAACCATGTCTACCTGATAGGTTTTCTTATTATGTGCAACCTTATTTTTAACAATAAATAGGGTGGTTTCAAGTGGATTTTATGTCGTGCATGTTTTCCTTCTATGGCTTGTTTCAATAGCCATAAAGGCTATGCATATTTTTTTAGTTGTTGCAGGCTAGTCATGTGGGCGATATTGACAACCCGTTTTATATTTTTTTATTTGCCAACATTGTATGGCAGTTTGATTTTTTTATGAGCAGTTTCTCAATACATGCTTGTTGAATCATTATTTGGACCGCTTTATCTTAAACGAAGTCAATGCTTAACTGGGAGTTGCTTATGTTTGTTAGTCATCGATCTCTTTAATGATGGGGTTGTTGCATCAGATTGAGATTTTTCTTATATGAATGATGGTTTGATAGATCATGTATGTCTACTACTTTGAATGCATCCTGTGATATCACGAAGTACAAATTGTTCAAGTGCAGTAATAGTAGGTTTTGTTGTATGTGAGGTTAATCAAGGTAGTTTGGTTATGTGGATTGTCTTATTGACGTCCAATTACTCCTGTTGAGCATAGTATCGTGTTATTATTTTAGTATTGAAAGTAATATTTATGAAGCTTTTGCACGAGTCTGTGTCAAGAAGTACATTATTTTTTCTTGTTATCCCTCCATTGCTTTATGAGTATTGCAAATTTTATATCCTTTGAGAGAAGGAAAAGACGTTACATGACATGAGCACCATTTGCTTCACGTCAACAAAATAGTTGTGGAGAGCTCTAATAGTTGGATTCTAGTGTAATAACAACCATGTTTTATAGTGCTAGAGACGGGTATGTCAGGTGTTTCATACATTGTCGATACATGGATGTTTGACCTTAGTGGCATTAACAAATGAGGTTGTTGAATTCGTTGATTGTGGTGCTTAGTGTTCTAACCTATTAGGTAAAGTGTTGCTTAAAGGCTTTGGGGAGTTGCATCCCCATTTGGTAGTGGAAAATCCTAATGTTGGTAAACCTGCCAATGCCTTGGGTTTTATTTTATATTGTTTTTTTATTATGGGTAAGGTGTTGTTTTGTTTTGGGAGTCATTTTAAATTAGTTGGAGGCTGAATCAGGCTTCACTTATCTAGAATGTTTTGTAGTAGGTTTCTTCATCTTTGCATAGGATGCTCAATCACCCAGTTTGGTCTAAACATTTGAGAGTTATGGGTTTCCTATAGCAGCCTTAATTTTGTACGGAAGTATAGACATTGAATACGGTAAATTTTGGGTTTTGTTGGATTATGAAAGTTTTAGTAATTTCATGATCTTCCCAAAGAGTATTGGTTGGTAATTTTCATTGCATATAATTGGAGTTAGGCTACTCTGAAGTTGTTGCACCGTTGTGTCTGAACTTTAGGTGTTGTTAAAACCACTAATAAATCGACTGCGTTTTGATAGTTTCAGAGCCCAAATTTGGGAATTCTCTTTAAGAAAAACTTTTAGTTTTCTTAGTACCTTTTAATGGGTATTTACTTGTAATTGTCTATTAAATAGATTGGGAGAGGTGGTTGTCCGGATATAAGTCGAATCTCTGATGTGCAGTATCTCAGGCTGAGTTTAGCTGTAGGTCATGCAGAGTTGAGGGCTATAAAGATAAATTTGGGTGGAACTTTATTGCAAAAGTCGTGGACAATTTCCAAACTTTTCCAACGCGTGTTCGTTGTAGTTTTAAGTTGAGTACAGCAGGAGTTATAGTATTTTGAATTTTAGTTGTCCATTGTTTCTAACCTATCAGTTTTGCAACAAAGTAGTTGCATTGTTTTATCGGTTTGGAAACCAATTCTGAGACACTCATTATAATAAAAGTTTTAGGGAATGTTATAATCTTTTCAATGAGTTTATATTTGTAAAATTTTGTTAGATGCAGAGAGTTATGAGGTTTTGAATTTATGGGTCATGTTCCGTCAGGTTCTGGTGGCAGATCATGTATGTCACCTTACAAGTCGAATTAAAAAAATGGAGATAAAAAACTTTGTTTATCCTTTGAATACAAAAGTTGTAGGTCATGAAGTTTAGATGATTTTACAATATTTCTTTGTTATCATTGCTTTTATAGTGAAAGAGGTAGAGACAGAATGAGAATTTGTGCTGTTGATTGTCAATTTTCTATTTAGGGATATTTCTTTGGGAGTTTGGTTTAGTTATGGTGAGCTCTTTCGCGATCCATGTTAATTATGTTGTATGGTGGGAGGGAATAGATGTAGTGGTTGTGATAGTTATCTTGTTATTGTATATGTGGAGCGTGGGCTGAAACAAAGAGATAGCGAGGGATATTTGAATAGGCCAATACGTATTGTTGTGAAGCCGTGTTTTCTGGTCTTGGCGTGTTTGCGTAAGTATGAAATAGTTACGTCGTGTGAAGTCTAGGTGGAGATGCAGATTGTCTGAGTTATTGGATGGATATATGGGCAGGCATAGTATACTTAAATTGATTCTTGCTTGCATGATGTGAGATTAGGCTTAAAATGATTTAAAAAGTAAGCATATTGCTTCTACCCTTATGTTGGCTCTAAGTGTCTCGTAATGAAGAACCTAAAGTTATTAGTCCTTTGATGAACGCTTAATCTTAGAAGAGTATAGAACCTGAATAAATATATTGCTTGCTGTTTGGGACTACATGACCAGTTTTGGTTATGCCGCTAGTTCAATGAATTACACCATGTTTTCGGTAGAGGTGTTGTATATAAAAAGTTGTAGCCAACTTCTTCATCTTACTTGTGTAAAATTTCATGACCATAGGTCTAGTAGTTTGGGAGTTATGATTTTCTTAAGTCTAGTCTTGGAATATGTCCAGATTCTGTACAGATTTCGAAACTGACCTTGTTTGCCCAAGTTAAACTTCGAATCAGTTCTTATAAATTATAGAGAAGTGGTAGTACTTTCCTTAAGCTTTCCAACAAATTTTGGATCAACCTTTTTGGTGACCTATAAGTTAAGCTACATCTGTTTTAATTGGAATCTTTGAATCTGTCCAAATTTGGACAGCAAAGCCTTTCTTATGTCTTTTGATCTTGATATGCATTGAATTAACCTGATAGGTTTATAAATAAAATATAGACAATTTTACTGGCTTTCTAAAAAGTCTAGGAGCGCCTGAATGGGATGATTGAGACTCCAATTATGGATTTTTGAAGTGAGTAGTTGAATTCTGTTCAAGTCTGGACAAAATTTACGTTTCGCATTGTTTGGCCTTTCTAAGTGTCAAATCTTGTGGTGATGAACCAAGGGTATAAAGTCCTAGTTTACTTCTATTGGATGCATATTTTGTGAGTTATGAGGAAAACAAATAACCGTTGTGCTGCTGTCTAGAAATATGCAAGCATTAAATTGATCTTTTGAAGTTACTCTTGTTTGGATAGGTTTGGTTTAGGCTATTTGAGCACAGTATGTATTGCATTCATATATATATATATATATATTCATTGAAGTACTTGCATGTGTCAATGTTGATTTGGTGTCAGGAAAGCTTTGTCCGAGTTATATAGGACCGGCTACTATCTTAGCCTGAGTTGGCAGCTTGGCTTAGCACCTACAATTGTCGGAGTCTATGATCAGAGTACACCATGTATTCCATGTCTTTATGTTGAGGAATTATTTGCGGAATCCAGACCATCAAATCGAGCTAGAGCCGATTCCTGTGTAGCAAGACCAGACTCTAGAGTGTCGTCTGCTGCGTATCTTAGAATCCTAGGAGCTTGAGGAGCTGATGCGGCAGAAGTATCCAAACCTTTCTTTATGTGTGAGTTTTGTTGATTCATTGATCTTTCCTTGTCGTTCCGATAGAAGCGTCGGAATTCGAGGTCGAATTCTTTTTAAGGGGGGTAGAGTGTGATACCCAATTTTCTGAAAAGAAGTTAAATGTATTTTTTCCCTTTTCTTTCGTGATCTGTGTAGTTGGGGTTGGAGTTTTTTACGAAGGATTCACCAATAAAACAGTAGAATACTTGTTGGATTTGTGCGCTGGGGTCGGGAGCAGACGTGAGAGCGAGTTTGGGCCGTGGATCTCGATCCGGCGGTGGGGAGCCCATTAGTTTCCCCCCTTAACCCTAGCTGCCCCCTCTCTCTCACTCCCCCACCCCTTTGGCCGCCCCTCCCCTCTCTCTTCCACTCTTGCAGCCGCCCCAATCCCTCTCCTTCTTCCCCAAGTGATTGCAGCGCCACCCCTCAACCCTAGCCCCCCACCTCTTCCTCTCCAAGGTGGAGCCTCCCCGCTTGGTGTCCGTCGTGTAGGTGCGAGTCTTCCATGGGAGATTGGAGGGAGGAAGAAGGAAGAAAAGAAGGAGAAAAGGAGGAACCCAAGGTGATTTTTGTGATCATTTTGTTGTATTTGTGCTGCAATCCAATTGGTTACATGTTTACCTATGCGATTTGGTAGAGGTGCTGTCCAGAAATTTAGTGGGTGGACGAACAGCAGTAGTTCTAGGGATTTCTGGGAATTTTTCGTGGGCAATTAGTAGAGATCAGTGGGATAATCATGTAGAGCTTTGTCATACCTTTCCAACGAGTACTTATGCGCTCGATTTGGAGTTATAATTTAGGAGATATCGTTGTTTGAATCCGGTTATGTTGCTGTCCAAAAAACAGATTTTTCAGATGGGTGAACAGCAGTAGTATTAGCAGTTTCTGTGAATTTTTCGTGGGTAATTAGTGTTAACCAGTATGATAATCATGTAGGGCGTTGTCTTATCTATCCAATAAGTACTTATGCGCTTGATTTGGAATTATATTTTAAAAGATATCGCTGTTTGAATCCGGGTATGTCGCTGTCCAAAAGACAAAAAAACAGATTACAGGGTTCATCTTGTGGACTGTTTTGGGCTAATTAGATGTTGAAATTTAATTATAAATTATATACAAAACTTGTGGGGAATTTCATGTAGATGCCTCTGGAGTTTTTGTTTGACCACCGCTGTCATAATTTTAAAGTTATGAAATTATTAAGCAGCGCCGCTGCAGTTTGGTGGGTGTGGGGAGAGATGTAACCCGCGGCGGGGTTTGAGTTTGTGCGTAGGTGCGGCGTCGTTTATGAGCCTGATTATGTGAAATTGGTGCACTAAGTTGTGTGTCAAAAACAGGTGGTGGACTTCCGGATCGTACTTAGGGATTTGCCCGAACTTCCGGTAAAGGCAAGTAAATACAGTGGTGGTTGCTACCGTTTGGGTTGCATCCTATTCCCTGACATTGAGTATGCATAAGTTTTAATTATGTTAATCATTGAATTTTATGATGAAGTTTATTTGTTTGGAAGTATTAATTCTCAATTGTCTAATATTGTGGATGATCATAATTTGGTAATGATATATGTGGTTGATTCCCATCTTGGATGAAGTTGAAGTATTTTTTTGAATCACGTTATATGAAGTGTTGTAGGCATGACATGCTCATCGCATCATCCATCTTGCATTTTGAAGTTATGTCGTGATCTTATGGTCCGACCGTACCGGTACATTTTTAGCATCGTACGTTGCCCGAGGAGGGGTACGATGCGGCTTCATATCCTTAGAGGTATGAAGGCAGAAGTCATCCTTGCATTTGCAGACATTTGCACTCATGAGGTATATATGAAGTGTGACATTACTATGTTACTATTGTGGTTTCTACCTGCAAGGTGTGGTGACTAGGTGTGTTGTATGTTGTATACGTGCTGCACCTTCGTAATAAGAAGGTTGTGGAATCAAGTGGTGGTAAAACAATGTTCTTATGTGGTTAAACAGTTTGATATTATTTTACTTGCTGAGATGTGTCATCTCACTCTTGCATTACTCAATGCAGGTACTTGATACATGTTGGGAATGAGGGGAGTAGCAGCATGTCCACTTTCACTCTCACAATAACGCTGCCCAGGCGCAGCCATGATTTAATTAGAAACTTATTGTCAAAGGAAGTTTGTTTTTTTAACTAGTCGTGCGCACTAGTTAATTCACTTCATGTCGTATGTTTAACTTCTCTTTGCTAGCCGATTAATAATTCTTAGTATGTTTTTGTCATGATATATGTTTATACACTGTTGCCCCCTCATTTATGCAATTTTGCAAGGGGGATGCTGCCGAAATTTTATATATAGATGTCAGAAGTGTTGTTTAGTAGCATTCCGGGGTTTTGGTGGACCCGGGGTGTTACAGAGCTTCGGTGAGAAATTCCAAACGCTCCGGTGATCCCCGCGCCCGCAGGTTCTTAGCACAAGTATTACGATCCTCGGCGGCTTCCCGGACTACACGCAAAGGGCTGCTACGATGGTGGCGGTGAATCACCCACGGCGGCTGCCCGTTTTCCCCCACGGTGGCTTGAAATTCCAGTGATGGAGGCAAGGTGGATGGTTAATGGCGACACGGGAGGCAGAGATAGGTTTCTGGGATCCTTTATACGCCGTTGGGAGCGTCAATACATCAGGTGGCGGCGGCTTCGGAGTACGTTGAGCTCAACCGTGAATCGCGCGGGTGGTTGAGCCATGGAGCTCAAAAATCCCGGGATGCCGAGCGGTTTGTTGAGGGAGATAAGCATGACGAGTGGGGCCCACCGCGACAGAGGTACAGGCATCGCACGATGGCGACAAGCCCGGGTGTGCAGTCCAGGCGGACTTTCCTCCCGGTCGTTACGACCCAAGCTCCACAACCAGAGGAGGGAGACCATCCTGACGGCTTGACCCCACAAGGCAGCGACCCAAGGCGCGTAGGCACGGTACAGGAGTGGAAAAGGGAGATGGGCCAAGAGGAGTGAATTTGGCCCAGCTGCAGGGTTTTATCCCTTTTATTTTTTTTCTTTTCTTCCTTTTTATCCCAAATTCAAATCAGTCCCAAGTTTAAAATTCCAGATTTTTTTGTGGCAAATCTATCTTCTCATCAAATGTTCAATTTGAACATGATATGAACTTTATAGGTTTTTATTTTGTATTTTATGGTAATTCTCTCTTTCTATATCATTTCTCATTTCCAAACTTTCAAGTTAGTCTTTATATTTCTATTTTGTTTATTATTTTATTCATATTGTTGTGACTACTGTTAAGGGCACAAACAATTAAAAGCCAACATAATGCACGATTTAGTGATATGTCTTTTTATTAAGTGATTATTTTTAAGTGAGGTGTTCACATGTGATGACAAATGGATGCGATACACACATATAAATAAAGGAAAACACTTTTCTCCTTTTAATACTATCTCTTACAAATTAGGTGTTACAAATCCTACCCCCCTTAACAAGAATCTCGTCCTCGAGATTTGTAAGAAAAGGAATATAGAAAGCCAAATATTTGGTTGCAGTTTAGCTTCGAGTTTTTTTAAAATGGTTTTAAGCACAAATGTTTTCTATATACTTTTTTGTCATTTAAATAAGGAAATGATTAGGAACACATGGGTATACTATGTTTAGCTATTAGGTAGAAGTAGAGAAGGTTGCGGTAACAAGGATTAGGGCAAAGAAAGATTCCATTACGGATGGTGGATCTTGACTCATCTGATGATTCCGTTTTGCCCTTTGAAGACTGTAGTTGGTGCTTATCCTCCCTTGACGTGGTTGGTCTTCTATGGCCCTCAGTCCTGGAGTTGCCATCCGAGTTGAGGACATATGGCTATAGCTAGGATAGCTAGGGTACATGAGGTAGTTAGATTTAAACAGAGTTTTACTTTGCTTTTAGGATATCTAGATTAGGCAACCTATGATGTAGGTTAGGTGGTTGTTTATGGACGAGTTAGTCCAAGGTATTAATTTAGGGTAAGATATGTTTATAGAATCAGGGCCTAATTTATGTCTAACTTACTTAAGTAACTCAATTTGGATTAGCTCATGTTAGATTAGGTGGGATCTAGATCAGATTGGTATAACTAGATAAGATCTATTTATTTTAGGCTAGATCATGGTTGTTACTATAGAGTGGGGTAGGTATACCTATTAGAACAAGATAAATCCATAAGGATAAGGTAGAATCTTTTGAGGTCAGTTAGATCTATTAGGATGACATAATTTTTTTTCAAGATAAGATGAATCTACTAAGGTAATAGAGTATCTTTTAAGATAAGATGGATCTATTAAAATAGGTACACTTTAATGAGGAATAATCTAAACTTTTTTTTATCTTATGAATTTTATTTATTTATATTTATGCATATATGTATATGTAGATGCAATTGTGGACATTACTCCACAACTCATCACACTCAATCAAAGATCCAAATCAAACAAGTATCATAAGAACAAGCATTCAAGCATATAGATACCTATAAAAATAGTTTTGTTTTGTTCCTAAGATTAGGTCTCCTATTCCTAAAAGTCACTTTAGGCACAAGATTTCAAAGTGTGAAATCCACATTTGTCTTTAGAAAGAAAAGGTAAGAGTAATCAGAGTAAAGCGGAAATAGATGAGAAAAGATTTAAGGAAAGTTCAGAAAGAATCAGAGTAGCAAAGGTAAGTAAGTATTGGTTGTCCAGTTCTATCTAGGTTTCGTCCTACAGTCAACATTCCTCTGATACCACTTCTGTCACACCCGGGTTTCGGGGCACCAAGACCCGGGCGCGAACATAATCACCAGGTGTGCTGGGACCAAGTCTCACACATATGATGAATCATGGCACAGGATCGAATGTCACATCTTTACTACATAACAGGAGTTCTATACAAAATAAATAATAACATTATAAGGAGACAACGGTCCAGCAACCCAAAGTTGACTGGGAGACGACGGCCTAGACCTCTCACGAACACATCGCAGCATCCTCCATGCGCCTCATCCTGTGGTACCTATTCTTGACCTGTGGGGGGGTGAGAGACAGCAAGAGTGAGCTCACATACGTTCATCGCTCAACAAGTTGTGGGGAATAATGTGCATGAACTCGCCAAAGGTGGGAGCTCAGGTGAAGTGTAAGGCTTACCAAAGAGGATGGTTAGAGCTGAGCATTGCTTTTAAAGTTGGTCAAAATTTTATTAGCAATTACTAAGTATAAGTAAATACCAACCCAATTAAGTAGTAGAACAAAAGTAACAACATCACTTGCGATGCAATGCATATGACAAATTGAATTTAGTTCCATAAATTAATCATCAGAGAGTCCTGAGCTGCTCATGACCGTGAGCTCGGCTAGTATACCAGTTTTACACTCTGTAGAGGTGGTACCCTTTACCCACAAGTCATGTTACCCATCTGCCAAGGGATCGCGACTTCCCATACACCTCTACCGAGGAGGCGAGGCAGGGTAACACTACGAGGCCTTTACAAAGTTCCACTAGCTTCAGAAAGCCCGCTACAGTTTATAGGAAGCTCCAATGCAGGGTTCTTGCCTGACCGCCATCGCAGCAAAATCAACCAAGGACCTCCCTACACTGACCACTCCCCTACTGCCCTTGCCCCTTTCGGGTAAGGTAGTCCTCCACTAGCTTTCCTAATTAATCAGCCAAGGGCGTCCATAAACCCTTGTGGTGGCACGTGTTTCTCAAGTTAAGCTCTATGTTCCAATTAACATTAATGATCTTGACATGAACAGTAAATAACAACGGATAACAAAAGTATAATCATGAATAATGTGTATCTCAATGCCCAAAACCACATATAGCACTAGCAAGTACTACCCAAAAAGTTCAGTGGTAAACAAGGCATAAAGATAGACAAACTAGGGTAACCTATTAAGGTCCCATCAAAATTAACCTGTGTAGATCATTATGATTAATTAGAACATGAGTGGGTAAAAGAAGTGATCAAGGGCACAACTTGCCTGGGACTTGAGATTCCAGGTACCAGGATGATCTTCAGGTGACTCGTGACCTCACGCTAGTCGTAGCAATACAAACAAGTAGTGTATAAGCAAAATTAACATCACACCAAACATGTAAACAAAATACATAATAATAATCTACACATTAAAATAAGATTCTAGGAACAGGAATCATTAATTTTGGAGTTATAGATTTTAAGTTATGGATTTCCAAAGATTCTATGTGCTTATTACAAGATTAATTAAGATAACAATTTTAATGTGACTTTTATGTGAAACCAGTGGCACTAAATGATAAACAATAATATTACAAAATTATAGGAACTGGAATGGGCTAATTTGGACTTAATATGAATTTTCTATGGATTATACAAGTTTTACAATTATTTCTATACTCAAAATCAATTTCTAAATCTCTTTTTCCTATTTTCTTTAATTACTGGACTGGGCGCACTATTATCAGAAACTGCAGGGGCTAACACGCAAAATTGCCCAAGACTCAGGATTCCCACAGACAGGACTGCGGGTTGATATGCCAGAAACAGAGGGGCTCTTCAGCAAAATACCACGGTCGAAGGGGTATCACGGTTCTAGGGCCGTCCATCAAAGATCGAATGGTCCGAAGACCCTCTTCTTCCCCAACAGAACAACGGCGACCCACCGTGCTGTCGCGGCGGCAACGCCATAGCCGATCGGCTGAACGCGAGCTAATAGCTACTAGCGTGCGATTAACTGAAGATTTACAGAGACCAGGATGCGGCGAGTCGTCCAAGGGAAATCATACCGGTCGATGATGGCGTAGAGGAACCCGATGTCGACGAAGGGCGGCACGGTGGTGGTGACGGAGCTTCGGTGAGAAATTCCAAACACTCCGGTGATCCCCGCGCCCGCAGGTTCTCAGCACAAGTATTACGATCCTCGGCGGCTTCCCGGACTACACGCAAAGGGCTGCTATGACGGTGGCGGTGAATCACCCACGGCGGCTGCCCGTTTTCCCCCACGGCGGCTTGAAATTCCAGTGATGGAGGCAAGGTTGATGGTTAATGGCGACACAGGAGGCAGAGATAGGTTTCTGGGATCCTTTATACGCCATTGGGAGCGTCAACACATCAGGCGGCGGCGGCTTCGGAGTACGTTGAGCTCAACCGTGAATCGCGCGGGTGGTTGAGCCGTGGAGCTCAAAAATCCCGGGATGCCGAGCGGTTTGTTGAGGGAGATAAGCATGACGAGTGGGGCCCACCGCGACAGAGGTACAGGCATCGCACGATGGCGACAAGCCCGGGCGCGCAGTCCAGGCGGACTTTCCTCCCGGTCGTTACGACCCAAGCTCCACAACCAGAGGAGGGAGACCATCCTGACGGCTTGACCCCACAAGGCAGCGACCCAAGGCGCGTAGGCACGGTACAGGAGTGGAAAAGGGAGATGGGCCAAGAGGAGTGAATTTGGCCCAGCTGCAGGGTTTTATCCCTTTTATTTCTTTTCTTTTCTTCCTTTTTATCCCAAATTCAAATTAGTCCCAAGTTTAAAATTCCAGATTTTTTGTGGCAAATCTATCTTCTCATCAAATGTTCAATTTGAACATGATATGAACTTTATAGGTTTTTATTTTGTATTTTATGGTAATTCTCTCTTTCTATATCATTTCTCATTTCCAAACTTTCAAGTTAGTCTTTATATTTCTATTTTGTTTATTATTTTATTCATATTGTTGTGACTACTGTTAAGGGCACAAACAATTAAAAGCCAACATAATGCACGATTTAGTGATATGTCTTTTTATTAAGTGATTATTTTTAAGTGAGGTGTTCACATGTGATGACAAATGGATGCGATACACACATATAAATAAAGGAAAACACTTTTCTCCTTTTAATACTATCTCTTACAAATTAGGTGTTACAGGTCTTCTCAGAAGTAAGCGCCGAAGCTATTATCTATAAAGCTTCGTCACAAAGACAAATCTCAAGATGAAGGGTCGAACCGACTTAAAGATGAATTGACTTGAAGACCCATGATGTTTTGTGTCATTATTGTAGTCGATTGTAAAGGACATAAATGTAATTTTATGCAGGTTGCACCCTGTGCCTATAAATAGGTGAACAGTATCCCGGCACTGTTCACGCGCTCTTGTAATCTCGCATTGGGCATTTGCTTTTGCTTCACGCTGCAGTTAAGAACAAGTCCCCCAACATTGGCGCCCACCTCCGGTGAACTCACATCCACTTGCTGAGCTGATGGTTTCGTTCAAAGCTAGAGTTGCTTCGGCCCCGAAGCTTGTTCTCCCGATAACAGGCGGTTCATGCTCAGAGTCAGCTAACAAGAAACAGAAGAAGGAGGCATAGAGAAGAGTACAACATGTAGGGGTACAAGGACCCTTCATCAAGTCAAGATGGTCTCACATCCCGATTACCTTCTCTCAAGAGGATCTTCAGCTCAAGGATTACCCACACAATGCTGCTATGGTTATCACTTGTGTGATCAAAGGATTTCTGGTCCATAATGTTTTGGTTGATACAGGCAGTGCAGCGGATATTATATTTGCTAAGGCCTTCAGATAGATGCAAGAGCCCGAAGACAAGATCCATGATGCCACACATCCCCTTTGTGGCTTCGGAGGAAGGCAGATTGTAGCACTTGGCAAGATCACAATGCCAGTAACCTTCGGATTTATCAACAACACAAGGACTGAACAAGTTGTGTTTGATATTGTTGACATGGAATACCCTTACAATGCAATCATTGGTCGTGGTACTCTCAATGCTTTTGAAGCAATTCTTCATCCAGCATATCTTTGCATGAAAATACCTTCGGACCAAGGGCCTATTGCTATTCATGGAAATCAGGAAGCTGCCAGAAGGGCCGAAGGAAACTGGACAGACTCAAAAGAAATCCATAACATAGATGGAGCTGAAGCTTGTGAGCAATACAAATACAGAAGGGAGAAAGCTGCTTTGGCCGACCAGCCGAAGCCCATGCTCTTATGCGATGACATAGCAGAGCAGAGGGTGCTATTGGGATCTCAACTGTCCGAAGAACAGGAGAAAACCTTGATAAGGTTTCTGTTCAACAACAAAGATGTTTTTGCATGGTCAGCTAATGATCTTTGCGGAGTCAACAGGGATGTTATTGAACACTCGCTCAATGTTGATCCATCCTTCAGACCCAGAAAGCAGAGGCTTCGGAAGATGTCTGATGACAAGGCCGAAGGTGCTCGGAATGAAGTAAAAAGACTCCTCAGCGCCGGAGTCATCAGAGAAGTAAAATACCCAGAATGGCTAGCCAACACTGTTATGGTAAAAAAGGCCAATGACAAATGGAGGATGTGTATTGATTTTACTGATCTCAACAAGGCTTGTCCGAAAGATGAGTTTCCATTACCAAGGATAGATTCCCTAGTCGATGCAGCAGCTTCATCAGAACTTATGAGTCTGCTGGATTGTTATTCAGACTATCATCAAATTTGGATGAAGAAGGAGGATGAGCCAAAAACCAGCTTCATAACCCCTAGCGGAACATATTGTTACCTTCGGATGCCTGAGGGGCTCAACAACGCTGGAGGAAGCTTCAGCAGAATGATAGCGAAGGTTCTTCATTCTCAGATAGGTAGAAATGTGCTAACTTATGTTGATGATATCATTGTAAAAAGCACGAAGCAAGAAAATCACATTGCTGATCTGCAGGAGACTTTCGCTAATTTTAGACAGGCCGGTCTAAAGCTGAATCCAGAAAAGTGTGTTATCGGAGTAAAGAAGGGGAAATTCCTTGGTTGCCTAGTTTCAACAAAAGGGATTGAGGCTAATCCAAATAAAATCGAAGCTATTCTTCGAATGGAACCACCAAGCACAAAGAAAGGGGCTCAATGACTGACGGGAAGACTTGCATCTCTGAACCGATTCATATCTAGATCAGCAGAGAGAAATCTACCATTTTTTGAAGTGCTGAAGTCAGCCGAAGTTTTTCAATGGGGGCCAGTTCAGCAGAAAGCCTTCGACGAGTTGAAGCAGTATTTGATAGACCTAACGACACTAACTCCACCAACGCCAGGGGCTCCTCTATTGTTATATGTGGCAGCTTCGCACTCAGCGGTAAGTGCGGCACTTGTTCAAGAGAAGTTTGAAGGGCAAGTCAAAAAGCAAGCCCCAATATACTTCGTCTCTGAAGTTCTTAGTTTATCAAAGAAAAATTATACAGAATTGGAGAAGGTGTTGTATGCTGTTTTGATGGCTTCCAGGAAGCTTCGGCACTATTTTCAAGCATACAATATAATTGTCCCTTCCTCACAACCATTGAAGGATATTATGAGAAATAGATAAGCTACTGGAAGGGTTGGAAAATGGGCTGCGGAACTCAATGAGTTTTGCATTGATTATGTGCATAGATCTTCGATTCAGTCCTAGGCGTTAGTAGACTTCATTGCTGACTGGACGCCAGGGGCTCAGGAAGAAGAGGCGAGTAAAGATGCCGAAGCTTGGACAGTATTCTGCGATGGTTCTTGGGGAACCTTCGGGGCAGGAGCAGCTGCTGTGTTGGTTGCACCCTCCAAAGTTAAAACCTGCTATGCAGCAAGACTTGATTTTAGCTACACAAATAACATTGCTGAGTACGAAGCTTTGCTTTTGGGTCTTCGGAAGTTAAAGGCAATGAGAAATAGAAGGGTGGTTCTTAAAACTGATTCCCAGGTTATTTCTGGTCATATTGACAAGAGTTGTAAAGCAAGAGACCCGAAGCTTGAGAAATATTTAGACACGGTCCGAAGGATTGAAGCTTCCTTTGAAGGGTTTTCTGTCAAAAATATTCCTCGAGGAGAAAATGAACATGCTGATTTGCTAGCCAAGTCAGCAGCATAGGGGCTGCCCTTACCTTCAGAAGTATTTTTTGAAACAATAAAAGCACCTTCGGTTGAACTTCTTGAAAGAGCAGTCCTCAATATATCTCCTGTTTATAGTGAAGACTCGAGAACTGAGATCATCTCTTTCCTTCAGGGTAATTTTCTTTCAGATGACGAAGCTTATAACAAGAGAATAGAGGCAAGAGCTCGACCATATGTTATAATAGAAGGGGAGCTGTACAAGCATGGAGTCTGTTCTCCACTACTCAAATGTTTATCCAGAGCCGAAGGTATAGAATTGATGAAGGAAATACACGCAGGCCTGTGTGGATCTCATATTGGATCTAGGCCTTTGCTGGGAAAAGTTTTTCGTCAAGGATTTTATTGGCCAAAAGCAGCTTCGGATTCAGCGGAATTAGTCCAAAAGTGCGAAGGTTGTCAGAAATGCGCAAGAGATCAAAAACAACCTTCGTCTCTAACTCTGTTAATACAACCCACTTGGCCATTGTAGAGGTGGGGCCTTGATTTGTTAGGTCCGCTACCACCAGCACAAGGGAACTTAAGATATGTTGTAGTGGCAGTGGAATATTTTTCTAAATGGATTGAGGCAAAGCCTTTAGCTACAACAACTTCGGTTACTATTCAAAAGTTTTTCTGGCAAAGTATTGTCTGTCGCTTCGGAGTGCCAAAGGCCATTACTGTGGACAATGGAACGCAGTTTGATTCCAAAGCGTTCAGAGAATTTTGTGAACAAATTGGCACGAAGATCCATTTTGCATCAGTTCGGCATCCGAAGTCAAATGGACTTGTTGAAAGGGCTAATGGCATCATAATGACAGGAATAATGAAGTTAATCTTCAACCAGCCCAGGGGGAAGTGGCCGGACGAATTAATTAAAGTGGTGTGGAGCCACAACACAACAATATCAAGATCAACAGGTTTTACACCATTCAAATTGCTGTTTGGTGGCGAAGCAATAACCCCAGAAGAAGCTAAAGCGGGATCAATAAGAACAATGGCTTCGGCAGAAGACGAAGCTGATTATTCTGTGGCAAAAGATGCTATAGAAGGGATCAGGCTTCAAGCTGTAGAGAATATCAACAAATATCAAGCCGAAACAATAAAATGGCGTGACAGAAAGGTTCGGCTAAAAAATATTAAGCCAGGACACTTGGTACTTCGGAGAGTCGCCAACCCAGACACAGTAGGCAAGCTACAGCTGAAGTGGGAAGGACCTTTTCTGGTAGTATCTTCGTCAAGACCCGGTTCTTACAAATTGAAGGATATGGACGGCAACGACATTCCTAGATCATGGAATGCGGATGAGCTTCGGCGATATTATGTCTAGCTTGATGTAATTTTTTATATTCTTTTTTATGGCACCCTTTTCCTTTCCAAAGGGGGAGAAAGGTTTTTAATGGGGCCATAGCATGTAATTTCTCTTTTTCTTATTTCAGCTCTATAAGAGCAATATCCCCCAAAGATGTAAATGTAAAAGCTGAGAACGCACCATCGAGTGCAAAGAAAAAAGAAAAGAAAACAGGGAGAAGCTCAAAAGTCGTTCCCAAGGGAATGCAGAGCTTACAGCGAAAAGTCAACGCTGATTCCGCCGAAGTAAAAGGCGAAGAAGCTCCTAAGGGAGGCTTACAGCAAAAAGTCAATGCTGATTCCGCCGAAGTAAAAGGTGAAGAAGCTCCTAAGGGAGGCTTACAGCGAAAAGCCAGCGCTGATACACCGAAAAATAAACGGTGAAGCCGAAAAATAAACGACAAAGAAGATTTTAGTCATTCCCAAGGGAATATGGCTTCGAATATGTATTTGAACATTCATTTGCACGATACATTACATCATGACATTTGCATTCATAAACATTCACTTAGACATACATAGGATCATCATCAACATAACATACAAACTTGATTCGGTTCCGAAAGAAAGGCAATTTTATGCTTCACTGTGTACACAAAGAAGGGAAGGTGTTTTTCGCTTATGGCTCAAAAGTATTAATTTCGTCCACATCAAAGCATTTCATACATGGACGGAAAAGTAAGATTGTATTACAAAGTAAAACTCAAATTACATCATACTTTATACAAGTTATTACATGAGTTTTTTGAGCTATTTTTACAGATTGTTCAAGCTTCGATAGCATCCTTGGAGATTCGTCCCTCTACTCTGCAGCTTCAGCTTCGGCTTGGTCAATCTGTACGGAAGTATTATAAGCTAAATTCAAAAATTCAAAGGAAAAGGTAAGCATAAGGTATGATTTTGTTACCAGCTTGAGGTGGCTCCAAGCTTCGTCACCAGCTTTGCTCCGGCCACCCTTTGTCCATACTAACTTTATAAATCTATTTGCAATACTACGAGCCAGATTGGGGACATTATCTAGGTCTGCTGGTGACAGGCTGAAGTTGGGTCTATTAACAATCTTGCCGTGTTCACAGCCAGACTTCAAAAAGGCAACAGCTGTGCCCCGAGAAGCCGCCAGGGCACAGAAGTCGCTATGCCCAGCTATAACTTCGTCAAGATCATTAATTTCACCTTCAATGTGCTCAAAGGCACCAGGCAGGTCTTCAGCCGAAGGAGTAAACTCTTCACTACTGGCTCCAACAAAATGGAACACTTGCTTTAATTGATGAATGCATCGAGTACTGAACTCCAGGCATTTATTCTGAAGATTTTTCAAAGATTCTTTTAGTTCCGAATTTCTTTGAGCTTCGGTTTCAAGCTTTGCACCAAGCTTCAGCTTTTCTTGTTCAAAATTTTCTGATTGGGAAAGAAGCTTCGAATTTAATTCTGTTATTTTTGCTTCAGCATCCACTAATAAACCTTCGGCTGTTTGTAGCTTGAAGTCTTTCTTCTCGATGACAGCAGGTTGCTCTTTTATTTTGTTTTCTAAGTTTTCAATTATAACTTCATGCCTTTTGTCCTCTAAGTCTTGCTGCATTTTTAATGCCTTGCTCAAAAGTATACTCTGTGGACAAATAACCTTCGTTAGAAAACATTTTCATTACCACAAATAATAAGAGTTAGACACAAGATGTTTACCTTAAAATTAGAATAGAACAAACTACCGACAATGTGTTGTCGGCGGTAACGACTGATATCCGCTTCAAGCTTCGGGAAGCCGATACTCTTTGATAGAGTGCCGACAACCTTCGCACTAGTTTGGTCTCGTATGCAGCCTAACCCTTCATCATCAATACCACCGAAGAGAAGCGCCCCCGGCTGGTACCCACAAGATATAGCATAATCTTTTAATTCCTCTTTTTCAGCTTCTGTCAGCTTCTGGCCAACTAAGTTTCGGAAGTCAAAAGTTTCATCTTCCGAAGTATCTTCGGTTATTTCTTCTTTCTCGGGTTTTGCAGCCGTGGTCTCTTCGGTGGCTGCAGCAGCTTCTTCAGCGGCCATGTTTAGCAGCATTTTATCTATATCAGCAGCTATGCTCTCTAAATTAATATCCTCAGAGTTGGCATCTTCAGCTCTGGCTTCTTCTGCGGCAACCTCCGAAGGTACAACTTCAGTAGCTGTCATGCTTTCAATTACTGGCACCTTCGGAGCTGGAGCTCTTGGTGGTGTTGTTTCAATCACTTCTGTCACGGTAACAATCCTTTGCCTTTTTGGCCTAGATGCCTTTGTTTTTGTGGGCTCCTTTTCATTATGAAAAAGCTTCGTCAGATGAAGCCCCAATGGACTTAGTTTGACAGGCAAAGTTTCTGTCATTACCTTTAGAATTTCCTCTATTTCAGCATCAGAAGATGTCGCAGAAGTCTTCTCTTCTTCATCAATTGATTTTTGCTCTCGGATCGAGTCCTTTCTTTTCTTCGAAGTTAATACTTTCGCTTCAAACTTTTGTTTCTTCTTCTTTGATTGATCTTCGTCGCCTTTGTTCAAAACGCCAGCTACTCTTTTATTTTTTGCCCTTCGGCACCCTTGTCGAGTCCACTAGTAGAAAAGAGCTCAAAGCCTGCGGCACCCATAAATTATCACTGGCGGTTTCAGTTATCGCGCGCCAGTAAAAAAATGAGGTGGGCCCGGCTTGGGAACCGCTAGTGGAAACCTATTTCCACTGGCGGTTGGTGTAACAGAACTGCCAGTGGAAACCTATTTCCACTGGTGGTTATCTTAACACAACCGCGAGTGGAAATAGGATATTTCCACTGGCGGTTCTGTTACACCAACCGCCAGTGAACTGTCTGTTATAAATACCCCTCTTCTTCCCCCCGACATGAGCTGTATGCTCGCAGCCAACTTCCATTGGAGGCGATTTTGGAGGTCCAGATTTCACAAAAATACAAGGGGGAGGTTTTGGTCTTCATTTCTTGGAAGAAGGTGGATAAGAAAGGTTGGTTTATGTTTCTTTGTCAATTTTTGTTCATTCTTGCTCAATTTTAGCCACATTTTGGATCTAGGGTTTTACATGTGAGAGAGAAGAGTATAGCTAGGTTATTTTCTCTATTTCCTCAAATGAGGTTGCTTAAGATGGTTAGATTTTGTCTATTCCCTCTCCTTTTTCATGTTTAGTTCTCAAATAAGTTTATCCATAACACATATTTAGTTGCTTAATGAATGGTGAATGTGTTGTATGGAAGGTTGGTTTAATTATGTTTCAATTGTCAATTATTGTTCATTTTTGCTCAATTTTAACTACATTTTGAAACTAGGCTTTCACCATGTGTTAGAGATAGGTTTGGGTATTAAATTTTTTTGTTTATTAGTTGCTAGGAAAGTTTGGCTTATGTTTCTTTTGCCAAATTTTGTTCATTTTTCCTCCATTTTAGCCACATTTTGGATCTAGGGTTTCACCATGTGTTAGAGATAAAGTAGTTAGGTTGCCTAATCGATCCAACCGCCTATGCTTCATCCTTCCTGACAAAAACTGTGTAGCTCGCGCGCAGCCCAACTTTTATTGGAAGGCCAAATTTCACAAAATACAAGGGGAGGTTTTGATCTTTATTTTTTGGAAGAAGGTCGCTAAGAAAGGTTGTTCATGTTTCTTTTGCCAATTTTCTTTATCCATGATATATTTAGTTGTTACGAAATATTGGTATATGTTTCTCTTGCCAATTTGTGTGCCTTGTGTGTTTTAGGTTACTTTTTTTACAGGTGATGATGGAGAGGATATCCTGGATGTATAACTTATCAAGGCTAGATCCATCATACATATCTGAGGTCCATAAGTTTATTGTTGTCGCTACGAACCATGCTTGGAGAACAAAGACAAAGCACATATATTGTTCATGCATGGACTGCAAAAATGCTGTTGTATTTGATGACACAGAACAAATCATATCTCATGTGACGGAACCTCCCAAGTAATTAGGCCCACCTACAGTTGTCCTTGTCCAACGGACCTCAGACAACCCTGTAGGTGCCCCTGAACTACTTGACAAATTTGGTATCTTTCCTTACCTTTCCAAGAACGTTTCACCCGTCTTGCAGACATTACAGAACATCGAAGATAAAGAAATGCGGAAGCGATTACATAACTTACATTTATTTAAAAAGTAAGATCAAGTTGTTTATTACAGACCAGAAATATAAAACGAGTGCTGAGTAGTATTATTACACATACCAAGGGAGGTAAAAACTCCTCCCGATAGTTTTAAACAAAAGTTCTATATGGAGGACCAAGTCCTCCCGCACTTCAGTCTTGTTTCTCCTCCTTAGGAACCACCTTGGAGCAAAAGCAACAAAAATTTGTCGCTTCCTCACCTAAAAACAATGGAGGGATAAACCCTGAGTATGGAATTACTCAGCAAGTCTTACCCGACTAAGGAAAAGACTCTCAAGGGTATGCTGGCTTAAGGGAGTCAAGGTAAGGCTTTTCAATAATCAAAGACTCTGTTTTGCAGAAATGCTTACTAAAGTGGATCCTTAAAAATCCAATTTTATTTGTCAAGTTAAGTACAATTACCTGCAACTAGAGTTCTTTCTACCCTAGTTCAATCACTGGTCCTGCACTAGCCAATTTCTTAACAAAAACCCATCATCTTTAGTGGAATGCTACGTGTAAGTCAGTGGCCAAGTCTCCATAACCGCGGAGGTACGACGATCCGAATCGATTATACTCAGCTGAGGATCTCCAATCACACGACATATGTAGCACTTAACCCTTGCATATGTCAACCCGCCACCGGGGTTCTTAAGACCAGATCAGGTTCACGCAAACCGAGAGCACAGATACACCACCGTCCAGCCTCTTGCCACGGAGGGTACACGCTACTCTCGCCACCGCTCCACGCCCATTTCGTGTTATCTTATTCTGGCCTTAGTCTGCCCGAGGCAAGGCTTACCCATGACAAGGCATGTGACCAGTTAAAGGGTCCTCGGTCAGCAGGCCTACATCGAGACGGTCCTTAATCGACTCAGACGGAGACACTACACCGAGACTCTCTTCTCGTGCAAGTCACCCGCCCGGTCTCAGCTTAATCTTTTCAACCCAAAAATTTGGTACCTGGCAGAGGTACATCTTTTCCGATGTTGAATCCATCACGGCCGTGATGGATTCACCATCAAGTTTTATTTTTGAAAACAACCCTCCCACTTTGCCAAACATCTTTTGTAAAACAAATCCTTTTGTTTTTCTAGAGCAATACTAAGCATAGTAAAACCTTTTTGTAAAAACAGGGTTTCAAGGAAGATAATCAAGTTCAAGGAAGGTAATGCAAGAATTGTTTTATCAAGCAACTCCTATCACCTAATGCAGCAAGCAAGTGAGAAAGATTTTTAAAACATCAAGGGAGGTGGCAAATGCACCGGGGCTTGCCTTCGTTAATAGGTGAGTCAGGCTCGGACTCGCAGATGTCGAAGTAGAGCCAAGTCCCTGCCTGAGATTCCAAAGGTGGTGGTGTCTTCTCTTCGGTCACTTCAATCTCTTCTTCGTTTTCTAAATATAACCATATAGGTATATATATATAAGAATGAATGCCATGTAATGCTCATGAGAGTGCGAAGATAATAAAGATTTATTATCTAAGTCTTGAATACAACTTTCCTTTACGGAACTCCGAGAACTTAGGGTTTCCGGAGTCAATAAAGGATTTCAAAGGGCAGGGGTGGGGGTTTTGGGTTCTAGTTATCAAACAAGGTCCAAATCAAACCAAACTCTACCCATGGCCCCTAACTAATGTGTAGATCTTATGTAAAAAGTGTGAGCAAATTTGGGATTATTATCTATTTTCTAAAAATCCAGAACTAAGACTTTAAACTATTTAAAATGCCTTAAAATTCCTTATTTAACCTAAAAATCATGAAACTATTTTTATTAAATTCTAGGGAAAATAAGAAGCCTAGGAAAATTGGTTTCACAATTTTAGGATTTTTCTACAATTTTCTACAAGTTATTTGGTTCTGAAGTAAAAAGAAAAGGAAAAAGGCATTTAACAGTAATGGGCTGACTTTGGCCCACACGGCCCAGACCTAAGCAGAAGTGCGCCCGCGCGCGCTGGCTGTTTTTCGAAAAGGCCCTCTGCTTAACGGTTAACCGAAATAGGTCCATTCACTATTGAGGTGAGTCTCTGACGGTTTACAAAAAGAACCTCCACGTTCGATACTTTCGCAGAGCAAAGTCCACGACGAGGAACAGTCCTCGCCGCACTCCGGCGAGCCTATTCCGGCCAGATGACGCCACGGCTGGAGCTCCCAAGCGACAGGGACACAATTAGATCCACCCCGACCATTTCCCCTCCATCAATTTCACCTAGGGGACACTGAATCAATCAGTTCACGGTGACCGAGCGGATGGACAGGAGGATGAATATGTTCCGATCAAACAGCGACGGGGATGGCCAAATTGAGGCTGGGTAAAGGTTCACGGGTTCACCAAGGTCCATGGACATACTTTGGTTTGGGCAGAACAATACCCGAAGAGCGGGTCGACGATGAGGGGGGTCACGACGGTGTTTGACAGCGCACGGGTGCGTTCCGGTGTTGGGCTTCGGCCAAACTCCAAATTGCCGCAACTAGGAGCAATAGGAGATCAAAGACTAACTAAAACAGGGAGTAATTTGATAATTACTGACCAGAGGAACGCTGGCCACGAAGGAGTTCTTCACGGCGGAGCAAGAACAGAGGAGAGGGAGATTTGGGGACTGCGTTAGTTCTGCGGCGTACTCGATTCGAGTGCTCAGTTGTTGAGGTGCGGGATGTGATGAAGCAGCGGAGTCCGGACTCAATTTATAGGGCTCTTCGGCGGTGATCGTGAATTTTGGCGTTGATGTGCGGCGGTCGGAAGTGAGGAAGAACGCTAGTGCAGTGAACACGTGTTCATCGTCGTGGCAGTAACTCCGGTGGTCGACGGGGAGTTTAGAGGGAGTCACAGCGATGCGGTGGCGTGGTTAGGACACGCGGTGGACAACGACAATGGCACGACGACGGTGAGCAACTTTACCCGCGAGCGGTGAGCCAGGGGAGGAGTACCGTGGCTGACCGGGGTGGCTTCCAGCTTGACGGCGGCGGAGATCTTTTACCCCGAGAGGTTATCCACAAGTCGCGAGCGCGAATCCGGACGACGGCAGCACGAATCGCGGCGAAGGTCGTCGGCGGGGAGCTGAGCTGGTGTTCTGATCCGATCGGCTACTGTACCATGGCGAGTTCCTTTCAGATGAACTGACAGAGAGATTTGAGGCTCGATTTTCTCTAAATTTTACTTGGCAACTCATCCAAAGCTCTGTAGCAAACTTGTAGAGCACTATACCAACTACAACTTTGCTATAAGGTGTTGTCACAAAAAGTCATTGAATCATGTCTGAAATTGGGCTTGAAGTTGGTGGTAGTTCACTGTTAGTCTGAAAATTCAGACCTAATCAGCCTGACAGCCAAAGTTTGAGCATGATTATCTCTAGATTTTTCACAGCAACTATGCTCACACTCTTAAGCAAAGTTGTTCACCTAAGATAGATCTACATAGTTGATGTGGTGACCTAGGGCAAATTCTCAATAATTTGGAAGATGTAGAGTTCCAAAGTTGAGCCAATATCACTGAAAATCAGACTTAAGCATTTGAGAAAAGTGTGGCTCTTTTGCACTTAAGTCCAAATCTCAGGGTTTGGCTTGTAAATCTTCCCAAATGTGAACCATGTGACTTAAGATACTTATTTAACTTGGTTTTTGCACTTTAGTCCAAAAGTGGACTAATTTTGCACATAATCCCCTAGGGTTTGGATTTAGGGTTCTCCAGGGTTCTAATTAGGGTTTTAGGTATCCCAGGGGTATAAATGTGATTCGACTTTATTTTTGGGGACATTTTATGACTAATTTCTTAAAGCCTATAGGTTTTCTCAATTTGGGTTAGGTCTTACCCCTTTAATCTCTATTTAGGGTTAAGTTCCCTATCCAGGGTTCTATTTGCAAAACACTACAACAATACAACTTGTTTGAAATTTTTGCCTAGTGAATGCACTCTAGGTGTATCAAACATATGCAATGCCAATGCTTATGATGCCATGCTCAAGTTTTAGTTACAATAACACCAGGGGTGTTACATCCTTCCCCCCATAAAAGAATCTCGTCCCGAGATTAAAAGTCCTAGGGTAAGTAATGGAAAAGGAAACGCGGCATACTTTTGTTTCCTTATTTCTGGTACAAGGTAGGGGTGGCTTGGGAATTTACTCCTTTATTACACAGTTATACAGGCTTTACAATTTACAAGAGGCTAAAAAGCCTGGGAAATTCTTATCTAAAAAGTCTTGCGTTTCCCATGTAGCCTCATCTTCAGAATGTTGGTTCCACTATATCTTATAGAACTTGAGAGTTTTTCTCCGGGTAACCCTGTCCTTTTGATCCAAGACTCGAATAGGGTGCTCAGAGTATGTCAAGTCCGGTTCAAGGACAACATCTGTCACTTCAACGGTTCGATCGGGAATCCGAAGACACTTCTTCAATTGGGACACGTGGAACACACTATGTACAGCAGACAATGTTTCGTGTAACTGGAGTCGGTATGCCACTGGCCCATATCTTTCCAGAATATGAAAAGGACCAATATATCGTGGTGCAAGCTTTCCTTTAACCCCGAAACGCGATACGCCCTTCATTGGCGAAACCTTTAAGTAGACATAGTCTCCTACGAGAAAGCATAAGGGTTGTCGTCGTCGGTCTGCATAACTCTTTTGACGAGTTTGGGCTTTCTTCATATTATGTATTATTTTCTGAACTTTGTCTTCAGTTTCTTTTACCAGGTCAGGCCTGAAGAAGTACCTTTTACCAGGTTCAGACCAATTTAGCGGAGTACGACATCGTCGTCCATATAAAGCTTCAAAGGGTGCCATCTTGAGGCTTTCTTGGTAGCTATTATTATATGAAAATTCCGCTAATGGCAAACATTCATCCCATTTTTGTGGAAATTCCAGAACACATGCCCGCAGCATATCTTGAAGTATCTGATTCACTCTCTCAGTCTGTCCACTGGTTTGAGGATGATAGGCCGAACTGTGGAGCAACTTAGTACCCAAGGATTTATGAAGTTCTTCCCAAAATTTGGATACGAATTGCGATCAACGATCCGACACTATGGTTTTCGGAACACCATGCAGACTAAGAATACGAGCAATGTACAATTGGGCATAGACAGTAACTGGGTGATCTGTCTTGACTGGCAGAAAATGAGAAATTTTCGTAAGCCGATCAACAATAACCCAGATAGAGTCATACCCTTTTGTAGTCCTAGGTAATCCCACAATGAAGTCCATACTAATATCTTCCCATTTCCAAGTTGGGATAGGTAAAGATTGTAATGGACCAGCAGTCTTCATGTATATGGCCTGACACGTCTGCAAGTGTCACATCTAGCCACATAACGTGCAATTTCAACCTTCATTTTCGTCCACCAATAAAGACGATGTCAGCCAGAAGAACACATAAGGTTCCATGTGTGCAATTTGCTTCTTCTGATGACACTGTACTATCTGAGTCTCTTGGGCGGGCGGCAATTACGCATTTTACCCAAACAGAATTAGATGCACCATCTTGGGTAAAACACACAGAAAGAGGTTTACCAACAAGTGGTTACAGTAAGTTCATAGCACACGAGACGGGTGTGAATGTCGAATAACATCACGGTCAACTCGTGTTAGCCAAGGAATCCAAGTCCACGAAAGGTGAGATAGATTCAGGAAAAATCACCAACGGAGGGATCTGTAGATACGGACTTTGCAACCAGTCCATTTTATCCAGCACTAGTCGTGAATCGGCATGATCACCCACGCAGGAAAAGCACGCGTGAGGCGATCGAGGCACGACTAGAACGATAATTAGGTGGTCAACTTAAATTGATTTTGGTAAGTACTTTCTTTAGGGTGGGTTGAACCAAAGTGAGTTTAGACAACTCGATAAAATGATCTCTAAACTCAGCTTCGTTCATTGGGCAGTTACAAGTTAGTCAAAACCAACTTATTGAACTACTTTTGACATTAAACAAATCCTCTCAATACCATTGGTAAACCAAGGGTTGAGAGTTCACTCTTTGTTAATAAGAGGTTATGTATGTGGGTAAAAATCTATTTGGTCAAGTTGTTCATTCGTTTTTCTCATGCAAGATGAATTATCCACTTGTTTAGGGAATACATGGATTAAATAAGAGAGCGAATGAACAAACTCCTGCATTTCAACAACAGGGAAAATAGATCTCCATTTTGAGAGCTAATCAGTTGTTGTCCAACACTAAAAAGCTTCAAGGCTTCACCTTTACACAAAGGATGCAAAGGGAACTTGTATGAGTAGTCACAACCAAGATCAAAAGAAATAAGACCACACATGAAAGTGGTATGCCCTTTTGATCCAACGAAAATGACAGATGTTGCTTGATCTCTTTCACAAACAACATAGAAATTGTTTCAAGGGAAAGGTCAATGGAAGATAACACATCAGTGCAATTCCATAATGGATCATGACTAGAGACATCGATACCGACATGCGCCAAACAACAAAATCTTGTGTGCACATTTACAGTAGGCTCTCAGTTTCGCCGCAGTATCATAAGTCCTTAACCATGACACCATTACAAAACTGGCACCAATAATGAATCTCACAAGTTAAAAACAATTTGTGTAGAGATAACCTATTAATATAATCTCATAATGGATTATGACTACTAACTGTGATACTAGCGTGTACAGAGCAGCACAACCATGTGTATGCATCCACAGGAGGCCCTTGGTTTTATCGCAGTATCATCAATTTTAGTCATAACACCATTACCAGACGTAACCAATAAGAAATCTCACACGACACCAATGGATTAAGTAAGGGTGACTATATACAAAGAAATACTCCACCAGTAAAGATGGTTACAAGTAGAGCGCCAAATAGATCATGGCCCGAGGAAGTGAACAAGGCATGGCCATAACCTAAACTTGATGAAAGAAGTACGATGGGAGACTGTTAATTCAGCCCCAAGCATATTTCTATGCCCATCATAGAGATCACAAGGTCAAGGATTAAATTGGTATGCCTTCGATAGATATGAAGAAACCAAAGGCATCAAATTCAAGGAAATGGTCGGACATGTCTTTCCTAGGTTGGGTTAATAAAGCAACACGACGATCCACAAGGAGAGGCCAAATACAATGGAGACCTCAACCTGCATCAGCTAAACAAGAGAATGATTCTAAAAGGAGACATGACTTGAGAACCTTATTTGAAGTCCAGGTACACTTTAGGTTCGACAAAGAAATTATCTAGGCATTGATTTGTATGTGTTTGGTCATGGAGTGATAACGAAAAATTCAACTTTGGGTCGGATCACGGTTCACTAAATACGAATATAACCTAATCTTGGGTTTAGGCAATCAAGTTACCAACTCTCTATTGGTCATAACTCAACCTGAGGGTTCACAGATCAGGGTTGAGAATTGCTTTTTGCTGGGCTAACCAGTTCATGCCCAAGATGACATCTTTGTCTTGGCCTTTTGGAACAATCATATTAGTAGGAAAGTCTCGTCCAGCCAATGTTACGGGCACTTGGTAAGCCATTTCTTTTCACTTTTGGTAGCTTTACAGTCGAGCGTAGAAGACCATTCGTCAACCAACTTCATAGAGGGAGGGGGCCTGAAAAGGTCCAGTTCACCATCAAGTGCTTCTCCCGCTACACGAGAAGGTCCGGCTTCCATCCCGACAGGATCCACAGGGACGTTCGGGTGCAGTGGTGAATACAACACATGAACTTCTTCATGTAGTGTATTATAATAGACCTGCAAGTTATCCATGGCTGAGCTAAGCTCCTCCTCACGGGCTCGAGCTTTGGCTTCCTTAGCCCAGGCGAGTGGACGAGAGTTAACCGCCCAATCGAGCGCTAGATCTCGCTTCGCGAGTTGGTCTTGCAAGTAGCGGATGGCTGCATCCGCGACCCATATATCATTTCTGTGACAGAGTTCTGATTGAAGCAGTTCGACTTGTGCTTCCAGATCCCCGATAGGATCGTTGCTACCACTGCTACTTTCTTCATGTCTTGGGGCAAGTTAATGGCGGGATATGCCAATGGGTCTAGTAGATTTGCGCGCGGTCTTTCTGGTGCGCGACAACATTTCTCTAAGGGGGAAATTTTATTAATATAGTGCTTAGCATGATGCATGTATAATTACAGAATCAACCTTGGTTGATTCAACCTTCTATACATTGCACTCTTCCTATCTGGTCTTTAAGATAAACTCTTCAGAATACTTAGGTAAGAAAGGAAGAGAGTTTCTAGGTAAGACTTTTAGAAAATCCTTTTGAAGATGCCTCATAATATCTGCAGAGAAGGGCTACGCTCCGATACCAGCTGTGACGGAACCTCCCAAGTAATTAGGCCCACCTACAGTTGTCCTTGTCCAACGGACCTCAGACAACCCTGTAGGTGCCCCTGAACTACTTGACAAGTTCGGTATCTTTCCTTACCTTTCCAGGAACGTTTCACCCGTCTTGCAGACATTACAGAACATCGGAGATAAAGAAATGCGGAAGCGATTACATAACTTACATTTATTTAAAAAGTAAGATCAAGTTGTTTATTACAGACCAGAAATATAAAACGAGTGTTGAGTAGTATTATTACACATACCAAGGGAGGTAAAAACTCCTCCCGATAGTTTTAAACAAAAGTTCTATATGGAGGACCAAGTCCTCCCGCACTTCAGTCTTGTTTCTCCTCCTTAGGAACCACCTTGGAGCAAAAGCAACAAAAATTTGTCGCTTCCTCACCTAAAAACAACGGAGGGATAAACCCTGAGTATGGAATTACTCAGCAAGTCTTACCCGACTAAGGAAAAGACTCTCAAGGGTATGCTGGCTTAAGGGAGTCAAGGTAAGGCTTTTCAATAATCAAAGACTCTGTTTTGCAGAAATGCTTACTAAAAAGTGGATCCTTAAAAATCTAATTTTATTTGTCAAGTTAAGTACAATTACCTGCAACTAGAGTTCTTTCTACCCTAGTTCAATCACTGGTCCTGCACTAGCCAATTTCTTAACAAAAACCCGTCATCTTTAGTGGAATGCTACGTGTAAGTCAGTGGCCAAGTCTCCATAACCGCGGAGGTACGGCGATCCGAATCGATTATACTCAGCTGAGGATCTCCAATCACACGACATATGTAGCACTTAACCCTTGCATATGTCAACCCGCCACCGGGGTTCTTAAGACCAGATCAGGTTCACGCAAACCGAGAGCACAGATACACCACCGTGCAGCCTCTTGCCACGGAGGGTACACGCTACTCTCGCCACCGCTCCACGCCCATTTCGTGTTATCTTATTCTGGCCTTAGTCTGCCCGAGGCAAGGCTTACCCATGACGAGGCATGTGACCAGTTAAAGGGTCCTCGGTCAGCAGGCCTACATCGAGACGGTCCTTAATCGACTCAGACGGAGACACTACACCGAGACTCTCTTCTCGTGCAAGTCACCCGCCCGGTCTCAGCTTAATCTTTTCAACCCAAAAATTTGGTACCTGGCAGAGGTACATCTTTTCCGATGTTGAATCCATCACGGCCGTGATGGATTTACCATCAAGTTTTATTTTTGAAAACAACCCTCCCACTTTGCCAAACATCTTTTGTAAAACAAATCCTTTTGTTTTTCTAGAGCAATACTAAGCATAGTAAAACCTTTTTGTAAAAACAGGGTTTCAAGGAAGATAATCAAGTTCAAGGAAGGTAATGCAAGAATTGTTTTATCAAGCAACTCCTATCACCTAATGCAGCAAGCAAGTGAGAAAGATTTTAAAAACATCAAGGGAGGTGGCAAATGCACCGGGGCTTGCCTTCGTTAATAGGTGAGTCAGGCTCGGACTCGCAGATGTCGAAGTAGAGCCAAGTCCCTGCCTGAGATTCCAAAGGTGGTGGTGTCTTCTCTTCGGTCACTTCAATCTCTTCTTCATTTTCTAAATATAACCATATAGGTATATATATAAGAATGAATGCCATGTAATGCTCATGAGAGTGCGAAGATAATAAAGATTTATTATCTAAGTCTTGAATACAACTTTCCTTTACGGAACTCCGAGAACTTAGGGTTTCCGGAGTCAATAAAGGATTTCAAAGGGCAGGGGTGGGGGTTTTGGGTTCTAGTTATCAAACAAGGTCCAAATCAAACCAAACTCTACCCATGGCCCCTAACTAATGTGTAGAGCTTATGTAAAAAGTGTGAGCAATTTTGGGATTATTATCTATTTTCTAAAAATCCAGAACTAAGACTTTAAACTATTTAAAATGCCTTAAAATTCCTTATTTAACCTAAAAATCATGAAACTATTTTTATTAAATTCTAGGGAAAATAAGAAGCCTAGGAAAATTGGTTTCACAATTTTAGGATTTTTCTACAGTTTTCTACAAGTTATTTGGTTCTGAAGTAAAAAGAAAAGGAAAAAGGCATTTAACAGTAATGGGCTGACTTTGGCCCACACGGCCCAGACCTAAGCAGAAGCGCGCCCGCACGCGCGCTGGCTGTTTTTCGAAAAGGCCCTCTGCTTAACGCTTAACCGAAATAGGTCCATTCACTATTGAGGTGAGCCTCTGACGGTTTACAAAAAGAACCTCCACGTTCTATACTTTCGCAGAGCAAAGTCCACGACGAGGAACAGTCCTCGCCGCACTCCGGCGAGCCTATTCCGGCCAGATGACGCCACGGCTGGAGCTCCCAAGCGACAGGGACACAATTAGATCCACCCCGACCATTTCCCCTCCATCAATTTCACCCAGGGGACACTGAATCTATCAGTTCACGGTGACTGAGCGGATGGACAGGAGGATGAATATGTTCCAATCAAACAGCGACGGGGATGGCCAAATTGAGGCTGGGTAAAGGTTCACGGGTTCACCAGGGTCCATGGACATACTTTGGTTTGGGCAGAACAAGACCCGAAGAGCGGGTCGACGGTGAGGGGGGTCACGGCGGTGTTTGACAGCGCACGGGTGCGTTCCGGTGTTGGGCTTCGGCCAAACTCCAAATTGCCGCAACTAGGAGCAATAGGAGATCAAAGACTAACTAAAACAGGGAGTAATTTGATAATTACTGACCAGAGGAACGCTGGCCACGAAGGAGTTCTTCACGGCGGAGCAAGAACAGAGGAGAGGGAGATTTGGGGACTGCGTTAGTTCTGCGGCGTAATCGATTCGAGTGCTCAGTTGTTGAGGTGCGGGATGTGATGAAGCAGCGGAGTCCGGGCTCAATTTATAGGGCTCTTCGGCGGTGACCGTGAATTTTGGCGTTGATGTGCGGCGGTCGGAAGTGAGGAAGAACGCTGGTGCAGTGAACACGTGTTCATCGTCGTGGCAGTAACTCCGGTGGTCGACGGGGAGTTTAGAGGGAGTCACAGCGATGCGGTGGCGCGGTTAGGACACGCGGTGGACAACGGCAATGGCACGACGACGGTGAGCAACTTTACCCGCGAGCGGTGAGCCAGGGGAGGAGTACCGCGGCTGACCGGGGTGGCTACCAGCTTGACGGCGGCGAAGATCTTTTACCCCGAGAGGTTATCCACAAGTCGCGAGCGCGAATCCGGACGGCGGCAGCACGAATCGCGGCGAAGGTCGTCGGCGGGGAGCTGAGCTGGTGTTCTGATCCGATCGGCTACTGTACCATGGCGAGTTCCTTTCAGATGAACTGACAGAGAGATTTGAGGCTCGATTTTCTCTAAATTTTACTTGGCAACTCATCCAAAGCTCTGTAGCAAACTTGTAGAGCACTATACCAACTACAACTTTGCTATAAGGTGTTGTCACAAAAAGTCATTGAATCATGTCTGAAATTGGGCTTGAAGTTGGTGGTAGTTCACTGTTAGTCTGAAAATTCAGACCTAATCAGCCTGACAGCCAAAGTTTGAGCATGATTATCTCTAGATTTTTCACAGCAACTATGCTCACACTCTTAAGCAAAGTTGTTCACCTAAGATAGATCTACATAGTTGATGTGGTGACCTAGGGCAAATTCTCAATAATTTGGAAGATGTAGAGTTCCAAAGTTGAGCCAATATCACTGAAAATCAGACTTAAGCATTTGAGAAAAGTGTGACTCTTTTGCACTTAAGTCCAAATCTCAGGGTTTGGCTTGTAAATCTTCCCAAATGTGAACCATGTGACTTAAGATACTTATTTAACTTGGTTTTTGCACTTTAGTCCAAAAGTGGACTAATTTTGCACATAAGCCCCTAGGGTTTGGATTTAGGGTTCTCCAGGTTCTAATTAGGGTTTTAGGTATCCCAGGGGTATAAATGTGATTCAACTTTATTTTTGGGGACATTTTATGACTAATTCCTTAAATCCTATAGGTTTTCTCAATTTGGGTTAGGTCTTACCCCTTTAATCTCTATTTAGGGTTAAGTTCCCTATCCAGGGTTCTATTTGCAAAACACTACAACAATACAACTTGTTTGAAATTTTTGCCTAGTGAATGCACTCTAGGTGTATCAAACATTTGCAATGCCAATGCTTATGATGCCATGCTCAAGTTTTAGTTACAGTAACACCAGGGGTGTTACATCTCATCTGGTATGCCGAGGATTTGTGAAGGATTAGATAATTTGGACAAAGCATGGAGAGGGTAGCTCTTTGCCTTATACAGCTGGAAACCCTGCGAACATCGACGACATCTTTCAGTTCGTTCACGAGACACAACAACCTCTTCCATAGAGCGAACATGTAGTGCCAAATGTTATTGATCATGATTACGCCGGAGGAAATGAACGTGAAAGAACCCATGTTCTGCCAAATGTTATGGACGAGGAAGATGCAGAGTTGTTAGAGGCAATGTTGCGTCGTCATACAGATCCATCGATGTTCTTCATGAAAGGTATGGAGTCCCTGAAGAAGGCAGTAGAAGAGCCTTTGTACGACGAGTCTAAGGGCTGTACCAAAGAGTTCACGACGCTCCGGTCTGTGTTAAAGTTGTTGATGTTAAAAGCTAGATATGGTCTGTCTGATGTTGGCTTCGATGCGTTCTTGAGTATTGTCGCAGACATGCTTCCAAAGGAGAACAAAGTGCCTGCTAACACGTACTATGCAAAGAAACTAATCAGTCCACTCACTATGGGCGTGGAGAAGATCCACGCGTGTAGAAATCACTGTATCCTTTATCGAGGTGATGATTATAAAGACTTGGAGAGCTGCCCAAAGTGTGGTGCAAGTAGGTACAAGAAGAATAAAGACTATCGAGAGGAAGAGTGTGTTGCATCTGTGTCTAAAGGGAAGAAGCGAAAGAAAGCCAAAAAGAAGACTTCAAAATCCACGAGCAAAGAAAAAGAAGAAGTAGACTATTATGCGCTCAAAAAGATTCCTGCTTTGGTGATGTGGTACCTCCCCGTTGTCGATCGATTGAGGTGTTTGTTCGCTAACCCTGAGGATGCCAAACTTATGAGCTGGCATGCTTCTGATGAGCACAAAAATTATGGGAAGCTTCGACATCCAGCCGATGGGAAGCAGTGGCAAGATTTCAATGAGAACCACCGAGACTTTGCCAATGAACCAAGAAATGTTAGGTTCGCACTGAGTACTGATGGAATGAATCCATTTGCTGAAAGGAGCAGCAAGCATAGCACATGGCCAGTGATCCTCACCATATACAACCTTCCTTCATGGTTGATGCAGAAACGGAAGTATATTTTGCTAACCATGCTTATTTCTGGACCTACACAACCTAGAGTTGATATGGATGTATTTTTAGAGCCCTTAATGGAGGATATGAAAATATTGTGGGTAACGGGTGTTCAAATGTTGGATGAGTAACGTAAAGATTCATTCACGCTGAGAGCAATTATTTTTGTTACGATCAACGATTACCCTGCACTCTTCACATTATCAGGCCAGTTTAAGGGAAAGGTTGGCTGCACAGTATGCATTGATGAAACTGCTTACGTGTCCCTTACTGCATCTAAGAAGATAGTGTACATGAGGCACATACGCTTTTTATTGGAAGGACACAGGTACCGCATGCGAAAGATGGATAAGTACTTTGACAATAATGGTGAACTACATTCTACTGCTCCATCGGGTAACAATAAAGGTCATAGAGTTTTTGAAATAGTCAGGAATATCAAGTTTGTTTTCGGGAAGAAGACAAAAGACGGAAAACAAGGAAGGATGTCAAACCAGCTCCGGGGCTATATTCAAGAAAAAGTCTATTTTCTTCGAGTACTTGCCTTACTGGAAAGAGTTAGATGTGCGGCATGCGATCGATGGTATGCACGTTCAAAAAAACGTGTTTGAAAGCATAATTGGCACCTTGCTAGACATAAAGGGCAAAACAAAACAAGGGCTCAATTCACGCATGGACTTGGTAAATTTAGGCATAAAAAAGGAACTACATCCTGTTCTTCAAGAAAATGGGAAGTATCATCTCCCAGCAGCAAGCTACGGTCTCAATGTAGATGAGAAACATGCGATGTGTGTTTGGCTTAAGAATTTGAAAGTCCCATCCGGATTCTGCTCTAGCATATGAAGTATTGTGTCAATGAAAGACCTGATAGTCACCAACTACAACTCACATGATTGTCATGTCATGCTGACTACATTCCTACCTATTGCCATCAGGGCTATAAATCCTTTGTTTTTAAAGATGGCAATCACACGGTTGTGCTACTTTTTCAACAGAATTTCACAAAAGGTAATTGACCATGATGAGTTGGCATCTCTTCAGGAATTCGCAGTGGAGACAATATCACAGTTTGAGATGTGTTTCCCTCCATCGTTCTTTGATATTATGGTGCAACTTGTGGTGCACTTGGTGCCACAAATAGAGGCATTGGGTCCTATGTACTTGCATGAAATGTGGACGTACGAGCGTTTCATGTCAATACTGAATGGCTATGTATCAACCCGTGCTCGTCCCGAGGCATCCATGATAGAGGGGTACTGTACCGAAGAGGCCATTGAGTCCAGAGGTCCATTCTGCAATAGTATCCTAAAAGACTAGGTTGCAATAGGTCTGCCTCCGTCACGACACGAGAGTAGATTGTATGGAAGCGGGAGGATGGGACGCAAATCTTTCATCCCACCAGATTACAATACAGTACTTGAGGCACATCACAACATCCTACATCAGCTAGCGATAATAGAGCCATTTATCCAACAACACATCAATGAGCTTCACGAGCAAAATCCTGGGCATACGGCTGATTGGGTAATGAAGTAACATAAGCAGCGGTTCAACACATGGCTAATGGTGAAGGACATTCCACGTGGAGAAACAATAGAAGAAAAAACCATCAAGGGGTTGGCATCTGGACCATCACGCCAGGTCACAACATGGAAAACCTATGACATTAGTGGATTCACATTTTGTACAAAGTCCAAGGACAAAAAGAGCATGTCAAAAAACAGTGGTGTTCGATGCGAGGCCATAGATGATGAAACTGGTGAGATTATTACATATTTTGGCTTTATTGAGGACATATGGGAACTAGACTATGGTACATTTCAGATCTCGGTTTTCCGATGTCAATGGGTTGAAGACAAACATGTCACGGTAGACAACTATGGGGTCAGAGTTCTTGATCTAAGTAAGGTAGGTTACAAAGATGACCCATGGATCCTTGCTAATCGTGCTGCACAGGTCTTCTATGCTGAACAGATCATTTCTAACAATGAGAAGAAAAGCACCGACAAACCGAAGCATGTAGTTTTTCCTGGAAAACAACAAGCTATAGGAGTTGATGGTGTATCTGATTTAGAGGATTTTAACCAGTTCAACGACATATCTCTTTTCATAGACCATCCAACCAAGATAAGGAACGTTGAGTGAAGCATCCCACGCAATTCGATGCCCTGGGTACGCCACGATGGACAAGGCAGAACAATAGCTCCCTAGATTATATAGTTGTCATGTAATTGATTATTGTTAGGACATGTCATGTAATTGATTATTGTTAGCGACTATTCAACTAATATATATATATATATCAGGCAGTAAGAAACAAGCATCTTCAAAGAACATGCTGTGAAAGAACTTGGAAAGATGTTTACCAGATCTGATACTTGTGAAAGAACTTCACACCAATGGTGACGAGAGACGCGAAGCCAGGAGACGACGTAGTATTTAAACACTGCAAGAACGGGCATTCTAGTGACTTTCTAGAGAGGAGAGAGAGAGAGAGAGGAGAGAGAGATAGGAGAAAGAGAGAAGAGAGAAAGGAGAGAGAGAGAGAGGAGAGAGAGAGGAGAGAGAGGGAGAGATAGAGGAGGGAGAGAGAGGGAAGAGAGAGGAGGGAGAGAGAGGAGGGAGAGGGGAGAGAGAGGAGCTAGGGAGAGGAGAGAGAGGAGAGAGAGAGAGGAGAGAGAGAGAGGAGAGAGAGGGAGAGATAGAGGAGGGAGAGTGAGGGAAGAGAGAGGAGGGAGAGGGGAGAGAGAGGAGCTAGGGAGAGGAGAGAGAGAAGTAATATATAAATATATATATTATGTATACTAAATATATATATTTATATATTTAATATGTATAAAAATTTATATACTTAATGTATGAATATACAATAAAAATAATATACTAAAAATATTACTACTGGCGGTTCACAACGAAAACCGCCAGTATAAATGGCCTCCACAGTCTGTGGATGGCATTTCTACTGGCGGTTCTCGATGACAACCGCCAGTAGAAATGGCCTCCACAGTCTGTGGATGGCATTTCTACTAGCGGTTCTCTATGACACACGCCAGTAGAAATCATTTCTACTGGCGGTTGTCATAGAGAACCGCCAGTAAAAATATCTCCTATATAAAGGAGCGCGCGTGGGGCCGAAAAATTCGCTAAGTCTTTGGCGCCCTGTCTTTCACACTTCCCGCCGTCAGGCTGCCAAAAATTTGCCCCGGCGATTTTCTCCGCCGTGCGCCGCCGTCGTCCACGCCGTTGTCCACGCGCCGTAGGTAAGTTTTTCTCTCTCTCTCTCTCCCTTTCTTCGACTATGATCGCTCGAGCACGCGCCGCCGCCGCGCGTGTAAACCCTAGGCCTAGGAAGAGTGAGAGGGTGAGAGGGAAGGGAGAGGAGGGAGAGGGAAGAGAGGGAGAGGGTTTAGGGTGTAAACCCCCTACGCGCGTCTCTGCAGAGAGTGAGAGAGAGGGAGAGAAGAGAGAGGAGGGAGAGGGAAGAGAGAGGAGAGGAGAGAGGGAAAGGGAAGAGAGAGGAAAGAGAGTGGAGGGAGGGAGAGAGAGAGAAGAGAGAGGAGGGAGAGGGAGTGTATATATAGGAAAGAGAGTGGAGGGAGAGAGAGAGAGGAGAGAGAGGGAAAGGGAAGAGAGAGGAAAGAGAGGGAGAGGGAGGGAGGGAAGAGAGAGGAAAGAGAGGGAGAGGGAGAGAGAGAGGAGAGAGCAACGGAAAGCATGTTTTTTTCCATTGTATTCCATTGTAAACAACGTATTGTATTGTATTCTATTGTAAACAACGTATTCCATTGTAAACAACGTATTCCATTGTAAAATGTAGACTAGATTCACTAGTATAAAATATTTTTTGGCTTCCACTCTCTAGTAAACAACGTATTCCATTGTAGTACTATTAGCTAGTGAAATTAGGAGACGACGTACGACACACTTGCATTGCTTCGATTAAGAGCAACTCATCAGAACCCCACTTGACCAGAGCGAGTTCTCATCACCTGTCCTTGGTCTCTCTCACACAAAGAGTATGCATCAAGCTTCGTTAGCAAAGCAAAAAAAATCAAAGCTTCATTAAGAACGCCATTTCCTACGACTCTCCATCTCTCTCTCTCTACGTCCTATACGACTCCTCCTATACGTCCTATACGACTCCTCCTCTCTCCCTCTCTATACGTTCTATACGACTCTCCATCTCTCTCTCTATGCCCTATACGACTCCTCCTCTCTCCCTCTCTCCCTCTCTCCCTCTCTATACGTTCTATACGACTCTCCATCTCTCTCTACGTCCTATACGACTCCCCCTCTCTCCCTCTCTATACGTTCTATACGACTCTCCATCTCTCTCTACGTTCTATATGACTCTCCCTCTCTCTCTCTTTATACGTTCTATACGACTCTCCATCTCTCTCTCTACGTCCTATACGACTCTCCCTCTCTATACGTAACTCGATAATATTCGTATCACAATATTAGGGGTTAGGGTTAGGGCTTAGGGTTAGTGTTAGTGGTTAATGGTTAGGGTATTTGTTAATATGAATTTAATTATTGCTTATGTTAATATGTGTTAATATGTATTTGTATATATATAGCTCAATGAGTTCTCCAACCAAGGACCAAGGATTAGGGCCTGACCACATGGACAAGAGTGTTGCTCAAGAAGAATCCAGTAGTGAAGGATATGAAACGCCTAGCGACCCTTTTCCTACCACTAGGATAGATAGGGCCGCTGCGCGTGAGTTGCAACGTGACCCTACTTATGATCCACAAGACCATGAGGTAAATTACACATCCTTAATTTCGTGTGTGTACCTAATTAATTAGCTGATTTCACAATGTCTATTACACATGCATGATTTCTTGTGCATTTTATTACATGAATAGGAGGTCTTGTCTCCATTTCGTGCGATGCTCGAAAAAGCTGTGGCACGATACCAAGACGCACCGGAACCGACCCAACAAGACGCACCGGAACCGATCCAAGGCGCACCGGAACCGACCCAAGGCGCACCGGAATCGACCGAGACAACCACCGAGAGGTCAAGTAAAAGGAAGCAGAGCGATCGGAACAGAGGTGACAGGGGGCTAAACAAGTTTCCTAACAAGACATATAAAATCACAGACGTGAGCCCGAATGGTCAGCCCCTAGCTCCAGAAGAGGCACTGCCTAAGTTCCGGAATGCACTTGGGTTCTTAGTTAGAGATAATCTTGACATCACAATCCGACAGTGGAGAGATGTATCAGATGATGTCAAGAATCAAATGTGGAATAAGCTAATAACGAGGTTCATTTTGCCTGGGGGTTCAGAAGAACTCGTGAAAAAATACACGATGAAGCAGTTTGCAATCAATTTCCGAAACTGGAGGTCTGAGATGAATACAAAGTTTGCAAAGAAAGGCCTAGACCCGACGAAAAAATATAAAATCTCAGCAGGTCAGTGGGCAGTATTTCTAGAGCAGAGGAGCAGCCCTGATTTCATATCACTAAGTGAGGCAAATTCGGAACTGTCTAAGAAGAACAAATACCGCCACCACCTTGGCACAGGTGGTTACAAGCGTCAGGTTCCTAAATGGAGACAAGAAGACGCTGAGAAGAAAGCTGCAGGGTTGCCGACGCTGTCCGAGCAACTTGGTGAAAGGACAGCTAATTGGATCCATGCTAGAAAACCATGGGAAACAGAGTCTGGTGTATCTTTTGATGATCCCACTGTCGAAGAAGCGGCAAAAAACATATATGCAATTGCAGCTAAGTAGAGCGAAGGAACATTTAAGCCGCAAAGGGAGAGAGACATTCTAACGGCTGGTCTCGGTAACCCTGAGCATCCTGGTCGTGTACGAGGAATCTCATCTAAGGAAGGATGGAAGGAAGGATTCGGACCATAATGGGAAGGTCTGTACAAGAAACGTGATCGATACAAGGAAGAGATGGCGAATTATTTTAAGGAGGAGGCCAAGAAAGAGTTCAAAGGCCTGATGTCTGAAATGCTATCGAATCCTCCTCCAGAATTGATGCAGCAATTGGCGATGGCGAGTGCGATGTCTGTTCAACAGATGACCACTCCAGAGATGCAAATAATTCCAGCAGCTCAAACACCGACTTCCACCGAGGGTACGACCATCCCAAGCTCTGTCGCGTCAACGGGAAATAAGGTTCGCTATCCAGTTGATGACATCACAAGGCCTATGGCATGCACACTAGTTATAAGATATGGTATTAACAATCAGCGTACAAAGAAAGTAGCCACAGGCCTTGCGATCCTAGGACGCAAGTTCCATGGAAACGACATTCCAGAAGAATATTGCAGGGTAGAAGTGACGACAGTCGTCCAAGGATACGAGGACGACATGCTAGACATCCCTGGGCCCAAAGGTATCGAGACACTTGGACAAGCTATCAAGAATTTTATCCTTTGGCCTCGAAGGGATGTCGAATTGGTTGATTGGTCGAATTCGTCGCAGGCCCAACCGTCTCCGCCTTCTCAAATTGTTGTTCCTATTGTACATCCATCATCACCTCCTCAAACTTCACATGTTGCTCCTCATCCTCTTTCTGACCCTCCTTCTCCTCATCCTCATGGTGGCCCACCGTCTCCGCCACATACATCACCCTTCAGGGATCCACCTTCTCCACAGCCATCTCTACGACCATCAAAGAAATCTAAAGTTTCTATACCAAAATTAGTGTCCTCGTTCGAGAAGAAAAGGAAGAGTAAATCCACTGCTGGCACTGTTCGTTTTTTGAAAGGGATTGGACGGAGCCTCACGTCAGACACTGTTGATTTGGCCGTTCTCGAGGAGTCCACAAAAAGGCTGAGGCAATGGCCGCAAAGATAAAGAAGCCAACTAAGGCAGATTATAAAAACGTGCCTAAAAAATATGTGCCGGGCAGACCACTAGTCACTTTTGAGAAACTAAGGAAGGTCCCGGCTAATATTAAAAGGTTGCATGATTGGTACATGCGGGCATCTTCAGTTGGCATCGACACCATCAGTGTTAATATACCAGCCCATGCTTTTATTGGTTCAAATCAAAAAGCCGTTGTTACATTCGAGGACATGTGGTTAATGATGAACCTTCAGAGACTCGACGTGCAACTTGTAACCATATTTGCATTGTAAGTGTCACTCATACTCCACATATATGTGTTATTATTAGTGAGTTGTATAAATTTTCAATATCTGACATGCACGTGTGCGTTGCAGAATGCAACATGATCAGCAAGAGATCCTTTATGGTACCAATCCCAATGCTAGTGCCAGTAAAAGGGTTGGGTATCTCAACCCAATAAAGATATGTGAGGATAACCACACTTTTAGAATCAGAAAAGGCAACGAAGCATTACAGGGGCTAACAGACGAAGAAATTGAGGTGCGTATCCAGGATCTGAAGAAGGATTTTGAAGCAAGATACGCCACCTACATAGGACACACAATGCTTCAATTTCAAGACAAGGAATCCATAGTGGCCCCGTACAACTTTAAGTAAGTGTGATTTTGCATAAATAAAATTAATAATTTCAATACACATGTATCACAAGTTTGATTCGTACAGGGACCACTGGACATGCTTCTTCATTTATCCTAAGGTTGGAAAGGTGCTGGTGCTCGACTCCTTGCACACCGAGCCTTCGACCTATTCAAAATTCCTCAGCATCTTAGAGCTGTAAGCCTTTTCTATGCATGCATACTTATATCGATGAGAATTGTAGAATAACATGGTGATTCTATTTGAGATCACATGGCATTTAGGTTTTATAAGCTACATGGTGGAAAGTACGACACGTCCAAAAAAGGCGTGCCACTAGACATCCATTATAACTGGCCGGTAAGTATGTGAATTTATGAATACATATCATACATGTACGTACATAGGACAATGTTGCAACTAAATAACCAATCTCCCGTTATGTAGTGCCACAAGCAACCACCCGGATCGGTCCTATGTGGGTTCTACGTGTGCGAGTTCATGAGAATGAACGGACGATACATCACGAACCCTGGCAAGGTATTATTAGTAATAGTCACGTATGTATTTATGTCATTAAAGATGCAAATGTGTTATTATTGAGTATAAATAGATGATGTTTATAAACTTCCTTTACAGCAATTTCAACAAGGAAGCCCGGAGAACTTGACTGAAGGTGCATTGTATGGCATAATTGAGGACATGTGCACATTCATATTGAAAGAGGTCATTCCCGCAGAAGGGAAATATCACGATGCTTCCAGAACATTAGCTTTGCCAGAGTTTAGAATACTAACAGAAATTAGTAGACTATCTCTTAGCCGAGATAGTTATTAGAGCTTAAGTGAAAACTTTGATGTATATAATGTGTGATGCATACATGGTTGTAAACAAGACTTTGATGTATATAAATGTATGATAGAATTTAATTCCATGTTGCTTTTAATATCAATACTACATGTTTATCAATATCAATACATATATATATGTTTGTGTGTGTAAATATATAAATTTCAGTACGAAAATTTAAAAAAGGCGGGAAACCTTTCCACTAGCGGCTAAATAAAACAAACCGCCAGTGGAAATAACATTTCCATTGGCGGTTTTCTTAATAAAACCGCCAGTGAAAATGATATTTTCACTGGCGGTTGCTTAAGAAAATCGCCAGTGGAAATGCTATTTCCACTGGCGGTTCTTGAATAACCGCCAGTGGAAATGGCGATTTCCACTGGCCCCTAGCACTGGCGGCACTGAAAAGCGCCAGTGAAAATAGTTTTAGGACCGTCACTATAGTTCTTCTGTGTACTAGTGGTCGCTTATAATCAGGATATTCAAAGCCTATAGCATCCAGCACTCTGTTTAGCCTTCGTTTCGGTCGGGTGCCGAAGGCTGCTGTCATCAATTGATCTTCTTTTTTAGAATAATTCCCAAGAATTTCTGTGCACATTACTTCGATTGTTTCCAACCATTCTTGGCAGGGTGTGCTTTGAAATATTTCTTGAACTTGTAGTGGTAGGGCAGTCGGACAAGTTCCCCCTCTTTCTTCTCTCCTTCAAGCTTCGGCATAGCCCATTCCTTCATAGTTGGAAATATTTTGAAAGCCAAAAATTCCTACACTAAGTCCCTAGTGCCAATGTGCTCTGCGATAACCCTGAATTCAGCTAGAGCAGTTTGGGTTGGACCTTCTGGTGTCATGTTGCATTGGGGTCTGGTCTCTCTGAAGATCAGTTCTAGCGGGCTCTTGACCAGCTTCTCCTTGTCATCGTCAACTTTGACGTAGAACCATTCCGATTTCCAGCCTGCTGGCCACTTGCTTCGGTAGCTGATCACAGGAAATTTTGTAGTCTTCCGGTAATCAAAATTGTAACAACCAAAATTTTCATGTAATCCATCCTTTCTGGCCTTGGTTTGGTAATGTAGCTCGTGCACCCAGCAGAAACCTTCGGCAAACAGTTCCACCCCTTGGCTTCGGAGAGCCCAGATATAAACACTAAGCCTAACGATAGCGTTAGGAGTTAGTTGATGAAAGTGGATCCCAAACTTCTTTAGCACATCGGAAATCATCCTATTTAAAGGGAATCTCAAACCAGCTTTGAGGAAACTCTTGAAAACTACTATTTCATCTTTTTCTGGCTTCGGAGTAGTTTCTTCTCCGCCGAAGCGAATCAACTCTTTCTTATCTTCGCTAAAATAGCCCAACTTCACCATCTTAGGAAAATCAGCTTCGGAGATGGTGGACTTCCCGAAGTCCAGGTGGCTAGGCTTGCTCGGCACTGCGCTACTGTAATCATCTTCAGAATCGGTCTCTTCAATACCAGCTTGCTCTCCTTCAGCAGCAGGGACGTCTTCCGGTGTTACCAACCTAGATCGCTTCATTGCTCCCGGCAGCTTTGTTGCCTTGTTCTTAATTCATAGCAGTTAAGAACAAGGCAACAAAGAAATTGCTAAATGTTATAATCCTTCGTCCTTCGAAGCATTATTTCCCTTGGGATATAATGGATTCCGGACGAAGGTTATGAAGGACATACCTTCATAAGCACAACAAATAACGAAGAAGGATTAAGAACAAGTCCCCAATAGCGGTCATCATGGCGGAGGTGAAACAACGCTCGCTTCGCCTGCCAAAGGCGTCGCTTGCCCTGCCGAGGAGTTAATGCGACGGGACGGGCGATTCGCGTGGCGGCCGTTGCGCGTGCGCGAGTCATTCGAGGAACAGGTGTTTCGCCTTCGAGTTTGAATTTCGCGGCGGGTTCGGTCGAAGTTTTGAACGGACTTTGCCTGGGCCTTTATATACCCGGAAGAGGGGCCGGTCGGTGGTTCTTTACACTGCCATTTGTGCTTGCCTTCTGCTTTGGTTTCCGCAACCTAAGAGAATAGCCAGAGAAAAAAAACTGCGCACCTTGTTCCTTCCGCCTCCACCCCCTTCGTTCAGCGATGGCTGACAGGGTGACCATCGTTCCGCCGCGCGATCCGTGGCCTTCCTCCACCGTCATAGTGGACGATCTGGAGGCCCTCGTCGCCGATGGTTTGCTCCGTCCCCTTTCCGGTGACCCACAGCCGGAGTGGATGGCCCCTGCGAGCGAGGCTGACCTGACCCCGCCGCCGGGGTATGTGGTTAGTTTCGTCTCCTTCCACGAGCGGGGGTTCGGAGTGCCAGCGAGCCGTTTCAGGCGGGCGCTCCTGCACTACTATGGGGTGGAGCTACACAACTTCAACCCCAACTTCATCGCACAAGCGGCCATCTTCATGGCGGTATGCGAAGGTTTTTTGGGGATTGACCCCCACTGGGATCTATGGACCCATCTCTTCTCCGCGGAGCTCTTTGCCTCGACGACGGAGGCGAAGTAGGTCCATATGGCAGTGCGGGCCGGTGGCTGCACCCTCCAGCTGAGGCTGGGGCGCGCGCAGCTATACATCCCTGCCATCCTTGTGTCTTCGAACAAGGGGTGGCAGCGTCGGTGGTTTTACCTCTGGAACGACGACGGAAGGCTTCCGTCGTTTTCTCAACGAGTGGTGACCGCCGCCGGCAGCAACTGGCGTTGGGGGCCACGCGCGAGAAACAGGGGAAGCTCCAGCCTCTTCTGGAGGCCTTGCAAAGGTTACGAGATGGGGGGCTCACTGTTGCGGGGTGGTGGCCGCCATCCATCGTCGGAGGGTGCTTCCTTTGGTAGAGCGGCGGTTGCCGCTTTCGGAGATGAAGCTGGGGGTTGATTTGGAGGGTTCGCAGATGTCCTCAGCTTCCCTCTCCGCCGACGACCTCCGCAGGCGGGTAGCGGGCATGGTAGGGAGGTTGGATGCCGGCGCCCTTACCCAGCCTGTGATGCGTCCTGAGCGTGGGTACGTGTCCCTGGTAAGTGTCTGCCCCTTCTCCTATTTTGCGTCGAGTTGCCTTTGATTCTTACCGTCGGGATTTCCGTTCGTCTCCAGGGGTTTGGGTTTTACAAGCCCTCCCTGCCACCGGTCCCAGAGGACACGGTGGACCGAGTCGCGCGGAGGGTCGCCGTGGAGAAGAAAAAGGATAAGAAGGACGCGGAAAAGGCCTGGGCCCGCGAGTGGATGCCGGCCCGGGAAGCCTTGGAGAGGCGTTGTCGGAGGCAGGAGAGGGACGGGATCCCGAGGGAGCCGTCGCCGGAGACGCCTAACGACGATTACGATGATGATGATGATGACAAGGGCGAAGTCATGGCGGCCCGCCTTGGCCTCAGCCCGGATCTGAGGCTAGGCCAGGGGTCACCGAGCCAGCCTCCAAGTGGGTTGGCGCCATCAGAATCTGGGGCCGGGACATCAAGGTCCCGGTCCGAGGAGCGAGGGTAGGCCGAGGGGGTACTTGACCCCTTGGCCGAGGTAGTTGAGGTGACTCCGTGGAATCAGGCCGATCCGCCTGTCCCCCAAGAGCAGTCGCCCATGCCGGCTGCACAGGAAGTTGGTCCTCCGGCCATCGTGACGATGCCTGGGCGGGCCGCTCCTTTGGCGCCTCGGGCGCCCGAGGTGGAGGCGGCGCCGGAGTCAGCAGCGGGGCTACCCTTGGCAGTGCCTGCGAGGACCGAGGCCCGAGGGGCCTCCCCGCAGGCACGGTTGGCCCTAGTCCGGAGTGGGTAAGTATCCGAGGATACCTCTACTTTGGTTTTTTCTCCGTGTGCCCTGATCCTACTTTATCCTTTCCTTTCAGCAAACGGATGCAAGGCTCGGCCGGTCTGGCCCCCCAGAAGGCCCTTAAGACAGTGCCGGCTTCTGCAGACAGTGCCGCAGCGCGCCACGCCGGTTGGCTGGCCTCCGCACAAGACGCCCTCGAGCGGGGGGGCCAGGCGGCACGAGTTGCCATGGGGCAAGCCTCCCAGGCTGACCCCTCCATCGGGGCGGCCATCGTGCCGGGGGAGGCTGCTGACGTGGTCGCGGCCCCGAGCCCACCTGACGTGTTGCCGGTGCCGGCACCAGCTCCTGCCGAGGTCGTCACTGTTTTGCCCGTGGAGCCACCCATCACCGCTGATGCTGGGATGGCTGAGGTGCTGCTGCTCGAGGTCGTCTCCGACCTCCCCAGTCTCAGCCATAAGGAGAGGGCGGCCGCCGTTGCCGAGGTTGGTGATCGGAAGCCCGCCTCCTTAGCCGAGGGGAGGCCCAGTACATCGTCAGCGATGGTACCCGATGCATCGACTGCAGGGGGTCCCAACGTCTTGGAGGAGGGGCGCGCAGAACCGCGGCCTGTCTTGGGGAGCGGTGACCTTATCCCCGCGTGGCGCAACCCCAATGAGTGGTGTGGGCAGGCGCTCCGGTTCTGGACCCGCGGCGCCTCGAAACCCCTCTTCGTCCTTGACGATGAGCGGGAGGAGCAGTCTCGGGATGAGCTCCGTGAGTATGCCGAGGCGGCGATGGGGTCGCTTCGGTCGACCATGGAGATCCTTTCCAGGGACATTCCTAGGGTCCTCCAGGTAAGGATTTTAGGCATACCTTTTGCGTGACCAGGGCATTCTTTGTAACACCCTGCTTCCCTTCCTCAGGAACTGGCGAACGTGAGCACCGCCAAGTCGCTGTTCATCCGCCGCGAGACCGACGTCTGGGGTTCGCTGCAGTTCCTGAGGGCTGCGCTTGCCGAGGCTAATGAACGCCTCGCCCAACGGAGCACCGAGGTGGTGGACCTTCGGCTGCTCTATGATGAGCTGGAGGTGGAGGCAGCGGCGACACAGGAAGAGGCGGCGTCGGCACGAACGAAGGCGCAGCAGCGGCAGCTAGAGCTTGGCCAGTTCATTGGCGAGCGGGACCAATCTCAGAGCCAGGTTGCCGAGGCTGTAGGCTAGGCTGAGGCCCTTGGGGGTCAGCTGGCCGAGGTGTCTCCTCGGGCCGGAGCCCTTGCGGAGGACCTGGCCGTGGCCATCAGGTTTGCTCAGTCCGACCAAGCCGTAGCCTCGGAGCAGCGTGCCCGGGCTGAAGGTACGCTTCGGCCGCTTTGTGACTTCGATTCAGCTTCATTCTTCAACTCGCATCTAAAGAATTCTGTTCGGCTGTCTGCAGAGTTCGAGACAGCTCTTAACGAGTCCGTCAAGGCACTTGCCTAGGCGGCTGAGCAGAAGGAGGCCGACCGCGTGGCCATGTCCGAGGCTATCTCGGCCTTCTGCCAGGCCTTTGGCCTTGATGATGTCCCCTCGGGTAGCTCCCCCTAGAGTCGCCTGCGGGCCTTGGGCAGCCATGTGCGCAGCAGACTCCGCGGGGCGCTGCATCACGGCGTTAGGCGAGCCTTCGCCGTGCTCGCTTCCCACTACGATGTGGATCTGGAGCGAGTCAGTGAGGGTTACTGTCTACCCGATGAAGATGAGGCTGCCTTAGTCGAGGTTCAGAGGCTTGACGCGGCCGTCGTGGGCCCAAGCGCGGTGCTGGCGTCCTCCTTCGAGGTGGAGATCCTTCCACTCGCGTCGCCATCTGGGGCCGGGCCAGATCTTGCCGAGGGTGGAGACGGCGCCGAGGGTGGAGACGATGCCGAGGGTGCCGCTCCTCCCCCGGGTGATGTCTGATTCTACCGGAGCAGTTTGTTTGGAGTATGCATGTGTTTTTCGCGGCCGCTGAGGCCTAAACACCTTATTGTCGTGTTATAAAGTTGTGTTTCCTTTCCTCTTGTTTCGAGTATCCGGACTTGTTCGTCGGTAGCAGAATCATTTATCCGAGCAAGAGTTACTTTTCGCGGAAGGTGACGAGTGAGGTATCCGTATCCCGGAGGCGTAGGAGTCCCTCGGCTCGGTCGGCCTTGCCGCTTACGTGCGCTCTTACTGGCTTGCAGGATTCTGTTATCGATATAGTCGGAAAGCACGAAAGTCGTTTTGGTAGAAAACTTTTTCGAGGAAAATTTTGGCGCAGAGGGGGTTCCCCCCTTCTAGCCCCCGAGGGAGGCTCGGGCTTTGCCGAGGCAAGGCTGACCCTTCCTTGACGGTTAGACTTTATTTGTGTATGTAAAGAGAATGAGGTATATGAACGACTTGAAACATCTTAAGGGTAGAAGCGACGTAGCTGTTGGATGTTCCAAGCGTTGCTGTAGACCTCGCCTTGATCGTTGACCAGCTTGTATGTTCTGGGCTTCAAAATCTTGGCGATGATGAACGACCCTTCCCAGGGAGGAGTAAGCTTGTGTCGCCCTCGGGCGTCCTGCCGCAGTCGAAGTACCAAGTCTCCCACCTAGAAGCCTCAGGGCCAAACCCCTCGGGCGTGGTAGCGTCGCAGAGACTGCTGATACCGCGCCGAGTGTAGCAAGGCCACGTCCCGAGCCTCTTCGAGCTGGTCCAGTGAGTCTTCTCGGCTGCTCTGGTTGCTTCGGTCGTCGTACGCCTTTTTCCTCGGGGAACCGTATTCTAAGTCTGTGGGTAAGATGGCCTCGGCCCCATAGACTAGAAAGAACGGCGATAAACCCGTGGTTTGGCTCGGCGTCATCCTCAGACTCTAGACTACCGAGGGTAGCTCCTTCATCCACCGCTTGCCGAACTTGTTGAGGTCGTTGTAGATCCTCGGTTTAAGTCCCTGCAGAAGCATACCGTTGGCACGATCCACCTGCCCATTCGTCATGGGGTGAGCTACGGCGGCCTAGTCCACACGGATGTGGTGGTCCTCACAGAAGTCCAAGAACTTCTTCCCAGTGAACTGCGTGCCATTGTCGGTGATGATGGAGTTCGGGACCCCAAAGCGATGGATGATGTTGGTGAAGAATGCCACCGCCTGCTCGGACCTGATGCTGGTTAGGGGTCGGACCTCGATCCACTTGGAGAATTTGTCGATGGTGACCAGCAGGTGCAAGAAGCCCCCGGGTGCCTTCTGCAAGGGACCGACGAGGTCCAGACCCCACACAGCAAACGATCAGGTGATGGGTATTGTCTGCAGGGCCTGAGCGGGTGTGTCTGTCTCGTGTAGAATTGACACCCTTGGCAGGAGCGTACAATCCTAGTGGCGTCGGCCATCGCGGTCGGCCAGTAGAAGCCTTGTCAGAAGGTGTTTCCCATGAGGGCTCGAGGTGCTGCATGGTGACCGCAAGCCCCCGAGTGTATTTCTTGCAATAGCTCCTGTCCTTCGGCAGCGGATATGCATCGTTGGAGAGTGCCTGAGGGGCTATGGTGGTAGAGCTCCTTTTCATCACCTAGTAAGATGAATGACTTGGCGCGTCACGCCAGTCGCCAAGCTTTGGCCTTGTCGAGGGGTAGCTCTCCTCGGAGGAGATATTCCAGGTACGGGGTCTGCCAGTTTTGATTTGGCGCAACCCCATTCTGCTCTCCCTCGACGTGCAGGGCCTCACCCTCGGCGGCCGAGGATACCTCGGGTTGGGCCGAGGCCTCCTCGGGCTGGGCCGAGGCCCCCTCGGGCTCGGGCGTGTCGTCGGTCTTGAAGGAGGGTTGATGTATGTCTCTGGAGAAGACGTCCGGGGGAACCGTTATCCGCCCCGAGGCTATTTTAGCCAGCTCATCCACAGTCTCTTTGTACCGTCGAGCAATATGGTTGAGTTCCAGCCTGTAGAACTTGTCTTCCAGGCGCCGAACCTCATCGTAGTAGGCCTCCATCTTCCGGTCGCGGCAGTGGGAGTTCTTCATGACTTGGTCAATGACAAGCTGCGAGTCGCCACGAGCGTCGAGGCGCCGAACCCCTAGCTCGATGGCGATGCGCAACCCGTTAACCAGAGCCTCGTACTCGGCCATGTTGTTTGACGCCGGGAAATGAAGGCGTAGCACGTAGCGGAGATGTTTCCCGAGGGGTGAGATGAAGAGCAGGCCAGCACCTGCTCCCGTTTTCATCAGCGACCCATTGAAGTACATGGTCCAAAGTTCCGGTTGGATCGGAGCTGTTGGCAATTGGGTGTCGACCCATTCAGCCACGAAGTCCGCCAAGACTTGGGACTTGATGGCTGAAGCGTCCCCAATCCTCTGGGACTCAAATGTGATACAATTACTAGTCCTAGGAGGCTAGTAAACACATTTATACATCAGATGATTCCAGATCTGCTTAAACAAGACAAACCTATAAAGGTGGCGAACAACTTTAAGAGTTGGTCCACAACTCGGGACATAACATCAGAGTGGGGCTGAAGCAGCCTGATATACGCAGCGAAGCAAATCAGCGGTCCAACAGCCACAAGCAAGGTTGGGAACAGTCGTAACTCTTACCCGATCTCCTTTTTCTGAAAAACAACAAATAAGCAAGGGTGAGTACAAACATACTCAGCAGCCCACCTTCACCCGCAGAATGGGGAAATCAGATATAATGCATGGAATATGTGGAGCTCAGAATATTTTGCAGAAATAGCAATATTTTATGCAGGGTTGTTTTAAAAAACATTTTGTACTTTTGCAAAGTGCATCCTCTCCAAAAGGAGCAGGAAGTTTTTCAATATTAGAAGAAAATCCCCTGGACTAAACCATCCAGGTATCTCAGCAGTTTCCCACTGGTTTTCATTTCCGAAAACAACTACTGGACTTCCCGTCCACCATAGCTCACGGTTCAACAGCCAGACCTTTTAAAAACCACTTTTCTCAAACGCACCCTTTTCTTTTGGAAAACAAAACATTAATTGCCATACCATACCATACTCGTCCATTCCTGTGGACACAGACTATTCGAATAGGTTTAAACTCTGCGCAGAGGTGTACACTTTACCCACTAGTCCGGCTCTGCGATCTCATAGCTAGTGAGACCCGAATCCGAATCTCTTTCTTTCCTCGCACGTCCTAACCTTAACGATTATACCGGAAGGAGTCAGGCCACCGCCATGTCCAAACCGGACAAAACATTCCACCTCCTTATCCTCCCGGTGCTCCCCAGCCTTCATAACCCTGGGGTTGGACCGTACGAGTTCAGGTTGAGTGACTGCCCACACAGTCTCGAGTGGTTGTACTTATCATGAGTACAGGTAGTGAAAGATGACAAACCGGTCCATATACGAGGGGACAATCCTTCTGCTCACGCCTAAACCAGCTGAGCCATCACCTTAGGCCCTCCCCTAAACCAGGGAGTTCCTGATTATCCCACTCATAAGGTGATAAGGGTGAAAACCCTTCATCATACACATTTTGAAAAGCATTTTCTTTTGAAAACTCACACCCTTTCTCAAATCATTTGTAACAAATATATTAAGGATTGATTGCGGCAAGCGGCTTGGGTGGCCATAATAACTTATCTCAAAATCATATCATGCATAAAATAACAGGCTGAGGGTTGTGGTTGAAAAACATAGGTAATTTATGCATCAAAGGGATCCAGTGAGCTTGCCGTGCTTATTCGGCGAAGGGGGAAAGGGAGCTCGCGGAACTGGCTTCTGGCTCCACCGCCTAGCGTAGACTTGCGGATCTGGCCTCCACGAGACGGCACGAACGCTCCGATAACTATGCAACATGAACAAGCAAACATACAAACCAGCAAGTATACCAACAAATATTTAGTATAGTGGTCAGAATAGCGATATATGGATGGGTAGAGTCTTGAGTAGAATCTGTGTCATGTGGTGTTGTGATATTACTGGTGGTGGAGTGGAGGTGCTTACCAGGAGGGTGGATTGGAGGCGAAGCGACCCTATGCGTGTAGCCGGCAGAGCGGAGTAACTGAGTGGGTGGGGTGTTTGCCTTGGCTGAGGGTGTTGAGTGTGTGTGGAGAGGGAGAGGGTAGCTGGGTGTATTTATAGCTGGGTGTATGTGGTGTAGCACAGTGAAGTTCACTGTTGGTGAGAATAGTGACGAATGAATCGTCTGACTTAGTATGAACAGGAGAGTTATAGGCAGAATATGGAACAAGAGTATTTTGGGAGTTTTTTGGAATATGGACCATGCTTAAGGGATGTCATGGTTGGATAGGGAATAGTTTGATAAGAATTTAGAAACAAGAATTATTGGAATCAGAGTTTGGAAGCCTGGTTCGAAGGAATCTTAAAGTTAAGCGTGCTCAACTTGGAGAAACCTGGGATGGGTGACCAGATGGGAAGTTCCCACTGGAAGGAAAATCACAGTCACCGGAGTTCGTATGACTGGAATATGGGTCTGGCTGGTCTTAGGTGGACTGGACAGCATGATGTATGAGTAGTTGAAATTTAGGGTGATCGTCTAATCGATGAATAGTAACGATGAATAGTAACGATGAATAGTGACGACAAAAAAGTTACTATAGATATCATCGATGAGTAGTAACGATGATGAATAGTAACAATAAATAGTAACGATGGTGAATAGTAACAATGAATAGTAACAGTGAATAGTGATGGTGAATAGTCGTATGAGCGAACGATGAACGATGAATAGGAACTATGAACGAACGAACGATCGAAATTTCGACAGCATAACGGCAGGACAAAGATTATCTGGAAGAACGATGAATAGGGACTATGAACGAACGATGAACGATCGAATGATCGAACGAACGAACGATCGGAATTTCGGCAGCATAACGGCAGGAAAAAGATTATTTGGATGAACGAACGGACGAACGATCGAATGATCGGACGAATGAACGATCGGAATTTCGGCAGCATAACGGCAGGACAAAGATTATCTGGGAGAACGATGAATAGGGACTATGAACGAACGATGAAGGATGAATAGGAACTATGAACGAACGATGAACGATCGAATGATCGAACGAACGAACGATCGGAATTTCGGCAGCATAACGGTAGGAAAAAGATTATTTGGACGAACGAACGGACGAACGATCGAACGAACGGACGAACGAACCATGAACGATCGAACGAACGATCGAACGATCGGACGAACGAACGAACAAACTAAGAACATGGGACGAACGTGTGGCAGAACCATCCGAATTATTCCAGCTGAAGTGCCTAAGTCACGCCTCAGGGGCCGTAACACACTTAAATCGGAATAACCCGTCAGTCCTTCAGATCTAGTCTGATAGAGCCACTTAACCAGGATCAAATTCCACAATCTCACTCGAAGGTGAGTCACAGAAGAAATACAGTAAAACAGGAAACCTCAAATTAAGTGCGGAGTTATTACATAAATCGGAGTTTTTGAGTAGCAAATGAAGTTCACAAAATAAAGTGCAGCGGATAATTGATGTCGTCGGTATCGAGGAATCGGGCAAGGCCTAGCCCACTACTCCTCGTGCTCCTCTCCTGCCGGAGTGTTGGGGCGAAGGCAAAGACGCCACCCTTCGCTCGAGGCCTTCGCTGCAGTCGCTGGTCTGACAGAGGCAAAACGGGCAGGGACACCCTTCGCTGAATTCGGCACCAGACGAAGGCCTGCGATGGCGTCATCCCACAGTGCAGCCTCGCCCAGCTCAGAGGCCCACATGTGATCCGGCCCATTGTAACGGGCCCTGCGTGGCCGCCGCGTGTTACGGGCCTAATTTGTAAAGGCGTCCCTGTAATTACAGTCTGTAACCCTGCTTTATGGGAATATTCTGGGGAAAACCTAGGTAGCTGAGGGCACATGCGTCCTTAACACAAGGCGATGGGCGCTCAGGTACCTATAAATACCCCCGCACAGTGCCCATGAGAGGCCAGATTAACAGAGCTATTGCCTTCTAGCACGTAACCCTGTTAACGTCACTGTTCATCCTTGTTGGCCCCCTTGCGACTGAGAGCAAGTACCAACATTTGGCGCCCACCGTTCGTGCTACGAGAAAACCACCCGCGATGGCATCCAAGAGAGCTAACCCGAAGGCTGACGAGGCCACGAAGGCAGCACTGCTTGCCGCAAGAAAGGGCAAGGCCCTCGCCCTCACCCAATCCACCCGCCAGGAGGCCACTGAAGACAACATTCCCCGCACCTGCGGCCCTGAAGGACAATCGTAGCCACCCCCAGGCTTTGCCTCACTGGAGGGCGCGGACCTCACCGAGGATGGTGAAGTCCTCGGCGTCTCAGCGGAAGAACAGCTACAACTGCGCGCCCTGCGCCTCAAGAACCGCAATCTCCAGAGGCAGAAAGAGATACTGGAGGCCAAGCGCCAGCGCGTGTCCGCACTAGCCAAAGTGCGGCAAATGATACGCGACGAAGAGCAGAAGGCCCAAGACCTCGAGCGGGAGATCGCGCTGATGCAGCGCGAAGGCCACCATGGCCTGCAGCACGGGCCACCCTTCCAGCAGCGCGCACAACTGGAAGACACGTGCGAAGGCCACCTCGGCCTGTAGCATGGACCACCCCTGCAAGACCGCGCACAACAGGAAGCCCCGCGTTTCCGCCAGCGCGACCATACCTTCCCGCACGCCGCGCCATTCCAAGGGGTCAACTACCTCGACGAGCGAAGTCCCCTGGCGCCACACCTGCAAGTGACGCCTTGGCCAGCTAACTTCTGGGCAGGGGCATATCCCAAGTACAACGGCAGCACCGACCCAACACAATATATAATGAGTTATCAGGTAGCCGTTGCATCTTCCGGAGGGGACGACGCCACAATGGCGAAGTCTTTCATCATCGCCCTGGAGGGCCCAGCTCTCACCTGGTTCACCAGGTTGCCTCCGCTGTCCATTGATTCCTGGAGAAGCCTCCGGGATAAGTTCCTACTCAACTTCCAAGGGTACCGCCCAGACACCGATGCCTTGGCCGAGCTCTCGCTTTGCAAGCAGCTGGAAAAGGAGACTCTGCGGGAGTATTACCGCAATTTTTTAACACTCAAGTCACAGCTGCCCTCAGTCGATGATCAGATCGCCATCCACTACGCTATCAGTGGCCTTCGTGTCGGCGTCCTCTACAGCCACTGTATCAGAGATCCGCCCAAGAACCTCCAGGAACTGTATCAGCTCTTTGAAAAATATGCCAAATCCGAAGAGCTCCACCAGCGCAAGGTTGAGTCGCAGCGGAAACCCAAAGATGCTCCACAGTCCAGCCGCACGTGGATGAGGACTCCGCAGCCAGACTCCGGTCGAGACGGCCGCAATCAGCAGCAAGTGCACAACATCGCCAACCAGCACCCCGCTGCTGACCCCCCTCGTCGCCAGGAATATCCCCCCCAGGGCCGCGGAAATGGAACTCGTGGTAGGGGTCGAGGGCGTGCGCAGCCGCCGCGCCGATTCTACTGCCTCTTCCATGGCGAAGACTGCGCCCACCAAACCAAAGACTACCCCGAAACGAAGGCCACTAGAGACAGAATGGCACGGGCGCAGCCAGCTGATAACCCCAGAGTTGTCGCACACACTTACCAGCAACCCCCTCCACCATATATCCAGGCCCCCACCCCGCATCCACCGCACCATGCTTACCAACACCATCAGGAAGTACAAATCGTACCTCCCCCACCCCCACCACCACACCAGCAACATCAAAACATCCCCCACGCCCCAAAGCAGGAAGACTTCGCCAATCAACCGTATCGCGGAGTCATTCACATGATAACGGGGGGGGGGGGGGGTCCAGCACTGACTTCGACACCAAGCGGCAGAAGCGGGACCACTACCGCAGCATCAACCACGTCGCCGTCACTGGCCCAGTCGTGCAGACAAAGTGGTCCCACGTACCGCTAACCTTCGACGCACGAGACGTCGACCTGCGCAGCGCCCCCCACATCGACGCCATGGTTATCAATTGCAGCTTCGCAGGCTGGGACCTGCACAAAGTCCTAGTCGACAATGGTAGTCAGGCGGACATCATCTTCCTCCATGCCTTCGACCGCATGGGTATAAGCCACAGCCTGCTCAAGCCTTCGGACAACCCGTTGTATGGCTTCGGCGGCAAGGGCACTTTTCCTGTCGGCAAAATAGAGTTGCCCCTCTCCTTCGGTGTAGCACCCAATGCCCGAAGTGAACAAGTGACTTTTGATATCGTGGATATGGTATATCCATACAACGCCATCATGGGTCAGGGCTCCATCAATAAGTTCGAAGCCGCCATTCACGGACTATACCTATGTATGAAGATACCAGGTCCGCTAGGCGTCATTACGGTCTACGGCAACCAACAGACAGCGCGCAACATAGAGAGGGACTTCGTGCCCGGTCAGAGAAACGTGCACTGCCTCACGGCCCAGCGCGAGGTCCCCGCGCCCGCCAGCACAACCGATAAACAGCATGACAAGGCACAGCTGCAGAGCCAAGACGGGACCAAGACTGTCCCCCTCGATCAGGCCACGCCCAAGCAGACAGTCACTATCAGCGAAGACCTCACCTCGCATGAAGAGGAGAAACTCCTCTGCTGCCTGTCCAAGAATAAAGATGTCTTCGCCTGGTCCGCCCTCGACCTGGTCGGAGTCAGCCGATCCATAATTGAGCACAGCTTGGGAATTGACCCTTCGGTGCGACCAAAAAAGCAGAGGCTTCGCAAAATGTCCGACGAAAAGACAGAGGCCGCCAAGGCGGAGGTGCACCGCCTCCTAGAGGCTAAATTCATCGAGCCGGTGGCTTACCCCACGTGGCTCTCCAATGTTGTAATGGTGCAGAAAAAAAGCGGGAAATGGCGAATGTGCATAGACTTCACCAGTCTCAACAAGGCCTGCCCAAAGGACAATTTCCTGTTGCCGCGGATCGACAAAATAGTCGATAGCGCGGCCGGATGCGAGGTCATGTCACTCCTCGACTACTTCTTCGGTTACCACCAGATATACATGAAGGAGGAAGACAAGGCTAGCACCAGCTTTATAACACCCTTCGGCACATATTGCTTCATCAGAATGCCGGAGGGACTCAAGAACGCCGGGTCCACCTTCTCCAGACTCACCAAAACAGTACTCGAAGGGCAGGTTGGCAGAAATATATTTACATATGTGGACGACATCGTCGTCGCCAGCAAGAACAAGGAGGACCATCTTGCCGACCTCGCAGAGACATTCGCGAACATGCGAGACGCACGACTCCGCCTAAACCCGGAAAAGTGCGTCTTCGGTGTTCGCCAAGGCAAAATATTGGGCTACCTGGTATCACACCGCGGCATCGAGGCCAACCCAACCAAGATCCAGGCCATCGTAAACATGACGCCTCCGCAGTCCGCCAGGGACGTCCAGCGTCTGACAGGCAGATTGGCCGCTCTCAACAGATTCATCTCCAGGTCCGCCGAGCGAAGTCTCCCCTTCCTCAAAACACTCCGCGGTGCAAAAGACTTCGCCTGGGGACCGGAGCAGGCAGCGGCCTTCGCCTCACTAAAACAGTACCTGTCGGAGTTGGCCATCCTCACAAGCCCCGACTCCTCGCTCCCCCTATTGCTCTACGTCGCGGCTTCGCCGCATGCAGTCAGCGCGGCACTAGTGCAGGAGCAGACAGTTGGGGGCGTGGTCAAGCAGAGCCCTGTTTACTATGTCTCCGAAGTACTGACACCGTCCAAGTGCAACATGACAGAGCTGGAGAAGATTGCCTACGCAGTCGTTATGTCTTCGCGCAAACTGCGCCACTACTTCGAAGCATTCAAGGTCCGAGTCACCTCAGACAGGGGACTCGGCGAATTATTCAGAAACCCGGAGGCATCGGTGAGGATTGCCAAGTGGGCAGCCGAACTATCCGGCTACCACATCAGCTTCGAGCCCAGGACAGCCATCAAGTCACAAGTCCTGGCAGACTTCGTCGTCGACTGGACTGGGCCAATAACACAACCAGACCCGTCCGCAGAGAAGGTTTGGACGATCCATTGCGACGGCGCATGGTGCCATGCGGGGGCAGGCGCCGCTGCAGTCATCACCTCACCAGCCGGGGTCAAGCACAGATATGCAGCACGCCTCAGCTTCGCTCTGGAATCCGACAGATGCACAAATAATATAGCAGAATATGAAGCAGTCATCCTCGGCCTCCGCAAGCTAAGGGCCCTCGGAGTCACCACCTGCATCATCAAAACAGACTCCAAGGTAGTTGCCGGCCAGGTCGAGAAAGACTACGCAGCAAAGGACCCCGCACTTATGCAATACCTCGCGGCCATCCGAAGTCTCGAGAGACAATTCAAGGGATTCACCTTGCAGCATGTGGATAGGGCCAAGAATGAGGAGGCCGACGCATTGGCCAAGGCCACCGCCAGGGGCGAGTCCTTGCCCTCCGACGTGTTCTTTCATATCATCGGCACGCCAGCCGTCCGGAGCCCCGAAGGGCTCCAAATAACTAATGACAGCGAGGGCCACCGCATAGTCAACCTAATCATGATCGAAGACTGGCGGGCACCAATAACCCTGTTCCTACAGGGGTACTATCATCCAACCGACATCAGCGAGGCCAAGCGCCTCAGACATCGAAGCCGAGACTTCGCACTGATTGAAGGCCAACTCTACAAGAAAGGGGTCAGTCAGCCAATGCTTAAGTGCGTCACCGAAACCGAAGGCATCCAGATCCTACGTGAAGTCCACAGTGGCACGTGCGGCTCACACGCAGGGCCAAGGGCCCTAGCTGCTAAGGTGATCGGCCAGGGCTTTTACTGGCCCGCAATGATCTGCGCCGCAAATCGGGTCACAAGGGCCTGCGAAGCCTGCCAGAAGTTTTCTCCTCGGTCAGGCAACCCCTCGCAGTATACAATGCTGATCGCCCACACATGGCCTCTCCAGCGCTGGGGCCTGGACATTGTCGGGCCCCTGCCCACCGCTCAGGGGAACCTTAAGTTCGCCTTCGTCGCCGTCGAGTACTTCACCAAATGGATCGAGGCAAGGGCTGTTTCCACAATAACATCAAAGACTGCCCAAAAATTCTTCTGGCAAAACATTGTTTGCCGCTTCAGAGTACCATCCGAACTAACAGTTGACAACGGCAAGCAGTTTGACAGCCAAGACTTCAAGGATTTTTGTTTCTCCATTGGCACCAAGCTTGCCTTCGCTTCAGTTTATCACCCGCAGTCCAACAGAGTAGTGGAACGAGCCAATGGAAAAATCTTCACAGCCGTCAAAAAGATGCTCCTCGACGAAAAGAAGGGCAGATGGACCGAATTATTACCCGAGGCAGTCTGGGCACTAAACACGACTGAGTGCAGGGCGACCGGGTTTACTCCTTTTTGCCTTCTATACGGATCGGAGGCCATGACCCCACAAGAAATAAAGCATGGGTCCCCGCGAACAGTTCCGTCAGCCGTCCCAGACGTGGACGAGCCAACTTCAAAGGATCTCATTGACGGAGACCGAGTCTTCGCCTTACAGGCCCTAAACAAATACCAAGCCCAGACAAAAGCATGGCGCGACCACTCAGTCATCCCGAGGGAATTCAGCGAAGGAGACCTCGTACTCATCCGAACAGCTCGGACAGAGTCCAGGGGCAAGCTAGAGCCCAAGTGGGAGGGCCCCTTCATTGTCAGGACGAAAGCTTCCCCCAGCGCCTACAGGCTCACGATGCCAACCGGCGAAGACCTGGAGCACTCTTGGAATATTGACAACCTCCGAAAAATTTTTGTTTGACTCACCAGGGCTGATTCTCCCTTGTAATCTGCAAAAACAATTTTATACCAGCCCGCACTCTTTTCCTCCTGGGGGGTGAGGTTTTTAACGAGGCGGAGCCATGTAATATATGTGTGCAAAATCCCCCGCAAAAACATGCGTCGAAAAAAGACCACGACGACGGCCTTCGACATTCGACCACTACGAGGTCACCGCGAGGCTCAGCGCTAGCCACCCTCACGTGCGACAAATCCGCGCAGAAGTCGCCTAAGGGTGCAGCCGGACTAGCACAACAAGTGCGAAAAATCGAAGTCTACCGCGAAGACTATCCGCGTAGAAGTCGCCTAAGGGTGCAGCCGGACTAGCACAACAAGTGCGAACAATCGAAGTCTTCCGCGAAGACTATCCGCGCAGAAGTCGCCTAAGGGTGCAGCCGGACTAGCACAACAAGTGCGTAAAAACCGAAGTCTACCGCGAAGACTATCCGCGCAGAAGTCGCCTAAGGGTGCAGCCGGAGTAGCACAACAAGTGCGTAAAAACCGAAGTCTACCGCGAAGACTATCCGCGCAGAAGTCGCCCAAGGGTGCAGCCGGACTAGCACAACAAGTGCGTAAAAACCGAAGTCTACCGCGAAGACTATCCGCGCAGAAGTCGCCTAAGGGTGCAGCCAGACTAGCACAACAAAAGCAAAAACGACAACACCAAACTATCCGCGCCAAGACCCACTATATGCGCACCAGCACAACATAACAAAACACACCAGAGGAATAAAACCTTCGCAAGCATAGCCAAGTGTGCGGGGGCACACAACCTCATCATACAAGCCTTTACACATGTACAAGCGAGGGCACCACACTCTACATCGGCTCAACCTTAGGAATAATTCCCATCTCCCTATAATTAAATAACATTAACCTAAGCTCCTCACCCGCAAAAAGACTTCGCAATTCCCCTTCACCTGTACTCACGGCGGCTGGCAAAGACAATAGTTCCTGCCGGCCAGCCCTACTCACACGAAGCCTACCTCCCTCCGCTACACTCACTCTGCGTTTCGCAACCGCCCTTCGTCACCGGCGCCCAGTACTAGGACCAGGCACATCTTCTGTGTCCGCAGCGTGCGGTGAAGCCTCCGCCGCAGCCACATCCAAGGCCGCAAAATAGTCCAAATCCTCCTCCGATGACTCCTCAGTCCACTCAACCGAGCTCCCAGAGTCAGTAAAATCAAAAAACTCAGATGCAGAACCATCACATTCATTACCACCATCCACGGTCGAAGCCGCCAAAAATTTAGTAGTGGCGGTTGCGTGCGCAGGCCCAAAATCTTGAACCTGCGCAGCAACCAAAATTCAGCAACATATCCAAAATTCCCTAACTATCTACACCCACTATGCCACCTGCGAAGACCCTGTCGTTGCGGGAGCCTCCGCCGTTGCCTCCGCCGTTGCCTCCGCTGTTGCTTCCGCCGCCACCGTCGCAGGATCTTCAGCACTCGGCGCAGCGGCTGCGGGGGCATCAGGCGCGCCTTCGGCGGTCTCTGGGGGCAGGTCTCCGCCGGCCGCAGCGGATGCGGGGGCATCCGGTGCGACTTCCGCAGTCTCCGGGGGCGGCTCCAGGGTGGCCCCGGACACGGCCTCCGCCGGGGTCGGCTCCGGGTCAGGCAGCGCGCTGTTCAACGCCCCGAAGTCGTCCACCCTCTCGCCACACGCCGCCTAAGACAAAACACACAAAATTCAGCAAACCCACACACAGCCCACATCCAGCAAACGCCAAACAAACGAAAACGTTACCTGAGCCCTCGCCGTCTCGGCCCGCTCCCTGACCACCTCGCGACCGTGCGGACCCCACATCCGGTCGTAGATGGCTCCGGTGGATTCCTTCACTATGGGGTCCTCAACCTTATAGATATCTCGCTCAAAATCTTCATCGGCTTGGTCGAAGACCTCGAAGTGCCAGCACCCTTCGCGGGAGAGCGCGTTCATCGCCCCCTCGCAGGTGACCAGGGAGGCATACGACATAAACCCCTCCACGACAGTGGGGAGTGCCTGCAACTCCTCCTGCACCCACTACAGGCAGCGAAGTCCGGGCTCTTAGTCCGGCACTTCGAAGTCATCGGTCCGCGCGCCCAGCTCATGGTATGTATCCATAAGCTGTTTGCGCGTCCGCTCTGCTTCCGCGCGCGACACGGCCTCGGCCCTCTCCACGCGGCTCTCCAGGGCGGTGAGCCGCTCCTGCAGCTGCTCGGCGCGCTCCCTGGCAATATTGCCCTCCGCCCGCGCCAATTTGGCCTCCGCCTACGCAGCCTGCTCCTTGGCGAGGGCCTCGTTGGTCTCCCTCCTCTCCCCCGCCAGTTGGCGCCGGAGGTCAGCCTTCTCCCTCTCCAGTGTGGCCACCTTGTCCGCCAGCTTGCGACACTTACTGTCGACGGCTGATTTTTCACGGACGGCGTCAGCATGTTGCGTCCGAAGTCTCTCGACTTCGGCAGACACAACTGCCGTGAGCGCCCCCGACGCTGTGCGGTCGACGAAGTCAGCCGCCTGCAAAACACACGTAAGACCACGGCCCCGGCAAAGCAAAAAAACACACACCGAAGTCTAGCTCAACGGACCTGACTTAGTGCCTCCTTCACCTCCTTCAGCCGGCGGGACACAACGCCCGCCTCATCCCTGACAGCCGCGAGGGCCGACACCTCGCCTCCGGCGCTAGGAGCCCCGCCCTTCGCCTTCGGCACTACGGCAGCCATCGTGGTCGCCGCGGCAGGCGCAACTATAGCAAGTTGGCCTTCGTCCGACCCTGCGACGTATCAACGAATAAATTAAAAAAAAGAGCCAACGACTTACCACCAAGATAGTCGTCCAAATTAAAAAATAAGTTGGCCTTCGTCGATTTGGAGCCTCCGGCGCCTGCCGTTGCCTCCGGCGCCTTGCTAGAGGCAGGGACGCCCGACTTCGCCGCCAGCGGCGGCTTGCCTCCGCCGGGGGCCGCAGCCTTCGCAGCCCCCCGCTGCCTCTTCGGCCTGGCTTCAACGAGCCTGACAACCGCCTGGCGCTTTTGTGCAGCTCCCTGGCGATCCTTGTTCATCACTACCGACACAACAGCAGCAATATTTCGCCCGTAAGGAAAAACTCTCCATTCACGAACCATGCGAGATGTAAAAAAGTCCTCGCCAGCCGCGCGGGGGATAGGAACATTCCTAGGCCAACAACCCCCGGTAACCCTCAGCATCCGAGCCGAAGACTCCCGGAGCTCGGGCGAAGACATCCTTCCCCCCGGGGCCGCGCATGTCCTCATCAACTCTCTAGCAAAACCATCGGAAACCCCAAGTCCTCCCATGGCAGTACCTAGTTTCCTCTTCTTAGAAGATGGGGCGGCCGCCGGCGCAGGGTCGTCTCTAGTCTCCACCACCGGCTTCTTCCCACGACGGTCCACACCGTCTTGACCGGGATAGCCGTCATACGGCAGTTGATTCAATTCAAAAACCCTGTTCAGACGGTCATTCGACCCGCGGATTTCCCAACTGCGCTGGCCCTCTATCCTCGGCACGTAACGACCAACGAGCCGCACCGCCCCGTCCTCCGCCTCACGCACAAAGGCGGCCAGATCGCGGCTTTGCAGATTCAGCGCGAAGACGAGACTTCGCACCACCCTCCCACCATGGAAGGGCATCTGGCGAGGGCACACTTCGCCCAACGCCCAGCCATGCGCCAAGGGCCATACCCCGTACGCCACAAATTCTTCAACCAAATCGCGCCCACTGCTCAAGCCGGCGGCGCACCGAAGGGCCCCCTCGTCCGCATCCTCCTCCGCCACCTCAAAGGGCGGGTACGCTGAGTAAAAATGAGAACACATCTCGGACACGGGGAGTCCCTCATGGTCTTCGACGGTACCCTCAGCAACGTAAAACCAAAACTCATTCCAGTTGCCCCACTTGTTGCTGGCGCAAGGAACCAACTCGACTACCTGCATCGTGGTCTTGCCGGTCTTCGGCGTAAACGTGCAGGACCCAAACTGAGCAACTTCATCTCCAATCATCCTCTTCTGCCAGTGCAAGCAATAATACTTCGCAAAGACTTCGAACGATGGCTGTCCGCCGTACGAAGTCGTCGCCCAGACATACTTTGACAGAGCCACCACGGCGTTCGGTGTCAGCTGATGTATCTGAACGTTAAACCGGCGCAGGACTTCGCCAACAAAACGGTGCGCAGGCAGGCGGAGACCGGCGGTGAAGAACGCCTCGAACAAAACCAACTCGCCCTCCAGCTCGAGGACTTCCTCCGTCCCCGGGACACGAGCAACTCCGCCGCCGAAGTAACCCAACCGCTGCATATCTTGCACGCGGACCGACGACATCCGCGACACGCCAAAACTCACAGAATCGCCGGTGCGCAACTCCTCCGCCATCAAGCTACTCAGCGTCTCCTCAGACGAGGCGTTGGCCGGCGGCGAGGCGTCGGCCAGCGGCGTAGCGGCAGCGGAAGAAGAGGAGGTCGGCATCGCTACGTACCGTTGGCGGCGGCGGGCGGTCTGCTTCACTCGAGCCAGATCTCCGGCGAACAAGAGCACGGCGGACAGACGAGCAACAAGACGGTGAAAAAAGGCGGCTAGGGTTTTCACGGAGCGCGGAAAGTGAAGTTCAGAAAGCACCGACCCCCGCCCCCTTTTATAGACAGGGCGTGGCTCTTCGGGAAACCCGCAATCCAACAAGGCGCGGCGCTTCGGGAAACCCGCAATCCAACAGTACGCTGTCAATCAACGGTCACGTCAAAAACCCCCGCGGAACCACTTCGAGCGAGGGCAGCGTCTCCGCCATCTAGCAACGTCTTCGGCACCAGGTGACTTTGTCGAACTGGTCCCTCGGAGGGCAAACGTTGGGGCGAAGGCAAAGACGCCACCCTTCGCTCGAGGCCTTCGCTGCAGTCGCTGGTCTGATAGAGACAAAACGGGCAGGGACACCCTTCGCTGAATTCGGCACCAGACGAAGGCCTGCGACGGCGTCATCCCACAGTGCAGCCTCGCCCAGCTCAGAGGCCCACGTGTGATCCGGCCCATTTTAACGGGCCTTGCGTGGCCGCCGCGTGTTACGGGCCTAATTTGTAAAGGCGTCCCTGTAATTACAGTCTGTAACCCTGCTTTATGGGAATATTCTGGGGATAACCTAGGTAGCTGAGGGCACATTCGTCCTTAACACAAGGCGCTGAGCGCTCAGGTACCTATAAATACCCCCGCACAGTGCCCGTGAGAGGCCAGATTAACAGAGCTATTGCCTTCTAGCACGTAACCCTGTTAACGTCACTGTTCATCCTTGTTGGCCCCCTTGCGACTGAGTGCAAGTACCAACACGGAGCAACATCCCACTCGACCGTCCAACCCGGTGGCAGGGTGGTAGGCCAAGTCACACCATCAACCATTTCCTGAATGGTACCTGCAAAAATTGTGCCACAAGCAAGGCTGAGTATACTAATACTCAGCTAGACTTAACCGGTGTGAGGAGTCTACTCCTCTACCTCTAGACTATGCAGCTGTTTGGCTGAGGGGTTTGGTTTGCCAAAAGCACTAGCTGTTTCTAAAAGCAAATTTTAGCTTTTCAATTTTTATCATCGTTAACTTAGCTAGATTTGCTCCTTCTAAGCATACATGGTAACAATCAATTAGTTCAATCAACAAATTATCTCATGTATCCACATTTCACTTCTTACTCGATGCAGTACAAAGAATCAAGCAGTCTCATTAGCTGCGAGAAGCAGACGATTCGAATCGAGTTTTAACCTTGCAAGGTAAACCTAAACACACGGCATGTCAGGGTACTCCGACCCCACACATGACAACCGTCCCCATCGATTCCCCGTTCGCATCCAGGCCTCACCGCCTTGGCATACAATGCTCCACTGACCCCGACTGCCGTCGTGCAGTGACCGCACTTGTACCCACCATAGCTAGCATGGGAGACCCAGTCTCAGGTCGCATGAGGGATAAAGTCCGCGCCCGGCTTCAATCAGGTACTAGGTTTACCGGTTACCATTTTTCCCGGCATGTGCTTAGTATGTTCAAAAGCTTGACTCAGGTATCCACACATTAATCCTTAATTCATTTTTCCCGTCTCATGGACAAGGCATCCTCCCTGGATCCAAATCCATAGACCAACATAGATCCCGTTATCAAGATGAATACAATCAATTCCAGACCTCGCGCGAGTGCTAGAAAAATCACTCGACTTCTACCGAGATCCTGATTAGCAAGCAGCTACTCGACCTAGCATACTAGTATTCATCTCAAAAAGGAATCCTAAGTTCATGCAACTAGAGGTTTCAAGCAACTCCTACACTTAAGTGCACATTGCAATCCTACAAGCATTAAGTGTAGTAAAGTAGCATATAATAATACGGTTATGCATATAAACCGGGGCTTGCCTTCAATTGCTGGGGCTGCGGGGAGATCCTCAATAGCAGCCTCTGAAGCCTGCTCCTGGTCCTCCTCTTGGACAGGTCCTTGCTCGGGGATGAGCACGTACTCTCCGTCGGCAAGATTACAATCTAATGAATGCAATGCGTAAGATATATGCATGATATGACATGTGCTTTTAGAAATCACAACTTTTAAAGGTGCATGATTTTCCTTGAGTTAAACAAAGTTAACTTTACTTATGTAAGTCCCTTGGGTGGTATACTTGGTAAATTGGTTTAAACATAGCTAAGGTAAGTAGATTAAATTTTGGGGTTCCACTGAATTCCTTTTAAGTCTTAGTGAGAATTGATAAGTACTCAAGTTAGACTTATTGGGGTGGGGTTTATTTCTTCTTTCCTTTTCTTTTATTCACTTTAATGTTTTGGAGTAGGTTTGAACTACAAGTTGCTTTTATAAAATTCTAAAAATTCTGCAAAAATTATAGTGGCTTTTTACTGGTGTATGTTTTTCTGTCTCAAAATGTGGGGATCAGAAAGTGAATAGTTTTCTCTGGAAAAAATTATTAAATTCTAGGGCATAAGGGGTGCTTTGAACTACAACTATTATTTAACAGCGGGCAATTCTCCAAAACTCATTTTTGCTGGCTTTTAGGTGTTATAACATGACTTGATACAAATTTCTAATCATTAATACCTTTTAATTATTTTTCTATGGTTTTCTCAAGTTTCTAGCCAAATAGGTGCTTTCTACTACCACTATATTTGAAAAACATCAAACAACAGGGTGCTTATTTTTCTTAGTTATTGTTTTGTGCAAGAGCAATAATTCTGAAGTTTGGTCTCTTTTTGCTTAAGGGAAGGGGTGGTATGCATTATTTGAATTAAGTGGCCTTTCTCTTAAATCATTAGCAATTGGTATGAGTTTGCTTCCTTTTCATGGGTTGGCATTTTTCTCTGGTAGTTTATCCCATCATGGACTTAGCAAATTTTTGGTTGCCCATTATCACATTAATAGGGGTTGTTCATGATTTATTTGTAAAATGCCTTATTATCACTTTGTATTTATTTTCCTTACTTAAAAAGTTGAGCTGGGGTGCTCTGTATTTTTGTAGTGAGGTTCTGGTGGTTGTAAGTCCACTGGATTTTTATTAATCATTTTGGTTATAGTTTTGCTACTCTAATAATTGATTCACAGTCCAAATAAGGCTAAATAAATCATTTTAATTTAAAACTGGTCCAAATTAATGGTCTCTGTATTTTTCCTAGGTTCTCTGTTACATAAGTAAACTAGGAAAAATAATCTTAATCACTGTTCATTAATTTCTAATGCCTTTCTGATTTTCTCTAAGTTTTGGACAAAATAGCTTTAAATGAATAACTACATCATAATTTCTAATGCTGGGGTTCCTACTATTTTTAAACAGTGTCTAAATGAGGTTTGAACATCTACAAATTTTCTTAGGTTCAGCACAGAAGTAAAACTAATTTTTCTTAATTAAACAAGGTTTGGTCAGTTTCTGTTTTTAATTTTAAACTCTAAAATTTAGAACAGAAAGCATAGGGTTTATCATTTTTAAATGATAGTTCATAATATTTAAGATCTAGCAAAATTAGTTTGACAACTTTTGATTAAGAATTCATCAAGTTATGGATTTTATAAGTTCTCTGGTTATTTAAAAAGATTAACAGAATTGATTAAATGGAAAACTACTTTGCACTGGGGTCCCTGGCGGGTGTTTTAAGTTTTCCTCGCGAATCAGTCCTTAAGCTACTATTCACACGAGTCACTGACATTGTAGAAAACCCCCCGGGTTCTACGAATCCTAACCCGAGGTCCTTCTTCTACCTTAAACAGTAACAGCGGCGGAAGAAAGGGCGGAGGGGCTTACCGGCGGCGAGATGGCTCCGGTGAAGTGGTCGAGGACGTAGGGGAGGTCTCGGGGATCACAACGGTGTGTGAGTCACGGCGCGGTGCGGTGCACGGGCGGTCGTGGACCGGCGAGTGCGCGCGGGCGTGCACTGGGAGGCGCGGTGCGTGAACGGGTGTGAACTGGGGGTGTCAGCCACGGTCGAACACGTGTTCCCGTTGCCTCTGCCCCTGTTCAAGCGCCGATTGGGAGCAAATCTTCGCGAATTTGGGCAAGATCGCTGTGAAGGATTTGTTCACCTGACCAAGCTTTGTCTTTTGTGTATGGACGTTGCGCGGTTTTAGGCTAGGGACAGGGAGTTGTAGCGTCACCAAGGTGCTAGTGTCAGAATGCCTAGTCCCGAGGTCAAACTACGCCAAAACCGTGTCAAATGAATTTGGTTTGAGTTCAAACTTTTCCAGGATGTGTTCAAGGAAATTTGGCATAACTTTGATATTTGGATCTCCTGGTTTTGAGTTTTGAAAAACAGAGAACGCAGATGATCATTGGGAAGAGGTCTGAAATTCAGAAATTCAGAAATCTGAATTTCTCCAAGGGTTCATAGTTCAAGGGCTGATTTGGGGATTTAATTGAGTTATTTTGGCTAAGCTTTCTCAATCTTTCCTGTTGCTAATTAAATATACTTTAATTTTTATAATTGGCTCAATTCAAAATTTTAAACTTTTCATACCCTTTTCCTTATTTTCTTGAATTTTGCTCATAGGGCTCACTTAGGGTTTTTATTAGGGTTGCACATTCTTATCTTTTTAAAAGACTCAATTGTTTTGATCATGATACTTTTAAGCATATACTTGGTGAATTCTTTCTTACTTAAGTTATTTTGATGCACATGCTTACTTTGATTCACATGAAATAATGGTTCTAGGTTTGGCATTTGAGAGAAACCCTAGGTGACACTGGGGTGTCACAGCCTTCCCCCCTTAAAGGAATCTCGTCCCGAGATTCGGGCTAGAGTCCTCCCAGGGTGAAGCGAAGGGTGAGACTTATAGGAAATGGGTGAGTGTTGCTATTATTAGGGTAAAACTGCTCTTCGAATGTCATTCTCTTTGCAACTTCAGAAGGAAGTCCTTTTAAGTTTTACTTCACAGTTATTTCATTCTGAATTAAGATCATATTTTTGGAAATTAGATTCGAAGGGCAGGAGGAGGGGTTGGGGGTGATTACGTACCAGCTTCCTTCGGTAGGCAATCGGGGAAGTTGGATCTTAAGAATTCCTCGGTTTCCCAAGTAGCTTCCTCCTCTGAGTGATTACTCCACTAGACCTTGTACATCTTGATCGATTTAGCCCGAGTTGATCTTTCTTTGCAATCCAGAATCTTGGAGGGGTACTCTTGGTACGATAGATCTGGCTCTATCTCCAATTCTGGCTCTGCTATGATCTCGGTCGACAATCGAACACACTTCTTCAGCTGAGATACATGGAATACACTGTGAATGGCAGACATCTTTGAAGGTAACTTCAGCTTGTATGCCACGGGTCCACATGCTTCTATGATCTCATAAGGTCCAATGTAACGAGGGGCTAGCTTGCCTTTGATCCCAAACCTCTGCACTCCCTTGGTGGGTGATACCTTGAGGTATACAAAACTTCCCACCTCGAACTGGAGAGGTTTCCTTCTTTTATCATGGTAGCTCTTCTGCCTGGCCTGAGCAGCTTCTAGATTCTTCCTGATTAACTTGACCTTCCTTTCGGCTTCAGTCACTAAGTCAGGTCCAAAAACTTCTCTTTCACCAGGTTGAGACCAATTGAGTGGTGTCCTGCACCTTCTTCCATAGAGAGCTTCAAAAGGTGCCATCTTTAGGCTAGATTGATAATATTGTTATAAGCAAACTCTGCCAAGGAGAGGTGCTTATCCCAGTTCTTGCCACAATCGATCGCATAAGCTCTCCGCATATCCTCCAGGATTTGGTTTACCCTTTCCGTCTGACCATCAGTCTGTGGGTGGTAAGCTGAACTCCTGATTAGCTTGGTTCCCAAAGACTCTTGCAATTGTTCCCAAAATCTAGCAACAAATTGGGCTCCTCGGTCAGAAACAATGGTCCAAGGTAATCCGTGCAAACACACGATCCGATCAATATACAATTTTGCATATTTCTGAGCCTTATCAGTGGTGTGCACAGGAAGAAAATGTGCCACTTTCGTCAATCGGTCCACAATAACCCAAATTGAATCATGATGACGAGAGGTCTTGGGCAGACCCACAATGAAATCCATGCTGATGTCATCCCACTTCCACGAAGGTACGGACAGTGGTTGCAAAGCTCCAGCTGACTTCAAGTGGCTTGCCTTTATCCTCTGATAGGTGTCACATTCCGATACATACTGGGCTATCTCCCTCTTCATTCTGGTCCACCAATACAAAAGGCTTCAGATCATGGTACATCTTGGTGCTTCCCGGATGCATAGAGAATCTGGAGAGATGAGCCTCATCCAAAATTTTCCTCTTGAGGTCCTGGTCTTTAGGAATCACCAATCTGCTTTTGAACCATAACACTCCCTTTTCATCTTGGCGGAAACAATTATACTTCTCAACCTTCTGATGGAGATTCTTCTTGATAATCTGCACTCCCTTGTCACTGAGCTGGGCCATGATAATCTGGTCTTGCAAAGCTGGCTCAACAGAAATGTGAGACAAAGAACCAGAAGGAATCACTTCAATTTGCATCTTGCTCAACTCATCACACAAGGTGTTAATGCGAGAATCCATCAGAATACAATTGCATTGCAACTTCCGACTCAAGGCATCTGCTACCACATTAGCTTTTCCTGGGTGATAATGTACCTCCAGGTCATAATCCTTGATCAGCTCTAGCCATCTTCTCTGCCTCATGTTGAGATCAGCCTGAGTAAAAATGTACTTAAGGCTCTTATGATCAGTGAAGATGTTGCAGTGGGTTCCCATTAGATAGTGCCTCCACATCTTCAATGCATGAACCACTGCTGCTAGCTCGAGGTCATGAGTGGGATAATTTTGCTCATGAGGCCTGATTGCTCTTGAGGCATAAGCAATGACTCGGTTGTCTTGCATCAAGACACAACCTAGCCCGGTGCCAGAGGCATCGCAATACACATCAAAAGGCTTGCTGCTGTCGGGTTGCGCCATTACTGGTGCTGTGGTCAGATGCTGCCTTAATGCATGGAAGGCATCTTCGCACTTCTGACCCCAAACAAATTTGGCTTCTTTCTTCAGCAACTCAGTAATAGGCTTTGCAATTCGAGAGAAGTCCGGAATAAATCTTCGGTAATAACCAGCTAATCCCAGAAAACTCCGAATCTGACGAACAGTTGTTGGTGGCCTCCAGTTCATCACCTCTTGCACTTTATCAGGATCAACAGCTATTCCAGCCTGAGAGATAGTGTGACCCAAGAATTTGATTTCCTTTAGCCAAAAATCACACTTGGATAACTTGGCATAAAGGTGGTGCTCTCGCAGACGTTGAAGCACTACATGCAAATGCCCGGCATGTTCTTCTTCGTTCTTTGAGTACACCAGAATATCATTGATGAAAACCACCACGAACTTGTCCAATTCCGGCATAAAAACAGAATTCATCATATACATGAAATATGCTGGTGCATTTGTCAGTCCGAAGGACATCACCAAAAATTCATATAGCCCATATCTGGTTGAGAATGCCGTCTTTGGAATATCGCTTGCTCGTATCTTGATCTGATGGTAGCCAGAGCGAAGGTCTATTTTGGAAAACACCTTGGCCCCGACCAACTGGTCAAAAAGAACATCAATACGAGGCAAAGGATACTTGTTCTTGATAGTTACTGCATTGAGAGGGCGGTAATCTATACACAGCCTCAAGCTTTCATCCTTCTTCTTCACAAACAGTGCTGGACATCCCCAAGGCGAAGTGCTTGGGCGAATAAAACCCTTATCCAGCAACTCTTGCAACTGCTTCTTCAACTCTGCCAGCTCAGCGGGTGGCATTCGGTAGGGCCTCTTGGAAAGTGGGGCCGTTCCCGGTTGCAACTCGATGGCGAATTCAATATCCCGGTCTGGTGGCATTCCTGGCAATTCATCAGGGAAGACATCTGCATACTCACAGACCACTGGGATCTTCTTCAGGGGTAGCTCCGTCATAGAGAAAGCACATGACTGAGAAGAACCCTGACTAGGCAAAATTAAAGTGAAATTCCCGTAGAACGGAGAATTAACTTCCACGGTACGGCTGGCTACATCAAGCACAACTTGGTGCAAGGTCATCCAATTTGCTCCTAGAATAATGTCCACATTTTCCAATCCCAACACAAGAAGAGTGGTTTTGACAATGTGGCTTCCCAGTTGAATAGGCACACTTTGGTTTAATTGATTAGTTGAAATTTTACCCCCAGGTGTGACTATCATGAATGACCCTTTTGAGTGAGAGAATGGCAGTTTGCATTTAGCACTGAACTTTTGGCTAATGAAACTATGAGATGCACCAGAATCAAACAGAATTAAAGCAGGTTGATTATAAACTGAAAAGGTACCGGTCATGATAGGAGCTCCTTCTGGTACTTCCTCCAGAGTAGTGAAGTTGAGCTTCCCTTACCTGACTTGCACCTTCTGCTTTCTTCCCTTGTCTTGATTTGGTGCTGGCATCTGCCTCTGCTGGTTCCTGGGACAATTCTTGGCATAGTGGCCCACATTGCCACAAGTGAAACACTTGTTCCCATTGCCCTGGCGGAACTGCTGCTGCTGCGGAGGCTGATTGTTCCTTGGGGCGGGAGCTGGAAAGCGATTGGGTGTCGGTTGCTGCTGCTGCTGAGGTGGCCTGATCACCCATTTGCCTGCCTGCTGCTGAAAACCCCTGCTCTGATTGTGAGAAACAATCCGGAACCTCTGAGCCTGAGCGGATGGTGCTGCCATTGGTGCCTTCCTCTTCTTCTCTGCCCGGTGAGCAACAATGCAATCCTCCTGGGAGGTGGCCATGTTGACCAACTCATTGAAGCTATCAGCCCGGACAGTGTTGAGTCGTTCCCGCAGCTTGGTATTGAGACCCCTGCGGAAGCGATCACTCTTCTTCTCATCAGAATCAGCATGATACCCTGCATACTGGCATAAGTCGTTGAAGGTTTGCGCATACTGCAGTACCGTGCGGGTTCCTTGATTAAGGGCCAGAAATTCATTCAACTTCCGATCAAGAATGCTAGCTGGGATGTGGTGTCCTCTGAAGGCAGTCTTGAATTCCTCCCAAGATACTTCACGATCAGCGGGGAGCATAGCACGGAAGTGGTCCCACCAAGTCCGAGCAGGGCCGCGAAGCTGCTGTGCGGTGAAGCGAGCCTTGGCTTCATCAGGGCAGTCTCCTGTGAGGAGGGGAAACTTGGACTCGACGACGCGAAGCCATACGTCGGCGTCCAACGGATCCTCTGCCTTGGTGAACAAGGGCGGCTGCGTGCTCAGAAACTCCTGGTATGTTGCCATTGCCGGAGGTCGCTGATGCTGGCCTCCACCATGCTGCTGAGGGTGGGGCTGGCACTGCAAGAGCTGTCGCAGAATCTCATTCTGCTGGGCCATCAGCTCCTACACTGTGGGAGCTGGAGGAGGTGGCGGGGGAACCTGCTCGTTCTGCCCGCGACGCTGCCTAGCTGCCATCTGAAAACAGAGATTGTCGCCATTGTTATCCAACTCACAGTTTCGAACGACAAGATATCATCTCATATGGAAGGAAAAATGCCATAATCATAATATTAGGTTCGAAAGGAAGATAACATGGTGACAAAGATCCCACCGATTTCAAAAGTTTACAGGGTTACATCAATCAGGGGAAAGTACCCATAAGCCTAGTCCAAAATGTGATATTTCTAAGCTCGCATAGGTTTCTATCCGCCTAAAAGTGTCGAAGCGACTGCTTAACCCTGAGCGGTGGAAGCGACACTGGATACGGGTGAAGGAGGCATCGTGGAGGTAGTCCCATTGGCACCAGGGGCTAGTCCTAGCTCCTCGGGAGCCTCTTCTCCCTCGCTTCCTGCTTCATTGGCCTCCATCTCCAGGTGGTGCATGTCCAAGTGGTCATTTGCTTCTTCGAGTTCCCTCTGCACATCGTGAAGCTGGTTCTCCAAGACATCAATAGTGTTGTCTCGGATCTCCACTTGCTGCTCCAGGGTGGCAATGCACTGGCTCAGCCTCTCCACCTGCAGATCCTTCTCCACCAACTCCGTGGATAGGTCGACCACAAAATCTTCCTGACTGTCGAGAGTGAGCTTGGCAGTCTGAGCGGTGTTAGCAAGGAGTGCCATAACATCGCTCTGAAGGGCCTCAAGGCGGTACAGCGCACTCATGCACTGAACAGTGACCCTCCCAACCAAGTCAGGATACATTGCCCACACATCCTTTACATGGCTCACGCGGTTACACCACATAGGATCATCCTTCTTCGTAGCAGGGAAGAGTCCCAAGGGGTGCATCACCATCTCCAGGGGATGGTAGCCACAGAAAGTCGTCAGAGTCTTCATGGCTGCTGCCTCAACGGTGTCGTCCGTCCTGAGTCCAATCGTCTCAGAGTCAAGAGAACGCCAACCCGGCTGAAGGGGATGAGCCTCCAAAGTCAGCCAGACCCGACAACGAGGTACCCGATGCTCCTCATACAACTGCACCGTGTACAAAGGGGGCGTAGGGTAACCGGCGGAGTTAAGCACTTCCCACAAGATGGAAGGAAAGCCATCGCGAGAAAGGAAGTCAGAACTGAAACGAGAGTCTCCTCCACTGGCGGGGGTGGGTGAATTCATCTGCGGAAGGGAATCAAAGGTAAAGATTATGGTGGAAGGAAAAAGAAAAAGAGAGCCTGGATGGTTTTAAAGAAAGGGGGTTAGCTCAAAATTTTAATTCCTTCTTGTGTTTTATAATGCATGCATGCTGGAAGAAACGTTGCCTCTCAAAAAGAAAATAGGGTGCTTTTTAGGGCATCCTTAAAATATAAGTACTGGCCCACGGGGCCTAATTAGTTAGCCACCTATTTCTCCCTCTATGCCTAAGGCCTTTCATCCTAGGTCTAGCGGTCTAGTCCTGACGATCCATAGCAGTTTCTAGGCAAGTTTTAAATTTTGAAAATTGGCATTCATGGTTTATTGTCCTTCTCTGTGGTGGAATTTGCTCCGATACCAGCTGTGGCAGAACCACCCGAATTATTCCAGCTTAAGTGCCTAAGTCACACCTCAGGGGCCGTAACACACTTAAATCAGAATAACCCGTCAGTCCTTCAGATCTAGTCTGATAGAGCCACTTAACCAGGATCAAATTCCACAATCTCACTCGAAGGTGAGTCACAGAAGAAATACAATAAAACAGGAAACCTCAAATTAAGTGCGGAGTTATTACATAAATCGGAGTTTTTGAGTAGCAAATGAAGTTCACAAAATAAAGTGCAGCGGATAATTGATGTCGTCGGTATCGAGGAATCGGGCAGGGCCTAGCCCTTTACTCCTCGTGCTCCTCTCCTGCCGGAGCAACATCCCACTCGATCGTCCAACCCGGTGGCAGGGTGGTAGGCCAAGTCACACCATCAACCATTTCCTGAATGGTACCTGCAAAAGTTGTGCCACAAGCAAGGCTGAGTATACTAATACTCAGCTAGACTTAACCGGTGTGAGGAGTCTACTCCTCTACCTCTAGACTATGCAGCTGTTTGGCTGAGGCGTTTGGTTTGCCAAAAGCACTAGCTGTTTCTAAAAGCAAATTTTAGCTTTTCAATTTCTATCATCATTAACTTAGCTAGATTTGCTCCTTCTAAGCATACATGGTAACAATCAATTAGTTCAATCAACAAATTATCTCATGTAACCACATTTCACTTCTTACTCGATGCAGTACAAAGAATCAAGCAGTCTCATTAGCTGCGAGAAGCAGACGATTCGAATCGAGTTTTAACCTTGCAAGGTAAACCTAAACACACGGCATGTCAGGGTACTCCGACCCCACACATGACAACCGTCCCCATCGATTCCCCATTCGCGTCCAGGCCTCACCGCCTTGGCATACAATGCTCCACTGACCCCAACTGCCGCCGTGCAGTGACCGCACTTGTACCCACCATAGCTAGCATGGGAGACCCAGTCTCAGGTCGCATGAGGGATAAAGTCCGCACCCGGCTTCAATCAGGTACTAGGTTTACCGGTTACCATTTTTCCCGGCATGTGCTTAGTACGTTCAAAAGCTTGACTCAGGTATCCACACATTAATCCTTAATTCATTTTTCCCGTCTCATGGACAAGGCATCCTCCCTGGATCCAAATCCATAGACCAACATAGATCCCGTTATCAAGATGAATACAATCAATTCCTGACCTCGCGCGAGTGCTAGAAAAATCACTCGACTTCTACCGAGATCCTGATTAGCAAGCAGCTACTCGACCTAGCATACTAGTATTCATCTCAAAAAGGAATCCTAAGTTCATGCAACTAGAGGTTTCAAGCAACTCCTACACTTAAGTGCACATTGCAATCCTACAAGCATTAAGTGTAGTAAAGTAGCATATAATAATACGGTTATGCATATAAACCGGGGCTTGCCTTCAATTGCTGGGGCTACGGGGAGATCCTCAATAGCAGCCTCTGAAGCCTGCTCCTGGTCCTCCTCTTGGACGGGTCCTTGCTCGGGGATGAGCACGTACTCTCTGTCGGCAAGATTACAATCTAATGAATGCAATGCGTAAGATATATGCATGATATGACATGTGCTTTTAGAAATCACAACTTTTAAAGGTGCATGATTTTCCTTGAGTTAAACAAAGTTAACTTTACTTATGTAAGTCCCTTGGGTGGTATACTTGGTAAATTGGTTTAAACTTAGCTAAGGTAAGTAGATTAAATTTTTGGGTTCCACTGAATTCCTTTTAAGTCTTAGTGAGAATTGATAAGTACTCAAGTTAGACTTATTGGGGTGAGGTTTATTTCTTCTTTCCTTTTCTTTTATTCACTTTAATGTTTTGGAGTAGGTTTGAACTACAAGTTGCTTTTATAAAATTCTAAAAATTCTGCAAAAATTACAGTGGCTTGTTACTGGTGTATGTTTCTCTGTCTCAAAATTTGGGGATCAGAAAGTGAATAGTTTTCTCTGGACAAAATTATTAAATTCTAGGGCAAAAGGGGTGCTTTGAACTACAACTATTATTTAGCAGTGGGCAATTCTCCAAAACTCATTTTTGCTGGCTTTTAGGTGTTATAACATGACATGATACAAATTTCTAATCATTAATACCTTTTAATTATTTTTCTATGGTTTTCTCAAGTTTCTAGCCAAATGGGTGCTTTCTACTACCACTATATTTGAAAAACATCAAACAACAGAGTGCTTATTTTTCTTAGTTATTGTTTTGTGCAAGAGCAATCATTCTGAAGTTTGGCCTCTTTTTGCTTAAGGGAAGGGGTGGTATGCATTATTTGAATTAAGTGGCCTTTCTCTTAAATCATTAGCAATTGGTATGATTTTTCTTCCTTTTCATGGGTTGGCATTTTTCTCTGGTAGTTTATCCCATCATGGACTTAGCAAATTTTTGGTTGCCCATTATCACATTAACAGGGGTTGTTTATGATTTATTTGGAAAATGTCTTATTATCACTTTGTATTTATTTTCCTTACTTAAAAAGTTGGGCTGGGGTGCTCTGTATTTTTGTAGTGGGGCTCTGGTGGTTGTAAGTCCACTGGATTTTTATTAATCATTTTGGTTATAGTTTTGCTACTCTAATAATTGATTCTCAGTCCAAATAAGGCTAAATAAATCATTTTAATTTAAAACTGGTCCAAATTAATGATCTCTGTATTTTTCCTAGGTTCTCTGTTACATAAGTAAACTAGAAAAAATAATCTTAATCACTGTTCATTAATTTCTAATGCCTTTCTGATTTTCTCTAAGTTTTGGACAAAATAGCTTTAAATGAATAACTACATCATAATTTCTAATGCTGGGGTTCCTACTATTTTTAAACAGTGTCTAAATGAGGTTTGAACATCTACAAATTTTCTTAGGTTCAGCACAGAAGTAAAACTAATTTTTCTTAATTAAAAAAGGTTTGGTCAGTTTCTGTTTTTAATTTTAAACTCTAAAATTTAGAACAGAAAGCATAAGGTTTATCATTTTTAAATGATAGTTCATAATATTTAAGATCTAGCAAAATTAGTTTGACAACTTTTGATTAAGAATTCATCAAGTTATGGATTTTATAAGTTCTCTGGTTATTTAAAAAGATTAACAGAATTGATTAAATGGAAAACTACTTTGCACTGGGGTCCCTGGCGGGTGTTTTAAGTTTTCCTCGCGAATCAGTCCTTAAGCTACTGTTCACAAGAGTCACTGACATTGCAGAAAACCCCCCGGGTTCTACGAATCCTAACCCGAGGTCCTTCTTCTACCTTAAACAGTAACCGCGGCGGAAGAAAGGGCGGAGGGGCTTATCGGCGGTGAGATGGCTCCGGTGAAGTGGTTGAGGACGTAGGGGAGGTCTCGGGGATCACAACGGTGTGCGGGTCGCCGTCGGAGATGGCCGGAGTCGGTCGGTCCACGCGCGCAGGCGGGGATGCTCGTCGGCGGCGAGGAGTCCGGCCTGGTCACGGCGAGATAGAGCAATTGGATGGGTCAGAGAGGTTCACGGGGTGCCAGAGAAGACATGAGCGCAAGGAATTGGGCGGAGACTCACTGGATAGCTCGGTCCACGCGCGGCGGCGGAAGACCGAAGTCCGGTGAGGTCGATCTCGGGCCTCCGGTGAAGTCCGGCTGGGTCCGAGGGCTTGGCAAGCTTCACGGGCTACTGGCGGAGCTAGCCGAAGCACTGGCTTGCCCAGAGGATGGCTGGAGTGGGCTGGCCACGATGGCCGAAGCTCTAGCGGCAATGGCGGGCGGAATTGAGCTCGCCGGAGCTAAGGGAAAGTGGCTGGCCGGTGAGGGTGAGTGCAGGGCGAAGTGGGGCGCGCCTGGGAAGGCTTTATAGGCACGACGCGGTGCACGGGCGGTCGTGGACCGGCGAGTGCGCGCGGGCGTGCACTGGGAGGCGCGGTGCACGAACGGGCGTGAACCGGGGGTGTCAGCCACGGTCGAACACGTGTTCCCGTTGCCTCTGCCCCTGTTCAAGCGCCGATTGGGAGCAAATCTTCGCGAATTTGGGCAAGATCGCTGTGAAAGATTTGTTCACCTGACCAAGCTTTGTCTTTTGTGTATGGACGTCGCGCGGTTTTAGGCTAGGGACAGGGAGTTGTAGCGTCACCAAGGTGTCAGTGTCAGAATGCCTGGTCCCGAGGTCAAACTGTGCCAAAACCGTGTCAAATGAATTTGGTTTGAGTTCAAACTTTTCCAGGATGTGTTCAAGGAAATTTGGCATAACTTTGATATTTGGAACTCCTGGTTTTGAGTTTTGAAAAACAGAGAACGCAGATGATCATTGGGAAGAGGTCTGAAATTCTGAAATTCAGAAATCTGAATTTCTCCAAGGGTTCATAGTTCAAGGGCTGATTTGGGGATTTAATTGAGTTATTTTGGCTAAGCTTTCTCAATCTTTCCTGTTGCTCATTAAATATACTTTAATTTTTATAATTGGCTCAATTCAAAATTTTAAACTTTTCATACCCTTTTCCTTATTTTCTTGAATTTTGCTCATAGGGCTCACTTAGGGTTTTTATTAGGGTTGCACATTCTTATCTTTTTAAAAGACTCAATTGTTTTGATCATGATACTTTTAAGCATATACTTGGTGAATTCTTTCTTACTTAAGTTATTTTGATGCACATGCTTACTTTGATTCACATGAAATAATGGTTCTAGGTTTGGCATTTGAAAGAAACCCTAGGTGACACTAGGGTGTCACAGAACGATCGAAGAACGATCGAACGATCCTTGTGCTAGTGTGTGCTTGTGTGGAACATGGAGTGGGTGTGTGTGGGGGGGAAGAGAGTTGCCATGAAATGGCTTGGGGTGGGATGAGAGGAGGCCCTTGCCCCTCTATTTATAGCCATGGTGGGGGGATTAGGGGGAGGGATGAGAGGATTAGTGGGAGGATGAGAGGATTAGTGGGAGATTAGCATGTATTTGTCTTGTATAAGTGAGATTAGCTTGTAGAGCTCACCGTATGACACTGGAGGCATACATATACGTATGAGCATGAGAAAAGTTATGAAGAAAATATTTGTAGGGACTTGAAAAATGATTATGAAGGTATTTCTTAGGAAGAAAATACTTGGAGATATATTGGTGGAATATTTGGGCAATATTTCTGGAAAGAATTTGAGGGGGGTCACTGGGGAAATATCTGGGCAGTATTTCTGAAAAGAAAATGAGGGTGATCACTGGGGAAATATATGTAGAATATTTTGAGGAGGATTTTGGAGAGAATATAGACCACTATAATTTATTTGTTGTTATCAACTTGCAAACAAACATTTTGAAACGAAATTTGAAATTCATTTTGAATTTAGAGGGAGTTTGAGAAAATTTCAGGATTTGAATTTTTGAGATGCTACAAATCTACCCCACTTAAAATGAATCTCGTCCTCGAGATTCGGCTTAGAAGGGTTATGGGTATAGCTTTACTTCAGCTACATATCTTCACTTTGCAGACTCTTCGAGGAGATGGAACTTCAACAAAATCTGGCCCTTGCGGAGCATCCGGCTGCTGATTGCAAACGCTGATTCTGGCTACTCAAGATCATCTTCAGGCTTCTGGCTTTCGCTTGGCAACTAGCTTATTGAAGAAGCATCGATGCCAACACGCAAACCTTTCTCTTGCGAACTCCCACATGGATTCCTTCCTTGATTAGTCTTCTGGTGCTTCATCAATGGAACTTGGGTGACCACTTCTCATCCAGAAACTTATAAGCTTCGATGATCTGGTCCTCGACAAGCTTGCTACAGGCCTTCTTCTTTTTCTCCACAGCAGGAACTTTACTGGAACACTACCCCACTTAAAAAGAATGAGGGTAGAACTCTTTAATCTTGGGGATTTGAACTCCTTGAAGTACCTCATAACAAGGGTGTTACGGGGCCTTCTTCTGCTGTTGTTGCTTGACCAGGCTGCGGAGAGATGACTGACACAGGGTTGATTCTGGGACAACCTTCTTCTCATCTTCTCTTCACTATCTTTTTTTCACTGACCCTTTCTTTCTCTTTGCTCTTCCCACTGGAGGATTCTATCAAAGAGTATTACCATCATACAGAGGAGGAAACCGAAGATGTTGAACCATATACAACAGTCTTCAACCCAAGAATCACCAAGCATTGTGATCTTAGGGGCGAGGGAGTGGAAAATGGAGTTGCTTGCGAATTGGCAGAGGGGATTTATCTGGAGTGTGCTTTGCTTTGAGCTACGTGGGGATTGAAGGAGCTGGTGGGGGGTTTTATAGGCGAGTGGCATGCGAGGTGGTGCTCGGGTGCGGAGTGGCAGTGACGGAGCAGATGACACGAGGCAGCAGGTGCGATGGAAGGGGATGGTGTTTCTGGCGGTAATGGCAGTGGGTACGCTGCAAAAAGGGGGGTGGGCGGCGGTAGTGCGCTGCAAAGGGGGTGTGGGGCGGTGGTAGTGCGCATGGAGGCAGGCACGCGTGCGAGGGGCATGGGTGAGTGGTGGGGTCAATGACCCTGATGTTTGTGGTCTCTGGTTCCAAGAATCTTTGCCTCTGTATGGTAATAACTCCTTTTGTCCTCTTTTTCTGTTTAATTTGACTCAGGGGCAGCACTTTGATTCTCACGGTCGGTCCTTTTGACTGAGCGGCTGGACATGTTCCTTCTGTAGCTTAATCCATGCTTCAAGGGTAAGCTTCTCGGTATCTTCTTAGGTAAGGTGCTTTTCTCTTGAGATGGGTTAAGATGAGAATGGAAGCATAAGGTAAGGATTAGCTCTAATTTGTGATCTATGTTTTTAGAGAAAACCTTTCTTAAAAAGAAAGAAAACACACAAGCTCAGCAATGATAAGCACAAACAAATCAAATGTTTTGAATAAGGGAAGAATTGAGTTTTTCCAAAGCACGGACTACTCAGATTCGGGGGCTAAGCATAACTACTATTACTTGGCTCCTGAATTGAGAACTATGCTAAATGCAACTTATGAGCACTAACGTTAAAGCATCACATATGCACTCAAAAAGAGGAGAAAACATCAAGCGAAATTCATTTTGAAATGCCCTACGGGGCCACACAATTAGAGTTTTGCAAAACACGAGTCTACACGATTACCTCTCATACATGCAGGGCTCTAGCCAAAGTGAAGAAAAACTTCACTACCCAATGCACGCAGAGGACTGGGTATAACTAACTCAGATCTGGCAGCTTCTCTTCTGGCAAGGCTGACGCACAATTTCAATCTGAGATATCTCCTGGATGGGTCAACAGGGAGCTGATGTTGATGACATCTTCTGGCGGCAACTGAGATGGCAGGACAGGGTCGAACTCTTCTTCAAGCTGGACTGGCTCTTGTAGCTCCTCAGAGGGCAGCGGTGCTGGTGGGGTGCTTGCAGCTTCTTCTTTGATCTCAAGGGATGGTGCTGGAATCTTCTTCATGGTGAGGGGCTCAAACAACTCTAGCGGGGGATCTTGGGAGGACTCGTGGTGCTCTTGCTTATTCATAGCCTAAGGGAAGACTGGAATTCCTTCCAAGACTATGGTTCCTTCCGGGAGTTCCCAAGCCTTCTTCTCTCCATTGATAGAGACTGGGTGACCTTCAAGAATCTGGGGATCTTCGGCTCTCATGGGTTGGACTGGGTTGGATGAAGCGGGTTCTTGGATCCGCAGGGCTCTACGTTGGTTATGGGTTACCAAGTAGGCCTCCATCAACTTCTGGACGTGCTCATCCTTGCCTTGCTTTAGGGCTTCCACAACAATGACTTCACGACTTTCCAAGGCAGCTACACGGGCTTGAGCTGTGGTGAGATCCACATGGAGCTGACAGTTGCGCTTCTCTACATCTTCTGCTCGGGCAATCATCTAACGGTGGTGCCGAGCCAAGAAATCATACTGCGCATCTAGGGTGAGCAGGTATGGAGTGAGGTACACGACTGTGGGGTCATCCTCAAGCAGCTGCTTCCCTTCCAATGCACGCATCCTGGCCATCCAAACTGGACGGTCTCTCTGAAAGGGCGGAAAGAATCTGAGCGGGGTGTCGGCCACTTCTTCTTCATAGATCTGACACAGGGCCCTCAATGCCTTCCGGGCGACGACTTGGCAGGTGTCTTTGAATCTGTGCCCGGCAGCAGTGACACTCCATTCCACATGGTGCGGACTAGATCCAATGTATATAGTCACGACACACTTCTCCGTGCCATGCTCGACGAATTCACGACATCATACTCTGGCTGACTCCTGATTCCGAGGCGAACTGTGCATGCTCTCAGCAACTTGGGGAAACCATCTTCATTCTGGCAAAAGCAGGTTTGGCACTGAACCTCCATCTGACTTCTGAGAGAAGGAAAGGGGGAAAACATTTTTGAAATGAAGGGATGAGAGCAAGAATTTTTTTTAAGAAAATAGTTTTGACTCAAAAACTTTTGATCAGGCTAAGGGTTACGTCCTGCGGCCAACCTAACAGCTCTGATACCACCTGAAGCGTCCCCAATCCTCTGGGACTCAAATGTGATACAATTACTAGTCCCAGGAGGCTAGTAAACACATTTATACATCAGATGATTCTAGATCTGCTTAAACAAGACAAACCTATAAAGGTGGCGAACAACTTTAAGAGTTGGTCCACAACTCGGGACATAACATCAGAGTGGGGCTGAAGTAGCCTGATATACGCAGCGAAGCAAATCAGCGGTCCAACAGCCACAGGCAAGGTTGGGAACAGTCGTAACTCTTACCCGATCTCCTTTTTCTGAAAAACAACAAATAAGCAAGGGTGAGTACAAACGTACTCAGCAGCCCACCTTCACCCGCAGAATGGGGAAATCAGATATAATGCATGGAATATGTGGAGCTCAGAATATTTTGCAGAAATAGCAATATTTTATGCAGGGTTGTTTTGAAAAACATTTTGTACTTTTGCAAAGCGCATCCTCTCCAAAAGGAGCAGGAAGTTTTTCAATATTAGAAGAAAATCCCCTGGACTAAACCATCCAGGTATCTCAGCAGTTTCCCACTGGTTTTCATTTCCGAAAACAACAACTGGACTTCCCGTCCACCATAGCTCACGGTTCAACAGCCAGACCTTTTAAAAACCACTTTTCTCAAACGCACCCTTTTCTTTTGGAAAACAAAACATTAATTGCCATACCATACCAGACTCGTCCATTCCTGTGGACACAGACTATTCGAATAGGTTTAAACTCTGTGCAGAGGTGTACACTTTACACACTAGTCCGGCTCTGCGATCTCATAGCTAGTGAGACCCGAATCCGAATCTCCTTCTTTCCTCGCACGTCCTAACCTTAACGGTTATACCGGAAGGAGTCAGGCCACCGCCATGTCCAAACCGGACAAAACATTCCCCCTCCTTATCCTCCCGGTGCTCCCCAGCCTTCATAACCCTGGGGTTGGACCGTACGAGTTCAGGTTGAGTGACTGCCCACACAGTCTCGAGTGGTTGTACTTATCATGAGTACAGGTAGTGAAAGATGACAAACCGGTCCTTATACGAGTGGACAATCCTTCTGCTAACGCCTAAACCAGCTGAGCCATCACCTTAGGCCCTCCCCTAAACCAGGGAGTCCCTGATTATCCCACTCACAAGGTGATAAGGGTGAAAACCCTTCATCATACACATTTTGAAAAGCATTTTCTTTTGAAAACTCACACCCTTTCTCAAATCATTTGTAACAAATATATTAAGGATTGATTGCGGCAAGCGGCTTGGGTGGCCATAATAACTTATCTCAAAATCATATCATGCATAAAATAACAGGCTGAGGGTTGTGGTTGAAAAACATAGGTAATTTATGCATCAAAGGGATCCAGTGAGCTTGCCATGCTTATTCGGCGAAGGGGGAAGGGGAGCTCGCGGAACTGGCTTCTGGCTCCACCGCCTATCGTAGACTTGCGGATCTGGCCTCCACGAGACGGCACGAACGCTCCGATAACTATGCAACATGAACAAGCAAACATACAAACCAGCAAGTATACCAACAAATATTTAGTATAGTCGTCAGAATAGCGATATATGGATGGGTAGAGTCTTGAGTAGAATCTGTGTCATGTGGTGTTGTGATATTACTGGTGGTGGAGCGGAGGTGCTTACCAGGAGGGTGGACTGGAGGCGAAGCGACACTATGCGTGTAGCGGGCAGAGCGGAGTAACTGAGTGGGTGGGGTGTTTGCCTTGGCTGAGGTTGTTGAGTGTGTGTGGAGAGGGAGAGGGTAGCTGGGTGTATTTATAGCTGGGTGTATGTGGTGTAGCACAGTGAAGTTGACTGTTGGTGAGAATAGTGACGAATGAATCGTCTGACTTAGTATGAACAAGAGAGTTATAGGCAGAATATGGAACAAGAGTATTTTGGGAGTTTTTTGGAATATGGACCATGCTTAAGGGATGACATGGTTGAATAGGGAATAGTTTGATAAGAATTTAGAAACAAGAATTATTGGAATCGGAGTTTGGAAGCCTGGTTCGAAGGAATCTTAAAGTTAAGCGTGCTCAACTTGGAGAAACCTGGGATGGGTGACCAGATGGGAAGTTCCCACTGGAAGGAAAATCACAGTCACCGGAGTTCGTATGACTGGAATATGGGTCTGGCTGGTCTTAGATGGACTGGACAGCATGATGTATGAGTAGTTGAAATTTAGGGTGATCGGCTAATCGATGAATAGTAACGATGAATAGTGACGACAAAAAAGTTACTATAGATATCATCGATGAGTAGTAACGATGATGAATAGTAACAATAAATAGTAACGATGGTGAATAGTAACGATGAATAGTAACGGTGAATAGTGATGGTGAATAGTTCGTATGAGCGAACGATGAACGATGAATAGGAACTATGAACGAACGAACGAACGAACGAACGATCGAATGATCGGACGAAAGAACGATCGGAATTTCGGCAGCATAACGGCAGGACAAAGATTATCTGGAAGAACGATGAATAGGGACTATGAACGAACGATGAACGATGAATAGGAACTATGAACGAACGATGAACGATCGAATGATCGAACGAACGAACGATCGAAATTTCGGCAGCATAACGGCAGGAAAAAGATTATTTGGATGAACGAACGGACGAACGATCGAATGATCGGACGAACGAACGATCGGAATTTCGGCAGCATAATGGCAGGACAAAGATTATCTGGGAGAACGATGAGGGACTATGAACGAACGATGAACGATGAATAGGAACTATGAACGAACGATGAACGATCGAATGATCGAACGAACGAATGATCGGAATTTCAGCAGCATAACGGTAGGAAAAAGATTATTTGGACGAACGAACGGATGAACGATCGAACGATCGGACAAACGAACCATGAACGATCGGACGAACGATCGAACGATCGGACGAACTAACGAACAAACTAAGAACAGGGGACGAACGATCCAAGAACGATCGAACGATCCTTGTGCTAGTGTGTGCTTGTGTGGAACATGGAGTGGGTGTGTGTGGGGGGGGAAGAGAGTTGCCATGAAATGGCTTGGGGTGGGATGAGAGGAGGCCCTTGCCCCTCTATTTATAGCCATGGTGGGGGGATTAGGGGGAGGGATGAGAGGATTAGTGGGAGGATGAGAGGATTAGTGGGAGATTAGCATGTATTTGTCTTGTATAAGTGAGATTAGCTTGTAGAGCTCACCGTATGACACTGGAGGCATACGTATACGTATGAGCATGAGAAAAGTTATGAAGAAAATATTTGTAGGGACTTGAAAAATGATTATGAAGGTATTTCTTAGGAAGAAAATACTTGGAGATATATTGGTGGAATATTTGGGCAATATTTCTAGAAAGAATTTGAGGGGGGTCACTGGGGAAATATCTGGGCAGTATTTCTGAAAAGAAAATGAGGGTGATCACTGGGGAAATATATGTAGAATATTTTGAGGAGGATTTTGGAGAGAATATAGACCACTATAATTTATTTGTTGTTATCAACTTGCAAACAAACATTTTGAAACAAAATTTGAAAATCATTTTGAATTTAGAGGGAGTTTGAGAAAATTTCAGGATTTGAATTTTTGGGATGCTACAATGGCCTTCCGAGGAGCGAACGATATTGTCTCGCCCATGAGCTCCACTGCCCACTTTGCTATCCTACCCGAGGCCTCTCGGCACTGGATGATCTCCCCCAGGGGGAAGGATGACACCACAGTCACCGGATGAGACTCGAAGTAGTGTTGCAACTTTCACCGCGTCAGAATTACTGCGTACAGTAGCTTCTGAATTTGCGGGTAGCGGATCTTGGTCTCGGACAACACTTCACTAATGAAGTAGACCGGCCTCTGGACGAGCAGTGCATGCCCTTCTTATCGTCTCTCGACTACGATCGCGACGCTGACCACCTGAGTGGTTGCAGCTACATAGATCAAGAGGGCTTCTCCTGCAGCGGGGGGCACCAAGATGGGCGCGTTTGTAAGGAGCGCCTTTAAGTTTCCGAGGGCTTCCTCGGCCTCGGGGGTCCAAGTGAAGCGCTCGGTCTTCCTTAAGAGGCGGTACAAGGGTAGGCCTTTTTCGCCGAGGCACGAGATGAAGCGGCTCAGAGCCGCAAGGCATCCCATGACCCTTTGTACTCCTTTCAAATCTTTGATAGGCCCCATGTTGGTGATGGCCGCGATTTTCTCCGGGTTGGCCTCGATGCCTCGCTCGGAGACGATGAACCCTAGGAGCATGCCTCGGGGGACTTTGAAGACACACTTCTCGGGATTGAGCTTCACACCCTTTGCTCTCAGACACTTGAATGTCGTTTCAAGGTCTGAGAGGAGGTCGGAGGCTTTCCTCGTCTTAACAACGATGTCATCGACGTAAGCCTCGACCGTTCAGCCGATGTGCTCTCCGAACACGTGGTTCATGCACCTTTGGTATGTCGCACCTGCATTCCTAATGCCAAATGGCATAGTAGTATAGCAGTACATGCCAAAAGGTGTGATGAAAGAAGTCGCGAGCTGGTCGGACTCTTTCATCTTGATTTGGTGATAACCTGAATAGGCGTCGAGGAATGATAGGGTTTCGCACCCAGCAGTGGAATCCACAATTTGGTCGACGCGAGGCAGAGGGTAGGGAACCTTCGGACATGCCTTGTTTAGACCAGTGTAGTCTACGCACATCCTCCACTTCCCACCTTTCTTTTTCACAAGCACAGGGTTGGCTAACCATTCAGGATGGAATACCTCTTTGATGAACCCTGCGGTCATCAGCTTGTGGATGTCCTCGCCTATGGCCCTGCGCTTCTCTTCGTCAAAGCGGTGCAGGTGCTGCTTCACGGGTCGGGCTCCCGCTCGGATATCCAGCGAGTGCTCGGCGACATCCCTCGGTATGCCCGGAATGTCCGAGGGACTCCACGCAAAAACTTCGACGTTTGCACGGAGAAAGTCGACGAGCACTACTTCCTATTTGGGGTCGAGCTCGGAGCCGATCCGGACTTGCTTGCAGGCGTCGTTGCTGGGGTCGAGAGGGACGGACTTAACCGCCTCAGCTGGTTCGAAGTTGCCAGCGTGGCGCTTCGCATCAGGCACCTCCTTGGAGAAACACTCCAGGTCGGTGATGAGGGCCTCAGAATCGGCGAGGGCCTCAACGTACTCCACGCACTCCACGTCGCATTCGTACGCGTGTCGGTACGTGGTTCCGACGGTGATGACCCCATTGGGGCCCGACATCTTGAGCTTGAGGTAGGTGTAGTTGGGGACGACCATGAACTTGGCGTAGCACGGTCTCCCCAGCACCGCGTGGTAGGTTCCTCGGAACCCGACCACCTCGAACGTGAGGGTTTCTTTTCAGAAGTTGGAGGGAGTTCCGAAGCAGACAGGCAGATCGAGTTGTCCAAGGGGCAGGACGCGCTTCCCGGGGATGATCCCGTGAAAGGGCACCGCACCGGCCCGGATCGTGGACAGATCGATCTCCAAGAGCCCGAGGGTCTCGGCGTAGATGATGTTGAGGCTGCTGCCTCCGTCCATGAGGACCTTGGTGAGCCTGGTGTTGCCGATGACGGGGTCGACGATGAGCAGGTACTTTCCTGGGCTCGGCACGCAGTCGGGGTGGTTGCCTTGGTTGAAGGTGATGGGCTTGTCGGACCAATCTAGGTAGACTGGCGCCGCCACCTTTACCGAGCAGACCTCCCGGCGCTCCTGCTTGCGGTGCCGAGCCGAGGCGTTCGCCACTCGCCCACCGTAGATCATGAAACAGCCGTGGACCTCGGGGAACTCCTCTGCCTCGTCTCCCTCCTTCTTGTCATTGTCTTGGCCTTTGCCACCTTCCGCCGGGGGCCCGGCCTTATGGAAGTAGCGCCGAAGCATGACGCATTCCTCAAGGGTGTGCTTGACGGGGCCCTAGTGATAGGGGCACGGCTCCTTGAGCATCTTGTCGAACAGGTTGGCCCCTCCGGGAGGCTTCCTTGGGTTCCTGTGCTCGGCGGCAGCGAAAAGATCTGCGTCGGCGGCATTGCACTTCGCTTGCGACTTCTTTTTCGCCTTCTTCTTCGCGCCATGCTGGGCAGACGCCTCGGGGACGTCTTCCTGCTGGCGTCCCTGAGGCTGCTTGTCCTCCCAGAAGATGGCTTCGACTGCCTCCTGACCAGAGGCGAACTTGGTGGCGATGTCCATCAACTCGCTTGCCTTGGTGGGAGTCTTGTGGCCCAGTTTGCTCACCAGGTCGCGGCAAGTGGTGCTGGCGGGGAAGGCCCCGATGACATCCGAGTCGGTGATGTTGGGCAGCTCGATGCGCTGCTTCGAAAACCACCGGATGTACTCTCGCAGGGATTCCCCTAGCTGCTGGCGGCAGCTTCAGAGATCCCAAGAGTTCCCAGGGCGCACGTACGTGCCCTGGAAGTTTCCAGCGAAGGCTTTGACTAGGTCGTCCCAGTTAGAGATCTGCGCAGGAGGCAGATGCTCCAGTCAGGCTCGGGCGGCGTCGGAGAGGAACTGGGGGAGGTTGCGGAGGATGAGGTTGTCATCGTCTATTCCACCCAGCTGGCAGGCCAGCCGGTAGTCCGCAAGCCACAACTCCGGCCTTGTTTCCCCCGAGTACTTGGTGATGTTAATGGGGCTCGGAACCGGGTCGGGAACGGCGCCCGTCGTATGGCCCGGCTGAAGGCTTGCAGACCTGGTGGTTTGGGCGAGGGGCTCCGATCCTCCTCGTTGTCGTAGCGTCCCCCACGCCTGGGGTGGTAGCCTCGGCGCACCTTCTCGTCGAGGCAAGCTCAACGGTCGCGGCGGTGGTGCTCGTTGCCGAGGCGACCCGGGGCTGCAGGCGTTGCGTCCCGCGTGCGCCCGGTGTGGACCGAGGCCTCCCGCATGAATCGGGAAGTCGTTGCGCGATGCTCCGGGGGGCACCCTTGCCTTTGGGAGGCAGAGATTTCGACCCGTCGGACCGCGGCATCCTCCCTGGATACGCCACCCCTCGGTGGTGGATGGCTCCGGTATCGCTCGGAGTAGTATTGCCACTGCAGCCATATTCTGGACGACCCCGCTGGAGGCCGGGGGCAGCCTTGCCCTGGCATCATCAGCGATACGGCGCTAGACGCCCGGGCCTGATGACACGCTTCTCCGGCGAGTGCTCGGTCTGCCCACTCCTGCTCGATGTTTTGTCGAAGCTGCACAAGTTGCCCTGCTTCCTCGTCGAGCTTGGCCTGCATCTTGTGGATTTGCTCAAGCTGTGTGTCCTGACCCCCCGCAGGGACTGGGACCATAGCTAGCTCCCGCAGGATCTCAACGCGAGGCGCAGGCCCAGGGGGATTGTCATCCTCCGGCATACCAAGGTGGTTGCCTTCATCGTGACCCCCTAGATCGACGTGGAAACATTCGCGACTTGGGTCACAACCTTCGTCGTCAAGGCTGTGGCCATCATCGGAGCAATCGGAGAGGCAGTAGTCACATGTGGTCATGAAGTCTCGCATGGCACTAGGATTACCGAGCCCGGAGAAATCCCAACCAGAGTCAGGCTCGTCTTCTTATGATCGATGGATGGTGACAAAATTGCGTCGGGGACGGACTGCACCGTTATCTCAGGTACGAGGCTAACGCCCAGCAAGCCCTCCGCGAGAGTGCTGGCGTCATCTGTCCGCTTGGGGTTGGCAAGTTGCAGGGAAACGACACCCGTCGTTGTCTCAGGCGCGAGGACAACGCCCGACATGTCCCCCGCTGGGGTGCCGGTGTCGTCGACTCGCTCGACAACCGACGAGGTGCCGCCTCCTGCCTGGCCTTGGTTTCCCCGCCTCCTCCTCCTGCGGCGAGGAAGGCGGCGAGACAAACCCGAATGCTGCTCTTCTGCCACGGGGGGAAGACGTCATCGAGTCCGCCGTCGCCGGGCGAGCTGACGACCGTCGTTGTCGTTGTCGCGCTGCGGGGGGAGGAGTACCATGTCGTAGCTGCCGTCGAGGGACATGAACTCGAGACTCCCGAAACGGAACAGCGTCCCGGGCTGAAGAGGTTGCTGGATACTACCCATCTGGAACTCAACGGGAAGTTGTTCGTCAACACGCAGCAGGCCCCTACCTGGCGTGCCAACTATCGGCGTTTCGACCCCGGGGGTCCCTGGACCGACGAGTAAATTTGTCGCTGCGCGTCCCAGCCAGATGGGTTGGCGTGAGACGGAACACAAGGGGGGGAAACGCGGCTCATGTTGCCCCACGCCACGGGGGGTGTGCTTGCAGTAGGGGTTACAAGCGTTCGCGAGAGAGAGAGAGAGAGTGAGCCTGTTCGTCAGCTCCTTCTCCCGAGCGACCCTCCAGCATGAAGGCCTTGGACCTTCCTTTTATAGATGCAAGGAGAGGGTCCAGGTGTACAATGGGGGTGTAGCAATGCGCTAACGTGTCCGACAGAGAGGTGCCTGAGCCTTGTGTACATGCCAACGTGGCTGTCGGAGAGGTGCTAGAGCCCTGTGTACGCGGTATCGTGGCCGTCGGAGGAGCACTTGAGCCCTGTAGAAGCACAGCTGTCGGGACTGCTGGGACCTTGCTGACGTCTCCTTGCTTCCGTAGAGGGCTGAGAACCACCGTCGTCATGGACGCACGTGGGGATCCATCATTACTTGTTACCGGGGCGAGCCTGGATGGGACGCTAGTCTTGTTCCCCCGTAGTCTGAGCTAGCTAGGGGTAGGGTAATGATGTATCCCCCGTGGCGCGGTCGGTCCGAGCCCAAGGTCGGGCGAGGCGGAGACTCCTCCTGAGGCCGAGGCCGGGGTCGGGCAAGGACGCGATTCCTCCCGAGGTCGAGGCCGAGCCCTGGGGTCGGGCGAGGCGGAGACCACATTACGAGGCCGAGGTTGAGGTCGAGCCCTGGGGTCGGGCGAGGCGGAGACCACCTTCCGAGGCTGAGCCCTGGGGTCGGGCGAGGCGGAGCCCTCCTTTCGAGGCCGAAGTTGAGGCCGAGCCCTAGGGTCGGGCGAGGCGGAGACCTCCTCCTGAGGCCGAGGCCCAAGGTCGGGCGAGGTGGAGCTTCCTGTTGCGCCTGAGGATGAACTTAACTGTTGTCAGCTTCACCCTGGCGGGTGGCACAACAGTTGGAGCGGGGCGAGCGTCGCTGTTTTCCTATCAGGTCGGTCAGTGGAAGGGCGAAGTGACTGCGGTCACTTCGACCTTGCCGACTGAGGCACGTGTGTCAGGATAAGGTGTCAGGTGATCCTCGCATTGAATGCGCCTGCGATACGGTCGGTTGGTGAGGCGATTTGGCCAAGGTTGCTTCACTACGAAGCCTGCCCGAGCTCGGCTTCGGGCGAGTCGAGGGTGCGCCCGTTGCTTGAGGGGGCCCTCGGGCGAGGCGTGAATTCGTCTGGGACTACTGTTCCCGCCCGAGGCTGGGCTCGGGCGAGGCGAGATCGCGTCCCTTGAGTAGACGAAGCCTTGACCTGAATCGTGCCCATCAGTCTCTGCAGCTTGTGCTGATGGTGGTTACCAGCCGTGTTTAGGAGTGTTGGGGGTACCCCTAATTACGGTACCCGACATTAGTAGACCCAAAAATAATATCATCAACATAAATTTGGCATATAAACAAGTCTTTGTCAATTATTTTAGTGAAGAGTGTAGGGTCAGCTTTTCCGACTTTAAAACCATTAGTAATAAGAAAGTCTCACAGGCATTCATACCATGCTCTTGGGACGTGTTTGAGCCCATAAAGCGCCTTTGAGAGCTTAAAGACATGTGAAGGATACTCACTATCTTCAAAGCCGGGAGGTTGCTCAACATACACCTCTTCCTTGATAGGACCATTGAGGAAGACACTTTTCACATCCATTTGATAGAACTTAAAGCCATGGTAAGTAGCATAGGCAAGTAATATTCGAATTGACTCAAGTCTAGCTATGGGTCCATAGGTTTCATCAAAATCCAAACCTTCGACTTGTGAATACTCTTTTGCAACAAGTCGGGCTTTGTTCCTAGTCACCACAACATGCTCATCTTGTTTGTTGCGGAATACCCACTTGGTACTTACAAAATTTTAGTTAAGACGTGGAACTAAATGCCATACCTCATTCCTTGTGAAGTTGTTGAGCTCCTCTTGCATTGCCACCACCCAGTTTGGATCTCTAAGTGCATCCTCTATTATGTATGGCTCAATAGAAGACACAAAAGAGTATCCATCATAAAAATGAGCAACTCTAGAGCAAGTGGTTACCCCCTTTTGAATGTCACCAAGTATGGAGTTGACGGGGTGATCTCTTTAAATTGCTTGGTGGACTCTTGGGTGAGGGGGTCTTTGATCTTGGATCTCTTGTTCATCCTCCTTTTCTTGATCAACTTCATCTCCCCCTTGATCGATGCCTTCTTCTTGAGGTGGATCATTGTCTTGAACTTGATCTTCTTCTTCTTGAGCTAGGTCTTCATCTTGAGTTGGTGGAGATGCTTGTATGGAAGAGGATGGTTGATCTTGTGCTTGTGAAGGCTCTTCGGATTCTTTTGGACACACATCACCAATGGACATGTTCCTTAGAGCAACGCACAAAGCCTTTTCATCATCTAGTTCATCAAGATCAACTTGCTCTACTTGAGAGCCATTAGTGTCACACCCGGTTTTGGAAGGTAAACCGAATGCGAACCATGTACGTGCCAGGATCAGAAACTCACGTACACAACGATTACATAATTGGACATCATCACACAATGCTCAAAGTAAATAGCAAAAAAGTACTTTATTACAACAAGATGTCCAAGACATCCACTGAGTCTATAACATAGTCATTAACATTAATATCATCAAAGTACGGAAATACAAAATGTAGTAGATAAGGCCTTCATAGGCAGCTGACTGGAGGTTTGCCACTAAGATAAACTAGAACTCATCGTAGTCCTGAAACTCCTCAAAGTCCTCCGTATTGCCAGCATCTCCTCCTGAGCACTGAGTACAATGGGGACAACCTGGGGTGGGGTGGTTTGTAAAGCAAGGGTGAGTACACATCATCGTACTCAGCAAATGTCCCATTTGGCTAAAGTGGACTAGCTGTATGTGGAGTTAAGGTTAAGCGGTTGCTTTTAGTTGGTCAAGTATTTATTACTATCAGTAGAGCCAAATTTTAGTAATAAACCCAGTTATTACCCAAATGTACTCCTTTTAAGAGGAAATACCAGAGATCATAATTATAACCAACATCATCATAAGAGTATCCAAAGTTCTTCTAATCAAAGAGGATCCCATGGACGCTCATAACTGTGAGCACGACTGATATATCAGTTTCTAACACTCTGCAGAGGTCGCACACTTTACCCACAAGTCGTGAATCCCGTTCTGCCAGGGGTTCTAGCCTCCCCATTGATCACTACCAAGGTGACCTAGCAGGGTCTCACTACGTAGCCTTTACAAAGGTTCCCCAGAGGTCATAGCCGCTTGTTAGGTTTCTCCAGTTTGATAAACACAGTACCTCTCCCCAAAGGAAGGGTGACTAACAAAACCAAATCAAGAACCTCTGCAACCAGCCTCGGCAGAGCAAGTACTGTGCCCGGACCCCATTGACAACCCTACGGCGAAGCCAACTACTCCTCTGGTTCCTCTATTTAATCAACTAAGGGCGTCTCATTCCACCCTCATGGTTGCACTGTTATCCCGGGTTGTCACTCCCCAAACAGGTCCTTACGGAGAGGTACTCAGGAAACAGCTTGAGTCCCCTAAAGTATCACAAAAACATCATCGGGATAACACCATCGTATCATAGGTATTCACATCATGTTCATTGATTAAGGTAAAGCAACAGCATAAAGCTAACCATGATCACCCAAAAGGTAAACAAGGATAAGGTAAATACAGACTAGTCAATCCTTATGTTTCAATAATGTAATGCAGGACAGTGAATTATAAAATAGATAGGACATAATAGGTCAGAGGACACTTGCCTTCACCAGGTTGTTGCTCAGGGAGACCTTCGGCAACACACTCAGGAACTAGGGGCTACTCGTTGTCTAAATAAAGTGATCATGCATTCAATACATTTAGTAAATGATAAATAAATAGCACATCAATCATGTAGAAACATTGGAACACATCTCAAAAGGAAAAGTATAAACTCAAAAGGGAGTTTGAATTATAGGGTGAACTAATATCATTTATGTGACAGAACCTCCCAAGTCATTAGGCCCACCTACAGTTGTCCTTGTCCAACGGACCTCAGACAACCCTGCAGGTGCACCTGATCACTTGACAAGTTCGTTATCTGAATTCCTTACCTTTCCCAAGAGCGTTTCACCCGTCACGCAGACATTACAATACATCGGAGGTACGAAAATGCGGAAGCAATTACAATAACTTCCTTTATTGAAAAGTAAGACATAGTTATATAGTTACAGACCAGAACAAAATATATGAGTGCAGAGTATTATTATTACATAACCTAAGAGGCAAAAACCCCTCCCGAATAAACAGTAAAAAGTTTTTCTTAACGGAGGACCTTTCCTCCCGCAGCTTTAGTCTTGAATCTCTTCCTTTGGTACCACCTTGGAACAGAAGCAACAAAAGTTTGCTGCTTCTTCACCTAAAACAACATGGGACAAAGCCCTGAGTACGAAATGTACTTTCGCAAGTCTTACCCGACAAAGTAAAAGACTCTCAAGGATATGCTGGCTTTAAGGGAGTCAAGGTAAGGCTTATCAATAATCAATGACTCTGTTTGCAGAAATGCTTACTAATAGTGGATCCTTAAAAATCCAGTTTTATTTGTCAGGTTAAGTAAAAGTACTTGAAGCTAGGGTTCTTTCTACCCTAATTCATTCACTTGACCTATACTAGCCAATTTCTTAACAACCCTTCATCTTTACTGGATTGCTACGTGTAAGTCAGTGACTAAGTCTTCATGTCCGCGAAGTTACGGCGATCCGAATAGATTATACTTAGTTGAGGATCTCCGATCACACGACATATGTAGCACTTAACCCTTGCATATGTCAACTCGCCACCGGGGTTCATAAGACCAGATCAGGTTCACGCCAACCGAGAGTACAGATACACCACCGTCCAGCCTCTTGCCACAGAGGGTAGACGCTACTCTTGCCATCTCTCAACTCCCATTGTGTGTTATCTTATTCTGGTATTAGTCTGCCCAAGGCAAAGCTTACCCATGACGAGGCATGTGACCAGTTAAAGGGTCCTCGGTCAGCAGGCCTACATCGAGACGGTCCTTAATTGACTCAGACGGAGACACTACACCGAGACTCTCTCTTTCTCGTGCAAGTCACCTGCCCGGTCTCAGCTTTATCATTTCAAACCCAAAGTTTGGTACCTGGTAGAGGTATATCTTTTCCGATGTTGAACCCATCACGGCCATGATGGATCCACCATCAAATTTTATTTTTGAAAATATCCCACCCACTTGAAGCATCATCTTTTGTCAAAACAAAACATTTTGTTTTTCTAGAGCAAAGCTAAGCATAAGAAAAACCTTTTTGTAAATCAAGGATTAAGGAGAAGTACTCAAATCCAAGGAAGGAAATGCAGGAATTGGTTTAGCACACAACTCCTATCACCTAATGCATCAAGCAAGTGAGAAAGATTTTAAAAGGAACAAGGAGGTGGCAAATGCATTGGGGCTTGCCTTGTGTTACTGGTGAATCAGGCTCTACTCCACAGATATCAAAGTAGAAGCAGTTTCCTGCCTCAAGTTCTTCAGGTGGTGGTGGTGGTGAAGTCCTCGCTTCTTCGACTTCTACTTCCTCTTCATTCTCTAGATATAACCATATATAATCATGAATGCTCATGTAATGCTCATGAAAATGCTAAGATAATAAAAGTTTATTATCTAGTGTCTTGAATATAACTTTCCTTCACGGATCTCCAAGAACTTAGGGTTTTCAGAGTCTATAGTGAAGTCCATAGGGTAGGGGGGCTAGGGTTTTGGGTTCTAAGTATCAAACATGGTCCAAATCATACCAAACTTTTCCCAAGGCTTCTAAATATTATTTAAAGTTTACCTAAAAAGTTTGGTGAATTTTGGAATTATTAATTATTCCCTAAAAATCTAGAAGTATGGATTTTGGTTATTTTAAATGTTCTATAATTTCCTATCTAGACTAAAAATCATGAAACAATTTTTACCAAATACTATGGAAAATTAGGAGTCTAGTAAAATTGGTTTGGTATTTTTAGCATTTTTTTGCAATTTTCTAGAATTTCTTTAGTCTTGACAGAAAAAGAAAAAGAAAAAGGACTAAAAGAATTGGGCCGAAACTGGCCCAAGTTGGCCCAGATCAAGCAAAACGCGCCTGTGCGCTCGCGCCCGCAGGGAGGTTTTGCACCGAAGTCCTTGCTGGTTTGAAAATTCTAACAAGGAACCCACACACTATTCCTATGTCTCACTGACTTTTACAAAAACCTCCCTGCATTTCTATTCCTTTACACTCTGAGGTCCATGACGCGGTCCGACGGAGAGCCGAGCTCCGGCGAGCCAATGCCGGCTGGATCCCGCAACGGCTGGTGCTCTCCTTCGGTTTAAACCTAATTCAAGCCCTAATGAATGTTTCCCCTCAACTAATTTCACCAGTGGCGCACTAACACGCCCTGCCCACGGTGACAGCGGACACCACGGGTAACCGAACACGTTCCCGACGATCCTCGGGACTCTAGCTTAATTGGATGGGTCAGAGAGTATCAAGAGCATCCAAGGATACTGAAACGAGGACTTAGAGGGCATGAACGGACTTGAGAAGCGCTGGCCATGGCGAGGTCAAACCGCTCGGTGTTCTTGAGTAATTTGGGGGAAATCCCAAATTGGGGGTTTCTAGGGGATGATTCGAGGCACGAGTTGCTTCACTGGTTCCACAACTACCTAGCGGAGCAGGCGCGGTCGGCAATTGTAGCAGGCTTGAGCGGTGACGTCCAATTTCACGATGATGCGCTGGCGGCTGGAGAGGAAGGTCACTGGCACTCAGGGTTAGTGTCTTTCACCGTGGCAACTCTCTGGCGATCACCGAGCATGCACGACGTGTTTCACTATGACGTGGTCTAGCGCTTTAGCACGTGGCGCAGAGCGGTGAGCGGCCAACGGTGGCGAGGTCTATCCCGGCCGCACGATGAGCAAGTGGGTACGGTGAAACTCATCCGAGACCGAGCCCGAGCTAATCTGGTGCCAAGATCTTTACTCCGCCGTGGTTATTCACTTACCGGAGAGCACGAATCGCAGCGACGGTGCAAATCGCGGCGCAAAGATCACCGGCGGCGAGGGGGCTGAACTTGTAATCTGTTTCAGCTACTATACCATTAGACTCCTTTGAGACGCCTGACAGAGTAGATTCAAGGAAGCTTTTCTCCAAATTTTATGTGACAACCTCATAATTCATCTGCATCAAAGTTATAGATCTATAATCCATGTTCACTTTTGCTATAGCATCTCTAGTCAAATTCCCACTAGATCATGGTCGAATTATAGTCCAAAGATTGCCCAATCTCACTGCTTTTCTGAATTCGGAATAAGGGTAGTCTGACAACCCAACTTTGGGCACATTTATCTCAAAATACTTCATGGTACCAAGGCATGATCTCTATAGCAAAGTTATTCTCCTTACATAGCTCTAAAATTTTGATGTGTTGACCTAGGGCAAAATCTTCATAATTTGGAAGATATAGGGCCCCAAAGTTGAGCCAATTCGACTGAATTTTAGACTTAACTCATTAGAGCTCAAATGTGGCTTTTTGCAAATAGGCCCAATGCAAAACTTAGGGTTTAAGTTGCAAATCCACATACATGTGAATCATATGAGTTAAGATACCCTAATTTCATGGTTTTTGCACTTAGGTCCAAAAATGGGCACATTTTGCATACAACCCTAGGGTTTCAGTCCAGGGTTTCTCAGGGGTCCATTTAGTGTTTTTAGTACTTCTAGGGTTTGGATGCCATTTAAGTTTATTCATGGTGACATTTTATGACTATTTCAATTGAGTTTTGAAGTTTTCTCTTATTAGGCCTTGTTTGCTCTATTAAGCCCAATCTAGGGTTAAGCACTGTACCCTAGGGTTTCACTTAAAACATGTCCCATCAATACAACCTTGTTTGAAATTTTTGCCTAGTGAATGCACTCTAGGTGTGACAAACACATGATATGCTAATGCTTATGATGTCGTGCTCAAGTTTTAGTGGCAATAACACCAGGGGTGTTACATCCTTCCCCCCATAAAAGAATCTCGTCCCGAGATTAAAAGTCCTAGGGCAAGTAATGGAAAAGGAAACACGACATATCTTTATTTCCTTATTTTTGGTACAAGGTAGGGGTGGTTTAGGGTTCATTCCTCTATTACAACAAATGTACACATTTTACAATTTACACGAAGCTAAAAAGCCTGGGAAATTCTTATCTAAAAAGTCTTGAGTTTCCCAAGTAGCTTCATCCTCTGTATGTTGGTTCCACTGTATCTTGTAAAACTTAAGAGTTCTCCTTCGGGTGATTCTGTCTTTTTGATCCAAGACTCGAATAGGATGTTCTGAATATGTCAAGTCTGGTTCTAAGGCAAATCCGTTACTTCAATGGTTCGATCGAGAACCCGAAGACACTTCTTTAATTGAGACACGTGGAACACATTATGCACAACAGACAATGTTTCGGGTAACTGAAGTCGATATGCTACTGGTCCACATTGTTCAAGAATAGGAAAAGGACCAATGTACCGGGGTGCAAGCTTCCCTTTTACCCCGAAACGTGATACACCCTTCATTGGTGAAACTTTCAGGTAGACATAATCTCCAACTAGAAAGTACAAGGGTATCCGGCGTTTGTCTGCGTATCTCTTCTGTCGGGCTTGGGCTTCCTTCAAATTATGAATTATTTGTTGAACTTTCTCTTCTGTTTCCTTTACCATATCAGGCCTGAAGAAATTTCTTTCACCTAGTTCAAACCAGTTTAACGGAGTACGACACTGTCGTCCATATAAAGCTTTGAAGGGTGCCATCTTAATGCTTTCTTGATAGCTATTATTATATGAGAACTCCGCTAATGGTAAACAATCATCCCATTTCTGTGGGAATTCCAGAACACATGCTCGCAACATATCTTCAAGTATTTGATTTACTCTTTCAGTTTGCCCACTAGTTTGAGGATGATAGGCCGAACTGTGGAGCAATTTAGTACCCAAGGATTTGTGAAGTTCTTCCCAGAATTTGGATACAAATTGAGGCCCACGATCTGACACTATAGTCTTCGGAACACCGTGCAAACTGAGAATACGAGCAATGTACAGTTCCGCATATGTGAGGACCGGGTAATATGTCTTGACTGGCAGAAAATGAGCAATTTTCGTAAGCCGATCAATTATAACCCAAATAGAATCATACCCTTTTGCGGTCCTGGGCAATCCCACAATAAAGTCCATGCTTATATCCTCCCACTTCCATGTTGGGATAGGTAACGATTGTAATGGACCAGCAGCTTTCATGTGTATGGCCTTGACACGTCTACAAGTGTCACATCTTGCCCCATAGCGTGCGATTTCAATTTTCATCTTTGTCCACCAATAATGCTATTTTAGATCATGATACATCTTAGTGCTTACGGGATGAATAGAATAGCGACTAAGATGTGCTTCATCTAGAAATTGTTGGCGGATCTCCTCATTCTTAGGCACAACTATGCGGTTGTTAAACCATACAACACCTTGATCATCTCTTCTGAAGCAGTTGGCTTTTCTGGCCTCCTTTTTCTCATGAATGTGTTTCATTCCCTCATCATTTCTTTGTGCGTCAATTATTCTTTGCAAGATGACTGACTCAAGCTTCAAGTGATTTGCAGTTCCGTGTTGTACCATTCCTAGGTTCAACTTCTCCATTTCTTGGCATAACATAATGTCAGAAGTCTTCAGCGTCAAACAATGGCAGGAAGCCTTGCGACTTAATGCATCTGCCACTACATTAGCCTTGCCTGGGTGATAGTGAATCTCTAGTTCATAACCTTTAATCAGTTCGAGCCATCTCCTTTGTCTTATATTAAGCTCTAACTGGGTAAAGATATACTTTAAGCTCTTATGATCTAAATAAATGTGACAGATATTTCCCAGCAGATAATGACGCCATATTTTTAGGGCATGAACCACAGTAGCTAACTCCAGGTCATGAGTTGGATAATGTTCTTCATGCCGGCACAACTACCTTGAAGCATAAGCTATTACTCGACCTTCTTGCATTAGAACACAGCCTAGACCACTGCCTGATGCGTCACAATACACATCAAAGGGCTTTTCAATGTCCGGTTGAGCCAATACCGGAGCAGTGGTCAATAATACTTTCAGCTTCTCAAAGGCTTCATTACATTTCGAAGACCAATTAAATTTGGTATCATTTTTCAATAAACTTGTGATTGGTTTCACAAGCTTGGAAAAATCTGGAATGAATCGGCGGTAATAACCAACCAGTCCAAGGAAACTTCGGACTTGATGTACAGTGGTTGGGGGTTTCCACTCCAAAATATCCTTGACTTTGCTGGGATCCACCGCAATCCCCTTGGCAGATAATACGTGTCCCAGAAATTGGATCTGCTCCAGCTAGAACGCGCACTTACTGAATTTAGCATATAATTGGTGCTCCCTTAAGCGCGTTAATATGATCCGCAAATGCCGAGCATGCTCCTCTTCATCCTTAGAATATATCAAGATATCGTCAATGAATACCACCACAAATTTGTCTAACTCAGGCATAAATACCGAGTTCATCAGATATGTGAAGTGGGCAGGAGCATTTGTTAGTCCGAAAGACATAACCAGATATTCAAATAATCCATACCGCGTAGTGAATGCGGTCTTGGGTATATCTTCGGGTCGGATACGGATCTAATGATAACCCGACCTGAGGTCAATCTTGGAAAATACCCGAGCTCCGGTAAGTTGATCAAATAGAATGTCAATCCGGGGAAGAGGGTACTTATTCTTGATGGTGACCTCATTAAGGGGTCTATAATCCACGCACATCCGTAGTGTTTGGTCCTTCTTCTTGACAAAGATGGCTGGACAACCCCAAGGTGATGAACTTGGTCGGATGAATCCTTTTTCTAGTAGATCTTGTAATTGGGTCTTGAGTTCTGCCAATTCATTCAGAGGCATTCGGTATGACCTTCTAGAAATAGGAGCCGTACCAGGCTTCAACTCAATCACAAATTCTACATCTCTTTCTGGAGGCAATCCAGGCAGATCTTTCGAGAAGACGTCCGTGAATTCACATACTACCGGAATATCTTGGATCTCCGGTATGATGGCTTCATATACTCTGCCACACGGTTTAGCTGGAATAGCTACGGGGATGGACAAGAGAACCTCTTCTTGGCCATAACTCAACCTGATAGTTCTTAGATCAGTGTTGAGGATTGCTTTATGCTGGGCTAACCAATTCATGCCCAAAATTACATCTATATCTTGGCCTTTTAGAACAATCATGTTTGTAGAAAGTCCCGTTCAGCCAATGTTACAGGCACATGGTAAGCCACCTCTTTAGTAAATATTTGTCCCCCAGGCGAATGAATTATAAACCCTTCCCTTGATTCATTGTATGGAATGCAATGTTTCTCCACAAACTTCTTGCTTATGAATGTATGTGAAGTGCCAGAATCAAAAAGAATAACTGCAGGGTGATTGGCCATGAGAAACATACCCATCATAATCGGTTCTCCTTCCGGTGTCGTGGCCACTTGAGTATAATAAATCCACCCAGTTTTCCTTATACTTTTGCCTGCGGTATTGTTCGCTGCATTTCCCTTGCCTTGAGCAGAACTCCCTGAACTCTGCTGATTATTTGATCTATTCTGCTTCGGGTATGGACAGTCCTTGATAAAATGTCCGGACTTTCCACAATTAAAGCAGCCTGTTGAAGAGCTTGGGAGAGCGGGGAAACGAGTACCAGGGGCACCCGGCTGATTTGTTGAGGTGGGGGCAGTGGCAGAACGGATAAACACCAGTTGTTTGAAAGGGTAGGAGGGTGGACGTGGTGAAGAACGATTCTGATTAAAAGGTCGGATCACCAACCTTTGTCTTTTCTCAGGCCCCTGATTGGGCATGTCGCCTCCATAGCCCTTTGATTTTTCCGGGCCTGCATATTTGGCTTCAACTGCAGTGCCGTGCTGACAGCCCTACTGTAAGTGAGGTCGAGACAAGTGGCCATTTTCCGCTGCAACCGGTCATTGAGGCCTCTCATGAAGCAATTTTTCTTCTTTAAATCAGTGTTGACTTGATCGATGGCGTATTGGGACAAGTGGTTGAATTTGTTGAGATACTGAGTGACAGTATCTCCACCTTATTTGAGCTTCATAAATTCCCCCTGTTTCATATGGAGCACCCCTTCAGGAATATAGTGCTCCCGGAAAGCCAGTTTGAACTCGTCCCATGTAATTTGATGGCCGGGCGGCTGAACGGCTACATAATTTCCCCACCAGGTGCTGGCAGGGCCTCGCAACTGCTGTGCTGCAAATATGGGCTTTTGAGTCTCCATGCATCGGAGAAGCCCAAACTTCTGTCCAATAACCCGGATCCACTCATATGCCTCAAGAGGATCTTCCGCCTTGACAAATAATGGGGGACGTGTCTCTGAGAAATCCAGATATGAAGTTTCGTGGGGTCCTTATGGATACGCTCGCCCGCCTTGTTGTTGCATTTGTTGCCCCGCCATTTCCCGTAGAAAGCGGGTGTTGTCGGCCATGGCATTAACTAAGGCAGCGATGGCCTCAGCTAATGTTGGAGGTAGTGGGGGAGGATTAGGAGTTGCTTCCCTCCCACGGGAGGTTCCTGCACCATCCTGTGCACGAGTCTTGGACGACATATGAGGCAAAGAACATTTGGAAAAATATAATATGCCAAAGCAAACCATCCATTTTACATTACTTAAAAAGGTAATGATACAGACTCGAATTTACAACAGGATTACATCACCTATTACACATTATCACTACTTCTATACTACGCTACTCTAGCTTCTTATCACTTTTGGTAGCCTCGCTGTCGGGTGTAGGAGACCATTCGTCGACCAGATTCATGGAAGGAGGAGGCCTAAAAAGGTCCAGTTCCCCTCCAAGGGCTTCACCCGCTGCTCTAGAAGGTCCGGCTTCCATCCCGACAGGATCCGCAGGTACGTTAGGGTGCGGTTGTGAATACAATACATGAACTTCCTCATGTAGTGTATTACAGTAAACCTGCAAGATGTCCACGGCTCTGCTAAGCTCCTCCACGTGGGCTCGAGCTTTGGCTTCCTTGGCCCAAGCAAGTGAACGTGACTTAACAGCCCAATCGAGCGCTAAATCTCGTTCAGCAAGTTGGTCTTGCAGGTGGCGGATGTCAGTTCTTAATTCATTTATTCTCTCACCATCCTCGACCCATATATCGTTCCTGTGACGGAGCTCTGTTCGAAGTTGTTCTACTTGAGCTTCCAGATCCTCGATTGGATCATTGCTACCACTACTACTGTCCTCATGCCTTGGGGCTAGTTGATGGCGAGGCACGTCGATGGGTCCGGTAGACTTGCGCGCGGTTTTTCTTGTGCGCGGCGGCATATCTCCATGAGAGGGAAAATATTATTAGCATAGTTTTTAGCATGATGCATGTATAATTACAGAATCAACCTTAGTTGATTCACACCCTTCTATACATTGCACTCTACTATCTAGTCTTTAAAATAAGTATTTCAGAAGGTAGTTAGATAAGAAGGAAAGAAATTTTCTAGATAAGTCTTTGAAAATTCTTTTTGAAAATGTCTCATAACATCTGCAGAGATGGGCTTCGCTCCGATACCAGCTGTGACAGAACCTCCCAAGTCATTAGGCCCACCTGCAGTTGTCCTTGTCCAACAGACCTCAGACAACCCTGCAGGTGCACCTGATCACTTGACAAGTTCGGTATCTGAATTCCTTACCTTTCCCAAGAGCATTTCACCCGTCACCAGACATTACAATACATCGGAGGTACCAAAATGCGGAAGCATTTACAATAACTTACTTTATTGAAAAGTAAGACATAGTTATATAGTTACAGATCAGAACAAAATATATGAGTGCAGAGTATTATTATTACATAACCTGGGAGGCAAAAACCCCTCCCGAATAAACAGTAAAAAGTTTTTCTTAACGGAGGACCTTTCCTCCCGTAGCTTTAGTCTTGATTCTCTTCCTTTGGTACCACCTTGGTATAGAAGCAACAAAAGTTTGCTGCTTCTTCACCTAAAACAACATGGGACAAAGCCATGAGTACGAAATGTACTTTCGCAAGTCTTACCCGTCACAATAAAAGACTCTCAAGGATATGCTGGCCTTTGGGAGTCAAGGTATGGCTTGTCAATAATCAAAGACTCTGTTTGCATAAATGCTTACTAATAGTGGATCCTTAAAAATCTAGTTTTATTTGTCAGATTAAGTGAAGTTACCTGCATCTAGGGTTCTTTCTACCCTAGTTCAATCACTGGACCTATACTAGCCAATTTCTTATCACCCCTTTCTTATTCACTGGAATGCTACGTGTAGGTCAGTGACCAAGTCTTCATGTCTGCGAAGTTACGGTGATCCGAATCGATTATACTCAGCTGAGGATCTCCAATCACACGACATATGTAGCACTTAACCCTTGCATATGTCAACTCGCCACCGGGGTTCTTAAGACTAGATCAGGTTCACACCAACCGAGAGCACAGATACACCACCGTCCAGCCTCTTGCCACGGAGGGTACACGCTACTCTCGCTATCTCTTCACTCCCATTGCGTGCTATCTTAATCTGGTATTAGTTTGCCCGAAGCAAAGCTTACCCATGACGAGGCATGTGACCAGCTAAAGGGTCCTCGATCATCAAGCCTACATCGACATGGTCCTTAATCGACTCAGACGGAGACACTACACCGAGACTCTCTCTTTCTCGTGCAAGTCACCCGCCCGGTCTCAACTTTATCATTTCAAACCCAAAGTTTGGTACTTGGTAGAGGTACATCTTTTCCGATGTTGAACCCATCACGGCCATGATGGATCCACCATCAAATTTTATTTTTGAAAATATCCCACCCACTTGAAGCATCATCTTTTGTCAAAACAAAACATTTTGTTTTTCTAGAGCAAAGCTAAGAATAAGAAAAACCTTTTTGTAAATCAGGGATTAAGGAGAAGTACTCAAATCCAAGGAAGGAAATGCAGGAATTGGTTTAGCACACAACTCCTATCACCTAATGCATCAAGCAAGTGAGAAAGATTTTAAAAGGAACAAGGAGGTGGAAAATGCATCAGGGCTTGCCTTGTGTTACTGGTGTATCAGGCTATGCTCCACAGATATCAAAGTAGAAGCAATTTCCTGCCTTAGGTTCTTCAGGTGGTGGTGGTGGTGAAGTCCTTGCTTCTTCGACTTCTACTTCCTCTTCGTTCTCTAGATATAACCATATATAATCATGAATGCTCATGTAATGCTCATGAAAATGCTAAGATAATAAAAGTTTATTATCTAATGTCTTGAATATAACTTTCCTTCACAGATCTCCGAAAACTTAGTGTTTTCAGAGTTTATAGTGAAGTTCATAGGGTAGGGGGGCTAGGGTTTTGGGTTCTAAGTATCAAACATGGTCCAAATCATACCAAACTTTACCCAAGGCTTCTAAATATTATTTAAAGTTTACCTAAAAAGTTTGGTGAATTTTGGAATTATTAATTATTCCCTAAAAATCCAGAAGTATGGATTTTGGCTATTTTAAATGTTCTATAATTTCCTCTTTGGACTAAAAATCATGAAACTATTTTTACTAAATACTATGGAAAATTAGGATTCTAGTAAATTTGGTTTGGTATTTTTAGCATTTTTTTGCAATTTTCTAGAATTTCTTTAGTCCTGACAGAAAAAGAAAAAGGACTAACAGAACTGGGCCGAAACTGGCCCAAGTTGGACCAGATCAAGCAAAACGCGCCCGTGCGCTCGCGCCCGCAGGGTGGTTTTGCACCGAAGTCCTTGCTGGTTTGAAAATTCTAACAAGGAACCCGCGCACTATTCTTATGTCTCACTGACTTTTACAAAAACCTCCCTGCGTTTCTATTCCTTTACACTCTGAGGTCCACGAAGCGGTCCGGCGGAGAGCCGAGCTCTAGCGAGCCCACGCCGGTCGGATCCTGCAACGGCTGGTGCTCTTCTTCGGTTTAAACCTAATTCAAGCCCTAATGAATGTTTCCCCTTAACTAATTTCACCAGTGGCGCACTAACACGCCCTGCCCACGGTGACAGTGGACACCACGAGTAACCTAACATGTTCCCGGCGATCCTAGGGACTCTAGCTCAATTGGATGGGTCAGAGAGTATCAGGAGCATCCAAGGATACTTAAATGAGGACTCAGAGGGCATGAACGGACCTGAGATGCGCTGGCCACGGCGAGGTCAAACCGCTCGGTGTTCTTGAGTGATTTGGGGGAAATCTCAAATTGGGGAGTTCTAGGGGATGATTCGAGGCACGAGTTGCTTCACTGGTTGCACAACTACCTAGCGGAGCAGGCGGGGTCGGCAATTTATAGCAGGCTGGCGGCCGGAGAGGAAGAAGGTCACTGGCACTCGGGGTTAGTGGCTTTCACCGTGGCAGCTCTCCGGCGATGACCGGGCATGCACGACGTGTTTCACTGCGACGTGGTCAAGCGCTTTAGCACGTGGCGCACAACGGTGAGCGGCCAACGGCAGCGAGGTCTATCCCGGTTGCACGACGAGCAAGTGGGTACGGTGAAACTCATCCGCGACCGACCCCGAGCTGATCTGGTGCCAAGATCTTTACTCCACCGTGGTTATCCACTTACCGGAGAGCACGAATCGCAGCGACGGTGCAAATCATGGCGCAAAGATCACTGGTGGCGAGGGGGCTGAACTTGTAATCTGTTTTAGTTACTGTACCATCAGACTCCCTTCAGACGCCTGACAGAGCAGATTCAAGGCAGCTTTTCTCCAAATTTTATGTGACAACCTCATAATTCATCTGCATCAAAGTTATAGATCTATAATCCATGTTCACTTTTGCTATAGCATCCCTAGTCAAATTCCCACTAGATCATGGTCGAATTATAGTCCAAAGATTGCCCAATCTCACTGCTATTCTGAATTCAGACCAAGGGTAGTCTGACAACCCAACTTTGGGCACATTTATCTCAAAATACTTCATGGTACGAAGGCATGATCTCTATAGCAAAGTTATTCTCCTTACATAGCTCTAAAATTTTGATGTGTTGACCTAGGGCAAAATCTTCATAATTTGGAAGATATAGGGCCCCAAAGTTGAGCCAATTCGACTGAATTTCAGATTTAACTCATTAGAGCTCAAATGTGACTTTTTGCAAATAGACCCAAAACTTAGGGTTTAAGTTGCAAATCCACATACATGTGAATCATATGAGTTAAGATACCCTAATTTCATGGTTTTTGCACTTAGGTCCAAAAATGGGCACATTTTGCATACAACCCCCCTAGGGTTTCAGTCCAGGGTTTCTCAGGTGTCCATTTAGGGTTTTTAGTACTTCTAGGGTTTGGATGCCATTTAAGTTTATTCATGGTGAAATTTTATGACTATTTCAATTGAGTTTTGAAGTTTTCTCTTATTAGGCCTTGTTTGCTCTATTAAGCCCAATCTAGGGTTAAGCACTGTACCCTAGGGTTTCACTAAAAACATGTCCCATCAATACAACCTTGTTTGAAATTTTTGCCTAGTGAATGCACTCTAGGTGTGACAAACACATGATATGCCAATGCTTATGATGTCATGCTCAAGTTTTAGTGGCAGCAACACCAGGGGTGTTACAATATAGTAGTTGATTATTCTTTAAGTGTTGTCCATGATTACATAATCTAACTCTACTTTTTTTAATGAGATATCAAATTTAAACCAGAGATAAGTTCATACATCACATATTATTAACTTCACAATATTAAACATCCATTTACCACTAGGGTTTCCCTTTTTATTTATTTTATTAAGTGAATAAATCAATACATACACTAACCTATAGTTAGACACAAAATTAGAGTGTACAGACTATGAATGAACATAATTTATTTGAACAGAGAATATTCCTATGAATGTTTTGCAATTTGAATCACTAAATTTGGAGTTCATATGAAAAAGGTATGAAATAAACAAGTTTTGAAGTTTGAAATATGAAAATAGGTCCAATTCTGTAATTATTTAAAAGTGCAAGGGGTCTGTTTATAAAAGTTCAGGGGCCTGTGCTTAAAGTCTAAGGACGGTGGGTTCTATTACCCGAAAACTCATGGTCTCTTTAGCTAAAATCACACGCGAAGGGGTACGTGGTGTTCTCGGCCATCAGATCGTAGATCAAGGGCCAAGATCTGATCCATGGACGCACGCTTGGTCGCGGGCACGCAGCGAGCGCTGACAGGCGGGGACGGGGCGTCAGCGACCAGAGGAGAAGGCGAGTTGACCAGCCGGGCCCAGTGCCAGGAGGCGCAGGCACTGACAGGCGGGCCCGAGGACAGGGCGCGTGGGCGCGAATCGGTACCCGGTGATCTGGACCATGCGATCAGGATCGAACGGTGGAGATCAACGCCGGGAAGGTTTTACGGCTGCGGGCGGCGCCGCTCCTGCCCCTCGGCTGTGAGGTCGTCGGAGATGAGAGGAACGGGCATGCCGGGGCTCTAGGGACTTGGGGAAGGGCTCAGGCACGATCAGGGCGACCTGGCGAACTCAGTCCCGGGCGCATTACTGGCGCGGGGGCACCAGAGAGCGCGGAACACGGCGAGGCGGTCTAACGGCGGCGTGGATCAACTTCGGCGAGGAATTGCGCGAGCACTAGGGCAGTAACGGTTGAATTAAGTGCATAGGGAGGTTGCTCACCTCGAGTGTGAACTCAGGAGCGCATGGGAGACGGCAAGGGTGCGGTGAAGCCTCGGGTCGATGGCGGCGGACTCTGGCTGCATGGGAAAACACTCTGGTGAGCGCGGACCGGGCAAACCAGAGGGAAAGAAGGCGGACCAAGGGGTGTCTCGAGTTGCTGACGGTGAGGCCGATCTCACCTAGGCAACAAACGCAACAGGGACTCAACAGTGGTCGTGGAACGGGCGGCGGGCTTCGGTGAACGGCGGCAGAGTGGCCTGGTTGCGCGCGCAGGGCGGGAGAGGGGGCAAGAGAGCTCAGCTGAGGGCGCAAATGAGCAGGGGGAGTGGGCGAGCAGGGTGTGGGCTCTAAAGGGGCGAGGGCATGAGGAGGTGGCCGGAGAACGCGAGGACGTGGGTGCGTCCACGGCGTGGGCGTGGGCCTGGGCGAGAGGTTAGGGACGTGCTGACGAGTGGGGTCCATGGGGCAGAGAGAGAGGATGAGCGCGTGCGAAAAGAAACGGTGCCAACAGACCGGCCCCACAGAGCAGCGAGAGGGAGAGAAGGGGCGTGGGGGCTGGCGCCGACAGGCGAGGTCCGCCTGTCAGGGGCTAAGGGCACGCGTGGGGGGGGGGCTTGGCCTGCTGTGCAGACTTGGGCTGAAATGGGTTTTCCATTTTCTAGGCAATTTCTAATGCTTTTTCTATTTATTTTCTCTAGGGTTTTCAATTCAAATTCAAATCAAGTTTCAAATTCAAATCAAATCAAACATGTGCAACAATTCAAAGAATATTTGGAGCTCAGCATGATGCAACATTTCATGACTCATATTGTTTGGACAAAATAAAATAATTAACCCCTCACTAATTAAGCTAATTCTACCAAAAAGAAAAAGAGAGAGAGACTAGAGAGAGAGAAGAGTAACACCTGAATTTGGTACGTAATTAGAAAAAAATTATACCCCCAAATTCAGGGTGTTACAGACCTATCCTCCTGAAAAGAATCTCGCCCTCGAGATTCAGGGCTGGCTAGCAAAGAGTTCAAGGCACATGGCTTTCAAATCATCTTCTCTTTCCCAGGTTGCTTCTTCTTCTGAATGATGGCCCCATTTGACTTTGCACATCCTGATGGTGCTTCTTCGAGTAACATGATCCGTTGTCTCCAGAATTTGAGTTGGCTTCTCAATATATGTTAGATCTTCTTGAACTTAAAGGTCCTTTGTTAGCAACTACTCTTCTGGTACTCGCAAGCATTTCTTTAGCTGAGACACGTGAAACACATCATGCACGGCGGATAGATTTTCTGGTAAGCTAAGTTGATATGCCACTTCTCCACGTATTGCTTGAATCTGGTACGGTCCGATATATCGAGGTGCTAGCTTGCCTTTGACTCCAAACCTTGTGGTTCCTCTGATGGGTGACACTTTCAAGTAAACATAGTCTCCCACTTCAAAACTTAGTTCTCTTCTTCGGGTGTCGGCATAGCTTTACTGTCTAGAATGCGCTGTCTTCATATTCTCTCGAACCATTCTGATATTCTCTTCAGCTTCAAGAAAAGTATCTGGATCGAACACCTGCCTTTCACCGGGTTGGTCCCAATGCAATGGAGTTCTGCAATCCCTCCCATAAAGTGCTTGGAATGGTGACATCTTCAGACTGGCATGATAGCTGTTGTTGTAGGAGAATTCTGCATATGGTAGCCTCTTGTCCCAACCTAACTTGTCTTGCAAAGCACAAGCCCTCAACATATCTTCAAGAATCTGGTTGGTTCTCTCTGTCTAACCATCTGTCTGTGGGTGATAAGCTAAACTGAACTTCAAATGTGTACCCAAAGCTTCATGTAGCTACTGCTAGAAATGAGAAGTGAACTAGGTGCCTCTGTCTGATACTATCTTCTTTGGGACGCCATGCAAGCACACAATCTGAGACATGTATAATTCTGCTAACACTTCACTGTTATACGTGGTCTTGACTGGTATGAAATGGACCGCCTTTGTTAAACGGTCCACTACTCCCCAGATGGAGTCATAACCAGCTCGAGTACAGGGCAGACTGACTATAAAGTCCATCCCAATCTTATCCCATTCCCATTGAGGAATCTGCAACGGCTGCAACAAACCTGCGGGCCTCTGATGTTCTGCCTTGGTCCTCTGACAACTATCACATCTGACAACGTACTCTGCTATCTCCCTTTTCATATCGTACCACCAGAATCTTTTATACAGGTCTTGGTACATCTTCTCGCTACCAGGGTGTATAGAATATGTTGTCTCATGAGCTTCCTTGAGAATCAGTTCCCGGATCGATTTGATGTCGGGAACGCACAGCCTATCCTTGAACCATACCACTCCTTCAGCATCTTCACGGAAATCTAGACCTTTCCCATCTATGATCAGCTACCAAATCTCGTTGATCTTTTCATCGTCTTTCTGACCTTTCCTGATGTCTTGCTCCAGAGTGGGTTCTAGCTCAACTGTCACTCCTTGAGTGTTCTTCAGAAATCCGAGACTCAGCCTGTCGAATTCCTATGCTAGCTCGTACGGCATCGGGTGAGCGACCAATATATTAACTTGACTCTTTCTGCTCAAAGCATCTGCAACCACATTTGCTTTGCCTGGATGATAATGTATTTCCAACTCATAATCTTTGATCAATTCTAGCCATCTTTGCTACCTCATGTTTAGCTCTGACTGAGAAAATATGTACTTGAGACTCTTGTGGTCCGTGTAGATATCACACTTCTATTCATACAAATAGTGCCTCCAGGTCTTCAGTGCATGAACCACTGTTGCTAACTCTAGATCATGAGTAGGATAATTCTTCTCATGAATCTTCAACTCTCGGGACGAGTATGCCACTACTCTCCCTTCCTGCATTAACACACATCCTAGTCCGGTGTACGAAGCATCACAATATACTGAGAATGACTTGTGGACGTCTGGCAGAATCAATACTGGTGATGTTGTCAATTTCTGCTTCAACATCTCAAATGATTCTTGGCACGCGGGGGTCCACTTGAACTCAACCTTCTTTGTCAGCAAGGCTATCATTGGCCTGGCAATCTTGGAGAAACCCTCAATGAAACGCCAATAGTAACCGACCATTCTGATGAAACCCTTGATTCCTCGGACATCTTTCGGTGCTTTCCAGTCCAAAATAGCTGCTACCTTCTTCGGATCCACACCCAATCCCTCTCGGTTTATAATGTGACCCAAGAATGGGACTTCACTGATCCAAAACTCGCACTTGCTAAGCTTGGCATACAACTGGCAATCTCGTAGCCTCTGCATTACTTTCCTCAAGTGCTCTTCATGCTCTTGCTCATTCTAGGAATATACAAGGATATCATCAATGAACACCACTAGGAACTGGTCGAGGTAGTCCATGAACACACTATTCATCAAGTACATGAAGTAAGCTGGCGCATTCGACAAACCAAATGACATGACCGTGAACTCATATAGTTCATACTTGGTGATGAATGCTGTCTTTGGTATATCCGAAGGTCGGATTCTGAGCTGATGGTAACTGACCTCAGATCTATCTTTGAGAACACACTGGCTCCTCTCAACTGATCAAATAGATCTTCAATTCAAGGTAGGGGTACTTTTTCTTGATAGTGACTTCATGCAAAGATCTGTAATCAATGCACATCTTATTTGTACCATCCTTCTTCTCCACAAATAGCAATGGGGCTGCCCAAGGCGAGGTACTTGGTCTGATGTAGCCTTTCTCTAACAATTCATCAATCTGCTTCTTGAGTTCCACCAGTTCTATTCCAGACACTCGATAGACTCTCTTGGAAATTGGGGCGGTGCCTGGGATAAGCTCTATGGTAAATTCAACTTTCCTTTCAGGTGGCATGCCTGGTAACTCTTCAAGGAATACGTCGGGGAATTCCAACACAATTCTAATATCCTCAATTGGATTGGCCTCCTTGTCATCTACTGATAAATGGTGACATGCTCCTTATTCTAGTTCAGGCAAGTACAGTTTAGTTACTACTTCCTTTCCGGATGGGGACACCAACTTGACTATTCTCTTGTCACAAGTGACAGTGGCTTGGTTTCTGTGTAGCCAATTCATCCCTAAGATGACATCTAACCCTTGAGTACCCAATACTACTAGGTTAGCAAGGAAGTCTATCCCCCTTATTTCAATCCTTAGATTCAGACAAATCCTAACGGACTGAACTTTTCCCCCAACTGAATTAACTCTTAAAGGTGGAATCATTGGTTCTATGGGGATGTTATGTGCTTCTACCCATGATGTAGAAACAAAAAAAATGTGTGGCACCAGTGTCAAATAATACTTTTGCTGGATGGGATTCGGCTGGAAACATACCTACTGCCACGTCCTAAGCATCCTGGATTGCTTCGGCCTCCAGGTGGTTCACCTTTCCACGGTTGTAGGCCTGACCATGGCCTCCTGATGCTTGTTGTGGTGCTCCTTGTCTTGCTGGGGTATTGGCTGCTGGCGACTGCTAAGTTGCCTTCTTTGGACAATGCTTCGCCCTATGGTTTTGTTCCCCACAATAGAAGAATGCACGACCTCCTACTTGCGCTGGAGCTGCTTGGTTGTTCTGGTTGGTTGCTGGGGCAGGAAGGCGAGCTGTCTCGTTGTTCTGACGGTGGTACTAATTTCCTCCCTGCTGGTTGCTTTGACGATACTGTTGTTGTTGCTACTGAGGAAATTGCCTCTATTACTGGTGCTGGTGCTGACGCTGATGCTGGTGACCTTGAGGGTGACCTTGCTTGAAGTGCTGGGGTGGGTTGCCTGAGTAGCGGGGACAAGTACTACTCCCGGCCTGAGATCCACCAATCTTGCATTTCCTATCTTCCATATTCCGGCGCTTCCTTTTGGTCATGATTGCTCGGTCGATCAAGTGTTGGAAGGTGGGGAAAGTGTGGTTCATCAGCTGGTAGTGAAGGGGTCAACCAATCCTCTCAGAAAATAGTACTGCCTCTTAGCATCTGCGTTGACATCTTCTGGGGCGTAGCATGACAGTTGTAGAAACTTGTCTCTGTACTCACTGACAGACAGGGGGCCTTGCTTCAATGCCAGAAACTCCTTCCTTACTATCATCAGTCCTTCAGGCACATGGTAGCGACGGAAGTTTGTCCCTAAACTCCTGCCAGGTGATGGCTTTAGGGTCGGCATGGGTGGTGAGGTAAGACTCCCACCAGGACTGTGCTGCTCCCCTTAGTAGACAGGGACCATATAGAACCTTCTCGCAATCGTTGCACTGAGTAGTGTGCAACTCACGTTCCACGGTTCGCAACCAATCTTCGTCGTCCATGGGATCAGCAGTATGTGCGAAGACAAGGGGATGGCCCCTCATGAACTCTGCCCGCTTGTCTCTAGGCACCTGTGGCATCTGGACTTGCACCTGAGGTTGAGGTGGGGGTGGCTGCTGCTGCACCTGCTGCACTGCTGCTAAGGTCTGACCAATTGCTTGGACTGCTTGAGTCTGCATTAGGAACATCTGCTCAACGGTTATCGGGGGTGACGGTGGCAACTGCTGCTGCTAAGCTGCCTCCTCCTGGGGTGCCTGCTGCTCCAGTTGAGCACGCCTTGCACCTCTACGCCTGTTCTCAGATGTAGAAAGCACACACAAATCAGATCTGACTCTGCAATCTTTCAGCATAAGAAAAGATATATGGAAATCTTCATAGCACTAAACAACTGATCAACTTCACTGACAGCTTCTCAGATAAAGAGGAAAGTGGAAATAAAGGGACTACCCAACTAAATAGCTATCTTTATTAATAACCACAACAACTTGCAGGGGATATCCACACCTTGGTGACAATCATTACAAAGATTCAACTTCATTACATGTTCATCACGACAAGCATCCCAACATATGATAAACAAACTAACTCTAACTAAGACTGACTAAGACTAATATACTGAATTAATCATTGTTACAGACTCCGACTCCGTCGATCTATGGATCCAAATCTATCTGGGTCCTGCAGTCAAGGGTACCATACTCGAAGCGACCACGGGGCGACGAACGGTAAGGGTGCTAAATCCTGACAGGGGTGGGTGTGGGGGACAGATATCCCCCGGGTCCACTAGAAGGCAAAAAATCCTTGCGCGAGGCCTCGGGCCAATTACCCCGCAAGACCATCTCTTCGTGGGCCGGGCAAAAACTACTGGTGGAATGGGCTGGTCTAAGGAGGCGATGGACTTGAGCCCAGATGATCCGTCGAATCGTGTGCTACCCCAAGAAACCGCTAGACTTTCCCACGCCTGGAACCCTCTAATGTCGGGTGGATCAGGGATGAGTCGGCGGGATTTTTGGGAGATTGGTTCAGTCGGTTCACTATTAGTTAGGAGATACGTGATCATCATGTGCGTATGGAGTGCCCCACGGTCGTGTACATAAGGCCGAGGGTGAACCCCATCATTTTCATCCGATCTATCCTATTCAACTATCTCATTAGCCTTTCTCCATCCAGGAGACACCACTTGTAATACACCGCATATACAAACCCATCCCAGGAAGTAGGGTATTACGCCTCTCTACGCGGCCCGAACCTGAAGAAAATCGCCTATCTCTCTCTCTCTCGTGTTCTTAGCACGAACCATTGAGTTACAATCAACAACACCGTCCTGCCCAAAAGCACCTCAGGGGGAACCCTGGGTGTGCGGTCAGACACTAAACGCCGACAGCTGGCACACCAAGTAGGGGTCGTGTCGTTGATCAAAGCTAGCTCAATGGTCATCACCTCCAAGTGCAAGATCGCCCTTCATCCTGTAACTATGTTCTGCTTTGGAACCATCTCGTCCATAGCGGATGAAGAGGGGACTCTACACCGCATAGCAAATCTACCTGAAAAGAAGCTTTCCTCAGAAATTCCGAGGGAAGCCCAAGCAAAACAGCGGGTGGCTCCACCACCCGCAGCTCGGGGGAAGATGATCCCTCAGAAACTAAGGGTTGGGATTTCACTTACCCAAAGAACTCCGTTGTCCACCTCGCCCACAAAGGAGTGGACAAGGATCACTCAAAAGAAAGAAACGAACGTCCCGAGTCAAGGGATGAGAACACGCCGACCATCTTTCCGATGCCTTCGCCCTCAAAGGAGGACGGAAAGAAGAGGACCATCATGCGGGCTCCCTTCTACCCTGATGTCCTCTTCATCCAGGGGTCAGCACCCATCTCCGACAACGAGCCTACCATGCAGGGGGAAGAACCACACCAGCGTGAAGCGCGGCGATGGAGGAACAGACGCCGGAACATACAGCGACATATTGAAGCTGGGGAATAGGATCCGGCGCAGCCCGTATCCTGAGACAAAGCCTCAGAGATGGGAGAGACTCCTGATGAGCGAGTGCACCAAGAAAGGCGTAAATCTCACCGCTGCGATCGCCGACAAGCTCAGGACCAAGAGCGAGAGCAAGCCGAACAAGGTGCTAGGCTATGACGAGAGAACCCTCGCTTCACTCGGAACCTGTACCCCGATTTTGCTCGTGCAATGAACACGCCGAGTAAAGTCGGAGGGGTACTGGCTTAGATAGCTGATGGACTCCCACGAACCCTAGACACGGAAGGCTGCCGGCAGCTGCTTACTCAGGCAGCTAATCACCTTCTACCCCTCGCTCATCGTGCGAACGACCTGCGTCACGCCATCAACATCCGGCGAGACACGCAGAGCTCCATCAACGCTTTGCATGACCGACGACATGAAAATGAGATAAGGCGTCGGGAAGAGTATGACCGGGATCATGGCGTCCCGGCATGGAGTCCCAGCACCCGAGTTGAGTCGGCTGTAGCCTCAACTAGTGGACCGTTCTAGGGACGATCGAGATGACATACTACCGACTCCCCTCCCCGAGACCGACAACACGAGCATCGATAGGAAGACATGTGCGGAGTCTCCACGCTTACTCCAAGCCTATGGGCCATCCAGTGGCCTCCCAACTTCAAGGTCTCCAACGTCGACAAGTACGAGCCCAAGCAGGATCCGGGCGGCTGGTTGGCTATCTACACGACTGCCGCTCGGGTGCCGGGGCAATGGAGGATGTGATGACGGCATACTTTCCTATTGTCCTAGGGCAAGACGCGCTGTAGTGGCTCCGACATCTACCCCGGCACTGCATTGACGATTGGAGCAACTTCAGTCGGTGCTTCATCGCCAATTTCCAGTCCCTCTCCGACAAGCCGGCACAGCCATGGGACCTCAAATCCATCAGGCGCCAGAATGATGAAACTCTCCGATCGTTCCTCAAGAGGTTTCAGGCGATGAGGAACCGCATCCCCGAAGTCGCTGAGGCGGCCGTGATTGAAGACTTCTACTGGGGATCCAACGATTCGGCCTTCATCCAAGCCATACTCCAGAAAGCACCAGCCACCTCCGAACAATTGTTCCGGGAGGCAGACATCTACATCACCATGGATGAGCTGGCCCAGGACATCTACTGCACCCTGAGTGGCTGGCAAATCCTGTTCTTGTACTAAAAAAGAATAAAGTTGATTGGCGCATGTGCGTCGACTATACTAATCTCAACAAAATTGACCGAAGGATCCCTTCGAGCTCCCTAGAATAGATCAGGTAGTTGACTCAACCACTGGCTGCTCTATGCTCTCCTTCCTAGACTACTACTTTGGGTATCATCAGATCAGCTTGGCAAAAGAAGACGAGGAGAAGAGTGCTTTCATCATACCATTTGGAGCTTTCTGCTATACCTCCATGTCGTTCGGCCTCAAGAACGCTGGAGCGACGTACCAGAGAGCCATCCAAACATGCTTAGCCGACCATTGGGGCAAGCGGGTGGAAGCTTACGTCGATGATGTGGTTATCAAGACAAAAACTTCAGAAAAACTTCATCGAGGATTTGCAACTGGTCTTTAACAGCCTGAGGCGCTACCGGTGGAAGCTGAACCCGGAAAAGTGTGTCTTCGGAGTTCCAGCCAGAAAGCTGCTTGGATTCATTGTCAGTCATCGAGGAATAGAAGCAAACCCGGAGAAGATTGAAGCCATCATGAGAATGGAAGCACCACGCTCACAGAAAAAGGTGCAAAGGCTCACTGGGTGCATAGCAGCGCTAAGTAGGTTCATATCAAGGCTAGGCGAGAAAGGAATGCCATTCTATAAATTGCTCTAGAAGGTGGACAAGTTTTAGTGGACCACAGAAGCACAGGAGGCTCTAGAGGCACTGAAGAAGTTCTTGACCACTCCGCCAGTACTCAAGCCACCACGCCGAGCTACGCCCGGTCAGCCGGTGGAGGATTTGCTCCTGTATATCTCCTGCACGACTCACATGGTAAGCACCGCGTTGGTAGTCGAGCAGGCAGAAGAGGGTCACACATACCTGGTACAGCATCCAGTTTACTTCATTAGCGAAGTCCTCGGGCCCTCGAAGATAAGGTATCCTCAAGTTCAGAAGCTACTGTATGCGGTACTTCTAACCGCTCGCAAGCTTTGACACTACTTTGACGATCACAAAGTCATAGTAGTCACAGGATTTCTGATAGCGATATTCTTCATAACAAAGAAGCTATTGGGAGAATAGCCAAGTGGGCATGCGAGCTCGGGGCTCATGACATAGAGTTCCGACCCCGCACGGCGATAAAGACTCAGGCACTGGTTGACTTCATATCAGAATGGATTTAGCACCAGGTCCCGGAAAGCCCAGAGGTTGCTGAAGTATGGAGAACGTACTTTGATGGCTCGCTAAAGCTGCAAGGAGCGGGGGCAGAGATTCTCTTTATTGCTCCCGGAGGTGAACAACTCAAGTATGCACTCCAGCTTTTGTTCTGGCATCCAATAATGTAGCAGAGTATGAAGCACTAATCCACGGGGCTGAGCATCGCGGTTTCACTCGGCATCAAGAAGCTGATGGTGTATGGCGATTCACTGGTAGTCATAAGTCAAATAAACAAAGATTGGGACTGCTCGACCGACTCCATGGGCAAATATTGCGCAGCCATGCGAAAGCTGGAAGACAAGTTCGAAGGATGGAGTTCCACCACGTGGAAAGGGATCGCAATGCAGCGGCTGACGCATTGTCAAAACTGGGGTCCAGTCGGGCCCAAGTTCCACCTAGGATCTTCGTCCAAGAAATACAGCAACCAAGCATTATCACAGATCAGATGGAAGAATGCAACGCCCTGAGTTAGCCAGAGGCAAATCCCAATGACTGGAGAGAGCCGATCATCGGGTACATAAAAACGAAGAGGAACTGGATGACAAGGCCGCAGCAGAGTGCACTGCAAGACAGTCGGCCCACTATACCATCATAGGGGGCCTGCTGTACAGAAGAGGCGCAGAGGAGTCCTCATGAAGTGCATCCACTCGGCTACTTGGAGACAGCTACAAGATGAGATTCATGCTGGGCAATGTGGTGTGCATGCCGCATTAAGGACTCTAGTGGGAAAAGCTTTCAGATCCGGGTTTTACTGGCCAATTGCAAAGAGTGATGCTGCCGAGTTAGTCCAGAAGTGCGAGGCGTGCCAATTCTTGTCAAAACGACAACACTTACCCGCGCAGCAGATGTAGACCATTCATGTTATCTGGTCATTCACATGTTAGGGGCTAGACATGATCGGGCCTTTTAAGAAAGCTCAAGGAGAGTATACTCACATACTAGTGGCCATCGACAAATTCACGAAGTGGATAGAGTACAAGCCAATAGCTTCCTTGACCTCAGCTAGGGGTGGGCATTTTAAAACCGAAAACCAAACCCGAACCTGAACTGAACCCGAATAGACCAAATTGTCGGTCTATTCGGGTTTTCGGGTTCGGGATCGGTTCCTATACGTGCTATATTTCGGGGTATGGGTCCGGTTTGGTTCCTAACCTTTAAAACCCAAATAGACCGAATAACCCGAAATATAAAAAAGCTCTCAATATGTGATGGTATTATTATATGATTTATGAAGTTATTAGCTAGAAATAATGATATCATCATAACAATAGTATATATATCTTTGTATGCTAATTTTTATAGTCACTTGTTGTAATAATAGTACTTTCAATTAATTATTCATTATATATATTTTAACAAAATATACTAGTCTCTCTATAATTCGGGTCTATTTGGTGGACCGAATAGATCGAACCGAAATTGTGAGTCTATTCGGGTTCGGTTCCTAAAATATTTTTGAAAATTTCGGTTCTCATTTTTCAGAACCCAAAATTTCACAAACTCGAATAGACCGAACTGAATTACCCTAATAGATCGAATGCCCATGAAGTGCATCCACTCGGCTACTTGGAGATAGCTATTAGATGAGATTCATGCTGGGCAATGTGGTGTGCATGCTGCATCAAGGATTCTAGTGGGAAAAGCTTTCAGATCTGGGTTTTACTGGCCAACTACATAGAGTGATGCTGCTGAGTTAGTCCAGAAGTGCGAGGCGTGCCAATTCTTGTCAAAACGACAACACTTACCCGCGCAGCAGCTGCAGACCATTCATGTGACCTGGTCGTTCACATGCTAGGGGCTGGACATGATTGGGCCTTTTAAGAAAGCTCAAGGAGGGTATACTCACATACTGGTGGCCATCGACAAATTCACGAAGTGGATAGAGTACAAGCCAATAGCTTCCTTGACCTCATCAAAGCAGTGGAGTTCATCCAGGAGATAATGTTTAGGTTTGGAATACCTAACAGCATCAGCACTGACCTGGGATCTAACTTTACCAGCTCGGAGTTCTTCGATTTCTTTGAGCAGAGGAACATTCAGATTAAATACGCAACAATGGCACACCTAAGAGCTAATGGGCAGGTGGAAAGAACCAACGGAATTATATTGGATGCACTCAGAAAGAAGGTGTTCGATAAAAGCGAGAAGCTTGCACGGAAGTGGATCAGTGAACTACCATACGTAATTTGGAGTCTGCGAACCCAGCCAAGCCAAGCTCTATAGGGAAACACCCCATTCTTCATGGTGTATGGGTCGGAAGCAGTGCTACCTGCCGATCTGATCTTTGAGGCACCCAGGTTGACCTTTGAAAGCATAACTGAGGCAGAAGCAACGAGACTAGAGGACATCGACGTGCTAGAGGAAGAACGGTTAAATATGGTAATTCAGTCGGCCAAATACTAGCAGACCTTAAGGCGCTACCACGACAAAGCTGTGCAACATCGATCCTTTGTAGTGGGAGACTTGGTCCTCTGTCGAGTACTAACGGGGGAGGGACGACACAAACTGTCACCACCATGGGAAGGACCTTTCGTCGATGCAGAGGTCACACGACCAGGATCCTACCTTCTCACTCAGATGGATGGCACTGAAGTGGGGAACTCATGGAATATCGAGCACCTCAGAAAATTCTACACCTAGCAATACATCAAAACTCTTGAGGGCGAGCTGTACTCTGTAATCAGAAGATTTCTTCATCAATAAAGCTTTCATCTTCCAAGGCATTCAAGTTCTTTATTGACAACTGACTTAGATTGGGCTCAACTGGAAATCAGCATAACACAACTTAGGGTGATCACTATGTCCTACTAATGGAGCAATCGACTTAAGTCAAAAACGCCTTAAGTCAGTGCGACATGCTCACGCTTACATAACTTAGGGTGATCACTATGCCCTACTAACGGAGCAATTGGCTTAAGTCGAAAATGCCTTAAGTCGGTGCGACATGCTCACGCTTACATAACTTAGGGTGATCACTATTGTTGGGGGCCTTCATCTTTCGAAGGTCCTCAAAAACACGACTAACATGTTTTCCAAGTATAATACATTCATAGGGACCTTCGGCCTTGGGATGAAGCTGTACACGATATGAAAAGTGTGGTCTGGGAGAAGGATGAACCAGTTCTGAAGCTACACGTGGAGAAGCTTCGGCTTAGCGATGGAAAATGAAACCGACTTAAAGAGGAAAAGGCTATCTAGTCCTCGATAGATTGTCCTTAAGTCAATAGTAAATATCAAGGGCATGGATGTAATTTTACACAAGCTGCGTCATGTGCCTATAAATAGATGAACAGTAGCACCGTACTGTTCATGCTGACTTGTATTCACTCGCACGTCGCACTTGATTTCTTACCTTCTATCAAGCCGAAGGTACAAATCTAATTTACTGTTGTTAATATTTGTCCATGATTGGATAATGAGAATATAAATAATCTAATGATTTAATGTGATTATTTATGCTATTTTCCATATTCCTTATGTTCCTACTTTCATTATTATATACTGAGATGATGAAGGTATGTCCTTCATAACCTTCATCTGAGATAATGCTTCGAAGGACGAAGGTCTTTGACCATTGACATTTTGTGTTGCCTTGTTCTTAACTCATAGCATTTGAGAACAAGTCCCCAACATTGGCGCCCACTTCCGGTGAACTCATTCGACCACCTTCGGCAAAGCTGTGACCTTCGTCATGCCGCCGAAGAAGTCTTCAGGGCTAGGGGCTGCACCGCAGCCACTGGACGTCAACCAAGAAACACTACGTGAAGCCAGAAGCCAAAAAAGGAAGGCTACAAGTCCAACGCCTCTGGAGGAGGAGTTGGACCAAGAAATAAGGGACCTCAAAGCCATCCATCAACAGGTCCAGAGGAAGAAGGAGAAGATGCTTCGTCTCTCCGATCTATAGAAGAAGATCGATGAGGCTACTGAGGAAATGTGTCATCTCACTCAAGATGACCAGGACCGAAGACCTCAACGCAGAGAGCTTCGTCAGGACAATTCCCACGATGATGATGAATGGTATGATGATTTCCATCATGGAAATTTTGCTTTTGATGATGCTTCTACTCTGTCAGCAGAACTGCAGGCTACCCCATGGCCCCCATCATACAAGCCACCCCAGCTCCCCATGTATGATGAGCACTAAGATCCGAAGCGGTTTCTGATGAGCTGCGAAGCAACCATATCTTCATATGGGAGCTGTTGGGGGCCTTCGGCTTCCGAAGGTCCTCAAAAAAGTGATTTGACAATGTTTCTGGAGTGTAATACATGAACAGGTACCTTCGGACATGGACACTTTGGACATGTCAAAATCGCTATACGAAGAAACACAAGGAGAACGAAGGATGGAACAGAGACGAAGCTGTGCGCAAGGAAGCTTCGGCATGTTGGCAGAAAAGAGGAAACCGACTTAAAGAGGAAAAGACTATCTAGACCCTAATAAATTACTATAGAGTTATTATCAAATGCAAAGGGCCTGGATGTAATTTTACAAGGGCTGCGACCCGTGCCTATAAATAGGTGAACAATACTCCTGTACTATTCACGCTGACTTGGCATTTGCTTTTGCGTCACGCTTGTACTTTTGTTGTCCTTCAAGCCGAAGGTACACTTGTAGCTTAAATGTCATTTCTATTTTTCCATGTTAATAAAATAGAAATGAATTAATAATGATATATAAATGTTTATGTTATCCTTCATATTTCATGCGTTTCTCATTTTCACTATCATATACCGTAATCACGAAGGTACGTCCTTCATGACCTTTGTCCGATGATCGTTATATCCCAAAGGAAATAATGCTTCGAAGGACGAAGGACTTTAACGTTTAACAATTTATGTGTTGCCTTGTTCTTAATTCATAGCATTTAAGGACAAGTCCCCAACATTGGCGCCCACCTCCGGTGAACCCTTTTTGACCACCTTCGGCAAGCATCGACCTTCGTCATGCCGCCAAAGAAAGCTTCAGCAACAGGGGCTGCTGCTCTGCAGCCGCTGGACCCGAACCAGGAGAACCTTTCTCTTCGGGAAGCCCGAAGCCAGAAGAGGAAGGCCACCAGTCCAACGCCTCAGAAGGATGATTTGGACCAAGAAATCAGGAACATGGATATGCTGCATCAACAAGTGCAAAGGAAGAAAGAAAAGATGGCCCGGCTAGCTGACCTACAAAGGCAGATAGACGAAGCCTCTGAAGAAGTTCGTCATCTTACGCAAGATGAGCAGAACCGGAGGCCCCAGTACAGAGAGCTTCACCAAGAGGGCTTCGTCAACAAAGATGACTGGTATGAGGATTTCCATCATGGAAATTTTGCTTTTGATGATGCTTCTCCTCTGTCAGCAGAACTGCAGGCTACACCTTGGCCCCCGTCTTATAAACCACCCCAGCTCCCAATGTATGATGGACACTCAGATCCGAAACAATTTCTGATGAGCTACGAAGCAACCATATCTTCATATGGTGGCAATACTGTAGTCATGGCGAAATCCTTCGTCATGGCAGTCAAAAATGTTCCATAGACCTGGTACTCTTCTCTTCGGCCAGGAACAATCACATCGTGGCAAAAGCTGAAGGACATGCTCATCACTAGCTTTCAAGGGTTTCAGACGAAGCCGGTCACTGCTCAAACTTTGTTCCAGTGCACTCAGGATCATGAAGAATACCTTCAGACGTATGTCCGAAGGTTCTTACGACTGAGGGCACAGGCGCCAACGGTGCCTAATGAAATTGTTATTGAGGCCATGATTAAGGGGCTTCGGCCAGGACCTATAGCCCAATACTTCGCCAGGAAACCTCCTCAGACCTTGGAGAAGCTGCTTCAGAAGATGGATGAATATATTCGAGCAGATAATGACTTTCGGCAAAGAAGGAAGGAAGCTTACAGGTTCTCTGAAATGACCAGGGGCTTCGGAGGGAGAATCCACCATAGGCACGTCAGATCTATCCATTCCACTCAGAATGACGATAGGGGAAGTCAACAACAAAGACCGCAGTATTCCTCCCAGGCTTCGGGGCAGCAACAGAACTATCCTTGGCCCCCAGCTCCAAGGGGCAGAGGCGTCAGAGGCTTCGGAGGAAGGTTTGTGGATCAACCAAGGAAAATTTACTGCCTATTCTGCGGTGATGACAAGGGCCATACTACCAGGATGTGCCATGTTACCATTCAAAAACAGAAAGAGATAGCAGAAGCTACAGCCCAACAGAGCCAGCCGAAGCAGGTTATGCATACTGCTTCGTACCACTCACCATACATTCCAGAGTATGTGGGTAACCATCCTGCAGTTTCCATTGCTTCGGCAAGCCAACCTCAGGCATCTTGGCAACAGCCCCCACCTGTGGGGGATAGATATCCCCCGGGTCCACTAAAGGAGTAAAAGACCTCACGAAAGGCCCAAGGGCCCAATAAATCGTAAGGTCATTCTTTCGTGGGCCTGGGGAGATACAACCAACAAAGTAGAGAAGACGTAAGACCGGATTGGTGCAAACCCGGATGGCCCACAACGTCGAACGAGTAAATCGCAACAGAGACCCGACTTTCCCGCGCTGGAGCTCCCATGCAGCGGAGCCATGCGAAGATAAGTCGGCGAGGGTTACGTAGGGATAAACTCAAGAGGTTCACTACCTTTTAGCTACTTGTTGTTATCATATCCACATGTACTGCCCCACGGTCGAGGATATAAGGCCTAGGGGGCACCCCTTCAGAACGATCGACCCTATCTTACTTAGCCACCCACATCAACTCTCTGCGTCTTCAATCCAGAGAGCCCTCTTGTAACCACGCCCACATACTCACCAGGACGTAGGGTATTACGCATCTCTAAGCGGCCCGAACCTGAAAATCTTGTCCACTGTCCTTCGTGCGATCAGCACGAACCATTTTGCTACAGTCGTCGACACCGTCCTACTCCTAGAAACACCTTGAGGGGCAACCCCGGGTGTGCGGTCGGACCCAAAACACCGACAGCTGGCGCGCCAGGTAGGGGGTGTGTCGACGATCCAAGCTAGCTCAATGGCCGTCACCTTCTACAGCAAGATCACCATGCGTCCCGGATCCGTATTCTGCTTCGGGACAATCTCATCTGTAGCGGATGAAGAGGGAATTCTACACCGTACCGCGGATCCGCCGGAAAGGAAGTCTCCTCCAACGAACTCCGAAAATGCCGGAAAGGCGCCACCTCCAGCTCTTCAGAAAAAGATCGTCTCCGGAAAGTCAGGGGCCGAGGGCTCGCTGACCCGGAAGACTCCGCTGTCTACTTCCTCGACAAAAGAATGGACACGGATCACGAGGAAGAAGGAGACCAGGGAAAAGCAAGTCGTTCTTTCCGTTCCTCCGGCCTCAAAGGAGAACGGAAAGAAAGTCGCCACAACAGCAGCACCATTCTACCCCGACGTCCTCTTCATCGGGAGAGTGGAGTCGCCCACAGTCTCTGACGTCGAACCGACCGCGCCCGGAGAAGAGCCGCCTCAACGAGAATCCCGCCGACGGAGGAACCGGCGCTGGAACGTTCGACGACATCACGCGGCCGGAGAACAGGATCCGGAACAGCCTGTCTTGCGAGACGAGGTCTCGGAGATTGGAGAAACTCTGGAAGAACACGTCTTCAGAGAACGAAGGAACTCCCGACGACGTGATCGCCGGCGGGCTCAGGAACAAGCCGAGCAAGACGCAAGGCAACGCCGGGAGAATCCGCTCTTCGGGCGCAACCTGAATCCCGACTTCGCTCGAGCTATGAACACGCCAAGCGAAGTCAGAGGGGTACTAGCTCGGATAGCAGATGGACTTCCTCGGACTCCCGACGCCGAGGGATATCAACGCCTGTTCACCCAGGCAGCCAACCATCTTCTACCGCTCGCTCACCCGCCGAACGATCTACGACACGCCATCAACAGTCGCCGAGACGCACGAAGCTCCATCAATGCTTCGCGCGAACGGCGGCATGAAAACGAGATTCGCCGTCGGGAGGAGTACGACCGGGATCATGGCATCCCGACTCAGAGCCAGGCCACCAGGACTGAGTCGACAACGACCTCAACTGGCGGAACCACCCGAGGACGGTCGAGGAACCACAATCACAACTCCCCTCCCCGGGACAGACATCGTCCCCGACGACAGGAGGACACATGCGGAGTGTCCGCTCTTACTCCGCGCCTTAGGGCCATCCAATGGCCTCCCAACTTCAAGGTATCCAATGTCGACAAATATGAGCCTAAGCAGGATCCAGGGGGTTGGCTAGCTGTCTACACCACCGCTGCTCGGGCTGCCGGAGCATCTGAGGACGTTATGACCGTGTATCTGCCCATCGTCCTTTGGCAAGATGCGCTACAGTGGCTACGACATCTACCCCGACACTGCATCGACGACTGGGGAGACTTCAGTCGATGTTTCACCGCCAACTTCCAGTCCCTCTCCGACAAGCCAGCGCAACCGTGGGACCTCAAATCCATCAAGCGCCGGGGGGATGAGACTCTCCGGTCGTACCTCAAAAGGTTCCAGACCATGAGAAATCGCATCCCCGAGGTCACGGAGGCGGCCGTGATTGAGGACTTCTACAGAGGATCCAACGACTCGGCTTTTGTCCGAGCCATACTATAGAAGGCGCCGACTACTTCCGAGGAGCTGTTCCGGGAAGCCGACCTCTACATCACCGCCGACGAGCGAGCTCAGGACCTCATCGGAGGAGCAAAGCCTGCACCGGCAGCACCACGACGCGACGCGAACCAGCCACCCGACAAACGCTGGGAGAAGAGGCCTCGCGAAGAAGTACACGCCGCCGGACCGCCTGCCTCTCGCGCCCGAGGAGGACCTCGCGGAGGCGAGCGCACGCTGGACGACATCCTCGACGCCCAGTGCCCATACCACAAGGACATGCGCCACACTCTTCGCAACTGCCGGGACTTCAAGCACTCCGTTGGGCATGGCCGACCCTTCCAACCTCTACCTCCTCCTCCGCCGAGGGGAGGACCGGATGAACCGCGACAACCTCATCAGCCGGAGGAGGGAGGAGGAGGAGCTTTCCCACGCGTCGACAGGGAGGTCAACGTCATCTTCGGCGGACATGGGTCGCAGGAGAACAAGAGACAACAAAAGCTCAACGACCGCCAGATACTGGTGGCGACCACCGGTCCTCCCGCCCCATACCGGTGGTCAGAGCACTCGATCACCTTCACTCGGGAAGATCAATGGCTCAACTTCGACCATCCAGGCAAATACCCGCTCCTCGTCGATCCGGTGATCCGAGAGAGCCGGGTGAAGAAGGTGCTAGTGGACGGGGGGAGCAGCATCAACGTCACCTTCCCCCGGATGCTCCAAGGCTTGGGGGCTCACCTCAAAGAGCTCCACAAGTCGGACACTCCTTTCTTTGGCATCGTGCCGACGGAGGGAGAATACCCGCTGGGGCACATCTACATGCCAGTCACCTTTGGAACTCCGGAGAACTACAGAACCGAGTTCCTGAGGTTTGAAGTGGCGAACTTCGACTGTGGATACAACGCCATCATCGGAAGACCGGGATTGGCCAAATTCATGGCCATTCCGCACTATACATACATGATACTGAAGATGCCAGGACCGCAAGGGATCATAACTGTGCGCGCCGATTTCCAAGGCACCGCAGAATGTTTCTGAGTGGCCATCCAGGCAGCCCTCACCACCAAGCCGTCAACGGTCCCTTCTACACTGGCGAATTCTAAGCCTGAGGAGGACCTCGCCGTACCGGCAAACGAAGCTCAGGCCGCGACCTCTATGCGGCCGACTGAAGAAACCAAGCGAATCAACCTGGGGTTCGCTGATGAGCGCAAGACGGCCATCATCAGCTCCAGCTTGAGCGACAAATAGGAAAGCGCGCTCGTCCAGTTCCTGCAAGATAACCGGGATGTATTCGCATGGCAACCTGCGGATATGCCGGGAGTCCCAAGAGAACTGGACGAGCACAAGTTGAAGGTTTATCCCTAGGCGAGGCCGATCCGGCAAAAGCTACGTCGTTTCACGCCCGACAAGAGAGAGGCCATTCGCGCCGAGTTAGCTCGCTTGGTTGCGGCTGGATTTATTAGAGAAGTATTACACCCCGAGTGGCTAGCTAACCCTGTTCTTGTACTAAAAAAGAATAAAGTGGATTGGCGCATGTGCGTCGACTATACTGATCTCAACAAACACTGTCCGAAGGATCCCTTCGGGCTCCCGAGGATAGATCAGGTGGTGGACTCTACCGCCGGATGTTCTGTGCTGTCTTTCTTAGATTGCTATTACGGGTATCATCAGATTAGCTTGGCAAAAGAAGACGAGGAGAAAACGGCGTTCATCACTCCGTTTGGTGCTTTCTGTTATACCTCCATGTCGTTCGGCCTCAAAAACGCTGGAGCGACCTATCAGAGAGCCATTCAAACATGCTTAGCCGATCACTGAGACAAGCGTGTGGAGGCTTACGTAGATGATGTGGTGATCAAAACAGAGAATTCGGAAAACTTCATCGAAGATTTACAGCTGGTTTTCAACAGCCTGAGAAGATATAGATGGAAGCTCAATCCTGAAAAATGTGTTTTCGGGGTACCAGCAGGAAAGTTGCTCGGGTTTATCGTCAGCCACCGGGGAATTGAGGCTAATCCAGATAAGATTGAAGCTATCATGAAGATGGAAGCTCCTCGGTCACAAAAGAAGGTTCAGCGACTTACTGGATGTATGGCAGCTCTGAGCAGATTTATATCCAGGCTGGGAGAAAAAGGTTTGCCATTTTACAAGCTACTCAAGAAGGTGGATAAGTTTCAATGGACTTCAGAAGCACAAGAAGCTCTAGACGCACTGAAGAAATTCTTGACAACACCACCAGTACTGAAACCACCCCGGCGAGCTACGTCGACTCAACCGGCCGAAGATTTGCTACTGTATATCTCTTGCACGACTCACGTGGTAAGCACCGCGTTGGTAGTCGAGCGAGTGGAAGAAGGACATGCCTATCCAGTACAACATCCCTTCTACTTCATCAGTGAAGTTCTAGGCCCCTCGAAGAAAAAATATCCTCAAGTTCAGAAGCTATTATACGCAGTACTTCTAACTGCCCGCAAGTTGCGTCACTACTTTGACGACCACAAAGTCATAGTAGTCACTGGTTTTCCAATAGGGGATATTCTTCACAACAAGGAAGCCATTGGTCGAATAGCCAAGTGGGCTTGCGAGCTGGGATCCCACGACATCGAGTTCCGACCTCGCACTGCCATCAAAACTCAAGCACTGGTTGATTTCGTATCAGAGTGGACAGAACAGCAAGTACCGGATAATCCAGAAACCGCAGAAGTATGGCGAATGTATTTTGATGGCTCGTTGAAGCTGCAAGGAGCAGGAGCAGGGATTCTCTTCACCGCACCTGGAGGCGAACACCTCAAGTACGCCCTCCAGTTGCTATTCCCGGCCTCTAACAATGCAGCCGAGTATGAAGCTTTGATACACGGATTGAACATTGCCATATCACTGGGCGTCAAAAGATTGATGGTATACGGAGATTCTCTGGTAGTCATCAGCCAGATAAACAAGGAATGGGATTGTTCAAGCGATTCAATGGGAAAATACTGCGTGGCCGTCCGAAAGCCGGAAGATAAATTCGAGGGTCTGGAATTTCATCATATAGAAAGAGATCGGAACACGACAGCCGATGTACTGTCCAAGCTCGGATCCAGTCGAACTCAGGTCCCACCCGGAGTCTTCGTGCAAGAAATTCTGCAGCCGAGTATCTCAATGGATCAAACAGAAGAGTGCAACATCATAAATCAACTCGAGTCAGACTCTGATGACTGGAGAAGGCTGATTATTAAGTACATAAAGAATGAAGAAGAACCAGACGACAAGAACTCGGCAGAGCGCATTGGCAGGCAGTCGGCTCACTATACACTCATTGGGGAGGAATTGTACAGAAGGGGCGCATCAGGCATCCTCATGAAGTGCGTTCTCCCGTCCACTGGGAAGCAACTTCTAGAGGAGGTCCATGCAGGGCAATGTGGAATACATGCAGCATCCAGAACACTAGTCGGAAAGGTTTTCAGGTCAGGATTCTATTGGCCGACGGCAAAGAACGATGCAGCCGAGTTAGTTCAGAGATGCGAAGCTTGCCAATACTTGTCAAAGCAACAGCACATGCCAGCACAACAACTACAGACCATACCAGTAACCTGGCCTTTCGCATGCTGGGGACTGGATATGATTGGACCTTTCAAGAAAGCTCAAGGGGGATATACTCATGTATTGGTGGCGATTGACAAATTCACTAAATGGATAGATTTCAAGCCCATTGCTTCTTTAACCTCTGCTAAAGCCGTGGAATTCATACAAGACATAATATTCAGATTCGGGATACCAAACAGTATCATCACTGACTTAGGATCCAACTTCACCAGTTCAGAATTCTTCGACTTCTGCGAGCAAAAGAGCATTCAGATCAAGTACGCATCTGTAGCACATCCAAGAGCCAACGGGCAGGTTGAGCGAGCTAACGGAATGATATTGGAGGCACTCAGGAAAAGGGTCTTCGATAAGAATGAAAAATTCGCAGGAAAGTGGATAAGAGAATTGCCTTATGTTGTTTGGAGCCTAAGAACCCAACCTAGCCGAGCCCTGCATGGAAACACTCCTTTCTTCATGGTCTATGGGTCGGAGGCAGTGCTACCTGCTGATCTCAAGTTTGGGGCGCCAAGGTTGATCTTCGAAAGCATAGCAGAAGCTGAGGCCACCAGGCTGGAGGACGTTGATGTACTTGAGGAAGAACGGCTGAATGCGGTAATCCAATCAGCACGGTACCAGCAGACTCTAAGGCGCTATCACGACAAGGCCGTGCGGCAACGGTTCTTTTCAGTAGGAGACCTCGTCCTCCGCCGAATTCTAACGGGAGAGGGACGGCACAAGTTATCACCCTTATGGGAAGGACCCTTCATAGTAGCAGAAGTCACTCGGCCCGGATCGTATCGCCTCACTCAGATGGATGGCACAGAAGTTGGGAACTCCTGGAACATAGAGCACCTCAGAAAATTTTATCCCTAGCTGTATTTCAAAACTGCTGGCGCGACAATGTATTCTGTAAAGTGGAAATATGTCATCAATAAAGAGAGATTTCAAAGATACTCGGCTCGTTTACGATTGGCTTGCATTCTTACTTAACTCGGGGTGACCACTATGCCCTACAAACAGAGCAATCGACTTAAGTCGGCAACGACTTAAGGCGGTGCAACATGCTCACGCTTACTTAACTCGGGGTGACCACTATGCCCTACAAACGGAGCAATCGACTTAAGTCGGCAATGACTTAAGGCGGTGCAACATGCTCACGCTTACTTAACTCAGGGTGACCACTATGCCCTACAAACGGAGCAATCGACTTAAGTCGGCAACGACTTAAGGCGGTGCAACATGCTCACGCTTACTTAACTCGAGGTGACCACTATGCCCTACAAACGGAGCAATCGACTTAAGTCGGCAACGACTTAAGGCGGTGCAACATGCTCACGCTTACTTAACTCAGGGTGACCACTATGCCCTACAAACGGAGCAATCGACTTAAGTCGGCAACGACTTAAGGCGGTGCAACATGCTCACGCTTACTTAACTCGGGGTGACCACTATGCCCTACAAACGGAGCAATCAACTTGAGTTGGCAATGACTTAAGGCGGTGCAACATGCTCACGCTTACTTAACTCGGGGTGACCACTATGCCCTACAAACGGAGCAATCAGCTTAAGTCGGCAACGACTTAAGACGGTGCAACATGCTCACGCTTACTTAACTCGGGGTGACCACTATGCCCTACAAACGGAGCAATCGACTTAAGTCGGCAACGACTTAAGGCGGTGCAACATGCTCACGCTTACTTAACTCGGGGTGACCACTATGCCCTACTAACGGAGCTATCGGCTAAAGTCAGTGGTGGCTTAAGCCGGCGCAACATGCTCGCGCCTATGTAATTCAGGGGATGACTTCCATATCCCGCCAACGAATTTCATAATCATCATGCGTCATTACCACAAATTTACGAACCAATAAATCCTGATACAATAAGAGAGTAATTATGTCATTCGAATGATAAACTGATGTCTTCTAACAAATACTCGATCATGCTAACCGCGCGCTCAGAGCACGCAAAATGTTTCTCTATTTCGTAATGTCCTTTTCAGGAGCGACCGACGAAGTAGGACGACTCGAGGAATCGGGGGCAGCGTTCACGTCAGCCTTTATGTCTTCAGGAACAACCACGCTGGGTCTCCTCATTAAGATTCGTCCAACACGAATAGCCTTATCCATGGCTTTATCGCGCTAGGCTTTGAGAGTAGCCGCAGTTTCTTCAACAACTTTAGCAGCCAGCCGAGCGGCCTCTAACTCCTGGGCAACGGATTTCTTGGAAGCTCGGAGTTCTTTGATGGTGGCATCCTTCGCTGATATCAATTGCTTAAGGCGGGTCACTTCGTCCGCAGATTCTTGCAGCCTACAACGCTGATTGTTCAGTTCCTCCATTGTAAAGCGGTGACTCCTCTCCAAGATGGTCAGCGAGTTGCTAGAATCACGGTACAATCTGTCTAGATTGTCACGAGAAGCAGCAAGGATACGTTTTTCTTCCTGCAAACAAAAATCAACTCCTTCAGAAACCAAGCAAGTAATAAGAGCATAGCAAGGCAAGGCACGGTTTTGTAAGTTACCTTTTCAGAGTCAAGCCGAGCATGAAGAGAAGAACTCAGGGCGTTGGCGTCATCCAAGGCAGCGGAAACCTGATTTAATTCAGTTTGGCTCTGAGAGTACTTCTCCTCGAAGTCAGCGCACCGTTGAACCATTTCAGCCTGATCTCGGGAATGTTTTTCCTCAAGAATTGCAATCTGCCGAGTCATTCCTAGCAAGAAGTAATCAAACAAAACGAAGTCAGAAGGTAAAACAGTCCACAACAAAGGCGAAGAGAAGAAAAAGGGCACTAACCAGCGTTAGTTGCCTCCAGCTCGGATACACGACGGTGAAGTGACACTGGATTCCAACACGCAAGAGACGAAGCCACTTCTGGGACGGAAGCACCCTGCAATCTCAGCTGGCTGGCCATCCCATCTACCAAAGCCTGATGAGAAGAACAAATGAACATAATGACAAAAGTTCATGCAACATAAAGAACAAGCTAAAATACAGCACAGTACCTGGAGGTTGGAAAAGAGCGAAGGGATCCCCAAATCAGGAGAAATCAGCTGATAACCAGGCGCAAGGCCACCACCCGAAGCAGCTTGCAACGAACCAGTAGGAATCAGTTCAGTGCCTTCAACAGAGCCAAACGCCCGATCAGCGGGGACGCTGCCCTCTAAAGCGCCTCCCTGGTCCAAAGTTTGGGCCACCACCATGCAGCCAGAGTGTGGAGGTGATCCCGCGTGAACGTCCATGGAAGTGCAGGAAGGAGACCCTGCTTGGGCACCCTCGGGGGCTGGGTCATAGTTGGCACTGCCCACTTGAGCCGGATCATCCCCGGCAACACCCTCGGGGGCTGGGTAGTGGCTTACACTCTTCACCCGAGCTAAGTCATCCCCGGCGACATCCTCGGGGGCTGGGCATGTGTCAGCACCATTCTTGAGGTCCAGGCTCTCCGCAGTAACCACCTCTAAGATTGACGGGCCTTCAGCCACTTCCATGGGACCAGGACAATCCAAGTCAGCATCCCGACCCTCGAGATCGCGCTCTAAGGTCGACGAGGCACGGGATGACCTCAACCCAGCATCAGGCACGGCAGCGCAAGTCTCTGTGGCATCATCATCCACTGGCTCTGATAACAAGTCCTCTAGGACCATATCCTCAAGAGTTTGATCAAAGCTGGCCAGGGACAGTTCTTGCAGACCAATGAGGACAGACAAAGCAGGAGAAGGAACTCCACTACTTCCACCGCTGGCGATGAACTGCCGACTGTTTTTCCGAGTTAAAGGAGCTTCATTTTCTTCCTCCTCATCTTCCACAGTGACAACACAAGTAGCACCCCCATTGGGATCAGCAACAGACGGAGCACCCACATTGGGATCAGTAGCAGTTTGGGTACACCCCATTGGGGTCGGCGTCAGTAAGTCCAGTCGCAGGCACTCCTTCAGTAGCAGGAACTGAGGTACCAGCGTCCTCATCAAAACTGGATACTCGCCGGAGGCGTCTTCTTTTCTTCTTTTGCTCATCAGCAGAAGGCTCAGGCTGATTGGTTCGGCTAGGACGCCTCGGGCGAGTACTGACAGGTTTCGGGACATCCAAAGTTGTATCAACCTCTGGAAGGGGCACCACTGCCAACGTACCAACAGGAGCAGCGTCGGAGGAATCCTCAGCTAACAGATCAAGCATGTCATTTATGTCCGCATCACTAGGGTTCAGGGGCACTTCAAAATGAACCTGCCGTTCATCATCAGGAATCTCCCCAAGCGAAGCAACCAAAGTACTGACTTCTTCAGCAGAGGGTCGCACTCTAAGGCCCAAATTGCCATCAGTCACAGGCGGATTTGACACAAAAAGGGTGAAGGCTTTGAGAGGAGGCAGGTTCCAGGCCGAGTATGCCGCTGGAGCACCAACATTTGACACCTTACCCCTGAGGATCATTTCAAGTCGGCTTACCAAGTCTACAGAAGGAATTCTCCTATTGGTAACCCGAGTTGAGTCGGCCAGCCCTCGATACAGATATGCTGGATAGGCCCTATCTTTCAGTGGCTGAATGTTCTTGAAGACAAAGTCAGCGACCACAGCTTCAGCAGTTAGACCTCTCTCTTTCAGCAGTCCAACTTCAGTTAGCAACACACCTGCCTCAGCCACTTCCTGATCTGTGGGAGACTCGGTCCAGCTCGGAGTGCGAACGTCTGGCTGTCTTCCCGACCGGGAGGGGAGAGAATTTCCATAATTATCAACTATGAACCATTCTAGACGCCATCCCTTAATACTGTCCTTAAGGGGAATCTCAAGATACTTAGTTTTCCGCCCGCGGCGCATCTCCAAACTGGCACCTCCGACCAACTGATGTTGTCCCCCGGCCATCCCAGGGCGACAATGATACAAATACTTCCATAAGCCGAAATGCGGCAGCACGCCAAGAAAGGCTTCGCATAAGTGAACGAAAATGGAGATTTGCAGAATGGAATTAGGGTTCAAATGGGTCAAGTTAATGTGGTAGAAATCAAGGAGGCCGCGGAAAAAGGGGGAGATGGGAAGGCCGAGGCCGCGAAGAAGAAAATGAGCGTAAACTACAGACTCGTGGGTATCCTCTGTCGGGACAGTAGTCCCGTGGCAAATCCGCCAAGAACAGAGTTCTCGAGGAGGAAGAACCCCAATGGATACAAGGTGGAGAAGTTCAGCTTCGGAAATGATGGACATATGGTTACCTGCGAAGGGCAATTGGCTATTGGGGTCGATTGGAGGGATCACCGCAGCAGACGAGCTCGCAGTTTTCCTCTTGGGCGCCATCTCGATTTTCACCAGCGAACAGAGTAGGAGGCGAATGGCAGAGAGGATTCGGAAGCGGGAATGCAAGAACTAGGGCACGGAAAGCAAAGGCGGCTAAAAGCGCAGCTCTTATGGGATATTCTCGAGCCAGATACCGTTTCAAAAGTGCCCAGTCATCACCCGGCGGTTATTTCCGAAACCCCAGCATGCCACGTGGTCATCCGGCAGTTATTTCCAAAAAACCGGCGCGCCACCTCATCACTCGGTTATCATCCTCAAAATAAACTCATGCGGCCGGCTATCACTCGGCGTTGACTCTAAAACGCTGATTTCATATTCAGTTGCTCGGCATTACTTCTAAAATGACGACGTCGACCTTCAATCACTCGGCGTTGCCTATAAAACGCTGATCTCGTATTCGATCGCTCGGCATTACTTCTAAAATGCCGACGTCGACCTTCAGTCCCTCGGCGTTGCCTCTAAAACGCTGATCTCGTGTTCAATCGCTCGGCATTACTTCTAAAATGCCGACGTCGACCTTCAGTCACTCGGCGTTGCCTCTAAAACGCTGATCTCGTGTTCAATCGCTCGGCATTACTTCCAAAATGCCGACGTCGACCTTCACTCACTCGGCGTTGCCTCTAAAACGCTGATCTCATGTTCGATTGCTCGGTATTACTTCCAAAATGCCGACGTCGACCTTCACTCACTCGGCGTTGCCTCTAAAACGCTGATCTCGTGTTCGATTGCTCGGTATTACTTCTAAAATGCTGACGTCGACCTTCAATCGCTCGGCGTTGCTTCTAAAATACCGATACCGACTACAAGATTACTCGGCAGCTACTTCTGGAAGCGTCAGTGTGACGCAAAAGTTATTCATCTACTGTCTCAAAAGAATCAGTTCTATAATCAAGGAAAGCGAGTCATCAAGAAGAGGCCAACGCCATTCTTTCATTAAGGGAAGACAATGAGCTTACAAATTAACTCTTTGCGAGTTGATGCTTCCCTACTATTACTACATCACATTACTACTACTACTATACTACGCTATACTACTCTACATTACTACTACATTATTCTAACTACACTATACTAATATATAAAGACCAGTGGCACTTAGCCACTGGCCTTGCTGCTGCTGCCACCGCCGCCGCCCCTGGTACTGCCCTTGCCGCTGCCGCCTCTGGTGCTGCCCGTGCTGCTGCCGCCTCTGGTGCTGCCCTTGCTCCCGTCGCCGCCGCCGCTGCCCCCGCCGCTGCCGCTGCCGTCACCGTCGCCGTCGCCACCGTCGTCGTCGTCGTCGTCGTCGTCGTCATCCTCGTCCTCGCCGTCGTCCGAGTCCTCCTCATCCGAGGAGTACTCCGACTCATCCGAGCCCTCGAGCCCGGAGCGCTCGACGGCCCGGATGTACGTCCAGACCTCTACGGCAATCCCCTGGGAGTCGTCTGAATCATCAGACGACGCCGGGGGAGAGACGGGAGCCGGAGACCCCTCGGACTCGGAGGAGAACTCCTCCTCCGAGTATTCCGAGTCGCCGAAGTCCTCCGACGGAGGAGTCGGCTCGCGCTTGCGTTTGTTACTCTTGCCCATGGCGGAAGCAGACGTAAGGGAAGAGAAGGATGCAGTAAAGAACAGCGAAGAGATGTGAAAAAACCAGAGGAGCAACGGCGTTATTTATAGAAGGGAAAGGCAACCGCTCACCTCCAACCGTGGTCACTGAACAGTCGCAAAGCATTCAATAAGCACTTCCACCCGTCTGAAGACACGTCAGACGGCTGACGCCGTTCCATGCAACACTACACCCATTGGGACTCCAGTCAACAGCGCAAAGGATATGATTACACTCACCGTCCCATCACATTACTACTCAGAGGCAGCCGGCTAAAACACTCAGCGTACCAAGCCGTCCCTCGCCCACACCCATTGGGGGGGACGCCCAGGAATTATCAGTATATTTTTCAAAACGGTCACATCCGTGCAGGGCACGCAGTGAATACCTCAAGACAAAAATGAGATATCAGTAAGGATCAGAGGAAAGCCAAATATAGCCAGCAAAGTACAAGATATGGCCGACAGAAGCGACGTGAAGACTAGACAGAGAACGTCCATCAAACGTCCAATCAGTCGCAGAAGCAAATAAATTGCGCTACCTAGCAAGATATGGATGGATTGCAAACTCGGCTGCTAAAGACAAAATATACGCTGACCTCCACAGCAAAATATTGATGACATAATGCTGACCTCCAAAGCATAATGCAAATAGCTTCATGCCAATTTTTACAAACGAAAGGAAGACCTTCGAATGGATTATCCTTAAAAAATCCATTTGAAGGTCGGGGGTTACACCCATTGGGTGCACCTCCGGTGCACCCCATGGATAATCATTCCAAACTGAGATAGTGCCGACTTCTAAGGCGTGGGACAAGATTAAAAGACCAATCCTCAACCAAGATGCAGGAGCACAAATGGAGACAATTTCTGGGGAAGACCTTCGAGTAGATTATTTTCTAAAATCTACTCAAAGGTCGGGGGCTACACCCATTGGGTGCACCTCCGGTGCACCCAATAAAGTTCAGAATCCTACAAATCGAAATGCCGACCTCTAAGGCACAAGCACGAAACTAAGCTTCGATCAAATGAGTGATCGGAGCAAGAGAAGACAGCAGGAAGTCATTTTTCTTCAAAATACCCGCAAGTTGGACCTGGGATCTTTGGGCTGATTACCTCTAAATTAACCCAAAGATCGGGGGCTTGTGGGGGATAGATATCCCCCGGGTCCACTAAAGGAGTAAAAGACCTCACGAAAGGCCCAAGGGCCCAATAAATCGTAAGGTCATTCTTTCGTGGGCCTGGGGAGAGACAACCAACAAAGCAGAGAAGACGTAAGACCGGATTGGTGCAAACCCGGACGGCCCACAACGTCGAACGAGTAAATCGCAACAGAGACCCGACTTTCCCGCGCTGGAGCTCCCATGCAGCGGAGCCATGCGAAGATAAGTCGGCGAGGGTTACGTAGGGATAAACTCAAGAGGTTCACTACCTTTTAGCTACTTGTTGTTATCATATCCACATGTACTGCCCCACGGTCGAGGATATAAGGCCTAGGAGGCACCCCTTCAGAACGATCGACCCTATCTTACTTAGCCACCCACATCAACTCTCTGCGTCTTCAATCCAGAGAGCCCTCTTGTAACCACGCCCACATACTCACCAGGACGTAGGGTATTACGCATCTCTAAGCGGCCCGAACCTGAAAATCTTGTCCACTGTCCTTCGTGCGATCAGCACGAACCATTTTGCTACAGTCGTCGACACCGTCCTACTCCTAGAAACACCTTGAGGGGCAACCCCGGGTGTGCGGTCGGACCCAAAACACCTCCACCACCTCCACCACCAATGCAACCCGCTTATCCCCAAGGCCAGCAGCCAGAAGGGAGCCAGCACAATCACCAGCAGCGACACTTTAGGGAGCAGTCCGAAGCTCGCACAGTCAACAGTACTGTGCCAGAATCGAAGCACATCTACTAAGATATATCCTACCTCTGAAACAGCTTTTACATTTGTTATGATTTACCTTTTCAATAAAGAGCAATCATTGAAAACTTAGTTCTTTTCTTGTTTTCAATTTCTTGTAATTGCTTCGTCATTATGATAATGAATATACCTTCTTCAAACATCGACGAAGATCTAAAGGTCTCGACGAAGGAATGCACTACAAGTTTTTGTCGAAACAACAAAAGTCGTTCTTAAGGGGACGCAGCGTAAGTTTTCTGCTCAAAAGTCATTCCAAAGGGAATGCAGAGCTTACAACGAAAAATAAACGCTGATATCGCTGAAATAAAAGGCGAAGAAGCTCCTAAGGGAGGCTTACAGCGAAAAGTCAACGCTGCTATTGAAAGGGAAATGTTCCCTTGGGCCATTTTCTAAGTATTTTGGTGATTTAGTGTCCACACAAGTGCCTAAGTGTTAAATGGTGGACAAAGTACAAATCAAGTATAAAGGTATGTTTCTCAGACTTAGTAAATTGTTTTAGAGACTAATGTATTGTGTCTAAGTGCTGGAAACAGGAAAAATCAAGTTGAAATTAAAGATGGCTTTGTTTAGCCAAAGTTAGCTCTGTCTGGGTGCACTGGACAGTGTCCGGTGCGCTAGGCTGACTCAGGCGAACTTGCTGCTCTCGGGAAGTGATTAACGGCGTACGGCTATAATTCACCGGACTATCCGGTGTGCACCGGACTGTCCGGTGAGCCAACGGTCGACCGGGCCAACGGTCGGCCGCGCGATCTGCGCGAGACACGTGGCCGAGCTAACGGTCGGAAGGGGGGCACCGGACTGTCCGGTGTGCACCGGACAGTGTCTGGTGCGCCAACGGCTCCAAAGCGCCAACGGTCGGCTTCGCCAAATAAGGAAGGAGATCCGCACCGGACTGTCCGGTGCGCCAAGCGACAGAAGGCAAGAATTGCCTTCCTGGAATGCACTCAACGGCTCCTAGCTACCTTGGGGCTATAAAAGGGACCCCTAGGCGCATGGAGGAGAACACCAAGCATTCTCTAAGCATTCCTAAGCACCAAGACTTCGATTCCGCGCATTTGATTCTTTGCGATAGCAATTAGAGCTCCATTTGAGTTGTGAACTCGCTAAGTTGTGTTGTGAGCTCTTGTTGCGACTTGTGTGCGTGCTGGTACTCTGATTTCATGTCTTGTTTGTGTTGCTCATCCCTCCCTTACTCCGTGCTTCTTTGTGAACTTCAAAGTGTAAGGGCGAGAGGCTCCAAGTTGTGGAGATTCCTCGCAAGCAGGATATAGTAAAGTGAAAGCAAAACACCATGGTATTCAAGTGGGTCTTTGGACCGATTGAAAGGGGTTGATTGAAACCCTCGTCCATTGGGACGCCACAACGTGGAGTAGGCAAGTGTTGGACTTGGCCGAACCACGGGATAAACCATCGTGCCATCTCTGTGTTGATATCTTTGTGGTTATCGTGTTGTGCAAGTTCTCCTCTCCAGCCACTTGGCTTATTCATGCTAACTCCTAATCAAGTTTTGCGGATTAAGTTTCAAGTTTTTACAGGATCACCTATTCACCCCCCCTCTAGGTGCTCTCAATTGGTATCAGAGCCGTTCTCTTCAAGAAAGGGACTAACCGCCCGAAGAGATGGATCCTAGGGGCAAAGGGATGGTGGTCAACGATAAGGAGAAGGAGTCCTTCGTCAACGAGCCTAAAGATGACAAGCCTACCGACTCGGGCTCGGGCCACAAACGAAGAGATGGGAAGAAGAAGAAGACGAGGCGCATCAAGGAGATCGTCTACTACGACGACAGCGACGAGTCCTCTTCTTCCCAAAAGGACGACGACAACGTCTACGAGAATAAGAAGACGGTTAATTCAAACTTCTCTTTTGATTATTCTCGTATTCCTCAAAGTACCAATGCTCATTTACTCTCCATTCCACTTGGTAAACCTCCTCATTTTGATGGAGAGGACTACGGATTTTGGAGTCACAAAATGCGTAGTCACTTGTTCTCTCTCCATCCTAGTATATGGGAGATAGTAGAGAGTGGAATGAAATTTGATAGCTCGGATAGTCCTTTGTTTATCAATGAACAGATTCATAAAAATGCATAAGCTACTACTGTGTTGTTAGCCTCATTGTGCAGGGACAAGTATCATAAGGTGAGCGGCTTGGACAATGCCAAGCAGATCTGGGACACCCTCAAGATCTCACATGAGGGGAACGACGTCACCATGCTCACCAAGATAGAGTTGGTGGAAGGCGAACTCGGGAGATTCGCGATGATAAGAGGGGAGGAGCCAACCTAGACGTACAACAGGCTCAAAACCCTCGTCAACAAGATAAGGAGCTATGGAAGCACGCGATGAACGGACCACGACGTTGTCCGCCTAATGCTAAGGTCCTTTACCGTCCTTGATCCACATCTTGTGAACAATATTCGTGAGAATCCTAGGTACACGAAGATGACGCCCGAGGAGATCCTTGGAAAATTCGTAAGCGGGCGGATGATGATCAAGGAGGCTAGATACGTCGACGATGCATTAAATGGTCCAATCCAAGAGCCTCAAACTATTGCTCTCAAGGCAACAAGGAGCAAGGAGGCACTACCTAGCAAGGTGGCGCAAGTTGAGGCGGTCGGGCTTAATGATGAAGAGATGGCCCTCATCATCAAGCGGTTCAAGACGGCGCTAAAGGGTCGCAAGGAGCACCCCAACAAGAACAAGACGAAGGGGAAGCGCTCCTGCTTCAAATGTGGTAAGATTGGTCATTTTATTGCAAATTGTCCCGATAATGATAGTGACCAGGAAAAGAAGAGTGGAAAGTGGGAAAAGAAGAAGAACTACAAGAAGGCGAAGGGCGAGGCACATCTTGGAAAGGAGTGGGATTCGGATTGCTCCTCGTCCGACTCCGACAATGAAGGACTCGCCGCCACCGCCTTCAACAAGTCATCCCTCTTCCCCAACGAGCATCACACTTGCCTCATGGCAAGGGAAAAGAAGGTAAGCACTCGTAATACTAGTACTTATGCTTCTTTAAGTGAGGATGAGTCTAGTGATGATGATGAAATAGATTATTCATGTTTGTTCAAAGGCCTAGATAGAACCAAGGTTGATAAAATTAATGAATTAATTGATGTCTTGAATGATAAGAATATGTTATTAGAAAAGCAAGAGGATCTTTTGTATGAAGAGCATGATAAATTTGTTAGTGCACAAAATTCTCTTGCTCTAGAAGTTAAAAGGAATGAAATGCTTTCTTGTGAACTATCTACTTGTCATGAAACCATTTCTACTCTAAAAGGTGTTAATGATGATTTAAATGTTAAACTAGAAGTAGCAAATAAATCTAACTCTTGTGTAGAACATGTTATAATTTGCAATAGGTGCAAAGATTTTAATGTTGATGCTTGTAGTGAACACCTAGCTTGCATTTCTAAATTAAATGATGAAGTGGCTAGTCTTAATGCTCAACTTAAGACTAGCAAGAGTGAATTTGACAAGCTAAAATTTGCAAGGGATGCCTACACGATTGGTAGACACCCCTCAATTAAGGATGGTCTTGGCTTCAAGAGGGAAGTCAAGAACTTAACAAGCCAAAAGGCTTCCATCTCCGCCAAGGAGAAAGGGAAGGCCCCTATGGCTAGTAGTGCTCAAAAGAACCATGCCTTCATGTATCATGATAGGAGACATTCTAGAAATGGCTATAGAAGTTATAATGATTTTGATTCTCATGCCATGGTTGCTTCTAGCTCCTCTATTATGCATGATAGAAACTTGCCTAGAAGAAATGTTGTTCATGTGCCTAGGAAAACAAATAGTGAACCTTCTACAATTTATCATGCTTTAAATGCTTCCTTTGCTATTTGTAGAAAGGATAGGAAGATAATTGCTAGAAAATTAGGGGCAAAATGCAAGGGAGATAAAACTTGCATTTGGGTCCCTAAGGCTATTTGTACTAACCTTGTAGGACCCAACATGAGTTGGGTACCTAAGACCCAAGCCTAAATTTGCCTTGCAGGTTTATGCATCCGGGGGATCAAGCTGGATTATCGACATCGGATGCACAAACCACATGGCGGGGGAAAAGAGGATGTTCTCTTCCTACGTCAAGAACAAGGATCCCCAAGATTCAATCATATTCGGTGATGGGAACCAAGGCAAGGTTAAAGGCTTAGGCAAGATTGCAATCTCAAATGAGCACTCTATTTCTAATGTATTCTTAATTGAGTCGCTTGGATATAATTTGCTATCCGTAAGTCAATTATGTAATATGGGATATAATTGTCTATTCACAAATGTAGATGTGTCTGTCTTTAGAAGAAGTGATGGTTCATTAGCTTTTAAGGGTGTATTAGACGGCAAACTCTATTTAGTTGATTTTGCAAAAGAGGAGGCCGGTCTAGATGCATGCTTAATTGCTAAGACTAGCATGGGCTGGCTGTGGCATCACCGCTTAGCACATGTAGGGATGAAGAACCTTCACAAGCTTCTAAAGGGAGAACACGTGATAGGTCTAACTAATGTTACTTTCGAAAAAGATAGACCTTGTGCAGCTTGTCAAGCAGGGAAACAGGTGGGAAGCTCTCATCATGCCAAAAATGTGATGACAACATCAAGACCCCTGGCGTTACTTCATATGGACCTCTTCGGACCCGTCGCCTATCTAAGCATAGGAGGAAGTAAGTATGGTCTTGTTATAGTTGATGATTTTTCCCGCTTCACTTGGGTATTCTTTTTGCAGGATAAATCTGAAACCCAAGGGACCCTCAAGCGCTTCCTAAGGAGAGCTCAAAACGAGTTTGAGCTCAAGGTGAAGAAGATAGGAAGCGACAATGGGTCCGAGTTCAAGAACCTTCAAGTGGAGGAGTATCTTGAGGAGGAAGGAATCAAGCATGAGTTCTCCGCTCCCTACACACCACAGCAAAATGGTGTGGTAGAGAGGAAGAACAGGACGCTTATAGACATGGCGAGGACGATGCTTGGAGAGTTCAAGACCCCCGAGCGCTTTTGGTCGGAAGCCGTGAACACGGCTTGCCACGCCATCAACTGGGTCTACCTTCATCGCCTCCTCAAGAAGACTTCATGAAGAAGACGTTCCAACGGCCGCAATGCGCACCATGGCGATTGGAGATGTGAGGCCAATGGAACAAAAGGAGCAAGATCAACCTTCTTCCTCAACAATGATGCATCCCCCAACTCAAGAAGATGAACAGGTTCATCAAGAGGAGGCGTGTGATCAAAAGGGAGCACAAGATGATCAAGTAATGGAGGAAGAAGCACAACCGGCACCTCCAACTCAAGTCCGAGCGATGATTCAAAGGGATGATCCTGTCGACCAAATTTTGGGTGACATTAGCAAGGGAGTAACTACTCGATCTCGATTAGTTAATTTTTGTGAGCATTACTCTTTTGTCTCTTCTATTGAGCCTTTCAGGGTAGAGGAGGCCTTGCTAGATCCGGACTGGGTGTTGGCCATGCAAGAGGAGCTCAACAACTTCAAGAGAAATGAAGTTTGGACACTGGTGCCTCGTCCCAAGCAAAATGTTGTGGGAACCAAGTGGGTGTTCCGCAACAAACAAGACGAGCACGGGGTGGTGACAAGGAACAAGGCACGACTTGTGGCAAAAGGTTATGCCCAAGTCGCAGGTTTGGACTTTGAGGAGACTTTTGCTCCTGTGGCTAGGCTAGAGTCCATTCATATTTTGCTAGCATATGCCGCTCACCATTCTTTCAGGTTGTTCCAAATGGATGTGAAGAGCGCTTTCCTCAATAGGCCAATCAAGGAGGAGGTGTACGTGGAGCAACCCCCTGGCTTCGAGGATGAACGGTACCCCGACCACGTGTGTAAGCTCTCTAAGGCGCTCTATGGACTTAAGCAAGCCCCAAGAGCATGGTATGAATGCCTTAGAGACTTTTTAATTGCTAATGCTTTCAAGGTTGGGAAAGCCGATCCAACTCTTTTTACTAAGACTTGTGATGGTGATCTTTTTGTGTGCCAAATTTATGTCGATGACATAATATTTAGTTCTACTAATCAAAAGTCTTGTGAAGAGTTTAGCAGGGTGATGACTCAAAAGTTTGAGATGTCGATGATGGGCGAGTTAAGCTATTTCCTTGGGTTCCAAGTGAGGCAACTCAAGGATGGGACCTTCATCTCCCAAACGAAGTACACGCAAGACTTGATGAAGCGGTTTGGGATGAAGGACGCCAAGCCCGCAAAGACTCCAATGGGAACCGACGGACACACCGACCTCAACAAAGGAGGTAAGTCCGTTGATCAAAAGGCATACCGGTCTATGATAGGGTCTTTACTTTATTTATGTGCTAGTAGACCGGATATTATGCTTAGCGTATGCATGTGTGCTAGATTTCAATCCGATCCAAGAGAATGTCACTAAGTGGCGGTGAAGCGAATTCTTAGATATTTAGTCGCTACGCCTTGCTTCGGGATCTGGTATCCGAAGGGGTCTACCTTTGACTTGATTGGATATTCAGACTCCGACTATGCTGGATGTAAGGTCGATAGGAAGAGTACATCGGGGACATGCCAATTCTTAGGAAGGTCCCTGGTGTCTTGGAGTTCTAAGAAACAAACTTCCGTTGCCCTATCCACCGCTGAGGCCGAGTACGTTGCCGCAGGACAGTGTTGCGCGCAACTACTTTGGATGAGACAAACCCTCCGGGACTTTGGCTACAATCTGAGCAAAGTCCCACTTCTATGTGATAATGAGAGTGCTATCTGCATGGCGGATAATCCTGTTGAACACAGCCGCACAAAGCACATAGACATCCGGCATCACTTTTTGAGAGACCACCAGCAAAAGGGAGATATCGAAGTATTTCATGTTAGCTCCGAGAACCAGCTAGCCGATATCTTTACCAAGCCTTTAGATGAGCAGACCTTTTGCAAGTTGCGTAGTGAGCTAAATGTCTTAGATTCGCGGAACTTGGATTGATTTATAGCATACATGTGTTTTATGCCTTGATCATGTTCCTTAAGCATTTTGTTGTTTATTTATGGTGCTCAAGTTGTACAAACACTCCCCGGACCTCACAAGTCCACTTGCAAGTGATGCACATATTTAGGGGGAGATGTGCTACAACTTGACCCTTTGAGACTAACTGTGTGCTTGAGTTGGCTTTATTTAGTCTCAAAGGAGGTTTGAAAGGGAAAAGGTGGACTTGGACCATGCAAGACTTCCACTGCACTCCGATGAAAGAGTAACTTATTCCAAGTTCATCCTTGTACTCTTATTGACTTTTTACTCTTAGTTGAAGATTTTGGTGAGGCAATGGGGTTAAAGGGCCAAAATTGATCCTGTTTTGGTGCTTGATGCCAAAGGGGGAGAAAATAAGGCCAAAGCAATAAATGGATCAGCTACCACTTGTGAATTTTGAAAATAGTAGAGTTAGAGTTTTTGTTTGTCAAAATACTCTTGTTTGCCTCTTATTGTCAAAAGTTGGTCTCTTGTGGGGAGAAGGCTTAATTATGGGAAAAAGGGGGAGTTTTTGAATCCTTGATCAATTTCTCGTGAAATATCTCTCTTTATGTTTCAACATGTGTGTTTGACTTAGAGATAGGAAATTGAGTTTGATTTGCAAAAACAAACCAAGTGGTGGCAAAGAATGATCCATATATGTCAAATTTGAATCAAAACAATTTTGAGTTCTTATTTGAAGTGATTTTGCACTTGTTCTACTTGCTTTATGTTGTGTTGGCATAAATCACCAAAAAGGGGGGAGATTGAAAGGGAAATGTGCCCTTGGGCCATTTTATAAGTATTTTGGTGATTTAGTGTCCAACACAAGTGCCTAAGTGTTAAATGGTGGACAAAGTACAAATCAAGTATAAAGGTATGTTTCTCAGACTTAGTACATTGTCTTAGAGACTAATGTATTGTGTATAAGTGCTGGAAACAGGAAAAATCAAGTTGAAATTAAAGATGGCTTTGTTCAGCCAAAGTCAGCTCTGTCTGGGTGCACCGGACTGTCCGGTGGTGCACTGGACAGTGTCCGGTGCGCCAGGCTGACTCAGGCGAACTTGCTGCTATCAGGAAGTGATTAACGGCGTACGGCTATAATTCACCGGACTGTCCGGTGTGCACCGGACTATCCGGTGAGCCAACAGTCGGCCAGGCCAACGGTCGGCCGCGTGATCCGCGCGAGACACGTGGCCGAGCCAACGGTCGGAAGGGGGGCACCGGACTGTCCGGTGTGCACCGGACTTTCCGGTGTGCACCGGACAGTGTCCGGTGCGCCAACGGCTCCAAAGCGCCAACGGTCGGCTTCGCAAAATAAGGAAGGAGATCCGCACCGGACAGTGTCTGGTGGTGCACCGGACTGTCCGGTGCGCCAGGCGACAGAAGGCAAGAATTGCCTTCCTAGAATGCACTCAACGGCTCCTAGCTGCCTTGGGGCTATAAAAGGGACCCCTAGGCGCATGGAGGAGAACACCAAGCATTCTCTAAGCATTCCTAAGCACCAAGACTTCGATTCCGCGCATTTGATTCTTTGCGATAGCAATTAGAGCTCCATTTGAGTTGTGAACTCGCTAAGTTGTGTTGTGAGCTCTTGTTGCGACTTGTGTGCGTGCTGGTACTCTGATTTCGTGTCTTGTGTGTGTTGCTCATCCTTCCCTTACTCCGTGCTTCTTTGTGAACTTCAAAGTGTAAGGGCGAGAGGCTCCAAGTTGTGGAGATTCCTCGCAAGCAGGATATAGTAAAGTGAAAGCAAAACACCGTGGTATTCAAGTGGGTCTTTGGACCGCTTGAAAGGGGTTGATTGCAACCCTCGTCCATTGGGACGCCACAACGTGGAGTAGGCAAGTGTTGGACTTGGCCGAACCACGGGATAAACCACCGTGCCATCTCTGTGTTGATATCTTTGTGGTTATCGTGTTGTGCAAGTTCTCCTCTCCAGCCACTTGGCTTATTTGTGCTAACTCCTAATCAAGTTTTGCGGATTAAGTTTCAAGCTTTTACAGGATCACCTATTCACCCCCCCTCTAGGTGCTCTCAGATATACCAAAAAATAAACTGCAAAAAGATTGTATGCTCCACTGGGGGATGTGTGTGGGCCTTCGGCGCAAATATCATTTTGCATGTCATTACATCATGTGCATAGCATAGCATCATACATCATATTGCATCAATGGCACAAGAAGGGGATGCAATGTTGACCTTCGGAAAGGTAGACAATGTTGACCTACAATATTGAGCTTCGGAGATTGTTTCGAGAAAGTGCCAAGGCACAAAATAAGTTTTCAAGAAATACAACTTCTTCACTTTGATATGAAAAGGAGATCCATTGTTCACAAAGCATAATGTTTTTTCGGAAACTGTATATTTTACGGAATATGGACATTCTTCACGAAGCATGAAAAGAAGGGAAGGTGTTTTTTCGCCGAAGGCTCAAAAACGGTATGTACGTAAAGTTTCATGCATCGTAAAGATTTGAATTATAAACAGCTTATGTATTACATTCAAAATTATAAAATATTACACACATTGTCCAGCAAATATTACATTTCAAATATCTTTACAGTAACAACTAATCTTCTTTTAAAACTACTTCTGCAGCTTCGTTTAATAGCTGATCAACAACTTTATCCATAATAGCTTCGGCCATTTTTCTAATTTCATCATCCTCATTTGCTTTGGGGTCCGCCAATGGCTCGGCGGGCTCTGGGGAGGAGATAGTGCGGCTGTGATGCAAACCGTAAATAAGTTCGAAGTTATAAAATTAGAACATAAAGTCAAAAGCTATTAATTAATACCTATTCGCCTCTCAAGATCCGCACTTTTCTCAGCGGCCTTTGCTACTTCTCTAGCATCGTGAATACCTTTTTCACTTTTCCTTATAATTTTTGAGCCATCTCCCGACCGCCATTTTCCCAGATGTCGGTGAAACATTTTCCACCAACCAAGCTTGCTTCGGCAGAGGGGTCTTTTATACCTTCAATGCATAACGCAGCCTCGGTCTGCGCCAAGGATTTCACATGTTCGCAGTCTCTCCTCTCCAAGATAGCGGCAATCCCCCTAGCACCCGAGAAGGCGCATATGTCCCCGCGGCCACTCAAAATTTCTTCAAAAGCTTCGGCCTCGTCGTTGATCTAGTCAATTGGACCTTCAGGATCTCCCAGTACGAAATTTCCTTCATTCGAATATGCGCCGACGCTGGCGAAACTAGTCTTAATTGTTTCCACACATTTCATGGATTTTTCATAACATCTTTCTTTTGAAGACCGAAGTTCTGCAGTTGTTTTCTCCCAATGATTTTTCCAAAAATCGCTGGCATCTCGGTCAGCTTCGGCAATTGCACACTTTAATTTTGCTTCAGCCAGTTGTTTCTGAAGATCTTCAATTTCGCACTTCTGGGCTTCAGCTTGGGCCTTGGAAGTAGCTTCGTCTTCTTTTATTTTATTAACCAATGAGTTTAATATTTTATCTTTCTCAAGACCTTCGTTCCTTAGCTCAATCACTTTGGAACGAAGGTTATTCAACGCCATGGTACATCCCTCGTCTTCAGCGCTTTTCTGCGCTCTGAGGGCATTGCTAAGAATAAGGCCCTGTAAAAGGAATGTGGTATTAAAAATAAGCACACGAATTTTTAAGCACACAAAAAGTTTATTTTTTCACCTTTAAGTTGTTGTACGCTAAGCTGTCGGCCAATTCATCTTTTGACAAAACTGATAGCCCGACTTCCAGAGTTGGGAATCCGAAGCTTCTTGCCATCTCCCGGCAGACAGAGATCTCCTTGCTATCTGGGAGACAATACAAGAAGTCTTCTTCTCCGCTGCCATTGAAAATCAATGCCCCTTTGGATATTTCAATTTTTGGGCATAGAATTGAGCCTCTTGCTTTTCTTTTTCAGTCAACTTTTTCCCCGAAGCATGTCGTAAAATATAATTGAAAGCTTCGAAAAATGCTTCGGGGGCGGCAGTGTCAGTTTCTTCAGCCAAAATTTGTTCTGCTACTTCTGTTTCTTTGGTTTCCAAGGATTTCACCTTGGCAGGCTCTGAAGGCCCAGCTTCAGTCTCAGCTTGGTGCTTTGTAGCTTCGGCACCAAAGGCTTCAATTTGCACTTTGGGAGTTTCGGCAATTTTCTTAGGAGTGGTGCTTGAAGACTTTATTGTCTCCAGTACATCCAGAACGTTAACCATCCTTTTTCTTTTGGGGGTCACCGCTGGACCTTTCTGAGTTTGTGGCACTCCAACTTCTGTCGAAGGGCTTAAAATTTCTGATATTTTTGTCCCTTCAGCTTTCGGCTCTTCAATTCTTTCAGCCTTCGGTGTTGCAGTCAGCTCTTCAGTTTTCTGCGCTGGCATAGAATTTTGGGCTTCAGTAGCCGAAGAAGCCTCGCCGACAAACTCAGGCACTATGGCCGGTTCAATAAAGCGCGGTCGGTGAGTAAGGACTTTTACCCTTTTCCTCTTCGGCATAGGCTCGCTTGGAGCAGCTGAAACATCGTCTTTCCCGAAAGTTGCTTCTTTTCTCTTTCGCCCCCGTAGAGGATAGCGGTAGTCAGGGTACACAAACCCAATAGCATCAAAAACTCGGTTGCATCTTTTCTTCTTTCGGCCTCCGAAGGCCGCAGATAACGTAGTATCTTCTGCCTTTGAGTATGGCCCAAGCAATTCATCGCTCGTAGCTTCAATACATTTCAGCAAATCATCATCTGGCTCGACAAATTTACCCTCGTATCTGAAGGTGAACTTCATCCTAATCAACCCACCTTCGTCAGGCTTAGTGATAGTTTCTTTTGGCATTTCCCACTTTTCTACAAGTGGCCAAACTCTGAAGGCTATGTGCTCTTGGACTAAATCCCTCGTGTCGATGAAAGAGCAGACTACGCCGAAGGCCCTCTGGCATTCTTTGACTGCCTCGTCAACATTTACCTTCAGTTTCCGGAGTCCGAAGCGCTGCCAGATAGGGCGCATGATGATATCTTTAACATCTTCTCGTGCCTTCAAATCGTTTTTCACATAGAACCATTCCTTCATCCAGTCCCCGGGCCATCTCTTCCAAAAAGTCGGCATGGGACAGCTTGACCCAGAGCGAGCACCGAAGCTATAACAGCCAAAATTGTTATGATATTGCTCTTTACCCCAGGGTTTCGTCTCATATAATAGCTCGTGCATATTGCAAAAGATTTTTGCATTTGGTTCCAAGCCCTGGCTCCTCACGGCCCAGACGAAGATTCCCATTCTTATGATTGCTTCGGGTGTAATTTGATGAAGGTAGACTTGATAGATCTTTAAAACCTCAACCACAAATTTACTTAATGGAAACCGAAGCCCAGCTTTAAAAAACCTTCGGAAGATCACAACTTCATTCTCTTCGGGAGTAGGCACAGTCCTCTCTCCGTCATCTGCTCGCATAGTAGACATGTCTCGAAAGTATCTCCCCCTCATGTTATCAAGATGACTCTGTTTAATACTTGATTTTCCAAAGACTGTGTGACTTGGTCGCCACGGCCGATCTTCGGAGTCTTCACCCCCACTTTCTACATCGTAACTGTCACTCTCACTGGTATCTTCAGATAAGCCTTCTAAAATTTCTCTAGTAATCTTCTCTATATTTGTTCTCGCTATCGTTTCAAGGAAGCCCAGATTCTTCTCCTCAGAAAGGCTCAGTTTCATTTCGGCAACAACTTTCTTTTCCTGAGACATCCTTTCGAAAATGCTGAAAATATGCTCTTAGGGCCGAAGCTAAAAATCTAGAAAGCTGGTCAAGTGTTTGTGGGCAACGAGCTGTTTGAGCAGGCAAAGCAAATGGCAAGAAGGCGTGCCAAATGATCTCGCGGTAGTAACATATTTATACACCCAGGGAATTGCAAGTGGGAGGGTCCCGCTTGCCATTAACTATTGCTATTCTAGCAAGAGGAAGGTGTTTTTTCGGACCTTCGACTTAGGGCCTTCGTCCATATCGCAATCTGAATTTATTATCCTAACAAATTAATATTGGAGGGGCTACTGTTGGGGGCCTTCAGCTTCCGAAGGTCCTCAAAAAAGTGATTTGACAATGTTTCTGGAGTGTAACACATGAACAGGTACCTTCGGACATGGACCCTTCGGACATGTCAAAATCGCTGTATGAAAAAACACAAGGAGAACGAAGGATGGAACAGAGCCGAAGCTGTGCGCAAGGAAGCTTGGGCATGTTGGCAGAAAAGAGGAAACCGACTTAAAGAGGAAAAGACTATCTAGACCCTGATAAATTACTATAGAGTTATTATCAAATGCAAAGGGCCTGGATGTAATTTTACATGGGCTGCGACCCGTGCCTATAAATAGGTGAACAGTACTCCTGTACTGTTCACGCTGACTTGGCATTTGCTTTTGTGTCACGCTTGCACTTTTGCTGTCCTTCAAGCTGAAGGTACACTTGTAGCTTAAATGTCATTTCTATTTTTCCATGTTAATAAAATAGAAATGAATTAATAATGATATATAAATGTTTATGTTATCCTTCATATTTCATGTGTTTCTCATTTTCACTATCATATACCGTAATCACGAAGGTACGTCCTTCATGACCTTCGTCCGATGATCGTTATATCCCAAAGGAAATAATGCTTCGAAGGACGAAGGACTTTAACATTTAACAATTTCTGTGTTGCCTTGTTCTTAATTCATAGCATTTAAGGACAAGTCCCCAACAGGAGCAATACTGCAGTCATGGTGAAATCCTTCGTCATGGCAGTCAAGAATGTTGCACAAACCTGGTACTCTTCTCTTTGGCCAGGAACAATATCATCATGGCAGAAGCTCAAGGACATGCTGATCACCAGTTTCCAAGGGTTCCAGATGAAGACGATTACTGCTCAAGCTTTGTTCCAGTGCATGCAAGACCACGGAGAATACCTCTAGGCGTATGTCCGAAGGTTCTTGCGTCTGAGAGCACAAGCGCCCATAGTGCCTAATGAAATTGTCATTGAGGCCATGATCAAAGGGCTTCGGCCTGGACCTACGGCTCAATACTTCGCCAGGAAACCCATCAGACTCTGGAGAAGCTACTTCAGAAGATAGATGAGTACATCCGTGCCGATAATGATTTCCGTTAGAGAAGGGAAGAAGCTTGCAGGGTTTCTGAGATGACTAGGGGCTTCGGAGGAAGAATCCACCCTAGGCATGTCAGATCAATCCACAACTCTAGTTAGAGTGATGACAGAGGAAGCCAGTTTTAGAGGCCACAACACAGCTCACAATCTTCAGGACAACAGCTACCAGCTCCAAGGGACAGAGGCGGCAGGGGCTTCAGAGAAAGATTTGGGGATCAGCCCAGGAAACTCTATTGCTTATTCTGTGGTGAAGACAAGGGCCACACTACAAGAACATGTCAGGTCACCATTCAGAAGCAAAAAGAGATTGCCGAAGCAGAAGCGTGGCAGAATCAGCCGAAGCAGGTTTTACATACTACTTCGTGCTACTCTCCCTATATACCAGAATACGTGGGTAATCAACCAGCAGCTTCCGTTGCTTCGGCAAGTCATTCACAAGCTTCTTGGCCCTAGCTCCCACTACCACCACCATTGCCACCTACTCATACCCGAAGCCAGCAGCCAGAAGGGCACCAGCACGCCCAACAGCAGCGCGACTTTAGAGAGGAGTCCGAAGCTCGTACAGTCAATAGCACTATACCAGAATCGAAGCATATATACTGAGGAATATCCTACTTTTGATGTACTTTTATCTTTTATGTCATTTTACTTTTGTGTGAGAAAAAAGTAATGAAGAACTTAATTTCAATTTCTTGTAATAATTATGCCTGCACCAGAGTGAAATATATCTTCCTCATGGATTTTTGAAGCTCGAAAGACGTCTAAGAAAGCGGAGTAAAATTCTGAAGCTCAAAAGTCGTTCCTAAAGGAATGCAGAGCCAAAAATTATGATATGAAACTATAAAAAGTCATTCCTAAGGGAGCACAGCGTAAGTTTTCTGCCCAAAAGTTGTTCCTAAAGGAATGCAGAGCCAAAAATTATGATTCGAAGTTGCAAAAAAGTTGTTCCTAAGGGAGCGCAGTGTAAGTTTTCTGCTCAAAAGTCGTTCCTAAAGGTACAGAGCCAAATACCACCGAAATATAAGGTGAAGAAGCTCAAAAGTCATTCCTAAGGGGATGTAGAGCTTAAATGCCACCAAAATATAAGGTGAAGAAGCTAAAAAGTCGTTCCTAAGGGGATGTAGAGCTTAAAGACTCAAAAGACGTTCCTAAGGGGATGTAGAGTCTTATGTATTCCAGTGTGGGCGCGTGGGTGTGTGTCTTTGGCATCGTCATCATTTTGCATCATATCATCATATCATTTCGCATAACATTACATCATACATCATATTGCATTAACGACACAAAAATTGAATACGACCTTCGGCAAATGCTTTGTCAAAATGAAAATGTGCTGAGGCACGAAGTAAGCTTCGAGAAATACAGTTTTATCAGACTTGCCATAGAAGGGGTCTCTTTCTTTACGAAGCATGAAAAGAAGGGAAGGTGTTTTTTCGCCGAAGGCTCAAAAACGGTATGTGTGTAAATTTCACGCATCGTAAATAAATATATTACGGTAATTTACATGTCTCATCAATTGTTCCATACACCAAATGTTACAAAGTATTCTTACAATAAAGTTACAAAGTATTATTACAACAAAGTCTACTCTTCTCTAAGGATCTTTTCTGCGGCTTCGTTTAATAACTTATCGACAACTTCGTCAATAATAGAGTTTGCAATGCTTATAACATCCAGTGCTTCCTTCATCTCCGGATCAGCCAGGGGATTGTACGGCTCCGGCGGTGGTGATAACTCAGCTATAGTAGGTAAACTATTAGTTTGAAGCCATAAAGTAAGTACCGAAGTTAAAATTCAAAAAACAATACCTATGCGCCTTTCGCGTTCAGCAGCCTCTTCAGTTCGCCTAGCTTCTTCTCGGGCGTCATGGGTGTCTTTTTCATTCTTTTTTATAATTTCGTTGGCCAATTCTCGGCCACCATTCACCCAGACATCAGAATAAAATTTTCCGCCCATCAAAGTCGCTTCGGCTGAAGGATCTTTTGTATCGTCTATGGAGAAGGCAGCTTCAGCTTGGGCTGTAGTTTTGACGTGATCGCATCCAGCCTTCTCCAGAATAGTCGCAATCCCTCGGGCACCGGAGAAAGCGCAGATATCTCCGCGATCGTTCATAATTTCCTCAAAAGCTTCGTCTTCCCCACTTATCCACTCAATAACGCCCTCGGGGTCGCCTCGGATGAAATTTTCCTCAGAGGAATACGCACCCACTTTGGAAAACCTAGTTTTTAGTTTCTTCACGCAATCCAAGGATTTTTCAAAACATCTTTCCTTGGATTCGTGAAGCTCCTCAATATTTTTCTCTAGCCTGGCCTTCCACCATTCGTTGATTTCTTGGCTGGCCTTTGCGACCTCACAATTTTCTTTGGCTTCGGCAAGTTGTCTCCGAAGGTCTTCAACCTCGACTTTATGAGCTTTGGCCTGGGCATTGTATTTCGCCTCATCCTCCTTCACCTTGCTCACCAATGAAATTAAAATCTTATCTTTCTCCAAACCTTCGTTTCTCAGCTCAATTACCTCTAAGTGAAGGTTGCTGAGAGCTATTGTGCAGCTTTCGTCTTCGGCGTTCTTTTGTGCCCTCAAGACATTGCTAAGAATTAAGCCCTGCAAGAAAACGAAAGGATTAAGCATGACAATGAAATACTTTATTTCCAACTTTAAAGTTAACAGCTTATGTACCTTTATACTGTTGTATGCATGGCTATCAGCAAGATCATCCTTCGACATGGCCGAAAGACCTTCCTCAAGCTTCAGTAATCCCATACTTTTGGCTATCTCCCGGCAAACGGATATTTCTTTGTTGTCCGGTAGACAGTATAGGAAATCATCTTCGTCAGTGCCATTGAACACTAAGGCCCCCTTCGGATATTTTAGTTTCTGAGCGTAGTGTCTGGCTTCTAAAATTTCTTCTTTAGATAATTTTTTCCACGAAGCATGTCGAATAATGTAATCAACATCTTCGTCCGGAGCTTCGGGGGCAGGAGATTTAGCTTTTTCTATCATATCTTGCCCTGCTGCCATGCCGGTATCTGGAGTTTGCTGCTCAGCTTTATCCTCAGGCGCGGCAGCCTTCGTCTCAATGGGCACTGAAGGCCCAGCTTCGGCTTCGGCCTGGACTTTGATAGCTTAGGCAACTTTGTAGGAGCAGGGGTCAAGGCTTTTGTGGTCTCCATGACAGCATCTAGCACGCTGGCCATCCTCCTCTTGGGAGTTGCGGCAGGAGCCTTTGGCACTTTCGGCAATTATGCCTCTGCTGGTGGGCTCAGAATTTCCGGCATTATCACTGTTCTTTTCAATTTTGGCTCTTCGGTCGCATCATCTTTGGCTTCGGTTGGCCCGACTATAAGCACCTTTGGCACTACAATAGACCCTTCAGCGCTCCGAGCGGCGGGAGCGGCTTGTTCTGCTTCGGCAGTGGAGGAGGTCCCCTCACCAAATTCAGGCACTACGACCATTTCAATATATCGAGGCCGGTGCGTCAAAACCTTCATTTTCTTGCCCTTTGGCATAGTGGTGGTGGCCGAAGCAGCAGTTTTCCTCTTTTTTCCTTTCCTCAAGGGGTAGCAATAATCAGGATATACGAAGGCAATTGCATTAAAAACCATGTTTAATCTTTTCTTACCCCGACCCCTGAAGGCTGCAGACAAGGCATCATATTCGGCCTTGGAATATGTCCCAAGTAGCTCGTCGCTGGTAGCCTCAATGCATTTCGTCCAGTCATCATTTGGTTCGTCAAACTTCTCTCTGAATCTGAATATTCAATCAAACTAGGCCACCTTCACTGGATTCAGCAGTAGTTTCCTTCGGCATTTCCTAGCTATCCACAAGTGGCCACACCCTATAGGCTATGTGCTCTTGGATTATATCTCTTATGCCAATGAAAGCACAAACATTGCTAAAGGCCTTTTGGCACGCTTCGACGTCACTTTCAATAACCACCTTCGGCCTTCGGAGGCCGAAGCGAGACCAGATGGGGCGCTGGATAATTTCCTTAATATCCCCCCTTTCAATTAGATTATTTTTAACATAAAACCATTCCTCCATCCAGGCCCCGGGCCATCTTTTCCGGTATGTTGGCACCGAGTAGCTTGCATTAGAGCGGGCAATGAATCCATAACAACCGAAGTTGTTGTGATACTGTTCTTTGCCGGTCGCCTTCGTCTCGTACAAAAGTTCATGCATACTGCAAAAACACTTTATGCTCGGTTCTAGCCCTTGGCTTCCTACATCCCAAACAAACAAGCCCATCCTAATTATAGCTTTGGGGGTAAGCTGATGAATAAAGATCTGCAATATCTTCAGCACTTTAACCACAAATTTGCTCAACGGGAACCGAAGGCCTGCCTTCAAAAAGCCTCGGTAAACAACAACTTCATTTTCCTCAGGAGCAGGGGCAGTGCTGTCTCCTCCAACCCTCACAATAGACATGTCGCGAAAGTATCTTCCTCTCATGGTGTCAATATTACTTTGTTTAATGGTCGATTTTCCGAAGATAGTATGGCTTGGCCGCCAGGGCCGGTCCTCAGAATCTTCATCTCCACTTTCCACATCATAATCATCACTGTCATCAGAATCTTCAGACAAACCCTCCATTATCTCCTTAGTGATTTTCTCTGTATTCATTTTTGCCGTAGACTCATAAAAACCAACAATAAAAGGATCCGCAACTTTCTTCTCTTCATACAACTTCTTCTCCTCAGTTATCTTCTTCTCCTCAGTCATCTTCTTCTCCTCAGACATGGAGCAAGCACGTCTTTAAACCGAAGCTCGAAAATCAGGCAAGAGCTGATAAAGCAAGAGCTAAAAATTTGAGAAAATAATGCAAACAGCAGAAATAGCGTATCAAATGCTACCGCTGTGGGTTCCTATTTATACGCCTAGCGCTTTGCAACTTGGCGGGCCCCGTTTGTCATTGACTTTTGCTATTCTAGCGAAGGGAAGGTGCTTTTTCGAACCTTCGGCTTAAGGCCTTTGTTTACGTCGCAGTATAAATTCGTTGTTACAACAAATTAATACTGCGAGGGGCTACTGTTGGGGGCCTTCATCTTTCGAAGGTCCTCAAAAACACGACTAACATGTTTTCCAAGTATAATACATTCATAGGGACCTTCGGCCTTGGGATGAAGCTGTACATGATATGAAAAGCGTGGTCTGGGAGAAGGATGAACCAGTTCCGAAGCTACGCGTGGAGAAGCTTCGGCTTAGCGATGGAAAATGAAACCGACTTAAAGAGGAAAAGGCTATCTAGTCCTCGATAGATTGTCCTTAAGTCAATAGTAAATATCAAGGGCATGGATGTAATTTTACACAGGTTGTGTCCTGTGCCTACAAATAGATGAACAATATCATTGTACCGTTCACCCTGACTTGTATTCACTCGCACGTCGCACTTGATTTCTTACCTTCTGTCAAGCCAAAGGTACAAATGTAATTTAATGTTGTTAATATTTGTCCATGATTGGATAATGAGAATATAAATAATCTGATGATTTAATGTGATTATTTATGTTATTTTCCATATTCCTTATGTTCCTACTTTCATTATTATATACTGAGATGATGAAGGTATGTCCTTCATAACCTTCGTCTGTAGATCATTATATCCTAAGGGAGATAATGCTTCGAAGGACGAAGGTCTTTGACCATTGACATTTTGTGTTGCCTTGTTCTTAACTCATAGCATTTGAGAATAAGTCCCCAACAACTATGCCCTACTAATGGAGCAATCGGCTTAAGTCGAAAACGCCTTAAGTCGGTACGACATGCTCACACTTACATAACTTAGGGTGATCACTATACCCTACTAACGGAGCAATCGGCTTAAGTCAGAAACGCCTTAAGTCAGTGCGACATGCTCACCCTTACATGACTTAGGGTGATCAATGTGCCCTACTAACAGAGTAATCGGCTTAAGTCGGAAACACTTAAGTCGGTGCAGCTTGCTTTTGCGTACACAAGTGAGGGTGATCACTATACCCTAGTAGCAAAATAGCCTACTCGAATCGGGAGTGCTTCGAAGAAAAATAACACGCTCGCATTGTCAAGAGTGTTTTCATCACCCTGCTAACAGAATGATCAGTCCAAACATAGTACAATTACATACACACAAGAACTCATGCCACACTTTTTCTCTAAAAAGTACTAACTCAATGAACAAGTGTTTTTTTCAAGCAAATCATTCTGCTGGAGCATTCTTGCAGGAAGCCTCGACTGCAGGAGTAGCGGAAGAAGATGGTCGGCTTACGACATCAGGCGCGACAACAACATCAGCAATAATGTCTCCAGGCACCGCGAGCCAGGCCTCCTCATCAAGATCCGCCCGGCGCGAACAGCCTTATCCATGGCCTTGTCGCACATCACCTTCATAACAACGCGATCGTCCTCCAAGGCCTTGATATGGAGGCGGGCGGCCTCTAGCTCCTGAGTAACAAGCTTCTTGGAAGCGCGCAGCTCCTTGATGACAGAATCTTTGGCAGACAACAGCTTGCCTAGTCGGGACACTTCATCCTAGGATGCCCTCAGTTCACCGCGATGATGGTCCAAGTCCAACATGGTAAAACGTTGACTCCTCTCTAGAATGGTCAAGGAAGTGTTGGCATCACGGTATAGCTTGTCCAGATTGTCACGAGAAACATCGAGTGCTCGTTTTTCCTCCTGCAAGCAAGAACAACACTGAGCATCGAAGCAAGGGAAGCAAAACAGAAGCAGCCAAGGGAGTTTACCTCATATGCCATCTCCTCGGAGTCAAGCTATGCATTCAGGGAAGAGTTTAAGGAGCGAGCACTGTCCAAGAAAACAGAGGTTTGGCTCAAGTCGGCCTGACTCTGGGTATACTTCTCTTCAGCATCATAGCATCACCAAGCCAAATCTGATTGTTGGGGACTTGTTCTCAAATGCTATGAATCAAGAACAAGGCAACACAAAATGTTAAATATCAAAGGTCCTTCGTCCTTCAAATCATTATTTCCCTTCAGACATAATGAATTTAGGACGAAGGTCATGAAGGACATACCTTCATAGTCATGATAGAAAATGGAGAATCATTCAAACAAAATATAGAAAGTGACACAACTATTGTAAACATTATTATTAATCTATTTCTTATTTTTATTACTTGTTTGAACAAGAATAAATTACAAATATACCTTCGGTTGAAGGAAAAGAGTACAGGCGTGACGCAAAAGTGAATGCCAAGTCAGCGTGAACAGTACAAGGATACTGTTCACCTATTTATAGGCACGGGTCGCAGCCCATGCAAAATTACAATAATGCCCTTTACATTTATCAATAACCCTATAGTAATTCTTCGAGGTCTAGTTTGGCTTTTCATCTTTAAGTCGGTTCCCCTTTTCTGCTATCATGCCGAAGCTTTCCTGCGCACAGCTTCGTGATTATCTAGACCTTCGTCATAATCTTCTTTCGTCTCGTTCAGGCTTCGTCCTGACTATGCTCTTGTATACTCATGATCCGATTCCGAAGATACCTGCTCACATATTTCACTTGGAAAACATTGTAAAATCATGTTTTTGAGGACCTTCAGAAGCCGAAGGCCCCCAACAGTAGCCCCTCGCAATATTAATTTGCTGGAATGATAAATTTATATTGCGACATGGACGAAGGCTTTGAGCCGAAGGTCCGAAAAAACACCTTCCCTTTGCTAGAATAGCAACAGTCTTTGACAAGCGGGACCCTACAGTTTTCGACATAATGGGCGTATAAATAGGGGCTCACCACAATTTATTTGGCACGCTCTCTTGCCATCTGTTTTGCCTGCTCAAATAGTTTTCTACCCACAAATATTTGGTTGCCTCCCTGGTTTTAAGCTTCGGAAGCGAGAGGAAAGAATTCCGAAGGGATGTCTGAGGAGAAGAAGGTTGCTACCGAAATGAAGCTGAGCCTTTCTGAAGAGATGCATCTGGGCTTTCTTGAGTCAATAGCAAAGACGAATACGGAGAAGATTACAAGGGAGATTTTAGAAGGTTTATCTGAAGATACTGGTGATAGCGACAGTTATGATGCAGACAGTGGGGGTGAAGATTCCGAAGATCGACCATGCTGACCAAGCCATTCAGTCTTCGGAAAATCAATTATTGGGCAAAGTCACCTTGAAAACATGAGAGGGAGATATTTTTGAGATATGTCCATTGTGAGAGCAGATGCCGGAGAAAGAACTGTGCCGACTCCCGAAGATGATGAAGTCGTGATCTTCCGAAGCTTTTTAAAAGCTGGGCTACGATTCCCTATAAGCAAATTTGTGGTAGAAGTTCTGAAAATATATCAGGTTTACCTTCATCAACTTACCCCTGAAGCAATAATAAGAATGGGAATCTTCGTCTGGGCTGTGAAGAGTCAGGGCTTAGAGCCAAGTGCGAAAAGCTTTTGCAATATACATGAATTGTTATACGAAACGAAGCCCTAGGGTAAAGAGCAATATCATAACAACTTTGGTTGCTACAACTTCGGTGCTCGCTCTGGATCAAGTTGTCCCGTGCCCACTTTTCAGAAGAGATGGCCCGGAGAATGGATGAAAGAATGGTTCTATGTAAAAAATGATTTGAAGGTTCGAGAAGATATTAAGGATATCATCATGTGCCCCATCTGGCAACGCTTCGGACTCTGGAAACCGAAGGTAGAAATGGATGAAGTAGCCAAAGAATGCCAACGAGCCTTCGGCGTAGTCTGCTCTTTTATTGGGATAAGGGATTTAATACAAGAACACATTGCCTTCAGAGTGTGGCCTCTTGCAGATAATTGGGAAATGCCAAAAGAAACTGTTAAAGAAACTGACGAAGGTGGGCTAGTCAGGCTGAAGTATACATTCAAGTACGGAGACAAGTTCGTTGAACCAGATGATGATTGGTTAAAGAGTATTGAAACTGTAAGTGATGAATTGCTTGGGATATATTCGAAGGCCGAAGACACTGCATTGTCAGCGGCCTTCGGAGGCCGAAAAAAGAAAAGACTCAATCGAGTGTTTGATGCAGTCGTGTTCGTCTACCCCGACTATCGCTATCCAATACGGGGACAAAAAAGAAAGGGCACAACTTCTGCAAAAGAAACAGCTGCAGCTGTTTCTAGCGAGCCAACGCCGAAGAGAAAAAGGATAAAAGTTCTCACACACCGGCCACGCTATATTGAACCAGCCACGGTGCCTGAGTTCACCGGTGAGACCTCTTCGGCCACCGAGGCTAAAGAGCCAACCCTGCTTCCAGAAATCACAGAAATGGCCGAAGTGCCAGCGATAGAAAAGATGGAAGAATCAAAGACGGAAGAAGCGAAAGCTTCAGCTGAGGGAGTGAAAATATCAGAAATTTTAAGTCCTTCAGAAGAAGTTGAAGCAGCAAAAATTAAAAAGGGACCAACAGTAACCCCAAAAAGAAAAAGAATGGTTAATGTGTTAGATGTTTTGGGAACAATTAAACTTCCAAGCACAACCCCAAAGAAGACTGCTGAAACTTCTGAGGCGCTTGCTGAAGTATCCGTTGCTAAAGCTCCGAAGCAACAGACTGAAGTTGAAACCGGGCCTTCAGAACCAACCATGGTAATACCTTTGGAAGCAGAAGAAGCAAAAATTGCAAAGGCAACCGAAGAAATGAAAATGTCAGAGCCAACTTTGGTCGAAGAAATTGATACCGCTGCCCCCGAAGCATCTTCCAAAATATACGATTATATCGTGCGACATGCTTCGGGGAAAAAGTTATCGGAAGAAGAAGTTTTTGAAGCTAATCACTATGCCAAAGAATTGAAATATCCGAAGGGGGCATTAGTGTTCAATGGGACGAACGAAGAAGATTTCCTATACTGCCTCCCAGACAACAAAGAGTTATCCGTCTGCCGGGAGATGGCTAGAAGTATGGGATTTCCGAAGCTCAAAGCTGGATTATGTGCTATGACGAAGGAGGATCTCGCGGATAGTCTTGCGTACAATAGCCTGAAGGTATGAAAATTGGGCGTTTGGAAATTTTATAATTCGTGACTCATTCTTTTATTCTTATACCAGCTCTTTTACATATAGGGTTTAATTCTAAGCAACGCATTGAGAGCACAAAAGAATGCCGAAGACGAGAGTTATGAAATCGCGTTCAACAACCTACGATCAGAAGTTATTAAACTAAGAAACGAAGCTCTGGAAAAGGATAACATTCTGCTCACATTGGTAGACAAGGTAAAAAAGGACGAAGCTGCCTCAAAGGCCCAGGCCGAAGCCCAAAAACGTGAAATTAAAGATCTTCAGAAACAGCTAGCTAGAGCTAAGGAAGAACTTATACTTGAAGAAACAAAACGAGAGCTTAGTGATCAATTGGCCAATCATTTAGAGATAAGGGTTAAGAAACTTCGCGCATCCCAGAGAAAATGCTATGTTAAATCCATAGAGTGCGTCAAGAAGATAAAATCCAGCTTCGCCAGCGTTGGCGCATTCTCTAGTGAAGAGAATTTTTCAAGAGGCAATCCTGAAGGTCCAATGGAATGGATCAGTCACGAAGCAGAGGCCTTCGAGGAAATCCTGAATAGCCACGGTGACATCTGCTTTTTCGGGTGCTAGAGGGATCGCTGCTGTTTTGGAGAAGAAAGGTTGCGAGCATGTAAGATCCTTGGCGCAGTCCGAAGCTACCTTGTCTTCTGAAGACATTAAAGACCCCTCGCCCGAAGCAAGCATGGTCGGCGGGAAATTCTTCACCGATATCTGGGACAACGGCGGCCGAGAAATGGCACAAGAAATTATTCAAAAGAGTGAAAAAGGCATCCATGATGCCAGAAAAGTAGCAGAAGCTTCGGAGAAAAGTACAGAGCCTGAGGGGCAAATAGGTATTAATTAGTGGTTTTTATTATGCTGTAATTTTTAATTCCAGACTTTGTTCGCTGTTTGTAATAGTAATATAGCCGTATCTTCTCTTCCCTCAGAAGCTGCTGAGGCATCTCCGGGCCCCCACCCGAAGGGGGACGATGAAATTAGAAAAATGGCCGAAGCCATTATGGACAAGGTTGTCGACCAGCTATTGAATGAAGCTGCAGAAATAGTGCTTAAGGAGGATTGAATGTTACTGTAGAAACATTTAGAACGTAACATGTGTAATATATTGTAACTTTGAATGTAATATATAATCTATAGTTTAATTCTTTACGATGCATGAAATTTTGCATACATACCATTTTTTGAGCCTTCGGCGAAAAAACACCTTCCCTTCTTTTCATGCTTCGTGAAGAAAATCCTTTCTATATCACAAGAATTTGCTTACTTCTCTAATGAAAAATGTCCAAGCTTCATGAAATATTCTCCAAAGCTATAAAAAAGTTTTGCATGGCATCTCCAATGAGGCTACACTTCATCTCGATTTGTCTTGTGCCTTAGCACGATTTTCTCTTTTCCAAAATATTCTCCGAAGACCAACACTGTATCCCCTTCTTGTTCCACATGCAATATGCTGTATGATGCTTATGTTATGCAGAATGATGTGATGATGTTATGTTATGCAAAATGATATTTGTGTCGCAAATACATATCCCTGTAATAGAGCACACACACTTTTTATCTCAGCGCTGACTTTTCGCTGTAAGCCTCCCTTAGGAGCTTCTTCGCCTTTTACTTTCAGCGGAATCAGCGTTTATTTTTCGCTCTAAGCCTCCCTTAGGAGCTTCTTCGCCTTTTACTTTCGGCGGAATCAGCGCTTATTTTTCGCTGTAGTTTTAGAAAACTTACTCTGTGTTCCCTTAGGAGCGACTTTTTACTGTTTCGAGGAATTTGTACTATGCCCGTTAGGACAAATGTTTGATAATACAAAGGTCCTTCATGCCACCATAAATTTGTATGCTTCGGCAAATCAAACCTATGGGAAAGACATATTTTTATTATGGTAATAGACGAAAATGTTACAAGAAATCGAAAAACGACAAAAGACACTTAAACTCCTCATAATTGTTTCTTACTAACAAAAAGGTAATACTGAATGTAAGAATGCGAAAGAACTGCTCTTGAAGTAGGATATTCATCAATAAATGTGCTTCGACTCTGGCACAGTGCTGTTTACTGTGCGAGCTTCGGACTCCTCTCTGAAATCCCTCTAAAGGTGAGTGTGCTGACTCCCTTCTGGCTACTGTCCTCGCTGCATCGGCGGCGGTGGTGGAGGATGCTGCCAAGATGCTTGGGGTTGGCTTGCCGAAGCGACAGAAGCTGTGGGGTGGTTGCCTACATATTCTGGAATATAAGGCGAATGATATGAAGCAGTATGCATGACCTGCTTCGGCTGACTTTGTTGCGCAGCTGCTTCAGCTATCTCCTTCTGTTTCTGGATAGTAACGTGACACATCCTGGTGGTATGGCCCTTATCTTCACCACAGAATAGGCAATAAATTTTTCTTGGCTGATCTCCAAACCTTCCCCCGAAGCCCCTAGCGCCTCTGCCTCTTGGCGCTGGCGGCCGAAAAGAACTTTGCTGCTGGCCCGAAGCTTGTGAAGAATATTGTGGCCTTTGCTGCTGACTCCCTCGATCATCAGTTTGAGCAGAGTTATGAATTGACCTAACGTGCCTCGGGTGAAATCTTCCTCCGAAGCCCCTGGTCATTTCAGAGAACCTAAATGCTTCCTCCCTTCTTTGGCGGAAGTCATTGTCAGCTCGAATGTATTCGTCCATCTTTTGGAGCAGCTTCTCCAACGTTTGTGGTGGCTTCCTGGCAAACTACTGCGCTGAAGGTCCCGGCCGAAGCCCCTTAATCATAGCCTCAATGACAATTTCATTGGGCACTGTTGGCGCTTGTGCCCTCAGACGTAGAAACCTTCGGACGTACGCCTGGAGGTATTCTTCGTGGTCCTGGGTACACTGAAATAAAGCTTGAGCAGTGACTGGCTTCGTCTGAAACCCTTGGAAGCTAGTTATCAGCATATCCTTCAACTTCTGCCAAGAAGTGATTGTCCCTGGCCGAAGAGAAGAGTACCAGGTCTGAGCAACGCTCTTGACGGCCATGACTGCCGTATTGCCACCATACGAAGATATGGTTGCTTCATAGCTCATCAGGAATTGCTTCGGGTCTGTATGACCGTCATACATGTGGAGCTGGGGGGGGCTTGTAAGACTGGGGCCATGGTGTAGCCTGTAATTCTGTTGAGAGAGGAGAAGCATCATCAAAAGCAAAGTTTCCATGATGGAAATCTTCATACCAGCCATCCTCATTGTGGAAGCCTTCCTGATGGAGCTCTCTTCGTGGAGGCCTTCGGCTCTGATCATCTTGAACAAGATGACGAACCTCTTCAGAAGCTTCGTCTATCTGTCTCTGAAGATCAGCTAGACGAGCCATCTTCTCCTTCTTGTGCTGCACCTGTTGCTGAAGGATCTCCAGGTTTTGGATCTCCTGATCCAGGTCATCCTCCGGAGGTGTTGGACTAACAGCCTTCCTCTTCTGGCTTCGGGCCTCTCTAAGAGAAAGGACGTCCTGATTGGGATCCAGCGGCTGTAAAGTACCAGCCCCTGTCGCTGAAGCTGTTTTCGGCGGCATGACGAAGGTGATGCTTGCCGAAAGTGTTCAAGACTCAAAAAATGGAAGTGAGTTCACCGGAGGTGGGCGCCAATGTTGGGGACTTGTTCTCAAATGCTATGAATCAAGAACAAGGCAACACAAAATGTTAAATATCAAAGGTCCTTCGTCCTTCAAATCATTATTTCCCTTCAGACATAATGAATTTAGGACGAAGGTCATGAAGGACATACCTTCATAGTCATGATAGAAAATGGAGAATCATTCAAACAAAATATAGAAAGTGACACAACTATTGTAAACATTATTATTAATCTATTTCTTATTTTTATTACTTGTTTGAACAAGAATAAATTACAAATATACCTTCGGGTTGAAGGAAAAGAGTACAGGCGTGACGCAAAAGTGAATGCCAAGTCAGCGTGAACAGTACAAGGATACTGTTCACCTATTTATAGGCACGGGTCGCAGCCCATGCAAAATTACAATAATGCCCTTTACATTTATCAATAACCCTATAGTAATTCTTTGAGGTCTAGTTTGGCTTTTCATCTTTAAGTCGGTTCCCCTTTTCTGCTATCATGCCGAAGCTTTCCTGCGCACAGCTTCGTGATTATCTAGACCTTCGTCATAATCTTCTTTCGTCTCGTTCAGGCTTCGTCCTGACTATGCTCTTGTATACTCATGATCCGATTCCGAAGATACCTGCTCACATATTTCACTTGGAAAACATTGTAAAATCATGTTTTTGAGGACCTTCAGAAGCCGAAGGCCCCCAACACTGATAAAGTAGCAGAGAAAAGCGCAAGATATAAGATAAGCAGAGCAATGAAAGCGAAAAAGGAAACTATGAGCTCACTAACCAATGTTTGATGCCTTCAGATCTTCTATCTGTTTTTGAAGCAGTAGAGGATTCCATAGCATCAAGGACGAAACTTGGTCGGGAACAGGAACGCCACAGGATTTTAGTTGGGCAGATACAGAGCCAAGAACATCCTGTGATTATAAAAATATAAGCAAAAAAGCTAGTTTGCCAATGTGAACGGTAAAAAGCAAAAGTTGATTCACCTGAAGGTTGGAGAGGAACAAAGGAAGACCCAAAGCAGGAAGAATTGATACATTGCTTGATGAGGGGATGTCAGCAGGAACGATATCAAAGGCATGACTCGGAAGAACCTCAGCCCCGTCAGCAGGTGGCATGTCACACCCAGATTTACGGGATAAAACCGGGTGCGTCTCATATGTGCGCCAAGGAAGAACAACACATATAATAACATAGTACATAGAGATAAATGTCATAAATATCATAAATGTACTTATTACATAGCGGAAGTCTTACAAAACAAATGATAAATATAAAACGAACTAAATACTATTTCCCTAGCGCCACAAAGCTGACTGGGAGACGCCACCTAGATCAATTCGAACTCCACGTTATGCGGCTCCTCTTCGACCACCTGTTCTTCTCATGTGGGGCGTGTGAGGCAGCAAGGGTGAGCTCACATATGTTCATCGCTCAATAAGTTGTGGGGAATAATGTGCATGAACTCACCAAAGGTGAGAGTTCATGTGAAGCGTAAGGCTGATCAATAAAATAAAGGTTGAAGCTGAGCATTGCTTTTATAAGTTACTCAAAATTTTATTAGCAGTTACAAGTGTGAGTAAATACCAAACCATAGTAATAATAAATAAAAGAAATAATAAATAATCCCAATGCGATGCAAATGACAAATTGAATTTAATTCCATAAATTAATCATGTGAGTGTCCGAGTTGCTTATGACTGTGAGCACGGCTAGTACACCAGTTTTACACTCTACAGAGGTTGCGCATCTTTACCCATAAGTCGTGTTACCCATTTGGCACGAGGTTGATCGGACCCCATACACCTCTACCAAGAAAGCGAGGCAGGGTTCCACTATGAGGCCTTTACAAAGTCATCGCAGCAAAATCAACCCAAGGACCTCCCTACACTGACCACTCCCCTACTGCCCTTGCCCCTATCGGGTAAGGTAGTCTTCCACTAGCTTTCCTAGTTAGTCAGCCAAGGGTGTCCCATACCACCCTTATGGTAGCACTATTTTCCGGGGTGGTTCTACATGTTCCCATTAACATAATGATCTTATCATGAACAATAAATAATAAACCGATAATAAAAAGTGTAATCATGAGTGACGTATATCTCTATACCCAAAACCACATAAAGCAATAGCATGTACTACCCAAAACATCGGTGGTAAAACAAGGTATACAGATAGCCAAACTAGGGTAACCTATTGGGTCCCATCAAAATTAACCTATGCAGATCATTATGATTAATAAGAACATGGTTGGGTAAAAAGAAGTGATCAAGGGCACAACTTGACTTCAACGAGCTCCTGCTCAGCAGTCTCCACCTGTTGAACCCATGGATCCTTTGTGGCTTGCTCGTCTACTCGCATCAATACAAACATACATAGTATAGCAAAATTAACATCACATCAAACCATAGAACAGAATGCATGATAATATTCTACGCTGTGTAACGAGATCGTGGGAACCAGAATCATTACATTCGGAGTTACGATTATTTAGTCATGAATTTCTAAAGTTATTAAGTACTTAGAATAGATTAATTCAAATGAACAATTTTAATTCAAGTTTTATGGCTAAACAGATATACTAAGTGGTAGACAATATTAAAACAAAATTAATGTCACTAGAATGAACTAATTTGGAGTTAAAATGAATTTTATATGAATTATACAAGTTTCTGGAATTATACTAAAAATCAATTTCCCTAATTATTTCTCTATTTTTATTTCCCTCTGGACTGCGCGTCAATTTTCGAGAAGTGTAGGGGCTAGCTGGTAAGTTATCCTGGACTGCGCGTCAATTTTCGAGAAGTGCAGGGGCTAGCTGGTAAGTTATCCTAGACTCAGTGAACAACCCGAGTGGACTGCGGGTTGGTTTTCTAAAAATAGAAGGGCTCTTTAGAAAATAGCACCGCAAAGGGGTACACGCCGATCTCGGCCGTTCGATTAGATATCAGCGACGCTCATCAGATCCGCATACAGCTGAATCGGTATGCAGCTAAATCCATAAGATCAGAAATCATCGGTCGTGATTTAATGAAACGTGATTCGCCCGACTACCACATGATCATAGATCCACGGTGGGGAATCCATCCAGGTGAAATGTTATACCCCGATCTATTCAGAGCCGCACATCGCGAAATCGAGGGCCTGACGCGTGCTACCCATTGCTCACCACCGCGCGAGCCAAACGCGGCGGCGCCGCCCGCGGTACGCAGCGGACGGGGTCGAGCGATTAGGCGCCCCGGTCCTAACTTCAAGTTAAACGGGTGCTACACGGAGATTGAAGCAGGTCAATCACGATGGGCCAACGTACCAGAGAAATCAGTCACCCGCGCGGGTTGTTCACAGGGAGCGGCGGATCCACGGTGGCGACACGCGATGGTGAGAAATTTCCGGCGACCGAGCCGTCGATTCCACCCAGGAACACCCCAATTCCCACGGTGTTGCACAGGCAAAATCGTCACAGTCCTCCTTGGAGGTTGAGCACGGACGAAGCAGCGATCACATGGCGGCGCACCGGCAATGCCCATGGTGGAGCCTGAACTCCGGTGAGAAATCCCCGTGTTACAAGCCCACGATTCGTCATGGATCTAGGCACTATACAATGCACAGAGGAGGACGAAAACATGGCGGAGGTTCCCACCTTGATTGGCGCACCCACACTCGTATGGGCCGCGCGATCGTAGAGGAAAGGGAGAAAATGGGCCGAGGCAGAGGATTGAGCCCAGCGCCCGTTTTCCATTTTTTTCTTTATTCTTTTCTTTTCTAGTTTGTTTTCCCTTTTTATTTCAAACCTAAAATTTGAATTCAAATCTCATGGCGACTTTGTACTCAAATTTTGAATGTATGGTTTGAACATATTATTATGGAATAAACTTATTTTGTTTATAAATTTATTTTGTATTAAATGGTCTTTTCTCTCTTCCTTCCCTATTTTCAACCCTAATTTCAAATTGGGGTTAATTTCACATCTCAAGTCATTATTTTATTTCTACTACTATTATTGTTATTATTATTTAAATGCACAAGCAAATAAAAATATCCAACATGATGCATAGCTTATTGAGGTGCCTTTATTTATTTATTTACTTTAAATATGGTTAATCTCATGATATAATTAGTAGATGGCCAAACATGTAACAAGATCATCTCTTTTATAATTTGGGTATTACAAAGAATCTCGTCCTCGAGATTTAGGAAGGACTAGGAAAGAGGTGGGGAAAATCTACGTGTAGTTCTTCTTCTCTCTCCCATGTAGCTTCATCTTCTCCATAGTGACTCCATTGCACTTCGCACATCTTTATCACTTTACTCCTTGTGACACGAGTCAAAGTATCAAGAATCTTGATAGGATATTCTATATAAGTCAGATCATCTTGAACACTAAGATCCTCCATTGGTAGTTGCTCTTTAAGTACCCTAAGACACTTCTTCAATTGGGATACATGGAAGACATCATGTACGTCCGCGAGATGATTGGGTAATTCTAGTCGATATGCAACTTCTAGTACTTGATTGGTTCTCCGCATACGGTAAGTTCTCCGCATACGGGGACATCTTCAAACTAGCCTGGTAGCTATTATTATAAGAGAACTCCGCATACGGTAAGCTCTTATCCCAACTACCGCCATGTTTAAGAGCACAGGCTCTTAACATATCCTCTAGTACTTGATTGGTTCTCTCAGTCTGCCCATCAGCTTGAGGATGGTAGGCCGAACTGAAATTCAACTGTGTCCAAGCACTCGTGCAACTTCCGCCAAAACTGAGAAGTAAACTGTGATCCCCGGTCTAACACAATCTTCTTAGGCACTCCATGTAGACAAACTATCTGAGCCATATACAACTCTGCTAGCTTGGCTCCCGTGTAATTAGTTCTCACAGGTATGAAGTGAGCCACTTTTGTTAGCCTGACCACAATCACCCAAATGGAGTCATACTCTGCAGGAGTGCGGGGTAGTCCCACAATGAAGTCCATGCCAATTTGTTCCCATTTCCACTCAGGTATTTTCAGTGGATGAAGTGATCCAGCAGGTCTCTGATGCTCGACTTTTACCCTTTGGCAAACATCACATTCTGCCACATGTGCAGCAACATCCCTTTTTAGTCCATACCACCAGTACTTTTGTTTCAAGTTTTGGTACATCTTGGTACTACCCGGATGGATGGAATAAGCTGAATCATGTGCCTCCTTCAATATGGTTTCACAAATACTATCAATATCAGGGACACAAATCCGGTTCTTGAACCATATCGTACCCTACCCATCTTCCATGAATTCTGGGCCTCTACCTTCAGTAATAAGATCCTGGATCTCTTGAATTTTAGCATCACCAATATGACCCTTACGGATTTCTTGCTCCAAGGTAGGTTCCAATTCAATGGTGACTCCTTCAGTGTGTGCAACAATTCCCAGGTTGAGTCTCCTAAAATCCTCAACAATCTCATCGGGTAGCTGGGCAACAATAGCGGAATGAACGTGCTCCTTTCGACTCAAGGCATCTGCAACTAGATTCGCCTTGCCCGGGTGGATAGTGAATCTCCAAGTCATAATCCTTTATGAGTTACAACCATCGGCGTTGCCTAAGGTTGAGATCCTTCTGAGTGAATATGTACTTCAAACTCTTGTGATCGGTGTACACTTGGCACTTGGTTCCCATAACATAATGTCTCCATATTTTGAGCGCATGCACTACGACTGCCAGTTCTAAGTCATGAGTGGGATAGTTCAACTCATGTTTCCGCAACTGATGAGGTGTGTAGGCAATCACGTGGACTTCTTGCATAAGCACACATCCCAAGCCCTGGCGACTTGCATCACAATATATATCAAACTTCTTCTATAAATCTGGCATCACCAACACTGGAGCAGTCATCAATTTAGACCTCAATTGATTGAAGCTTTCTTGGCATTCCCCAGTCCACTTAAACTCCTTGCCTTCTCTAACAATGAGGTCATAGGCTTAGCAATCTTGGAGAACCCTTCAATGAATCGCTGGTAATAGCCTGCGAGTCCCAGGAAACTCCGGACCTCCGAGACTGTACTTGGTATCTTCCAACCAACTATCGTTGTTACTTTAGCCGGATCCACAGAAATTCCTCCTTTGGAGATGATATGCCCGAGGAAATGCACTTCATCAAGCCAAAACTCACAATTGATAAATTTGGCGTAAAGTTGATTATCCCGTAACTTTTGTAGCATCATCCGTAAATGTTCCTCATGATCACTATCATTCTTGGAATAAATAAGAATGTCATCAATGAATACCATGACGAATTTATCGAGATACTCCATGAACACCTTGTTCATCAAATTCATGAAGTAGGCTGGTGCATTGGTTAAGCCAAACGACATGACTGTGAATTCATATAAACCATATCGGGTTGAGAAAGTTGTCTTGGGAATATCAGATGGCCTAATCTTTATTTGATGGTAACCCGATCGGAGATCAATCTTCGAGAATACCCTTGCACCTCTCATCTGGTCAAATAAATCCTCAATGCAAGTAACAGATACTTGTTCTTCACTATATCATCATTAAGGGATCTATAATCCACACACATCCTTTGCGAGCCATCTTTCTTCTGTACGAACAGAACCGACGCTCCCCAAGGTGAGGAACTTGGATGAATGTACCTAGCCTCTTGTAATTCCGTTAACTGCTTCTTAAGTTCCTTTAGTTCTTCTACGGACATCCTGTATGGCCATTTAGAAATAGGAGCATTCCCAGGTAAGAGATCAATGACAAACTCAACTTCTCTATCTGGTGGCATCCCTGGTAACTCCTCCGGAAAGACATCTGGAAAATCCCTAACCACACGGATGTTGTCACCAACAAACTTCCCATCTACTAAGAATACTGCACATCTGGTAGAGGTAGTTACTGTAATTTCAACTTCAAATATTTCTCCTTTAGGGTTAGTGAGTTCTACAGTACCCCTACCACATTGTATAACGGCCTTTGCCTTTCTTAACCATGACATAGCAAGGATCAGATCTATATTGCTTTCCTCTAATACTATAGGGGTAGCCCAAAATTCTCTTCCCATAATTGTCAATGTCAATCTATGTGTCATATAGTTTGCCTCAACGGGCCCTTTAGGTGTAATTACTACCATTGTTGTTTTCATATTTTTCAGTGGTAACTCATTTGTGTTGGCATATCGAACAGACATAAATGAATGTGTAGCACCAGAATCAAATAATATTGTTGCAGGAATTGCATTAATATAAAACATACCAAGTGTGATGTCAGCCCCTTCAGGAGTAGCATCAGCACTGACTTGATTAACCCTGGCAATAGAGAATCCCTTGCTAGGAGTTTGTTGCTTGTTCTGAGTTGGTGCACTGGAATTCCCCACCGGACAAGCATTTGCATAATGCCCAACCTGACTACAGCATGTAGGGTTTGTCTTCTGTCATGTAGGCCTCGACGGGGTGCCAATGGGGGCAGCTTGACGAGTGTGGGGTGTCTGTGGAGTCCCCTATGGAGCGTACTGAGCTAGGGGTGGTCCTCCTCCTGGATGAGCTGGTGTACCCTAGGGTGGAACATAGCGAGGACGAACGCTGCTGCTTCCCTGACCCTAGGATATCGCCTTCCTCTTCAAATCCCCCAGCTGAACACGCTTGTGTTCAATGGCTAGGGCCTTGTCAAGCAGCCTCTGAAATGATGGAAATGTGTGAGCCACTAGCGCATACTGCAGAGGTCCATTGAGTCCTTCGATGAAGTGTTCTTGCTTCCTCTCATCTTTAGCCACTTCATCAGGTGCATATCTTGAGAGCTGAATGAATCTGTCGCGGTACTCACTGGCTGTCATGCTTCCCTGCTTCAACGACATAAATTCTTTCTTCTTGATCTTCATCAGTCCAGCAGGAATATGATAGTTTCTGAACTCAGTAGCAAATTCCGCCCATGTGATAGTATCAATAGCATCGTGGGCAGCAATGTAAGAATCCCACCAATAAGTAGCAGGACCAGTAAGTCGACTAGAAGCATAGAGAACGTTCTCACGTCGGAGCACTATACAATAATCAACATCTTCTCCACATACTTCAGCCAATCATCAGCGAGCAGAGGATCTGGTGATCTGGCGAACGTCGGTGGCTTGTGGCTCATGAATTCCCGGTGCTTGTCTCAGGGTGGAACTGGTGGTGATGGAGGAGGCAATGGTGCTTGCTGCTGTTGCACCCTTCGCTCCTGGCGCATCGCCTCCCTCTCTTGGCGCATCTCTTGGCGTTCCTGTCACATCTACGCGTGCATATCCGCCATAGTATCAGCCATCTGTTGCATTATCCGCATCTGGGCTGCAACTGCGGGATCGGCTTCGGCTGGTGGAGGGTTTGGAGGATTCAGAGGATTCATCTCGGCTTGTTGTTGTTGTCTAAGTACCCTCCGGTTGTGTAGATTGGGGGGTAGATCAATTCCTCCTCCCTTCCTGCTATTGACCATCTGAGTTAGAAATGCATGGTAAGAAAGAAAGAATTGTAGGCAAGACGAGTAATTACAAGGCATGTTACTTTGGGGGATTTATTAGCTAAGTAGATTAGTGTGTCACCTACTAAAGCTAATACATTACCTTATGGTGGTACATGCTAAGATGCCCAACTATAATGTTTCAATCAACCAAATAAGCAAATCAGACATTTATCATTAGAACAATCAACCAACATTTTAAATAGAGAAAATATATTTTTTTAAATTTTTTCTTGGGTCTCCTATCTCTTTAGGGGGTCATGGATGTAGGATTCCAAAGTGTGAAATCCTCCTTGTCTTAGAATAGAAAAGGTAAGAATAATTAGAGTAGAATAGTAGAAGGTGAGACAGGATCAAGATAAGTATAGATACAACCAGAGTAAGGTGAGTAGGTAAGGGTTTTGTCCATTTCTATCTAGGTTTCGTCCTGCAGTCAATATTTCCTCTGATACCACTTCTGTCACACCCGGATTTACGGGATAAAGCCGGGTGTGTCTCATATGTGCGCCAAGGAAGAACAACACATATAATAACATAGTGCATAGAGATAAATGTCATAAATGTACTTATTACATAGCGAAAGTCTTACAAAATAAATGATAAATATAAACCGAACTAAATATTATTTCCCTGGCGCCACAAAGCAGACTAGGAGACGCCACCAAGATCAAGTCGAACTTCTCGTTATGCGGCTCCTCTTCGACCACCTGTTCTTCTCCTGTGAGGGGTGAGGCAGCAAGGGTGAGCTCACATATGTTCATCGCTCAACAAGTTGTGGGGAATAATGTGCATGAACTCACCAAAGGTGGGAGTTCATGTGAAGTGTAAGGATGATCAATAAAATAAAGGTTGAAGCTGAGCATTGCTTTTATAAGTTGGTCAAAATTTTATTAGCAGTTACTAAGTGTAAGTAAATACCAAACCATAGTAATAATAAATAAAAGAAATAATAAATAATCCCAATGCGATGCAAATGACAAATTGAATTTAATTCCATAAATTAATCATGTGAGTGTCTGAGCTGCTCATGACCGTGAGCACGCCTAGTACACCAGTTTTAGACTCTGCAGAGGTTGCACATCTTTACCCACAAGTCGTGTTACCCATTTGCCACGGGGTTGATCGGACCCCATACACCTCTACCAAGGAAGCGAGGCAGGGTTCCACTACGAGGTCTTTACAAAGTTCCACTTGTGTCAGAAAACCCGCTACAGTTTCTAGGAAGCTCTAGTGCAGGGATCTCTCGCCTGACCGCCATCGCAGCAAAATCAACCCAAGGACCTCCCTACACTGACCACTCCCCTACTGCCCTTGCCTCTATCGGGTAAGGTAGTCTTCCACTAACTTTCCTAGTTAGTCAGCCAAGGGCGTCCCATACCACCGTTGTGGTAGCACTATTTTCCTGGGTGGTTCTCCATGTTCCCATTAACATAATGATCTTATCATGAACAATAAATAATAAACTGATAATAAAAAGTGTAATCATGAGTGATGTATATCTCTATACCCAAAACCACATAAAGCAAAAGCATGTACTACCCAAAAATTCGGTGGTAAAACAAGGTATAAAGATAGCCAAACTAGGTTAACCTATTGGGTCCCATCAAAATTAACCTATGCAGATTATTATGATTAATAAGAACATGACTTGGTAAAAAGAAGTGATCAAGGGCACAACTTGCCTTCAACGAGCTCCTGCTCAATAGTCTCCACCTGCTGAACCCCTGGATCCTCTGTGGCTTGCTCGTCTACTCGCATCAATACAAACATACATAGTATAGCAAAATTAACATCACACCAAACCATAGAACATAATGCATGATAATATTATACGCTGTGTAACGAGATCGTAGGAACCAGAATCATTAAATTCGGAGTAACGATTATTTAGTTATGAATTTTTGAAGTTATTAAGTACTTAGAATAGATTAATTCAAATGAACAATTTTAATTCAAGTTTCATGGCTAAACAGATGCACTAAGTGGTAGACAATATTAAACAAAACTAATGCCACTAGAATGAATCAATTTGGAGTTAAAATGAATTATATATGAATCATACAAGTTACTAGAATTATTTTTGTACTAAAAATAATTTCCCTAATTATTTCTCTATTTTTATTTCCCTCTGGATTGCGCGTCAATTCCCGAGAAGTGCAGGGGCTAGCTGGTAAGTTATCCTAGACTCAGTGAACAACCCGAGTGGACTGCGGGTTGGTTTTCTAAAAATAGAAGGGCTCTTTAGAAAAATGGCACTGCGAAGGGGTACACACCGATCTCGGTCGTTCGATTAGATATCAGTGGCGCTCACCAGATCCGCATACAACTGAATCGATATGCAGCAAAATCCGTAAGATCAGAGTGCAACGACCGTGATTTAATGAAACGTGGTCCGCCCGACTCCCACACGATCATAGATCCACGGTGGGGAATCCATCTAGGTGAAACATTATACCCCGATCTATTCAGAACTGTACATCACGAAATCGAGGGCCTAATGCGTGCTACCCACTTCTCACCACCGTGCGATCCAAACGCCGCGGCGCCGCCCGCGGTACACGATGGACGGGGTCGAGCGATTTGGCGCCCCCCAGTCCTAACTTCAAGTTAAACGGGTGCTACACGGAGGATGAAGCAGGTCGATCACGATGGGCCAACGTACCAGGGAAATCAGTCACCCGCGCGGGCTGTTCACAAGGAGCGGCGGATCCACGGCGGCGACACGCGACAGCGAGAAATTTCTGGTGACCGAGTCGTCGATTCCACCCAGGAACACCCCAATTCCCACAGTGTTGCACAGGCGAAATCGTCACAGTCCTCCTTGCGGGCTGAGCGCGGAGGAAGCAGCGATCATGCGGCGACGCGCCGGCAATGCCCACGGTGGAGCCTAAACTCTGGTGAGAAATCCCCGTGTTACAAGCCCACGAATCGTCCCGGATCTAGGTGCTATACAATGCACAGAGGAGGACGAAAACATGGCAGAGGTTCCCACCTTGATTGGCGCGGTCAGAAGCCCAGCCCACGACGGCGTGCGTAATCTACGACGACGACACCTTCTTCCCTCCGATCCCCTCTCACTCTCTGCTTTGGTCTATGGCGATGGGACTTCTAGCACGAGGCGTCTCAGTCGCATGCGAGGGGAGGCAACCACGTTCTTAAACAACCAAAGGGTGGCTAGAACCCTGTGGTGCACGCGATTTAGTCGCGGTGGACGCAGCATCGTCGGCCATTCTGTTTCGCTCGCACGTGAAGTTCGCGGGAGATGTGGTCTTCGCCAGGTGGCCCCACCCATCATTTTGATGAGCGACACGCGCCCGGGAGGCCGAGGAGTTGAACGACGTGGGTGAGACGGCCACATGGGCCCCACCCAGTAGCGATTCCAGGCGACTGACATCCACGGTCCACTAGTCGGCGCACCCACACTCGTTGTCACACCCGGATTTTAGGGGCACCAAGACCCGGGCGCGAACATAATCACCAGGTGTGCTGGGACCAAGTCTCACACATATGATGAATCATGGCACAGGATCGAATGTCACATCTTTACTCTATAATCGGAGTTTTGTACAAAATAAATAAATAATTACATTATAAGGAGACAACGGTCCAGCAACCCAAAGTTGACTGGGAGACGACGGCCTAGACCTCTCACGAACACATCACAGCATCCTCCACGCGCCTCATCCTGTGGTACCTGTTCTTGACCTGTGGGGGGTGTGAGACAGCAAGAGTGAGCTCACATACGTTCATCGCTCAACAAGTTGTGGGGAATAATGTGCATGAACTCGCCAAAGGTGGGAGCTCATGTGAAGTGTAAGGCTTACCAAAGAGGATGGTTAGAGCTGAGCATTGCTTTTAAAGTTGGTCAAAATTTTATTAGCAGTTACTAAGTAAAAGTAAATACCAACCCAATTAAGTAGTAGAACAAAAGTAACATCATCACCTGCGATGCAATGCATATGACAAATTGAATTTAGTTCCATAAATTAATCATCAGAGAGTCCTGAGCTGCTCATGACCGTGAGCTCGGCTAGTATACCAGTTTTACACTCTGCAGAGGTGGTACCCTTTACCCACAAGTCATGTTACCCATCTGCCAAGGGATCGCGACTTCCCATACACCTCTACCGAGGAGGCGAGGCAGGGTAACACTACGAGGCCTTTACAAAGTTCCACTAGCTTCAGAAAACCCGCTACAGTTTATAGGAAGCTCCAATGCAGGAATCCCTTGCAGGACCGCCATCGCAGCAAAATCCTCCCGAGGGCCTCCCTACACTGACCACTCCCCTACTGCCCTTGCCCCTTTCGGGTAAGGTAGTCCTCCACTAGCTTTCCTAATTAGTCAGCCAAGGGCGTCCATAAACCCTTGTGGTGGCACGTGTTTCTCAAGTTAAGCTCTATGTTCCAATTAACATTTAATGATCTTGTCATGAACATAAATAAAATAACAACATAATTGGAACATAGATATAATGAAATATTAACCCAAATCCATATAAAGCAGTAGCAGAACTACCCAAGTGATTCAGGGATAAACAAGGTATTCAGGATAAACAAACTAGGGTAACCTATTAGGTCCCATCAAAATTAAACCTATGCATGGTAAATGATTATAAAGAACATTGTTGGGTACAAAGTGGACAAGGGCACAACTTGCCTGGGACTTGAGATTCCAGGTACCAACTTGCTCTTCAGGTGACACGTGTCCTCACTGCTAAACGTAGCAATACAAACAAACATTGTATAGGCAAAATTAACATTACACCAAACATAAGTACAAATTATGTAATAATAATCTACGCGTTGTTACGAGGTCGAGGGCTCGAGAACCACAAAAATCGGAGTTACAGTCATTAAGTTATGAATTTCCAAAATTATTTAGTGCTTCTAATAGATTAGTCCAACTGAACAATTTTAATTCAAGTTTCATGGATAAACAGTGGTACTAGGTGATGAACAATATTAAAACAAAATTATTGCAACTGGAATGACTTAATTTGGAGTTAAAATGAATTAATTATGAATTAAATAAGTTTCTGGATTTGTTTTTGTATAAAAATCAATTTCTATATTTATTTCACTATTTTTACTACTCTCTAGACTGGGTGCCAATTTCTGTAAAACACAGGGGCTTCCTGGAAAGTAGCCCGAGACTCAGACAATAATGATACTGGACCCCGGATTGATTGCTTAGGACTCCAGGGGCTCTTTAGAAAAAGTGCAGGCCGAAGGGGTATCCACACATTTGGGCCACACGATCTAGTATGGACGGCTCAGATTAGATCTCATCTTTATATACTAACGCGCGCGCGTTTGCAACCACCCGATCTACGATCGACGGTCCCGGTCTCATTACACGAAGGGGGGGCCTTGGCCCTATCTCGGCCGTCGCTTAGAGGACCAACGACCACCATCGCTCCGCCCCAAACCCGCCTGGAACACGGCGGTGCAATGCCCACCAGGGCGGCGCCATTGCCGGATCTTCACCCAAGCGCAATCCGGCGGCCAAAATCCAATTGGCGACGAGTATGCGTAGTACGGAATGTGGCGAACACGATTGGAGCTACATACCCGAGAAAGAAGCGACGATAATCAGCGCCCACGGTGTGCGGTGGAGCACGAGGTCCGACACTCGATTCCGGCCACCACACCAGTAATACTTCGACCGATTCGCCGCGAACGCCACACCGGTTTCGCCCGACGCTTTGACCCAGGCGAATCGACGACAGGCCCAGAGCAGCGGACGCAGTATGAATCAATGGCGGCGGTGGATCTCAACATGGCTCCACGCCCTTTGGTGCTTTCGCTCGATGCCTTGGACGAGAGGAGGTGGCCGGTCTTATAGGTAGTCCTGCGAGGATCTCGGCCGGTAGGGTTGACGGTCAAGTCGCGGATTCCGTTCGCCGACTGCGTGAGCTCCGCGCGGACTCCATGGCGCTGGTTGTTACGGCCGAGTCCGGCGCGAGTGAGGCGCTTCTGGCAACCGGCCCGCGCAACAGCGACCCAGATGGAGACGCCACCGTGCTTGGGGAGACTGGGGAGTGGGGTCTGCGGCCAGTGACAGGAGTCCGTGAATCGGCTGAGGCGCACGCGATTTCTGTTTGGATTTGCCACGGATTTGTTGTTTGTTACGCCGGAGAGAAGAAGATGATGACAGGCCGGGTCCACATGACAGAGGAAGAATAAAGGCTGACAGGTGGGCCCGCACGGAAATGATCAAAACAAAAGAAAAAGGGAATAGACTGGAGTGGGCCGTGCGGGTGCAATTGTCCATTTGGGCCGCCAGGGAAGAAGGAGAATTGGGTCGGCTGTTGGCGATTTGGCCCAAAGGCAGTTTTGAATTTTTTTTTTCTTTCACATTTTCTTTTCAGATTTCTGTTTTTTTTTTCTATTTTCCAAATATCAAATTTCGACCAAATTCAATTTTGTGTTTCCACCAACAAAAGAGATGTTGCAGCATGAAATATTTATTTATTTATTATATTTTTTTGCTTTCATCTATTAAGTAAATGCTCCCATTATGCAATGAAACAAATAAACTGTATATATTCTAAAATTATAATCCAACAAAAGGGGTTTCAATGTTTATTACCTGTTCAAAAATAAAATTTTCTAAAGAAAATGTTTCAGACCAAATATTATATCCTCTAACAAATGTTATTTTGGCCTAAGGGTTTCTCTCTTAATTAATCCCTATTAGAGAGTGTCTTTACTTAATTCAATATATATATATACATTTAAAACAATTTACCTTATCTTCAAGACTCATTTTTTTTTAGGTGTTACAAATTCTACCCTTCAAACTTAACTTGTACTCAAAAATTTGAGTACACATGCAATCATACAAGAACTCCAGCATAGAATGCACATTCACGTATTTATTTATTTGCCATTTGACTACTTTAATTCCTTTAGTTGAATATGCACAAAGGAAAGAAGATCAAGAAATCCTCGAAATTCTAGCATAGAAGTATATTTATTTATTTATCCCATTATCTTTCTATTATACCAATTTTGGGCATTACAAATCCTACCCCCCTTAACAGAAATCTCGTCCTCGAGATTAGTTTGAAAAAGGGATATAGAGAGATTGGTATGTAAATTAGCTTTTAGTTTCCCATTAGTTCAAAGTTAAGAGTCTACTTTTTATAATAATCCTTAATGGGTGATCAGGAGAGTATAGATATCTAGCCACTTATTATGTAGGATTAAAGATGGGTAGGTTAGGGCAAGAATTGCTTGAGGTAAGAAAGTTTATGGAGAGAAAGAACTCCTTGTTTGGTGGTAATGCATCTGATGATCGAGTTTGACTTCTCTCCTTCCTTGACGAGGTTGATCTTGTCCTTTTTCTGGTCTTGGTCTCATTGATTCGAGGTTAGTGTATATCATCGGGGTCAGGGAATATGGTTAAAACAAATATGGATGAGATAGACTACATGATGTAGATCAAGGTCTTATTTTATGTTAAGTGGTGACAGATAGATTATAAACTCCATCATGACTCTATTGATTGGGTTAGCTGTTATGCTTATGGTTGAGTTGGTTTATGGTGCTAGGTTAGGTTAACACCAGGCTAGTAGGGTCTAATCTATTTTTTTCCATTATTAAATGGTTAAGTGAATGAAATTAGGTTAGCTCAACTTCAGGTTTAGACTTTGTTAGGTTAGATTAACCTGTTACATTAGATTAGATCTAGGTTAGATTGTTATAACTAAATAGACTAGACAAGATCTCATTAATTAGATCATGGTTGTTACTTTAGGATGAGATGAGTAGAGTAGTTAGCATAAGGTGAATCCTTCCAAATAAGATGAATCTATTAAGATAAGAGAGAGTCTTTTAAGATAAGATGGATCTATTGAGATGAGATAGATCTTTAATGAAGTATAATCTAGATTATTTAGTCATCTTATGAATTATATTTATGCCTATATGTATATGCAGATGTAATTGTGGATATTACTCCACAACACATCACACTCAATCAAAGATCCAAATCAGACAAGTATCATAAGAACAAACATTCAAGTACATAGGTACCTATAAAAATAGTTTTTTTTGTTTTGTTCCTAAGAATAGGTCTCCTACTCCTAAAAGTCACTTTAGATACAGGATTTCAAAGTGTGAAATCCACATTTGTCTTTAGAATGAAAAGGTAAGAATAATCAGAGAAAAGCGGAAATAAATGAGAAAAGATTAAGAAAAGTTCAGAAAAGAATCAGAGTAGCAAAGGTAAGTAAATATTGGTTGTCCAGTTCTATCTAGGTTTCGTCCTACAGTCAACATTCCTCTGATACCACTTCTGTCACACCCGGATTTTAGGGGCACCAAGACCCGGGCGCGAACATAATCACCAGGTGTGCTGGGACCAAGTCTCACACATATGATGAATCATGGCACAGGATCGAATGTCACATCTTTACTCTATAATCGGAGTTTTGTACAAAATAAATAAATAATTACATTATAAGGAGACAACGGTCCAGCAACCCAAAGTTGACTGGGAGACGACGGCCTAGACCTCTCACGAACACATCACAGCATCCTCCACGCGCCTCATCCTGTGGTACCTGTTCTTGACCTATGGGGGGGTGTGAGACAGCAAGAGTGAGCTCACATACGTTCATCGCTCAACAAGTTGTGGGGAATAATGTGCATGAACTCGCCAAAGGTGGGAGCTCATGTGAAGTGTAAGGCTTACCAAAGAGGATGGTTAGAGCTGAGCATTGCTTTTAAAGTTGGTCAAAATTTTATTAGCAGTTACTAAGTAAAAGTAAATACCAACCCAATTAAGTAGTAGAACAAAAGTAACATCATCACCTGCGATGCAATGCATATGACAAATTGAATTTAGTTCCATAAATTAATCATCAGAGAGTCCTGAGCTGCTCATGACCGTGAGCTCGGCTAGTATACCAGTTTTACACTCTGAAGAGGTGGTACCCTTTACCCACAAGTCATGTTACCCATCTGCCAAGGGATCGCGACTTCCCATACACCTCTACCGAGGAGGCGAGGCAGGGTAACACTACGAGGCCTTTACAAAGTTCCACTAGCTTCAGAAAACCCGCTACAGTTTATAGGAAGCTCCAATGCAGGAATCCCTTGCAGGACCGCCATCGCAGCAAAATCCTCCCGAGGGCCTCCCTACACTGACCACTCCCCTACTGCCCTTGCCCCTTTCGGGTAAGGTAGTCCTCCACTAGCTTTCCTAATTAGTCAGCCAAGGGCGTCCATAAACCCTTGTGGTGGCACGTGTTTCTCAAGTTAAGCTCTATGTTCCAATTAACATTTAATGATCTTGTCATGAACATAAATAAAATAACAACATAATTGGAACATAGATATAATGAAATATTAACCCAAATCCATATAAAGCAGTAGCAGAACTACCCAAGTGATTCAGGGATAAACAAGGTATTCAGGATAAACAAACTAGGGTAACCTATTAGGTCCCATCAAAATTAAACCTATGCATGGTAAATGATTATAAAGAACATTGTTGGGTACAAAGTGGACAAGGGCACAACTTGCCTGGGACTTGAGATTCCAGGTACCAACTTGCTCTTCAGGTGACACGTGTCCTCACTGCTAAACGTAGCAATACAAACAAACATTGTATAGGCAAAATTAACATTACACCAAACATAAGTACAAATTATGTAATAATAATCTACGCGTTGTTACGAGGTCGAGGGCTCGAGAACCACAAAAATCGGAGTTACAGTCATTAAGTTATGAATTTCCAAAATTATTTAGTGCTTCTAATAGATTAATCCAACTGAACAATTTTAATTCAAGTTTCATGGATAAACAGTGGTACTAGGTGATGAACAATATTAAAACAAAATTATTGCAACTAGAATGACTCAATTTGGAGTTAAAATGAATTAATTATGAATTAAATAAGTTTCTGGATTTGTTTTTGTATAAAAATCAATTTCTATATTTATTTCACTATTTTTACTACTCTCTAGACTGGGCGCCAATTTCTGTAAAACACAGGGGCTTCCTGGAAAGTAGCCCGAGACTCAGACAATAGTGATACTGGACCCCGGGTTGATTGCTTAGGACTCCAGGGGCTCTTTAGAAAAAGTGCAGGCCGAAGGGGTATCCACACATTTGGGCCACACGATCTAGTATGGACGGCTCAGATTAGATCTCATCTTTATATACTAACGCGCACGCGTTTGCAACCACCCGATCTACGATCGACGGTCCCGGTCTCATTACACGAAGGGGGGGCCTTGGCCCTATCTCGGCCGTCGCTTAGAGGACCAACGACCACCATCGCTCCGCCCCAAACCCGCCTGGAACACGGCGGTGCAATGCCCACCAGGGCGGCGCCATTGCCGGATCTTCACCCAAGCGCAATCCGGCGGCCAAAATCCAATTGGCGACGAGTATGCGTAGTACGGAATGTGGCGAACACGATTGGAGCTACATACCCGAGAAAGAAGCGACGATAATCAGCGCCCACGGTGTGCGGCGGAGCACGAGGTCCGACACTCGATTCCGGCCACCACACCAGTAATACTTCGACCGATTCGCCGCGAACGCCACACCGGTTTCGCCCGACGCTTTGACCCAGGCGAATCGACGACAGGCCCAGAGCAGCGGACGCAGTATGAATCAATGGCGGCGGTGGATCTCAACATGGCTCCACGCCCTTTGGTGCTTTCGCTCGATGCCTTGGACGAGAGGAGGTGGCCGGTCTTATAGGTAGTCCTGCGAGGATCTCGGCCGGTAGGGTTGACGGTCAAGTCGCGGATTCCGTTCGCCGACTGCGTGAGCTCCGCGCGGACTCCATGGCGCTGGTTGTTACGGCCGAGTCCGGCACGAGTGAGGCGCTTCTGGCAACCGGCCCGCGCAACAGCGACCCAGATGGAGACGCCACCGTGCTTGGGTAGACTGGGGAGTGGGGTCTGCGGCCAGTGACAGGAGTCCGTGAATCGGCTGAGGCGCACGCGATTTCTGTTTGGATTTGCCACGGATTTGTTGTTTGTTACGCCGGAGAGAAGAAGATGATGACAGGCCGGGTCCACATGACAGAGGAAGAATAAAGGCTGACAGGTGGGCCCGCACGGAAATGATCAAAACAAAAGAAAAAGGGAATAGACTGGAGTGGGCCGTGCGGGTGCAATTGTCCATTTGGGCCGCCAGGGAAGAAGGAGAATTGGGTCGGCTGTTGGCGATTTGGCCCAAACGCAGTTTTGAATTTTTTTTTTTCTTTCACATTTTCTTTTCAGATTTCTGTTTTTTTTTCTATTTTCCAAATATCAAATTTCGACCAAATTCAATTTTGTGTTTCCACCAACAAAAGAGATGTTGCAGCATGAAATATTTATTTATTTATTATATTTTTTTGCTTTCATCTATTAAGTAAATGCTCCCATTATGCAATGAAACAAATAAACTGTATATATTCTAAAATTATAATCCAACAAAAGGGGTTTCAATGTTTATTACCTGTTCAAAAATAAAATTTTCTAAAGAAAATGTTTCAGACCAAATATTATATCCTCTAACAAATGTTATTTTGGCCTAAGGGTTTCTCTCTTAATTAATCCCTATTAATTAATCCCTATTAGAGAGTGTCTTTACTTAATTCAATATATATATATATATTTAAAAAAATTTATCTTATCTTCAAGACTCATTTTTTTTAGGTGTTACAAATTCTACCCTTCAAACTTAACTTGTACTCAAAAATTTGAGTACACATGCAATCATACAAGAACTCCAGCATAGAATGCACATTCACGTATTTATTTATTTGCCATTTGACTACTTTAATTCCTTTAGTTGAATATGCACAAAGGAAAGAAGATCAAGAAATCCTCGAAATTCTAGCATAGAAGTATATTTATTTATTTATCCCATTATCTTTCTATTATACCAATTTTGGGCATTACACTCGTATGGGCCACGCGATCGTAGAGGAAAGGGAGAAGGCCGAGGCAGAGGATTGAGCCCAGCGCCCGTTTTTTATTTTTTTTTTCTTTATTCTTTTATTTTCTGATTTGTTTTTCCTTTTTATTTCAAACATAAAATTTGAATTCAAATCTCGTGCCGAATTTGTACTCAAATTTTGAATGTATAGTTTGAACATATTATTATGGAATAAACTTATTTTGTTTATAAATTTATTTCGTATTAAATGGTCTTTTATCTCTTCCTTCCCTATTTTCAACCCTAATTTCAAATTGGGGTTAATTCCACATCTCAAGTCATTATGTTATTTCTACTATTATTATTTTTATTATTATTTAAATGCACAAGCAAACAAAAATATCTAACATGATGCATAGCTTATTGAGGTGCCTTTATTTATTTATTTACTTTAAATATGGTTAATCTCATGATATAATTAGTAGATGGCCAAACATGTAACAAGATCATCTCTTTTATAATTTGGGTATTACATGGCAGACTCCTGGCGTCTAGGTCACTGGCCTCTAAAGTGACCAGACCAGCGAGAGCAGCAGATAGGCGTGTCACTGTGGGCTCCCCAGATTGGACCAGCGGCGATCCAACATGGACATCCATGGAGGCAGAAGAAGAGGAACCTACCCCAACACCCTCGGGGGCTGGGTCGCACCCGGCACCACCCTCGGGGGCTGGGCCCTCCATAGCTGCCACTTCCAAGGCTAGAGATCACTCAGCCATATCCAGAGGAGCCGGAGGAGTCGGATCAGCGGCATTGAGGGTCGGTGCATCTTCGCAAGCTAGACCGCCCTCCAAGGTCGACGAAGCACGAGAAACTGTCTGGGTTGCCTCTTGCTCGACAGGATTGCATGGCAAAAGAGCATCATCTAGAACCTCTGAATAGATGACAGGATTGTCAACCTCAGGGGGCTCTGATAAAAGGTTCTCGTGGATGATTTCCTCTAGTGCATGGTTGAAATCAGATATCGACAACCCCTGAAGGATGACAAGTGCTGACAGGGCCTGCATCGGAATGTCGCTGCCCCTGTGGCGACGACTGTTCTTGCGGATTAATGGAATTTCTTCTTCCTCCTCCTCCTCATAATTCATCAAGCACACTGCCAGCAACCCGAGCATCGTCACAACCTCCGACATTGTCCTCGAGGATGGTGCTCACTGGGCCATTGCCGAGGAATAATGTAGAGGGGGCAGCATCTTGCTCCAAGCACGATAACCGCCGGAGTCGTCTTTTCTTCTTTTTCCTCGTCAGGCACGGTCGGATGGCTCACTCGGCGTGATCGCTTGCGACGAGCACCTTCAGGTTTCAGAATTTCCTCGTCTTCACCAAGGTCCTGCCCAATCGCAACCGCCATCGACTCAGTGCAAGCAGAGTCAGATGATTCCCCAACCAGCATGCTAAGAACAACGTTCATCTCAACATCATCGGTACTGGTTGGCATCTCAAAGTGGGTCTGCTTCTCAGACTCGGGAAGATTCCGGAAGGGAGCAATGAAAGCCTCAATGTCTTCTAAGGAGGGTCGCACTCTTGGACCCGGACTACCATCTCGAACAGGAGGATTGGAAACGAAATCGGAAAAGGGACTCTGGAGAGGTAGATTCCAGGCAGAATAGGCTAAGGGGGCACCAGCATTTGAAACCCTGCCCCTCAGCATCAAATCCAGTCGGCTCAGTAGGTCCTCATTGGGAATTTGTCTGTTGGTAATTCGGGTAGGATTGTTGACCCCGGTGTACAGATAGGCGGGATAGACTCTGTCCTTCAGAGTTTGGATGTTCTTGAAGACAAAGTCAGCAACCACAGCTTCAGCAGTCAAGCCTCTGTTTTCAACGAGCAAATCTATGGTAGAACTGCCCGAATTATTCCAGTTTAAGTGCCCAAGTCACGACTTAAGGGCCACAACACACTTAAATCGGAATAACCCGTCAGTCCCTCAGATGTAGTCTGATAAAGCCACTTTTCTAGGATCAAATACCACAAGCTCACTCGAAGGTGAGTCACAAAGGAAATACAATAAAACATGAAACCTCAATTTAAAGTGCTGGAGTTATTACATAAATCAGAGTTTTTCACGTCAACTGAAATAAGTTCGTAAGATAAATGCAGCGGATAATCGATATCGTCGAAAGGCGAGGATTAGAGCAAGGCCTAGCCCACTACTCTTCCTGCTCCTCTCCTGCTAGAGCAGCATCCCACTCGACCGTCCAACCCGGTGGCAGGGTGGTAGGCTAAGCCACAACATCAACCATATCCTGAAACGTACCAGCAAAAATTATGCCACAAGCAAGGCTGAGTATACTAATACTTAGCTAGACTTACCCGGTGTGAGGAATCTACTCCTCTACCTCTAGACCATGCAGCTGTTTGGCTGAGGGGTTTGATTTGCCAAAACACTAGCTGAGTCTAAGATCAATTTTAGTTTTTCCAATTCTAATATCATTACTTTTAGCTAAGTTGGCTCCTTCTAAGCATACATGGTAACAATCATTTAATACAATCAACATGTTATCTCATGTAAAATCTCATTTCACTTCTTACTCAATGTAGTACAAGGGGTCAAGCAGTCTGATGCGTCACGATGCCCGATCTTCACGACGTAGGATCAATCTTTAGATAACTAGCTTCAAAGAAGCCAAGATAACTTGCTGCAAGCAGCGATAACTAGTGCAACCTGACAAATAAAACTCGAAGCCAACCACCGTCTTTAACGGGCAGCCTGAATCAAGGATTTGCCCAACCACACTCTCAAAGAACCAACCAACACAACCTACAATCAATCGAGGAGACCTCGAAGGGAGTAGGAGCACCAATTGGGAGCGGATGAAGCCGCCGCTTCTGCAATCCCGCGAAGGAATTCACAAGAGCAAAGGGGTAGAGATCACTCTCAATATTTGTTAGCACATAGCTGAACAAAGGGGTTCTGTTTTAGATTATCATAAGTTGTCTTACATCATAGACATAGGGGGGTATTTATACTAGTAACAACCAGCCTTAGCGAGGTATAAACACAAAACAAAAGTATTTTCACGAGCTAATGTGAAGGAGCCTCTTCGGGAGATCTGCAGAGTTGATTTCCGTGTGGCTGTTTGACTTCTGCGCAGTCTTCAGTATTTTGACAATAACTTCTTCTAGGAATCTTCAAATGACGTGGGACTGGTTGCATTGGAAAGCTAACTTGATAAGCTTTCTCACCATATATAGCATGCTTAATGAAACTTCGTAGAATGATGCAGTTTAATACGAAAACTTGGTCATCAAGCTGACTGTTGACCTTAGAAGCATTGGAAACTAGACTTCAAGAGCTTTCCAAAAAGTACTTATGGGCCTTCATAGCTTTTGGGAATCAAAAGATATGACTGTTTCTTCTGGACGGTTCTGTTGCGCTGGACTGACTCAGATATAACTCTTCTTGCTGATTCGCTCTTGATATGTTTTGTCCTTCCTCTTTGGTGAACCTAAGTAATATCAACATACACGACTTAGGTAGCATAAAATTCTCATTAGTGTTTAAATGAAATTCATAAAGTGGCGCGTGCACCTCTTGCTGTAGCTTCTTAGCTCGGCTACGTGTAATTGGTCCATCAAAGACTTGGGTTGGTGATGATGTTGGTTGTACTTGAGTTGATGTAGTATGACTTGGGGGTTGTAACATGTTGCTTAATGGCGTGGTCATATCATCCTCCTCCACTTGAAAAGGAGTCGTCCTCGACTCTGAAATGTCTTCGCTTGTATATGGTAAGAGGTCAGCAACATTGAACGTGTTGCTCACGCCATAGCTTGGTGGAAGATCTATCTTGTATGCATTATCATTGATCTTGGCAAGAACACGAAATGGACCATCCCCTCGTGGCATCAATTTGGATTTGCGCTGATCAGGAAAACGCTCCTTGCGCAAGTGAATCCAAACCAAGTCCCCCGGCTCAAATAACACTTTCTTCCTATGCTTGTTCATACTTGCAGCCTTGCGCACTGCTTTGAGCTCAATTGCTTCCTTGGTCTTCTCATGTATCTTTTTTATATATGCAGCACGCTTGGAAGCTTCCATATTGGTTCTTTCCTGCAATGGAAGGGGCAACAAATCTATGGGAGCAATAGGTTTAAACCCATATACAATTTCGAAGGGGCATAAATTAGTTGTAGAATGTACTGCCCTATTATAAGCAAACTCCACGTGTGGCAAACATTCCTCCCAATCCTTCAAGTTCTTCTTTACCATTGTTCACAGCAGCATTGACAATGTACGATTCACCACTTCAGTTTGGCCATCAGTTTGGGGGTGGCATGTGGTGGAGAACAAAAGTTTAGTCCCAAGCTTTGCCCACAATGTTTTCCAAAAATAGCTCACAAACTTCACATCACGGTCAGATACGATGGTCTTGGTCACTCCATGTAGTCTCACGATTTCTCTGAAAAACAAATTAGCAACATGTGAAGCATCGTCGCTCTTGTTGCATGGAATGAAATGAGCCATTTTTGAAAATCTATCAACCACAACAAAAATAGAATCTCTCTTTTTTCGAGTCATCGGCAGTCCTAAAACAAAATCCATGCTTATGTCTTCCCAAGGAATTTTAGGAGCGGGTAAAGGAGTATATAAACCATGAGGGTTCAATTTTGACTTAGCTTTGTGACAGGTGACACAATGCTCCACAAATCTGATGACGTCTCTCCTCATCTTGGGCCAATAGAAATGATCACTGAGCATTTCAAAAGTCTTCTTTTGTCCAAAATGACCTGTTAGACCGCCTTCATGTGACTCCTGCAATAAAAGCAATCTAACCGAAGAATTTGGTACACAAAGTTTGTTAGCTCTAAACAAAAATCCATCATGTATATGATATTTTTCCCAACCTTTTCCATCTTTACAATGATTGTATGGTTCTGAAAATTCAGGATCATCATTACACATTTCTTTCAAATTTTCAAGACCCAAAACTTTTACCTCTAGTTGATTCAACAACACATTCCTTCGAGACAAGGCATCAGCGACCACATTGTCCTTACCTTTCTTATATTTCACAATGTATGGAAATGTTTCGATAAACTCAACCCATTTGGCATGGCGACGGTTTAGTTTGGCTTGCCCTTTCAAATACTTCAAAGCTTCATGATCGGAATGAATAACAAACTCTTTTGGCCATAAGTAGTGCTGCCATGTTTCAAGCGCTCGGACCAAAGCATACAATTCTTTGTCATACACAGAATAATTTAATTGAGCACCTCCCAATTTTTCACTAAAATATGCTATAGGTTTTCCTTGTTGCATTAAAACTCCTCCTATCCCAATCCCACTAGCATCACATTCTACTTCAAAAGTTTTAGTGAAATCAGGAAGAATAAGTACAGGTGCTTCAGTCAAACGTTTCTTCAATTCTTGAAAAGCATCTTCTTGTGAGTTTCCCCATTTAAATTCAACACCTTTCTTTGTCAATTCATTTAAAGGAGAAGCGATGGTACTGAAATCTCGCACAAATCTTCTATAAAAACCAGCAAGACCATGAAAACTTCTTACTTGACTTACATTCGTTGGAGCTGGCCAATCCTTGATGGCTTTCACCTTGGATTCATCCACCTCTATTCCCTTTGCTGAAACAACAAAGCCAAGAAACACAACATGGTCTGTGCAAAAACTGCACTTCTCAAGATTAGCAAATAATTTCTCCTTTCTAAGCTCATCTAAAACTTGTCGAATGTGTTTCACATGTTCATTAAAAGACTTGCTGTAAATTAGAATATCATCGAAGTAGACAACAACAAATTTTCCAATGAAAGTTCTTAAGACATGGTTCATTAATCTCATAAAAGTACTAGGAGCATTAGTCAACCCAAAGGGCATTACTAACCATTCATACAACCCAAATTTTGTTTTAAATGCAGTCTTCCATTCATCTCCAGTTTTCATTCTTATTTGATGGTATCCACTTCTCAAATCAATTTTAGTAAAAATTGTGGAACCACTTAATTCATCAAGCATATCATCTAGTCGTGGAATAGGATGGCGATAGCGAACGGTAATATTACTTATAGCTCTACAATCAACACACATCCTCCAAGATCCATCTTTCTTAGGTACTAAAATCACAGGAACAGCACAAGGGCTTAAGCTTTCACGAACAAAACCTTTATCAAGAAGTTCTTGTACTTGCCTTTGTATTTCCTTAGTTTCTTCAGGATTGGTTCGATATGGTGGACGGTTAGGAAGTGCAGCCCCTGGAATAAGATCGATTTGATGCTCAATCCCTCGAATTGGAGGTAGTCCAGCCGGTGTTTCTTGTGGAAACACGTCTTCAAAGTCCTGCAAAAGATCAGCCACAACACTAGGAAGAGATGTTATGTCGTTAGGAGAAATCAAAACATCTTTGTTCACAAGTACAAAGAGCACTTGATATGGGTTGTTCCTCACTTCTCTCAGCTCAGATTTTGTGGCTAGCATAACTAGATGTTCTCCCTCTTCCTTCTTTTTATCTTTGGAATTTGGCTTGTAGCACTCACTCACCGAATTGTGGATGGCACTCAATTTCTTTTGCTCTTCTCCTCCTATACTTGCTGCACTAATTTCAGTTTTCTTTTGTAAATGTTCAGCCATGATTTGTTGAGGGGTCATAGGCTTGAGTACAAACTTTCTCCCTTTCAGATCTAGCGTGTATTGATTTGTTCTTCCACAATGCTAAGAATATCGGTCATATTGCCAAGGTCTTCCTAGCAGCATGTGACACACAGACATGGGTGCAACATCGCACTCCACTGTGTCAACATACTCTCCAATCTTGAACAGAACTTTCACCTTATAACCAATCTTGATATCTCCCGATTCATTCAGCCATTGGACATGATATGGATGAGGGTGTCGCTGCAACTTCAAACCAAGCTTTTCAACCATCTCACGACTTGCAAGATTATGGCAGCTCCCTCCATCAATAATCACCTTTACTACTTTGTCTTGCACTTTGGCTCGCGTTTGAAAAAGATTATGTCGTTGTCCAATTTCAGCTTCTTTCATTTGAACACTCAAGATTTGTGTAACCACAAGAGTAGTACCACGCTCAAATTCACATCCCGTATGTTCTTCAGATTTATCAATGTCATCTTCATTTCCTGCTTCAGCTTCCTCTTCACTCGCTAATGTATATTCTCCATCATCAGTCACAAGGATCACACGATTATTTGGACACTCCTTTATGACATGACCACGACCTCCACACTTGAAACACTAAATACCACTACTCTTGGCTGTTGAACCCACTGATGTTGAAGTGGAGGCTGCTGGTTTATAACTCGTGTTTGGAGCAGCACCATTCTTTCCACTAGAATTGCCTTGAATATTGGATCGCAAGCCCCCAGTTGAACCTTTTGTCACTGAGGATGCAGCAGTAAACCTTGAGATCGATTTGCTTCCTCCAGTCATGGTTCGTGCACCATATGACAAGGGCTTGCTGTTCTTAGCATCTTGTTGCAGCTGGCGTTCAGCTTTGGTGGCTTGATGTACCAAATCAATAAGACTTTGGTACGGCTGAAACTCAACAATACGCTGAATGTTGCGGTGTAACCCAGACATGAAACGTGCAATGGTTTGCTCTTCGTCTTCATACACATTGGCTCTAATCATGGCCTTCTCCATCTCCTTATAGTACTCCTCAACAGAGAAACTTCCTTGCCTCAAATTCTGCAATTTATCAAAAAGATCACGCCGATAATGCTTCGGCACAAAACGAATTCTCATTTCTCGCTTCATCTCTTGCCAAGTAATAATAGGGTCCTCTCCATCTTCTTCACGATCACGAAGAAGTTGCTCCCACCAAATCAGAGCATATCCTTCAAACTCAAGAGATGCCATTGCAAGTTTCTTCTCCTCTGAATAATTATGTAGACGGAAGATTTTCTCCACTTTCAATTCCCATGTGAAATAATCTTCAGGATCAGATCTACCATCAAATTTTGGCATGGTAAACTTAAGTTTCCCAAATCTCTCTTCTTGGTTGACACCTCTATGATGACGACGACCATAGCGATGTTGAGACTGATCATCCCCAAATTCAGATTCTTCATTGTCATTATTTCTTCGATTCCGGCCTCTTCCTCTACCATATGTAGCACCTTGATTTCTCCTCCCATGTTCACTTGCTCTTCTAGAATAATTTCCTTCATCTTCTTCCCCATCTTCATCATGGTTTCTTACACCGTCGGGGAGTCGACGACGACCTCTGATTTCAGCCATAAGTGTCTGAAGATCTTGTGCCAATAGATCTTGCTTGGCTTCTATGCTTTGTTTGAGCTCATTGAATTGTATCAGGGTGACACATTCTTCAATCTCAACGTTGGGATCCATCTTCCTGCGAAGTTAGTGGCAACAAGGCAACAAATATAGGTGGAATATGAAGCTATATAGAATCTCACAACCTCACCACTCTTACCAACCAAAGCTCTTATGAGTTCCCTGCGGGTTGCAAGAAAATGTGTGGTGGTAACAAGAAAGTGGTGGTTAAGCGAATACAAGACCAGAGTACCGATTACGATGGCTTATATGTGGAGCTTGGTGGGGATTAATAAACAAGGGATACAATCTGAATTCTAGTTGTTAAGTTAAATAACCATCCGACTAGAAGTTCCCTGCCTAGTGCTGACCACAAGATACGAGTGATGTAAATAGATCAAACACACGCGTAAGAAATTTCAGATTTGATGCAGACAAGGAGTATGATTGAAATGCAAGTGTTGCAATCAGATCCAACCAAAATTTTGCACCAAATGACAATAGCAAACTGGTTGAACAACTTGATAAAATTTTCAGCACTTGTGCACATAAACAAACTGATTGTTCTACTTTTCTTTCACAATCTTGTTCAACACTTTTCTTTGGTACTTTTCTTTCTTCTCTTTTTTTTGATACTCCTTTTTTTATAGAACTAAACACAGAGATCTGATATGATATTGCACACTTTATAATACTTAACAAAGAACTCAACCAGCAGCTATAACTTAAATAGGATCAAAGTTAACGCGAAGGAAATGATGAGAGTTTTCAGATTTTTCTTTTTGTGGATATTTTCAGATATATATAAGAGGCTCAAAGGGAATACAAAGGATAGAGTGACTAGCAACTAAACAAAGACTCTAAGGACGGAAACTTAACAAAACTCACTGTAATAACAGATTGAAACAAAGGGCTATGACAAAAATATTTTATGGCTTTTTGGTGGATAGGACGAACACAAAATATATGTAGCTAAGGGTAAAGAGTCCTACCGTGGCAACTGAGGCTTTGATACCAGATGATGTGTCACGATGCCCGATCTTCACGACGTAGGATCAATCTTCAGATAACTAGCTTCAAAGAAGCCAAGATAACTTGCTGTAAGCAGCAATAACTAGTGCAACCTGACAAATAAAACTCGAAGCCAACCACCGTCTTTAACCGGCAGCCTGAATCGAGGATTCGCCCAACCACACTCTCAAAGAACCAACCAACACAACCTACAATCAATCGAGGAGACCTCGAAGGGAGTAGGAGCACCAATTGGGAGCGGATGAAGCCGCCGCTTCTGCAATCCCGCGAAGGAATTCATAAGAGCAAAGGGGTAGAGATCACTCTCAATATTTGTTAGCACACAGCTGAACAAAGGGGTTCTGTTTTAGATTATCATAAGCTGCCTTACATCATAGACATAGGGGGGTATTTATACTAGTAACAACCAGCCTTAGCGAGGTATAAACACAAAACAAAAGTATTTTCACGAGCTAATGTGAAGGGGCCTCTTCGGAGATCTGCAGAGTTGATTTCCGTGTGGCTGTTTGACTTCTGCGCAGTCTTCAGTATTTTGACAATAACTTCTTCTAGGAATCTTCAAATAACGTGGGACTGGTTGCATTGGAAAGCTAACTTGATAAGCTTTCTCACCATATATAGCATGCTTAATGAAACTTCGTAGAATGATGCAGTTTAATACGAAAACTTGGTCATCAAGCTGACTGTTGACCTTCTGACCAGTCGGCACTAAAGTAGGTCGGCTGCCTTTCTGGTAGATGTGGTTAAGTCGGCTTTAGAAGCATTGGAATCTAGACTTCAAGAGCTTTCCAAAAAGTACTTATGGGCCTTCATAGCTTTTGGGAATCAAAAGATATGACTGTTTCTTCTGGACGGTTCTGTTGCGCTAGACTGACTCGGATATAGCTCTTCTTGCTGATTCGCTCTTGATATGTTTTGTCCTTCCTCTTTGGTGAACCTAAGTAATGTCAACATACACGACTTAGGTAGCATAAAATTCTCATTAGTGTTTAAATGAAATTCATAAAGTAGCGCGTGCACCTCTTGCTGTAGCTTCTTAGCTCGGCTACGTGTAATTGGTCCATCAAAGACTTGGGTTGGTGATGATGTTGGTTGTACTTGAGTTGATGTAGTATGACTTGGGGGTTGTTACATGTTGCTTAATGGCGTGGTCATATCACAGTCTCATTAGCTGCGAGAAGCAGACGATTCGGATCGAGTTTTTAACCTTGCAAGGTAAACCTAAACACACTACATGTAGGGGCACTACATCCCCACACACGTCAGCCGTCCCCATTGATTCCCCGTTCGCGGCCAAGACTCACTGCCTTGGCATACAATTCTCCACTAACCTCGGCTGCCGCCGTGCAGTGACCGCACTTGTACCCACCATAGCTAGCATGGGAGACCCAGTCTCAAGACGAGCGAGGGGTAAAGTACGCGCCCAGCTTCACTCAGGTACTAGGTTTACCGGTTACCATATTTCCCGACATGTGTTTAGTACTTTCAAATGCTTGACTCAGGTATCCACACATTAATCCTTAACCTTTTCCCTTCTCATGGACAAGGCATCCACCCTAGATCCAAGTCCATAGACCATCATAGATCCCGTTATCAAGATGAATACAATCAATTCTTGACCTCGTGCGAGTGCTAGAAAAATCACTCGACTTCTACAGAGATCCTAATCAGCAAAGCAGCTACTCGACCTAACATACTAGTATCCATCTCAAAAAGGAATCCTGAATTCATGCAACTAAGGGTTTCAAGCAACTCCTACACTTAAGTGCACATTACAAGCCTAGAAACATTAAGTGTAGTAAAGTAGCATATATAAATTGGTTATGCATAAAACCGGGGCTTGCCTTCAATTGCTGGGGCTGCGGGGAGATCCTCGATGGCAGGATCGGGAGCTGGCTCCTAATCTTCCTCGTGGACAGCTCCTTGCTTAGGAATGAGCATGTACTCTCCGTCAGCGAGGTTGCAATCTAATGAATGCAATGAATAAGATATATGTATGGCATGATATGCAATTTTAGAAATTAAAATTGTATGGTGAATGACTAAATAAATAAGGTAGAGCTTAATCTTGCTACTAGAGGTTTCTGTGGTATACTTAGTAAATTAAGGTCAAGTTTGATTACTGAATGGTCAGACTATTTTTAGTGTTCCTCTGATTTTCCTTTTCATGTCTTAGTGAAGCTTTAATAAGATTCCTAGCTGAATTCATTGGGGTGAGATTTATTCATCTTTCTGATTTATCTCTCCCTTTCCTTTTTCTTTTATGCTCTTAAGGTGGGTTTGAACTACAAGCTAGTTTTATACATTTCCAAAACTTCTGCAAAAATTATAGTGGATTCTCACTGGTGTATAACTCTCTGTCTCAAAAATTGGGGCTTAAAAAGTGAAGGGTTCTCTCTATACAAAATTATCAAGTTTTAGGGCAGAGGGGGTGCTTTGAACTACAACTCTCCTTTAACAGTAGGTTATTCTCTAAGGCTTATGTTTGCTGTCATCTTGGGATAATAACATGACTTTGTACCAAATTTTAGCCACTAATACTTATTGGTTATTTTGCTATGATTTTCTAAAGATTTTGGCTAATGGGGTGCTTTCTACTACCACTATACTTGAAAAATATCAAACAACAGATTTCTAATTTTTCCTATCTTCTTCTTTGTGCAAGAGCAATCATTCTAGAATTTGACAACTTTTTGCTTAAGGGCAAGGGTGGTAGAAATTCATGGAATATATGGCCTTTTTCATGGGGTAGGGTTAATGGGTGTTACCTCATACTTTTGAATAGGTTTTGTATTTTCCTCTGGTGTTCTACTTTATTAATAGCTGGGTAAAAATTAAATTGCCTATTGTTGCATAAGTTTAGATTTTTATTAGGATTTAATTAGAATATGGCAAAAATCAAGTTTTAATTGTTCATCCCACTTATGATGATGGGATGTGGTGTTTATTATTTTTGTAGTGGTGTTCTAGTAGTTAGGAGTCTACTGAATTTTCCTTACCAATTTTGAAATGGTCCTTATATTTTTAAGTATGGCCTTTCTGGATTTATTGGTGCCTAATAAATAAATAAACCTTGGATTTGTTCTGGACTAGGTTTCTTTGTATTTTTCCTAGGTTCCTCATTATTTAAGTAGACTAGGAAAAATATGTTTATCCTCTATTCATTATTTTCTATTGCTTTTCTTAATTTCTTAAGTTTTGGACAGATATGGTCTTTAATAGCAAAACTTGGGTTAAACTTGTATACTGGGGGGCTCAGTATTTTTAAATAGTGCCTAAGATGGGTTTGTAGTTCTACAAATTTTCTTAAGTCTAGCATAGGAGTATTTCTATTTTTCTTCATTTAAATAAGGTTTGGGCAGTTTCCTTATTTAACTCCAAACTCTAAAATTTAATACAGAAAGCATAGGGTTCAGTATTTTTGTTCAATAGTTCATTTTATTTGGAATCTAGCAAAATTGTTTTGACTAAATATGGTTAAATATTTCTCAAGATATGAATTTCCTAAGTTCTCTGCTCATTTAAAAAGAATAAACAGAAATGGTTAAAGGAAAAAGGTTTCACATCAGAGTCCCTGGTGAAGGTTTCTAAGTTTTCTTGCAGACGAGTCCTCGGGTTACTATTCACATGAGTCTCTGACTAAGCAGAAAACTCCCTAAGGTTCCGCTAAATCAATCCCGCTGTCCTTCCCATAATGAAACAGTAGCCGCGGCGAAGGAAAGGGCGGAGGGGCTTACCGGCGGCGAGATTGCTCCGGTGAAGTGGTCGAGGGTGTAGGGGAGGTCTTGACGGTCACGTCGACGTGCGGATCGTCTCCAGGGATGGTCGGAGCAGGTCGGTCCACGCGCGCAGGCGGGGGAGCTCGTCGGCGGCGAGGGCTCCGGCCTAACCAAGGCAGTAAAGTTCAATTGAATTGGTCAGTGAGCTCCACTAGAGGTCAAGGAAGACATGGGTGCGAGGAATTGGAGAATGGCTCATCGGATTGCTCGGTCTACGCATGGCTGTGGGTGACCGAAGTCCGGCGATGATGATTTTTGCAGTCCCTGTGAGACGGGGCCTCGATTCTTGCTTGGAGAAGCTTCACAGCTCTTCGGGGAAGCTGTCCAAGGGCTCGGTTGAGGCTGAAGGTCTCTGGAAAAGGCTGGCCATGGTGGCCGGCGCTCGGGTGGCTCGGGCGGTTGGCGCAGAGCTTGCTGGAGCTAAGGGTGGTGTCTGGCCAGCGAGGGTGAGTGCGGAGTGAGGTGAGGCGCGTCTGGGGTGGTCTTAAAGGCGTCGGCGAGCATGGTCGAGGGGTGGCTCTGACACACGCTCAGAGTGTGCGCGGGCGAGCGCCAGTGCGCGCTCTGGCGCCTGGGCACGACGTTGAGCACGAGGCAGCGCAGAGAGAGGTCATGTTCAAGCGCGGATTGGCTCCAAATCTTTGCGATTATAGCCATGACCCCGTTGAGAGATCTCTTCCCCTGACATTCCTTTGTCGTTTGTGTGTGGAGGCTTATGGGTTTCGCTGACTGGATCAAGAGATATGGAGGGATGAAGTTGGGTTTGTCTCACTGCTGAACTCCAAGAGACAATCCCAGGTTTGATGTGTCTAGGGCACGCATCTCGATGCCATCTTCACACACGTTGCAAAGGGGTTAGTTAAGAACAAATTTGTCAATGGGGACTTAAGGATTTGAGCTAGGGATTAAGGTGAACGCTCAAGTTCTAGGTGAAGGCTGAAATTCAGAAATCTGAATTTCAGATTCCCCCTAGAGAGCTTCCACTTGGAGGGCCTTTTTTGGGTTTTTAATAAACTATTTTGGCCAAACTTTTATAACAATTATTGTAGTTTAGTTAGTGTATTTCAACTTTAACAATTGGCCTAAGCCATGATTCCATGTTTTCATGGTCCTATTTACCCATTTCTTCCTTTCTACTTAAGTGGCTCAATTAGGTTTGTTCTAGGGTTTTAGCAAATTCTTTCCCTTTTTTTGAATGCACCATATGATTTAGGCATGATCCTTAAGATAAAAGGCTTAGTGGAACTTTTATTCTCAAGTTGATTGGTGTCTTTTGCCCAAATTGGTTCACATGAAATAATGGTTCTTGACTTAGCACTGAGAAGGACTTTGAGAATTACTGGGGTGTTACAAAATCTCAGCAAGCAACACCCTGGATTCGGCTACCTCTGAGCTAGTGGGGGACTCTATCCAGTTGGGCGTGCAAACGTCGGGCTGCCTCCCTGACCGAGGGGGAGGGACTTGTTGTGATTCTCCATGGTAAATCACTCAAGGCGCCATCCTTTAATGCTATCCTTGAGAGGGATGTAAAGACACTCCACTTTCCTCCCCCGGCGAAGCTCCAAACTGGCACCACCGACAAGTTGATGTTGTCCCCCGGCCATACTGGGCCGACAGTGGTAAAGATACCTCCAGAGCCCAAAATGGGGAAGAATTCCAAGAAAGGCCTCGCAAAGGTGCACAAAAATGGCAATTTGAAGAATAGAGTTGGGATTTAAATGTGTAAGATTCAAATCGTAGAAATCAAGGAGGTCACGAAAAAATGGAGAAACAGGCAGGGCAAGTCCTCGGATGAGGAAAGGCACAAAAACGACGGCTTCGTGGGTGTCCTCTGTCGGAACAGTCACCCCGCGCTAGAATCGCCAAGAACACAGCTCTTTCAGCGGCAAAACCCCAGTTTCCACAAGATGCAAGAGATCGAACTCAGAAATAACATACATGTGGTTACCTGCAAATGGAAGCTGGCTATAGGGATCAATGGGTGGAATGATTGGAACAGCAGCGCTCTGTCTCTTCCTCTTGGGGGCCATCGCAATCTCTCGGGCGGAGTGGGCAGGCTCAGGAATTCAGAAAACAGAGAAGCGGCGGAGGAGAAAAGTGAGATTTAGGGTTCGGAACTCAAGAAGACACGTCGGCATGAGTATAAGTTAGCTCCATAAGTCAGGCATTACCTCTAAAATGCCAGATCATAACTTGAAAAAGTAAGAATCACATTCGTCACTCGGGCATTACCTCTAAAATGTCGGCAAGCCTCTCAAGCACACGAGCAAAAAGCATGCAACATGGTTAAGTGAAATAACTGCGTTCTTCATTCATAAAAGGGGGTTTTCAACACAAACTTGAAGCCGACTCATTATGAGTCGGCCTCTTCTACCCCTGGTCATTACATTACATTACATTACTCTACTACTTACACTATGCTATACTAATACTACTCTAATCCACTACTACTTACTACTACTTATTGCTACTACTACTGCTATCTATATTAATATTTAAGCTACCGGCATTATGCCACTGGCCTTGCCGCTGCCGCTGTCGCCCTTGCTGCCGTCGTCGTCGCCCTTGCTGTCGTCGTCGTCACCGTCGCCCTTGCCGCCGTCGCTGTTGCCCTTGCCATCGTCGTCACCCTCGCCGCTGCCACCACCCTTGTCGTCGTCGTCGCCGCTGCTGCCGTCACCATCGCTGTTGCTCCACTCCTCGGAGGAGTCAGAGGAGTCCACCTCTTCCAAGGAGACCTCCTCTGAATCATCCGATCCACCGAGCCCGGTGCGCTCGATGGAGCGCCAGTACGCTCGGACCACGGTGGACAACCCCATGGAGTCATCCGAATCCTCGGACGATGCCACTGGAGAAGCAGGAGTGGGCGATTGATCATACTCGGAGGAGGCCTCCTTCGAATATTCCGAGTTGCCAAAGTCCTTCGAAGGAGGACTTGGGGCGCATTTGTGTTTGCCATCGGCACGGCGAGGCCAGCCTCTGCCCCTCCTACCCCTGCCCATGGTCGGTTGGAAAGGGAGGGAGTGAAGAAGAAGAAGAAAGAAGCAAGTGATCAAAGAACAAGTGAAGAGAACAGTCAGGGTAAGCGGGCTATTTATAGAGGCTGGGGGTGACCATCCACTTCCTACCCCGTTTGCCGAACAGTCGCAAGAATTCAATAAGCAATTCAAGCTGCCTGGAAATGAGTCACGCAACAGGCGTCGCTTCGCGTAGCATGGCACCGGTTGGACCTTAGTCAACTGCTTAGGCAAATGATTACACCTCTCCGTCACATCAAGTTACTACTCTAGGACATCGCAATAAACACTCTGCGCACCAAGACACCCCTTGGGCACACCCATTGGGTGTCTCGCCTAGATTTTCAAAGATTTTCTGAAGAAGTGATATCCACAAAATATACGCAATGAATGTACCACGACAAAAGGAGGAGATCAGCTGAGATGGAAGGAAGTCCAAATGTGGCTACTAAAGCATATGTCTAATCAACAGAAGCATTGAAGCACAGAGCAGGGTGATGTCCAGCTGAGACTCATCTGCCTCAACTAGCCAGACATCCAATCTGTCACCGATCAAATTGATTTCAGATCTAACAAGGCATGGACAGATGGCATCGTCTGGATATTCAGAAAAGACGGATTTCAAAAGCATAAGATGAAGACATTTGAATGGATTATTTCTAAAATCCACTCAAAGATTGGGGGCTACACCCATTGGGTGCACCTTTGGTGCACCCAATAGATCTACAGTACCTTGAAGATAAAATGCTGATTTCAAAAGCATAAGATGAAGACCTTTGAATGGATTATTTCTAAAATCCACTTGAAGCTTGGGGGCTACACCCAATAGATCTATAGTACCTTGAAGTCAAAATGCCGATTTCAAAAGCATAAGATGAAGACCTTTGAATGGATTATTTCTAAAATCCACTCAAAGCTCGGGGGCTACACCGGTGCACCCAATGGATCTACAGTCCTTTGAAGATAAAGATGATGATTTCAAAAGCATAAGATGAAGACCTTTGAATGGATTATTTCTAAAATCCCCTCAAAGCTCGGGGGCTACACCCAACCGCATAACAGAAATCAGGCCATATAAGAAACCCATAGGCCGGACCGAGAATCTTTGGGCCAATTATTTCAAAATCAACTCAAAGATTGGGGGCTTGTGGGGGACAGATATCCCCCGGGTCCACTAGAAGGCGAAAGATCCTTGAGCGGGGCCTTGGGCCAATTACCCCGCAAGGCCATCTCTTCGTGGGTCGGGCAAAAACTACTGATGGAATGGGCCGGTCCAAGGAGGCGATGGACTTGAGCCCAGATGGTCCGTCGAATCGTGTGCTACCACAAGAAACCGCCCGATTTTCCCGCGCCGGGCACCCTCTAATGTCGGGTGGATCAGGGATGAGTCGGCGTGATTTTCGAGAGATTGGTTCAGTCGATTCACTATTAGTTAGGAGATATGTGATCATCATGTGCGTATGGAGTGCCCCACGGTTGTAACACCCAAAATCTTACTTTGAAAGTTTAGTAAAAGTTCTCCAAAGATTTTGATATTAGAATGCCTCACAATAAAATTTTCGTACATTTGAAACAACATCACCTAAAACAAACACGTTCCTAATAAAAGAATCTCTATATGAATTTGTTACCCCTTGGTTGAAATGAATATTTATAATTATTCTCTAAAGAATTTTATATTAGAGATTACATTTCTTAAAATACCCATTCTATGTGTTAGTGTGTATGAATTTTATATTTGAAAGCATTTGATTAAATAATATAATTAATTAATTAAACAAATTATATTCATGCTGGAGTTCTTGAACTGTGCATTCTAAATAAATTTGTAATTTAAAACTGCATTTGAATTGATTTGGGAATGGAAAATAGAGAACAAAAAAAATAAAAAAAAGGAAGAAGAAAGATCTCCTTGCGCCTGGGCCGTAATGCACCCCGCCGTCTCAATTTCCCACTCCGCACCAGCCCCAAAACCCTAGCCGCCAGCTCCAGTTTCTTCTATTGTGCACGGGTCCCGCTGGTCGGCTTCACAGGGCACAAGCACGCATCCTTCTTCAGTCACTTACCGGTGGGCCATCCCCGTACGTATCTCCTTCCTTTGCTCGCTGCTGCCAACTAACGAATGCCGCGATTTCTACTCCGCGTTGCGGACTCGATGCGAACTGAAGCGCGTGGAAATCGCGCAGGCCGTTCATCGGACTCCGCTGTGGGTGTATAAATACGCACGCGCTCACCACGATCTCTTCACCGAGGGCTCCATTGATTCCGCGGGTGGGTGTGCGGGGAAAGATTGAACCGGTCTACCGCGGTCGCTAGAACGGCAGAGGGAAAATCTAGGTGCGCCGCCATAGCCCTGTCTCTGCTCGTCCGAAGTGGCTCGACGGGGGTTACCCGCGTGTAGCCCATGGTCGTTCCAATTCCTCGCCATACTCCACCCCGCGCCACATGCTGCTGGATTGCATTGTCTGCATCATGGGCGCTTTCGAGTCCGCGTGCGTTCGACGGCCTTCTGTCGCCTCCACCGCCGGTACGATCAGGTCTCTGCTATTCGCCTCTTCCTCCACATCGCGTAGAGCCTATCCATGGTAGAAATCGTGCCCCCGTGTGCTTGAGAGAGGTCGGGATGGTTGTTTGGGGCACCGGTGTTGCTCTGCCGCTCGGTATCTGGCGCCGTCGCCGTTTCTGGTTAGTCAGAGGTTGAAGAAGCGCTCTGGCCATCTGATCTGATGTGGACGGGAGAGATTAGATCGCGCCAGTTAGAATTGTGGCCGTTGATCGATGGATGGAGGGTGCAGAAAGGTGTCAATTCGTGGCTGCCTCACAGCTGTTGATCTCTGGATCGTCGATCTCCGTCGCCTACCGGTTCATAAAGCGCCCAGATCTAATCTGCACCATTGGATATAATCTAGGCGGTTCGCGTTCACCCGTACCCCTTTGGCTTGAGACAATTGCAAAAGAGACCCTGGGGTTTTACCTATTCAACCCGTCGTCCTGATACGCGTAAAGGAAGTATAAAACAGGCCCAGAATTTTACGCAGAGCACCCTAGGCTTAGTTAAAATAGTGTCCACAGTCCAGAATCCTTGGGAAACTCAGAATTTATTTAGAAAAAGGATTTTTAGTGCAAAAATAAATCTAGGAATTTGCTTAATTCATATTAAATTCATTTTAACTCCAAATTAATTTATTCCAAAGACATTATATTTGTTTTAATATTGACTACCACTTAGTACCTCTGTTTAGCCATGAAACTTGAATTAAAATTGTTCATTTGAATTAATCTATTCTAGGTGCTAAATAACTTTAGAAATCCATAACTTAAAATCTATAATTCCAAAATTAATAATTCCTGTTCCTGTGATCTCATTTCAATATGTAGATGATCAATATATATTTTTCATATATGTTTGGTGTAATGTTAATTTTGCCTATACCATGTATGTATGTATTGCTACGTTTAGCAGTGAGGACACGTGTCACCTGAAGATCATCCTGGTACCTGGAATCTCGAGTCCCAGGCAAGTTGTGCCCTTGACCACTTTTTACCCAATAATGTTCTTTAATATCATTTATTCATGCATAGGTTAATTTTGATGGGATCCAATAGGTTACCCTAGATTGTTTATCTCATTACCTTGTTTACCCCTGAATCACTTGGGTAGTTTGCTATTGCTTTACATGGATTTGGGATAATTATTTATCATATCTATGTTCCAGTTATTTTGTTATTCTATTTATGTTCATGTCAAGATCATTAATGTTAATTGGAACATAGAGCTTAACTTGAGAAACACGTGCCACCACAAGGGTTTATGGACGCCCTTGGCTGATTAATTAGGAAAGCTAGTGGAGGACTACCTTACCCGAAAGGGGCAAGGGCAGTAGGGGAGTGGTCAGTGTAGGGAGGTCCTTGTATAAACTGTAGCGGGTTTTGCTGCGATGGCGGTCAGGCAAGAACCCTGCATTGGAGCTTCCTATAAACTGTAGTGGGTTTTCTGAAGCTAGTGGAACTTTGTAAAGGCCTCGTAGTGTTACCCTGCCTCGCCTCCTCGGTAGAGGTGTATGGGAAGTCGCGATCCCTTGGCAGATGGGTAACATGACTTGTGGGTAAAGGGTACCACCTCTGCAGAGTGTAAAACTGGTATACTAGCGAGCTCATGGTCATGAGCAGCTCAGGACTCTCTGATGATTAACTTATGGAACTAAATTCAATTTGTCATATGCATTGCATCGCAGGTGATGTTGTTACTTTTGTTCTACTACTTAATTGGGTTGGTATTTACTTATACTTAGTAATTGCTAATAAAATTTTGACCAAATTTAAAAGCAATGCTCAGCTCTAACCATCCTCTTTGGTAAGCCTTACACTTCACGTGAGCTCCCACCTTTGGCGAGTTCATGCACATTATTCCCCACAACTTGTTGAGCGATGAACGTATGTGAGCTCACTCTTGCTGTCTCACACCCCCCCACAGGTCAAGAACAGGTACCACAGGATGAGGCGCATGGAGGATGCTGCGATGTGTTCGTGAGAGGTCTAGGTCGTCGTCTCCCAGTCAACTTTGGGTTGCTGGACCGTTGTCTCCTTATAATGTAATAACTTATTTATTTTGTATAGAACTCCTATTATATAGTAAAGATGTGACATTCGATCCTGTGTCATGATTCATCATATGTGTGAGACTTGGTCCCAGCACACCTGGTGATTATGTTCGTGCTCGGGTCTTGGTGCCCCAAAACCCGGGTGTGACAACGGTCGTGTATATAAGGCCCAGGGGAACCCCATCATTTTCATCCGATCTATCCTATTCATCTATCTCATTAGCCTTTCTCCATCCAGGAGACACCACTTGTAATACACCGCATATACAAACCCATCCCAGGAAGTAGGATATTACGCCTCTCTATGCAGCCCGAACCTGAAGAAAATCGCTTCTCTCTCTCTCGTGCTCCTAGCACGAACCATTGAGTTACAATCAACAACACCGTCCTACCCAAAAGCACCGTAGGGGGAACCCTGGGAGTGCGGTCGGACACTAAACACCGACAGCGGGAGAACCACCATCCAAATAGTGGCGTGTTGTGCTCTCAGCACGCAATTCCGCAACCTTTTCCTGAACCTTGCCCAACTCGTCAAGGGTGTGGTCCAGCTCGGTGTTGAGCACGGTGGCCAGGTTGACCATGCTGTTCAGCCTAGGATTTCCTTCACCAACAGGCGAGACAATCACACCTCCAGCACTGCCAGTCGAGCGGCGAGGGTAGTACTTTAGGTCAAGGCCATCAGCTACCCCGCTGAACAACAATCAATACTGCGAAAGTGCACGTCGTGCTGCATCTTGCATGGCTGCCTCGGCAGTATCCCTCTTAGTGATAGAATGGTGCTCTGAGAAGGCCTCTGCACCCTGGAGATCATTGTCCGGACTGCGCACCAAGCAAGTAGCCTCCCATTGGTCCGGGTATAACCCGCAACGATGCAGGTAGACTACACAACGGTACTCGATAGACCAAGTGTGTCGGTCGAATGCCCGACGGAGCAAGGTGTCGAGAGCGTCGTGGAATGACACCCGCGAGCGGTGTCGCGGGTGATGGGTCTAGCGATCCATCCCTCAGGCTCCTGCTCCTCCAGGAGCTCCGTGTTGTGGCTCGAACTGACACAGGTGTCGTCGTCGTCTCCGTCTCCGTCAGGGTCTCCCCCAATAGTCGTGGTGCAGGGGGCATCTCTGGCTAAGGTGCAGGGGAAGGCTGCCTCCCAGACTCCAACTCCTGCTGAGGCGAGGGGGAAGAGTCCTGCTGCTCCTGCTCCTCGTGCAGGCGACGATACAGTCTCTCTAGGCATCTAGACTGACCTGGCACCGTGCGGCGCAGTGGGCGCTCCGCCAGGAGAGAAGGCAAAGAGGGGATCACTGACTTATGTGCAGTGCTTCTAATACGAGCCATCTACAAAAGACATCATAAGCACAAGAGTGAGAGTAGAACTATAAGACCAAAAAGTAAAAAAGAAAGAAAAGTGAGACAAAATTTTGTGAGATAAGTAAATAACATAGAATTGGTCAGGATGACCAACTTTTGAAATGACACTAAGGTCAAGGTAAGAGTAGGGGTCTATAGTCCTTAGGGCGACCATTCTAGTCTAGTTTAGCGGTCCTACAGTTAGCAAGGCTTTGATGCCACTTATGTCACACCCGGATTTGGAAGGTAAACCGAATGCGAACCATGTTGTTGGGGCGAAGGCGAAGACGCTACCCTTCGCTCCAGCCTTCGTCTATATCGCTGCGCCGATAGGAAGCAGAACGACCGGCGAGGTCCACCCTTCGTCTTCTACATTACAAGACGAAGGCCTACGACAACGTCGCCCCGTCCCACGTCCCCACTCGACCTTGAGGCCCACGTGGGATTCAGCCCATTGTAACAGGCCTCGCACGGAGAGGCGTGTTACGGGCCCGATTTGTAATAGCTTTTCTGTAATGACAGTCTGTAACCCTCCTTTTATAGGAATATTCCGGGGATAGACCAGGTGCCTGAGGGTACATGTGTCCTTACATTGAGACGTTGGGCACTCAGGCACCTATAATTACCCCCGTACAGTGCCCTTGAGAGGTTGGATTGACAGAGCTATTGCCACCTCGAGTTAAAACCTTGTTTACGTTGCTTTCATTCCTCCGTTGGATCAACTTGCCCAGGAGAGCAAGTTCTAACATTTGGCGCCCACCGTTCGTGCTATGAAAAAAATCACCCGCGATGGCACCCAAGAGAGCTAACTTGAAGGCAGCCCCATCCATTGACGAAGCAGCGAAGGCAGCGCTGCTGGCCGAGAAAAAGGGCAAGGCCCCTGTAGACACCACCCACCAAGAAGCCTGCGAAGACGACGCGCTCAGCAAGAGACAGCGCAATGATCAACCTACACCCGAAGGCACCCTCCGCACCTGCAGCTCCGGAGGACAACCACAACCACCCCCAGGCTTCGCTCCACTAGAGGGCGAAGACGCCACTGAGGACGGCGAAGTCATCGGCGTTTCAGCAGAGGAACAGCTACAGCTGCGAGCCCTGCGCATCAAGAGCCGCAACCTCCAGAAGCAGAAAGAGATCCTCGAGGCCAAGCGCCAACGTGTCTCCATGCAGGCCAAGGTGCGCCAGATGATATGTGATGAGGAGCAGAGGGATCAGGAGCTTGAGTAGGAGATTGCGCTCATGCAACGTGAAGGCCAACTTGATCTGCAACACGGTCCACCCCTCCAACAGCGCGCGCCAATCAGAGACCTATTCATTCCTCAGCGCGGACCCGTCATCCCGCACGCCACAGCATTCCAAGGTGTCAACTACCTTGACGAGCGGAGTCCTCTTGCGCCGCACCTGCAAGTGTCACCATGGCCCACCAACTTCAGGGCAGGGACCTACCCCAAGTACAACGGCAGCACTGACCCAGCACAGTATATCATGAGCTATCAAGTCGCTGTTGCATCATCCGGAGGGGACGACGCCACAATGGCCAAGTCATTCATCATCGCCCTCGAAGGCCCGACTCTCACCTGGTACACCAGGTTGCCCCTGTTGTCCATCAACTCCTGGAGAAGTCTCCGGGACAAATTTCTGCTCAACTTCCAAGGGTACCGCCCAGACACCGATGCCTTGGCCGAATTGTCACTCTGCAAGCAGCTGGAGAGAGAAACTCTGCGGGAGTACTACTGCAAGTTTCTAACTCTCAAGTCACAACTGCCTTCGGTTGATGACCAAATCGCCATTCACTACGCCATCAGTGGCCTTCAGGCTGGCGTCCTTTACAGCCACTGCATCAGGGATCCACCCAAGAACCCAGGAGCTGTATCAGCAGTTCGAAAAATACGCCAAATCCGAAGAGCTCCATCAGTGCAAGGTCGAGTCCCAGAGGAAACCCAAGGACCCTTTGCAGTCCAACCGAACGTGGACGAGACCTTCGCAGTCAGACTCCGGTCGGGACGGCCACAGTCAGCAGCAGGTGCACAACATCGCCAACCAACACCCCGCTGGTGAGGCCCCTCGCCGCCAAGATTATCCCCCCAGGGTCGTGGCAATGGAACTCGTGGTCGGGGCCGAGGACGGGCGCAGCAGCCACGCAGATTTTACTGCTTGTTTCATGGCGAAGACTGTGCACACCCAACAAGGGACTGCCCGGAAACGAAGGCCACCAGGGACAGGATGTCTCGGGCGCAACCAACCAACAACCCAAGAGTTTCGCGCACACATATCAACAACTCCCACAACCATACAACCATGGCCCCGCTCAACATCCACCCAACCACGCATACCAACTGTAACACCCCGGGTTCCACAAACAACCCAGAATGCTACTGAACTACACTTCTGACGTCCATATATAAAATTTCGGCAGCATCCCCTTTGCAAGATTGCATAAATAAGGGGGCAACAGGGTATAAACATATATCATGACAAAAACATACTAAGCATTATTAATCGGCTAGCAAGGAAAGATAAACGTACGACCTGAACTGAATTAACCAGTGCGCACGACTATATAAAAAAACAAACTTCCTTTGACAATAAGTTTCTAATTAAATCATGGCTGCGCCTGGGCAGCGTTATTGTGAGAGTGTAAGTGGACGTGCTGCTACTCCCCTCATTCCCAACATGTATCAAGTACCTGCATTGAGTAATGCAAGAGTGAGATAACACATCTCAGCAAGTAAAATAATATCAAACTATTCAACCACATAAGAACATTGTTTTACCACCACCTGATTCCACAACCTTCTTATTACCAAGGTGCATCACGTATACAACGTACAACACACCTAGTTACCACACCTCGCAGGTAGAAAACCACAATAGTAACATAGTAATGTCACACTTCATATATTCCTCATGAATGCAAATGTCTGCAAATGCAAGGATGACTTCTGCCTTCATACCTCTAAGGATATGAAGCTGCATCGTACCCCTCCTCGGGCAACGTACGATGCTAAAAATGTACCGGTACGGTCGGACCATAAGATCACGACATAACTTCAAAATGCAAGATGGATGATGCGATGTGCATGTCATGCCTACAACACTTCATATAACGTGATTCAAAAAGATACTTCAACTTCGTCCAAGATGGGAATCAACCACATACATCATAACCAAATTATGATCATCCACAATATTAGACAATTGAGAATTAATACTTCCAAACAAATAAACTTCATCATAGAATTCAATGATTAACATAATTAAAAACTTAAGCATACTCAATGACAGGGAATAGGATGCAAACCAAACGGTAGCAACCACCACTATATTTACTTGCCTTTACCGGAAGTTCGGGCAAATCCCTAAGTACGATCCGGAAGTCCACCACCTGTTTTTGACATACAACTTAGTGCACCTATTTCACATAATCAGGCTCATAAACGACGCCGCACCTACGCACAAACTCAAACCCCGCCGCGGGTTACATCTCTCCCCACACCCACCAAACTGCAGCGGTGCTGCTTAATAATTTCATAACTTTAAAATTATGACAACAGTGGTAACAAACAAAAACTCCAGAGGCATCTACATAAAATTCCCCACAAGTTTTGTATACAATTTATAATTAAATTCTAACATCTAATTAGCCCAAAACAGTCCACAAGATGAACCCTGTAATCTGTTTTTTTTGTCTTTTGGACAGCGACATACCCGGATTCAAACAGCGATATCTTTTAAAATATAATTCCAAATCAAGCGCATAAGTACTCATTAGAAAGATAAGACAAAGCACTACATGATTATCATACTGGTTAACAGTAATTACCCACGAAAAATTCACAGAAACTGCTAATACTACTGTTGTTCACCCACCTGAAAAATCTGTTTTTTTTTTGGACAGCAACAAAACCGGATTCAAACAACGATATCTCCTAAAATATAACTCCGAATCGAGCGCATAAGTACTCGTTGGAAAGGTATGACAAAGATCTACATGATTCTCATATTGATTATCACTAATTTCCCACGAAAAATCCCCAGAAACTGCTAATACTACTGCTGTTCATCCACCTGAAAATCTGTTTTTTTGGACAGCAACATAACCGGATTCAAACAACGATATCTCCTAAATTATAACTCCGAATCGAGCGCATAATACTCGTTGGAAAGGTATGACAAAGCTCTACATGATTCTCCCACTGATCCCCACTAATTGCCCACGAAAAATTCCCAGAAACTGCTAATACTACTGCTGTTCATCCACCTGAAAATCTGTTTTTTTGGACAGCAACATAACCGGATTCAAACAACGATATCTCCTAAATTATAACTCCGAATCGAGCGCATAAGTACTCGTTGGAAAGGTATGACAAAGCTCTACATGATTCTCCCACTGATCCCCACTAATTGCCCACGAAAAATTCCCAGAAACCCTAGAACTACTGCTGTTCATCCTCCCACAAAAAAAATCTGGACAGCACCTATACCGATTCGCATAGGTAAACATGTAAACAATTGGATTGCAGCATAAATACTAAAAAGAATGATCTTAAAATCACCTTGGGTTCCTCCTTTCCTCCTTCCATTCTTCCTTCTTCCTCCCTCCAAACTCCAATGGAAGACTCGCACCCACACGACGGGGTACCAAGCGGGGAGGATGCACCATGGTGAGGAGGGGGGGCGGCTAGGGTTGAGGGGGGGGGTGCTGCAATCACTTGGGGGGAGGAGAGGGAGAGAGAGAGGGGGGGTGGCGGCCACAAAGGGGATTAGGGAAGGGGGGGCGGCTGCAACCAAAGGGGAATAGGGGAGGGGGCGGCTAGGGTTAAGGGGGGAGAACTAATGGGCTCCCCACCGCCGGATCGAGATCCACGGCCCAAACTCGCTCTCACGTCCGTTCCCGATCCCAGGGCACCAGTCCAACAAGAATTCTACTGTTTTACTAGTGAATGCTTCCTAAAAGTTCCAAACCCCTGTTGCACAGGACCCGAAAGAGAAAACAAGGAAAAAAAAAGAATAATCTTCAATTTCTCTTCCTTTTGGAAATTGGGTATCACACTCTACCCTCCTTAAAAAGAATTCGACCTCGAATTCCGACGCTTCTATCGGAATGACAAAAGAAAGATTAATGAATCAACAAAACTCACACATAACGAAAAGTTCGGGTACTTCTGCCGCATCAGCTCCTCAAGTTCCTAGGATTCTAAGATACGCAGCAGACGACACTCAAGAGTCTGGTCTTGCTACACGGAAATCGGCTCTAGCTCGATTAGATGGTCTGGATTCCACAAATACTTCCTCAACATAAATACATGGAATACATGGTGTACTCTGATCATAGATTCCGACAATTGCAAGTGATAAGCCCAGCTGCCACCTCGGCTAAGATAGTAGACGGTCCTATATACCTCGGACAAAGCTTTCTAGACACCAAATCAATATTGACATATGCAAGTACTTCAATGAATGTATATATTAATGCAATTCATATAGTGTTCCTATAGCCTAAACAAAACTTAGCTAAACAAGAGCAACTTCAAGAGAGCAACTTAATGCTTGCATATTTCTAGACAACAACACAGCGGTTAATTATTTTGCTCCTAACTCACAAAATATGCATCGAAAATTAGTAAACTAGGACTTTATGGAAAGTTTATAAAGTCCACTATACCCTTGGTATTATCATCACAACAAGATTTGACACTTAGAAAGGTCAAACAATGCTAAACGTAAATTCTATCCAGACTTGGACATAATTCAACTACTCAATTCAAAAATCCATAATTGGAGTCTCAATCATCCAATTCAGGTGCTCCCAGACTTTTTAGAAAGCTAGTAGAATTGTCTATAATTCATTTATAAACATATCAAGTTAATTCAATGCATATCAAGGTCAAAGACACGAGAAAGGCTCTGTTGTCCAAATTTGGACAGATTCAGAGATCACACTTAAAACAGCTGTAACTTAACTTATAGATCTCCAAAAAAAAGTAATCCAAAATTTGTTGAAAAGATTAAGAAAAGTACTACAACTTCTTTATAATTTATAATAAGTTATTCGAAGTTTAAATTGGGCAAACAAGGTCAGCTTCGAAATATGTACAGAATCTGCACAGATTTCAAGACTGGACTTGAGAAAATCATAACTCCCAAACTTCTAGACCTATGGTCATGAAATTTTTACACAGGTAAGATAAAGAAGTTGGCTACAACTTTTACATATAACATTTCTACAGAAAAGATGGTTTACTTCATTGAACTAGCTGCATAACTAAAACTGGTCATGCAATCCCAACAACAAGCAATAGATTTTAACAGGTTCATTACTCTTCTAAGATTAAGTGGTCATTGAAAGACTAATAACTTTAGGTTCTTCATTACGAGACACCTAGAACCAATATAAGTATAGAAGCAATATGATAACTTTTTAAATCATTTAAGCCTAATCTCACATCATGCAAACAAGAATCAATTTAAGCATGTTATGTCTGCCCACATATTCATCCAGGCACATTCTATACATTATATCATAACTCCCTGCAGCTAACAAAATTTTGCAAATATAAACTCATTGAAAAGATTATAACATTCCCTAGAACTCTTATTATAATGAGTGTCTTGGAATTGGTTTCCAAACTGATAAAACAATGCAACTCTTTTGTTGCAAAACTGATAGGATTGAAACAATGGACAACTAAAATTCAAAAACTTATAACTCCTGCTATACTCAACTTAAACTACAACGAACACGCGTTGGAAAAGTTTTGAAAATTGTCCACGACTTTTGCAATAAAGTTGCACCCAAATTTATCCTTATAGCCCTCAACTCTGCATGACCTACAGCTAAACTCAGCCTGAGATACTGCACATTAGAGATTCGACTTATATCCGGGCAACCACCTCTCCAAATCTATTTAAGAGACAGTTACAAGTAAATACCCATTAAAAGGGTACTGAAAATACCTACAAGTTTTGCTTAAAGAGAATTCGCAAATTTGTGCTCTGCAACTATCAAAACGCGGTCGATTTATTGGTGATTATAACGACGCCTAAAGTTCAGACACAACAGTGCAACAACTTCAGAGCAACCTAACTCCAATTATATGCAATGAGAATTAGAAACCCATACTCTTTGAAAAGATCATGAAATTACTAAAACTTTCATAATCCACAAAGACCAAATTATATCGTCTTCAATGTCTACTCTTCCGTACAAAATTAAAGACTCACTCTGCTAGAGACACCAACAAAGATGTTTTAAGAAACCCATATCTCTCAAATGTTTAGACCAAACATGGTGATTAAGCATCCTATGGAAAGATGCAGAAACATACTACAAAACATTCTAGATAAGTGAAGCCTGATTCAGCCTCCAACTAATTTAAAATGCCTCCCGAAACCAAACAACACATTATCAACAATAATAAAAAAACAATATAAAATGAAACCCAAGTCATTGGCAGGTGCCATCAACACTAGGATTTTCCACTACCAAACTGGGATGCAACTCCACAAAGTCTTTAAATAACACTCTACCAAATAGGTTAGAACACTAAGCACAACAATCAATGAATTCAACAACCTCGTTTGTTAATGCCACTAAGGTCAAACATCCATGTACCGACAATGTATGAAACACCTGACATACCCGTCTCTAGCTCTATAAAACATGGTTGTTATTACACTAGAATCCAACTAATAGAAATCTCCAAAACCATTCTGTTGACGTGAAGCAAATGGTGCTCATGTCATATAACATCTTTTCCCCCTCTCAAAAGAGATAAAATTTGCAATACTCATAAAGCAATGGAGGGATAACAACAAGAAAAAACTAATGTACTTCTTGACACAGACTCATGCAAAAGCTTCATAAATATTACTTTCAACACTAAAATAATAACACGATACTATGCTCAACAGGAGTAATTGGACTTCAATAAGATAATCCACCTAACCCAACTACTTTGATTAACCTCACATACAACAATACCTCCTATTATTGCACTTGAACAATTTGTACCTAGTGATGTCATAGGATGACTTCAAAGTAGTAGACATACATGATCTATCAAACCATCATTCATATAAAAAAAATCTCCATCTGATGCAACAACCACATCATTATAGAGATAGAGGACTAACAAACATAAGCAACTTCCAGTTAAACATTGACTTTGTTTAAGATAAAGCGGTCCAAATAATAATTCAACAAGCATGCATAGAGAACTGATCATATAAAAAAACTACCATATATCATCGGCGATTAAAAACAATATAAAACGGGTTGTCCATATCGTCCACATGACTAGCCTCCAACAAATAAAAATTATGCATAACCTTTTTGGCTATAGAAACAAACCATAGAAGGAAAACATGCATGCCTCTTCAACTATAATATAGACATAAAATCCACTTAAAATCACCCTATTTATTATTAAAGATAAGGTTGCACACAATAAGAAAACTTATCATGTATACATGGTTGAACTTATCTATCCACGTCATCTTACAAATTCACTTGAGTTCTACCAGCCTCAAGATTTCATAGACAGTCCAACATTGCCTTTGCTCTATGGAGACAAACCTATTGTACTCTAAGATCAAGTTGGCAAGTAGCCACACTAGCCAAAAAAAAGTGAGGTGTAAAGCACTGCACCCATGAAAATATTACATTGATAAGTTGGGTTGTAACCCAACAGTCAATCAAACTCAACAACACCATAAAACTACGTTGTATAGTGTTTTCACACTACACCAAGTCGGAATAGATCCTTTATACACAAGCTCAATAAACAATCGGTCCTATAAGTACTAGAACTCAAGAATCCTTTTGGAAAAAAAACATCCACAGTCAAGCATACAGAAATGTATGATAGTAATAGCTCAGAGATTAGTAAACATTGCATCCAAAAACAACATTATGACGATATGTATATAAAACAAGTACATTAGTAGCTTCACTTGCATAATAATTTCAATAACAACCACATCAAGAAACCAATATTAAATAGTAGTAACATTTCATATCAAGCATTACGTCGTTAACGACATACCTCATCAAACCATAAAGGGGTTTGGAGTCAGGAAATTGTAGTCATCTATACAATAAAATACTAATATGAAAGATATATGAACCCATACCCTTCCTATATGTGCAAGTGTGTCAAATTTATCTTCAAATTGCGTAGAATCTAAAGCCTATCCTCTGATACCAACTGTAACACCCCGGGTTCCACAAACAACCCAGAATGCTACTGAACTACACTTCTGACGTCCATATATAAAATTTCGGCAGCATCCCCTTTGCAAGATTGCATAAATAAGGGGGCAACAGGGTATAAACATATATCATGACAAAAACATACTAAGTATTATTAATCGGCTAGCAAGGAAAGATAAACGTACGACCTGAACTGAATTAACCAGTGCGCACGACTATATAAAAAAAACAAACTTCCTTTGACAATAAGTTTCTAATTAAATCATGGCTGCGCCTGGGCAGCGTTATTGTGAGAGTGTAAGTGGACGTGCTGCTACTCCCCTCATTCCCAACATGTATCAAGTACCTGCATTGAGTAATGCAAGAGTGAGATGACACATCTCAGCAAGTAAAATAATATCAAACTATTCAACCACATAAGAACATTGTTTTACCACCACCTGATTCCACAACCTTCTTATTACCAAGGTGCATCACGTATACAACGTACAACACACCTAGTTACCACACCTCGCAGGTAGAAAACCACAATAGTAACATAGTAATGTCACACTTCATATATTCCTCATGAATGCAAATGTCTGCAAATGCAAGGATGACTTCTGCCTTCATACCTCTAAGGATATGAAGCTGCATCGTACCCCTCCTCGGGCAACGTACGATGCTAAAAATGTACCGGTACGGTCGGACCATAAGATCACGACATAACTTCAAAATGCAAGATGGATGATGCGATGTGCATGTCATGCCTACAACACTTCATATAACGTGATTCAAAAAGATACTTCAACTTCGTCCAAGATGGGAATCAACCACATACATCATAACCAAATTATGATCATCCACAATATTAGACAATTGAGAATTAATACTTCCAAACAAATAAACTTCATCATAGAATTCAATGATTAACATAATTAAAAACTTAAGCATACTCAATGACAGGGAATAGGATGCAAACCAAACGGTAGCAACCACCACTATATTTACTTGCCTTTACCGGAAGTTCGGGCAAATCCCTAAGTACGATCCGGAAGTCCACCACCTGTTTTTGACATACAACTTAGTGCACCTATTTCACATAATCAGGCTCATAAACGACGCCGCACCTACGCACAAACTCAAACCCCGCCGCGGGTTACATCTCTCCCCACACCCACCAAACTGCAGCGGCGCTGCTTAATAATTTCATAACTTTAAAATTATGACAACAGTGGTAACAAACAAAAACTCCAGAGGCATCTACATAAAATTCCCCACAAGTTTTGTATACAATTTATAATTAAATTCTAACATCTAATTAGCCCAAAACAGTCCACAAGATGAACCCTGTAATCTGTTTTTTTGTCTTTTGGACAGCGACATACCCGGATTCAAACAGCGATATCTTTTAAAATATAATTCCAAATCAAGCGCATAAGTACTCATTAGAAAGATAAGACAAAGCACTACATGATTATCATACTGGTTAACAGTAATTACCCACGAAAAATTCACAGAAACTGCTAATACTACTGTTGTTCACCCACCTGAAAAATCTGTTTTTTTTTTGGACAGCAACAAAACCGGATTCAAACAACGATATCTCCTAAAATATAACTCCGAATCGAGCGCATAAGTACTCGTTGGAAAGGTATGACAAAGATCTACATGATTCTCATATTGATTATCACTAATTTCCCACGAAAAATCCCCAGAAACTGCTAATACTACTGCTGTTCATCCACCTGAAAATCTGTTTTTTTGGACAGCAACATAACCGGATTCAAACAACGATATCTCCTAAATTATAACTCCGAATCGAGCGCATAATACTCGTTGGAAAGGTATGACAAAGCTCTACATGATTCTCCCACTGATCCCCACTAATTGCCCACGAAAAATTCCCAGAAACTGCTAATACTACTGCTGTTCATCCACCTGAAAATCTGTTTTTTTGGACAGCAACATAACCGGATTCAAACAACGATATCTCCTAAATTATAACTCCGAATCGAGCGCATAAGTACTCGTTGGAAAGGTATGACAAAGCTCTACATGATTCTCCCACTGATCCCCACTAATTGCCCACGAAAAATTCCCAGAAACCCTAGAACTACTGCTGTTCATCCTCCCACAAAAAAAATCTGGACAGCACCTATACCGATTCGCATAGGTAAACATGTAAACAATTGGATTGCAGCACAAATACTAAAAAGAATGATCTTAAAATCACCTTGGGTTCCTCCTTTCCTCCTTCCATTCTTCCTTCTTCCTCCCTCCAAACTCCAATGGAAGACTCGCACCCACACGACGGGGTACCAAGCGGGGAGGATGCACCATGGTGAGGAGGGGGGGCGGCTAGGGTTGAGGGGGGGGGGGTGCTGCAATCACTTGGGGGGAGGAGAGGGAGAGAGAGAGGGGGGGTGGCGGCCACAAAGGGGATTAGGGAAGGGGGGGCGGCTGCAACCAAAGGGGAATAGGGGAGGGGGCGGCTAGGGTTAAGGGGGGAGAACTAATGGGCTCCCCACCGCCGGATCGAGATCCACGGCCCAAACTCGCTCTCACGTCAGTTCCCGATCCCAGGGCACCAGTCCAACAAGAATTCTACTGTTTTACTAGTGAATGCTTCCTAAAAGTTCCAAACCCCTGTTGCACAGGACCCGAAAGAGAAAACAAGGAAAAAAAGAATAATCTTCAATTTCTCTTCCTTTTGGAAATTGGGTATCACACCAACACCACCAGGAGGTACAATTGTACCTCCCCCACTCCCACCTCCAAACCCGCAACAGCCAAACATCCACCACCCAAACCACCCCCAAGCACCAAAACAAGAAGACTTCGCCGATCAGCCGTATCGCGGAGTCATTCACATGATCACTGGGGGGTCCAGCGTCGACTTCGACACGAAGCGACAGAAGAGGGACTACTACCGCGGCATCAACCACGTCGCCATCACCGGTCCAGTCGTGCAGACAAAGTGGTCCCATGTGCCACTGACCTTCGACGCCAGAGATGTCGACCTGCGCAGCGCACCCCACATCGATGCCATGGTCATCAACTGTAGCGTGGCAGGCTGGGACCTACACAAAGTCTTAGTTGACAACGGCAGCCAGGCGGACATCATTTTCCTCCACGCCTTCGACCGCATGGGCATCAGCCACAGCTTGCTAAAACCTTCGAACAACCCCCTATATGGCTTCGGCGGCAAGGGCACCTTTCCTGTGGCAAAATAGAGCTACCCTTGTCCTTTGGTGTAGCACCCAATGCACGAAGTGAGCAGGTCACTTTCGACATCGTCGACATGGTGTACCCGTACAACGCCATAATGGGTCAGGGCTCCATCAACAAGTTTGAGGCAGCCATTCACGGACTTTACCTGTGCATGAAAATCCCGGGTCCGCAAGGCGCGATCACAGTCTATGGCAACCAGCAGGCCGCGCGCAACATAGAAAGAGACTTCGTTCCAGGGCAAAGGAACGTACACTGCCTCACGGCGTAGCGCGAGGTCCCCGAGGCTACCCGTCCAACCGCCAACAAGCATGAAAAGGCACAGCTGCAGAGCAACGATGGGACGAAGACAGTTCCCCTTGACTAGGCAACACCCAAGCAAACGGTCATCATAAGCGAAGATCTAACTTTGCATGACGAGGAGAGACTTATCTCCTGTCTTTCCAAAAACAAGGATATCTTCGCCTGGTCTGCCCTCGACCTGGTCGGAGTCAGTCGCACTATTATAGAGCACAGCTTGGGCATCGACCCTTTGGTGAGGTCGAAGAAGCAGAGGCTGCGCAAAATGTCTGATGAGAAGACAGAAGCTGCCAAGGCCGAGGTACACCGCCTGCTTGAGGCCAACTTCATCGAACCAGTCGCCTACCCTACGTGGCTCGCCAACGTAGTCATGGTGCAAAAGAAGAGCGGCAAGTGGCAGATGTGCATTGATTTCACCAGCCTCAACAAGGCCTGCCCCAAGGATAATTTCCCACTGCCTCGGATTGACAAGATCGTCGATAGTGCGGCCGGGTGCGAAGTCATGTCACTCCTTGACTGCTTCTCCGGCTATCACCAGATATATATGAAGGAGGAAGACAAGGCCAGCACCAGTTTCATAACACCCTTCGGCATGTATTGCTTCATCAGAATGCTGGAGGGACTAAAGAACGCTGGGTCCACATTCTCTCGCCTCACCAAGACAGTGCTGGAGAGCCAAGTCGGTAGAAACATATTTACGTATGTGGACGACATCGTCGTCGCCAGCAAAAGCAAAGAGGACCATCTGGCTGACCTCGCAGAAACATTCGCGAACATGCGAGACGCACGACTTTGCCTAAAGCCCGAAAAGTGTGTCTTCGGCCTTCGCCAGGGGAAGATACTGGGCTACCTGGTGTCGCATCGCGAGATCGAGGCCAACCCGACCAAGATCCAGGCTATCATCAACATGACGCCCCCGCAGTCAGCCAGAGACGTCCAATGACTGACAGGCAGATTGGCCGCCCTCAACAGATTCATTTCCAAGTCTGCAGAGCAAAGCTTACCTTTCCTCAAAACGCTACGCGGCGCAAAGGACTTTGCATGGGGACCAGAGCAAGCGGCGGCCTTCGCATCATTAAAGCAGCACCTGTCAGAGCTGGCGATTCTTACAAGCCCCAACCCTTCGCTACCCCTGTTGCTCTACGTTGCAGCTTCGCCGCACGCGGTCAGCGCAGTGCTGGTTCAAGAGCAGGACAGAGAGGGCACGACCAGGCAGTGTCCAGTTTATTACGTCTCTGAAGTACTCACGACATCCAAATGCAACATGACGGAACTGGAAAAAATCGCCTACGCAGTCGTTATGGCTTCGCGCAAGTTGTGCCATTATTTTGAAGCGTTCAAGGTGCGGGTCACCTCGGACAGGGGACTCGACGAATTGTTTAGAAATCCGGAGGCATCTATCCGGATCGCCAAATGGGCAACCTAGCTTTTCGGCTACCATATCACCTTCGAGCCTAGGATAGCCATCAAGTCACAAGTCCTGGCAGACTTCATTGTCGACTAGAACGGGCCAATAACGCAGTCGGACACATCTGCAGAGAAGGTGTGGACCATCCACTGTGATGGCGCATGGTGCCATGCGGGGGCAGGCGTAGCTGCAGTCATTACTTCACCCACAGGGGTCAAGCATAGATATGCAGCACGTCTCAGCTTTGCTTTGGAGTCCGACAGATGCACCAACAATGTAGCAGAGTACGAAGCCGTCATCCTCGGCCTTCGCAAGCTACGGGCACTTGGTGTCACTACCTGCATAATCAGAACAGACTCCAAAGTAGTTGCCGGCCAAGTCGAGAAAGATTACGCAGCAAAGGACCCCGCACTTATGCAGTATCTCGCGGTTGTCCGTAGTCTCGAGAGACAATTCAAGGTCTTTACCTTGCAGCACGTGGACCGAGCCAAGAATGAGGAGGCTGACGCATTGGCCAAGATAGCTGCCAGAGGCGAGGCCCTGCCCTCCGACGTATTCTACCATGTCATCGGCACGCCAGCCGTCCACAGCCCAGAGGGCCTCCAAATAACCAACGACACCGAGGGCCACCGCATAGTCAACCTCATCATGACCGAAGACTGGCGGGCACCAATAACCCTGTTCCTGTAGGGATATTACCATCCAAGGTGATATCAACGAGGCCAAGCGCCTCAAACACTGAAGCCGGGACTTCGCACTCATTGAGGGACAGCTTTACAAGAAGGGGGTCAATCAACCCATGCTCAAATGCATCACCAAGACCGAAGGCGTCCAAATCCTGCGTGAAGTCCAAAGCGGAACTTGCGGCTCTCACGCGGGGCCTAGGGCTCTAGCTGCAAAGGTGATCCGTCAAGGCTTCTACTGGCCTGCTATGATCTGCGCCGCGAATCGGGTCACAAGGTCGTGCGAAGCCTGCCAGAAGTTTTCTCCACGCTCGGGAAACCCTTCGCAATTCACAAAGCTGATCGCTCACACGTGGCCCCTTCAGCGCTGGGGCCTGGACATTGTCGGGCCGCTACCCACGGCCCAAGGGAACCTAAAGTTCACCTTCGTCGCCGTCGAGTATTTTACCAAGTGGATCGAGGCGAGGGTAGTATCCACGATAACATCGAAGACTGCCCAGAAATTCTTCTGGCAAAACATTGTTTGCCGATTCGGAGTCCCGTCCGAGCTCACAGTTGACAACGGCAAACAATTTGACAGCCAGGACTTCAAAGACTTCTGCTTCTCAATTGGCACCAAGCTTGCCTTCGCCTCAGTATATCATCCACAATCCAATGGCGTCGTGGAGCGCACCAACGGAAAAAATTTCACGGCCATCAAGAAAATGCTTCTCGATGACAAGAAGGGCAAATGGGTCGACCTGCTACCTGAAGCAGTCTAGGCGCTGAACACGACCGAGTGTCGGGCGACTGGGTTCACTCCTTTCCGCCTGCTATATGGATCGGAGACCATGACCCCACAGGAAATAAAACATGGGTCACCACGGACAAGCACTTCAGCCGTCCCCGACGTAGACTAACCAACTTCGAAGGACCTCATCGACGGAGATCGTGTCTTCGCCCTGCAGGCCCTCAACAGATACCAAGCTCAAACAAAAGCATGGCGCGACCACACAGTCGTCCCGAGAGAATTCAACGAAGGGGGCCTCGTACTTGTCCGAACAACTCGGACAGAGTCACGGTGCAAGCTGGAGCCAAAGTGGGAGGGTCCCTTCATCGTCAAGACGAAGGCGTCCCCCAGCGCGTACAGGCTAACAACGCCATCCGGCGAAGACCTAGAGCATTCCTGGAATATTGACAATCTCCGTAAATTTTTTGTTTGAATCCTCAGGGCTAACACGCCCTTGTAATTCACCAAACAGTTTTATTCTGGCCTGCACTCTTTTCCTCCCGGGGGTGAGGTTTTTAATGAGGCGGAGCCATGTAATATACACGCAAAAATCCCCCGCAAAAAATTAAAACAATGCGACACTCCGCGCAAAAGTCGCCGGTCTTATTCTGGCCTGCATCGACGGTCTTCGGCATTCGACCATATCGAAGTCACCGCGAGGGGCAGCGAAGCCTCCCTCGCATGCGACACTCCGCGCAAAAGTCGCCTAAGGGTGCAGCCGGACTAGCACAACAAGTGCGAAAAATCGAAGTCTTTTCCAAAAGACTCTCCGTGCAAAAGTCGCCTAAGGGTGCGGCCGGACTAGCACAACAAGTGCGAAAAATTGAAGTCTTTTCCAAAAGACTCTCCGTGCAAAAGTCGCCTAAGGGTGCAGCCAGACTAGCACAATAAGTGCACAAAACCATTCTCCATGCAAAAGTCGCCTAAGGGTGCAGCCGGACTAGCACAACAAGTGCGAAAAATCGAAGTCTTTTCCAAAATACTCTTAGCGCAAAAGTCGCCTATGGGTGCAGCCAGAATACTAGTACGAAAAAATCGAAGAACTCCATACAGAAGCCTACGGGAGCGGCTTGATCAACTAAAGCGTGCAGCTTCATCACACAAAAGTATGGTTACATACATACAGCGAGGGCATCACACATTACATTGGCTCAACCTTCGGGATGATACCCATCTCCCTATAGTTGAACAACATTATCCTCAATTCCTCACCCGCAAATAGACTTCGTAGCTCCCCCTCACCCACACTCGCCCCAGCCAGCGAGGACAACAATTCCCGTTTGCCAGTCCCTTTCACACGAAGACAACCACCCTCCATCTCACCACGATGACGCCTATCACTTCACGACAACTCACCCACTCTCCGTTTCGTCACCGCCCTTCGCCGCCTACGTCCAGCACTCGCACCTGGAAGATCCTCAGCACCCATCACATGCGGAGAAGTCTCCGCCATAGCCACATCCAATGCTGCAAAATAATTCAAGTCCTCTTCCGAAGACTCCTCTGTCCACACAATCGAACTCCCAGAATCATCAGACTCAAAACACTTAGACACAGAATCATCAGAATCGTCTTCAGCAACCACGATCGAAGCCGCCACAAAATTATCATTGTTAGTAGTGGTTGCGTGCGCAGGCCCAGACCTAAGAACCTGCGCAGCAACAGAGGTTCAGTATCACACAGAAAATTTACACACCCCTTAGACACCTACTCAGCCACCTGCGAGGGCCCGGCCACGGCTGTGGGGTCTTTGGCTGCCGGCTCGGCCGCTAGCTCGGCCAACACCTTCGGGGCGGCTTCGCCCGTCGGCGCAGGGGCCGGTGCGGGGTCTTCGCCAGCCGCAGCGGACGCAGGGATCGCCGAGGCGCCTTCACCGGCATCCATCGGCGGCACCGGTTCCACCGCCACGGCCTCGGGCAGTGCGCCGTCCAGACCAACAAGGTCCTCGACGTCTTCGGCATGAGCCATCTGCAGCAACAACACACTCATTTAGCGAAACCACATATACCCACACTTATAACCACACAAAAACAGCCTTTACCTGCTCTATCGCCCGGTCGGACCGATCCCTGACAGCATCACGGCCGTGCGGACCCCACATCCTAACAAAAAGTGCCCCAGCCGACTACTTCACCACAAGGTCTTTGACCTTGAAGATTTCACATTCAAAGTTCTCGTCCGCTTGGTCGAAGACCTCGTAGTGCCTGCACCCCTCGCGGGACAAGGCATTCATGGCCCCCTCGCAGGTGACGAGGGAGGCAAAAGACATGAAGCCCATCACAATGGTCGGGAGCACCAGCAGCTCCTCCTGCAACCATTCGAGGAAGCGAAGGCCCGCCTCTTGGCCAGGCGCCTCGAAGTCGGCAGTCCGCGCACCCAGCTCGCGGTATGTGTCCACAAACTGCGTGTGCGTCCGCTCGACCTCCGCGCGTGTCGAGGACTCGGCCTTATCCACGAGGCCGCGCAGGGCATTGTACCTCGCCTCCAACTCATCGGCACATTGGTGGGTGAGACTGCCCTCCGCCCGTGCCACTTTAGCCTCGGCCTGCGCAGCCTGCACGTCAGCAATGGCCTTGTTGGCCTCCCTCCTCTCCTCCACCAGCTGGCGCCGGAGGTCCCTCTTCTTGGCCTCCATGGCGGCCACTTTCTCCGTCAGCCTGCGGTTCTTGCTTTCCACAGCCGACTTCTCCCGGACAGCATCCGCATGCTGCACCCAAAGACTATCGACTTCGGTAGCCACGTCCGCAGTCAGGACAACCGACGCCACGCAGTCAGCGAAGTCGGCCGCCTGACAAAAAACACATGAGACCCAAACCCGCATGGAAGCAACAAACATCGAAGTCCAGCACAACTTACTTGCTTCAGCTGATGTGTCAGCTGCTGCGACAGCTGCTGCGAAGCCTCCCTCAACCGCCGGGACATGGAGCCCGCCACGTCCTTAGTGACAGTGGCTGACAGAATCTCGCCGCTCGCTCAGAAAGCGGCCCACGGGTCCTGCGCGGCACCCTTCGCCCCAACCACCGCCGTTGGCGACGTGGTAGCCGCCGAAGGCGGGACAGCAACCAATTGCCCCTCACCCTACCCTGCAACACATCACCGGTCAAAGAATTAGCAAAAAAACTCACCAACAAAATAATCCTCGACACTGATGTTTGTGCCAAAGTCGGCAACATGTCTCCCCGGCGAAGGCAGCTCCTATCCTTTCATAGATCCGCCCGGGGGAGGCTTGCCTCCACCAGAAGCGGCAGTCTTCGCGCTCGCCGACACCTTGCTGGGTCTGGGGGCATCTGCTTTTGCAGCCGGCACCGGCTTGCTACTACCGGAGGCAGCAGCCTTCGCGTTCCCCCGCGCCCTCTTCGCCTCGCGCATAGGATCTACCATCCTGACGATCGCCCAGCGCTTCTGCGCAGCGTCTTGACGGTCCTTGTTCATCACTGCCGACACAACAACAGCAATATTCCGTCCGTAAGGAAACACCTTCAAGTCGCATGCCATGCGGGACGTATAGAAGTCTTCGCCAGCCGCGCGGGGGATCGGAACATTCTTGGGCCATCGACCCCCGGTAACCTCCAGCATTCGCGCTGAAGACTCCCGGAGCTCGGGCGAAGACATCCTTCCCCCGAGGGCTGCGCACGTCCCCGTCAAATCTACAGCAAAACTATCCGACACCCCCATTTCCCCACTACAGTACCTAATTTTCTCTTCTTAGTGGCCGCGGTAGCCTCCTGCGAAGGCCCTTCCTCGGTCACGCCCATCGGTTTCTTCCCGCGGTGGTCGGTGGCGTCTTCCCCGGGATAACCACCGTATGGCAAGCAGTTCAATTCGAAGACCCGATTCAATCTATCGTTGGACCCACGGATATCCCAGCTCCGCAGACCCTCTATCTTCGGCACGTAGCGCCCCACGATCCTTGTCGCACCGTCTTCCGCTTCACGCACGAATGCGGCGGGATCCCGGCCACGCAGATCCAACGCGAAGGCAGGACTTCGCACCCGCTGCCGCCCCAGGAGGGCATCTCGCGAGGGCATACTTCGCCCAGCGCCCAGCCATGCGCCAAGGGCCATACCCCATACCCGACAAATTCCTCAACTAAATCGTGCCCGCTACTCATGCAGGCAGCGCACCGAAGGGCTCCTTCGTCTTCATCATCCTCCGCCACCTCAAACTGTGGGTACGCTACGTAATAATGGGTGGTCTTCGACCGCGCCTTCGAAAACGTAAAACCAGAAATCCCACCAGTTGCCCCACTTATTGCGGGCGCAGGGAACCAACTCCACGACTTCCATCGAAGTCTTGCCGGTCCTCGGCGTAAATGTGCACGATCCAAATTGTGCAATCTCATGTCCAATTTTCCTCTTTTGCCAAAGCAGACAGTAATGTTTTGTGAAGACCTCCATAGAGGGCTGACCGCCATATGAAGTCGTCGCCCAGACATACTTCGCCAGGGCCACCACGACATTCGGCGTCAGCTGGTGTACCTGGACCTCGAATCTCCGCAGGACCTCCGCCATGAATCGATGTGCAGATAGACGAAGGCCAACAGTGAAAAACGCCTCAAACACGACCAGCTCACCCTCCGGCTCGGAGACCTCCTCCGCCCCCGGGACACGCTCCACTCCGCTGCCAAAATATCCAAGTTGCTGCATATCCTGAACGCGGACCAAGGAAATCCGCGACACGCCAAACTCTACTGTATCACCAGGATGTAGCTCCTCCGCCACCAAGTTGCTCAAAGTGTCCTCGGACGATGCCGCCGGCCGGCGGTGTACTTGCAGCAGACGAGGAAGAGGACGACATGGCTACGTACCGTCGGCGGCGGCGAGCGGTCTGCTTGACGCGGGCCAGATCTCCGACGAGCAGGAGCAAGGAGGGCAGGCGAGCGGACGAGCGATTTCAAAGGGAGGCTAGGGTTTTGCGGCACGCAGAAAGTGAACCTGAACCGCGCCGCCCCGCCCCCTTTTTATACACGGGACGTGACGCTTCGGGAAACCCGTAGTCCAACAGTACCGCGTCCGTCAACGGTCACATCAAAAACCCTCGCGGAACCATTTCGAGCGAGGGCAGCGTCTCCACAATCTAGCGACGTCTTCGGCACCAGATGACTTAGTCAAACTGGTCCCTCGGAGGGCAAATGTTGGGGCGAAGGCGAAGACGCTACCCTTCGCTCCAGCCTTCGTCTATCTCGCTGCACTGACAGGAAGCAGAACGACCGGCGAGGTCCACCCTTCGTCTTCTACATTACAAGACGAAGGCCTACGACGACGTCGCCCTGTCCCACGTCCCCACTCGACCTTGAGGCCCACGTGGGATTCGGCCCATTGTAACAGGCCCCGCACGGAGAGGCGTGTTACAGGCCCGATTTGTAATAGCTTTCTGTAATGACAGTCTGTAACCCTCCTTTATAGGAATATTCTGGGGATAGACCAGGTGCCTGAGGGTACATGCGTCCTTACATTGAGATGTTGGGCACTCAGACACCTATAAATACCCCCATACAGTGCCCTTGAGAGGCTGGATTGACAGAGCTATTGCCACCTCGAGTTAAAACCTTGTTTACGTTGCTTTCATTCCTCCGTTGGATCAACTTGCCCAGGAGAGCAAGTTCCAACACATGTACGTGCCAGGATTAGAAACTCACGTACATAGCGATTACATAATTGGACATCATCACACAATGCTCAAAGTAAATAGCGGAAAAGTACTTTATTACAACAAGATGTCCAAGACATCCACTGAGTCTATAACATAGTCATTAACATTAATATCATCAAAGTGTGGAAATATGAAACGTAGTAGATAAGGCCTTCATAAGCAGCTGACTGGGGGTTTGCCACTAAGATAAACTAGAACTCATTGTAGTCCTGAAACTCCTCAAAGTCCTCTGTATTGCCAGCATCTCCTCCTGAGCACTGAGTACAGTGGGGACAACCTGGGGTGGGGTGGTTTGTAAGGCAAGGGTGAGTACACATCAACGTACTCAGAAAATGTCCCGTTTGGCTAAAGTGGACTAGCTGTATGTGGAGTTAAGGTTAAGAGGTTGCTTTTAGTTGGTCAAGTATTTATTACTATCAGTAGAGCCAAATTTTAGTAATAAACCCAGTTATTACCCAAATGTACTCCCTCCAAGAGGAAATACTAGAGATCATAATTATAACCATCATCATTAAACATCATCATAAGAGTATCCAAAGTTCTTCTAATCAAAGAGGATCCCAAGGCCGCTCATAACGGTGAGCACATCTGATATATCAGTTTCTAACACTCTGCAGAGGTCGCACACTTTACCCAAAAGTCATGATTCTCGTTCTGCCCGGGGTTCTAGTGTCACACCCGGTTTTGGAAGGTAAACCGAATGCAAACCATGTACGTTCCAGGATCAGAACTCACGTACATAGCGATTACATAAATGACTCATCATAGCACAATGTTTTGAATAATAATAAAGAGTACGTAATAATATGAAAGACTAGAGTCATTTACATAATATAATCAAAGTACACAGAATAGAAATGTAGCCACGTAAATTAACCCACCACAGGCAGCTGACTGGGGGAGGTTGCTAGCCTAAACCACGAACTCGTCAAAGTCCTAGAACTCCTGGAGATCCGCCTCGACGCCTTCTTCTTTTACCTGAGCATATATTGCACCAAAGGCAACCTGGTGTTTTGTGAAAGCAAGGGTGAGTACACATCAACGTACTCAGCAAATGTCTCGTTTGGCTGGAGTGGACTAGTTTTATGTGGGGTTAAAGTCAAAGCAGTTGCTTTTAGTTGGTGAAGTATTTATTATTAGTGGGACCCAAGTTTTATCATATAACCAACCCATGAACCATTTCCTACATCGAGGAAACATCATTATCATCATCGAACCAAAATAATAAATAGAACCATTGTATCTCAGATCATCTGTATCTCTAATCAAAGAGGATCCCAAGGCCGCTCTTAACCGTGAGCACGGCTGATATATCAGTTTCATTCCCTCTGCAGAGGTCGCACACTTTACCTATGAGTCATGATTCCCTTTCTACCCGGGGAGAGCTAATCCCCATTGACCACTACCTAGGTGGCCTAGCAGGGTATCACTACGTAGCCTTTACAAAGACTCCCCTGGTGCATAGCTGCTCGTTAGGTTTTGCCAGTCGTACAAACGCAGTACACCTCCCCAAGGTGGGTGACTAACAAAACCAAATCGAATGAACCTCTGCACCCCAACCTTGGCAGAGCGAGCACTACGCCCCGGCCCCCATTGACGACCCTCCAGCAAAGCCAACTACACCCCCAGGTTCATCTAATTAATCAGCTAAGGGCATCCCAATTCACCCTTATGGCTGCACTGTTATCCCGGGTGGTCACTCCAGGAACAGCTCCTTACGGAGAGGTACTCAGGGAAAATGGCCCGAGCCCCCTAGATGCTCAGGGTCTTCAATCTCGTAGAACTCGAAGAACCAGATCACTTGGTCGCCAACTCTTGATCTTCGATCCCATGAAGCGCGGAAACAAATCGCGATCTAATCGCAACGCGAAGCGAAGACGAACAAGCACAAACAAACAAAGAAACATATATATATATATATGCATAAGAACATTACACCATACAAGATAAAATGTTATAAAACATGCAGCATAAAATAGAGCTCGATTCTATGGTCATGCGAGGAAAAAGAAACGCGACAGGCGGAGCTACGGTCTAGAAGTTAGCGCGTTTACGCTGAACAAGTATTAGCTATAACTTTTAGTTCAACATTATCAAATATAAATATTATACATCAGTCAGTTTGATTAATATGCTACACTAACGACTACTAGTTAAATAAATAATTTAATCAACACGAGAGATTCTACGCGAGACACGTTTACGATGCGCGAGATGGCATGACAGCGTGCAACCGACGTGTGGACACGTGTGACCTAGCACACTGACAACACACGAAACAGTGCGCGCGACCAGCACGAACGACGCGCGAACCAACACGCCACCACGTGCGGAACAGCACGTGCGACAGGCGAGGAAAACTAAATAGGCGACGCATTTATACTAAACAAATATTAAATAAATAAAAAGTAGTTAAATAAATATTAGCCGTGTTAATGTTTATTATAAAAACGCAAGTTGACAACTATATATATTTAATATTTAATATAATTGAACTACTAATGTAATAAACATTAGATTAGCAACCATTAAACATATTCATTAGAATATGTGACCAGATGAATGTGTTATACTCATGAGTATTTATAAACGAAAACCATTTATTATCACGCGCGGACGCCGCGTGACACACATGATCGACACGTGAGATACGCGCTAACGACGCGCGGTAGGGCGAGCAACACATATAAATGGCATACGCGACACACGCAAATGACGTGTGACAACGCATGCGAATAGCACGCACGACACACGCGAAACAACACTGCGGCACGCGCACGGTGTGCGCACGGTGCGCGGGCTGACACGATAAACAAAACTAATAAATAAAAAAAAGTATGATTAATCTAAACCATTATTAATAAAGAATATTTCAGCTAGGGTTAGTCATGTTGATGTCTAAATATAAATGCACAAATCGAATTTCTAAATTATATTTAAAACTTGAAACGACGTTCTAAGGGTAGACGGACGTCGTTAGAATCCCGACGACGTGCTACGAGAACGCAGTTTTGGGGTTGTCGCATATCTGGGGTTTGACAAATCGTGGTTACGCTAAGTGAATATCAACTATAGTGTTTTACCTCAACTTAGTCGTATTAACAATTATATATCATATATCCCAATACCTTTACTACTTATCCCGGATTACTTGGTTACGCTAATATTTGTCGATTCAATATGTAATGGATTAACCAACTCAATCAACTTTACGCGAGGAATAATATTAACGCGCGCAAAGCGCGCGACATGAATCTGGTGCGCACGACGCGCGAACAGCGAGTTCCGACGCGCGATGGACGACAATGACATACATCGCCGACACGCGGCGACGACGGTGCTCGCAACTAGGGATTCACGCCGCAGTCGTGCACGAGCTGAGACATCGGGGCACGCTGCGCAGCGAGTCACCCTAGTTGCGCACCGAGGCTACGATGAACGCATCGGGCTGGCCATGCTACACGCTCGTCGCGTTACGTGCCACACCGGGGACGGGCTGGGGCGTCCCGCGTAGGGGCTACACGAGCTGGCTGTCGTGGACCGCGCCGAGACACGCTGCGCGCAGCGATCGCGAGGGCCGAGCTGGCCACGCTGCGAGGACCGCTCTACCGGGCACCGCGCTGCGTGCAAAGGGAGGACGTTCGGCGGCGGCGACTCGGCCACAGAGGCCACGGCCGACCGAGCGTGATGAGGGGAGAGGGAGAGGGAATGGAGAGAGGAAGGGGAGGGGCTCACCATGGGTGGACGGAGATGAACGACATGGGCTCGACGCGGCTACTGGCGAACGGCGTGCTAAGCGCGACAAGGCTCCAATGGCGAGAGGAGGGCGTGTGAGGGAGGTGCGAGGTGGTGGCTTTGTGAGAGGAGGCATGGGGGAGGGGAGTTGGGCGAGAGGGCGCAGAGGCTCGCGGGCAATTGAGGAAGACAGAGGCGTGGGGAAGACGTGGACGTGGCGTGTGCGCAGATGACAGCATCGTGGGTGGGGTCCACATGCAGACGACGGTTGGCGCGCTGGGCGAGGAGCGTGGCTGCGCAGAGCCACAATCGCTGCAGGCGAGCGGAGCGCCTGTGGCTGGGCGAGCGCGTGCGGGCGCCAGGGCAGCACAAGGCGACAAGGCGGGCCACGGGCGGGGCTGGGGACGCGATGCGCTGGGCAAGCGCACGCATGCGGCGGCACGCGCGGCGCTAGGGTTGCGGTGGGGCGCTGGGCCGCGCGAGGCGGCCGCGCGGCTGGGCCGCTGAAGCAGGACATGGTGGGCCGGGGGGAAGGGTGCGCTGCGCGCTGGGCTACGCTGCTGCGGCTGCGCGGGTGGGCCGAGGGGAGGGGCGCGCAGCACGCTGGGCCGGGGTGGCCGCGACTGCGGGGAGGGGAAGGCGAGTTGGGTCGACGAAAAAAAGAAAGGGAGCTGGGTCGGCTGGGAGAGGAAAAGAAATGGAGCTAGGCCCTTTTGTTTTCTATTTTTCTTTCTTCCCTTATTCTTTTATCTAGTTCTATTCAAATTTAGATATAGATTGAATCGAAAATTCAAATATACTTCTTGAGTTTGAATGGATGCACCACCACAACAATTCAACATACAATAAAATATCTCGGCATGCTATGCAAAAATCAAGGACTCTTTTTAGGGTTCTATTTTACTACACTCAACATATGTATATATATATACACACACTCACACACAAAATAACTCTCCACTAATTAGGAAAAGAAAATAAAATTATGAAAGAGAGAGGGTAACACCTGAATTTGGTGAATATTAGAAAAGAAATTTTATACCCCCAAATTCAGGGTGTTACAGATCTAACCCCCTTAACAGGAATCTCGCCCTCGAGATTCTAGAAGAGGCTATCACGAAAATGAGATTGGTTTATTGGTTTGTTCACGGCTTTCTTGAGTTGACTTTGACTCTAGCAACTTTAACTTGTGGACTGGTTGCTTTGACCTTGAGATGCTTGAGACCGATCGATGCAATTCTTGAGGATCTCTTGGATTTGTGGGCTAGGACCCACACCTGCTTCTGCTGCACCACTTTGATCTTGTTGGTTGACGTTGATCACATTGTCTTCATTGGCTTTAGCGGCTAACCCCCTTAGCGGGAGCATTGATACGCACTTGGTGAAGATGTTGTCGAGTCTGATCTTGACTGATTAAAAGAGGTTGCAGGATGCCAACCGGACAGGCGCAAGAGGGAAGGGTATAGATAGAAAAGGGTAAGCATAGATGGATTAAAATAGATAGATTAAAGAGAAAAGGGAGAGCACCCAACTACCTAACTCTATATCACTCAACTAGTAAACTGATGTCATTGCGGACCCAGGGGCCACAACACACCAACACTCATCACAAAGAAGCAAATCAGTCATAACACAAAGACAAACAACACAAGCATACAACAACAAACATCTCGTTGCTATATGTAACTTTTAATTAAGCGGTGGTCTTTACTTACCAAGGGGAAACTATTCTAAGGCCATCGAAAGGCAAGGGGAATAATAAGACATACAGAATAGGGGCATGAGCACTATAAAGGATGGAGATAAAGCAAGGATTGTAACCGACAGGGAGAGAATGCAACCAAGGTCAGGATAGATAAAACATCATTCTCAAATCGAGATGGGAAAGATGATAATTCAAAAGTTGGGAATAAGATAAGTATCATGGAAAGATCTACATATTAGGAAGGTAAGGGTGATATCAAGCAAAAGCTAAGACTTTGCAACGTGACAGAGAAAAAGGGAACAAACAAGAGCGGGATGGGTAAGACATCACTCTTGAAATGAAATGGGAGAGGCGGCTTTAAAATGCAGGTAAGCATCAAGGTAAAGATCGAGGGATGACAAGGGTTAAGGTGATAATGGACAAACACACAACAAGGGGTGTATTTAAACAAAACTTGCAAGGTGCCAAAGAAGGAAGAGCAGTCAATGATGAAATAGGTGAGGCGATATTCTCGGACAGGGATGAAAAATAGGAGGCTTTGCAGGATAGGTTCAAGGTAAGCAGGAAGGCAAGGGCATAGATATCATGAGGGTTTAAAGGTGATAACGGACAAGGATGTAGGAGAGAAGGTAAATAGGCATAAGACAAAAGATATAAGTACAACAAATGATGGAGTTAAGACAGGACCTGTAAGTGGAAACAAGAGGGTACGTCCAAGGGCCAGATAGGTAAACTGCTACTCTCAAATTGAGGTGGAAGAGAGGAGATTTTTGAAGAGCAGGAATAGAGATAAATGTCAAGGTAAGATCGATAGATTACAAGGGAATGGTGATAGCAAATAAAAGCACATCAAATGATGGAATTAGGACAAAACCAGTAAGGCGACAAGGAGTGAAAAGAAATCAAGGGAGAGATAGGTAACTCACAGCTCTTAAACTAGGTCGAAAGAAAGGGGAGGCTTTTAAAGGATAAGTTCAAGGTAGGCATTTAGGTAGAAGACATAAATATCGCAAGGGTCAAAGGCGATCACAGTCAAGGGTATAAGAGAAAAGATGAAGGCATAGAAGAGCCAGTGGTATGAGTACATAAAAGAATGGAGTTAAGATAAGACTCACACCTAGAAAAGACGAGGTTCCGACCAAGGGCGGGATAAGTAAAACACTTCCCTCGAATTGAGATGAGAGAGGGAATTTTAAATAACAGACATAAGATAGTCATCAAGGTAAGATGGAGAGACGACGAAGGTAAAGGTAGTAACATACAACAAAGGATGGAGTTAAAAACTCGCAAGCGACAAGGAAGAGGATACAACCAAGGAAAAAATAGGTAAAGTACAACGCTCAGATTGAGATGAAAAGAGAAGATTTTAAAGGGCCGGTATAAGATAAACATCATGGTAAGATATAGAGGTGATAAGGGTAAAGGTGAAAACGATGAAAAGCATAACCACAGACAGAGTTAAGGCAAGACTCGCAAAGTGGCGAAGTGGAGAAAACTATCAAGAATAAGATAAGTGAGAATCTGACGGAGGAGTTGAAGTAAAAAAATCATTACCAAGTGGAGTTACAAGGAGACAAAGAGATCACCAAGGATATGAAAGGTAAAATGACCGCTCATGGATCATTAAGAGACAAGGGTGGTCAAGGGCATGTAGATTGAAATATCTTAAATAGACATTGGGGTATGAAAATAAGCATCCATAAAAAATATGAGAATATGCAAGACTCCAAGGACACGAGCACAACAAGACCAAGGAAATGAAAATTGCCGAAAGATAACGACCTAACAACAGAATAGGAAAGGGTCTCAAAAGACACAGAGATCATGGATATATACACTGAAATGTTTATATAGACAGTAGAAATTATGATGTAAGCATTTGAAACAAGAGTATTGAAGAATCTAGGGGTACGAGCATGTCAATACCAAAGGACTTGAGTTCACCAGATGGTAGCAATTTAATGACGAAAAAGGAAAGAATCCCAAAAGACAAGAAGATTATGGTCAGGGGGCATCTACAACGATGTCGCAAGCACAAGAGTGAGATTAGATCTAATAGATTGAGAAAAGTACATACCATACTAGAATAAAATACTTTTGGCAAGGGGGCATATAGGAGCACAACATATAATTAGTCGAGGTGACTAATATTTTGAAGCATAATCAAGGATGAGGTGAAGTAATAATCAATAAGTCCTTAAAATGGTCAGTGCTACTCTAGGATAGCGGTCCTACAGTCAGAAAGGCTTTGATACCACTTATGTCACACCCGGTTTTGGAAGGTAAACCGAATGCAAACCATGTACGTGCCAGGATCAGAACTCACGTACATAACGCTTACATAAATGACTCATCATAGCACAATGCTTCGAATAACAATAAAGAGTAAGTAATAATATGAAAGACTAGAGTCATTTACATAATATAATCAAAGTACACAGAATAGAAACGTAGCCAACGTAAATTAACCCACCACAGGCAGCTGACTGGGGGAGGTCGGTAGCCTAAACCACGAACTCGTCGAAGTCCTGGAACTCCTGGAGATCTGCCTCGACACCTTCTTCTTTTACCTGAGCATAGATTGCACCAAAGGCAACCTGGTGTTTTGTGAAAGCAAGGGTGAGTACACATCAACGTACTCAGCAAATGTCCCGTTTGGCTGGAGTGGACTAGCTTTATGTGGGGTTAAGGTCAAAGTAGTTGCTTTTAGTTGGTCAAGTATTTATTATTAGTGGGAGCCAAGTTTTATCATATAACCAACCCATGAACCATTTCCTCATCGAGGAAACATCATTATCATCATCAAACCAAAATAATAAATAGAACCATTGTATCTCAGATCATCTGTATCTCTAATCAAAGAGGATCCCAAGGCCGCTCTTAACCGTGAGCACGGGTGATATATCAGTTTCATTCCCTCTGCAGTGGTCGCACACTTTACCCACGAGTCATGATTCCCTTTCTGCCTGGGGAGAGCTAATCCCCATTGACCACTACCTAGGTGGCCTGGCAGGGTATCACTACATAGCCTTTACAAAGACTCCCCTGGTGCATAGCTGCTCGTTAGGTTTTGCCAGTCGTACAAACGCAGTACACCTCCCCAAGGTGGGTGACTAAAAAACCAAATCGAATGAACCTCTGCACCCCAACCTTGGCAGAGCGAGCATTACGCCCCGGCCGCCATTGACGGCCCTCCGGCAAAGCCAACTACACCCACAGGTTCATCTAATTAATCAGCTAAGGGCGTCCCATTCCACCCTCATGGCTGCACAGTTATCTCGTGTGGTCACTCCACGAACATGTCCTTACGGAGAGGTACTCAGGGAAAATGGCCCGAGCCCCCTAGAGTATCACAATATCATTATCGGGATAACATCATCATATCATAAATAATCACATCATGTTCATTGATTAAATTAAATCAATATCATAAAGCTAACCATAATAACCCAAAAGGTAATCAAGGACAATGTAAATACAAAGCTAGTCAATCCTTAGGTTGATCATGGTATGCGGGACAGTGAATTATAAAGTAAATGGGACATAATGGGTCAGAGGACACTTGCCTTCACCAAACAGATGCTCAGGGTCTTCAATATCGTAGAACACGAAGAACCAGATCACTTGGTCGCCAACTCTTTATCTTCGATCCCTCGAAGCGCGGAAACAAATCACAATCTAATCGCAACACGGAGCGAAGACGAACAAGCACAAGCAAACAAACATATATATATATATATATTGTTGGGGGCCTTCGTCCTCTGAAGGTCCTCAAAAACGTAATTTAACAATGTCTTCCAAGTATGGCTTATGCACAGGTACCTTCGGATTACACGATGAGAAGGGTGCGATCGTGACGAAGGTTGCCGATACTTCGAAGCTATGCGCAAAGGAACCAACTTAAAAGGGAAAAGGCTATCCAGCCCTCATAGATTTTTCTATAACCCAATAATAAATGTAAAGGGCCTAAATGTAATTTCTCACAGGCTGCCTCATGTGCCTATAAATAGATGAACAGTACCCCCGTACTGTTCACGCGGTCTTGTATTCGCTTGTGTGCAACGCTCGGATTTTCGCCTTCTATCAAGTCGAAGGTACAAATGTAATTAAGTATCGTTTTTAATTATCCGAATTTATATAATAAAGATATGTGAATGATGGTATATGATTATCCATGTTATCTTTCATGTTTCATATGCTTTGTCTTTCATTATCGTATACCATGATGATGAAGGTACGTCCTTCATGACCTTCGTCCGAAGATCGTTATATCCTAAGGGAAATAATGCTTCGAAGGACGAAGGACAATAACAGTTAATATTTTGTGTTGCCTTGTTCTTAACTCATAGCATTTGAGAACAAGTCACCAACATTGGCGCCCACCTCCGGTGAACCCTTTTTCGACCACCTTCGGCAAGCACTGACCTTCGTCATGCCGCCGAAGAAAGCTTCAGCGCCAGGGGCTGCCACACTACAGCCACTGGACCCAAATCAGGAGACCCTTTCTCTCCGAGAGGCTCGAAGCTAGAAGAGGAAGGCCACTAGTCCAACACTCCAGGAGGAGGAGTTGGACCAAGAAATCCGAAACATGGAGATAATCCATCAGCAAGTACAAAGGAAGAAGGAGAAGATGGCCCGACTGGCTGATCTTCAAAGGCAGATCGACGAAGCCACTGAAGAAGTACGCCATCTTGCTCAAGACGAACAAGATCGAAGGCCCCAACACAGGGAGCTTCATCAAGAAGGCTTGTTCAACGAGGATGGATGGTATGATGATCTTAATCATGATATCTTTACCTTTGATGATGCTTCTCCCTTGGCAACAGAACTGCAGGCTATCCCATGGCCCCCCATCATACAAGCCACCTCAGCTCCCCATGTATGATTGGCATTCAGATCCGAAGCAGTTTTTGATGAGTTATGAAGCAACTATATCTTCATATGGAGGCAATGCAGCCGCCATGGCCAAGTCCTTCGTCATGGCAGTTCGGAATGTGGCTCAATCATGGTATTCTTCTCTTCGGCCAGGGACTATTACTTCATGGCAGAAACTCAAGGATATGCTAGTGACAAGTTTCCAAGGCTTTCAGACGAAGCCAGTCACAGCTCAGGCCCTGTTTCAGTGCACGCAAGACCATGAGGAGTATCTCCAAGCATATGTCTGAAGGTTCTTGCGTCTGAGAGCACAAGCGCCTACAGTGCCCAATGAAATTGTCATTGAGGCCATGATTAAGGGGCTTCGTCCAGGACCTACTGCCCAGTACTTCGCTAGAAAGCCTCCACAGACTCTGGAGAAGCTGCTTCAAAAGATGGATGAGTACATCAGGGCTGACAATGACTTCCGCCAAAGAAGGGAGGAAGCTTACAAGTTCTCTGAGATGACCAGGGGCTTCGAAGGAAGAATCCACCCGAGGCATGTCAGGTCAATTCACAACTCCACTCAGAGTGATGACAGAGGAAGTCAGCTGCAGAGGCCGCAGTATACTTCACAATCTTTGGGGCAGCAACAAAGCTCTTTTAGGCCGCCAGCTCTAAGAGGCAAAGGCGCCAGGGGCTTCGGAGGAAGATATGGAGACCAGCCCAGGAAGATCTACTGTCTATTTTGTGGTGAAGACAAGGGCCATACTACAAGAATGTGCCAAATCACCATGCAAAAGAAGAAGGAGATCGCAGAAGCCGAAGCTCGGCAAAGTCAACCGAAGCAGGTCCTGCACACTGCTTCGTGTCACTCACACTACATACCAGAATATGTGGGTAATCATCCTGTAGCTTCTGTTGCTTCGGCTAGTCAGCCACAGGCTTCTTGGCCACAGCTTCCACCTCCGCCGCCACTACAACCTGCCTATTCACGAGGTCAGCAGCCAGAAGGGAGCCATCAGACTCATCAGCAGCGAGATCTCAGGGAGGAATCCGAAGCTCGCATAGTCAACAGTACTGTGCTAGAATCAAAACACATCTATTGAGAGATATCCTACCTCTGAAGCATTTTTACATTCATTGTCATTTTCTTTTTAATAAGAAACAATCAATGTAAATCTAGTCTTCTTGTCATTTTTAATTTCTTGTAATAGCTTCGTTCTTGTCATAGTGAAATATATCTTTCCCACAGACTCACGAAAGCTCAAAAACTGCTAAAGCTCAAAAGTCATTCCTAAGGGAATGCAGAGCTAAAAATCGCATTGCAAGTTTTACCGAAGCTACAAAAAATCGTTCCTAAGGAGCGCAGCGTAAGTTTGCCGAAGCTACAAAAAGTCGTTCCCAAGGGAGCGCAGTGTAAGTTTTCTGCTCAAAAGTTGTTCCAAAGGGAATGCAGAGCCAAATACCGCTAAAATATAAGGCGAAGAGCGAAAAGTCAACGCGAATACCGCCGAAATAGAAGGCAAAGAAGTTCAAAAGACGTTCCTAAGGGGATGCAGAACTTACACCGAAAAATAAGCGGTGAAGCCGAAAAATAAACGGCAAAGAGATTTTGATGGTTCCTAAGGGGACGCAGAGATTGTGTTTCAGCGTGGGTATGTGTCTTCGACATTAGCATCATTATTTGCATCATATCATCACATCATATCGCATAGCATCACATCATACATCATATCACATCAATGACATCAATTGGAAACGAAGCCGATCTTCGGAGAATGCTTTACAAAAAATGAAAAGATGCCAAGGCACAAAGTAAGCTGAGAATTACAGCTTCATCAGTTCTGATGTGGAAAAAGGGATCTATTGTTTACGAAGCATTGATGTTTTTACAAAGTGTGGTTGATTCTTACGAGGCATAAAAACTCTTCTTTACGAAGCATGAAAAGAAGGGAAGGTGTTTTTTCGCCGAAGGCTCAAAAACGGTATGTACATAAAGTTTCATGCATCGCAAAGAACTGAATTACAAACAATTTACATATTACATTGAAAAAAATAAACACCAAACATTACAGACTTAGTTCAGCAAATATTACATTAATATCCTAGAAATGTTTTTACAATAATTGCTAATCTTCTTTCAAAACTTTCTCTGCAACTTCGTTAAGCAGCTTGGTAACAACTTCGTCGACAATAGCTTCAGCCATATTAATAATTTCTATCGCTTTCTTTGTTTCTGGGTCGGCCAGTGGGTCGAATGGCTCTGGGGGAGGAGATAGTTCAGCTGCGGTAGAAGACATCAATTAGTTTGAAGTCACGAAAATAAACAACAAAGCTAAAAGCCATTAAGTAATACCTATCCGTCTTTCGAGTTCTGCAGCTTTCTCAGCTTCTTTCGTTGCTTCTCGAGCATCATGAATATCTTTTTCGCTCTTCTTCATTATTTCATGAGCCATCCCTCGGCCGCCATTTTCCCAGATATCAGTGAAAAAATTTCCGCCTATTAAACTCGCTTCGGCCGAGGGGTCCTTCGTGTCGTCAACAGAGAAGGTAGCTTCGGCCTGGGCCAAGGTTTTAACATGATTGCAACCTGCCTTCTCCAAAACGGCTGCAACCCCCCTCGCACCAGAGAATGCACAGATGTCCCTGCGGTCACTCAAAATCTCCTCAAAAGCTTCGGCTTCACCACTGATCCACTCGATGACGCCCTCAGGGTCGCCCCGTATGAAGTTGTCTTCATTTGAGTAGGCACCCACGTTGGCGAAGCTAGTCTTCATCTTTTTCACACACTCCACAGATTTTTCAAAACACCTTTCTTTGGATGCGCAAAGCTCTGCAACTGTTTTTTCAAAATAATTTTTCCAGCATTCGCTGGCATCTCGATCAGCTTTGGCAACAGCGCATTTTAATTTGGCCTCAGCTAATTGTTTCCGAAGGTCTTCAATTTCACTCTTTTGGGCCTCAACTTGAACTTTGGAACTAGATTCGTCTTCTTTTATCTTGTTTACCAATGAAATTAATATTTTATCCTTTTCAATGCCTTCGTTCCTTAGTTCAATCACCTCTGAGCGAAGGTTGTTCAGAGCTATTGTGCACCCTTCATCTTCGATATTTTTCTGTGCCCTGAGGGCATTGCTAAGGATCAAGCCCTGCAAGAGGAGTACAGTATTAAGTATAAACAAATGAAATAGTTCATTTTTAAATACAAAATTTGATTTTCACACCTTTATACTGTTATATGCTAAACTATCAGCCAATTCATCCTTTGACAATACTGAGAGGTCGTCTTCTAGCTTCGGAAATCCGAAGCTTCTTCCTATCTCCCGGCTGACGGATATCTCTTTGTTATCTAGGAGACAGTACAAAAAATCTTCTTCTCCGCTGCCATTAAACACCAGTGCCCCTTCGGGTATTTAAGTTTTTGGGCATAATATTGAGCTTCTCGTTTTTCTTCCTTAGAAAGCGTCTTTCCCGAAGCATGTCGGATGATGTAATCAATACTCTCTTCCAAAGCTTCGGGAGCAGGAGTGGCAACCTTTTCAGGCGAAGTTTGCTCTAAGGCTTTTTCTTCTGTTGCTTTCTCTTCAATTTCCGAAGGCCCAGCTTCGGCACTAGCTTGGCTTACTGCAGTTTCAATTTTGATCGGCTTTGTTTCAGCTTCGGTTTGCATTTTTGAAGCCTCGACAATTTTCCCTGAAGGAGTAGAGCTTAAAGCCTTTACTGATTCTAGCACATCTAGTACATTTGCCATCCTTCTTCTTTTGGGAGTTGCTGCAAGACCTTTTTGTGCCTTCGGCACTGTTACTTCTGCCGAAGGGCTTAAAACTTCTAACATTTTTGTTCCTTCGATTTTTGGCTCTTCAGCCTTATCAGTCTTCGACTCAGCTAGCTTGGCTGAGGGTACCTTCGGCATTACAGCCGGATCTTCAACCTTCTACGCAGGAGAAATGGGCTCCTTTGGTTTAGCAGCTGAAGAAGTCTCCCCGCCAAACTCAGGCACCACGGCCGGTTCAATATAGCGTGGCCGGTGGATAAGGACTTTCAGCTTTTTGCTCTTCGGTGCAGGCTCATCGGGGGCGGCCGAAGCAGCAGCCTTCCTCTTCTTTCCCCGTCCTCGCAGCGGGTAGCAGTAGTCGGGGTAAACAAAACCAATGGCATCAAAAACTCTATTTAATCTCTTTTTTCCCCGGCCCCCGAAGGATGTGGATAAGGCATTATCTTCCGCTTTGGAATACGGCCCAAGCAGTTCATCACTTGTAGCTTTGATACATTTTAGCCAGTCATCATTCGGTTCATCAAATTTATCTCCGTATCTGAAGGTGTATTTCAGTCGAACCAGCTCACCTTCACCAGACTTGGTGACAGTCTCCTTCGGCATTTCTCAGTTCTCTACAAGTGGCCATACTCTGAAGGCTATATGCTCCTGGATTAAATCTCTTGTACCAATAAAAAAGCAGACAATACCAAAAGCTTTTTGGCATGCTTCGGCAGCTTCGTCAATCTCAACCTTTGGCCTTCGAAGGCCGAAGCGGGACCAAATGGGGCGCATAATAACTTCTTTAATATCTTTTGTTGCCTTCAAGTCATTCTTCACGTAAACCATTCTTCCATCCAGGCTCCAGGCCACCTTTTTTGGTATGTTGGCACCGGATAGCTTGCGTTGGGGCGGGCAGTAAATCCATAACAACCAAAGTTATTGTGATATTGTTCCTTGCCCATGGCCTTCGTCTCATATGCAAGTTCATGCATACTGCAGAAACATTTCGCGCTTGGCTCCACTCCTTGGCTTCTCACAGCCCAGACAAAAATTCTCATTCTAATAATAGCTTTGGGGGTTATCTGATGAAGGAAGATCTGATAAATTTTTAGCACTTCGACCACAAACCTGCTCAATGGAAACCGAAGCCCAGCTTTGAAGAAGCTTCGATAAATCACAACTTCGTCTTCCTCAGGGGTAGGGACGTTGTTGTCTCGGCTAGCTCTTACAATAGACATATCCCAAAAGTATCTCCCTCTCATGCTCTCAAGGTGATTTTGTTTGATGGTCGATTTTCCGAATATCGAATGACTTGGCCTCCAGGGTCGGTCCTCAGAATCTTCACCCCCACTTTCAGCATCAAAACTATCACTGTCACCAGTATCTTCAGACAGGCCCTCCAATCTCTTTTGTAACCTTCTCTGTATTTGATTTTGCCATTGATTCTAGAAACCCAGCTATATAAGGATTCGCAGCCTTCTTCTGCTCAAAGAGCTTCTGCTCTTCGGTTAGCTTCGTCTCAGCAGCAACTTTCTTGTCCTGAGACATCTTTTCTTCGAAAATGACGAAAATGTGTCCTTCAAACCGGAGCTTAGGAAGCTTGAGAAACTAAGCAAGCGTTGGTGAGCAAGAGCTATAAAATTGAGCAAACAAAGCAAGTGGCAAAAACAGCGTACCAAATGTGGTCAGGGTGAGTTCTTATTTATACGCTCGGCACGCTCCAAATTGGAGGGTCCCGTCTGTCATTGACGGTTGCTATTCTAGCAAAGGGAAGGTGTTTTTTGGGACCTTCGGCTTAAGGCCTTCGTCCATGTCGCAGTCTGAATTCGTTATCTTAAACAAATTAATATTGCGAGGGGCTACTGTTGGGGGCCTTCGTCCTCCGAAGGTCCTCAAAAACGTAATTTAACAATGTCTTCCAAGTATGGCTTATGGACAGGTACCTTCGGATTACACGATGAGAAGGGCATGATCGTGACGAAGGTTGCCAATAATTCGAAGCTATGCGCAAAGGAATCGACTTAAAAGGGAAAAGGCTATCCAGCCCTCATAGATTTTTCTATAAGCCAATAATAAATGTAAAGGGCCTGAATGTAATTTCTCACAGGTTGCGTCATGTGCCTATAAATAGATGAACAGTACCCCCGTACTATTCACGCGGTCTTGTATTCACTTGTGTGCAACGCTTGGATTTTCGCCTTCTATCAAGCCGAAGGAACAAATGTAATTAAGTATCGTTTTTAATTATCCGAATTTATATGATAAAGATATGTGAATGATGTTATATGATTATCCATGTTATCTTTCATGTTTCATAAGCTTTGTCTTTCATTATCGTATACCATGATGATGTAGGTACGTCCTTCATGACCTTCGTCCGAAGATCGTTATATCCTAAGGGAAATAATGCTTCGAAGGACGAAGGACAATAACATTTAATATTTTGTGTTTCCTTGTTCTTAACTCATAGCATTTGAGAACAAGTCCCCAACATTGGTGCCCACCTCCGGTGAACCCTTTTTCGACCACCTTCGGCAAGCACTGACCTTTGTCATGCCGCCGAAGAAAGCTTCAGCGCCAGGGGCTGCCACACTACAGCCACTGGACCCAAATCAGGAGACCCTTTCTCTCCGAGAGGCCCGAAGCTAGAAGAGGAAGGCCACTAGTCCAACACTCCAGGAGGAGGAGTTGGACCAAGAAATCCGAAACATGGAGATAATCCATCAGCAAGTACAAAGGAAGAAGGAGAAGATGGCCCGACTGGCTGATCTTCAAAGGCAGATCGACGAAGCCACTGAAGAAGTACGCCATCTTGCTCAAGACGAACAAGATCGAAGGCCCCAACACAGGGAGCTTCATCAAGAAGGCTTGTTCAACGAGGATGGATGGTATGATGATCTTAATCATGATACCTTTACCTTTGATGATGCTTCTCCCTTGGCAACAGAACTGCAGGCTATCCCATGGCCCCCCATCATACAAGCCACCTCAGCTCCCCATGTATGATGGGCATTCAGATCCGAAGCAGTTTTTGATGAGCTATGAAGCAACTATATCTTCATATGGAGGCAATGCAGCCGTCATGGCCAAGTCCTTCGTCATGGCAGTTCGGAATGTGGCTCAAACATGGTATTCTTCTCTTCGGCCAAGGACTATTACTTTGTGGCAAAAACTCAAGGATATGCTAGTGACAAGTTTCCAAGGCTTTCAGACGAAGCCAGTCACAGCTCAGGCCCTGTTTCAGTGCACGCAAGACCATGAGGAGTATCTCCAAGCATATGTCCGAAGGTTCTTGCGTCTGAGAGCACAAGCGCCTATAGTGCCCAATGAAATTGTCATTGAGGCCATGATTAAGGGGCTTCATCCAGGACCTACTACCTAGTACTTTGCTAGAAAGCCTCCACGGACTCTAGAGAAGCTGCTTCAAAAGATGGATGAGTACATCAGGGCTGACAATGACTTCCGCCAAAGAAGGGAGGAAGCTTACAAGTTCTCTGAGACGACCAAGGGCTTCGGAGGAAGAATCCACCCGAGGCATGTCAGGTCAATTCACAACTCCACTCAGAGTGATGACAGAGGAAGTCAGCTGCAGAGGCCGCAGTATACTTCACAATCTTTGGGGCAGCAACAAAGCTCTTTTAGGCCGCCAGCTCTAAGAGGCAGAGGCGCCATGGGCTTCGAAGGAAGATATGGGGACCAGCCCAGGAAGATCTACTACCTATTTTGTGGTGAAGACAAGGGCCATAGTACAAGAATGTGCCAAATCACCATCCAAAAGCAAAAGGAGATTGCAGAAGCCGAAGCTCGGCAAAGTCAATCGAAGCAGGTCCTGCACACTACTTCGTGTCACTCACACTACATACCAGAATATGTGGGTAATCATCCTGCAGCTTCTGTTGCTTCGGCTAGTCAGCCACAGGCTTCTTGGCCATAGCTTCCACCTCCGCCGACACTACAACCTGCCTATTCACGAGGTCAGCAGCCAGAAGGGAGCCATCAGACTCATCAGCAGCGAGATCTCAGAGAGGAATCTGAAGCTCGCACAGTCAACAGTACTGTGCTAGAATCAAAACACATCTATTGAGAGATATCCTACCTCTGAAGCATTTTTACATTCATTGTCATTTTCTTTTTAATAAGAAACAATCAATGTAAATCTAGTCTTCTTGTCATTATTAATTTCTTGTAATAGCTTCGTTCTTGTCATAGTGAAATATATCTTTCCCACAGACTCACGAAAGCTCAAAAACTGTTGAAGTTCGAAAGTTATTCCTAAGGGAATGCAGAGCTAAAAATCGCATTGCAAGTTTTACCGGAGCTACAAAAAGTCGTTCCTAAGGAGCGCAGCGTAAGTTTGCCGAAGCTACAAAAAGTCGTTCCCAAGGGAGTGCAGTGTAAGTTTTCTGCTCAAAAGTCATTCCAAAGGGAATGCAGAGCCAAATACCGTCGAAATATAAGGCGAAGCGCGAAAAGTCAATGCGAATACCGCCGAAATAGAAGGCGAAGAAGTTCAAAAGACGTTCCTAAGGGGATGCAGAACTTACACCGAAAAATAAGCGGTGAAGCCGAAAAATAAACGGCAAAGAGATTTTGATGGTTCCTAAGGGGACGCAGAGATTGTGTTTCAGCGTGGGTATGTGTCTTCGGCATTAGCATCATTCTTTGCATCATATCATCGCATCATATCGCATAGCATCACATCAATGACATCAATTGGAAACAAAGCCGATCTTCGGAGAATGCTTTACAAAAAATGAAAAGATGCCAAGGCATAAAGTAAGCTGAGAATTACAGCTTCATCAGTTCTGATGTGGAAAAAGGGATCTATTGTTTACGAAGCATTGATGTTTTTACAAAGTGTGGATGATTCTTACGAGGCATAAAAACTCTTCTTTACGAAGCATGAAAAGAAGGGAAGGTGTTTTTTCGCCGAAGGCTCAAAAACGGTATGTACATAAAGTTTCATGCATCGCAAAGAACTGAATTACAAACAATTTACATATTACATTGAAAAATATAAACATCAAACATTACAGACTTAGTTCAGCAAATATTACATTAATATCCTAGAAATGTTTTTACAATAATTGCTATTCTTCCTTCAAAACTTTCTCTGCAACTTCGTTAAGCAGCTTGGTAACAACTTCGTCGACAATAGCTTCGACCATATTAATAATTTCTATCGCTTTATTTGTTTCTGGGTCGGCCAGTGGCTCGAATGGCTATGGGGGAGGAGATAGTTCAGCTGTGGTAGAAGACATCAATTAGTTCGAAGTCACGAAAATAAACAACAAAGCTAAAAGTAATTAAGTAATACCTATCCGTCTTTCGAGTTCCGCAGCTTTCTCAGCTTCTTTCATTGCTTCTCGAGCGTCATGAATATCTTTTTCGCTCTTCTTCATTATTTCATGAGCCATCCCTCGGCCGCCATTTTCCCAAATATCAGTGAAGAATTTTCCGCCTATTAAACTCGCTTCGGCCGAGGGGTCCTTCGTGTCGTCAACATAGAAGGTATCTTCGGCCTAGGCCAAGGTTTTAACATGATTGCAACCTGCCTTCTCCAAAACGGCTGCAACCCCCTCGCACCAGAGAATGCATAGACGTCCCCGCGGTCACTCAAATTCTCCTCAAAAGATTCGGCTTCACCACTGATCCACTCGATGACGCCCTCAGGGTCACCACGTATGAAGTTGTCTTCGTTTGAGTAGGCGCCCACGTTGGCGAAGCTAGTCTTCATCTTTTTCACACACTCCACAGATTTTTCAAAACACCTTTCTTTGGATGCGCGAAGCTCTGCAACTGTTTTTTCAAAATAATTTTTCCAGTATTCGCTGGCATCTCGATCAGCTTTGGCAACAGCGCATTTTAATTTGGCCTCAGCTAATTGTTTCCGAAGGTCTTCAATTTCACTCTTTTGGGCCTCAGCTTGAACTTTGGAACTAGCTTCGTCTTCTTTTATCTTGTTTACCAATGAAATTAATATTTTATCCTTTTCAAGGCCTTCGTTCCTTAGTTCAATCACCTCTGAGGGAAGGTTGTTCAGAGCTATTGTGCACCCTTCATCTTTGATATTTTTCTGTGCCCAGAGGGCATTGCTAAGGATCAAGCCCTGCAAGAGGACTACAGTATTAAGTATAAACAAATGAAATAGTTCGTTTTTAAATACAAAAATTGATTTTCACACCTTTATACTGTTATATGCTAAACTATCAGCCAATTCATCCTTTGACAATACTGAGAGGTCGTCTTCTAGCTTCGGAAATCCGAAGCTTCTTCCTATCTCCCGGCTGACAGATATCTCTTTGTTATCTAGGAGACAGTACAAAAAATCTTCTTCTCCGCTGCCATTAAACACTAGTGCCCCCTTCGGGTATTTAAGTTTTTGGGCATAATATTGAGCTTCTCGTTTTTCTTCCTTAGAAAGCGTCTTTCCCGAAGCATGTTGGGTGATGTAATCAATACTCTCTTCCAAAGCTTCAGGAGCAGGAGTGGCAACCTTTTCAGGCGAAGTTTGCTCTAAGGCTTTTTCTTATGTTGCTTTCTCTTCAATTTTGGAAGGCCCAGCTTCGACACTAGCTTGGCTTACTGCAGTTTCAATTTCGACCGGCTTTGTTTCAGCTTCGGTTTGCATTTTTGAAGCCTCGACAATTTTCCCTGAAGGAGTAGAGCTTAAAGCCTTTACTGATTCTAGCACATCTAGTACATTTGCCATCCTTCTTCTTTTGGGAGTTGACGCAAGACCTTTTTGTGCCTTCGGCACTGTTACTTCTACGGAAGGGCTTAAAACTTCTAACATTTTTGTTCCTTCGATTTTTGGCTCTTCAGCCTTATCAGTCTTCGACTCAGCTAGCTTGGCTGAGGGTACCTTCGGCATTACAGCCGGATCTTCAGCCTTCTGCGCAGGAGAAATGGGCTCCTTTGGTTTAGCAGCTGAAGAAGTCTCCCCGCCAAACTCAGGCACCATGGCCGGTTCAATATAGCGTGGCCGGTGGGTAAGGACTTACAAATTTTTGCTCTTCGGTGCAGGCTCATCGGGGGCGACCAAAGCAGCAATTTTGGCCGAAGCAGTAGCCTTCCTCTTCTTTCCCCGTCCTCGCAGTGGGTAGCAGTAGTCGGGGTAAACAAAACCAATGGCATCAAAAACTCGGTTTAATCTCTTTTTTCCCCGGCCCCCGAAGGATGTGGATAAGGCATTATCTTCCGCTTTGGAATACGGCCCAAGCAGTTCATCACTTGTAGCTTTGATACATTTTAGCCAGTCATCATTCGGTTCATCAAATTTATATCCGTATCTGAAGGTGTATTTCAGTCGAACCAGCTCACCTTCGCCAGACTTGGTGACAGTCTCCTTCGGCATTTCCCAGTTCTCTACAAGTGGCCATACTCTGAAGGCTATATGCTCCTGGATTAAATCTCTTGTACCAATAAAAAAGCAGATAGTACCAAAAGCTTTTTGGCATGCTTCGGCAGCTTCGTCAATCTCAACCTTTGGCCTTCGAAGGCCGAAGCGGGACCAAATGGGGCACATAATAACTTCTTTAATATCTTCTCTTGCATTCAAGTCATTCTTCACGTAAAACCATTCTTCCATCCAGGCTCCAGGCCACCTTTTTCGGTATGTTGGCACCGGATAGCTTGCGTTGGGGCGGGCAGTAAATCCATAACAGCCAAAGTTATTGTGATATTGTTCCTTGCCCATGGCCTTCGTCTCATATGCAAGTTCATGCATACTGCAGAAACATTTCGTGCTTGGCTCCACTCCTTGGCTTCTCACAGCCCAGACAAAAATTCTCATTCTAATAATAGCTTCGGGGGTTATCTGATGAAGGAAGATCTGATAAATTTTTAGCACTTCGACCAGAAACATGCTCAATGGAAACTGAAGCCCAGCTTTGAAGAAGCTTCGGTAAATCACAACTTTGTCTTCCTCAGGGGCAGGGACGTTGTTGTCTCTGCCAGCTCTCACAATAGACATATCCCGAAAGTATCTCCCTCTCATGCTCTCAAGGTGATTTTGTTTGATGGTCAATTTTTCGAAAAATCGAATGACTTGGCCTCCAGGGCCGGTCCTTAGAATCCTCACCCCCACTTTTAGCATCATAACTATCACTGTCACCAGTATCTTCAGATAGGCCCTCCAATATCTCTGTTGTTATCTTCTCTGTATTTGATTTTGCCATTGATTCTAGAAACCCAGCTATATAAGGATTCGCAGCCTTCTTCTGCTCAAAGAGCTTCTCCTCTTCGGTTAGATTCGTCTTAGCAGCAACTTTCTTGTCCTGAGACATCTTTTCTTCGAAAATGACGAAAATGTGTCCTTCAAACCAAAGCTTAGGAGGCTTGAGAAACTAAGCAAGCGTTGGTGAGCAAGAGCTATAAAATTGAGCAAACAAAGCAAGTGGCAAAAACAGCGTACCAAATGTGGTCAGGGTGAGCTCTTATTTATACGCTCGGCACGCTCTAAATTGGAGGGTCCCGTCTGTCATTGAATGTAGCTATTCTAGCAAAGGGAAGGTGTTTTTTCGGACCTTCGGCTTAAGGCCTTCGTCCATGTCGCAGTCTGAATTCGTTATCTTAAACAAATTAATATTGCGAGGGGCTACTGTTGTGGGCCTTCGTCCTCTGAAGGTCCTCAAAAACGTAATTTAACAATGTCTTCCAAGTATGGCTTATGGACAGGTACCTTCGGATTACACGATGAGAAGGGCGTGATCTTGACGAAGGTTGCCGATACTTCGAAGCTATGCGCAAAGGAACCGATTTAAAAGGGAAAAGGCTATCCAGCCCTCATAGATTTTTCTATAAGCCAATAATAAATGTAAAGGGCCTAAATGTAATTTCTCACAGGTTGCGTCCTGTGCCTATAAATAGATGAACAGTACCCTCGTACTGTTCACGCGGTCTTGTATTCGCTTGTGTGCAACGCTTGGATTTTCGTCTTCTATCAAGCCGAAGGAACAAATGTAATTAAGTATCGTTTTTAATTATCCGAATTTATATAATAAAGATATGTGAATGATGTTATATGATTATCCATGCTATCTTCATATGCTTTGTCTTTCATTATCGTATACCATGATGATGAAGGTACGTCTTTCATGACCTTCGTCCGAAGATTGTTATATTCTAAGGGAAATAATGCTTCGAAGAACGAAGGACATTAACAATTAATATTTTGTGTTGTCTTGTTTTTAACTCATAGCATTTGAAAACAAGTCCCCAACATATTTATATATATATGCATAAGAACATTACACCATACAAGATAAAATGTTATAAAAACATGCAGCATAAAATAGAGCTCGATTCTATAGTCACGCGAGGAAAAAACGCGACAGGCGGAGCTACGGTCTAGAAGTTAGCGCGTTTACGCTGAACAAGTATTAGCTATAACTTTTAGTTCAACATTATCAAATATAAATATTATACATCAGTCAGTTTGATTAATCTGCTACACTAACGACTATCAGTTAAATAAATAATTTAATCAACACGAGAGATTCTACGCGAGGCACGTTTACGATGCGCGAGATGGCATGACAGCGTGCAACCGACGCGTGGACACGTGCAACATAGCACACTGACAACACACGAAACAGTGCGCGCGAACGACGCGCGAACCAACATGCCACCACGTGCGGAACAGCACGCGACAGGCGAGGAAAACTAAATAGGCGACGCATTTATACTAAACAAATATTAAATAAATAAAAATTAGTTAAATTAATATTAGTCGTGTTAATGTTTATTATAAAAACATAAGTTGACAACTATATATATTTAATATTTAATTTAATTGAACTACTAATGTAATAAACATTAAACGAGCAACCATTAAACAAAATTATTAGAATATGTGACGAGATGAATGTGTTATACTCATGAGTATTTATAAACGAAAACCATTTATTATCACGCGCGGACGCCGTGTGACACACGAGATCGACACATGAGATACGCGCTAACGACGCGCGGCACGGTGAGCGACACGTGTAAATGGCATACGCGACACACGCAAATGACGTGTGACAACGCATGCGAATGGCACACGCACGACACACGCGAAACAACACTGTAGCATGCGCACGGTGTGCGCACGGTGCGCGGGCTGACACGATAAACGAAACTAATAAATAAAAAAGTATGATTAATTTAAACCATTATTAATAAAGAATATTTCAGCTAGGGTTAGTCATGTTGATGTCTAAATATAAATGCACAAATCGAATTTCTAAATTATATTTTAAACTTGAAACGACGTTCTAAGGGTAGACGGACGTCGTAAGAATCCCGACGACGTGCTACAAGAACGCAGTTTTGGGGCTGTCGCTTATCTGGGGTTTGACGAATCATGGTTACGCTAAGTGAATATCAACTATAGTGTTTTACCTCAACTTAGTCGTATTAACAATTATATATCATATATCCCAATACCTTTACTACTTATCCCGGATTACTTGGTTACGCTAATATTTGCCGATTCAATATGTAATGGATTAACCAACTCATTCAACTTTACGCGAGGAATAATATTAACACGCGCAAAGCGCGCGACATGAATCTGGTGTGCACGACGCGCGAACAGCGAGTTCCGACGCGCGATGGACGACAATGACATACATCGCCGACACGCGGTGATGGCGGTGCTCGCAACTAGGGATTCACGCCGCAGTCGTGCACAAGCTGAGACGTCGGGGCACGCTGCGCAACGAGTCACCCTAGTTGCGCACCGAGGCTACGATGAACGCATCGGGCTGGCCATGCTACGTGCTCGTCGCATTACGTGCCACACTGGGATGGGCTGGGACGTCCCGCGCAGGGGCTGCACGAGCTGGCTGCCGCGGACCGCGCCGAGACATGCTGCGCGCAGCGGTCGCGAGGGTCGAGCTGGCCACGCTGCGAGGACCGCTCCACCGGGCACCGCGCTGCGCGCAAAGGGGGGACATTCGGCGGCGGCGACTCGGCCACAGAGGCCACGGCCGACCGAGCGCGATGAGGGGAGAGGGAGAGGGAATGGAGAGAGGAAGGGGAGGGGCTCACCATGGGCGGACGGAGACGAACGACATGGGCTCGACGCGGCTACTGGCGAACGGCGTGCTAAGCGCGACAAGGCTCCAATAGCGAGAGGAGGGCACGCGAGGGAGGTGCAAGGTGGTGGCTTTGTGAGAGGAGGCATGGGGAGGGGAGTTGGGCGAGAGGGCGCAGAGGCTCGCGGGCAGTTGAGGAAGACAGAGGCGCAGGGAAGAGGTGGATGCGGCTTGTGCGCAGATGACAGTGTCATGGGTGGGGACCACATGCAGACGACGGTTGGCGCGTTGGGCGAGGAGCGTGGCTGCGTAGAGCCACGGTCGCTGCGGGCGAGCGGTGCGCCGGCGGCTGGGCGAGCGCGCGCGGGCGCCAGGGCAGCGCGAGGCAATAAGGCGGGCCACGGGCGGGGCTGGTGACGCAACACGCTGGGCAGGCGCACGCATGCGGTGGCGCGTGCGGCGCTAGGGTTGCGATGGGGCGCTGGGCCGCGGAAGCAGGCCGGGGTGGGCCGGGGGGAAGGGCGCGCTGCGCGCTGGGCTACGCTGCTGCGGTGACGCGGGTGGGCCAAGGGGAGGGGCGCGCGACACGCTGGGCCGGGGTGGCCATGGCTGCAGGGAGGGGAAGGCGAGTTGGGCCGACGAAAAAAAAGAAAGGGAGCTGGGCCGGCGGGGGAGGAATAGAAATGGAGCTGGGCCCTTTTGTTTTCTATTTTTCTTTCTTCCCTTATTCTTTTATCTAGTTCTATTCAAATTTAGATATAGTTTGAATTGAAAATTCAAATATACTTCTTGAGTTTGAATGGATGCACCACCACAACAATTCAACATACAATAAAATATCTCGGCATGCTATGCAAAAATCAAGGACTCTTTTTAGGGTTCTATTTTACTACACTCAACATATGTATATATATACACTCACACACAAAATAACTCTCCACTAATTAGGAAAAGAAAAGAAAATTATGAAAGAGAGAGGGTAACACCTGAATTTGGTGAATATTAGAAAAGAAATTTTTTATACCCCCAAATTCAGGGTGTTACATCTAGCCTCCCCATTGATCACTACCAAGGTGACCTAGCAGGGTCTCACTACGTAGCCTTTACAAAGATTTCCCAGAGGTCATGGCCGCCCGTTAGGTTTCTCCTGTTTGATAAACACAGTACCTCTCCCCAAAGGAAGGGTGACTAACAAAACCAAATCAAGAACCTCTACAACCAGCCTCGGCAGAGCAAGTACTGTGCCCAGACCCTATTGACGGCCCTACGGCGAAGCCAACTACTCTTCTAGTTTCTCTAATTAATCAGCTAAGGGCGCCTCATTCCACCCTCATGGTTGCACTGTTATCCCGGGTTGTCACTCCCCAAACAGGTCCTTACGGAGCGGTACTCAGGAAACAGCCTGAGTCCCCTAAAGTATCACAAGAACATCATCGGGATAACATCATCGTATCATAGGTATTCACATCATGTTCATTGATTAAGGTAAAGCAACAACATAAAGCTAACCATGATAACCCAAAAGGTAAACAAGGATAAGGTAAATACAGACTAGTCAATCCTTATGTTTCAGTAATGTAATATAGGACGATGAATTATAAAATAGATAGAACATAATAGGTCAGAGGACACTTGCCTTCACCAAGTTGTTGCTCAGGGAGACCTTCGGCAACACACTCAGGAACCACGGGCTGCTCGTTCTCTAAATAAAGCGATCATACATTCAATACATTTGATAAATGACAAATAAACAACACATCAATCATGTACAAACATTGGAACACATCTCAAAAGTAAAAGTATAAACTCAAAAGGGAGTTTAAATTATAGGGTGAACTAATCTCATTTAGTAGTTGTTTATTTTTTAAGTGTTGTCCATGATTACATAATCTAACTCTACTTTCTTTGATGAGATATCAAATTTAAACCAGAGATAAGTTCATACATAACATATTATTATATTCACAATATTAAACATCCATTTACCACTAGGGTTTCCCTTTTTATTTATTTTATTAAGTGAATAAATCAGTCATACACTAACCTATAGTTAGACACAAACTTAGAGTGTACAGACTGTGAATGAACATAATTTATTTGAACAGAGTATTTCTATGAATATTTTGCAATTTGAATCACTAAATGGGTTTTCCGCTTGTTAGGGGCTGAGGGCGCGCGCGCGGAGCTGGGCCGACTTGGGCTGAAATGGGTTTTCCATTTTCTAGGGAATTTCTAATGCCTTTTCTATTTATTTTTTCTAGGGTTTTCAATTCAAATTCAAATCAAGTTTCAAACCAAATCAAACATGTGCAACAACTCAAAGAATATTTGTAGCTCAGCATGATGCAACATTTCATGACTCATATTGTTCGGACAAAATAAAATAATTAATCCCTCACTAATTAAGCTAATTCTACCATAAAGAAAAAGAGAGAGAGAAACTAGAGAGAGAAGAGTAACACCTGAATTTGGTAGGTAATTAGAAAGAAATTTTATACCCCCAAATTCAGGGTGTTACAATTAGTCTCATCAAACACAATGTCACAAAAAACTTCAACTAATCTAGTGGGCTTGTTGAAGACTCTATATGCCCTTGTGTTTGAGTCATAACCAAGTAAAAGGCCTTCTACTACTTTAGGAGCAAATTTTGAATTTCTACCTCTCTTAACAAGAATAAAGCACTTGCTCCCAAAAACTCTAAAATAAGAAACATTGGGCTTTTTACCGTTGAGGAGTTCATATGATGTTTTCTTGAGGATTCGGTGAAGGTAGAGTCGGTTGATGGAGTAGCAGACGGTGTTAATCGCCTCCGCCCAAAACTGATCCGGTGTCTTGTACTCATCAAGCATGGTCCTTACCATATCCAAGGGAGTTTTATTCTTTCTCTCTAGAACACCATTTTGTTGAGGTGTGTAGGGAAAAGAGAACTCATGCTTGATGCCCTCCTCCACAAGAAATCCTTCAATTTGAGAGTTCTTGAACTTCGTTCCATTATCGCTTCTAATCTTCTTGATTCTCAATCCGAGCTCATTTTGAGCCAGTCTCAAGAATTTGTTTAAGGTTTCTTGGGTTTGAGATTTTTCTTGCAAAAAGAACACCCAAGTGAAGCGAGAATAATCAGCCACAATTACAAGACAATACTTACTCTCGTCGATGCTTATGTAGGCAATCTGGACGAATAGATCCATGTGGAGTAGCTCAAGCGGATTCTCGGTCGTCATGATGTTCTTGTGTGAATGATGAAATCCAACCTACTTTCCTGCTTGACATGCGCTACAAATCCTGTCTTTCTCAAAATGAACATTTGTTAGTCCTAAAATGTGCTCCCCTTTAGAAGCTTGTGAAGATTCTTCATCCCAACATGAGGAAGTCAGCGATGCTAGAGCCAGCCCATATTAGTCTTAGCAATTAAGCAAGTGTCAAGTTCAGCAAGGTTATCATTGAAATCAACCAAATATAGCTGACCATCTAACACTCCCTTAAATGCTATTGAATCATCACTTCTTCTAAAGACGATAACACCAACATCAGTAAATAGACAGTTGTAGCCCATTTTACATAATTGTGAAACAGAAAGCAATTGTAATATAAAGAATCTACTAGAAAAACATTAGAAATGGAATGGTCATGGGATATAGCAATTTCACCCAAACCTTTGACCAAACCTTGATTTCCATCCCCGAATGTGATTGCTCTTTGGGGATCATCATTTTTCTCATATGAGGAACATCCTTTTCTCCCCTATCATGTGGTTTGTGCACCCGCTATCAATTATCCAACTTGTCCTGCCGGATGCATAAACCTACAAAACAAATTTAGGTCTTGTTCTTGGGTACCCAAACGGTCTTGGGTCCTTTCACATTAGAAACAAGCACCTTGGGTCCAAACTCCTTGGGTACCCAAGCACCTTAGGACTCTTGTGTTTGCCCCCAACATATTTGGCTATCTTGCCTGATTTGTTAGTAAGCACAAAAGATGCATCAAAAGTTTTAAATTAAATGATATGTTCATTAAATGCATCAACAGTCTTTTTCTTAGGCATTTTTGATATGATTGTATGCCTAAAGCTAGAAGCATCATTACTATACATATAAGCATAATGAGATATAGAATGAGACTTTCTAGAATGAATTCTTCTAATTTTGTTCTCAAGATAGTTTTCAGGGTATAAAATATAACATTCCCTATCCTAAATCATGGGAGCCTTGCCTTTAATAGAGTTAGAAAGCTTGTTCTTAGGGGCATTAATTTTGATGTTGCTTTGGCTTCCTTGTTGGAAACCAATGCCATTCTTAATGCCAGGATGTCTCCCATTATAAAGCATACCATGAGAAAATTTAAATTTTTCAATCTCTAGTCCATGCTCGGTAATTTTAGCATTTAATTTAGCTATGTCACCATTTTGTTCTTTAATCATAGCAAGGTGATCATTCATAGCATCAACATTAACATCTCTACATCTAGTGCAAATAGTGACATGCTCAACAGTAGATGTAGAAACGTTGCAAGCATTCAATTCTTCAATCTTAGCAATTAAACTAGCATTTTCAGTTCTAAGACAAGAAATTGAATCATTGCATACATCTAGCTCTTTAGTCAAGTTTTGGCATTTTTCAACTTCAAGAGCATAAGCATCTTTTAGCTTAACAAATTTTTTATTTTCCTTAACGAGCAAGTCCTCATGCATTCCAAGATATCATCCTTCTCATTAATGGTTTCTATCAATTCATTAATTTTCTTATTTTGATCTTTGGTAAGGTTTGCAAAAAGGGAAGTCAAATCATCATCATTATCACTAGAGCTACCCTCATCATCGGAAGTAGTGTATTTAGGGGTATCTCTAGAATGTACCTTCTTCTTTTTGCTATCCTTAGCCATGAGGCATTTGTGGCCGATGTTGGGGAAGAGAAAGAATTTGTTGATGGCGATGTTGGCAGCATCCTCGTTAGAGGAGGAGTCGGTGGAGCTTTCGTCGGAGTCCCATTCCCGTCCCATGTGTGCCTCGCCACCCTTCTTCTTGTAGTATCTCTTCTTTTCCATCTTCTTCTTTCCTTTCTTGTCGTCGTCCCTATCATTGTCACTTGTATATGGACATTTAGCTATTAAGTGACCGGACTTACCACACCTGTAGCAAACCCTCTTGGAGCGGGGTTTGTAGTCCTTCCCCTTTCTTTGTTTGAGGATTTGCCGAAAGCTCTTGATGATAAGAGCCATCTCCTCATTGTCAAGCTTGGAGGCATCGATTGGGAGTCTACTAGTTGGTGTAGACTCTTCCTTATTTTCTTCCATTGCTTTAAATGCAACGGGTTGCACTTCGGGTGTAGAGGTGGCGCCTTGCTCCAAGTTGACAATATGTTTGGAGTCATTGATCATAAGTTCAAAGCTCACAAACTTGCCAATTACCTCCCCGGGAGACATATGTTTATATCTAGGATCTCCACGAATTAATTGAACTTGAGTGGGATTATGAAAGACAAGAGATCTTAGAATAACCTTGACCATTTCATGGTCATCCCACTTGGTGCTCCTGAGATTGCGCTCTTGGTTGACCATTGTCTTAAGCCGGTTATACATTGCTTGTGGCTCTTCTCCTTTGTTGAGGATGAATCAACCGAGTTCTCCCTCGATCGTTTCATGCTTGGTAATCTTGGTCACATCGTCCCCTTCATGCACCCACTTGAGGACGTCCCAAATTTCTTTGGCACTCTTCAACCCTTGCACTTTGTTGTACTCCTCCCTACACAAGGAAGAGAGGAGTATGGAAGTGTCTTGGGAGTTGAAGTGTCTTATTTGGGCAGCCTCATCGGAGTCGTAGTCCTCGTCGCCTACCTGTGGTGCCTGTGCTCCAACAACAATATCCCAAATAATTTCGTGGAGTGAGGTTAGATGGTGCCTCATTTTATCACTCCACATACAATAATCTTCACCATCAAAATATGGTGGTTTGCCTAGGGGTACAAAAAGTAAAGGAGCACATTTAGGAATGCGAGGATAGTAAAGAGACATCTTACTATACTTCTTACGCTCTTGGCGCATCGAAGATGTGGACTCGGCGCCGGAGGTGGAAGGTGAGGAAGAATTGGTCTCGTAGTAGACCACCTTCATCTTTTTTTCTTCTTATCACCCTTCCTATGTGACTTGATGGAGCCGGCGGATTCCTCCTTGTGCTCATTTTGCTTGTCGTCGACCTCTTTTGATGGTGTCCTTTCCTCGTTCTTCTTTCCCGAGGCTTCGAGCTTTTCACCGGTGACCATCTCCCTTTTGGTGTGTTCTCCCGACATCACTTCGAATTGTTAAACTCTGATGAAGCATCGGGCTCTGATACCAATTGAAAGTCGCCTAGAGGGGGTGAATAGGGCAAACCTGAAATTTATAAACTTTGAACACACACTATACCCGAGGTTAGTGTTAGAAATAATTCGGAGTGCGGAAGATAGTTCCTGTTGGGGGCCTTCCTCTTCCGAAGGTCCTCAAAAATATGTCTAACCATATGTTTTCAGCATGATTATGAATAGTTACAGGAAGCTTCGGCTTTGGGATGTAGAACTTCTCTTATGGCAGAATGAAGGGAGATAAAGAGCGGGCAACGAAGCTAAAAGCCAAGGACCTTCGGTCTAACATATTGACGAAGCTCAGAAGCATGATGATGAATGAAAGGGGCTAAAGACCTTACAATCCTCAATAATCCATGTTAGGATTATAGGCAGTTACCAGGGATATAAATGTATTTTTATCTGGGCTGCGTCCCGTGCATATAAATAGATGAATAGTAACATCGTACTGTTCATGCTGGATTTTTATCGCTCTCGAGCCATTCTCGCTCTCTCACCTTCTGGCAAGCTGAAGGTATCATTGTAATATCAATATTGTTAATGTATATTTATGTTGAATGGAGATAAACGAATCATAAATACATAACAGATATTATCTTGATTCCTCTGTATTCCTATATCTTCTTGTTTATATTCATATCCATGTTTACATTATATCATAAAATGATGAAGGTGCATCCTTCATGACCTTCGTCTGAAGATCATTATATCCGAGAGGAAATAATGTTTCGAAGGATGAAGATCTTTAACCATTGATAATTGTGTTGCCTTGTTCTTAATTAATAGCATTTGAGAACAAGTGAACAACATTTGACGCCCACCTCCGGTGAATTCACTTCCACAACCTTCAGAAGAGCATCCATCTTCGACATGCCGCTGAAGAAGACAACGACGCCAGGGGCTGCTTTGCAACCACTGGACAAAAATCAAGATGCTCTCTCTATGCAAGAGGCCAGGAACCAAAAGAGGAAGGCCACTAGCCCAACTCTTTAGGAGGAGCAAATCGACCAGGAAATCAGGGATTTATAGGTCATCCATCAGCAAGTGCAAAGGAAAAAGGAGAAGATGGCCCGACTGTGACGGAACCTCCCAAGGTATTAGGCCCATCTACAGTTGTCATTGTCCTAAGGACCTTGGACAACCCTGTAGATGCACATAATCACTCGACAAGTTCGGTACTGTATCCTCATCATTTCGCCCAAGAGCGCTTCACCTATCACACATATATTACATCATATCGGAGGAAAGAATAAGCGGAAGCAAATTACAATAACTTAATTTACATTCATTCAATATAGAGAGAGAGTAGTAATATTATTACAATACCAGGATACTATGAGTGCATAAAGTATTATTATTATAGACCCGGGAGGCAAAACACCCTCCCGCACAAAAGTATATTGTTTTTAAAGTGGGAGGCCAACATCCTCCCGTGACAGACTTCACTGCTAGGGCTCATCCTTGGGTACCACCTTTGAACAGAAACAACAAAAGTCTATTGTTTCCTCACCTACAACAACATGGGTTGGAAAACCCTGAGTACGGAGTGTACTTTCGCAAGTCTTACCCGATGAAGAAAAGACTGTCAAGGATATGCTGGCTTGAGGGAGTCAAGGTAAGGTTATTCAAGAATCAAAGACTCTGTTTGCAGAAATGCTTACTAACAGTAGATCCTTAAAAATCCAGTTTTATTATCAAGTTAAGTCATTACCTGCAGCTAGAGTTCTTTCTACCCTAGTTCAAGCACTTGACCTGCTCTAGCCGTCTTTTATCACCCTTTTACTTAACTGGAATGCTACGTGTAAGTCAGTGACCAAGTCTTCATGTCCGAGAAGTAACGGCGATCTGAATCGATTAATACTCAACTGAGGATCTCCAATCACACAACATATGTAGCACTTAACCCTTGCATATGTCAACTCGCCACTGGGTTTCTTAAGACCAGACCGGGTTCATGCCGACCGAGAGCACAGATACACCACCGTCCAGCCTCTTACCACGGAGGGTACACGCTACTCTCGTCATCTCTCCACTCCCATTGTGTGTTGGCCTTTCTGGTATTAGTCTGCCCGAGGCAAAGCTTACCCATGATGAGGCATGTGACCAGTTAAAGGGTCCTCGGTCAGCAGGCCCACATCGGTACGGTCCTTAAGCGACTCAAACGGAGACACTACACCGAGACTTCCTTCTCGTGCAAGTCACCCACCCGGTCTCGTCTTTATCATTTTCAATCCCAAAGTTTGGTACCTGACAGAGGTACATCTTTTCTGATGTTGAACCCATCACGGCCATGATGGATCCACCATCAAGTTTTATTTTTTGAAAACATCCCATTCCATCTAAAGCATCATCTTTTGTTAAAAAGAAAACATTTTCATTTTTCTAAAGCAAGACTAAGCATCAGAAAATCTTTTAATAAAACAAGTAATCAAGGAAGGGTAAATAATTCCAAGGAAGGAAATGCAACAATTGGCTTAACACCCAACTCCTATCACCTAATGCATCATTCAAGTGATAAAGAGTTTAAAATCTCAAGGAAAAGGTAAATGCACAAGAGCTTGCCTTGTGTTGTAGGGGAGTCAGGATCTGTTCCACAGATATCGAAATAAAAACAACTCCTAGTAGATGGAGTTTCAGTTGGTGGTGCAGTCTCTTCTTCAACACTTACTTCTTCGTTTTCTATACATAACCATATATGAACATGAATGCTCATGGTATGCCATGAATATGCAATTATAATAGAGATACTTCAAGTTGTATCTTGAATACAACTTTCCTTCACGGTACACCAGGGAAAAATAGGGTTTTCTCAGTCAGTACTTCACTAGGATAAGACAATTATTACTTAGAAAGCTAGGGTTTTGGGTTTGGGGATCAAACAATGTCTAAAACATGACTAACTTCACTCATGGGCTCTAATTATCAAAATAAGCTTACCCAAGAAGTTTCATGATTTCTGGAACTATTAAATAATTTCTAAAATTCCAAAGGTCTAGGTTTAGGCCTTCATAAATACTAAATAATTCATGGTTGGGGCTAAAAATCTTGGAACTATTTTTATTAAATACTAGAGGACTTTAGGAGTCTAGTAAAATTGGTCTCATATTTTTATCATTTTTATAGAATTTTCTATAAATTCTCTAAGTCTGGTAGAACAGAAAAAAGGAAAATAATGAACAGTACTGGGCTGAAACCAGCCCACGGACGGGAAAACGCGCCCGCGCTGGCGTCTTTGCACAGAGACCCCTGGTGTTTTGAAAAACTCGTAAAGAGTCCTTAGCACTATTTCTCTGTGTCTCTAACATTCGCATAGAGGCCCCCGGAGTTTGATGTCTTTACAACATCAAGTCCTCGATGGGGATCACCGGTGAGCACACCCTCCGGCGAACCCGTACCAGCCGATATTCTCAATGACCAGAGCCCTAACTCGGCCAACACCTAATTCCACCCTTAGCGACCTTAATCCCTTAATAAATTTCACTAATCCTGACCGGAGCATGCCTGCCCACGACGACGGCGAAAACCGAGAATAGTTTGATGTGTTCTTGGCGATTCAAGGCAGTCTAGTTCAATTAAATAGTTCTACGAGTATTAGGGGACTTAAGGGAGGCTAGAACATCAAGCAAAGAAGCTTGAACTGACCTGCAAAAGGCTGGCCACGGCGAGGCATTCACGGTGGCGCGGAAAACGAATTTGGGGGAAACGTGAAATTGGGAGGCTCTGGTGGATGATCCACGGTGGGAGCTGGTGCACTGGGTGTGTAATAACCTACCGGGCCTGGTTGATCACTTAATTTATTACATTGATCGGCGGTGGTGTCGAATTTTGAGAGAGAGCGCTGGCGGCCAGAGAGAGGGGAAGTCACTGGCGCGAGCGCTATCGTGGCTTTCACTGAAGTAATGACTTAGACGATGGACTAGCTATCTACGGCGGTCTATGGTGACGTGGTAAAACGGTTGACGGCGTGGCAGGGCCGTGAGAAACGGTGGCACAACGACGATGGTCGCGCGGCCACGTTGCGGCGCAACTGGGCACGGTGACAGAGCAACTACAGTGTCTCATCTTCATCTCTTGCTCAAGATCTTTCACCCTGCGAAGTTATCCGCGCGTTAATGGGCGCGAATCACAGCGCCGGCGCGAATCCGAGCGCGGGGTTGCCGGCGGCGAGGTGCACTGCACCTGAGATCTTATTCAGTTCATTGTACCATCAGAACCCCCATCAAAGTGCCTGACAAAGCGATTCGCAGGGCCTTGATCTTTGATTTTCATGTGACAACTACTTAATCCATCTGTAACAAAGTTGTTGTCCTATAAACCAGCTTTGATTTCGTTATAAGGACCTTGATCGAATTCTCATGGAATCACATAGAATTCGGCCTCCAAAGTTCATCCGAGTTCACTGTCAGTCCAATTTCAGTATTCAGTGGTGACTGATAGCCAGACTTTGAGTCCATTTTACTCCAATTTTTGTATAGCACCAATGCTTAGTCACTAATCAAAGTTGTACTCCTATTATAGCTCTACAAATTTGGTGTGTTGACCTAGGGCAAAATCCTTGTAAATTTAGAGATATAGAGCTCCAAAGTTGACCCCATTCAACTGAAATTCAGACTTAACCATATGGTGTTCATGGGGTTCTTTTGCAATTAAGTCCAAATTCCTCCACATTACTTGAAAATCCTCCAATGTAAAAGTTACTTGGTTTGTGATGTTTTATTACTTTGATATTTGCACTTTGGTCCAAAAGTGCCTAGAATTTACATTTACCCCCCTAGGGTTCCAATTAGGGTTTTCTAGGGTTTCTTTTAGGGTTTTGAGGACTTTAGGGTTTTTGTGCCACTAAAGTCCATCAACTTTGATATCTTGTGAACATTTCTAATGACTCTTGAAATCTTTACTCACTTTGGCTTCACTTTCATCCATAAGCCCTAATTCAGGGTTAAGTACCCTACCCTAGGGTTAAGCACACATCAAGTCCTATCATCACAACTTGTTTGAAAATTTTACCTAGTGAATGCACACTAGGTGTAACAAACACGTGATATGTCAATGCACATGATGTTATGCTCAAGTTTTAGTGCCAGTAACACCAGGGGTGTTACACCGGCTGGCCGACCTTTAGAAGAAGATTGACGAAGCCGCTGAAGAAATGCGTCATCTTACTCAAGATGACTAGGATCGAAGGCCTCAACACAGGGAGCTTCGTCAGGAGAGCTCATTCAACGAAGATGAATGGTACGATGACTTTCATCATGGTAACTTTACTTTTGATGATGCTTCTCCCCTGGAAGTAGAACTACAGGCCATCCCATGGCCAAAATCCTACAAGCCACCCGAGTTGCCCATGTATGATGGGCACTCGGACCCAAAGCAATTCTTGATGAGCTATGAGGCGACAATATCCTCATATGGAGGCAATGCCACTGCCATGGCAAAGTCCTTTGTCATGTGTAGCATCCCAAAAATTCAAATTCTGAAATATTCTCAGACTCGCTCTAAATTCAAAATGAATTTCAAATTTTGTTTCAAAATGTTTGTTTGCAAGTTGATATCAACAAGTAAAATATAGTGGTCTATATTCTCTCTAAAATCCTCCTCAAAATATCCTACAAATATTTCCCTAGTGATCACCCTCAAACTCTTTCAGAAATACTGCCCAAATATTACACTGATATATCTCCAAGTATTTTCTTCCTGAGAAATACCTTCAGAATCATTTTTGAAGTCCCTAAAAATATTTTCTTCATAACTTTCCTCATGCTCATACGTATATGTATGCCTCCGGTGTCATACGGTGAGCTCTACAAGCTAATTACACTCATATAAGACAAATCCATGCTAATCTCCCACTAATCCTCTCATCCTCCCACTAATCCTCTCATCCTCCCACTAATCCTCTCATCCCTCCCCCTAATCCCCCACCATGGCTATAAATAGAGGGGCAAGGGCCTCCTCTCATCCCACCCAAGCCATTTCATGGCAACTCCCTCCCCCCCACACGCCCACTCCACCTCCCACACAAGCACCCACTAGCACAAGGATCGTTAGGTCGTTCTTCGATCGTTCGTCCCCCTGTTCTTAGTTTGTTTGTTCGTCTGATCGTTCATGGTTCGTTCGCCCGTTCGTCCGATCGTTCGTCCGTTCGTTCGTCCAAATAATCTTTTTCCTGCCGTTATGCTGCCGAAATTCCGGTCGTTCGTTCGTTCGATCATTCGATCGTTCATCGTTCGTTCATAGTTCCTATTCATCGTTCATCGTTCGTTCATAGTCCCTATTCATCATTCTTCCAGATAATCTTTGTCCTGTCGTTATACTGCCGAAATTCTGATCGTTCGTTCGATCATTCGATCGTTCATCGTTCGTTCATAGTTCCTGTTCATCGTCACTATTCACCGTTCGTTCATCGTCACTATTCACCGTTCGTTCATACGAACTATTCACCATTACTATTCATCGATCATCCAATCACCCCAAATTTCAACTACTCATCTATCATGCTGCCAGTCCACCTAAGACCAGCCAGACCCATATTCCAGTCATACGAACTCCGGTGACTGTGATTTTCATTCCAGTAGGGAACTTCCCATCTAGTCACCCATCCTAGATTTCTCTAAGTTGAGCACGCTTAACTTTGTGATTCTTTCAAGCCAGACTTCCAAAAAGAAAGGCAAACCATGTTTGTATGGATACGTCTTCAATCCTATAAAACCTGGCCCAAGGTACCACAGCCCACTCGGACCAGAATACCACAACATTACAGCTATTTGGGTCCCGCCTCACTGTTGTCTTATGTGACACAGTAGGTAGGAACAGTTTCCACCAACATAAACCTCTGCCCAAGAAAAGCCCAAAAATAATTCCTCGCACCCCGCTCAAAAATACATTTTTCAAATATCTCTAAATATTCAAATTCTAGAGTATTCCAAGAATATTCCTTTCCTTTTCTTTTTCCCCCTATGATTATAAAAATTTAAAACTCCTCCATCCAAACTCAGATTTCAGTCATTCTTGTTTCTAAAATTCTTGTCAAACTATTCCCTATCCAACCATGTCATCCCTTAAGCATGGTTCATATTCCAGAAAACTCCCAAAATACTCTTGTCCCATATTCTGCCTATAACTCTCCTGTTCATATTAAGTCAGGCGATTCATTCGTCACTATTCTCACCAACAGTGAACTTCACTGTGCTACACCACATACACCCAGCTATAAATACACCCAGCTACCCTCTCCCTCTCTACACACACTCAACACCCTCAGCCAAGGCAAACACCCCACCCACTCAGTTACTCCGCTCTGTCGGGTACACGCATAGTGTCGCTTCGTCTCCAGTCCACCCTCCTGGTAAGCACCTTCGCTCCACCACCAGTAGTATCTCAACACCACATGACACAGATTCTACTCAAGACTCTACCCATCCATATATCGCTATTCTGACCACTATACTAAATATTTGTTGGTATACTTGCTGGTTTGTTGTTTGCTTGTTCATGTTGCATAGTTATCGGAGCGTTCGTGCCGTCTCGTGGAGGCCAGATCTGCAAGTCTACGCCAGGCAGTGGAGCTAGAAGCCAGTTCTGCGAGCTCCGCTTCCGCCTTCGCCAGATAAGCACGGCAAGCTCACTGGATCCCTTTGATGCATAAATTACCTATGTTTTTCAACCACAACCCTCAGCCTGTTATTTTATGCGTGATATGATTTTGAGACAAGTTATTATGGCCACCCAGCCGCTTGCCGCAATCAATCCCTGATATATTTGTTACAAATGATTTGAGGAAAGGTGTGAGTTTTCAAAATAAAATGCTTTTCAAAATGTGTATGATGAAGGGTTTTCACCCTTATCACCTTTGAATAGGGATGATCAGGGACTCCCTAGTTTAGGGGAGGGCCTAAGGTGATGGCTCAGCTGGTTTAGGTGTGAGCAGAAGGATTGTCCCCTCACATAAGGACCGGTTTGTCATCCTTCACTACCTGTACTCATGATAAGTACAACCACTCGAGACTGTGTGGGCAGTCACTCAATCTGAACTCGTACGGTTCAACCCCAGGGTTATGAAGACTGGGGAGCACCGGGAGGATAAGGAGGGGAATGTTTTGTCCGGTTTGGACATGGCAGTGGCCTGACTCCTTCCGGTATAACCGTTAAGGTTAGGACGTGCGAGGAAAGAAAGAGATTCGGCATTCGGGTCTCGCGACGGTGAGATCGCAGAAACTGGACTAGTGGGTAAAGTGTACACCTCTGCGCAGAGTTTGAAAACCTATTCGAATAGTCCGTGTCCACAGGAATGGACGAGTATGGTATGGTATGGCAATTAATGTTTTGTTTTCAAAAAAGGGTGCGTTTGAGAAAAGTGGTTTTAAAAGGTCCGGCGGTTGAGCCGTGAGCTATGGTGGACGGGAAGTCCAATAGCTGTTTTTGAAAATGAAAACCAGTGGGAAACTGCTAAGATACCTGGATGGTTTAGTCCAGGGGATTTCGTTCTATACTGAAAAACTTCCTGCTCCTTTTGGAGAGGATGCGCTTTGCAAAATACAAAATGTTTTTCAAAACAACCCTGCATAAAATATTGTTGTTTCTGCAAATATCCTGAGCTCCACATATTCCATGCATTATATCTGATTTCCCCATTCCGCGGGTGAAGGTGGGCTGCTGAGTACGTTTGTACTCACCCTTGCTTATTTGTTGTTTTTCAGAAAAAGGAGATCGGGTAAGAGTTACAACTATTCCCAACCTTGCCTGTGGCTGTTGGACCGCTGAATTGCTTCGCTGCGTATATCGGGCTGCTTCAGCCCCACTCTAATGATATGTCCCGAGTTGTGGACCAACTCTTAAAGTTGTTCGCCACCTTTATAGGTTTGTATCGTTTAAGCAGATCTGTAATCATCTGATGTATAAATGTGTTTACTAGCCTCCTAGGACTAGTAATTGTATCACATTTGAGTCCCAGAGGATTGGGGCGCTTCATCATGGCAGTCCGAAGTGTGGCCCAAACATGGTACTCCTCTCTTCGACCAGGAACAATTACATCATTGCAGAAACTCAAGGATATGCTGGTCATTAGGTTCCAAGGTTTTCAGACAAAGCCAGTTATTGCTCAGGGATTGTTTGAATGCACACAAGACCAGGAGGAATACCTTAAGGCGTATGTCCGAAGGTTCTTGCGTCTAAGAGCATAAGCACCCATAGTGCCTAGTGAAATCATCATTGAGGCCATGATTAAGGGACTTAGGCTAGGATCTATAGCTCAATATTTTGCTAGGAAACCTCTGCAAACCCTAGAGAAGCTTCTTCAGAAGATGGATGAGTACATCCGGGCCGATAACGATTTTCGCCAAAAAAGGGAGGAAGCCTACATGTTTTCCGAGATGACCAGGGGCTTCGGAGGGAGACTTCATCCCAGGCATGTCCGATCAATTCACAACTCCAATGCCAATGATGAAAGGACCAGCAATGTTTAGCACAGCCATCACAGTTCTCAGTCTTCAAACATACAACAGACTTCTTTCAGACCACCGGCTCCGAGGGGCAAGGGAGGAAGAAGTTTCGGTGGAGGACGATTTGGCAATCAACCCAGAAAGTTGTACTATCTTTTTTGTGGCGAGGACAAGGGCCACACAACAAGAACATGTTAGGTTACAATTCAGAAGCAGAAGGAAATTGCTGAAGCTGAGGCACGGCAGAGTCAGCCGAAGCAAGTCCTCCACACTGCTTCGTGTTATTCCCCATACATCGCAGAACTTGTTGATGCAATATGATGTATGATGTAATATCCGATGGATTCTGAAACACTGTGTTGAAGCACAAGGTATACCTTCGGCAGACACAATTTTACACAACAGGGAAATCTTTGTCAGCGATGTTATTATACAATAGCTGTGGCAAAGTATGAGGTATTCGATCAATAGAGGCGACATTTTTTCTTCGCAAAGCATGAAAAGAAGGGAAGGTGTTTTTTCGCCGAAGGCTCAAAAATGGTACGTACACAAATTTCATGTATCGCAAAGAAATATATTACATTAATATACATACAAATATTTGATGTTCAACTCATATACAAATATTAGATTTCCTAGTACACAAGAATTCAGTCTTCCTTCAGTATCCTCTCGGCGGCTTCATGTAAAAGTTTGTCGACGACTTCGTCAACAACTTCGTTAGCAATCTTCATTACATCTAAAGTCCCTTTCATTATTGGATCAGCTTCGGGGTTGTATGGCTCTGGTGGGGGAGAGGGGTCGATTGTAATAAATATATGATGGTAAATTTCGAAGGTAAAAATGAACAACAAAGCAAAAAGTTTCAAATAAAAATTACCTATAATCATGGCGCGTTCGGTAGCTTGCTTAGCTTCCTCACGGGCGTCGTGAGATTCTTTCTCATTCTTTTTAATGGCTTCATCAGCCATCTCACGACCACCCTTCATCCACACATCGGAGTAGAATTTGCCGCCCAATGTAGAAGCCTCAGCTAAAGGGTCCTTAGTATTGTCAGCTGAGAGAATAGATTCTGGCTGGGCCACGACCTTGACATGTTCACACCTAGCATTTTCTAGAATTGCCGCAACCCCTCGGGCACCGGAAAAAGCACAAAAATCTCCGTGGTCGCTAAGGATCTCATCAAAAGCTTCGCCTTTTTCACCAATCCATTGGATAACTCCTTCGGGGTCGCCGCGAATAAATTTTTGTTCTGAGGAATACGCCCCCACCTTCGCAAAGCTATCTTTTAGCTTCTTCGCGCAATCCAATGATCTCTCATAGCACCTCTCCCTGGAATCACGAAGCTCTTTAACATTCTTTTGTAGCCTTGAACTTGTCCACTAACTTATTTCTTGCTTTGCCTTCACAGCTTCAAAATTTTCATTCATGTCGGCAAGTTTTTTCCTTAAATCGTCAACTTCAGCTTTATGAGTTTTGGCTTGGGCATTAAGCCTGGCTTCGCTGATTTTCAGCCTATCCACTAAGGAGAGCAGAATCTTATCTTTTTCAAGGGCTTCATTCAGTGTGATGACCTCTAACCGAAGATTTCCAAGTGACATCTGACAGCTTTCGTCATCGGCTTCTTTTTGAGCCCTTAAAGCTTTACTAAGAATTAAGCCCTAATAACAAAAATATATGTGTGAGAACATAAAAACAGTAAGAAAACTAACAAACATAACTTATTTTATGAGCAAAAGAATATATACCTTCAAGCTATTATAAGCAAGGCTATCTGTAAGTTTATCCTTCGACATCGCAGATAAGCCAAGCTCTAGCTTCGGAAATCCCATATTCTTTGCCATTTCTCGACAAACAGATACCTTCTTGTTGTCCGGTAGACAATATAGAAAGTCATCTTCGTCAGTGCCGCTATATACTAAGGATCCTGGGGGATACATCAGATCCTTGGCATATTGCCTAGCTTCAGTAATTTGCTCTTCCGTTTGTTTTTTCCCTGCAGCGTGACGCACTATAAATTCTAATTCCTCAGTAGATGCTTCAGGAGCAGGGAATTCAGATTCTTCGATAGCCTTCTCTTTTTCTAGCGGTAATGGTACTTTCGCGACATCCGAAGGTCTTGATTTAGTATTCTTTTCAACAATCTCTGCAGGCCTTGCTTCGGCAAGAGCTGAGGGCCCAACTTCAGTTTCAACCTGTGTCATGATGGCTTCGACAGATTTCTTTGTATTCTTGTCTTCCACGCTAGGTGCTTCTGTAGAAGCAGGAGTTAGCGCCTTTGAGGATTCCATAACATCATCCAATACACCGACCATTCTCCTTCTCTTCAGAGTTACTGAAGCAATCTTTTGAACCTTCGGCAGTTCTGCTTCTTGCAATGAACTCAAAGTTTTTGGCTGCTCCGCTGCTATCTTTGGGTTTGGCTCTTCAGTCGATTCCACCCTAGCTTTGGCAGTAGCGGGGTGACTTGACTCAACAGCAAAGGACCCTTCAGCAAGCCTCGGCTCTTCTGCTGTTTCCGTGCGCTTAGGACGATGTGTTAAAACTTTAATATTTTTTGGCTTCGGCGTAGTGGAAATCGCTGAAGCGGCATCTCTTCTTTTCTTTCCTTGCTTTCGCGAAGGATAGCTGTAATCTGGGTACACAAAACCAATAACTTCAAAAACCCTATTCAACCTTTTCTTGCCTTGGCATCCGAAGACCGTTGTCATGGCATCATCTTGGGCCCTTGAGTAGGCGCCAAGCAACTCATCGCTGGTTGCGTCAATGGCATCTAACCAATCGTCGTTGGGCTCATCAAATTGGCTCCTGTATTTGAATGTATACTTCAAGTAAACCAAGCCACCTTGGCTAGACCCAATAGCAGCCTCCTTCGGCATCTCCCACCCACTCCCAAGCGGCCACACCTTGAAAGCAATGTGCTCCTGGACTAAGTCCCTGGTGCCTATGTAAGTGCATACGGTGTTATAAGTTGCTTAGCACGCTTGTATGTCGTTCCCAATGGCAAGGGTTGGTCTCCTAATGCCGAAGTGAGACCATATAGGGCGTTGGATAATCCCCTTGATGTCTTCCATCTCAACCAGATCGTTCTTCACATAGAACCATTCTTGCATCCAGGCTCCCAGCCATCTCTTGCGGAATGTGGGAACTGGGTTGCTTACTTCAGAATGGGTTATGAAGCCATAACAACCAAAGTTGTTGTGATGTTGTTCTTTTCCGGTGGCCTTCATCTCATAAGACAATTCATGCATATTACAGAAGCTTTTTGAATTTGGTTCTTGTCCTTGGTTCCTCATGGCCCAAATGTAAACCCCTATCTTGATTATGGCTTCGGGGGTAAGCTGATGAAGGTAGACTTCAAAGGTTTTCAGCACTTCAACCAGCATACTATCCAAATGAAACTGAAGCGTCGCTTTCATAAAACTTCTATAGACAACCACCTCGTCAGCTTCGGGCAGAGGGACATTACTCTACCCTCTAGCCCGCATAATAGAAATGTCACAAAAGTACCTTCCCCTCGTGACATCAATCTGACCTTGTTTGATTGTTGACTTTCCGAAGACAACATGACTTGGTCTCTAGGGCCGATCTTCGGCACCCTCATTTTCACTTTCTGCATCAAAGTTTTCACTATCACTGGAACCCTCTGATATTCCAGCTAATGTCTCATGTGCGATCTTTTCTGCATTAGTCCTCTCCATATCTTCGTAAAACTTGGACAACGCCGAGTCGATAGCCTTCTTCTCACTAGCCATCGAATCAAATCTTGTTGAAATGCTGATGCTCAAACTCGTGACAAAACAAGAGAATTTAAAATAGCGACACAGTGTAAGCAGCCGAAATAGCACAAGAAACGCTTTCAATACGAGCTCATATTTATATGCATAGCGACCCACGGCTTGGTGGGTCCGGCATGTCAGTGTAGTTCGCTATTCTAGCAAAGGGAAGGTGTTTTTTCGGACCTTCGGCTAAAGGCCTTCGTCCACGTCACAGTCTAAATTTGTTACAAGGAAACAAATTAATACTGCGAGGGGCTACTGTTGGGGGCCTTCCTCTTCCAAATGTCCTCAAAAATATGTCTAACCATATGTTAAAGGCCTTCGTCCATGCCACAGTCTAAATTTGTTACAAGGAAACAAATTAATACTGCGAGGGGCTACTGTTGGGGGCCTTCCTCTTCCAAATGTCCTCAAAAATATGTCTAACCATATGTTTTCAGCATGATCATGAATAGTTACATGAAGCTTTCGGCTTTGGGATGAAGAACTTCTCTTATGGCGGAATGAAGGGAGATAAAGAGTTGGCAACGAAGCTAAAAGCCAAGGACCTTCAGCCTAACATATTGACGACGCTCAGAAGCATGATGATGACTGAAAGGGGCTAAAGACCTTATAATCCTCAATAATTCATGTTAGGATTATAGGTAGTTACCAGGGATATAAATGTACTTTTATCTAGGCTGCGTCTCGTGCCTATAAATAGATGAACAGTAACACTGTCCTATTCACACTGGATTGTAATCGCTCTCGAGCCATTCTCCCTCTCTCACCTTCTGGCAAGCCGAAGGTATCATTGCAATATGAATATTGTTAATGTTTATTTATGTTGAATGGAGATAAACGAATCATAAATACATAACATATATTATATTGATTCCTTTGTATTCCTATATTCTCTTGTTTATATTCATATTCATGTTTACATTATATAGTAAAATGATGAAGGTGCGTCCTTCATGACCTTCGTCTGAAGATCATTATATGCGAGAGGAAATAATGTTTCGAAGGATGAAGATCTTTAACCATTGACAATTGTGTTGCCTTGTTCTTAATTAATAGCATTTGAGAACAAGTGAACAACAGTTCCTCTTGCTATGAGTTGCTCTATCAATGCGGATAACTTTGGGAGCAAACTCAAAATAATATGAGCAAGAGAACTTTTTAGAGAGAAAGAGGAGAGGGAAGAAACAAATCAAATAGTGAAGATCAACACGAGTGGACACGATGATTTGTTTCTCGAGGTTCGGATCTAAAGAACCTACTCCCCATTGAGGAGGCCACAAAGGCCGGATCTATTTCTACCCTTTCTCTCTCTCAATCGGTCACCTAGACCGGTCGAGTGCTTCTTCTTAATCACATGGGTCACTAAGACCCCGCAAGGATCACCACACAATTAGGTGTCTCTTGCTTTACAAAACAATTGGGAAGTTTAGAATGAGAAGAAGAAAGCAACCAAACAACAAGAGCAACAAAAGAAACACAAGTCACCCTCTCTCAAGTCACTAAAACACTTTTGATCACTTGACTTGATTTTGGAACTTTGAGAGGATTAAAGGCTTTGATTGTGTCTTTGGAGTGTATTCTTTGCTCTTGTATTGAATGAAGAGTGTGGGATGCTTGGGATGGCTTGAATGATGGTGATTGGGGGTATTTATAGCCCCAACCAATATTCCAGTTGTTGCTCTCGATGGGCACATCGGACAGTCCAGTGGTGCACCGGACACTTACTGTTCATTGTTTGGTGCATCCCACGTTAGCCGATCGTTAGGGTTTGGAGATGTTGACCGTTCAAGACTTCTGCCCTTTTGGTGCACTGGACAGTCCGGTGGCACACCGAACAATCCGGTGCGACCTGTTGTCGCGGACTGCCTCTGACTTCTAGTGCTGCAGATTGCGGGCACAGTCCCGCAGTCGACCGTTAGTGGAGTCGACCGTTGCTCCGAGGGCTCACCGGGTAGTCCGGTGGCACACCAGATGTCCGGTGAATTTTAGTGGACGAGCGCCGAGAAAACCCGAGAGCGGCCAGTTCGTGGAGTGCTCCAGCCAGGGCACCGGACATTGTCCGGTGTGCCATAGGCTGCAGCAATTCTGTTTTGCTCCAAACGTGTAGAATTTCCCCAAGGCACTTTATTTGTATGTTTATGTGAATGTTATGCATCTGAGAAAAATATCCACTGAGCAAACTAGTTAGTCCATATGGTTTGTGACGGACGTCAAACACCAAAATCGATTATAGGAAATGTTTAGACCATTTCCCTTTCAGCGAGGCCTTCGGCTTCTAGTCGCGTGGCAAGGTGGAGTGGGTTTTGGGTTTCCAGGTAAGTCCCCCGTTCGTTCAGGACTTCTGCCTCGGGAAGCTCACTCAGGGTACTACAGTTGTTGTAATGTTCTAACGTGTCCGAGGGAGCCACAATGGTCTGACCTTATTGTAGGTCGGATGGTGCGGGGCGCGAGCTGCTTCGATGCTTGTTTGCCAAACGCCGCACGTGTGGCTTCTTTGTTCGCCATCGAGGCGGTACTTGCTTCCCCGCATAGGGATCTCGCCCGCTCCGGGCGGGGTCCCATCCTGGTGGTGTTCCCCAGCATGGCGGGTTGAGGTGAGTTGGGGCTAACGCCATGGCACGTGCTGTAATGTCAGGGAGGTTCCCCTCGAGGTCCCCTAAGAGCAAGGAGGCCCCCTCGATCTATGAGACCACGAGGCATTCTCGGGTCGAAACGTGGATAGTCCCTTTTGACGGAGAACTGGGTTTGCCTCCCAATCCTAACAGGGGAAACCAAACAACGGTCCCTGAATGGGACCTGATGCCACCAATGCCATACAAAAATGTGTTGCGGTGAGCCTGACAACATGTTCTCACCTTCCCAAGGATCGAGGCGGAGGTGATTAAGGCTTCCAACGATGTCAAACAACTCGCCAGTTAGGGGAGTCAGAGCTTTTGGGGCCATGTTCGTTGTTTCATCGTCACCGAGGGTGTTGTCAGAGTTCTCAACGCGTTCAATCGCTCCGGGAGTCCGTGCTACGCCAACGTTAAATCCAACCATCCGGAATCTCATCGCAGAACGCGTAAGTCCCCTACCTAGAGGGCCAACTATCGGTGTTTCGTACCTCGCTCCGACAAGTAAATTTATTGTACACATTCTGGGCTTCGGAGGGTGTGCGCGGAGGGCGCAAAATTTATACTAGTTTGGGCAGAATGTTCCTACTTCTAGTCATCGGTGGCTTGCGCTACCGACACCATTGATGATCAAACTCGTAGTAGGGGTTACAAGCAGTCGAGAGAGAGGAGATGCTCCTATCTCTTATCGGGGTGGAAGTAGAGCTTAGAAGCTGCAATGTGGAGTCCTAGCTAAGGCTTGGCTTGGTAGGGCTCTGGCCTCCTGGTCCTCGTCGGCACTCCTCCTCCTGTTCATCCTTATGGGTTCGTCTCCGTCTGAAGGCGTCTAGTTATGTCTAAGAGCTCTCTCCTCCGACCCCCCTTGACCTTGAGGCGAGTGTCTCTCTTTTATAGGCCAGGACAGGGGTCATCTAGCGATGGCTTCCTCAGGAAGGAGTCGTAAGACAGGGTAAAACCAATGTTTTATCCCGAGTGATGCCACGCGTACTCGCGGGGCTCGGAGCTGCTTGGCTGTCGCGTATTTATAGTGGTGGATGACGTGAGGTGACAATGGTCCTAGGTGCCATCATTTCGGTTACGCCGACCTCTTGCTTCCGTAGCCTGGGACTCGACGCAGCCCGTCGTGTAGTGCCCTATGGGAGGTCTCCGCACTCATGCCTAGTCTGATAGACCATAAGTATGTCGTAGGCTGAGGGACGCGCGTGCCATTAGTGTGCCGCAATACAGGGGCTCGTAGGTCATGAGAGCTATGCAGCCCGAGGGGTCCGTATGTCATGAGTGGAAAGCGGACCGGCGCCCACGCTGTGGCTCGAGGCTAGGTGTGGTTAATGCAGCTAGTCATTTATGGTGGGTCAGTCCAGGGTCAGGCACGGTATCCACTCGAGTGGCTCCCTTCAGACACGCCCAACTTCCCTTGTTAGGCTCTGCCACACGCGGCCTTGGGCTCAGTGCCGCGAGGTCTGACCAAGGGCGGGTCCTTCTAGAATTGGTGCACCTGCCTCTTCCGACTGACTAACGCGCCCCAACGATCAGGGGCTCTTTCCTCAGCGCGCTCACTGACCGGTGGGTCCTAGGAACCGGGGGTCGTGCCCCCGACAAAAACCGTTTAGGATAACAACGATATTTCTTTGTAATCTGGATGCACACTAGTTTTCATGGTTTCACGGTTCCATTGTCGTTACTTTTACAAAAAAAAACCTTATATTTCTTTGTAATCAAACCATCATCATGTTTCTCCATATTTAGCTAGTAAAAAGCTAAAATTATATACAAATGGGGATTGGACTATGGTTGTTGGCTCCAAGTTCACATTCACACCTACCTAGTCAACAAAACATATATCTTTATGTTTTATACCTTATACTTAAGTATAAATGAAAACCATAACAACACATGAGCACTTTACTAGTAAGGGCGTGTCTGGAAGCGTAGTACTACAGTTTTAAGATATCATGATACAACCGTAGTATTTTTTATATCACTCTTAGCTATACGTGTTTGGAGACAAAGTATCTCAAACCATGATATTTAGTATACATATGCAAGACTAGTTATAAACAAAAACTTTGGGTTGGAGTGGAATTTCAAATAATACAAAAATACCATGATATCTACAAAACCATGGTATTCAAAACAATTTTTACAATGTAGGCAAACACCTTGTTGGGGGACTTCGGCTTCCGAAGGTCCTCAAAAACATGATTTAACAATGTTTCTGGAGTAAAGTACATTAACAGGTATCTTCGGACTCGGATCAGAGCCACGGTACGAAGAAGCACAAAGAACACGAAGGTTGGCGCAGAGCCGAAGCTGTGTGTAGAAGAGCTTCGGAATAGCGGCGGAAAAGGAAACCGACTTAAAGACGAAAAACCAGATTAGACCTCGAAGAATTATCATAGAGTTATTGATAAATGTAAAGGGCATTAATGTAATTTTGCGTGGGCTGCGACCCATGCCTATAAATAGGTGAACAGTATCCCCGTACTGTTCACGCTGATTTGGCATTAGCTTTTGCGTCACACTTGTGCTTTTACCTTCTCACGAGCTGAAGGTACACTCATAATTTGATATCATTTTTATCTTTCCATCATAATAAAATGGAAATGAGTCGACAATAATACACAATTGTTTATGTTATCTTTATGTTTCATATGATTCCTTCTTCATTATTATATTTTGTGCTGATGAAGGTATGTCCTTCATAACCTTCATCCGAAAATCATTATATCCTTAGGGAAATAATGCTTCGAAGGACGAAGGATATTAACATTTAACATTTTGTGTTGCCTTGTTCTTGATTCATAGCATTTGAGAACAAGTCCCCAACATTGGCGCCCACCTCCGGTGAACTCACTTCCATTTTTTGAGTCTTGAACACTTTCGGCAAGCATCACCTTCGTCATGCCGCCGAAAAAAGCTTCAGCGACAGGGGCTGGTACTTTACAGCCGCTGGATCCCAATCAGGATGTCCTTTCTCTTAGAGAGGCCCGAAGCCAGAAGAGGAAGGCTGTTAGTCCAACACCTCCGGAGGATGACCTGGATCAGGAGATCCAAAACCTGGAGATCCTTCAGCAACAGGTGCAACGCAAGAAGGAGAAGATGGCTCGTCTAGCTGATCTTCAGAGATAGATAGACGAAGCTTCTGAAGAGGTTCGTCATCTTGTTCAAGATGATCAAAGCCGAAGGCCTCCACGCAGAGAGCTTCATCAGGAAGGCTTCCACAATGAGGATGACTGGTATGAAGATTTCCATCATGGAAACTTTGCTTTTGATGATGCTTCTCCTCTCTCAACAGAATTGTAGGCTACACCATGGCCACAGTCTTACAAGCCACCCCAGCTCCCCATGTATGACGGTCACACAGACCCGAAGCAATTCCTAATGAGCTATGAAGCAACCATATCTTCGTATGGTGGCAATACGGCAGTCATGGCAAAATCTTTTGTCATGGCCGTCAGGAGCGTTGCTCAGACTTGGTACTCTTCTCTTCGGCCAGGGACAATCACTTCTTGGCAGAAATTGAAGGATATGCTGATAACTAGCTTCCAAGGGTTTCAGACGAAGCCAGTCACCGCTCAGGCTCTCTTCCAGTGTACCCAGGACCATGAAGAGTACCTTCAGGCGTATGTCCGGAGGTTTCTGCGCCTGAGGGCACAAGCGCCAACAGTGCCCAATGAAATTGTCATTGAGGCCATGATTAAGGGGCTTCGGCCGGGACCATCAGCGCAGTACTTTGCCAGGAAGCCACCACAAACGTTGGAGAAGCTGCTCCAGAAGATGGACGAATACATTTGAGCTGACAATGACTTCCGCCAAAGAAGGGAGGAAGCATTCAGGTTCTCTGAAATGACCAGGGGCTTCGGAGGAAGATTTCACCCGAGGCATGTTAGGTCAATCCATAACTCTGCTCAAACTGATGATCGAGGGAGCCAGCAGCAAAGGCCACAACACTCTTCACAAGCTTCGGCCCAACAGCAGAGTTCTTTTTGGCCGCCAGCGCCAAGGGGCAGAGGTGCCAGGGGCTTCGGGGGAAGGTTTGGAGACCAGCCAAGAAAAATATATTGCCTATTCTGTGGTGAAGACAAGGGCCATACTACCAGGATGTGTCATGTTACCATCCAGAAGCAGAAGGAAATAGCGGAAGCAGCAGCGCAACAGAGTCAGCCGAAGCAGGTCATGCATACTGCTTCGTATCACTCACCTTATATTCCAGAATATATAGGCAACCACCCTGCAGCTTCTGTTGCTTCGGCGAGCCAACCCCAAGCATCTTGGCAGCAACCTCCACCGCCACCGCCGATCCAGCGAGGACAACAGCCAGAAGGGAGTCAGCACAATCATCTTCAGAGGGATTTCAGAGAAGAGTCCGAAGCTCGCACAGTCAACAGCACTGTGCCAGAGTCGAAGCACATTTATTGACAAATATCCTACCTCAACAGCAGTTCTTTTGCATTTTCTACATTCGCTATTACCCTTTTGTTAATAAGGAACAATTATGAAGAGTTTAAATGTCTTTAATTGAATTTCAATTCCTTGTAATACTTTCGTCTTTTACCATAATAAAAATATGTTTTTTCAATAGGCTTGAGTTGCCGAAGCATACAAACTTATACTGATTTGAAGGACCTTTGTATTATCAAAAATTTGATCTAACGGACGCAGTACAAATTGTTCGAAGCAGTAAAAAGTCGTTCCTAAGGGAGCGCAGTGTAAGTTTTCTAAACATACAGCGAAAAATAAACGCTGATTCCGCTGAAAGTAAAAGGCGAAGAAGCTCCTAAGGGAGGCTTACAGCGAAAAATAAACGCTGATTCCGCTGAAAGTAAAAGGCGAAGAAGCTCCTAAGGGAGGCTTACAGCGAAAAATAAACGCTGATTCCGCTGAAAGTAAAAGGCGAAGAAGCTCCTAAGGGAGGCTTACAGCGAAAAATAAACGCTGATTCTGCTGAAAGTAAAAGGCGAAGAAGCTCCTAAGGGAGGCTTACAGCGAAAAGTCAGCGTTGATATAAAAAGTGTGTGTGCTTTATTACAGGGATATGTATCTGCGGCACAAATATCATTTTGCATAACATAACATCATCACATCATTTTTGCATAACATAAGCATCATACAGCATAATGCATCTGGAACAAGAAGGGGATACAGTGTTGACCTTCGGAACATATTTTGGAAAAGAGAAAATCGTGCTAAGGCACAAGACAAATCGAGATGAAGTGTAGCCTCATCGGAAACGCAACACAAAACTTTTTTACAACTTCGAAGAATATTTCACGAAGCTTGGACATTTTTCATCAGAGAAGTAAGCAAATTCTTATGATATAGAAATGATTTCCTTCACGAAGCATGAAAAGAAGGGAAGGTGTTTTTTCGCCGAAGGCTCAAAAAATGGTATGTATGCAAAGTTTCATGCATCGTAAAGAATTAAACTATAAATAGATTGTATATTACATTTAAAGTTACAATATATTACACATTTTTACGTTTCAAATGTTTCTACAATGGCATTCAATCCTCTTTAAGCACTATCTCTGCAACTTCGTTCAATAGTTGGTTGACAACCTTGTCCATAATGGCTTCGGCCATTTTTCTAATTTCATCGTCCCCCTTCGGGTGGGGGCCCGGAGATGCCTCAGCAGCTTCTGAGGGAAGAAAAGATACGGCTATATTACTATTACAAACCGAGAACAGAGTCTGGAATTAAAAATTACAGCATGATAAAAACCACTAATTAATACATATGTGCCCTTCGGGCTCTGTACTTTTCTCGGCAGCTTCCGCTACTTTTCTAGCATCGTGGATGCCTTTTTCACTCCTTTGAATAATTTCTTGCGCCAATTCTCGGCCGCCGTTATCCCAGATATCGGTGAAGAATTTCCCGCCGACCATGCTTGCTTCGGGTGAGGGGTCTTTAATGTCTTCAGTAGACAAAGTAGCTTCGGACTGCGCTAAGGATTTTACATGCTCGCAGCCTTTCTTCTCCAAAACAGTAGCAATCCCTCTAGCACCCGAAAAAGAGCAGATGTCGCCGCGGCTGTTCAGAATTTCCTCGAAGGCCTCTGCTTCGTGACTGATCCATTCCATTGGACCTTCAGGATTGCCTCTTGAAAAATTCTCTTCGCTAGAGAATGCACCAACGCTGGCGAAGCTGGATTTTATTTTCTTGACGCACTCTATGAATTTAACATAGCATTTTCTCTGGGATGCACGAAGCTCCTTAACACTTATCTCCAAATGATTGGCCAATTGGTCACTAAGCTCTCGTTTTGTCTCTTCAAGTATACGTTCTTCTTTATATCTAGCTAGCTGTTTCTGAAGATCTTTAATTTCACGTTTTTGAGCTTCTGCCTGGACCTTTGAAGCAGCTTCGTCCTTTTTTACCTTGTCTACCAATGTAAGCAGAATTTTATCTTTTTCCAGAGCTTCGTTTCTCAGTTTAATAACTTCTGATCGTAGATTGTTGAACGCAATTTCATAGCTCTCGTCTTCGGCACTCTTTTGTGCTCTCAATGCGTTGCTTAGAATTAAACCCTATATGAAAAAGAGTTCGTATAAGAATAAAAGAATGAGTTACGAATTATAAAATTTCCAAACGTCTAATTCCCATACCTTCAGGCTATTATACGCAAGACTATCCGCGAGATCTTCTTTCGTCATAGCACATAAGCCAGCTTCGAGCTTCGGAAACCCCATACTTCTAGCCATCTCCCGACAGACGGATAATTCTTTGTTGTTTGGGAGGCAGTATAGGAAATCTTCTTCGTTCGTCCCATTGAACACTAGTGCCGCCTTCGGATATTTCAATTCTTTGGCATAGTGGTTAGCTTCAAAAAATTCTTCTTCCGATAACTTTTTCCCCGAAGCATGTCGCACGATATAGTCATATATTTTGGAAGATGCTTCGGGGACGGCGGTATCAATTTCTTCGACCGAAGCTGGCTCTAACATTTTCATTTCTTCGGTTGCTTTTGCAATTTTTACTTCTTCTGCTTCCGAAGGTATTACCTTGGTTGGTTCTGAAGGCCCGGTTTCAACTCCAGTCTGTTGCTTCGGAGCTTCAGCAACGGACACTTCAGCAAGCGCCTCAGAAGTTTCAGCAGTCTTCTTTGGGGTTGTGCTTGGAAGTTTAATTGTTTCCAAAACATCTAACACATTAACCATTCTTTTCCTTTTTGGGGTCACTGTCGGCCCCTTCTTAATTTTTGATGCTTCAATTTCTTCTGAAGGACTTAAAATTTCTGATACCTTCACTCCCTCAGCTGATGCTTTCGTCTCTGGTTCTTTTATCTTTTCTGTTGCTGGCACTTCGGCCATTTCTGCGACTTCTGGCAGCAGGGTTGGCTCTTCAGCCTCGGTGGCCGAAGAGGTCTCTCCGGTGAACTCGGGCACCGTGGCTGGTTCAATATAGCGTGGCCGATGTGTGAGAACTTTTACCCTTTTTCTCTTCGGTGCTGGCTCACTAGGAGCAGCTGCAGCTTTTTCTTTCGCAGAAGTTGTGCCTTTTCTTTTTTGCCCTCGTATTGGATAGCGATAGTCGGGGTAGACGAACCCGATTGCATCAAATACCCGGTTGAGTCTTTTCCTTTTTCGGCCTCCGAAGGCCGCTGACAATGCAGTGTCTTCGGTCTTCGAATATACCCCAAGCAATTCATCACTTACAGTCTCAATGCTCTTTAACCAATCATCATCTGGTTCAACGAACTTGTCTCCGTACTTGAATGTATATTTCATCCTGACTAGCCCACCTTCGTCAGTTTCTTTAACAGTTTCTTTCGACATTTCCCAATTATCTGCAAGAGGCCACACTCTGAAGGCAATGTGTTCTTGTATTAAATCTCTTGTCCCGATAAAAGAGCAGACTACGCCGAAGGCCCGTTGGCATTCTTCGGCTACTTCATCCATTTCTACCTTCGGTTTCCGGAGTCCGAAGCGCTGCCAGATGGGGCACATGATGATATCCTTAATATCTTCTCGAACCTTCAAATCATTTTTTACATAGAACCATTCTTTCATCCATTCTCCGGGCCATCTCTTTTGAAAGGTGGGCACGGGATAGCTTGATCCAGAGCGAGCACCGAAGTTGTAGCAACCAAAGTTGTTATGATATTGCTCTTTACCCCAGGGCTTCGTTTCATATAACAATTCATGTATATTGCAAAAGCTTTTCGCACTTGGCTCTAGACCCTGACTCTTCACAGCCCAGACGAAGATTCCCATTCTTATTATTGCTTCAGGGGTAAGTTGATGAAGGTAAACCTGATATATTTTCAGAACTTCTACCACGAATCTGCTTAAAGGGAATCGTAGCCCAGCTTTTAAAAAGCTTCGGAAGATAACGACTTCAACATCTTCGGGAGTCGGCACAGTTCTTTCTCCAGCATCTGCTCTCACAATGGACATATCTCGAAAGTATCTCCCCTTCATGTTTTCAAGGTGACTTTGCCCAATAGTTGATTTTCCGAAGACTGAATGGCTTGGTCGCCATGGCCGATCTTCGGAATCTTCACCCCCGCTATCTGCATCGTAACTGTCACTCTCACCAGTATCTTTAGATAAACCTTCTAAAATCTCCCTTGTAATCTTTTCCGTATTCGTCTTTGCCATTGACTCAAGAAAACCCAGATGCATCTCTTCAGAAAGGTTCAGCTTCATTTCGGCAACAACCTTCTTCTCCTCAGATATTCCTTCGGAATTCTTGCCTCTCGCTTCCGAAGCTTAAAACTAGGGAGGCAACCAAATATTTGTAGGCAGAAAACTATTTGAGCAGGTAAAACAGATGGCAAGAGAGCGTGCCGAATAAATTGTGGCGAGCCCGTATTTATAAACCTATTATGTCGGAGACTGGAGGGCCCCATTTGCCAATGACTGTTGCTATTCTAGCAAAAGGAAGGTGTTTTTTCGGACCTTCGGCTCATAGCCTTCGTCCATTTCGCAATATGAATTTATCATTCTAATAAATTAATATTGCGAGGGGCTACTGTTGGGGTCCTTCGGCTTCCGAAGGTCCTCAAAAACATGATTTAACAATGTTTCTGGAGTAAAGTACATTAACAGGTATCTTCGGACTCGGATCAGAGCCACGGTACGAAGAAGCACAAAGAACACGAAGGTTGGCGCAGAGCCAAAGCTGTGTGTAGAAGAGCTTCGGAATAGCGGCGGAAAAGGAAACCGACTTAAAGATGAAAAACCAGATTAGACCTCGAAGAATTATCATAGAGTTATTGATAAATGTAAAGGGCATTAATGTAATTTTGTGTGGGCTGTGACCCATGCCTATAAATAGGTGAACAGTATCCCCGTACTGTTCACGCTGATTTGGCATTAGCTTTTGTGTCACACTTGTGCTTTTACCTTCTCACGAGCTGAAGGTACACTCATAATTTGATATCATTTTTATCTTTCCATCATAATAAAATGGAAATGAGTCGACAATAATACACAACTGTTTATGTTATCTTTATGTTTCATATGATTCCTTCTTCATTATTATATTTTATGCTGATGAAGGTATGTCCTTCATAACCTTCGTCCGAAAATCATTATATCCTTAGGGAAATAATGCTTCGAAGGACGAAGGATATTAACATTTAACATTTTGTGTTGCCTTGTTCTTGATTCATAGCATTTGAGAACAAGTCCCCAACACACCTCCTGCAAAAAATACTACAATATTCTCAAATACCATGATTTTATCTCAAAACTCCAAAAATACTTTGCTTACAAACACCACTAACTATATTTGATACTTCTAACTAGCATACAAACATTCAATACGATAAAGACTAAGAGAACTTGAAAGGGAAATGTGCCCTTGGGCCATTTCTATAAGATTTTGGTGATTAAGTGCCCAACACACATTAAGGGAATGAGTATATGCCAAAGGGTGGACAAAGTGCAAATCAATACAAAGGTATGATTCTAGACTTAGTACATTGGTTTTTGTGTACTAACATATTTGTCAAAGTGCTAGAATCAGAGAAAAGACAATTGGAAAAGACTTGGCTCGAGCAGCCAAGACTCTGCTCAGTCTGGATGCACCGGACTGTCCGGTGGTGCACCGGACAGTGTCCGGTGTGCCAGACTGGCTCTGGTAAAAAGGCCGCTCTCGGGATTTCGTCGGCGGCGTACGGCTAAAATTCACCGGACTGTCCGGTGAGCCAACGGTCGGTCGCGCAATCCGCGCGTGACGCGTGGCCGGGCCAACGGTCTGAAGGGGGCACCAGACTGTCCGGTGTGCACCAGACTGTCCGGTGTGCACCGGACAGTGTCCGGTGCGCCAACGGCCCCAAATCTTCAACGGTCGGCTACGCCAGAATAGGTAAGAAATCCGCACCGGACAGTGTCCGGTGGTGCACTGAAATGTCCGGTGCGCCAGTTGACAGAAGGCAAGAATTGCCTTCCTGGCATGCTCTCAACGGCTCCTAGCTGCCTTGGGGCTATAAAATGGACCCCTAGGCGCATGGAGGAGAACACCAAGCACACTTTGAGCATTCTTGATCATTCTCACTCCAACTTTGCGCACTCGTTTGACATTCTTAGTGATTTGAGCTCCATTCTAGTGGTGAACTTTGTGATACTCATTTGAGCTCAAATTCTTGGCTGTGTGTGTGCGTATCTGCTGTGGATTTGAGTGTGTTGCTTCCCTCCCTTACTCTAGTGCTTTCACTTTGATTCTTATTGTAAGGGTGAGAGACTCCAAGTTGTGGAGATTCTTCACAAGCGGGAAAGAGTAAAGAAAGAAGAACACCGTGGTATTCAAGTCGATCATTGGATCACTTGAGAGGGGTTGAGTGCAACCCTCGTCCGTTGGGACGCCACAACGTGGAGTAGGCAAGTTTTGTACTTGGCCGAACCACGGGATAAATCCTCGTGTCTCTTGTGCTTGTTCTCACTATGTCTATTGTATTTCACAAGAGATCTCCTATAACCACTTGATTTCATTGTGCTAACTCTTAATCAAGTTTTGTGGCCTTAAGTGTTAAGTTTTTACAGGATCACCTATTCACCCCCCCCCCCCTCTAGGTGCTCTCAATTGGTATCAGAGTCGTTCTCTTCAAAGGGACTAATCGCCCGAAGAGATGGATCCTAAGGGAAGGGGATGGTGGTCAACGACAATGAGAAGGAGTCCATCTTCAACGAGCCAAGGGACAACAAAGTAAATGACTCCGTCTCGAGTCAAAAGAAGAAAGATGGAAAGAAGAAGAGGCGCATCAGGAAGGTTGTCTACTATGACAGCGACAAATCTTCCTCTTCTCAAAAGGACGACGAATACGAGGAGAAAAAGAAAACGGTTAACTCGAACTTCTCTTTTGATTACTCCTGTATTCCGCATAATTCAAATGCTCATTTGCTTTCCATTCCACTTGGTAAACCCCCACACTTTGATGGAGAGGACTACAGATTTTGGAGTCACAAAATGCGTAGCCACTTGTTTTCTCTTCATCCAAGTATATGGGAGATAGTAGAAAATGGGATGCAATTTGATAGTTCCGATAACTCCATGTTTATCAATGAACAAATCCATAAAAATGCACAAGCTACTACTGTTCTTTTAGCATCCTTGTGCAGGGAAGAGTACAATAAGGTGAGCGGCTTGGACAACGCCAAGCAGACCTGGGACACCCTCAAGATCTCACATGAGGGGAACGACGTCACCATGCTCACCAAGATGGAGTTGGTGGAAGGCGAACTAGGAAGGTTCGCAATGATCAGGGGAGAGGAGCCAACTCAAACGTACAATAGGCTCAAGACCCTGGTCAACAAGATAAGAAGCTATGGAAGCACGAGATGGACGGACCACGACGTCGTCCGACTCATGCTAAGGTCCTTCACGTCCTTGATCCTCATCTTGTAAACTCTATTCGTGATAATCCTAGGTACATCAAGATGACACCCGAGGAAATACTCAGAAAGTTTGTAAGCGGGCGAATGATGATCAAGGAGGCGAGGTACGTTGATGAGGCATTGAATGGCCCAATCTACGAGCCTCAAACCGTTGCTCTCAAAGCAACAAGTAGCAGGGAGACGCTACCTAGCAAGGTGGCGCAAGTTGAGGCGGCCGGGCTAAATGAAGATGAAATGGCCCTCATCGTCAAGCGCTTCAAGGCGGCGCTCAAAGGTCGCAAGGAGCACCCCAACAAGAGCAAGACGAAGGGGAAGCGCTCCTGCTTCAAGTGTGGTAAGATTGTTCACTTTATTGCTAACTGTCCCGATAATGATAGTGACCAGGAACAAGGGAAGAACGGAAAGTGGGAAAAAAGAAGACCTACAAAAAGGCGAAGGGCGAGGCACACCTTGGAAAGGAGTGGGATTTGGATTGCTCCTCGTCCGACTCCGACAATGAAGGACTCGTCGCCTCAGCCTTCAACAAGTCGGCTCTATTCCCCAACGAGCATCACACATGCCTCATGGCAAAGGAGAAGAAGGTAAATACTAGAAGTACTATTACATATGCTTCTTCAAGTGATGATGAGTCTAGTGATGATGAAGTAGACTATGCTAGTTTATTCAAAGGTTTAGATAGAACTAACACTGATAAGATCAATGAATTAATTGATGCCTTGAATGAGAAAAATAGATTGTTAGAAAAACAAGAGGATCTTTTATATGAAGAGCATGATAAATTTGTAAGTGCCCAAAATTCTCTTGCTTTAGAAGTTAAAAGAAATGAAATGCTTTCAAGTGAATTGTCTGCATGCCATGAATCCATGTCTAGCTTAAAGAGTATAAATGATGACTTGAATGCTAAGTTAGAAAAAGCTAATAAATCAACCTCTTGTGTAGAATATGTTGTGATTTGCAATAGGTGTAAAGATTTTAATGTTGATGCTTGTAGTGAACACCTAGTTGCCATTTCTAGATTAAATGATGAAGTGACTAGTCTTAATGCTCAACTTAAGACTAGCAAAAATGAATTTGATAAATTAAAATTTGCAAGGGATGCCAACACGATTGGTAGACACTCCTCAATTAAGGATGGGCTTGGCTTTAAGAGAGAAGCCAAGAACTTAACAAGTCATAAGGCTCCCATCTCCACCAAGGAGAAAGGGAAGGCCCCTATGGCTACTAGTGCTCAAAAGAATCATGCGTTTATTTATGATAGGAAATTTTCTAGAAATATTTATCATGATAGGAATTGTAATGCTTATGATTCAAATGCAACGTTTGCTTCAAGTTCTTCCTATGTGCATGGTAGAGAGATGTCTAGAAAAAATGTCATTCATCATGTGCCTAGGAGAAATATTGCTCATGTTCCTAGGAAAATTGTTAATGAACCTTCTACAATCTATCATGCTTGCAATGCTTCCTTTGCAATTTGTAGAAAGGATAAGAAAGTGGTTGCTAGGAAATTAGGGGCAAAATGCAAGGGAGATAAAACTTGCATCTGGGTCCCTAAGACCATTGTTACTAACCTTGTAGGACCCAACAAGAGTTGGGTACCTAAAACCCAAGCCTAAATTGCCTTGTAGGTTTATGCATCCGGGGGCTCAAGCTGGATTATCGACAGTGGATGCACAAACCACATGACGGGGGAGAAGAAGATGTTCTCTTCCTACGTCAAGAACAAAGACTCCCAAGACTCAATCATATTCGGTGACGGGAATCAAGGCAAGGTTAAAGGGTTAGGAAAGATTGCTATTTCATCCGAGCACTCCATTTCTAATGTGTTTTTAGTTGAGTCGCTCGGGTATAACTTGTTGTCTGTTAGTCAACTTTGTAATATGGGATATAATTGCTTATTCACTAATGTAGATGTGTCTGTCTTTAGAAGAAGTGATGGTTCATTAGCTTTTAAGGGTTTACTAGATGGCAAACTTTATTTAGTTGATTTTGCAAAAGAGGATGCCGGTCTAGATGCATGCTTAATTGCTAAGACTAGCATGGGTGGCTGTGGCATCGCCGTTTAGCACATGTGGGGATGAAGAACCTTCACAAAATTCTAAAGGGAGAACATGTGTTAGGTCTAACAAATGTGACTTTCGAAAAAAATAGACCTTGTGCAACTTGTTAAGCAGGTAAACAAGTGGGAAATGCTCATCACAGCAAGAACGTGATGACTACATCAAGACCCCTGGAGCTGCTGCATATGGACCTCTTCGGACCCGTCGCCTACCTTAGCATAGGGGGAAGTAAGTATGGTTTAGTAATTGTTGATGATTTTTCCCGCTTCACTTGGGTATTCTTTTTGCAGGATAAAACATAAACCCAAGGGACCCTCAAGCGCTTCCTAAGGAGAGCTCAAAATGAGTTTGAGCTCAAGGTGAAAAAGATAAGGAGTGACAACGGGTCCGAGTTCAAGAACCTTCAAGTGGAGGAGTACCTTGAGGAGGAAGGAATCAAGCACGAGTTCTCCACTCCCTACGCACCACAGCAAAATGGTGTGGTAGAGAGGAAGAACATGACGCTCATAGACATGGCGAGGACAATGCTTGGAGAGTTCAAGACGCGCGAGCGGTTTTGGTCGGAAGCCGTGAACACGGCTTGCCACGCCATAAACCGGGTCTATCTTCATCGCCTCCTCAAGAAGACTTCGTATGAGCTTCTAACCGGTAACAAACCCAATGTTTCATACTTTCGTGTATTTGGGAGCAAATGTTATATTCTAGTGAAGAAAGGTAGAAATTCTAAGTTTGCTCCCAAAGCTGTAGAAGGGTTTTTGTTAGGTTATGACTCAAATACAAAGGCGTATACGGTCTTCAACAAATCATCGGGTTTGGTTGAAGTCTCTAGCGACGTTGTATTTGATGAGACTAATGGCTCTCCAAGAGAGCGAGTTGTTGATCTTGATGATATAGATGAAGAAGATGTTCCAACGGCCGCCATACGTACCATGGCAATTGGAGATGTGCGACCACAGGAACAAACGGAGCAAGATCAACCTTCTTCCTCAACAATGGTGCAACCCCCAACTCAAGATGATGAACAGGTTCATCAAGAAGAGGCATGTAACCAAGGGGGAGCACAAGATGATCATGTTATGGAGGAAGAAGCACCTCAAGCCCCTCCAACTCAAGTTTGAGCGACGATTCAAAGGAATCATCCCGTCGACCAGATATTGGGAGATATTAGCAAGGGAGTAACTACTCGCTCTAGATTAGTTAATTTTTGTGAGCATTACTCTTTTGTCTCTTCTATTGAGCCTTTCAGGGTAGAAGAGGCCTTGCTAGATCCGGACTGGGTGTTGGCCATGCAGGAAGAGCTCAACAATTTCAAGAGAAATGAAGTTTGGACACTGGTGCCACGTCCCAAGCAAAATGTTGTGGGAATCAAGTGGGTGTTCCGCAACAAACAAGACGAGCACGGAGTGGTGACAAGGAACAAGGCTAGACTTGTGGCAAAAGGTTATGCCCAAGTCGCAGGTTTGGACTTTGAGGAGACTTTTGCTCCTGTGGCTAGGCTAGAGTCAATCCGCATATTGTTAGCCTATGCCGCTCACCATTCTTTCAGGTTGTTCCAAATGGACGTGAAGAGCGCTTACCTCAACGGGCCAATCAAGGAGGAGGTGTACGTGGAGCAACCCCCTGGCTTTGAGGATGAACGGTACCCCGACCATGTGTGTAAGCTCTCTAAGGCGCTCTATGGACTTAAGCAAGCCCCAAGACCATGTGTGTAAGCTCTATGGACTTTTTAATTGCTAATGCTTTCAAGGTTGGGAAAGTCGACCCGACCTTATTCACTAAAACTTGTTATGGTGACTTATTTGTGTGCCAAATTTATGTCGATGACATAATATTTGGTTCAACTAACCAAAAGTCTTGTGAAGAGTTTAGCAGGGTGATGACTCAAAAGTTTGAAATGTCGATGATGGGCGAGTTGAACTACTTCCTTGGGTTCCAAGTGAAGCAACTCAAGGACGACACTTTCATCTCCCAAACGAAGTACACGCAAGACTTGATCAAGAGGTTTGGGATGAAGGACGCCAAGCCCGCAAAGACTCCAATGGGAACTGACGGACACGTCGACCTCAACAAAGGAGGTAAGTCTATTGATCAAAAAGCATACCGGTCTATGATAGGTTCCTTACTTTACTTATGTGCTAGTAGACCGGATATTATGCTTAGCGTATGCATGTGTGCTAGATTTCAATCCGATCCAAGGGAGTGTCACCTAGTGGCCGTGAAGCAAATTCTTAGATATTTAGTTGCTACGCCTTGCTTCGGGATCTGGTATCCAAAGGGGTCTACCTTTGACTTAATTGGATATTCAGACTCCGATTATGCTGGATGCAAGGTCGATAGGAAGAGTACATCAGGGACGTGCCAATTCTTAGGAAGGTCCCTGGTGTCTTGGAGTTCTAAGAAACAAACTTCTGTTGCCCTATCCACCGCTGAGGCCGAGTATGTTGCCGCAGGTCAGTGTTGCGCGGAACTACTTTGGATGAGGCAAACCCTCCGGGACTTTGGCTACAATCTGAGCAAAGTCCCACTCCTATGTGATAATGAGAGTGCAATCTGCATGGCAGATAATCCTATTGAACACAGCCGCACAAAGCACATAGACATCCGACATCAGTTTTTGAGAGACCACCAGCAAAAGGGAGATATCGAAGTGTTTTATGTTAGCACCGAGAACCAGCTAGCTGATATCTTTACCAAGCCTTTAGATGAAAAGACCTTTTGCAGGCTGCGTAGTGAGCTAAATGTCTTAGATTCGCGGAACTTGGATTGATTTGTAGCATACATGTGTCTTATGCCTTGATCATGTTCTTTTATGCATATTGTTGTTTATTTATGGTGCTCAAGTTGTACAAACACTCCCCGGACCTCAAAAGTCCATGTGTGAGTGATGCACATATTTAGGGGGAGATGTGCTACAACTTGACCCGTTGAGACTAACCGTGTGCTTGAGTACTTGATTTAGTCTCAAAGGTGGATTGAAAGGAAAAGGTGAACTTGGACCATGCAAGACTTCCACTGCACTCCAATGAGAGGGTAACTCACTCCAAGTTCATCTCCATATTCTTATTGCCTTTTTTACTCTTATTTGAAGATTTTGGTGAGGCAATGGGGTTTAAGGGCCAAAAATGATCCCGTTTTGGTGCTTGATGCCAAAGGGGGAGAAATTAAGGGCCAAAGCAACAAATGGATCAGCTACCACTTGAGAATTTTGAAAAAAGTAGAGTTAGGACTTTTGATTTGTCAAAATTCTAAAATGTCTCTTTTTGTCAAAAGTTGGTCTCTTGTGGGGAGAATGTTTGATTATGGGAAATAGGGGAGTTTTTGAATCAGTGATCAATTTCTCTTGGAATATCTTTCTCTATGCCTCAACAAGTGAATTTGACTTAGAGATAGGAAATTGTGTTTGATTTGCAAAAACAAACCCAGTGGTGGCAAAGAATGATCCAAATATGCCAAATTTGAATCAAGACAAATTTGTGTTCTCCTTTGCATTGATGTTGCACTTCTTTTAGTTGCTTTTTGTTGTGTTGGCATTAGGGGTGGATATCGAGCCAGCTCGGCTCGGCTCGACCGAGTTCGAGCTGGCTCGTTAGGAAAACGAGCTGGCTCGGCTCGACTCGTTAAGCAACCGAGCCAGAGAACCAGCTCGGCTCGGCTCGTTTGCGAGCTCGAGCTGGCTCGTTTAGCTCGCGAGCCACAACAAAAAATAGTATACATGTGTATATACAACAATATAATCAAGTGCTAATTAATTTCATATTAATTTAACACTAGAAAAGACTAACAATACTCATAATTTTATACATCACATCATTTAAACCTTAAATTAACATAGTTCATCACTTATTAATTTATTCAATACGTATATAGATTTTGTTTTGCATATAAATGCTAGCTCATTCGAGCTAACGAGCTGGCTCGAGCTCGTGTCGAGCTGGCTCGTTAACGAACCGAGCTGAGATGTTAGCTCAGCTCGTGACAAAATTGAAACGAACCGAGTCGAGCCGAGCCGAGCTGACCACGAGTCGAGCGAGCTCACGAGCCACGAGTATTTTGTCCAGCCCTAGTTGGCATAAATCACCAAAAAGGGGGAGATTGAAAGGGAAATGTGCCCTTGGGCCATTTCTATAAGATTTTGGTGATTAAGTGCCCAACACACATTAAGGGAATGAGTATATGCCAAAGGGTGGAGAAAGTGCAAATCAATACAAAGGTATGATTCTAGACTTAGTACATTGGTTTTTGTGTACTAACATATTTGTCAAAGTGCTAGAATCAGAGAAAAGACAATTGGAAAAGACTTGGCTCGAGCAGCCAAGACTCTGCTCAGTCTGGGTGCACCGGACTGTCCGGTGGTGCACCAGACAGTGTCCGGTGTGCCAGGCTGGCTCTGGTGAAAAGGCCGCTCTCGGGATTTCGTCGGCGGTGTACGGCTAAAATTCACCGGACTGTCCGGTGAGCCAACGGTCGGCCGAGCCAACGGTCGGCCGCGCAATCCGCGTGTGACGCGTGACCGGGCCAACGGTCTGAAGGGGGCACCGGACTGTCCGGTGCGCCAACGGCCCCAAATCTTCAATGGTCGGCTGCGCCAGAATAGGAAAGAAATCCGCACCGGACAGTGTCCGGTGGTGCACCGGACTGTCCGGTGCGCCAGTTGACAGAAGGCAAGAATTGCCTTCCTGGAATGCTCTCAACGGCTCTTAGCTGCCTTGGGGCTATAAAAGGGACCCCTGGGCGCATGGAGGAGAACACCAAGCACACTTTGAGCATTCTTGATCATTCTCACTCCAACTTTGCGCACTCGTTTGACATTCTTAGTGATTTGAGCTCCGTTCTAGTGGTGAACTTTGTGATACTCATTTGAGCTCAAATTCTTGGTTGTGTGTGTGCGTATCTGCTGTGGATTTGAGTGTGTTGCTTCCCTCCCTTACTCTAGTGCTTTCACTTTGATTCTTATTGTAAGGGTGAGAGACTCCAAGTTGTGGAGATTCCTCACAAGCGGGAAAGAGTAAAGAAAGAAGAACACCGTGGTATTTAAGTCGATCATTGGATCACTTGAGAGGGGTTGAGTGCAACCCTCGTCCGTTGGGACGCCACAACGTGGAGTAGGCAAGTTTTGTACTTGGCCGAACCACGGGATAAATCCTCGTGTCTCTTGTGCTTGTTCTCACTGTGTCTATTGTATTTCACAAGAGATCTCCTATAACCACTTGATTTCATTGTGCTAACTCTTAATCAAGTTTTGTGGCCTTAAGTGTTAAGTTTTTACAGGATCACCTATTCACCCCCTCTAGGTGCTCTCACAACTCCAAAAATATGTTAAAAATTTTCTCTAAAAATGGTTATTGGTGGCAGACTAAACATTTTTAGAAGCAAAGCATCATATATATACTCCAACAGTCCTTAAAAACTAAAAACTATAAAATCCCACTAGCCTTCGTTACCTCTCTCTTCTCGACGTCAAGACTTATGATCACCGAGGAGCTCCTTACGTCACGTCACTGAGACTAGCTCCAACAGCTCACGTCGGCTAGCCCCCTCTCTCGGGTTGTTCCTTACGAGGTGTAAATGAGGGGAGAAGGGGTCTAACGGTGCCCCCTCCTGCACCCTCTACGGGGAGAGAGAAGTATTCCACCCTGTGTAGGGGGAGTTCTAGTCTCCATCCATTTTGTTAATCAACGCTTTAATTACAAAATCAATCTATTTTTAGTATAATTACAAAATAATAATGTGTATTACAGTACTATTAATATGACAATATTTTTTAAAACTCCAAAAACTAATATATAAAAGGCAAATAGCTCATTTAAAAAGTAAAGGAGAGCTAAATAGAGGGAATAGTTGGAGAGAAAGAGAAATATAAGGAATAATTATTGAAAATGAGGTATTTAAATATAAATATAAAGTACGAATATGATAATTTAGGAGGGAGAATGGTTGAAGATAGCATGAGGAGGAGGCTGCTATGTCGTGTATGCGTCGAAGCCCCACCCAACAAGTGCGCGTGCGACAGAAAAAAAATCGCGGGAGCCTACTCGCATACGAGCGAGGCCGATTGTGGAGAAATAGCTTACACATAAATATGAGGGAGGTGAGGAGATAGATGCGGGATGCTAAGGGTCTGTTTGGTTCGTGGCTAACTATACCAAACTTTGTTTGAGGTTAATTGTCTGAGTTGAAGAACTAGAGGCTGTTTGGTTCTATACATGTGGTGCCAAAAATTGCCACACAATTTTATGCCACACTTGTCTAAGGTGCTTAAGGTTAGACGCTCAAATTCTGCCTCATATTTGTCTTGCCTAAGGAAATCTTGCCACATTTTACTAGTCATTGACTAGTGAGACCTACACTGCAGGAGAAAAATCTTGTCACAACTGTGGCTTCAAACCAAACACATGCCTAACTTGGTCAAACTTGCCTAACCTTAAGCGTGGCAAACTATGTCAAGTTAGACAGCAAACCAAACAGCCCCTAGCCTAAGCAGAAAAGTTATGCAAAATTTGGCAAGTTAGACAACGAACCAAACATGCCCTAATTCTTTCGATAGAGTATAAGGAAGCTGTTGGAGCGAGAAAAATCATTTTTCTAATATTTGCTCGAGTAGATTTACAATTTTTTTTCAAACAATACTCCACAAACAATACAATGCACAGTGCAAAAACAATGTTTAAGTGACCATATAAGTGAACTATTGTACATTGTACTTATATGGTCAGCCAAAACCATGTTTTGCGCTTTATATTGTATTGTTTATAGAGTATAGTTCGAATATAGATATATGTATGAGTAGCTGCTGGAGATATTTCCATGATATGTTTGGTATGATAAACTAAAATAGAGTGTTAGTTTATGTATTTAATACAGAAATTTGAAATTAGTGTCTAAAACCAAACGCTTTCTAAACCAAACACTCCTTGTCGGTCGCCGCTAGCTCCTCCAACCTCGTTGGCCGTTGCCGTCTCCGTCTCGCCCGCCCATCTACGCGGCGAGATCTGCTCGCGCCGCGCCGAGGTGAGCAAAAATTTCTCATCCCGAGTCCCGACCCAACTTGGCGAAAATTATAGAGACCTGCCACTCGTTCCCTTTCCCAGGCGCAGGCGCCTCTCCTTGCCAGGCGTGACACAGACGAACTGGTGCCGCCTCTGCTGGGGCTTGGTCCTCCCAGCCGAGCGCGCCTCATCCGGATCTTGCGACGACGGTGCCCAAGCTCCCGGCCTCCCTTTCGCATCCCTGCTGCGAGCCGTCGGTCTCCGGAAAGAGTTAGAGCCGTCGGTCTCCGTAAAGAATTGGAGCCGCCAGGCGCCTTGAGAAGGTAGATCCGCCGGCAGACGACCTGCTGGTCTAACCGTCGGGCGCCGTTACATGGTCCAACTACCGGCCGTTGGGATCGGATGCATTATTTTTTGAACCTTTTATTTGTTATTACATCTGTTAGGGTTTTGTCCCGGGATGTCGTCGTCGGGGAAGATGGAGGGGCCGTCTGCCCCGGTGGTGCGTCGGGATCCCTACGAGGTGCTCAGCGTTCCCAGAGATTCCTCCGACCAGGAGATCAAGTCCGCCTACCGGAAGCTCGCACTCAAGTACGGTTTCAATGACCCTTTTCGTTTGCTATGCTGCTTTGATTTGTGTGGTGGAAGAGTGTTTTGATTTGGGTAGCGTAAGAGAGGAAAACCCAGACGCTACTCCGTTAGTTTAACATAGGCCTGTTTGGCATAGCTCATAGAGCAGCTGCCAGGCTAAACCGAGGAGGAGCTCTGCCAAACTATACGTTAGCGAGAAGCGGGTTTTCTGTGAAGCGATTATTTCAAATAAAATGTTCCTGATTTGGTAGTTTATGAATTTGGTAACGGCCAACTAGGTGAGTCAATATGCTAGCTAATGTGCTGCAATTTTTCAGTGCTTAATTATTTCTAATACTTTGCCCAGATCTTAGCAATGATGAAATGGCGAATACTCATGATCAGTGTCTTATTATTAATAACACATTGTCCAGCTCTCAGCAAAGTTGAACTGACGAATACTCATGCGAGGTGCACTCAATGACGAATTTAGTTCCCACATCTGCTTCTTGATGAGAAAGCAGCAAAAAACCTATCAGTGATAATTTTTTCAAGCGAATGCAGAGAACATTTTTCAGGCTCCAGATGGATATCAGTTCCTATATTGGCAAAAGATATTTGTTTAATTTTTTGTTTATTCAAGTTGAAAACTGCCATTGCTTTCGATCCAACCGTGTTTGCCTGAGCAATAATTAACGGAATAATATTATTCCTCAAAAAAAAGCATGTACTAGTTTAGTTGCTAGTCATTCTAGAATATACAATATGAGAAGAATTGCAAGAAGTGTTGCTGCCCCACACAGTGCAACAGGAATCAATGTGACTATCTCGTCTATCCAAGCTCCTAATAAACCTTAGTAATAGCTATTTACTTGCTGTTCAGACCATGCTGAGAGTGTATGGTAATGGCTGTTGTAACTGATGTTTTTTTGTTAAATTTTGGATCTATATATGTATATTCATTTACATTCCATACAGTAGCAATCATTCCATAAACTACAAAGCATCAAGAAAAAATTATAGGTAGCAGCAGTAAATGGCCACGTGCGGCTTCTGTTGGGTTTCAAGTTTCAACTCTACCCTACCCAACTTGCTTGGGAGTTAGGACTAAAAGGCTTTTGTTGATGCTGTTGTTGCAGCAGTAAATGGACTAATATGTTCAGATCAACATAGTAGAAATCAATTTAGAATCAAAGCCAGTCAACCAAATTGACTAAATCATCAAGCACATTTCTTCTGCGTCACAGTCGCTCCCACACCACTGTGTGCACTTTGCGCCCCTTCACATGAGAGGAGAGTATCTAACCACTAACTGGATGGAACACAAGTATCTAACCACTTTGTTCTTGTGGTGAAACACCAATGGGATGGAGTGAACACAAATATCTAACTACTTAAACCTTTTGAATGCTTGGTGTCCTGTGAACACAAATATCTAGCTTATTCTAGCGGCTAATATAAGCCCATCCAAACAGGCCCATAATCTGTTATGAAGTACATGTGTGAGCAGACCTGTTTGTAGAACATTGCCCTCTCATATATGTTTTGCAATTGCTGGCAAGATTTTTTGTTACTGTCCTTTTGTGGTGATATGATTATTCATTCAGTAATGAGGTAATTCCATGGTCTTAAAACATCAGATACTGTCACTCCATTGCATCCAGCTTATTGGGGAATTATTTCTGCTACTTGCATAGTCCTTGATATGCCTTCACCATGTAACATTGTTGGAACCCTACCCTTTTCTGTACATCACAATTCTTATCTTTGTTGACAGGTACCACCCTGACAAGAATGCTAGCAACCCAGAAGCATCGGAACTCTTCAAAGAAGTTGCATATTCTTATAGCATCTTGTCAGATCCTGAGAAAAGAAGGCAGTATGATACTGCTGGTTTTGAGGTGCTGTTCTATCTTTGTTGAATCTACCATAGTACCATACAATGCTGCACTTATTTTATTATCTGTCTATTTGTTTTCCGTATAAAGCTTTTGTATTCTCACATTTTTATATCTGTCTGATCAAAGTTGCTGGATGCTATACCCCCTGTTTTGTCTGTTTTAACCCCAGATGTGTCAAAATGGTTGAGCTTTACTTAGTCAGCATTGTTTTTAGATAGACCCCAGCATCCTTGGGTATCCGAACTCTTCAAGCATGTTTTCTTAGGAGAAAGATCTATTTTGTTTCAAATTATGAATTTCTTAGGTCCACCAATGATTCCTTGTGTTAATTATTTACTTTTGTTGTCTCTTCATATGACGAAATGTTAACACATGTGTTGGGGACTTGTTCTCAAATGCTATGAATTAAGAACAAGGCAACATAAAATGTTAAATGTTAATGTCCTTCGTCCGCTGAAGCATTATTTCCTCAAGGATTTAATGAACTTCGGACGAAGGTTAAAATGACACAATTACGAAGGTTGTATCTTCGTAACTGAACTCTCAGAGATTATATAAAATAATGCGAGATGTAAAGCATTAAAGACAAGTAAATTATGAGTAAACAACACTATTTACCTATTACATAAATTTGATGTATTCAAACATAATAATTAGATACATTTATACCTCTGCCTTGACAAAGGACAATTTCCGAGTGGTGCGATTGCAATTACAAGAATGCCTGAACAGTAAAGGAATACTGTTCACTATTTATAGACACAGGACACAACCTGTGAGCAATTACAATCATACCCCTCATAAAAGTTTACAACAACGACTCAAACTCTTATGGACTAAAAAGTCATTCTATCTTTAAGTCGGTTTGTAATTCCGAAGCCTCATGAACGGCACCCTTCGGCATCACGTACAGACAGCTTCAGCCGAAGCTGTTTCTTCCTGCAGGACCTTCGGCGACGAAGCATGGTCCCAACAACAGGCCATAGGGAGATAGAGATGTTTTCCATGTAGGTGTTTTTACTATATCGGTAATGGGAAATGTTAGCACCAGTTTATGGCAATTGAACTTTGGCTCTAATAAGTCCACCTTTCATTGGATTATAAAATTCCACATTCACTTGAGGCTTAGGAATAGTGCAAGTCAGAAATAAAGCCTAGTTGACATCAGTCACCAATTGTCATATGTGTATCTGTTTGTGGGTAAATCTGGTAAAGAAAGCTCTGTTGCTACTCTTGTATATCTCACCAAGGTGAAGATAAGTGGGGTAAATCGAGCAACAAAAGAGGCACCAGGGGTGCCCACCGTGTGCCATTTGTTAGATGAAAAGGAGATGGGGATGGGACAAGGTGAAGGGCTAAGAAATATGACATGCAGACTGAAGATCAATGGTGTGTGGAGTGAGGAGGGCAAATAGGTAGTGGTTGTACCATGGGCTTGAATTTCACATGCAACAACAACAATGCCTTTTAGTCCAAGCAAGTTGGGGTAGGCTAGAGTTGAAACCGAACATAAGCCATAAGTTAAGGTTTAGGCACGTGGATAGTTGTTCTCCATGCACTCCTATTCAAGGCTAAATGTTTGGGTATATTCTATACCGTCAAGCCTTCTTTTACTGCCTCTTTCCATGTACACTTCGGTGTTCCGCTACCTCTCTTCGCATTACCTTATGATCCCACTACGCATTGGTGTCTCTGGAGGTTTTTGTTGTACATGTCCAAACCATCTGAATTGATGTTGGACAAGCTTTTCTTCAATTGGTGCTATCCTTAGCCTATCCTCTAGCCTATCACATATATCATTATTCCGGACTCGATCCTTTCTTGTATGGCCACAAATTCAAGGCTAAATATTTGGGTATATTCTATCCTTTCAAGCCTTCTTTTATTGCCTTTTTCCAAGTACACTTTGGCGTTCCGCTACCTCTCTTCCCATTACCTTATGATCCCACTACGCATTGGTGTCTCTGGAGGTTTCGGTTGGACATGTCCAAACCATCTGAATTGATGTTGGACAAGCTTTTCTTCAATTGGTGCTATCCCTAGCCTATCCTCTAGCCTATCACGTATATCATCATTCTGGATTCGATCCCTTGTATGGCCACAAATCCGACACAACCTACGCATTTCCGCAACACTTATTTGTTGAACATGTCTTTTTGTAGGCCAACATTCTACACCATACAATATAACAAGTCCAATAATTGTCCTATAAAACTTGCCTTTTAGCTTCTATAGTACATCCTTATCACATAGAAAGCCAGCTGCTTGACGCCACTTCATCCACCCTGCTTCGATTCTATGGTTAACATCTTGATCAATCTCTCTCTCTAGCATTGCTCCTAACTCATGAATGGTGTCCTTCCTGGGTACTACTTGACCTTCCAAATTAACATCTCCTTCCTCATGTGTAGTACTGACGAAGTCACATCTCATATATTTGGTTTAGTTCTACTGAATTTAAAACCTTTGGACTCTAGAGTCTCCCGCCACAACTCCATTTCCTATTTACCCATGTTCGATTTTCATCAAATACCCATGTTCGATTTTCATCAAATAGCTTGGGGGAGACTAGACTATTGGAGAGATCTGGGACTAATTCTTCCTCATTGATTGATTTATTGATCCCTCCTTAAGGAGGTACAACCCATCAAATAGCCACCAAGTAACTAACTTAATCTTATCTAATCTAATCCCAAGTAACTAACTCAATCTTATCTAATCTAATCCCAAGTAACTAAATCTTATCTTATCTAATCCTAAGTAAGTAACTAAATCTTATCCCTATGGCCTCCATGCTCTGGGCTGCCGCCCCATGACACCTACGCACAAAGCGTCTATTGGTGTCATTAAGAGTCATCCAACTAAAAGGTTGTCCTGCCATCCTCTTTATTGAACAATTTGTCAAAATACTTTCTTCATCTATGTCTAATCTCATCGCCCTTCACCAAGAGGTGCTCCGTTTCATCCTTAATGCACTTAACTTGGTTGAAGTCGCTTGTCTTCCACCGACCCTAGTCATCCTATACATGTCCTCCTCTTCTTTGTTCGTACTCAAACGCTGGTAAAGATCCTCGTATGCCCTACCGTTTGCCACACATACATCTCACTTTATGGTCTTTTTTGCTACCTTGTACTTCTCTATGTTGTCCACACTCTTGTCATGGTACAAACATCTATAACATTATTTTTTTCTCCTTAATAGCCCTTTGGACTCCTCGTTCCACCACTATCTTTAGCTTCACCTCCACTCTATTTGCGCCATACACCTTTGAGGTGACCTTCCAAGTGCAGGTTGCCATCTTCCCCCACATGTTGTTTGTGTCATTTTCTACCTTCCATGTGTCCTCTTTGATCGCCCTTTCCTTGAAGACTTCTGACGTCTCTTCTTTCAGTTTCCACCACTCCGTTCTCGCATCTTGGCTTTTTTATTCTTATGGGCACACATCTGGAAATGAAAGGCCACCACCATAAGTTTATGTTGAGAGACAACATATTCCCTAGGTATCACCTTGCAATTCAAACATACTCGTTTATCCTCACTTCTTGTGAGGACAGAGTCAAGGCCACTACTATAGGTCACTAAGTGGAATTATCTCTTGTAAAGAAATTGTTGGCTATGATCAGGACAAAAGCTAGAACAAAGTCTTAAGACCAAATCGCTCTCGACAAGCTTGACTAAGATAATCCTATCTCTGCCTTCTCACATCCACCAAACCGTTCTTGAGATTCTTATCAATCAAAACTCCTCCATTTCTGGTTGCAGTTGTCCATGTGTACCAAAGCTTGAAGCTGGTACTGTCCACCTCCTTCACGTTCTGACCTTTCCATTGAGTCTTTAAGATATTTGCATGCCTTCTAGTTGTTGTCTCAACTAACTCCTGTAACTTACCCCTTACGGACCCTACGTTCCAACTATCTAAATGGATCCTAGTTGGTTCGACTAGCTTTCTTACCTTTGCACCCATCGATGATGTGAATACCCTTGCACCTTGAATTTCACATGCATTGTCTTAAATAAGACTCCGATATTTATTCTTATTTAGTTGTCTAGTCATTGATTGACAAGCATCTTGCCATGCCAGAGTCTCGTTGGCAACCTTGTATAGCACAGCAATAACAAATTGGTACTGAGGCTACTTGTTATCATTTAGGTGGCCAAATCTCATTTCTGAATAAATTATGTTTAGTAATGATTAATGATTGTACTCAGTCTTTTGCAATTCAGGGAAGCATAATAAATTGGATTAGGTTATGGCATCCTGATGCATATTAGACATGAAAATTGGTGCTTGTTATTTTGATGACATGTTATTTCACACGTGAATGTGATTGCTTTTCCATTATTTAGCATTGAAATAAATTTCTTGTTGAAATCGAGATTAAGTTTTGAAAGACCCTTGTTGCATTTTCTTGTGTCAGGAGTTAGAAAATGAAGGAATGGATATGGAAATTGATTTGTCCAATCTTGGAACTGTGAACACAATGTTTGCAGCACTTTTTAGGTAATTGTGGAACTGGTTAGAATTATTATTTCTAGAAGTAAAAAGGTCTCCAATTTCACTTCTTTAATAATTTTAACCACTTATAGCAAGCTTGGTGTTCCTATCAAGACCACAATATCTCCTACTGTGCTGGAAGAGGCCATGAATGGCACAGTTACAGTGAGACCACTCCCTGTTGGAACATCAGCTACGGGAAAGGTTCTGATACTCTACCTATTCTTGTGAGAAACAACTACAATGTGGTGGTTATATTATACCTTTTTTATTTATAGGTTGATAAGCAATGCGCTCATTTTTTTGGCGTAACAATAAGTGAAGAGCAAGCTCATTCTGGAATGGTTGTCAGAGTGACTTCACCTGCTCAAAGTAAATTTAAGGTATGAGGTTGATTTTTCATCATAAAATTCATTTCCCCTGGAACTAGAGCCGTACTGTTTTCTTTTGTGCCTTATTCATTTCCTTATTTGTTTCATTTGTTTAATGCACAGCTTCTTTACTTCGAGCAAGAAGTTAATGGAGGTTATGGACTTGCTTTGCAGGTAATTTCTAATTGTGATACTGTATTTTTGATATGCCTTGTTAGACTGGTACTACCTCCATTCACAAATATATAACACCATTGACTATTTTCCAAAATTTTGACCCACTTGTCTTGTTAAAAAAAATCGTATCATTTATTCTGTTGTGATTTATTTTATCACTTAAGATTCTTTGAGCGTGACTTGAAGTTTTATATTTTAAATAAATATTTTGAAGGGTTTAGGGTTAACGAGTGGTCAAAGTTTTGGAAAAAAGTCAACGGTGTCATATATTTATGAATGGAGGGAGTATTATTTTTTCAATAGGATGGGCGGATGACATTCATCTTAGGTTATATCATTCAATCACCATTTTGTGGATCTGTGACTTTTCTCAATGTATGTTCTAATAACAAAGAGATTGACAACTCTAGAATTAACTGTAGAGAAATAAATTTTGAATATAGCTTTTAAGAGATTGTGCAGCCGCTATCATCATTATCATTATATCAATTTAGTTTTGATACATTTTGATGCGTTCAAGGAAGTGCTACACAACCTGCCATTTTCAAGCTAGCTAAGCTAGAGTTTCCTTTGAAGTGTGTTTCCCGCTTCTCATACTTGGTCCTGGTATGAGAGGGGGAGATTGTATGGGGACCTTTTTTCTCTCTAATGCAATGAAACACAGCTCTCCTGTGCTTTCAAAAAAATTGTCATTAAACTACTACCGGGCAATGAAACACATTTCAGGTTTAGTGTTGCGATTCCTGTTTTGCATATCAAGGCAGATGTGATCCTTGATCCAATTGGCATAGGGAATTTAACTTAAGAACAAAAACAACATTTTATCAAATGGACGACACTGATTTATTGTATAGCGGACACTTATTTTACTTGGCTTATATGTCCTCATTGTTCATATATGGGACATGGATTACTTGTTTCACTTTTGTTTTAGGGCTTTGGGATATATTATCTATCTTTTTCTCCATTTCGTTTCCATTTTTTGTCTTCTGGGTGTTGTGAAAATGTGATGAAATAAATTGTTTGGTGAGGTAGATGAAAGATGCTCTTGAACTTCTGTGGTTCAATGTATATTGCACATTGTCCTATGGGAACTGAGAATATAACACTATGCAGCAGTAAGGAAATTTGTTTCCTAGTGCTGCTACTAATTTTGCGTTGATATTTCTAAGATCATGGTTTGTTATATAGTACAATTGGATAATTGTATAACTGGTATTTGATCAATTAGTCTCCAGTCTGTTTTGTCTATGCTCATAGTACATTTTGGATAATAATTTAGAGAAGACTTTCGTTCAGAGTTATTGTTTAGTATCATCTTCAACTTTCCCTTTGACCTTCAGGAAGATAGTCAAAAGACTGGCAAGGTAACATCAGCAGGCATGTATTTCTTGCATTTCCAGGTGTATCGTATGGACTCAACAGCGAATGCGGTATGTAATTCTGTGTGCTGTTAGTTATTCTGTGTTTTATAACTGATTTTTATTCTCTCTTACAATTACAGTTGGCAATGGCCAAAGATCCTGAAGCTGCCTTCTTTAAAAGGTTGGAAGGTCTCCAACCCTGCGAAGTTTCAGCTCTCAAATCTGGAACCCATATATTTGCTGTATATGGTGTGCATTCTTGCCGTCTGCTCGTCTCTATTTGCATTGAAGGCACTTCTTCGTCCTGAGCCATTTTAACCGATCTGTGCAGGTGACAATTTTTTCAAGCCAGCTAGCTATATGATTGAAGCGATGTGCGCAAAGAGTTATGAAGACACAACAGAGAGGCTGAAAGAGATAGAATCTAAAATTCTAGCTAAGCGAAATGATCTGCGTCAATTTGAAACTGAGTACAGAAAAGTCAGTCACTAAATTTTCGTTTTGTGGTTACTGATTAATCATATGTGTTTAAGGGTGCTTCTGCATTTGAAGAAAGCTTTGACTTAGTGATATGGCTTTCAGGCTTTGGCACGATTTCAAGAAGTCACCAACAGATATACACAAGAGAGAGAAGCGGTATGCATATATGCCCCTCACCCCTCTGTCGATATATGATTGCAAGAGGCGTCCTACCTGCTGCCCTCAAAATGTTCAGTCTAATTGAGGGTCACCCTAGTGTCAGATGCCCATACTACATTAGATATTTAGTTACATAATGGTACATATAGTACTATAGTTAGTGCCTATGTCATTGATGTAGTTGTTTGTGGGTCCAAACACTAAACTAGGTAAGTCACACTAAAACATAGATAGGCCGCTTTAACAAGAGTAGTACCAATAGGCATAATTTAAAGGCATGTTAGGTTTGCTGCCTAACTTGCCACACTTTGCCTAACTTTTCTGTCTAAGGTTAGTTCTTCAATTCGAACGACTAACCTTAGGCAATGTGTGACACAATTAGCCACGAACCAAACAGGCCCTAAGTGCTTTTACAACTGTTTCTGACAAATGTTTCACCTCCTCAAATGCTAGTTTGACAACTCTATTTTCCCAAGGGATTCCTATTTTCTCAAGGGAAAATGAACTAATTTCCCTTAGGAAATTGAAAATCACTTGGAAAAATGAGGTCGCCAAACTAGCCCTAAGACAAAAACTAGTTCATGGAAACCTGGAAATAATATCACACTGTCCTTGGTCCTTGCTGTTACTGTTTTATGGGTAGTGTTCAGCGCTTTGTGTTAACTGGTTGAAGTTTGTGTAAAGATGATTCTTGTAGGTATTATGCTACTTAAACACTCTTTAAACTGTTCTCTCCGGGGGCCAATGATACAGAATAGTTTCTGTGCTAGCTATTTTTAATCACCAAAAGATTGTAGGTAGGTACTGTGCTATTTTCAGTGTTTATTCGCAATGACTTCGGGATGCAATAACATATTGAGTTATAAATTCAAATTAGCAACGCCATACATCGCATTGTATTATGCTCCCTCCATTCCAAATTATAAGCCCTTCCGTCTTTTCTAGGTACAGTTTTTATGTTCCATTTGTACCTTTTTTGTTCTCATTATTGCTCTATACTTGCAAGTGACTTGGTGCCATGCTGTGTTCAAATCCAGCGACCATTCAAATGACAAATTATGCGCTTTCTGGATTTGACCTGAACAAATGTTTAACCATGTTACTAAAGAGTTACAATATCTGCAGGTTGATGATATGCTGAGAGAGAGGGACAATATCCATTGCTCGTTCACAACTGAACGAACTTTGGCAAACCCTGTTGGTGTCGGTAGTAGCAGTAGGTATACCATCGAGCAGAGCATTCCTGAGAGCCCTGAGAATGGTAGCGTAGATGGCAGAGACAAATCTGGCAAAAAGAAGTGGTTTAATCTAAACCTTAATAGGTCCGACAAGAAAGCCTGATGAATCTTTTGTCAGGGAACGTCATGTGTTTTCACTTTGTTGTACATTTTGGAATCCCTATTGTATTCATGCCGTATGAGTTCTTTGGTTCCCAGTTCTCTGGGAGTTTTGTAGCATATAGCAGTTTTGGGTACAACTTTCTATTCTCATGTATGTATTATCCTAAGTGACTGCATTGACCCCATGCATCCCAGGCGAAGTTGAATCGCCCGACCAAGTTATTTTATCGTTATAATTTCTTCTATCATTTGAATGGTGGTTAACCCTCATTTTTTGGCCCTAAGACTTAGTGGGTGTTGGGTGTTTGAATGCACTAGACATAGTAGTTAGTTGACTAAAAATTACTAGTGGAATTAGCTAGCTAAGAGCATTTCCAAGAGACTAGCTAAATAGTTTATTAAGCTAAATTTTAGCTATTTAATAGCATAATAGTTCTCAATAGACTAGCCATTTAACTTGCTAAGCTATCCGACTCTTTAAATTAACTCCTTTACTAGCCAAATTTAGCTAGCAACTCTTGCTAGCCAAGCTAATTTGCATGTTAAAGAGTCTGTTGGAATGAGGTGTTATATATATATAATTTAATATTTTTGGAGAGATAAATAAAGAGTCAAATAAGCCAAGCTAATTTGCATGTTAAAGAGTCTGTTGGAACGAGGTGTTATATATATATAGTTTAATATTTTTGGAGAGATAAATAAAGAGTCAAATAAAGAGTAAAAAATAAAGAGTATCTTGGAGATGCTCTAACAAATAACTAGCTAACTATTAACTAATTTACTAAAAGTAGCTAATAGTTGAACTATTAGTTAGAATGTTTGGATATCTCTAACTAATATTAGTCACTAACTATTAGATCTAGTGCATTCAAACACTCCGTTACTAAAGCTTATGGACAGCTATCGCGGCATTTGTTGTGGTCACTCAAACTTGTTCCAGGCTTCCCTCCACCCTGCTCTGGAGTGGCATTGAACTTTACATTGGTCCGTTTACTGTGCTGTCAAACATCCAACAGTCTTCCTATTACTCTCTATTTTAAACTTTATTTTATAAACAATGCTATAATATAAAATAATGTTTTGGCGTCTATATACATGATCTGCTGGAGGTAGCCTAAACAAGCCTCGGTTCACATGTATACATGGTCGGCTAAGCAAGCCTCGGTTCGACTTGAGAACTATGTCAACCACCAAGTGTGGACATGATGACTAAGGCTGAAAATGATCAGAAACTTTGTCTATACAAAGACGATTGTCGATCGGTTGAAAATTTATTTGGTTTTATAATTAATTTACTTACTGACGAATTTTCAAATTAAAATTTTAAATATGGTATTTTTTGAATGATAATGTCTTTACAAAAACTATATGATTATGAGGTCCTAATTATGAGTTTTTTTAACGATTTTTAGCCCTACTGATAACCCAGGAGCTCAGCTCACGTAAGCGCACGGCGGCCTAGGAGTGCACAATGGTCACTGTACGTCCACACATTGAGGCTATGGTCAGCAGAAGGTCATGAATAGGGCCGTACAAATGTATACTTCACTATTTACGAGTAGAGTTTACATTGTATACTTCACTATTAACATGTTCGAGGTAAGATATTTTGTTCTTTTTATTTTTTATTTTTTTCTATAGTTTTATTTTTATATTTTACTTTACTTTTTTAATTAATTATTTTTCCATATCATTTTTGTTTTTGTATTATTATTATTTCTAATATGTCTTGTTACGATATTCACGTAATATACATGTGATGCTCTATGATTTAATTTGTGATGTTTGTATAACATAAACGAGACGTTATAGGATTATCATATTTACTAGCAGTATCTATGACTTTATGATATATTTTAGGCCACTAGTATTCATGCAATATTCCATGTTTTTACTATGTTCCTTTCCATGTTATATATTGTAATATATATATATATATTTCTTCTAGTTATTTATATTTAATTATTATTTTATTGGTTCTTTCATGTTTTATTATGTTTTCATTGGTTTTCCTTTTCCTCCTTCCTTTTGCCTTGTTTGCTTTTTTCTATTACATAGTTTTTACTATTTTAATTTAAGTATTTCTTTTCTTGTTCCTTTTGGCTTGAGAAAGTGAGTGTGAGGCCACCATGCAAAAGTGAGGGAAACCCCCAAGCTCCTTTGTCAAGAGCTAGGGGGTAATTCTATTGCCATAGGGGCTCGAGAGCAGATCCTTATCACCTTATCGCCGAAGAGCATGATTTAGCCACGAAGCTCATGGATTGGTAGATGGCATATCAAGTCTTCAAAGACAAGTTGAGGCAGGGCAACAAGCCTCCTTTTCTGGTTCTAGGAACCGCGTCTCACTCGAAAAGAGTTTGAGATGAAAAGTTGGGCCTCGAAAGGAAGGTAAAGGCCTACTAGCACCTAGATGAAAAGCTAAAGGCAAAAGTTGAAAAGGTGACATTAGCTAAAAAAGCTACCATATAGTCATCCCTGGCCTCACAGACATGGGAGGCAAAGGCTAAACATCTTGAGGATGAGCTCCTACATATATAGCTATCCGAGGAAGAAGAAAACACCCTAGCATGTGATGCCCTCAATGTCACATGTAAGGCCCTGTGAGACACATGTCTTAGGGGCATTGAGAGCCCCCCATGCTAGGGAGAGAGTAGGATGTGCCTGCCTCATCTCCGCCCAGATTCTTACAAGGTTATTAGAGCTTTTGGACAAGATCCACACTCAGTTGGATAGAGAGGGTCACGAGTTGGCACTATGTGTAACTGGATATTCGGGTGGACCTAAAGGGTCGGTACTCAGACTTCTCAATGCAGCCCAGATATGACAACATGGAGGCTAAGCTCCCTTGATAATCCAAGGAAGGAGTTCGGGCAGACATGGAGATGGTGGAAAGCTGCTAGATTGATGAGACATAAGAGCTCATGCATAATAGGTTGCTAGATTTAGACAATGAAGCTAGCGCCCTGAATCCAACAAAAGAGCTGGGCTATCCAACCTCTATGATTAGTAGCCCTGGGCATGCCCCATTCTCCATATGTAAAACCTCCATCTTGTAATACATTTATTAAATATAATATATTTCTTTCTAGTGTTTCATAGTGTTCTATTTTCTTGTATTCGCCCTAGCCCCAACATCGAGGGGGTTAGTTTTTTATGTCTCACATAGGGCTGGAAAAAAACTCGAGGCTCGCGAGCCGGCTCGGGCTCGATCAGGCTCGACTCGGCTCGGTGAGGCTCGCGAGGCTAAACGAGCCCGAGCCGAGCCTAATTCCACGGCTCGCTACACTAACGAGCCGAGCCGGCTCGAGGCTCGGTCCAAACTACTGCTTACTCGTATCTCCGTTGACCAGTGTGTAAGTGTGCTGTTTTGGTCACAACTCACAAGGAACTAGAGTGCAGGGACATAATTTTTTTTATTGTATGGAACATATTGTGCTTCAAATTTGAGCTAATGACTATAATTACTGTTGTTGAGTACTTGAGTGTATAGGCTCGCGAGCTGAGCCGAGCCTCATTACCGAGCTCGCTAAGTGACCGAGTCGAGCCTAGCTTGGCTTGCTATTCCACCGAGCCTCACCGAGCCGAGCCGAGCCTGGCTCGGCTCGTTTCCAGCCTCACACCCCCAGTCATTGGGCTAGTGCGCCATGAGGATGAACCAATTTAGGGGTCCTTGGCGTAGGATCTTACCCAATTTAGTATGAGGGGTCCTCAAGTGACTTATGCCTGAGGAGCACTAGAGGTACCCAAGCACATAGGTCTAGGGCCCTTAGCACCACAAGGGCCCCAAAAGGATGTTCTTTTAGCCCCTATATGTGGTGAGCATTATCATTAGGATCATAAGGAAGTGCTACAATGTTGTTAGGCCTAGGAGTACAAACACCTTAGAGAAACCACCCCCACGTCCAATAGGTGTCAAATTCTTTGACGCATCTAGGGACCTTAGCACCATATGGGCCCCGAGGGATGTCCCCTTGGCCCCTGGGCATTCAGAGCCTTAGGACCGAGGTATGCAGCATGTCCAGGGTCCTTACCATTGCAATGACCCTAAAGGGATGTACCCTTGGTCCTCGGGCATCGAGAGCCATAGGACCGAGGGATGTAGCACATCATGGTGGTGTAGGTTCTTCCTATACGTATTTTTACGAATAGCAATGAACTTCCTTCTTGTCGAGGGTCTTCCTTGCATTGTGCTTCGTTGTGAACCTTTTACATTACTTCCAAAACCTTTTGACGACCTCAGTTAATATGTTAGTGAACAAGTGAGGACCCTTAGGTCCTACCCTAGTAGCGTCATAGAGAAAGGATGGATCAGACCTAGTTCAATGACCCATCATGTTAGAGAGGAACAATAACATGTATTAGTTGTTACTGGGCACCTTTTCCAAGATACCTAGGATATAATCTCTCTAAAAACATTGAGTCCACCTAGCCTCCAAGGCCTATCGACTTTGCTAAATAGAAGGTTGAAAGTACTATGTTGTAAAGCAGGGATTAAACCCCTTTGAACACATGAGTAGAATTTTTTTAATGTTTTTTCATAATCATAGACTACTTGACCAATGAGTAGTTGTACCATTTCTAATTTTAGGGGTCTGAATATTTACGTTGTGAGGAGTTTAGCAGGGTGATGATGCAAACGTTCGAGATGTCAATGATGGGCGAGTTGAACTACTTCCTTGGATTTCAAGTGAAGCAACTCAAGGAAGGAACCATCATCTCCCAAACGAATACACTCAAGATTTACTCAAGAGGTTTGGGATGAAGGATGCAAAGCCTGCAAAGACACCAATGGGAACGGATGGACATCTAGACCTCAACAAAGGAGGTAAGTCCATTGATCAAAAGGCATACCAGTCTATGATAGGATCTTTACTTTATCTTTGCACTAGTAGACCGGATATTATGCTAAGTGTATGCATGTGTGCTAGATTTCAATCCAATCCCAAGGAGGGTCACCTTGTGGCCGTTAAGAGAATTCTTAGATATTTGGTTTCTACGCCTTGCTTCGGGATCTGGTATCCAAAGGGGTCTACCTTTGACTTAATCGGATACTCAGATTCCGATTATGTCGGGTGCAAGGTTGATAGGAAGAGTACATTAGGGACTTGTTAATTTCTAGGAAGATCTCTAGTGTCCTGGAGCTCTAAGAAACAAACTTCTGTTGCCCTATCCACCGCTGAGGCCAAGTATGTTGCCGCAGGACAGTGTTGCGCGCAACTACTTTGGATGAGGCAAACCCTCCGGGACTTTGGCTACAATCTGAGCAAAGTCCCACTCCTATGTGATAATGAGAGTGCAATCCGCTTGGCGAATAATCCTGTTGAACACAGCCGCACTAAGCACATAGACATCCAGTATCACTTTTTGAGAGACCACCAGCAAAGGGGAGATATCGATATTTATCATATTAGCACCGAGAACCAGCTAGCCGATATCTTCACCAAGCCTTTAGATGAGAAAAGGTTTTGCAAGTTGCGTAGTGAGCTAAATGTCTTAGAATCGCGTAACTTGGATTGATCTATAGCATACATGTGTTCTATGCCTTTGATCACATTACTTGAAGCATTAATGTCTTTAATTGCTTAGTTTTGGTGCTCAAGTTGTACTAGTCATCCCCGGACCTCACAAGTCCATATGCAAATGATGCACATATTTAGAGGGAGGATGTGCTACAACTTGACCCCCTTGAGACTAACTTGGTTGTTGAGTACTCTTGACACAGTCTCAAAGGTATATTGAAAGGGGAAAGTGAACTTGGACAAAGAAAGGACTTCCACTGCATTCTGGTATAAATGTATCTTGTCCCAAGTTCGTACTTGTGTTCTCATTGCCTTTTGCTCGTATTTGACATTTTAGTGAGGCAATGGGGTTAAAAAGGGCCATAAAGGTCTCCTATTTTGGTGCTTAATGCCAAAGTGGGAGAAATTAAGGCCAAAGCAAATGGATCAGCCAACCACTTATGAATTTCAAAAAATTGTAGAGTTAGAATCTTTGTGTTTGATCAAAACCCTCGTATTGCAAAGTTGTTCTCTTATGGGGGAGAAGGTTCGTTATGGGAAAGGGGGAGTTTTTGACATTTGATCAAATTTACTCTTGAAAGATCTCTTGATTTGCCAAAACAATTGTCTTTGATATAGGGATAGGAAAAAGAATTTGTTTTGTGAAAATAAACCAAGTGGTGGCAAAAGTGATCCAAATATGCCAAATTTGAAAGTCGCCTAGGGGGGGTGAATAGGCAAATCTGAAATTTACACACTTTAAGCACAACTACAAGCCGGAGTTAGCGTTAGAAATAAAGTCGAGTCCGAAAGAGAGGGCGAAAATAAATCACAAGCAAATGAAGAGTGTGACACGGTGATTTGTTTTACCTAGGTTCGGTTTTTGCAAACCTACTCCCCGTTGAGGTGGTCACAAAGACCGGGTCTCTTTCAACCCTTTCCTTCTCTCAAACGGTCACCTAGACCGAGTGAGCTTTTCTCTTCAATCAAACAGGACACTTAGTCCACTACAAGGACCACCACAACTTGGTGTCTCTTGCTTTGATTACAAGTGAGTTGAGAACAAGAATGGAGGAAGAAGAAAAGCGATCCAACCGCAAGAGCTCAAAAGAACTCGACAAAACTCTCTCTTCTAGTCACTAATTGCTTTGAGTGGAACTAGGACTTGGAGAGATTTTAATTCAATCTATTTGTGTCTTGTATTGAATGCACTAGCTCTTGTATTGAATGTGTTGGCTGAAAAACTTGGATGCCTTGAAGTGTGGTGGTTGGGGGGTATTTATAGCCCCAACCACCAAAGTGGCCGTTGGGGAGGCTGTCTGTCGACGGGCGCACCGGACAGTCCGGTGCGTCACCGGACACTGTCCGGTGCGCCAGCCACGTCACCCAACCGTTAGGGTTCGGCCGTTGGAGCTCTGACATGTGGGGCCACCGGACAGTCCGGTGCGCCTTCTGGCGCCTGCTCTGACTTCTGCGCGCGCAGTCCGCACTGTTCACTGTTACTGTACACTTTTGCAGTCAACCGTTGGCGTTGTAGCTGTTGCTCCGCTTGGCACACCGGATAGTCCGGTGAATTATAGCGGAGAGCCATTTCCAAAAACCCGAAGCTGAGTAGTTCGAGTGGATTCACCCTGGTGCACCGGACACTGTCCGGTGGCACACCGAACAGTCCAGTGCGCCAGACCAGGGCTGCCTTCGGTTTCTTTTGCTCCTTTTTATTTGAACCCTTTCTTGGACTTTTTATTGGTTTGTGTTGAACCTTTGGCACCTGTAGAACTTATAATCTAGAGCAAACTAGTTAGTCCAATTATTTGTGTTGGGCAATTCAACCACCAAAATTATTTAGGAAAAGGTTTGACCCTATTTCAATTTCAATCTCCCCCTTTTTGGTGATTGATGCCAACACTAACCAAAGCAAATATACAAGTGCAGAATTGAACTAGTTTGCATAAGGTAAGTGTAAAGGTTGCTTGGAATTAAACCAATTTACATTTTATAAGATATGCATGGATTGCTTTCTTTATTTTAATATTTTGGACCACGCTTGCACCACATGTTTTGTTTTTGCAAATTCTTTGTGAAATTCTTTTCAAAAACATTTTGCAAATAGTTAAAGGTATATGAATAAGATTGAAAGAAGCATTTTCAAGATTTGAAATCTTCTCCCCCTGTTTCAAATGCTTTTCCTTTGACTAAGCAAAACTCCCCCTTAATGAAATTCTCCTCTTCGTGTTCAAGAGGGTTTTAGATATTAATTTTGAAAGAGGTCATACCAATTTGAAATTATATCAAAAATAAGATACCAATTGAAAAACTTTTTAATACCAATTGAAAGACTATATTTACACATTTTCAAAATTGGTGGTGGTACGGTCCTTTTGCTTTGGGCTAATACTTTCTCCCCCTTTGGCATGAATCGCCAAAAACAGATACTTTGTGAGTGAGATATAAGCCCTCATTCAAACTCTCTCCCTCTTTGGCAAATAATATATGAGTGAAGGATTATACCAAAGTGAAGAGCGATGCGGAGTGACGGCGAAGGATAAATAAAACGATGGAGTGGAGTGGATGCCTTGTCTTCGCCGAAGACTCCATTTCCCTTTCAATCTATGACTTAGCATGAAATGCACTTGAAAAACACATTAGTTATAGCAAATTAAAGAGATATGATCAAAGGTATATAATTGAGCTATGTGTGCAAAATATCAATCAAAATTCCTAGAATCAAGAATGTTTACCTCATGCCTAAGTTTGGTAAAAGTTTTCTCATCTAATGGCTTGGTAAAGATATCAGATAATTGTTCTTTGGTGCTAACATATGCAATCTCGATATCCCCACTTTGTTGGTTGTTGGGGGCCTTCGGCTTCCGAAGGTCCTCAAAAACATGATTTAACAATGTTTCTGGAGTATAATACATGAACAGGTACCTTCGGACTTGGATCAAGACCACAGTGTGAAGAAGTACAAGGAATACGAAAGATGGTGCAGAGCCAAAGCTATGCGCAGGGTAGCTTCGGCATGATAGCAGAAAAGGAAACCGACTTAAAGATGAAAAGGCTATTTAGACCTCGATGGATTACTATAGAGTTATTAGCAAATGAAAAGGGCATGGGTGTAATTTTACATGGGCTGCGTCCCGTGCCTATAAATAGATGAACAGTGCTCCCGTATTGTTCACGCTGACTTGGCATTTGCTTTTGCGTCACGCTTGTACTTTTATCTTCTTTCAAGCCGAAGATACACTTGTAATTTGATATCATTTCTATTTTTCCATAGTAATAAAATAGAAATGAGCTGATAATAATACATGACTGCTTATATTGTCTTTTATGCTGTATATAATTCTTTCTTCATTATTATATGTTGTGTTTGTGAAGGTATGTCCTTCATAACCTTCGTCCAAAAATCATTATATCCCAAGAGAAATAATGCTTCGAAGGACGAAGGACTTTAACGTTTAAAATTCTTTGTGTTGCCTTGTTCTTAACTCATAGCATTTGAGAACAAGTCCCCAACATTGGCGCCCACCTCCGGTGAATCCTTTTCGACCACCTTCGGCAAGCATTTGACCTTCGTCATGCCACCGAAGAAAGCTTCAGCGACAGGGGCTGCTGCTCTGCAGCCACTGGACCCAAACCAGGAGACCCTTTCTCTTCGAGAGGCCCGAAGCCAGAAGAGGAAGGCCACCAGTCCAACGCCCTAGGAGGATGAGTTGGACCAAGAGATCAGGAATATGGAGATTCTTCATCAGCAAGTGCAAAAGAAGAAGGAAAAAATGGCTCAGCTAGCTGATCTACAAAGGCAGATTGACGAAGCCACTGAAGAAGTACGTCATCTTGCTCAAGATGAGCAAAACCGAAGGCCCCAGCACAGAGAGCTGCACCAAGAGGGCTTCTACAACGAGGATGAATGGTATGAAGATTTCCATCATGGAAATTTTGCTTTTAATGATGCTTCTCCTCTGTCAGCAGAACTGCAGGCTACACCTTGGCCCCTGTCTTACAAGCCACCCCAGCTCCCCATGTATGATGGACACTCAGATTCGAAGCAGTTTCTGATGAGATACGAAGCAACCATATCTTCATATGGTGGAAATACTGCAGTCATGGCGAAATCTTTCGTCATGGCAGTCAAGAATGTTGCACAAACCTGGTACTCCTCTCTTCGGCCAGGAACAATCACATCATGGCAGAAGCTGAAGGACATGCTGATCACCAGTTTCCATGGGTTTCAAATGAAGCCGGTTACCGCTCAAGCTTTGTTCCAGTGCACGCAAGATCACGAAGAATACCTTCAGGCATATGTCCGAAGGTTCTTGCGTCTGAGGGCACAAGCACCAATAGTGCCCAATTAAATTGTCATTGAGGCCATGATCAAGGGGCTTCGGCCAGGACCTACGACCCAATACTTCGCCAGGAAACCCCCTCAGACCCTGGAAAAACTGCTTCAGAAGATGGATGAATACATCCGCGCTGATAATGACTTTCGACAGAGAAGGGAGGAAGCTTACAGGTTCTCCGAAATGACCAGGGGCTTTGAAGGGAGAATCCACCCAAGGCACGTCAGATCAATCCACTCCACTCAGAATGACGACAGAGGAAGTCAGCAACAGAGGCCGCAATATTCCTCCCAGGCTTTGGGGCAGCAACAAAGCTATCCTCGGCCCCCAGCTCCAAGGGGCAGAGGCGCCAGGGGCTTCGATGGAAGGTTTGTGAAAGTCGCCTAGAGGGGGGTTGAAAGGGAAATGTGCCCTTGGGCCATTTCTATAAGATTTTGGTGATTAAGTGACCAACACACATTAAGGGAATGAGTATATGCCAAAGGGTGGACAAAGTGCTAATCAATACAAAGGTATGATTCTAGACTTAGTACATTGGTTTTTGTGTACTAATATATTTGTCAAAGTGCTAGAATCAGAGAAAAGACAATTGGAAAAGGCTTGGCTCGAGCAGCCAAGACTCTGCTCAGTCTGGGTGCACCGGACAGTGTCCAGTGCGCCAGGCTGGCTCTGGTGAAAAGGTTGCCCTCGGGAAATCATCGGCGGCGTACGGCTAAAATTCACCGGACTGTCCGGTGTACACCGGACTATCCGGTGAGCCAACGGTCGGCCGCGCAATCCGCGCATGACGCGTGGCCTGGCCAACGGTCTGAAGGGGGCACCGGACAGTGTCCGGTGCGCCAACGGCTCCAAACCTTCAACGGTCGGCTGCGCCAGAACAGGAAAGAAATCCGCACCGGACTGTCCGGTGCGCCAATCGACAGAAGGCAAGGATTGCCTTCCTGGAATGCTCTCAACGGCTCCTAGCTGCCTTGGGGCTATAAAAGGGACCCCTAGGCGCATGGAGGAATACACCAAGCACACTTTGAGCATTCTTGATCATTCACACTTCGTTCTTGCGCACTCGTTTGACATTCTTAGTGATTTGAGCTCCGTTCTAGTGAGAACTTTGAGATATTCATTTGAGCTCAAGTCTTGGCTGTGTGTGTGTGTGCGTATTGCTGTGGACTTGTGTGTGTTTCTCATCCCATCCTTACTTCCTTGTTCATTTGTGATCATCTTTTGTAAGGGCGAGAGACTCCAATTTGTGGAGATTCCTCGCAAACGGGATATAGTGAAAGGAAGAGAAATACTGTGGTATTCAAGTGGGTCTTTGGACCAATTGAAAGGGGTTGAGTGCAACCCTTGTCCGTTGGGACGCCACAACGTGGAGTAGGCAAGTGTTGGACTTGGCCGAACCACGGGATAAACCACTGTGCCTCTCTGTGTTGATCTTTTTGTGGTTATTGTGTTTCGCAAGAACTCCTCTATAGCCACTTGGCTTTATTGCTCTAACACCTAATCAAGTTTGTGGCATTAAGTCTCAAGTTTTTACAGGATCACCTATTCACCCCCTCTAGGTGCTCTCAATTGGTATTAGAGTCGTTCTCTTCAAGAAAGGGACTAATCGCCCGAAGAGATGGATCCTAAGGGAAAGGGGATCGTGGTCAACGACAATGAGAAGGAGTCCATCTTCAACGAGCCAAGGGACGACAAAGTCAATGACTCTTACTCAAGTCAAAAGAAGAAAGATGGAAAGAAGAAGAGGCGCATCAGGAAGGTTGTCTACTACGACAGCGACGAATCTTCCTCTTCTCAAAAGGACGATGAATACGAGGAGAAAAAGAAAACGGTTAACTCGAACTTTTCTTTTGATTACTCTCGTATTCCGCATAATTCCAATGCTCATTTGCTTTCTATTCCACTTGGTAAACCTCCTCACTTTGATGGAGAGGACTACGATTTTGGAGTCACAAGATGCGTAGTCATTTGTTCTCTCTTCATCCAAGTATATGGGAGATAGTAGAAAATGGAATGCAATTTGATAGTTCGGATAATTCTATGTTTATCAATGAACAAATCCATAAGAATGCACAAGCTACTACTGTTCTTCTAGCATCCTTGTGCAGAGAAGAATACAATAAGGTGAGCGGCTTGGACAATGCCAAGCAGATCTGAGACACCCTCAAGATCTCACATGAGGGGAACAACGTCACCATGCTCACCAAGATGGAGTTGGTGGAAGGCGAACTAGGAAGGTTCGCAATGATCAGGGGGAGGAGCCAACCCAAACGTACAACAGGCTCAAGACCCTCATCAACAAAATAAGGAGCTATGGAAGCACGCGATGGACGGACCACGATGTCGTCCGACTTATGCTAAGGTCTTTTAACTCTATTCGTGAGAATCCTAGGTACACCAAGATGACGCCCGAAGAAATACTTGGAAAGTTTGTAAGCGGGCGGATGATGATCAAGGAGGCAAGATACGTTGATGATGCGTTGAATAGCCCAATCCACGAGCCTCAAACCGTTGCTCTCAAAGCAACAAGGAGCAGGGAGGCGCTACCTAGCAAGGTGGCCCAAGTTGAGGCAGCCGGGCTTAACGAGGAAGAAATGGCCCTCATCATCAAGCGTTTCAAGACGACGCTCAAAGGTCACAAGGAGCATCCCAACAAGAACAAGACGAAGGGAAAGCGCTCCTGTTTCAAGTGTGGTAAGGTTGGTGAGAGCACCTAGAGGGGGGGGGGGGTGAATAGGTGATCCTGTAAAAACTTCAAACTTAAGCCACAAAAACTTGTTAAGTGTTAGCACGATTATTGCCAAGTGGCTAAGGTGAAGTCTCAACAGTCTCAACAAAACACAGTATCACAAGAGAATCAAGCACAGAGTGACACAGTGGTTTTATCCCGTGGTTCGGCCAAGACCAACGCTTGCCTACTCCACGTTGTGGCGTCCCAACGGACGAGGGTTGCAATCAACCCCTCTCAAGCGGTCCAAAGACCCACTTGAATACCACGGTGTTTTGTTTTCCTTTCACTATCCCGTTTGCAAGGAATCTCCACAAATTGGAGTCTCTTGCCCTTACAAGTATATGATCACAAATGAAACACAGAGTAAGGGAGGGAAGCAACACACACAAATCCACAGCAAAAGCGCACACACACGGCCAAGAATCGAGCTCACAAGACTATCTCAGAGTTCTCACTTAGAACAGAGCTCGAATCACTTAGAAACACAAACGAATGCGCAGAGACTTAGTGTGGATGATCAAGAATGCTCAAAGGTTGCTTGTGTGTCTCCTCCATGCGCCTAGGGGCTCCTTTTATAGCCCCAAGGCAGCTAGGAGCCGTTGAGAGCAAATCCGGAAGGCCATCCTTGCCTTCTGTCGTCGGGGGCACCGGACAGTCCGGTGCACACCGGACACTGTCCGGTGCCCGATTTGTTTCCTTAAACGGCGAAGACGACCGTTGCAGACCGTTGGCAGATCTGGCGCTGTTGGCGCACCGGACATGTCCGGTGCACACCGGACAGTCCGGTGCCGTCTTCCGACCGTTGGCTCGGCCACGTGTCCCGCGCGGATTGCGCGGCCGACCGTTGGCCCTGGCCGACCGTTGGCTCACCGGACAGTCCGGTGCACACCGGACAGTCCGGTGAATTTTAGCCGTACGCCGCCGGCCAATTTCCCGAGAGCGGCCAGTTCGAGTCGCGCCAGCCTGGCGCACCGGACACTGTCCGGTGCACACCGGACAGTCCGGTGCTCCAGACCGAGCTGGGTCTTGGCAGCACACAGCCAAGTCCCTTCTCCTTTTCTCTATTCTTCTTCTTTCTGTTTCTAACACTTAGACAAATATATTAGTACTTAAAACCAATGTACTAAGGCTTAGAAACATACCTTTACTTCATGATTTTCACCTTGTTCATCCATGTACATAAATTCACATTTAGGCCCTTGTGTTTGCACTCAATCACCAAAATACTTAGAAATGGCCCAAGGGCACATTTCCCTTTCAATCTCCCCCTTTTTGGTGATTTATGCCAACACAACATAAAGCAAGTGGAACAAGTGCAAAATCACTTCAAATAAAAACTCAAATTGGTTTTGATTCAATTTTGGCATATATGGATCATCCTTTGCCACCACTTGGTTTGTTTTTGCAAATCAAACTCAAATCTCTATCTATAAGTCAAACACACATATTGAAGCATAAAGAGAGTCATTTCAAAAGAATTTGACCACGGATTTCAAAAACTCCCCCTTTTCCCATAATCAACACTTCTCCCCACAAGAAGCCAACTTTTGAAAATAGAGACAATAAGAGACAATAAAAGCTTTTGACAAAACAAAAACTCTATTCTACTATTTTCAAAATCTCTCAAGTGGTAGCTGATCCATTTATCACTTTGGCCTTTATTTTCTCCCCCTTTGGCATCAAGCACCAAAACGGGATCAATCTTGGCCTTTTAACCTCATTGCCTCACCAAAGTCTTCAATTAAGAGCAAATGGCAATAAGATTTCATGAGATGAACTTGGAACTAGTTACCCTCTCATCGGAGTGCAGTGGAAGTCTTTCATGGTCCAAGCCCACCTTTTCCCTTTCAATCCTCCTTCGAGACTAAATTATCAAACTCAAGCACATGGTTAGTCTCAAAGGGTCAAGTTGTAACACATCTCCCCCTACACATGTGCATCACTTTGCAACGGACTTGTGAGGTCCAGGGAGTGTTTGTACAACTTGAGCACCATAATAAGCAACATAATGCAAAAAGGAACATGATCAAAAGCATAACTACATGTATGCTACAATTCAATCCAGGTTCCGCGAATCTAAGACATTTAGCTCACTACGCAACCTGCAAAAGGTCTTCTCATCTAGAGGCTTAGTGAAGATATCGGCTAGCTGGTTCTCGGTGCTAACATGAAACACTTCGATATCTCCCTTTTGCTGGTGGTCTCTCAAAAAGTGATGCCGGGTGTCTATGTGCTTTGTGCGGCTGTGTTCAACAGGATTTTCCGCCATGCGGATAGCACTCTCATTATCACATAGGAGTGGGACTTTGCTCAGATTGTAGCCAAAGTCCCTGAGGGTTTGCCTCATCCAAAGTAGTTGCGCGCAACACTGTCCTGCGGCAACATACTCGGCCTCAGCGGTGGATAGGGCAACGGAAGTTTGTTTCTTAGAGTTCCATGACACCAGGGACCTTCCTAAGAATTGGCACGTCCCCGATGTACTCTTCCTATCGACCTTACATCCAGCATAGTCGGAGTCTGAGTATCCAACTAAGTCAAAGGTAGACCCCTTTGGATACCAGAGCCCGAAGCAAGGCGTAGCAACCAAATATCTAAGAATTCGCTTCACCGCCACTAAGTGACACTCCTTAGGATCGGATTGAAATCTAGCACACATGCATACGCTAAGCATAATATCCGGTCTACTAGCACATAAGTAAAGCAAAGAACCTATCATTGACCGGTATGCTTTTTGATCAACGGACTTACCTCCTTTGTTGAGGTCGGTGTGTCCGTCGGTCCCCATCGGAGTCTTTGCGGGCTTGGCGTCCTTCATCCCAAACCGCTTTAGCAGATCTTGCGTGTACTTCGTTTGGGAGATGAAGGTGCCGTCCTTGAGTTGCTTCACTTGGAACCCAAGGAAGTAGTTCAACTCGCCCATCATCGACATCTCGAATTTCTGCGTCATCACCCTGCTAAACTCTTCACAAGACTTTTGGTTAGTAGAACCAAATATTATGTCATCGACATAAATTTGGCACACAAACAAATCACCATTACAAGTCTTAGTAAAAAGAGTTGGATCGGCTTTCCCAACCTTGAAAGCATTAGCAATTAAGAAATCTCTAAGGCATTCATACCATGCTCTTGGGGCTTGCTTAAGTCCATAGAGCGCCTTAGAGAGCTTACACACATGGTCGGGGTACCGTTCATCCTCGAAGCCAGGGGGTTGCTCCACGTACACCTCCTCCTTGATTGGCCCGTTGAGGAAGGCGCTCTTCACATCCATTTGAAACAACCTGAAAGAATGGTGAGCGGCATATGCTAGCAAGATTCGAATTGACTCTAGCCTAGCCACAGGAGCAAAGGTCTCCTCGAAATCCAAACCTGCGACTTGGGCATAACCTTTTGCCACAAGTCGAGCCTTGTTCCTCGTCACCACCCCGTGCTCGTCCTGTTTGTTGCGGAACACCCACTTGGTTCCCACAACATTTTGCTTCGGACGAGGCACCAGTGTCCAAACTTCATTGCGCTTGAAGTTGTTTAACTCCTCTTGCATGGCCAACACCCAGTCCGGATCTAGCAAGGCCTCTTCTACCCTGAAAGGCTCAATGGAAGAGACAAAGGAGTAATGCTCACAAAAATTAACTAATCGAGATCGAGTAGTTACTCCCTTGCTAATGTCACCCAGAATTTGGTCGACGGGATGATCCCTTTGAATCATCGCTCGAACTTGAGTTGGAGGTGCCGGTTGCACTTCTTCCTCCATTACGTTATCATCTTGTGCTCCCCCTTGATCAAGCGCCTCCACTTGAGGTACCTGTTCGTCATCTTTGGTTGGGGGTTGCACCCTAGTTGAGGAAGAAGGTTGATCTCGTTCATCTTGTTCCTGTGGCCGTACTTCTCCAATCGCCATGGTCCGTATAGCGGCCGTCGGAACATCTTCTTCATCTACATCATCACAATCAACAACTTGCTCTCTTGGAGAGCCATTAGTCTCATCAAATACAACGTCGCTAGAGACTTCAACCAAACCCGATGATTTGTTGAAGACTCTATACGCCTTTGTATTTGAGTCATAACCTAATAAAAACCCTTCTACAGCTTTGGGAGCAAACTTAGAATTTCTACCCTTCTTTACTAGAATGTAGCATTTACTCCCAAATACACGAAAGTACGATACATTGGGTTTGTTACCGGTTAGTAGCTCATACGACGTCTTCTTGAGGAGGCGATGAAGGTAGACCCTGTTGATGGCGTGGCACGCCGTGTTCACGGCTTCCGTCCAAAAGCACTCGGGGGTCTTGAACTCTCCTAGCATCGTCCTCGCCATGTCGATGAGCGTCCTGTTCTTCCTCTCTACCACACCATTTTGCTGTGGTGTGTAGGGAGCGGAGAACTCGTGCTTGATCCCTTCCTCTTCAAGGAACTCCTCCACTTGAAGGTTCTTGAACTCGGACCCGTTGTCGCTTCTTATCTTTTTCACTTTGAGCTCAAACTCATTTTGAGCTCTCCTGAGGAAGCGTTTGAGGGTCCCTTGGGTTTCAGACTTATCCTGCAAAAAGAACACCCAAGTGAAGCGGGAAAAATCATCAACAATAACTAAGCCATACTTACTTCCCCCTATGCTTAGATAGGCGACGGGTCCGAAGAGGTCCATATGCAGTAGCTCCAGGGGTCTTGACGTGGTCATCACATTCTTGCTGTGATGCGCTCCTCCCACCTGTTTACCTGCCTGACAAGCTGCACAAGGTCTATCTTTTTCGAAATGTACATTTGTTAGACCTATCACATGTTCTCCCTTTAGAAGCTTGTGGAGGTTCTTCATCCCCACATGTGCTAAGCGGCGATGCCATAGCCAGCCCATGCAAGTCTTAGCCATTAAGCATGCATCTAGACCGGCCTCTTCTTTTGCAAAATCAACTAAATAAAGTTTGCCGTCTAGTACACCCTTAAAAGCTAGTGAACCATCACATCTTCTAAAGACAGACACATCTACATTTGTAAATAAACAATTATATCCCATTTGACATAATTGACTGACAGATAGCAAATTATATCCAAGACTCTCCACTAAGAATACATTTGATATAGAATGCTCATTTGAAATTGCAATTTTACCTAGCCCTTTTACCTTGCCTTGATTCCCATCACCGAATATAATTGAATCTTGGGAATCCTTATTTTTGACGTAGGAGGTGAACATCTTCTTCTCCCCCGTCATATGGTTTGTGCATCCGCTGTCAATAATCCAGCTTGAACCCCCGGATGCATAAACCTGCAAGGCAAATTTAGGCTTGGGTCTTAGGTACCCAACTCATGTTGGGTCCTGCAAGGTTAGCACAAATGTCCTTAGGGACCCAAATGCAAGTCCTGTCTCCCTTGCATTTTGCCCCTAACTTCCTAGCAACTATTTTCCTATCCTTTCTACAAATAGCAAAGGAAGTGTTTAAAGCACAATAAATTATAGAAGGTTCATTCACTACTTTCCTAGGAGCATGAATAACATTCTTTCTAGGCACATGAGCAATATTTCTCCTAGGCATATCCCTATCATGCTTATAAGAAGAACTAGAGGCAAACATGGCATGAGAATCATAAACATGTGAATCAAAATCATTATAAGCATTTCTAGCATTTCTCCTATCATAATACATAAAAGCATGGTTCTTTTTAGCATTACTAGCCATAGGGGCCTTCCCTTTCTCCTTGACGAAGATGGGAGCCTTATGGCTTGTTAAGTTCTTGGCCTCTCTCTTGAAGCCAAGACCATCCTTAATTGAGGGGTGTCTACCAACCGTATAGGCATCCCTTGCAAATTTTATTTTATCAACTTCATTCTTGCTAGTCTTAAGTTGGGCATTAAGACTAGCCACTTCCTTATTTAATTTGGAAATTAAAACTAGATGTTCACTACAGGCATCAACATCGAAATCCTTACACCTAGTGCAAATCTTAACATGTTCTACACAAGAATTAGATTTATTTGCTACTTCTAACTTAGCATTTAAATCATTGTTAAAACCTTGTAAAGTAGAAATGGTTTCATGACAAGTAGATAGTTCATAAGAAAGCATTTCATTTCTTTTTACTTCTAAAGCATATGATTTTTGTGCCTCTACAAATTTATCATGTTCATCATACAATAAATCCTCCTGCTTTTCTAAAAGCCTATCCTTTTCATTCAATGCATCAATCAATTCATTGATTTTATCTATCTTAGATCTATCTAAGCCCTTGAACAAGCATGAATAATCTATGTCATCATCACTAGACTCACTATCACTAGAAGAAGCATAAGTGGAGTCTTGAGTACTCACCTTCTTCTCCCTTGCCATAAGACATGTGAGACGCTCGTTGGGGAAGAGAGCCGATTTGTTGAAGGCAGTGGCGGCGAGTCCTTCATTGTCGGAGTCGGACGAGGAGCAATCCGAGTCCCACTCCTTGCCTAGATGCGCCTCGCCCTTTGCCTTCTTGTAATGCTTCTTCTTTTCCCTCTTGTTCCCCTTTTCCTGGTCACTATCATTATCAGGACAGTTAGCAATAAAATGACCAAGCTTACCGCATTTGAAGCATGATCGCTTCCCCTTGGTCTTAGTCTTGCTCGGCTGTCCATTGCGACCCTTTAGCACCGTCTTGAATCTCTTGATAATGAGGGCCATTTCTTCTTCATTAAGACCGGCCGCCTCAATTTGCGCCACCTTGCTTGGTAGTGCCTCCTTGCTCCTCGATGCCTTGAGAGCAATGGGTTGAGGCTCGTGGATTGGACCGTTCAACGCGTCATCGACGTACCTTGCCTCCTTGATCATCATCCGCCCGCTCACGAATTTTCCAAGTACTTCTTCGGGCGTCATCATCGTGTACCTGGGGTTCTCACGAATGTTGTTCACGAGATGAGGATCAAGAACGGTAAATGACCTGAGCATTAGGCGGACGACGTCGTGATCCGTCCAACGCGTGCTTCCGTAGCTCCTTATCTTGTTGATAAGGGTCTTGAGCCGGTTGTAAGTTTGAGTTGGCTCTTCTCCCCTTATCATGGCGAATCGTCCAAGCTCGCCCTCCACCAACTCCATCTTGGTGAGCATGGTGATGTCGTTCCCCTCGTGAGAGATCTTGAGGGTGTCCCATATCTGCTTGGCATTGTCCAAGCCGCTCACCTTATTGTACTCTTCCCTGCACAAAGATGCTAAGAGAACAGTAGTAGCTTGTGCATTTTTATGAATTTGTTCATTGATAAACATAGGGCTATCCGAGCTATCAAATTTCATTCCATTCTCTACAATCTCCCATATGCTTGGATGGAGAGAGAATAAATGACTACGCATTTTGTGACTCCAAAATCCGTAGTCCTCCCCATCAAAATGTGGAGGTTTACCAAGAGGAATGGAAAGCAAATGCGAATTCGAACTATGTGGAATACGAGAATAATCAAAAGAAAAGTTCGAATTAACCGGTTTTCTTCTCTCGTAGTCGTTGTGGTCCTCGTCCTTTTGGGAAGAAGTAGACTCGTCGCTGTCGTAGTAGACGATCTCCTTGATGCGCCTGGTCTTCTTCTTCTTCCCTTCCTTCCGTCTTTGGCCCGAGCCGGAGTCGGTAGGCTTATCGTCCTTCGGCTCGTTGACGAAGGATTCCTTCTCTTTGTCGTTGATCACTATACCCTTCCCCTTAGGATCCATCTCTTCGGGCGGTTAGTCCCTTTGTGAAGAGAACGGCTCCGATACCAATTGAGAGCACCTAGAGGGGGGGGGGGGTGAATAGGTGATCCTGTAAAAACTTCAAACTTAAGCCACAAAAACTTGTTAAGTGTTAGCACGATTATTGCCAAGTGGCTAAGGTGAAGTCTCAACAGTCTCAACAAAACACAGTATCACAAGAGAATCAAGCACAGAGTGACACAGTGGTTTTATCCCGTGGTTCGGCCAAGACCAACGCTTGCCTACTCCACGTTGTGGCGTCCCAACGGACGAGGGTTGCAATCAACCCCTCTCAAGCGGTCCAAAGACCCACTTGAATACCACGGTGTTTTGTTTTCCTTTCACTATCCCGTTTGCAAGGAATCTCCACAAATTGGAGTCTCTTGCCCTTACAAGTATATGATCACAAATGAAACACAGAGTAAGGGAGGGAAGCAACACACACAAATCCACAGCAAAAGCGCACACACACGGCCAAGAATCGAGCTCACAAGACTATCTCAGAGTTCTCACTTAGAACAGAGCTCGAATCACTTAGAAACACAAACGAATGCGCAGAGACTTAGTGTGGATGATCAAGAATGCTCAAAGGTTGCTTGTGTGTCTCCTCCATGCGCCTAGGGGCTCCTTTTATAGCCCCAAGGCAGCTAGGAGCCGTTGAGAGCAAATCCGGAAGGCCATCCTTGCCTTCTGTCGTCGGGGGCACCGGACAGTCCGGTGCACACCGGACACTGTCCGGTGCCCGATTTGTTTCCTTAAACGGCGAAGACGACCGTTGCAGACCGTTGGCAGATCTGGCGCTGTTGGCGCACCGGACATGTCCGGTGCACACCGGACAGTCCGGTGCCATCTTCCGACCGTTGGCTCGGCCACGTGTCCCGCGCGGATTGCGCGGCCGACCGTTGGCCCTGGCCGACCGTTGGCTCACCGGACAGTCCGGTGCACACCGGACAGTCCGGTGAATTTTAGCCGTACGCCGCCGGCCAATTTCCCGAGAGCGGCCAGTTCGAGTCGCGCCAGCCTGGCGCACCGGACACTGTCCGGTGCACACCGGACAGTCCGGTGCTCCAGACCGAGCTGGGTCTTGGCAGCACACAGCCAAGTCCCTTCTCCTTTTCTCTATTCTTCTTCTTTCTGTTTCTAACACTTAGACAAATATATTAGTACTTAAAACCAATGTACTAAGGCTTAGAAACATACCTTTACTTCATGATTTTCACCTTGTTCATCCATGTACATAAATTCACATTTAGGCCCTTGTGTTTGCACTCAATCACCAAAATACTTAGAAATGGCCCAAGGGCACATTTCCCTTTCAGTTGGTCACTTTATTGCTAATTGTCCCGATAATGATAGTGACCAGGATCAAAAAAAGAAGAGGGAAAAGAAGAAGACCTACAAGAAGGCTAAGGGCGAGGCACACCTTGGCAAGGAGTGGAACTCGAATTGTTCATCATCCGACTCCGACGACGAAGGACTCGCCGCCTCGGCCTTCAACAAATCGTCCCTTTTCCCCAACGAGCATCACGCATGCCTAATGGCAAAGGAGAAGAAGGTAAGTACTCGTAATAATACTACGTATGCTTCTTCAAGTGATGATGAATCTAGTGATGATGAAATAGACTATGCATGTTTATTCAAAGGATTAGATAGAACTAAAATTAATAAGATCAATGAGTTGATTGATGCTTTGAATGAGAAAAATAGACTTTTAGAAAAGCAAGAAGATCTTTTATATGAAGAGCATGATAAATTTGTAAGTGCACAAAATTCTCTTGCTTTAGAAGTTAAAAGAAATGAAATGCTTTCACATGAATTGTCTACATGCCATGAATCCATTTCTAGCTTAAAGAGTATCAATGATGACTTGAATGCTAAGTTAGAAATAGCTAATAAATTAACCTCTTGTGAAGAACATGTTATGATTTGCAATAGGTGTAAGGATGTTAATGTTGATGCTTGTAGTGAACACCTAGTTGCCATTTCTAAATTAAATGATGAAGTGACTAGTCTTAATGCTCAACTTAAGACTAGCAAAAATGAATTCGACAAATTAAAATTTGCAAGGGATGCCTACACGATTGGTAGACACCCATCAATTAAGGATGGGCTTGGCTTTAAGAGGGAAGCCAAGAACCTAACAAGTCATAAGGCTCCCATCTCCACCAAGGAGAAAGGGAAGGCCCCTATGGCTAATAGTGCTCAAAAGAATCATGCATTTCTTTATGATAGGAAATTTTCTAGAAATATTCATCATGATATGAGTTGTAATGCTTATGATTCAAATGCAATGTTTGCTTCAAGTTCTTCCTATGTGCATGGCAGAGATCTGCCTAGGAAAAATGTCATTCATCATATGCCTAGGAGAAATGTTGCTCAGGTTCCTAGGAAAATAGTTAATGAACCTTCTACAATTTATCATGCTTGCAATGCTTCCTTTGCAATTTGTAGAAAGGATAAGAAGGTGATTGCTAGGAAATTAGGGGCAAAATGCAAGGGAGATAAAACTTGCATTTGGGTCCCTAAGACCATTGTTACTAACCTGGTAGGACCCAACAAGAGTTGGGTACCTAAGACCCAAGCCTAAATTGCCTTGCAGGTTTATGCATCCGGGGGCTCAAGCTGGATTATCGACAACGGATGCACAAACCACATGACGGAGGAGAAGAAGATGTTCACCTCCTACATCAAGAACAAGGATTCCCAAGATTCAATCATATTCGGTGATGGGAACCAAGGCAAGGTTAAAGGACTAGGAAAAATAGCAATTTCATCCGAGCATTCCATTTCTAATGTGTTTTTAGTAGAATCGCTCGGATATAACCTGTTGTCTGTTAGTCAACTTTGTAATATGGGATATAATTGCTTATTCACAAATGTAGATGTGTCTGTCTTTAGAAGGAGTGATGGTTCATTAGCTTTTAAGGGTGTACTAGACGACAAACTCTATTTAGTTGATTTTGCAAAAGAGGAGGCCGGTCTAGATGCATGCTTAATTTCTAAGACTAGCATGGGCTGGCTGTGGCATCGCTGTCTAGCACATGTGGGGATGAAGAACCTTCACAAGCTTATAAAGGGAGAACGTGTGTTAGGTCTAACAAATGTAAATTTCGAAAAAGATAGACCTTGTGCAGCTTGTCAAGCAGGCAAACAGGTGGGAAGCTCTCATCATATCAAAAATGTGATGACCACGTCAAGACCTTTGGAGTTACTTCATATGGATCTCTTCGGTCCCGTCGCCTACCTAAGCATAGGAGGAAGTAAGTATGGTCTTGTTATAGTTGATGATTTTTCCTGCTTCACTTGGGTATTCTTTTTGCAGGATAAATCTGAAACCCAAGGGACCCTCAAGCGTTTCCTAAGGAGAGCTCAAAATGAGTTTGAGCTCAAGGTGAAGAAGATAAGGAGCGACAACGGGTCCGAGTTCAAGAACCTTCAAGTGGAGGAGTACCTTGAGGAGGAAGGAATCAAGCACGAGTTCTCCGCTCCCTACACACCACAACAAAATGGTGTGGTAGAGAGGAAGAACAGGATGCTCATCGACATGGCGAGGACGATGCTTGGAGAGTTCAAGACACCCGAGAGGTTTTGGTCGGAAGCCGTGAAAAAGGCTTGCCATGCCATAAACCGGGTCTACCTTCATCGCCTCCTCAAGAAGACTTCGTATGAGCTTCTAACCGGTAACAAACCCAATGTTTCATACTTTCGTGTATTTGGGAGTAAATGCTACATTCTAGTGAAGAAAGGTAGGAATTCTAAATTTGCTCCCAAAGCTGTAGAAGGGCTTTTGTTAGGTTATGACTCAAATACAAAGGCGTACAGGGTCTTCAACAAATCATCGGGTTTGGTTGAAGTCTCTAGCGATGTTGTATTTGATGAGACTAATGGCTCTCCAAGAGAGCAAGTTGTTGATCTTGATGATGTAGATGAAGAAGACGTTCCAACGGCCGCAATACGCACCATGGCGATTGGAGATGTGCGACCACAGGAACACCAAGAGCAAGATCAACCTTATTCCTCAACAATGGTGCAACCCCCAACTCAAGATGATGAACAGGTTCATCAAGAAGAGGCATGTGATCAAGGGGAGCACAAGATGATCACGTTATGGAGGAAGAAGCACCTCAAGCCCCTCTGACTCAAGTTCGAGCGACGATTCAAAGGAATCATCCCGTCGATCAGATATTGGGTGATATAAGCAACGGAGTAACTACTCGCTCTAGATTAGTTAATTTTTGTGAGCATTACTCTTTTGTCTCTTCTATTGAGCCTTTCAGGGTAGAAGAGGCCTTGCTAGACCCGGACTGGGTGTTGGCCATGCAGGAGGAGCTCAACAATTTCAAAAGAAATGAAGTTTGGACACTGGTGCCACGTCCCAAGCAAAACGTTGTGGGAACCAAGTGGGTGTTCCGCAACAAACAAGACGAGCACGGAGTAGTGACAAGGAACAAGGCTAGACTTGTGGCAAAAGGTTATGCCCAAGTCGCAGGTTTGGACTTTGAGGAGACTTTTGCTCCTGTGGCTAGGCTAGAGTCAATTCGCATATTGTTAGCCTATTGCGCTCACCATTCTTTCAGGTTGTTCCAAATGGACGTGAAGAGCGCTTTCCTCAACGGGCCAATCAAGGAGGAGGTGTACGTGGAGCAACCCCCTGGATTTGAGGATGAACGGTACCCCGACCACGTGTGTAAGCTTTCTAAGGCGCTCTATGGACTTAAGCAAGCCCCAAGAGCATGGTATGAATGCCTTAGAGACTTTTTAATTGCTAATGCTTTCAAGGTTGGGAAAGCCGATCCAACTCTTTTTACTAAGACATGTGATGGTGACCTATTTGTGTGCCAAATTTATGTCGATGACATAATATTTGGTTCTACTAACCAAAAGTTTTGTGAAGAGTTTAGCAGGGTGATGACTCAAAAGTTCGAAATGTCGATGATGGGCGAGTTGAAATACTTCCTTGGGTTCCAAGTGAAGCAACTCAAGGACGGCACTTTCATCTCTCAAACGAAGTACACACAAGACTTGATCAAGCGGTTTGGGATGAAGGACGCCAAACCCGCAAAGACTCCAATGGGAACTGACGGACACGTCGACCTCAACAAAGGAGGTAAGTCCGTTGATCAAAAAGCATACCAGTCTATGATAGGTTCCTTGCTTTACTTATGTGCTAGTAGACCGGATATTATGCTTAGTGTATGCATGTGTGCTAGATTTCAATCCGATCCAAGGGAATGTCACCTAGTGGCCGTGAAGCGAATTCTTAGATATTTAGTTGCTACGCCTTGCTTCGGGATCTGGTATCCAAAGGGGTCTACCTTTGACCTGATTGGATATTCAGACTCCGATTATGCTGGATGTAAGGTTGATAGGAAGAGTACATCAGGGACGTGCCAATTCTTAGGAAGGTCCCTGGTGTCCTGGAGTTCTAAGAAACAAACTTCTGTTGCCCTATCCACCGCTGAGGCCAAGTATGTTGCCGCAGGACAGTGTTGCGCGCAACAACTTTGGATGAGGCAAACCCTCCGGGACTTTGGCCACAATCTGAGCAAAGTCCCACTCCTATGTGATAATGAGAGTGCTATCCGCATGGCGGATAATCCTGTTGAACACAGCCGCACAAAGCACATAGACATCAGACATCACTTTTTGAGAGACCACCAGCAAAAGGGAGATATCGAAGTGTTTTATGTTAGCACCGAGAACCAGCTAGCCGATATCTTTACCAAGCCTCTAGATGAGAAGACCTTTTGCGGGCCGCGTAGTGAGCTAAATGTCTTAGATTCGTGGAACTTGGATTGATTTATAGCATACATGTGTTTTATGCCTTGATCATGTTCCTTATGCATTTTGTTTATTTATGGTGCTCAAGTTGTACAAGCACTCCCCGGACCTCACAAGTCCATTTGCAAGTGATGCACATATTTAGGGGGAGATGTGCTACAACTTGACTCTTTGGGACTAACCATGTGCTTGAGTGTTCTTAAATTAGTCTCAAAGGTGGATTGAAAGGGAACGGTGGACTTGGACCATAAAAGACTTCCACTGCACTCCGATAAGAGGGTAACTTACTCCAAGTTCATCTCCATGTCTCTCATTGCCTTTTGCTCTTAATTGACAATTTTGGTGAGGCAATGGGGTTTAAGGGCCAAAAATGATCCCGTTTTGGTGCTTGATGCCAAAGGGGGAGAAAGTAAGGGCCAAAGCAACAAATGGATCAGCTACCACTTGAGAATTTTGAAAATAGCAGAGTTAGGACTTTTTGATTTGTCAAAAGTCTAAATGTCTCTTGTTGGGGTCGTGCTTCGGTGCGCCGAAGGTCTCACACGAAGAAGCAGCTTCGGCTGAAGTCGTCTCCAAGAGATGGCCGAAGGTCCCTTTTCATGGAGCTTCGGCGTTTTAAACCGACATAGAGATAGAATGACCTTTTTATACATATAGGTCTGAGTCAATGCTATAAACTTTCGCAAGGGGCATAATTGTAATTTGTCACAGGCTGCGACCTGTGCCTATAAATAGATGAACAGTACCTCTGTACTATTCACGGGAATCTGTCATTTGCTTTCGCATCACGCTTGTACTTTTGCCTTCCGCAGGACCGAAGGTACATTTGTAATTCAAAGTCATTTATATTCATTAATACAAGTAGAGATAATTCTATGACAATATTTAAATGTTTATTTCATATTCTATAATTTATGTGAACGCATCATTCTTCGTTGTTATGCTTACGAAGGTATGTCCTTCGTAACCTTCGTCCGAGATGCTTTATATCCTGAAGGGATATATCGTTATGGAGGACGAAGGATCTTAACACTTAACATTTCTTGTGTTGCCTTGTTCTTAATTCTTAGCATTTGAGAACAAGTCCCCAACATTGGCGCCCACCTCCGGTCAACTCACTTCCACCTTTCTGAGCTGATGGCTTCGTTCAACACTCAAGCTGGAGCTGCTTCGGCTTCGAAGCTGGTGCTCCCGATAACAGGCGGTTCTTGCTCAGAGCCAGCTAACAAAAAGCAGAAGAAGGAGGCTCAGAGAAGGGTGCAGCATGTTGGAGTGCAGGGACCCTTCATTAAGTCAAAATGGTCTCACATTCCAATTACTTTCTCTCAGGAAGATCTTCAGCTCAAGGACTATCCTCACAATGATGCTATGGTCATTTCTTGTGTGATCAAAGGGTTTCTGGTTCACAATGTCCTAGTTGACACAGGCAGTGCAGCTGACATTATATTTGCCAAAGCCTTCAGACAGATGCAAGAGCCTGAAGACAAGATTCATGATGCTACGCACCCTCTTTGTGGCTTCGGAGGGCGGCAGATTGTGGCACTCGGGAAGATTACCATGCCGGTAACCTTCGGATTTGTTAATAACACAAGGACTGAGCAAATTGTGTTTGATATTGTTGACATGGAATACCCCTACAACGCCATCATTGGTCGTGGTACCCTAAATGCTTTTGAAGCAATTCTTCACCCAGCTTATCTCTGCATGAAGATACCTTCGGACCAAGGGCCTATTGCTATTCATGGGAGTCAGGAAGCTGCCAGAAGGGCCGAAGGAAGCTGGACTGATTCCAAGGCAATCCATAATATAGATGGAGTTGAAGCTTGTGAACAGTATAAGTTCAGGAGGGAAAAAGCAGCTTCGGCTGATCAGCCGAAGCCCATGCTGCTGTGTGAAGATATAGCAGAGCAGAAGGTGCTATTGGGCTCGCAATTATCTGAAGATCAAGAGAAAACCTTGATAAGGTTTTTATTCAACAATAAAGATGTTTTTGCATGGTCAGCCAATGATCTTTGTGGAGTGAGTCGGGATGTTATTGAACATTCGCTCAATGTTGACCCATCCTTCAGACCCCGCAAGCAGAGGCTTCGGAAAATGTCTGATGACAAGGCCGAAGGGGCTCGCAACGAAGTAAAAAGACTCCTAAGTGCAGGAGTTATCAGAGAAGTGAAGTATCCAGAATGGCTAGCTAACACTGTTATGGTGAAGAAGGCCAATGGAAAGTGGAGAATGTGTATTGATTTCACAGATCTCAACAAGGCTTGTCCGAAGGATGAGTTCCCGCTGCCACGGATAGACTCTTTAGTTGATGCAGCAGCTTCTTCGGAACTCATGAGTCTCCTGGATTGTTACTCAGGCTATCATCAAATCTGGATGAAAAAGGAGGATGAGCCGAAGACTAGTTTCATAACCCCAAGTGGTACATATTGCTATCTTCGGATGCCTGAGGGGCTTAAGAATGCAGGAGGGAGTTTCAGCAGGATGACTGCGAAGGTTCTCCAATCTCAGATAGGCAGAAATGTGTTGACCTATGTTGATGACATTATTGTAAAAAGCACGAAGCAAGAAGACCATATTGCTGATCTGCAGGAGACCTTCGCCAGCTTCAGACAAGCTGGTCTGAAGCTGAATCCAGAAAAATGTGTCTTCGGAGTAAAGAAGGGTAAGTTCCTTGGATGCTTGGTTTCAACAAAGGGAATTGAAGCTAATCCAAACAAAATCGAAGCTATACTTCGAATGGAGCCACCAACCACAAGAAAGGGGGCCCAAAGATTGACAGGAAGACTGGCATCTCTTAACAGATTTATATCCAGATCAGCGGAAAGAAATCTACCCTTCTTCGAGGTGCTAAAATCAGCTGAAGTCTTTCAATGGGGCCCAGCTCAACAAAAAGCTTTCGAAGAACTCAAGCAATACCTGATAGATCTAACAACATTAACTCCACCAGTGCCAGGGGCTCCTCTGTTGTTGTATGTGGCAGCTTCGCACTCAGCAGTAAGTGCGGCACTTGTGCAGGAGAAGTTTGATGGACAAATCAAGAAGCAGGTCCCAGTATATTTTGTATCTGAAGTCCTTAGTGTCTCAAAGAAAAATTATACAGAACTGGAGAAGGTGTTGTATGCCGTTCTAATGGCATCCAGGAAGCTTCGGCATTATTTTCAGGCATATAATATTATTGTTCCTTCTTCGCAGCCGTTGAAAGATATCATGAGAAATAAAGAAGCTACTGGCCGAATTGGAAAATGGGCTGCGGAGCTTAATGAATTTTACATTGATTATGTGCACAGATCCTCGATCCAATCTCAAGCATTGGCAGATTTTATTGCCGACTGGATGCCAGGGGCTCAGGGCGAAGAAGCGAATAAAGATGCCGAAGCATGGACAGTGTTTTGTGATGGCTCCTGGGGAACCTTCGGAGCAGGAGCAGCTGCTGTTTTGGTTTCACCGTCCAAGGTTAAAACTTGCTACGCAGCAAGACTGGATTTCAGCTGCACAAATAATATTGCTGAGTACGAAGCCTTGCTCCTGGGTCTTCGGAAACTAAAGGCGATGGGGATCAGGAGGGCGATCCTTAAAACTGATTCTCAGATTGTTTCGGGTCATATTGACAAAAGTTGCAAGGCTAAAGACCCGAAGCTTGAAAAATACCTAGACACAGTCCGAAGGATCGAAGCTTCCTTCGAAGGATTCTCTGTTAAGAATATCCCTCGAGGGCAAAATGAACATGCTGATTTGTTAGCCAGGTCTGCAGCACAGGGGCTGCCGCTACCTTCGGATGTATTCTTTGAAACAATAAAGGCACCTTCGGTGGAGTTACTTGAAAGAGCAGTTCTTACTATTTCCCCTGTGTACAGTGAAGATTGGAGAACTGAAATAATTTCTTACCTTCAGGGCAACTTCCTATCAGATGACGAAGCTTATAATAAAAGAATAGAGGCAAGAGCTCGTCCGTATATCATTATAGAAGGGGAGTTATATAAGCATGGAGTTTGTGCCCCGTTGCTCAAGTGCTTGTCTAGAGCCGAAGGTATAGAGTTGATGAAGGAGATACATGCAGGCCTTTGTGGATCCCACATCGGATCCAGGCCGTTACTTGGAAAAGTGTTCCGTCAAGGATTTTATTGGCCGAAGGCAGCTTCGGATGCAGCTGAGTTAGTTCGAAAGTGCGAAGGTTGTCAGAAATGTGCAAGAGATCAAAAACAACCTTCGTCTTTGACACAGCTAATACAACCCATCTGGCCATTGCAAAGGTGGGGCCTCGATCTGCTGGGCCCATTACCACCGGCTCAGGGCAATCTGAAATATGTTGTAGTTGCTGTGGAATATTTTTCCAAGTGGATTGAGGCGAAGCCATTAGCTACAATAACTTCGGCCACTGTCCAAAAATTTTTCTGGCAGAATATTGTCTGTCGCTTCGGAGTGCCGAAGGCTATAACTGTAGATAATGGAACACAATTTGACTCCGAAGAATTCAGAAATTTTTGTGATCAAATTGGCACGAAGATCCACTTTGCGTCAGTCAGGCACCCGGAGTCAAATGGGCTTGTTGAAAGGGCCAACGGCATCATAATGACAGGAATAATGAAGCTAATCTTCAATCAACCAAGGGGAAAGTGGCCAGATCAGCTTACCAAAGTGGTATGGAGCCATAACACAACAGCATCAAGATCTACAGGCTTTACCCCATTTAAGTTGTTATTTGGTGACGAAGCAATAACCCCGGAAGAGGCCAAAGCTGGATCAATAAGAGTGGTAGCTTCGGCAGAATCAGGTCCCGAAGATACTTGTCTCGTGGAAAAAGATGCCTTAGAAGGGATCAGGCTCCAGGCCGTGGAGAATATCAATAAGTACCAGGCTGAAACAGTTAAATGGCGAGATAGAAAGGTCCGGCTAAAAAATATTGAGCCAGGACACTTGGTGCTTCGGAGAGTGGCCAATCCGGATACAGTGGGCAAATTGCAACTGAAATGGGAAGGGCCTTTCTTAGTAGCATCTTCGTCAAGGCCTGGTTCGTACAGACTGAAGGACATGGATGGCAATGAAATTCCAAGATCTTGGAATGCGGATGAGCTTCGGCGGTTTTATGTATAACTCGATGTAATTTTGACTTTTCTTTTCTTTTTCATGGCACCCTTTTCCTTTCTAAAGGGGGAGAAAGGTTTTTAATGGGGCCTTCACATGTAATTTTTCTTTTTAGTTTTATAAGAGCAAAATCCCCCAAAGATGTACATGTAAAAGCTGAGAGCGCACCATCGAGTGCCGAAACTGAAAAAGAAAAAAAGCTCCGAAGACGTCCCTAAGGGGATGCAGAGCTTACAGCGAAAAGTCAACGCTGATTCCGCCGAAAGTAAAAGGCGAAGAAGCTCCAAAGACGTTCCCAAGGGAATGCAGAGCTTATACCGTCTAAGTAAAAGACGAAGAAGCTCCAAAGACGTCCCTAAGGGGATGCAGAGCTTACAGCGAAAAGTCAACGCTGATGTTGCCTAAGTAAGAGGCGAAGAAGCTCCAAAGTCGTTCCTAAGGGAATGCAGAGCTAATGTGTGGTTGTTTCCAAGTAATGGCTGACAATATGGCTTCGGACATATGCTTCGGACATTCATTCGTGCATTACATCATAACATTCGCATGCATAAGCATTCATTCATAGCATTTGTGTTCCCAAGTGGCTGCTTCGGCAAAAAAGCTTCGGAGAAGTGCCTTTTTATGACTTGTTACGCTATGTTGTGTGCAAAAGTGAAAAGTTCCGTTGCTTTGGCACAAAGAAAAGTTTCAGTATAAGGGAGAACTGGATTTTTATGAATCGTTGTGTAAAAGAGAAAGTAGTTTTTAATGTTTTGTACAGAAAAGCTTCGGCAGAAAGGAGAAGTAGTCTTTTATGTTTTGTCATGTACAAAAAAGCAAAGCTTCGGCAAAAAGAGGAAGCGACCTTTTAGGCTTCGTTGTGTACGAAAAGAAGGGAAGGTGTTTTTTCGCCTTCAGCTCAAAATACTGATTTCGTCCACAACAAAGCGCCTCAAGCAAAGGGTAAGAATATATTACAAGGTATGTACAAAGTTCCTTGAAGATAGTCTAGTTGTGTTTACAAGAATTGTTACAAAAATATCCTGAGTTTTTCTACAGTACACTTCTACTGATCTTCATTAAGTTTCAGCTTCGACGACATAATTTAGGCATCATCTTCACCTTCGTCATCCTACATAAATTAAGAGTTTATGAGCAAAAATCAAGAGCAAAGGAAAAGGTAACTCCGAAGTATCATTTCTTACTGGTTCAAGATGACTTCGTGCTTCGTCTCCAGCTTTCTCCCGCCCGCCTTTTGTCCATATCATTTTTATAAATCTATTGGAGATGCTTCGGGCGAGGTCAGGCATATCATCCAGGATTGATGGAGATAAGGTGAAGTTGGGCCTGTTGACAATTTTTCCGTGTTCGCAGCCGGCCTTCAGAAATGCAGCAGCGGTCCCTCGAGAAGCCACCCAGGCACAGAAGTCACCATGCCCAGCTATGACTTCGTCGAGCTCGTCAATCTCCCCCTCAATGTGTTCAAAGGTTTTCGGTAGATCTTCAGCTGAGGGGGTAAATTTTTCGCTGCTAGCTCCAACCGAGTAAAAAATCTTTCTTAATCGTTGAATGCACTTGTTGCTAAATTCCAGGCATTTTTCTTGAAGATTTGTCAGTAGTTTTCTCAAATCTGAATTCTGCTGAGCTTCGGCTTCAAGTTTTTCATTGAGATCTTGTTTTTCTCGTTCGAACTGCTCGGACTGGCGGAGAAGCTTCGAGTTTAGTTCTGATATTTTTGCTTCAGCTTCCGCCAGTAAGCCTTCGGCTGCCTGGAGCTCAAAGTTCTTTTTCTCAAAAGCATCTGATTGCTCCTTTATTTTGTTCTCCAAATTTTCAATTATAGCTTCGTGCTTCTTATCTTCTAGATCTTGCTGCATCCTCAAAGCTTTGCTTAGAAGCATGCTCTACAAATAAACAACCTTCGTTAAAGAATATTGCCATTATTAAAAAACAATAGAAGTTAGGGAGAAGGATGTTTACCTTGAAATTTGAATAAAATAAGCTGCCGACGATATGTTGTCGTCGATAGCGGCTGATGTCTGTCTCTAGCTTCGGAAAACCGATACTCTTTGATAGAGTACCGATGACCTTAGCTCCAGCTGAGTCCCGGATGCAGCCCAGTTGTTCGTCATCAATGCCCCCAAATAGGAGGGCACCTGACTTGTAGCCGCAAGACTTGGCGTAGTCTTTAAGTTCTTCTATTTCGTCCTTCGTCAGTTTTTGCCCAACTAAGTTCTGGAAAGAGTAGGCTTCGTCGTCCGAAGGGTCTTCGGCTATTTCTTTTCCTTTCTCAGGCACTGTGGCCATGGTTTTTTCAGTAGTCGCACCAGCTTCTTCCGCAGCCATGTCTTCCAAAATCTTGTTGATATTCTCAATCGTGGATTTTAAGTTTGTATCTTCGGCTGTAGCGGCTTCGGTAGCCGCGACCCCCGAAGCTACGCCCTCGACGATTGCTGTATCTTCGGCAGCTGCCGATTTTTGGATTGACGCCCTTGGCGGCGTCTTATCGATAACTTCAGTTACCGCAATGATTCTTTGCCGCTTGGGTTTGCTTGTCTTCGTCTGATCCGGCTCGTCCACCTTTCGAAAAAGCTTCGTCAGTTGGAGCCCTAGTGGACTTAGCTTCGTGGGCATGGGTTCAGTCATTACCTTTAAAATTTCATCCACGTCGCTGGTAGAAGGCGGTGTGGGGGACCCCTCTTCTTCGGGAGATTGGCGCTTCGGAGTGGATATTGTTCTTTTCTTGATAATTTTCTTTTTCTTTGCTGGTCCTTCTTCACCTCTGATCAGAGTTTCGGTTTCAGCCACTCTTTTTCTTTTGTGGCCTTCGGCACCCTTATTCAACTGCTCATAGTCTGGATACTCGAGGCCCAGGGCATCGAATACTCGGTTCAGCCTTCGCTTCGGTCGGGTGCCGAAGGCTGCTGTCATTAATTGATCCTCCTTTTTGGAGTAATTCCCCAAGATTTCATTGCACATTGTCTCAACTGTGTCTAACCACTCTTTGCAGGGTTTCTTAAAGTACTTCTTGAATTTAAAGTGATAAGGCAGACGAACTAGCTCCCCCTCCTTCTTCTCTCCCTCCAGCTTCGGCATTTCCCACTCTTTTAGAGTAGGGAAAACCCTGAATGCCAAGAATTCCTGAACTAGATCCCTGGTGCCAATATTTTTTGAGATAATTTCAAATTCACCCAGAGCAGCCCAGGTGGGACCCTTTAAATCACCGATGCGGCAGCGTGGCCTCGTCTCTCCGAAGATCAATTCCAGAGGGCTTTGTACCAATTTTTCTCTGTCTTCGTCAACTTTTACGTAGAACCACTCAGACTTCCAGCCTGCTGGCCATTTGCTTCGGTAGCTGATGACAGGACACTTTGTTGTCTTCCGGTAGGCAAAATTGTAACAGCCGAAATTATCGTGTAGTCCGTCTGTTCTGGCCTTTGTTTGGTAATGTAATTCGTGGGCTCGGCAGAAGCTGTCGGCAAACGGTTCCACAGCTTGGCTTCGGAGGGCCCAGATATAAACATTGAGTCTAACGATGGCGTTAGGAGTCAATTGGTGAAAATAAATGCCAAATTTTTGCAACACATCTCCAATAATTCCATGGAGAGGAAATCTCAGCCCAGCTTTTAAAAAGCTTTTGAAAATTACAATCTCATCCTTCTCTGGCTTCGGGGTAGACTCCTCTCCCCCGAAGCGAAGTAGCTTCTTCTGATCTTCATTGAAAAAACCTGCTTTTACCATCTTCGCAAGGTCAGCTTTTGAAACAGTTGATTTTCCAAAATCCAGGTGACTGGGCTTGCTGGGTGTAGCAATGTCGTAGTCATCTTCGGAGTCAGTCCCATCAATGTTTTCTTCTTCGGCTGTTGTCGGGTGTGCTTCGGCACCAGGCCCCTCTTCCGCAATCACTAGACCGGAGCGCTGCATCGCTTCGGAGATGGGCACAGTGCCTGAACTTTCGGCTTCGTCTCCCTCACGAACAACTTTGGCAGTAGATCGCACTCTCGCCATTTGATTCTGAGTTTGGGGAAGTCAGAAACCTTTTCTTTTTTCTTTTTTCCCGAAGCTCTTCTTTCTGACGAAGCAAGCGTCGAGACGGACCTTCGTTTGATTTTGGGATTTAAGCTTCGGCTATGATGGAAAATTTCGGCAGCAAAACAGTGCAAATAGCAATGAATGCTGTGGTAACTTCACACCTACCTGCTTGTTTATATAGTACTGCAGGTAAGAAGGCGAAGCGGCGGAATTGTTACACCAGGCGCGCCGTAACTTGTACCCGCTGCGCAGTGGACCGCAAGGATCAAACAGTAACTCTGCAAGGTGGGACCGACACGCGCTCGGAAGTCGGATCGTTTCTCCGCAACGAGCTCAGGGAAGGTGTTTTTTGGACCTTCGGCTTCCCGAAGCTGAAGAGGCTTTTTTCACGGGTCAAGCTCGTTACGAAGAACGATCTAGCACCGCGAAAGGGGCTACTGTTGGGGTCGTGCTTCGGTGCGCCGAAGGTCTCACACGAAGAAGCAGCTTCGGCTGAAGTCGTCTCCAAGAGATGGCCGAAGGTCCCTTTTCATGGAGCTTCGGCGTTTTAAACCGACATAGAGATAGAATGACCTTTTTATACATATAGGTCTGAGTCAATGCTATAAACTTTCGCAAGGGGCATAATTGTAATTTGTCACAGGCTGCGACCTGTGCCTATAAATAGATGAACAGTACCTCTGTACTATTCACGGGAATCTGTCATTTGCTTTCGCATCACGCTTGTACTTTTGCCTTCCGCAGGACCGAAGGTACATTTGTAATTCAAAGTCATTTATATTCATTAATACAAGTAGAGATAATTCTATGACAATATTTAAATGTTTATTTCATATTCTATAATTTATGTGAACGCATCATTCTTCGTTGTTATGCTTACGAAGGTATGTCCTTCGTAACCTTCGTCCGAGATGCTTTATATCCTGAAGGGATATATCGTTATGGAGGACGAAGGATCTTAACACTTAACATTTCTTGTGTTGCCTTGTTCTTAATTCTTAGCATTTGAGAACAAGTCCCCAACATCTCTTTTTGTCAAAAGTTGGTCTCTTGTGGGGAGAATGTTTGATTATGGGAAATAGGGGGAGTTTTTGAATCAGTGATCAATTTCTCTTGGAATACCCTTCTCTATGCCTCAACAAGTGAATTTGACTTAGAGATAGGAAATTAAGTTTGATTTGCAAAAACAAACCAAGTGGTGGCAAAGAATGATCCAAATATGCCAAATTTGAATCAAAACAAATTTGTGTTCTCATTTTCATTGATGTTGCACTTCTTTTAGTTGCTTTTTGTTGTGTTGGCATAAATCACCAAAAAGGGGGAGATTGAAAGGGAAATGTGCCCTTGGGCCATTTCTATAAGATTTTGGTGATTAAGTGACCAACACACATTAAGGGAATGAGTATATGCCAAAGGGTGGACAAAGTTCTAATCAATACAAAGGTATGATTCTAGACTTAGTACATTGGTTTTTGTGTACTAATATATTTGTCAAAGTGCTAGAATCAGAGAAAAGACAATTGGAAAAGGCTTGGCTCGAGCAGCCAAGACTCTGCTCAGTCTGGGTGCACCGGACTGTCCGGTGGTGCACCGGACAGTGTCCAGTGCGCCAGGCTGGCTCTGGTGAAAAGGCTGCCCTCGGGAAATCGTCGGCGGCGTACGGCTAAAATTCACTGGACTGTCCGGTGTACACCGGACTATCCGGTGAGCCAACGGTCGGCCGCGCAATCCGCGCATGACGCGTGGCCTGGCCAACGGTCTGAAGGGGGCACCGGACAGTGTCCGGTGCGCCAACGGCTCCAAACCTTCAACGGTCGGCTGCGCCAGAACAGGAAAGAAATCCGCACCGGACAGTGTCCGGTGGTGCACCGGACTGTCTGGTGCGCCAATCGACAGAAGGCAAGGATTGCCTTCCTGGAATGCTCTCAACGGCTCCTAGCTGCCTTGGGGCTATAAAAGGGACCCCTAGGCGCATGGAGGAATACACCAAGCACACTTTGAGCATTCTTGATCATTCACACTTCGTTCTTGCGCACTCGTTTAACATTCTTAGTGATTTGAGCTCCGTTCTTGTGAGAACTTTGAGATATTCATTTGAGCTCAAGTCTTGGCTGTGTGTGTGTGCGTATTGCTGTGGACTTGTGTGTGTTGCTCATCCCATCCTTACTTCCATGTTCATTTGTGATCATCTTTTGTAAGGGTGAGAGACTCCAAGTTGTGGAGATTCCTCGCAAACGGGATATAGTGAAAGGAAGAGAAATACCGTGGTATTCAAGTGGGTCTTCGGACCACTTGAAAGGGGTTGAGTGCAACCCTCGTCCGTTGGGACGCCACAACGTGGAGTAGGCAAGTGTTGGACTTGGCCGAATCACGGGATAAACCACTGTGCCTCTCTGTGTTGATCTTTTTGTGGTTATTGTGTTTCGCAAGAACTCCTCTATAGCCACTTGGCTTTATTGCTCTAACACCTAATCAAGTTTGTGGCATTAAGTCTCAAGTTTTTACAGGATCACCTATTCACCCCCCCTCTAGGTGCTCTCAGGGGTGAATAGGGCGAATCTGAAATTTATAAACTTAAGCACAACTACAAGTCGGGTTAGCGTTAGAAATAATAACGAGTCCGGGAGAGAGGGTGCAAAACAAATCGTGAGTGAATAAAGAGCGAGACACGATGATTTGTTTTACTGAGGTTCGGTTCTTGCAAACCTACTCCCCGTTGAGGTGGTCACAAAGACCGGGTCTCTTTCAACCCTTTCCCTCTCTCAAACGGTCACTTAGACCTAGTGAGCTTCTCTTCTCAATCAAACGGAACACAAAGTTCCCGCAAGGACCACCACACAATTGGTGTCTCTTGCCTTGGTTACAATTGAGTTTGATCACAAGAAGAATGAGAAAGAAAAGAAGCGATCCAAGCGCAAGAGCTCAAATGAACACAACAAATCTCTCTCTCTAATCACTAAAGCTTTATGTGGAGTTGGGAGAGGATTTGATCTCTTTGGTGTGTCTTGTAATGAATGCTATAACTCTTGTAAGGTGTAGAAGTGTAGAAACTTGGATGCCATTGAATGTGGGGTGGTTGGGGTATTTATAGCCCCAACCACCAAAAATGGCCGTTGGAAGTGTGCTGTCGCATGGCGCACCGGACAGTCCGGTGCGCCACCGGACACTGTCCGGTGCGCCAGCCACGTCAGCAGACCGTTGGGGTTCGACCGGTGGAGCTCTGAGTTGTGGGGCCTTTGGGCTGTCCGGTGGTGCACCGGACAGGTCCTGTAGACTGTCCGGTGCGCCAACTGCGCGTGCTCTGACTCTAGCGCGCACTGTAGCGCATTGAATGCGGTTGCAGTCGACCGTTGCGCGCGAAGTAGCCGTTGCTCCGCTGGCACACCGGACAGTCCGGTGTGCACCAGACACTGTCCGGTGACTCACCAGACAGTCCGGTGAATTATAGTGGAGCGCCCTCTGATTTTCCTGAAGGTAGCGAGTTCAGCGTCGAGTGCCCTGGTGCACCGGACACTGTCCGGTGGTGCACCGAACACTGTCCGGTGGCACACCGGACAGTCCGGTGCGCCAGACCAGGGTGTCTTTGGGTTGTCTTTTGCTCTCTTTGTTTGAACCCTTTCTTGGTCTTTTTATTGGCTTATTGTGAACCTTTGGCACCTGTAGATCTTAGAGACTAGAGCAAACTAGTTAGTCTAATTATTTGTGTTGAGCAATTCAACCACCAAAATCAATTAGGAAATAGGTGTAAGCCTAATTCCCTTTCAATCTCCCCCTTTTTGGTGATTGATGCCAACACAAACCAAAGCAAGTATAGAAGTGCATGATTGAATTAGTTTGCATAATTGTAAGTGCAAAGGTTACTTAGAATTGAGCCAATATAAATTCTCATAAGATATGCATGGATTGTTTCTTTATATTTTTAACATTTTGGACCACGCTTGCCCCACATGTTTTGTTTTTGCAAATTCTTTTGTAAATTCTTTTCAAAGTCCTTTTGCAAATAGTCAAAGGTAAATGAATGAGATTTTGAGAAGCATTTACAAGATTTGAAATTTTCTCCCCCTGTTTGAAATGCTTTTCCTTTGACTAAAACAAACCCCCCCTTAATAAAATCCTCCTCTTAGTGTTCAAGAGGGTTTTAAGATACATTTTTGAAATTACTACTTTCTTTCCCTTTTTGAACATAATAAGATACCGATTTGAAAAACTCTTTAAAATAAGGTGGTGGTGCGGTCCTTTTGCTTTGGGCTAATACTTTCTCCCCCTTTGGCATAAATCGCCAAAAACAGATACTTTGAGTGAAATATAAGCCCTTTCAAATAACTTTCTCCTCCTTTGGCAAAGAAAATATGAGTGAAGATTATACCAAAGTTGGAGAGTTGCTCGGAGCGACGGCGAAGGACGAGTTATGGAGTGGAGTGGAAGCCTTTTTCTTCGCCGAAGACTCCAATTCCCTTTCAATACACCTATGACTTGGTTTGAAATATACTTAAAAACACATTAGTCATAGCATATAAAAGAGACATGATCAAAGGTATATTCATGAGCTATGTGTGCAAAACATTAAAAGAAATTCCTAGAATCAAGAATATTTAGCTCATGCCTAAGTTTGTTAAAAGTTTGTTCATCTAGTGGCTTGGTAAAGATATCGGCTAATTGTTCCTTAGTGTTAATATATCCAATCTCGATATCTCCCTTTTGTTGGTGATCCCTTAAGAAATGATACTGAATGACTATGTGTTTAGTGCGGCTATGCTCAATGGGATTATCCGCCATGCAGATTGCACTCTCATTATCACATAGAAGAGGAACTTTGGTTAATTTTTAACCATAGTCCCTAAGGGTTTGCCTCATCCAAAGCAATTGCGCGCAACAATGGCCTGCAGCAATATACTCGGCTTCGGCGGTAGAAAGAGCTACGAAATTTTGCTTCTTTGAAGCCCAAGACACCAGAGATCTTCCCAAGAACTGGCAAGTCCCCGATGTGCTCTTTCTATTAATTTTACACCCCGCCCAATCGGCATCCGAATAACCAATTAAATCAAATGTGGATCCCCTAGGGTACCAAAGCCCAAACTTAGGAGTATAAACTAAATATCTCAAGATTCGTTTTACGGCCGTAAGGTGAGCTTCCTTAGGGTCGGCTTGGAATCTTGCACACATGCATACGGAAAGCATTATGTCCGGTCGAGATGCACTTAAATAGAGTAAAGAACCTATCATCGACCGGTATACCTTTTGATCGACGGATTTACCTCCCGTGTCGAGGTCGAGATGCCCATTGGTTCCCATGGGTGTCTTGATGGGCTTGGCATCCTTCATCCCAAACTTGTTTAAAATATCTTGAATATACTTTGTTTGGCTAATGAAGGTGCCCTCTTGGAGTTTCTTCACTTGAAATCCCAAGAAGTACTTCAACTCCCCCATCATAGACATCTCAAATTTTTGTGTCATGATCCTACTAAATTCTTTACATGTAGATTCGTTAGTAGACCCAAATATGATATCATCAACATAAATTTGGCATACAAACAAATCATTGTCAAGAGTTTTGGTAAATAAAGTAGGATCGGCCTTTCCGACTTTGAAGCCATTAGTGATAAGAAAATCTCTTAGGCATTCATACCATGCTCTTGGGGCTTGCTTGAGCCCATAAAGCGCCTTAGAGAGTTTGTAAACATGGTTAGGGTACTCACTATCTTCAAAGCTGGGAGGTTGCTCAACATAGACCTCTTCCTTGATTGGTCCATTGAGGAAGGCACTTTTCACGTCCATTTGATAAAGCTTGAAGCCATGGTAAGTAGCATAGGCAAGTAAAATGCGAATTGATTCTAGCCTAGCTACGGGTGCATAGGTTTCACCAAAATCCAAACCTTCGACTTGTGAATACCCCTTGGCCACAAGTCGGGCTTTGTTCCTTGTCACCACACCATGCTCGTCTTGCTTGTTGCGGAAGACCCACTTGGTTCCTACAACATTTTGATTAGGACGTGGAACTAAATGCCATACCTCATTCTTAGTGAAGTTGTTGAGCTCCTCTTGCATCGCCACCACCCAATCCGAATCTTGTAGTGCTTCCTCTACCCTGTGTGGCTCAATATAGGAAACAAAAGAGTAATGTTCACAAAAATGAGCAACCCGAGATCGAGTAGTTACCCCCTTTTGAATATCGCCGAGGATGGTGTTCACGGGGTGATCTCGTTGGATTGCTTGGTGGACTCTTGGGTGTGGCGGTCTTGGAACTTGTTCATCTCCCTCATCTTGATCATGGGCATCTCCCCCTTGATCATTGCTCTTCTCTTGAGGTGGCTCAACATCTTGATTTTCTCCTTCATCATTTTGAGCCCCATCCTCGTCTTGAGTTGGTAGAGATGCTTGTGTGGAGGAAGATGGTTGATCTTGTGCATGTGGTGGCTCTTCGGATTCCTTAGGATACACATCCCCAATGGACATGTTCCTTAGCGCGACGCATGGAGCCTCTTCATCACCTATCTCATCAAGATCAACTTGCTCTACTTGAGAGCCGTTAGTCTCATCAAACACAACGTCACAAGAAACTTCAACTAGTCCTGAGGACTTGTTAAAGACTCTATATGCCCTTGTGTTTGAATCATATCCTAATAAAAAGCCTTCTACAGTCTTAGGAGCAAATTTAGATTTTCTACCTCTTTTAACAAGAATAAAGCATTTGCTACCGAAGACTCTAAAATATGAAATATTAGGCTTTTTACCGGTTAGGAGTTCATATGATGTCTTCTTGAGGATTCGGTGTAGATACAACCGGTTGATGGCGTAGCAGGCGGTGTTGACCGCCTCGGCCCAAAACCGATTCGAAGTCTTGTACTCATCAAGCATGGTTCTTGCCATGTCCAATAGAGTTCTATTCTTCCTCTCCACTACACCATTTTGTTGTGGGGTGTAGGGAGAAGAGAACTCATGCTTGATGCCCTCCTCATCAAGGAAGCCTTTGATTTGTGAGTTCTTGAACTCCGTTCCGTTATCGCTTCTAATTTTCTTGATCCTCAAGCCGAACTCATTTTGAGCCCGTCTCAAGAATCCCTTTAAAGTCTCTTGGGTATGAGATTTTTCCTGCAAAAAGAATACCCAAGTGAAGCGAGAATAATCATCCACAATAACTAGACAGTACTTACTCCCGCCGATGCTTATGTAAGCTATCGGGCCGAATAGGTCCATGTGTAGGAGCTCGAGTGGCCTGTCAGTTGTCATGATGTTCTTATGTGGATGATGAACACCAACTTGCTTCCCTGCCTGACATGCGCTACAAATCCTGTCTTTCTCAAAATGAACATTTGTTAGTCCCAAAATGTGTTCTCCCTTTAGAAGCTTGTGAAGATTCTTCATTCCAACATGTGCTAGTCGGCGATGCCAGAGCCAGCCCATGTTAGTCTTAGCAATTAAGCAAGTATCGAGTTCAGCTCTATCAAAATCTACTAAGTATAGCTGACCCTCTAACACTCCCTTAAATGCTATTGAATCATCACTTCTTCTAAAGACAGTAACACCTACATCTGTAAAAAGACAGTTGTAGCCCATTTTACATAATTGCGAAACTGAAAGCAAGTTGTAATCTAAAGAGTCTACAAGAAAAACATTGGAAATGGAATGGTCAGGAGATATAGCAATTTTACCCAATCCTTTGACCAAACCTTGATTTCCATCCCCGAATGTGATAGCTCGTTGGGGATCTTGGTTTTTCTCGTAGGAGGAGAGCATCTTCTTCTCCCCTGTCATGTGGTTTGTGCACCCGCTATCAATGATCCAACTTGAGCCCCCGGATGCATAAACCTACAAAACAAATTTAGTTCTTGATTTTAGGTACCCAAATGGTTTTGGGTCCTTTGACATTAGACACAAGAACTTTGGGTACCCAAACACAAGTCTTTGACCCCTTGTGCTTGCCCCCAACATACTTGGCAACTACCTTGCCGGATTTGTTAGTTAAAACATAAGAAGCATCAAAGGTCTTAAAGGAAATGTTAGAATCATTTGATGCCTTAGGAGTTTTCTTCTTAGCATCTTCCATGGGTTGATTGCCTAGAACTAGATGTCTCACTCTTATACATAAAAGCATGATTAGGTCCAGAGTGAGAGTTCCTAGAGTGGATTCTCCTAATCTTGCTCTCGGGATAACCGGCAGGGTACAAAATGTAACCCTCGTTATCCTGAGGCATGGGAGCCTTGCCCTTAACAAAATTAGACAATCTTTTAGGAGGGGCATTAAGTTTGACATTGTCCCCCTTTTGGAAGCCAATGCTATCCTTTATGCCAGGGTGTCTCCCACTATAGAGCATGCTTCTAGCAAATTTAAACTTTTCATTTTCTAAGTCATGCTCATTGATCTTAGCATTAAGTTGAGCTATGTGATCATTTTGTTTCTTAATTAAAGCTAGGTGGTCATGGATAGCATCAACATTAATGTCTCTACATCAAGTACAAATGGAAGTATGCTCAACGGTAGATGTAGAGGGTTTGCAAGATTTTAATTCAACAACCTTAGCATGTAATATATCATTTTCACTTCTAAGGTTAGAAATAGTAACATTGCAAACATCAAAGTCTTGAGCCTTAGCAATCAAATTTTCATTTTCATTTCTAAGGTAGCAAGAGAATCATTCAATTTTTCAATCTTAGCAAGAAAATTAGCATTATCATTTCTAAGATTGGAAATCGAATCATCACAAACATTAGAATCAACCTTAGCAATAAGTTTAGCATTTTCATTTCTAAGGTTGGCAATAGTATCATGGCAAGTGCTTAGCTCACTAGCTAATTTTTCACATTTTTCTACTTCTAGAGCATAAGCATTCTTAACCTTAACATGCTTCTTGTTTTCTTTAATAAGAAAGTCCTCTTGGGAGTCCAAGAGATCATCCTTCTCATGAATAGCACTAATTAATTCATTTAATTTTTCTTTTTGTTGCATGTTAAGGTTGGCAAAAAGGGTGTGCAAGTTATCCTCCTCATCACTACAATTATCCTCATCACTAGAGGTTTCATATTTAGTGGAGGATCTTGATTTTACCTTATTCCTTTTGCCGTCCTTTGTCATGAGGCACTTGTGGCCGACATTGGGGAAGAGGAGTCCCTTGGTGACGGTGATGTTGGCGGCGTCCTCGTCGGAGGAGGAGTCGGAGGAGCTCTCGTCGGAGTCCCACTCGCGACAAACATGGGCATCGCCGCCCTTCTTCTTGTAGTACCTCTTCTTCTCCCCTTCTTGTCGTCGCCCCTGTCACTGTCACTGGATAGTGGACATTTTGCAATAAAATGACCGGGCTTACCACACTTGTAGCACACTTTGTTGGAGCGGGGCTTGTAATCCTTCCCCCTCCTTTGCTTGAGGATTTGGCGGAAGCTCTTGATGATGAGCGCCATTTCCTCGTTGTCGAGCTTGGAGGCGTCGATGGGTGTTCTACTTGATGTAGATTCCTCCTTCTTCTCCTCCGTCGCCTTGAATGCGACCTGTTGTGCTTCAGACGTGGAGGGGCCATCTAGCTCGACGATTTTCTTTGAGCCTTTGATCATCAACTCAAAGCTCACAAAATTCCCTATTACTTCCTCGGGAGTCATTAGTGTATATCTAGGATTACCACGAATTAATTGAACTTGAGTAGGGTTAAGGAAAACAAGTGATCTAAGAATAACCTTAACCATTTCGTGGTCATCCCATTTTTTGCTCCCGAGGTTGCGCACTTGGTTCACCAAGGTTTTGAGCCGGTTGTACATGTCTTGTGGCTCCTCCCCTTGGCGAAGTCGGAAGCGACCGAGCTCCCCCTCGATCGTCTCCCGCTTGGTGATCTTGGTCACCTCGTCTCCTTTGTGCGCGGTCTTTAGCACGTCCCAAATCTCCTTTGCGCTCTTCAACCCTTGCACTTTATTATACTCCTCTCGACTTAGAGAGGCGAGGAGTATAGTTGTGGCTTGGGAGTTGAAGTGTTGGATTTGTTCGACCTCCTCCGAGTCGTAATCCTTGTCTCCCTTCTTTGGTACCTGCACTCCATACTCAACAATATCCCATATGCTTTTGTAGAGTGAGGTTAGGTGATGCCTCATTTTATCACTCCACATAGAATAATCTTCACCTTCAAACATAGGTGGTTTGCCTAAGGGAATGGAGAGTAATGGAGTGCGTCTAGAAATGCGAGGATAGCGAAGGGGCATCTTACTATACTTCTTGCGCTCATGGCGCTTTGAAGTAGTGGAGGCCGATTCCGAGACGGAGGTGGAGGGTGACGAAGAGTCGGTCTCGTAGTAGATCACTTTCCTCATCTTCTTCTTCTTGTCACCCATCCGATGGGACTTGATGGAGGAAGAGGATTCCTCCTTGTGCTTGTGGGTGGACTCCCTTGAGTGTGTTCTTCCCGAGCTTGCGGACTTGTCGTCGGTCCCGAGGTCCCTCTTGGCGGATGCTCCCGACATCACTTCGAGCGGTTAGGCTCTAATGAAGCACCGGGTTCTGATACCAATTGAAAGTCGCCTAGAGGGGGGTGAATAGGGCGAATCTGAAATTTATAAACTTAAGCACAACTACAAGCCGGGTTAGCGTTAGAAATAATAACGAGTCCGAGAGAGAGGGCGCAAAAAAAATCGTGAGCGAATAAAGAGCGAGACACGATGATTTGTTTTACCGAGGTTCGGTTCTTACAAACCTACTCCCCGTTGAGGTGGTCACAAAGACCGGGTCTCTTTCAACCCTTTCCCTCTCTCAAACGGTCACTTAGACCGAGTGAGCTTCTCTTCTCAATCAAATGGAACACAAAGTTCCCGCAAGGACCACCACACAATTGGTGTCTCTTGCCTTGGTTACAATTGAGTTTGATCACAAGAATAATGAGAAAGAAAAGAAGCGATCCAAGCGCAAGAGCTCAAATGAACACAACAAATCTCTCTCTCTAATCACTAAAGCTTTATGTGGAGTTGGGAGAGGATTTGATCTCTTTGGTGTGTCTTGTAATGAATGCTATAGCTCTTGTAAGGTGTAGAAGTGTAGAAACTTGGATGCCATTGAATGTGAGGTGGTTGGGGTATTTATAGCCCCAACCACCAAAAATGGCCGTTGGAAGTGTGCTGTCGCATGGCGCACCGGACAGTCCGGTGCGCCACCGGACACTGTCCAGTGCGCCAGCCACGTCAGCAGACCGTTGGGGTTCGACCGTTGGAGCTCTGACTTGTGGGGCCTCTGGGCTGTCCGGTGGTGCACCGGACAGGTCCTGTAGACTGTCCGGTGCGCCAACTGCGCGTGCTCTGACTCTGGCGCACACTGTAGCGCATTGAATGCGGTTGCAGTCGACCGTTGCGCGCGAAGTAGCCGTTGCTCCGCTGGCACACCGGATAGTCCGGTGAATTATAGCGGAGCGCCCTCTGATTTTCCCGAAGGTAGCGAGTTCAGCGTCGAGTGCCCTGGTGCACCGGACTGTCCGGTGTGCCACCGGACAGTCCGGTGCGCCAGACCAGGGTGCCTTTGGGTTGTCTTTTGCTCTCTTTGTTTGAACCCTTTCTTGGTCTTTTTATTGGCTTATTGTGAACCTTTGGCACCTGTAGAACTTAGAGACTAGAGCAAACTAGTTAGTCCAATTATTTGTGTTGGGCGATTCAACCACCAAAATCAATTAGGAAATAGGTGTAAGCCTAATTCCCTTTCAGTTTGGGGATCAGCCCAGGAAAATTTATTGCCTATTCTGTGGTGAGGACAAGGGCCATACTACAAGGATGTGCCATGTCACCATTCAGAAACAGAAGGAGATAGCAGAAGCTGCAGCCCAACAGAACCAGCCGAAGCAGGTTATGCACACTGCTTTGTATCACTCACCATACATACCAGAGTATGTGGGTAACCATCCTGCAGCTTCTATTGCTTCGGCAAGCCAACCACAGGCATCTTGGCAACAACCTCCACCTCCACCAACAATACAACCCGCATACTCCCGAGGCCAATAGCCAAAAGGGAGCCAGCATACACACCAGCAGCGAGACTTCAGGGAGGAGTCCGAAGCTCGCACAGTCAACAGTACTGTGCCAAAATCGAAGCATATCTACCAAGAGATTTCCTACCCCTAAAACAGTTTTTGCATTTGTCGTCATTTTATTTTTTAATAAGGAGCAACCATTGAAAGCCTAGTTCTTTTGTTGTTTTCAATTTCTTGTAATAGCTTCGTTATTGTCATGATATAAAATACCTTCTTCACAGACTCACAAAGTTCCAAAAGTCGGTGAAGCACGAAAGTTGTTCTCAAGAGAACGCGGGGTTCACAATTATATTACAAGTTTTGTCGAAGCAACAAAAAGTCGTTCTAAGGAACGCAGCGTAAGTTTGCCGAAGCAACAAAAAGTCGTTCCTAAGGGAGCGCAGCGTAAGTTTTCTGCTGAAAAGTCGTTCCAAAGGGAATGCAGAGCTTACAGCGAAAAATAAACGCTGATTCCGCCGAAATATAAGGCGAAGCGCGAAAAGTCAACGCGAATACCGCCGAAATAGAAGGCGAAGAAGTTCAAAATACGTTCCTAAGGGAATGCAGAACTTACAGCGAAAAGTCAACGCTGATACACCGAAAAATAAGCGGTAAAGCCGAAAAATAAACGGCAAAGAGATTGTGTATTCTACTGTGGGAATGTGTGTGTATCTTCGGCACAAATATCATTTTGCATAGCATAACATCATTACATCATTTGCATAACATAACATCATACATCATATTGCATCAATTGCACAATAAGGGGATACAATGTTAATCTTCGGAAATTGCTTCGAAGGAGTTGTGCCAAGGCACAAAATAAATTTTGAAGAAGTATAGCTTCATTAACTCTAATATGAAACGAGATCTATTGCTTACAAAGTATAATGTTTTTATGGAGATTGGATGTTTTTACGGAATATGGATATTCTTCACGAAGCATGAAAAGAAGGTAAGGTGTTTTTTCGCCGAAGGCTCAAAAACGGTATGTACGTAAAGTTTCATGCATCGTAAAGAATTGAATTGCAAACAACTTATATATTACATTCAAAACTATAAAATGTTACACACTTTGTTCAGCAAATATTACATTCCAAATGTTTTTACAATAACAGCTATTCTTCTTTTAAAACTGTTTCCGCAGCTTTGTTTAGCAGTCGAGAAACATCTTCGTCCATAATAGCTTCGGCCACTTTAGTAATTTCATCTTCTTTCTCTGCTTCTGGGTCGGCCATTGACTTGAAGGGCTCTGGGGGAGGAGATAGCTCAGCTGCGATAGAAAACGTAAATAAGTTCGAAGTCACAAAATTAAAAAATCAAGCTGAAAGCTATTAAACGATACCTATTCGCCTTTCGAGTTCCGCAACTTTTTCGGCTGCCTTCGTTGCTTCTCTTGCATCGTGAGTATCTTTTTCGCTCTTTTTTATTATCTCATGGGCCATCCCTCGGCCGCCATTTTCCCATATGTCAGTAAAGAATTTTCTGCCAACTAAGCTTGCTTCGGCCGAGGGGTCTTTTGTATCTTCAACAGATAAAGCAGCTTCGGTTTGCGCCAAAGATTTTACATGATCGCAACCTATCTTCTCCAAGACAGCTGCAATTCCCCTCGCGCCAGAGAAGGCGCAGACGTCCCCACGGCCACTCAAAACTTCCTCAAAAGCTTCGGCTTCGCCGCTGATCCATTCAATTGGGCCCTTAGGATAGCCTCTTATGAAGTTGTCCTCGCTGGAGTATGCGCCAACCTTGGCGAAGCTAGTTTTTATTTTTCTCACGCATTCTATGGATTTTTCATAACATCTCTCTTTCGAAGAGCGTAGTTCTACAACTGTCTTCTCCCAATAATTCTTCCAGTAATCACTGGCGTCTCGATCAGCTTCAGCAATAGCACATTTCAATTTTGCTTCGGCCAGCTGTTTCCGAAGATCTTCAATTTCACATTTCTAAGCTTCAGCTTGGGTTTTGAAAGTAACTTCATCTTCTTTTATTTTGTTCACCAATGAATTTAGCATTTTTATCTTTTTTAAGACCTTCGTTCATTAGTTCAATCACTTCGGAATGAAGGTTGTTCAGAGCTATAGTACATCCTTCGTCTTCGGCATTTTTCTGAGCCCTGAGGGCATTGCTAAGAATCAGGCCCTGCAAAAAGAAGTGTGGTATTAAGTATAAGCAAATAAAACAAATTTTTGTTTTTAAATACAGAAACTACATTCTCATACCTTTAAACTATTATATGCTAAGCTGTCCGCCAGTTCATCTTTTGAGAGCACCGAAAGCCCATCTTCTAGTGTCGGGAATCCGAAGCTCTTGCCCATCTCCCGGCAGACAGAAATCTCCTTGCTGTCTGGGAGACAATACAAGAAATCTTCTTCTCCGCTGCCGTTGAATATCAATGCCCCCTTCGGATATTTTAATTTCTGGGCGTAATATTGAGCTTCTCGCTTTTCTTCTTCAGATAACCTTTTTCCCGAAGCATGTCGTATAATATAATCGAGAATTTCGAAAGATGCTTCAGGAGTAGGAGTGATAGTTTGTTCAGACAGAATCTGTTCTGTAGCTTCTCTTTCCGTTTCTTCTTCTCCAGTTTCCAGGGATTTTTCCTTGGCAGGCTCTGAAGGCCCGGCTTTGGTCTCGGCATGACTCTTTGCAGCTTCAGCTTCAGTTTGTTTTGTTTCAATTCGTGTTTTTGAAGCTTCGGTTGTTTTCCCTGGAGTAGAGCTTGAAGTCTTTATTTTCTCCAGTACATCTAGTACGTTGACCATCCTTTTCCTCTTGGGGGTCATTGTAAGATCCTTTTGCGCCTTCGGCACTGTCATCTCTGCCGAAGGGCTTATAACTTCTAATATTTTTGTTTTTTCGACCTTTGCCTCTTCAATATTAATGGCCTTTGGCTCACCTGATTTGGCTGGTGATGCCTTCGGCATTGCAGCCGTCTCTTCAGTTTTCTGCGTAACCGCAGGTTCTTTGGCTTCAGTAGCCGAGGAGGTTTCACCGCCAAATTCAGGCACTATGGCCGGTTCAATGAAGCGCGGTCGGTGAGTAAGGACTTTCACCTTTTTTCTCTTCGGCGCGGGCTTGCTTGGAGCAGCTGAAGCATCATCTTTCCCGGAAGTTGCACTTTTTCTTTTTTGCCCCCGTGACGGGTAGCGGTAGTCAGGGTACATGAACCCAATAGCATCAAAAACTCTGTTCAGTCTCCTCTTTTTCTGGCTTCCGAAGGCTGCAGATAGCGCATTATCTTCCGCTTTGGAGTATGGCCCAAGCAGTTCATCACTTGTAGCTTCGACACACTTTAGCCAATCGTCGTCTGGCTCAATAAATTGGTCTCCAAACCTGAAGGTATATTTTAGTCGAACCAAACCACCTTTGTGGGGGTTGTTGATGGCCTCTTTCGGCATCTCCCAGTTGACTACCAATGGCCATATCCTGTAGGCCACGTGCTCTTGGACTAAGTCCCTCGTCCCGATAAAAGAACAAACTATGCTAAAGGCCTTTCGGCATTCTTCGGCTGCTTCATCAATTTCTACCTTTGGTTTCCGGAGGCCGAAGCGCTGCCAGATAGGACGCATGATGATCTCTTTAATATCCTCCCGTACATTTAAATCATTTTTCACGTAGAACCATTCCTTCATCCAGTCTCCGGGCCATCTCTTCCGAAAGGTTGGCACGAGGCAGCTTGACCTAGAGCGAGCAACGAAGCTATAGCAGCCAAAATTGTTATGATACTGCTCTTTACCCCAGGGCTTCGTCTCATATAAAAGTTCGTGCATACTGCAGAAACTTTTTGCACTTGGCTCCAAGCCCTGACTCCTCACAGCCCATACGAAGATTCCCATTCTTATTATGGCTTCGGGAGTAATCTGGTGAAGAAAAATTTGGAATATCTTTAAAACCTCAACCACAAAGCTGCTTAGGGGGAACCAAAGCCTAGCTTTGAAGAAGCTTCGGAAGATCACGACTTCATTTTCTTCAGGAGTAGGAGAAGTCTTGTCTCCGTTGTCAGCCCTCACAATAGACACATCTCGAAAGTATCTTCCCCTCATATTGTCGAGATGACTCTGTTTAATAGTTGATTTTCTGAAAACTGCATGACTTGGTCGCCAGGGTCGATCTTCGGAGTCTTCCCCGCCACTTTCCACGTCATAACTGTCGCTGTCACCAGTGTCTTCAGATAAACCTTCTAAAATCTCCCTAGTAATCTTCTCTGTATATGTCTTTGCTATTGATTCAATAAAGCCAAGATTCTTCTCCTCAGAAAGGCTCAGCTTCGTTTCAGCAACAGCTTTTTTATCTTGAGACATCTTCGGAAATGCTAAAAACGTGCTCTCAAGGCCGAAGCTTAGAAAATTTTAAAAACCAAGCAAGTGTTGGTGCGCAAGAGCTAAAAATTAAGCAAGCAAGAGCAGATGGCAAAAAAGCGTGCCAAATGAGCTCGTGGTGTGCTCTTATTTATACGCCTAGTACGTTGAAAACAGGAGGGCCCCGCTTGTCATTGACTGTTGCTATTCTAGCAAAGGGAAGGTGTTTTTTCGGACCTTCGGCTTAGGGCCTTCGTCCATATCGCAATCTGAATTTATCATTCTAACAAATTAATATTGCGAGGGGCTACTGTTGGGGGCCTTCGGCTTTCGAAGGTCCTCAAAAACATGATTTAACAATGTTTCTGGAGTATAATACATGAACAGGTACCTTCGGACTTGGGATCAAGACCACAGTGTGAAGAAGTACAAGGAATACAAAGGATGGTGCAGAGCCGAAGCTATGCGCAGGGGAGCTTCGACATGATAGCAGAAAAGGAAACCGACTTAAAGATGAAAAGGCTATTTAGACCTCGATGGATTACTATAGAGTTATTAGCAAATGAAAAGGGCATGGGTGTAATTTTACATGGGCTGCGTTCCGTGCCTATAAATAGATGAACAGTGCTCCCGTACTGTTCACGCTGACTTGGCATTTGCTTTTGCGTCACGCTTGTACTTTTATCTTCGTTCAAGCCGAAGGTACACTTGTAATTTGATATCATTTCTATTTTTCCATAGTAATAAAATAGAAATGAGCTGATAATAATACATGACTGCTTATATTGTCTTTTATGTTGTATATAATTCTTTCTTCATTATTATATGTTGTGTTTGTGAAGGTATGTCCTTCATAACCTTCGTCCGAAAATCATTATATCCCAAGGGAAATAATGCTTCGAAGGACGAAGGACTTTAACGTTTAAAATTCTTTGTGTTGCCTTGTTCTTAACTCATAGCATTTGAGAACAAGTCCCCAACATTGGTGATCCCTCAAAAAGTGATACCGAATGGCTATGTGCTTAGTGCGGCTATGCTCAACGGGATTATCCGCCATGCGGATTGCACTCTCATTATCACATAGGAGAGGAACTTTGGTTAATTTGTAACCATAGTCTCTAAGGGTTTGCCTCATCCAAAGTAATTGCGCGCAACAATGGCCTGCGGCAATGTACTCGGCTTCGGCGGTAGAAAGAGCTACATAATTTTGTTTCTTCGAAGCCCAAGACACCAGGGATCTTCCCAAGAACTGACAAGTCCCTGATGTGCTCTTTCTATCAATCTTACACCCTGTCCAATCAGCATCTGAATATCCTATTAAATCAAAAGTGGATCCCTTGGGGTACCAAAGGCCAAACTTAGGTGTATGAACTAAATATCTCAAGATTCGTTTTATGGCCCTAAGGTGAACTTCCTTAGGATCGGCTTGGAATCTTGCACACATGCATATGGAAAGCATAATATCCGTTCGAGATGCACATAAATAGAGTAAAGATCCTATCATCGACCAGTATACCTTTTGATCTACGGATTTACCTACCGTGTCGAGGTCGAGATGCCCATTGGTTCTCATGGGTGTCTTGATGGGCTTGGCATCCTTCATCCCCAACTTGGTGAGTATGTCTTGAGTGTACTTTGTTTGGATGATGAATGTGCCCTCTTGGAGTTGCTTCACTTGAAATCCTAGAAAAAACTTCAACTCCCACATCATAGACATCTCAAATTTTTGAATCATTATCCTACTAAACTCTTCACAAGTAGATTTGTTAGTAGACCCAAATATGATATCATCAACATAAATTTGGCATACAAACAAATCATTTGCAATTGTTTTAGTAAAGAGAGTAGGATCAGCTTTTCTGACTTTGAAGCCACTAGCGATAAGAAAATCTCTTAGGCATTCATACCATGCTCTTGGGGCTTGCTTGAGCCCGTAAAGCGCCTTAGAGAGTTTATAGATATGGTTAGGGTACTCACTATCTTCAAAGCCGGGAGGTTGCTCAACATAGACCTCCTCCTTGATTGGTCCATTGAGGAAGGCACTCTTCACATCCATTTGATAAAGCTTGAAGCCATGGTAAGTAGCATAGGCAAGTAATATACAAATTGACTCAAGCCTAGCTACGGGTGCATAGGTTTCACCGAAATCCAAACCTTCGACTTGTGAATATCCCTTGGCCACAAGTCGGACTTTGTTCCTTGTCACCGCACCATGCTCATCTAGTTTGTTGCGGAAGACCCACTTGGTTCCTACAACATTTTGGTTAGGACGTGGAACTAAATGCCATACCTCATTCCTCGTGAAGTTGTTGAGTTCCTCTTGCATTGCCAACACCCAATCCGAATCCCTTAATGCGCCTTCCACCCTGTATGGCTCAATAGAAGACACAAAGGAGTAATGTTCACAAAAATGAGCAACACGAGATCGAGTGGTTACCCCCTTATGAATATCGCCGAGGATGGTGTTCACGGGGTGATCTCGTTGTATTGCTTGGTGGACTTTTGGGTGTGGCGGTCTTGGATCCTCATCATCTTCCTTGTCTTGATCATTGGCATCTCCCCCTTTATCATTGTCCTCCTCTTGAGGTGGCTCATCTTCTTGATCTTCATTTTCATCATCTTGAGCTTGATCCTCATCTTGAGTTGGTGGAGATGCTTGCATGGAAGATGACGATTGATCTTGTGCTTGTGGAGGCTCTTCGGATTCCTTAGGACACACATCCCCGATGGACATGTTCCTTAGTGCGACGCATGGAGCCTCTTCATCATCTAGCTCATCAAGATCAACTTGCTCTACTTGAGAGCCGTTAGTCTCATCAAACACAATGTCACAAGAAACTTCAACTAGTCCAGTGGACTTGTTAAAGACTCTATATGCCCTTGTGTTTGAGTCATAACCAAGTAAAAAGCCTTCTACAGCCTTAGGAGCAAATTTAGATTTTCTACCTCTTTTAACAAGAATAAAACATTTGCTACCAAAGACTCTAAAATATGAAACATTGGGCTTTTTACCGGTTAGGAGTTCATACGATGTCTTCTTGAGGATTCGGTGAAGGTAGAGACGGCTGATGGCGTAGCAAGCGGTGTTAGTTGCTTTCGCCCAAAACCGGTCCGAGGTCTTGTACTCATCAAGCATGGTCCTCGCCATGTCAAGTAGAGTTCTATTCTTCCTCTCCACTACACCATTTTGTTGAGGCGTGTAGGGAGAAGAGAACTCATGCTTGATGCCCTTGTCCTCAAGAAAGCCTTCTATTTGTGAGTTCTTGAACTTCGTCCCATTATCGCTTCTAATCTTTTTTATCCTTAAACCGAACTCGTTTTGAGCCTGTCTTAAGAATCCCTTTAAGGTCTCTTGGGTTTGGGATTTTTCCTACAAAAAGAACACCCAAGTGAAGCGAGAATAATCATCCACAATAACTAGACAGTACTTACTCCCGCCGATGCTTATGTAAGCTATCAGACCGAATAGATCCATGTGGAGTAGCTCAAGCGGCCTGTCAGTCGTCATGATGTTCTTGTGTGGATGATGAACACCAACTTGCTTCCCTGCTTGGCATGCACTACAAATCTTGTCTTTCTCAAAATGAACATTTGTTAGTCCCAAAATGTGCTCTCCCTTTAGAAGCTTGTGAAGATTCTTTATTCCAACATGGGCTAGTCGGCGATGCCAGAGCCAACCCATATTAGTCTTAGCAATAAAGCAAGTATCGAGTTCAGCTCTATTAAAATCAACTAAGTATAGCTGACCCTCTAATACTCCCTTAAATGCTACTGAATCATCACTTCTTCTAAAGACAGTAACATTTATATCCGTAAAAAGACAATTGTAGCCTATTTTGCATAATTGAGAAACAGAAAGCAAGTTGTAATCTAAAGAATCTACAAGAAAAACATTGGAAATAGAATGGTCAGGTGATATAGCAATTTTACCAAGTCCTTTGACCAAACCTTGATTTCCATCCCCGAATGTGATAGCTCGTTGGGGATCATGTTTTTTCTCATAGGAGGAAAACATCCTTTTCTCCCCAGTCATGTGGTTTGTGCACCCGCTATCAATGATCCAACTTGAGCCCTCGGATGCATAAACCTACAAAACAAGTTTAGGCCTTGTTCTTAGGTACCCAAATGGTCTTGGGTCCTTTGACATTAGAAACAAGCACCTTGGGTACCCAAACACAAGTCTTTGAGCCCTTGTGTTTGGCCCCAACATATTTGGCAACTACTTTGCCTGATTTGTTAGTTAAAACATATGATGCATCAAAAGTCTTAAATGAAATGTTATGATCATTTGATGCAATAGGAGATTTCTTTTAGGCATTTTAACATGGTTAGAACGCCTAGAGCTAGAAGCCTCATTCTTATAAATAAAAGCATGGTGAGAAACAAAATGAGTCTTCTTGGCATGAATTCTCCTAATCTTATCCTCAGGATAACCAGCAGGATATAAAATATAGCCCTCATTATCCTGAGGCATGGGAGCTTTGCCCTTAACAAAATTAGACAATCTTTTAGGGGCATTGAGCTTGACATTGCCTCCCTGTTGGAAACCAATGCCATCCTTAATGCCAGGGCGTCTCCCACTATAAAGCATACTACGAGCAAATTTAAAATTTTCACTCTAATTCATGCTCAGCAATTTTAGCATCTAATTTTGCTATATGATCATTTTGTTGTTTAATCATAGCAATGTGATCATGGATAGCATCAATATTAATATCTCTACATCTAGTGCAAATAGAGACATGACTAACAGTAGATGTAGAGGGTTTGCAAGCATTTAATTCATCATTCTTAGCATGTAAAATAGCATTCTCATCTCTAAGATTGGAAATAGAAATATTTCAAACATTTAAATCTTTAGCCTTAGCAATTAATTTTTCATTCTCAATTTTAAGGCTAGAGAGTGATGCATTCAACTTGTCAATTTTAGTAATCAAACTAGCATTATCATTTCTAAGACTAACAATTGAATCATCACAAACATTTAACTTCTCAACCTTAGCAATTAATTTTGCATTTTCATTTCTAAGGTTTGAGATAATATCATGGCAAGTGCTTAGCTCACTAGTCAAATTTTCACACTTCTCTACTTCCTGAGCATAAGCATTTTTAACCTTAACATGCTTCTTGTTTTCTTTAATAAGGAAGTCCTCTTGGCTATCCAAGAGTTCATCCTTCTCATGAATAGCACCTATCAATTCATTTAATTTTTCCTTTTGTTGCATGTTTAGGTTGGCAAAAAGGGCAAGTAAATTATCTTCATCATCACTAGAGTTATCCTCATCACTAGATGTTGCATATTTAGTGGAGCCTCTAGATTTTACCTTCTTTTTGCCGTCCTTTGCCATGATGCACTTGTGGCCGACGTTGGGGAAGAGAAGACCCTTGTTGACGGTGATGTTGGCGGCATCCTCGTCAGAGGAAGAGTCGGTGGAGCTCTCGTCGGAGTCCCACTCCCGGCATACATGGGCATCGCCGCCCTTCTTCTTGTAGTACCTCTTCTCCTCCTCCTTCTTTCCCCTCTTGTCGTCGCCCCTGTCACTATCACTAGATAATGGACATTTAGAAATAAAATGACCGGGCTTACCGCATTTGTAGCACACTTTCTTGGAGCGGGGTTTGTAATATTTCCCCCTCCTTTGCTTGAGGATTTGGCGAAAGCTTTTGATGATTAGCGCTATCTCCTCATTGTCAAGCTTGGAGGCGTCGATGGGGAGTCTACTTGACGTAGACTCTTCTTTCTTCTCCTCCGTTGCTTTGAAGGCAACGGGTTGCACCTCGGGTGTAGAGGTGGCGCCTCGCTCGATGATTTGTTTGGAGCCTTTGATCATCAACTCAAAGCTCACAAACTTTCCTATCACTTTCTCGGGAGACATTAGCTTATATCTAGGATCACCATGAATTAATTGAACTTGAATAGGATTAAAAAAACGAGTGATCTTAGAATAACCTTGACCATTTCATGGTCATCCCATTTTGTGCTCCCGAGGTTGCGCACTTGGTTCACCAAGGTCTTGAGCCGGTTGTACATGGCTTGTGGCTCCTCCTCTTGATGAAGCATGAATCGACCGAGCTCCCCCTCGATCGTTTCCCGCTTGGTGATCTTGGTCACCTCATCTCCTTCGTGCGCGGTCTTGAGTACGTCCCAAATTTCTTTGGCACTCTTCAACCCTTGCACCTTATTATACTCCTCTCGACTTAGAGAGGCGAGGAGTATAGTAGTGGCTTGGGAGTTGAAGTGCCGGATTTGGGCTACCTCGTCCGAATCATAGCCTTCATCCCCTATGGATGGTACCTGTACTCCAAACTCAACAACATCCCAAATGCTAGTGTGGAGTGAGGTTAGATGGTGCCTCATTTTATCACTCCACATACAATAATCTTCACCGTAAAAACCGGTGGTTTGCCTAGTGGGACAGGAAGTAAAGGAGTGTGTTTGGAAATGCGAGGGTAGCGTAAGGGGATCTTACTAAACTTCTTGCGCTCATGGCGCTTAGAAGTGACGGATGGCGTGTCGGAGCCGGAGGTGGAAGGCGACGAAGAGTCGGCTCATAGTAGACCACCTTCTTCATTTTCTTCTTCTTGTCGCCACTCCGGTGTGACTTGACGCAGGGAGGTGATTCCTCTCTTTTGTTGTCGGACTCTCCCGATGGAGCTTTCCCGTGGCTTGTGGCGAGCTTCTCGCTGGTCACCATCTCCTTCTTGGCGTGAGCTCCCGACATCACTTCGAGCGGTTAGGCTCTAATGAAGTACCGTGCTCTGATACCAATTGAAAGTCGCCTAGAGGGGGGGGGTGAATAGGCAAATCTGAAATTTACACACTTTAAGCACAGCAGCCGGGGTTAGCGTTAGAAATAAAGTCGAGTCCAAAGGAGAGGGCGAAAACAAATCACAAGCAAATGAAGAGTGTGACATGGTGATTTGTTTTACCGAGGTTCGGTTTTTGCAAACCTACTCCCCGTTGAGGTGGTCACAAAGACCGGGTCTCTTTCAACCCTTTCCCTCTCTCAAACAATCACCTAGACCGAGTGAGCTTTTCTCTTCAATCAAACGGGACACTTAGTCCACTACAAGGACCACCACAACTTGGTGTCTCTTGCTTTGATTACAAGTGAGTTGAGAACAAGAATGGAGGAAGAAGAAAAGCGATCCAAGCGCAAGAGCTCAAAAGAACATGACAAAACTCTCTCTTCTAGTCACTAATTGCTTTGAGTGGAATTGGGACTTGGAGAGATTTTGACTCAATCTATTTGTGTCTTGTACTGAATGCACTAGCTCTTGTATTGAATGTGTTGGCTGAAAAACTTGGATGCCTTAAAGTGTGGTGGTTGGGAGGTATTTATAGCCCCAACCACCAAAGTGGCCGTTGGGGAGGCTATCTGTCGACGGGCGCATCGGACAGTCCGGTGCGCCAGCCACGTCACCCAACCGTTAGGGTTTGACCGTTGGAGCTCTGACATGTGGGGCCACCGGACAGTCACTGTTCACTGTCCGGTGCGCCTTCTGGCGCCTGCTCTGACTTCTGTGCGCGTAGTCCACATTGTTCACTATTACTGTACACTTTTGCAGTCGACCGTTGGCATTGTAGCCGTTGCTCCGCTTGGCACACCGGACAGTCCGGTGAATTATAGCGGAGAGCCATTTCCAGAAACCCGAAGCTGAGCAGTTCGAGTGGATTCACCCTGGTGCACCGGACACTGTCCGGTGGCACACCGGACAGTTCAGTGCGCCAGACCAGGGTTGGCTTCGGTTTCTTTTGCTCCTTTTTATTTGAACCCTTTCTTGGACTTTTTATTGGTTTGTGTTGAACCTTTGGCACCTGTAGAACTTATAATCTAGAGCAAACTAGTTAGTCCAATTATTTGTGTTGGGCAATTCAACCACCAAAATTATTTAGGAAAAGGTTTGACCCTATTTCCCTTTCAAAATTCATTGAAAAATCTTATTGGTTGTCAATTTGCTTATTTTGAGCTATTGTATATATGTTAGTTCAAAGCAAGTTGCTTTTTAATGTGTTGGCATAAATCACCAAAAAGGGGGAGATTGAAAGGGAAATATGCCCTAGGGCTATTTCCATATTGTTTTGGTGATTAGATGCACAACACACTTGGTGAGAACTAATAAATGGATATCTTGTGAAGGTAAGTTCCAGACACTTAGTCAGTTGTTTTATATGCTAGACATGCTTGTCTAAGTGCTAGGAACTCAATTAAGTCAAGTCCAAAAGGAGCAAAAGGAGTACAACTGAAACAGTCTGTGGAGCACCAGCTGCGGGTGCACCGGACACTGTCCGGTGCACAGGCTGCTCAGCGATGAACTCGCTGCTCTCAAGAATCGTCGAGGGAGCTGCGACTAAAATTCACCGGACTGTCCGGTGTGCACCGGACTGTCCGGTGAGCCAACAGCGCTCGCGCCAACGGTCGGCAGTGCGATCAACGGGCGACGCGTGGCCCGAGCCAACAGTCACCAGGCCACACCGGATTGTTCGGTGTGCACCAGACAGTGTCCGGTGTGCCAAGGGGACCGAGGGCTCAACGGTCGGCTTCGCCAAAAAAGGAAAGAAATCGGGCACTGTTCATGTCTGGTGGTGCATCGGACTGTCCGGTGCGCCAACCGACAAAAGGCAAGAATTGCCTACCAAGTGGAGATCCAACGACTCCTAGCTACCTTGGGGCTATAAAAGGGACCCCTAAGCGCATGGAGCACTACACTAAGCCTCCATTTAACATCCTAAGACGCCTAGACTCCGCAAATACGCATCCGGATCATTGCGATTAAGATTTGAGCACTTGTCGAGTTGTGAACTCATTGCGCTGTGTTTTATGTGCTCGTGTCTTGGCTTGTGTGCGTGACTTTGCTACGACTCTAGATTTTGCGTGTGTTTCTTTCCCTCCCTTACTCTTGTGGTTTTCATTGAGATCAATCTTGTAAGGGTGAGGGACTCCAACCTGTGGAGATTCCTCACAAAGGGAACATATACTATTGAAAGTCGCCTAGAGGGGGGGGGGTGAATAGGGCGAATCTGAAATTTACAAACTTTAAGCACAACTACAAGCCGGGGTTAGCGTTAGAAATATAAATGAGTCCGAAAGAGAGGGCGAAAACAAATCACAAGCAAATAAGGCGGATGACACGGTGATTTGTTTTACCGAGGTTCGGTTCTTGCAAACCTACTCCCCGTTGAGGTGGTCACAAAGACCGGGTCTCTTTCAACCCTTTCCCTCTCTCAAACGGACACTTAGACCGAGTGAGCCTTTCTCTTCAATCAAATGGGACACTAAGTCCACTACATGGACCACCACAACTTGGTGTCTCTTGTTTTGATTACACGTGAATTGAGCACAAGAAATAGAGGAAGAAGAAAGCAATCCAAGCGCAAGAGCTCAAATGAACACAAATGTCTCTCTCTAGTCACTAATTTGTTTGGAGTGATTCCAGACTTGGGAGAGGATTTGATCTCTTTTGTTTGTGTCTTGTATTGAATGCTATAGCTCTTGTATGAGGTGTGAAGGCTAAAAATTTGGATGCAATGAATGGTGGGTGGTTGGGGGTATTTATAGCCCCAACCACCAAATGAGCCGTTGGTGGAGGCTGCTGTCGCATGGCGCACCGGACAGTCCAGTGCGCCACCGGACACTGTCCGGTGCGCCAGCCACATCACCCGACCGTTAGGGTTCGACCGTTGGAGCTTGTCTTCTAGGCCACCGGATAGTCCGGTGGTGCACCGGACAGTCAGTGTTCACTGTCCGGTGCTCCTTCTGGCTCTGCTCTGACTTCTACGCGCACTGTAGCGCATTAACTGCTCTCTGCAGACGACCGTTGGCGCGAAGTAGTCGTTGCTCCGCTGGCACACCGGACAGTCCGGTGCTACACCGGACAGTCTGGTGAATTATAGTGAAGCGGCTCCCAGAATTCCCGAAGGTGAGTAGTTCGGAGTTGGGTTCCCTGGTGCACCGAACACTGTCCGGTGTGCACCGGACAGTCCGGTGCGCCAGACCAGGGCACACTTCGGTTGTCTTTTGCTTCTTTGTTTAAACCCTTTCTTGGTCTTTTTATTGGTTTGTTGTGAACCTTTGGCACCTATAAAACTTATAATCTAGAACAAACTAGTTAGTCCAATTATTTGTGTTGGGCAATTCAACCACCAAAATCATTTGGGAAAAGGTGTAAGCCTATTTCCCTTTCAACTATAAGAAAACTGTGGTATTCAAGTGGATCATTGGATCGCTTGAAAGGGGTTGAGTGCAACCCTCGTCCATTGGGACGCCACAACGTGGAAGTAGGCAAGTGTTCTACTTGGCTGAACCACGGGATAAAAATTGTTGTGTCACTTGTTGCTATTCTTGTGTGATCTTCTACTCACTTGATAATTGCTCTAAGTTTAACACTCACTTGTGAAGAGCAATTAAGTGAAGAAGTCACTTCTCTCTCTTGTCATAACACATTGGTTTGATTTCACTAACATCCCATAAACCAAGTTTGTGGCATTTAAAGTTGATTTTCACAGGATCACCTATTCACCCCCTCTAGGTGCTCTCACACATTAGTAGCCTGGGCATTCTTATGAATTTGCTCGTTAATAAATACGGGATTATCACTACTGTCAAAATGCATTCCATTTTCCACTATTTCCCAAATGCTAGGATGGAGAGAAAATAAACGACTACACATTTTATGACTCCAAAAAGATTAGTCGTCTGCATCAAAGGGGGGGTACCCGTTCGATGGCTCGGCATCGCCTATCTACATGGCCTTTCCCTTACCACGATGTCGACTCGGTATGATTCTACCACTTCTATGTACATGTTACCCATCCTTCTGTTATTGCAAAAATTATTGTGTTGTTCCTCTGTTGTTTTGGGTGTTAGTTTTTTGTTGTGCTAAGGACTAAACATAATTTGGGTGTGTTAATACTTTATTTATTGTTTGTACATGATTTGTGTTCTTCTGATGGCTCACGGATCCTGCAAAATATGTGTTAGGATTTGGAGATCCATGCGGGCACTACCACAGGTACTCGTCCCTTGTGTTCTTGGCTCTTGCATGCATTATGTCGTTTCTGAGACCACATTGGCGCAATGGACTCCATGGTGTTTGAGGTTGTTGAATTGGATGGAGCAGCAATGATTTGTCACGCTAACAGTAAAAGTAAATGTTATTTGTTGGTTTTTAACGTTAGTAATTGCTACGAAGTACCATAATCTGTATGAAGCACATCCAGTTTTTATTGATGCCTCACTTTAGCAACCACTCCATATTTTGATATGTCTTTTTTATAAGTTTGAGTTCATGTGACTTATTTTAGAAACTTGAGTTCACAAACTTCCTCTTATTTAGTTTCTGTATGGTGTAATTATGTCATTCTATAATCTCTGTTCGTTCAGTCAACCGTTGCGAACACTATTATAATCGCTCCTTTCATCGGTCGTGTTGTACCAAGACATATTGGATAGAGTAAACAACAACATCAATTAGTCAAATAAAAAATATTATGCGAAGAGTGGATACAATCATTAAAAATCTTGAGATATTTTTGGTGAATAGTTTACGTGGATATTGTTGTGAGCCTGAAAGGGAAATAGGCTCACACCTTTTCCTAAATGATTTTGGTGGTTGAATTGCCCAACACAAATTATTGGACTAACTAGTTTGCTCTAGATCATAAGTTCTACAGGTGCCAAAGGTTCACAATAAACCAATACAAAGCTCAAAGAAAGGGTTCAAATCAAAAGGAGCAAAGAAATCCGGAGGCTGCCCTGGTCTGGCGCACCGGACTGTCCGGTGTGCCACCGAACAGTGTCCGGTGCACCAGGGAGAATTCCCTCCAACTACTAAGCTTCGGGTTTCAGAAAATGGCTCTCCGCTATAATTCACCGGAACGTCCGGTGTGCCAGCGGAGCAATGGCTACAACGCCAACGGTCGACTACAAAAGTGAACAGTGAACAGTGCCGACTGTGCGCGCAGAGTCAGAGCAGGCGCAGATGGCGCACCGGACAGTGAACAGTGACTGTTCGGTGGCCCACATGTCAGAAGCTCCAACGGTCGACCCCTAACGGTTAGGTGATGTGGCTGGCGCACCGGACTGTCCGGTGCGCCCTTCGGCAGCAGCCTTCCCCAACGGCCACTTTGGTGGTTGGGGCTATAAATACCCCCAACCACCAACACTTCAAGGATCCAAGTTTTCAGCCATTGCATTCAATACAAGAGCTCTATACTTCACTCCAAGAAACAAAACAAGAGATCAAATCCTCTCCCAAGTCTGGAATCACTCCAAACAATTAGTGACTAGTGAGAGTGAGATATTTGTGTTCATTTGAGTCTTGTCGCTTGGATCGCTTTTCTTCTTCCTCCTTTCTTGTTCTCAACTCAATTGTAATCAAAGCAAGAGACACCAAGTTGTGGTGGTCCTTGTAGTGGACTAAGTGTCCCGTTTGATTGAAGAGAAAAGCTCACTCGGTCTAGGTGACCGTTTGAGAGAGGGAAAGGGTTGAAAGAGACCCGGTCTTTGTGACCACCTCAACGGGGAGTAGGTTTGCAAGAACCGAACCTCGGTAAAACAAATCACCGTTTCATCCGCTCTTATTCGCTTGTGATTTGTTTTCGCTCTCTCTTTCGGACTCAATTATATTTCTAACGCTAACCCCGACTTGTAGTTGTGCTTAAACTTTATAAATTTCAGATTTGCTTATTCACCCCCCTCTAGGCGACTTTCAGAGCCGTCGCAATGCAGACCAACCGACTAGTCTCTACTAACTATTAAGGCAATAGTGTAGACCGTACCTATGCCCCCGCCCCTCTCCCCTCGCGCACGCCAACAAACACCGCGCAACCGTCGTGGCACACAGCCTGCTGGGCGCTGGCCTTGCCCATCGGCGCCGCCTCCTCCAAGGCCTTGCCCAAATTCTCCTCCAAGGCCAGCCCATCGTCGCCGGCCGCCGCGCCAACCACCCCGGCACCTGCGGCGGCGCCGGCCACGACAAAGCCCAAGGCCCCCGCTCCCGCCCGCCACCAAGGTCACCGCCCCGGCCACCCCTGCTTCCGTTGCCACTCCCCCCACGGTGACGCCTCCCACCGCTGAGGCGCCCGTGCCCACCGCGGCACCGGCCCCCGAGACCAAGCCCGTCGAGCCCCCCCCCCCCCCCCCCCGCGCCGGCCAAGAAGAAGAAGCCGTCGTCCCCCTCTTGCAAGGACAAGACGAAGAAGGGCGCGTCCCCAGAAACGTCCTGCCCCACCTCCGTCAACCCAGGCGACCGCCCTGCCATACTGCATGTCCTGTCTAAGGCCTCGCCGCCGCCCGAGGTGCCACCGTTCAAGCCGCAGTTCGTGTGGTCGCTCGAGGGGGAGCGCAATTCCGGCTCAGCGACATCGAGTGGACCACGACCGGCACCGGTGACACCGATGCCGACGGCTCGTCCATGCAGGCCACACACAACACCTCCTACGGCAGCTTTCGGCCGCACAACACGGCCGACAGCAGCGACGGTTACTTCCCCGCCCTCTCATCCGGTCGTTGACCTAATCTCCACTACTCCCTCCCTGTCTCTCTCGCTCTTTTCCTTCCCCATCTGTTCAACCGTCCACACGCATCTGCCGTCACACTTCGCAGAGCCAACATCCGGTCAGTGGCTGTGTAGATCTGGGCCTCCAAGTGTGGATCCAATCCTGCCTTCTCCAGATTTGTTGTCCTCTCTCTCAAGTGGGCTTCGTCTTGCCGCTGTTCTCCTCCCCCGAGCTCGTCAGCACCGAGGACAGAGAGGTCACGACCTGCAGCGTGTGGAAGTAGAAGAGGATGGGGCGGGTTCTTGGAAAATGACCGGAGTCATTTCCAGGGCGGATTTCAACACGATTTTGCACCGTCTATCGCAGATCATCTCCAAGAAAAAGAATCGTGGCAATATCTGTCTGTACCTCTTCCATGGTGAGCTCCTCCTTCCTTTTCATTTTCCTAGGTGGGCCCAATATAATATGTAGATTGCCATTCCCATTCGAGTGTTCATTAGATGCTTGTTGGTCTTTTTCCAACTGATGGGTTATCAATTCACACCAACTGCCTTGTTGCGCCCAATTTTGAAGGTAAATGAGTAAAATTAGAGCTTTTGATTGCAATCCAATCAAAAAATGCTTGTTTGCTATATTTGGGTTTCCTGTATATGGTATTGTATTTTTTGCCCCATATGCAGTGATTCAAACGAATGCAATGTGCTGCAAATGTGAGTAAATAGTTCTGATGTTAATTATTTTTATTTAAGGCATATAGTGTTTTATATTTGTAGATACACGAGTTAAGTTATGAAATTCCTATGAACTCATTGCCAAGATTTTATAGGTTTTCCGGGATAAACATGGTTCCTTTCTGGATACGGATTGGACCATGAATCTGTAAAGTAAGGTCATTACCAGATAGATCTTAGCAGGTAAACAATAGGCAGACTATTATCTGGTAGGTACCAAGATCAAGAACAGGAATTTACAAGGTACAGATCTATGTAGTCGAGCCGCAAATCTTTGAGTGCCGAACAAAGATCCTCCTGCACATCTTCAGGTGCATGGTTACCTGGCCTGAAAAATTTAGTGTTTCTGACCTTACAGCAGAAACCAATGATCAGCATCATTGCTTCAGATAAGCTTGAGAAGAGAAGCCTTACCATAGCTTAGAGGTGACAAACAGATCTCCACGCTTGACCACGCCATCCTCAAGTAGTTTCTCTAAAGCCAGTCCAACCTATAAAAGAGAATAGACTTCAATCTAACAACTGATTGTTTATGAACTTGCCCTATCTGGGAACAAATTTTCATCAAGTTTGGAAATTGGAGAATATGACTAACACTGTCATGCATTCTGCAGTGCATTTTTTGTTTATCAAGAAATAGGAGTTCTGATGTTATAGTAACTGGATTTGTATTATTTAGTTGAATGTTAAATGTTCTTTAATGTTTTGTTTTATATTTGGATCAAGGGTTAAATAAGCTAAAGGATGTCCTCTTTTTGTATTGAGATACACCACAAGTATTAGTGACGTAATGTAGATTCTTCAAAGTTTATAGAGCTCTTATGGCTTTACATGTCCTTTGTTTTGCATGTATTCATGAGGTAAATGATTCTAAAATTGATATCTCATTAATTTGAAATATCTATCATAAGGATGTCTATGCAGTGGAGATGCTAATTATTTGCATGTACCGACTGCAGGAACGGACATAGGTGTTCGGACAAAACCATATCAAAATGTTATCTCCCAAAACACTTTTTTGTGCAAAAGCAAGAGCTAAACATGTCTACATGGTTAGTTGGCAGACTTTTATTCATGTGTTTCATTTCGCTATTATGGTAACTTAGATCATACATAAGTTATTTAGTGGATACATCTTGATACAGTAAATTATCAAGCATTGTCTATTGTGTGCCACAACGCCATACATTCTTGTTGAGCCTTATGTCCTAATTACCAAGCAGACCACAACTATATATGATCTGAATCTGAAATGAAATAGAAGTTACCTAACCTATTTACATATACTTTAACTAATGATAAGAACAGAATTGGATCTAAGTTCTATTATCAAGATCCAGATGCACATATATATTTTGTTCTCGATCTTAAAGCTAGAGCAAGGGTCTAAAAATTTTAGGTTCCAGCGGCAACATCTGCATTGAGGATTGCTAAAGGTGGGTGTTGCAGCTGGTGGCCGTGACCTGCCTCTCCCTGGCCGGCAAGATGGAGGAGACCCTCGTGACCTAACCTCCCTCCTGGACCTACAGACAAGGCAATTAGAACACTACTTGCCATGCATACATGTCATTATGGCTATATGTTTAGTCCCAATAATAATTATGACTCTCGTGAGTTCTTTCTTAATTAATCAAGGCTGATGAACATTGATTGATTATTGTTGATTGCACGTCATTGCAGGTTGACAACACCAGCAGATACAACTGCTTCGAGCCTAGGACAGTCATATTATGGAGATTATCAACCTGATGGCGCTCAACTGGCGGCCCGGTCGTATTCGATTGTTAATACATTCAATAAACAGACATCTGCAACTCTTACAAATTTGTACACTTAGTTTACATTTTCTTTTTTGGTGGAGGACAATTTTGTTTAGAGTTTAGGGTATTTTTGCTTCAGTGCAATTTCTGAGAGATTTGAGCAATGCACGTCCTTGAAATTTAAACATGCATCATTATTAAAGGTCTACCGTGAGATATGTGAAAACCGTTGCAACGCACGATTAGGACCCTAGTATGTATTAAGAAAATAGAAAGTGAATATTAAGTAGGGATTATTAATGGTAAGGGCTTCTTCGGTTATTCCTATCCCATGTGGATTGGATGAGATTGGAAAAAATTGTGAAAAATTTTGACTTGTTTGGGATTGAAACCCATCCAATCCCACACAATCCACATGGATTGAGAGCAAAACGAACCAGCCCTAAAGAGTTGATAATCCCGACGGTTCGACTTCGAGCCTTCCTTTCATCTCGGCCGCGCCAACACGGTTCTCAGTTACCAGATCAAGCCCCTTTCCTCTTGAGCCACCGCTGATGGCCTCCACCCCGCCGGCGCCCGCCGTGGCGCCGTCGCTGGTGGACACCCTCTTTCAGCGCTCCCTAAATGACCTCGTCAAGTCCCTCCGAGCCGACCCGTCGGCCGCCGGCGAGGCCCCCGCCGTTACCCGCGCGCTCTCCGAGATCCACCGCGAGATCCGCGCCCCCGACGCCGCCACCAAGTCCGTCGCGGTGCAGAAGCTCACGTACCTCTCCTCCCTCCACTTCGCCCCCGTCTCCTCCCACCCGCTCGCCTTCCCCGCCATCGAGCTTCTGGCCTCGCCGCACCTCCCCCACAAGCGCCTGGCCTACCTCGCCGCATCTCTCTCGCTCCACCCGGCCTCGCTCTCCCTGCTCCCGCTCGCCACGCACCAGCTCCACAAGGACCTCTCCCCCTCCGCTGGCGCCCACCAGCACGTCTCTGCGCTCGCGCTCCAGCTCCTCGGCTCACCCGCCGCGGCTGCCGCTCCCGACCTCCCGGTTCACCTCGTGCACGACCTCGTGCCACACCTCACCCGCGGCAGCCCCCGCGCTATTGCCGCCGCCGCGCGCGTCATAGCTGCCTCTCCGTCCGCGGCCGTGCCGGTCCTCTTCAAGCCGCTCGCAGCCTGTCTCGCCTCTCCCGATCCTCGGGCGTCCACGGCTGCTGTGGCAGCCTTCTGTGACCTATCGGCGCCGCCTGCTGACGCGACTCCTTTTCTGCCGCTTGCGCCCGACCTCTACAGCCTGCTCACCACCTCCCGATCCAACTGGGCGCTCATCAAGGTGCTCAAGGTGTTTGCGCGACTGGCTCCTCTCGAGTCCCGCCTGGCAGCTAAAATTGTCGACCCGGTCTGCCAGCTCCTCACTCGATCTGCGGCCATGTCACTGACCTTTGAGTGCATCCGTACGGTACTCACTGCACTGCCAGCACATGATGCCGCAGTCCGCCTTGCCATTGGGAAAACCAAGGAGTTCATTGCTGCTGCTGATGACCCCAACCTTCGGTACCTTGGGCTTCTGGCTCTTGGTATGATTGGCCCAGCATATGCATCCACAGTGAATGATTGTTGGGATGCTATTGTGAAGTCACTGGGTGATGCTGACGCGAACATTCGCCAGGAGGCATTGCATCTTATTATGGGGATGGTTAATGAAAACAACATCATGGACATTGCTGGTATCCTGATCAGTCATGTTCCAAAGTCAGACCCAGAGTTCGCAAGTGACATTCTTGGGGCTGTTCTAGCAGCATGTGGGCATAATGTGTATGAGATGGTGGTGGATTTTGATTGGTATGTTTCACTCCTTGTGGATATGGCAAGAACTCTGCATTGTGCCCAGGGGGATGAGATTGGTCGGCAGTTTGTTGATTTAGGACTGAGAGTGCAGGATGCGCGGCCAGAGCTTGTCCGTTTAGCTCGAAGTCTTCTGATTGATCCTGCTTTGCTTGGAAATCACTTCCTCTTCCCTGTTCTTTCAGCGGCTGCATGGATTTCTGGTGAGTATGTGGACTTAACGAAGGATCCTGTTGAGCTTGTTGAAGCACTGTTGCAACCAAGGACCAGCCTCCTGCCAATTTCAGTGAGAGCTGTCTACATCCATGCAGTATTTAAATTGATTACGTGGTGTTTCAGTGTGTATGTTGGGAGATTGGGTGATTCAGGCATGGCAATGGATGTCATGTTTGACAGGTTAGCTGCTGATCAAACTGTTAGTGCGGAAAGCAATGCTGCACTTGGGTCTGGTGAAGAGCAAGATATTGGGGCGAGCACAGTACTAAAGGACCCTTTTTTGCATGAATCAATACTTTACATGATTAACCTGATTCAAACAACAATTGGTCCACTCATTAACTGCAATGAAGTAGAACTCCAGGAGAGAGCACACAACCTGATTGGTTTTATCCATTTAGTAAGAGAAATTCAAGAGTTGAACAAAAGGAAGGTTGCTGACGGTGACAAGTCAAGCAGGTTAAAAGAGCTTGTTGAGATTATGCGGACAGTATTCTGTCAAGAACTAGGTCCTGTTTCTGTGAATGCACAGATGAAAGTGGCCCCTCCAGATGGCCTTATCCTGAATGAAAATCTTGTTGAACTTGCTGGCATGGTGAGTGAAGATGATACTACTCCCTCAGCTTCAATATTTTTCTATCCTTGCAGTCGTCATTCTTTAGATACCAGAGACGAGCCTGCAGTGTCAATTGGTTCTTCATCTCTTTCTGAGCATCGCAAGAGGCATGAACTCTTTTATCTCCAAACAAGGAAAACTGAGGATGAGCCAAATGATTACCCTCAAGCTAACGATTCTCTACCATCTTCTAGCAATAATTCTGTTAATGACGACAAGTTGAAGGCTGCTGACCTTGTATTTCCTGGGAAAAAGTTGACAGCCATGAAGTCCAGACCAAAAGTAGTTAAGTTGGATGCTGAGGATTTCCTCAGTTCTATGATGCCTAGTGCAAATGTTCCGAAAGAAGACCCCTTGTCTGGTGTTCTGCGTGATGTGCTCTTCGGTAGTGATGCTAAGGCATTGTCTTCACAAAGGACTTCAGATATAAACTTGGAAGGAATGCTAAACAAAACAAGCAGTAATGAATCTAGCTCTCAGCAGATAGAGAATTTAGGAAGCCATCCCGCTTCATGTTCTAGAACAAGCAAGGAACAAAACAATGATAAAGTGAAAGGTACAAATCCTCCTGAAAGTGATGGCAAAGAACCAAGAAAGCACAGAAGCTCTGGTAGAAGTGGACATCGTCAAGGAAAACATAAGCATAGAGAAAAGTCTAGTACTCAGCCTGATGCTATACCTCAAGCTCCAGTCATTCAAGATTTCCTTCTGTAGCATCTGAGAGACTCATTTGGTACACTTGAGTTACCCAATATATGTGTTTTTTTTGTTCCTTAAAGTTTATGAATTTTCATTCTATTTTGACCTGTGGTGCTGTTTAGTCTTTGATCTGTTGCTGGTCGTGCTGTGCCATACTGTCATAACACTTGATGCAATTGCTCTTTGATAGGTCTATTGAAATATGTTAGTTCATATGTCATACTTTAGAGGGCCAAACACAGTTTTTTATTTAGCCTCTTAAGTTTCACATCAATCCACTCTAATACACATGGATTGAGATGTATACGAGTGCATTCAAATAAACCTTTAGGGTTTGTTTGGCTGCACCCCAATCCATCCCAATCCATGGGGGTTACTTTTTCACCTCAGTCCCTCCCAACCCACCTTGATTATATAATCTGGGTGGGTAACGGAATAGGACCGATTATAGAGGTGGATTATGATGGCAGATTATATAATCTCAACAAGCTGTATTGTGGTAGATTATCAGATTATATACAATAATCATCAACATAGGTTATATAATCTATAGGGTTGCCAAACAAGACTATGCAGTATGCACCAATGCTAACGTACCATGTAAAACTTTAAATGCACATTAATTTACCATGGTATGGCATTGCACATCAATAGATCTATTTCAAATTGACTCATTGATTGTGGGGGTTATTTTTGTATAACTTAAATTGAAACATACAAATATTTGTTAGCTGTCAAGTAAGATGAGCTACTATTACAAGTAACCCAGCCGTATTACTCAATCGAAATGCGGAGACACTGAAGTACTTCAATTCTTGACTTAAATTTGCACAAGATGTTTTTGACAAGATTCTTAAACCATGTTGTGTTGCAGGACATGGAAATGGAAATTAGAAGCCACACTTTTCCATAATTGCATTGTTCTGACTTCTGAGTTAGTACCATGATTATACAAAGGAAGGCCTCTTAGTTTGAACACACTATAAAATTGTTAAGATTTTATGGAAATTTAGTAGTGTTCTTTGCAGGTTTTATTCCAGTTACCGTATTAAAAGTTTGTTTATCTGTACTATATTAAAGCACCAGTTTTCCTGATTTCACGATTTTCACCGTCGTTGTGCCCCCACATTTGAATTATAACAATGCTAAAATTATATATAAATAGAGATTCAAACCATAGTTGTTGGCTCTAAACCTATAATCTTATATTCACATTCAACAAGCCAACAGAACACATATGTATTAATGTTTTATATAATATTCTATACTTAAGTATAAATGAAAACCATAGTAATTTATGGACAAAAATTTCTTTGGTTCGTAGGCCATTTTATTGTTCAGAAACTTTTCAGAAACATGAAGTGAATTCTGAATGATGTTGAACGTTGCTTCAGTTCTGTTGTTCCCTTTTTCTAGTGTAGAAAAAAAAGGTAATGCAGGCCATACCACCGAGCCCAAGCAGCAGTCACCGCTAGGTTAGCGCCTTCGAATGGACACAGGTTTGTTCATTCCTACAAAAACCATTTCTCTGGACACCCCTAGCATTTTCAACCCATTTCTACTGGCAGACAATTATGGGCTGACTGGTATCTTTGAACTGCTTGTAGGAATACATGAACCGGGTAAGGTAAGGCATATGGAGATTTCTCTCCATAGGTGGTTGGTTCTCACACGATGTGATTGGTTGTTGCATGTAGTAGGCTGGTCCGGTCAGTGCGTGAGGAATAACCTAGCCTAGCCACAAGGAGCCTAGATACATTTAGGCACACGAACCTAGTAAGGCATCTTTTGTTTGGTTGTATTAGTGCATTTAGGCTAGATACATCTAATATTTGGTTGTATGCATTAAAACAAAGAATAAATAAAATAAATGAATAAATCTTTAGTGTTTATATAATAAATGTTGTCTAGTTTTGTTCGAAAAATGGTAAGAACATATATCTGAAATCGGTTCAGGTATTGGATATTTGAATTAAGAGATATGATAAAAAAAAACTAAATACAAAATGTTCTTGGACTGCGTGCTGCTGCATGCTGTCGTACATGGCTGACGGGCGCATCCGACGAGCCTAGCCCGACCTCTGGTTTGCACGCCACACACCTGGATGCGTTGGTCCATCAACCAAACACATGCGTTTGGTTCGTTTACCAGGAGTGCCTGGCTGAGCTCGCACTTAGGGAAGTCAATCGGTTATACGGATATATAATGGATAGTATACGGATATATAGTTCGTCAATCCATACTCGTAAAATAAAACTTAATCTATATCCGTATCTATAAACGTTTGTGGGTATGGATCTCTACTCATATCTGTCGGGTATCCGCTATCTGGTGAATATCCGTTATCCGTCCGCCCACAACAATTTTAGCATTCAACATCAAACAACATTTTTATCACATTTCAAAAACAATTATCATACCATCATCAAATGACAATTTCAGCACCAATCAACATGTCATAGATAAAAATTGAAAAAAAATAGAATTTAGTATAATATATTAAATCCGGATGGCCCACATGTCAGATATCCATTGAGTAACGGGTATGGATACTAGATATCCATATCCGCGAAAAAATTATGCGTGGATACCTTATTATATCTATAACCGTACCCGTGGATACCAAATTTCATCATATCCATATCAAATGGATAATTATCCGTGGTTATTTACCCATACTCGTACTCATTGCCATCCCTACTCGCACTAGCTCAGCCATAGCCTCGTTGAGTGCATGCGGCACCACGTGTTTGGTTGTCTGTTTGTGTTGAGTCTAGACGTCTAGTTCACGAGAGATGTTATTTTGTTGTCTGCATAAATATTTGCTGCATGAGTTAAAAAAATTGTTAAATAAATGAAAAATGTATTAATAGACACTGCTTATATGTGAAAATATTTAATAGACACTAATTACATGCTAATCTTAAAAACGTAATTTTTTTATTTGAAATACGCATATCATGTGTGGTATAGTTTCATTCGCAAAAATATCAGGAACATAAATACGAAATTGGTTATATGATTAATCTTTTAATTAGAAGATATAATGAAAAAATTAATAACAAAGTGTCTCGATTTGTGTGCACGAGTTAAGCAGCTAGCGCTGCTCAGCCTAGCCACGCGTGTGCGGCCTCTCGTGGCGTTTCTCGTGAGCCTGGCTGATGGTGCTTTAAGTTTCGTGTCGGCCTGTCTCTGAACATGCAACCAACCAAACAAACGCTGCCTTTTGTACCTGCGAATGAAACTGCATCTCCAGAGAAGGCAACCAAACGCCCCAATAGTACTTTGAGGATCTACGAGTGCATGTGCTCTATAGATGTAGCCAACCAAACAGTCGGATAAGGAATGTGCTACATTTTAGCACCAAATATTTCTGCATCTTTAGCTTGTTCTCAAACCTGACCCAAAACTCCACACAACTTATACATAACATGCTTGGCCTTTTCTAGTTGGCGGCGATCTTCAACTAAGTCAATGTGAGCAATCAAGTGATTCCCATAGCGGACCACTAAGACTGTCTCCAGTAACGTCCTCTAAATTCCGTCCTCTAAAGGAATATTCTTTGTCATTTACAGTACTCTCTAAAATATTATGTCCTCTATATTTTCTCCATCTCCAGCAATGTCCTCTAAATTTCATCATCTATATCAACAGTGTACCATATTTCACATTATATATTGATTTTTACCTGTCATGTGCACGTGAACGAGCAAACACAATAAATAAGCACAATGTATAGAGTAGAACCTTACGTCCTCCATTTCTAGCGGATGCATGCCGTGCTCTAAAATTTAGAGGATCCTTTACAGTCTCTTGTTGGAGACAAAAAGGTGCATGTAGCCTCTATATTTTAGAGGACACAACCATTTACAGGTCCTTGTTGGAGCTAGTCTAAGTCTTGATATTCATTATTGGATACAGGAAAATTTTCACTTCACCAATACTTCAATATCTAGGTTTGCGATAAAAAACATCTATCAAACTGACACTTAATGAACTACTAGTCGGTTGTCCGTGCGTTACGACGGCTCACAACAATATCCACGTAAACTATCCACCAAAAAGATCTCAAGATTTTTTATTGATTGTCTCTGCTCTCCGCATAATATCTTTTTGATTTGACTAACTGATGTTGTTGTTTACTCCATCCAATATGTCTTGGTTCAACACGACTAATGAAGAGAGCCATTAGAAGAGAGTTCACAACGACTTACTGAACGAACAGAGATTATAGAATGACATAATTCCACCATACAAAGACCAAATAAGAGGAAGTTTGTGAGGTCAAGTTTCTAAAATAAGTCACATGAACTCAAACTTATAAAAAAGATAGATCAAAATATGGAGTGGTTGCTAAAGTCTGGAATCAATAAAAACTAGATGCGCTCCATACAAATTATGGTACTTCATAGCAATTACTAACGTTTAAAACCAACAAATAACCTTTCCTTTTACTGTTCGCGTGACAAATCATTGCTGCTCCATTCAATTCAGTAATCTCAAACACCATAGAGTCTGTTGCGCCAATGTGGTCGCAAAAACAACCGAATGCATACAAGAGCCAAGAACATAAGGGATGAGCACCATGTGGTAGTGCACGCATGGATCTCTAAATCCTAACACATATTTTGCAGGATCCATGAGCCATCATCAGAAGAACACAAACCATGTGCAGAAAATAAATAAAGTATTAACACACTCAAATTATGTTCAGTCCTTAGCACAACAAAAAACTAACACCTAAAACAACAGAGAAACAACACAATAATTTTTGCAATGACAGAAGGATGGGTGGCATGTACATAGAAGTGGTAGAAGCATACCGAGTCGGCACCATGGCAAGGGAAAGGCCATGTAGACAAGCGACGTCGAGCCACCGAAGGGGTACCATAGGCAGCTAATCAGGGTGTCATGTGGGGCACGGCGTACACGAGACGTCGCAAGGTGCGTGACAGCCGCATAGCGCGAGGAGCACGCGCAGCAGCAGCCGCGATCACCGTGACCCAAGAGGGCAGGTCTGATCCTAGCGGCTAGGAGAGATTAGGGCCCATGAATTAGAAGTTTGTTCCCAGAAAATAGGAGTTTGTTATTCCCAGAAAATAGGAGTTTGTTTCCATAAGTTGTTGGTCGGTTGGCCTATATATACCTTGTACTCAGATTATGAAAGGGGCAAGGAAGATCAACTATCAATCTCTCTCTCTCTAGTGTTTAAGCCCAGGCAGCCGTGAGGGTCATAACCTCTGCCCTGGAGGAATCTGACGCCGATTACGAGCTCCGCAGTCAAGGGCCAGCTACTAGGGATCACCGTGCCCTTGACAACCTGGTATCAAGGTCTCGACGATCCTCTCTCACCCGCTCCATGCAGTCCTCTACATCCGTCGCCACCCACCACCACCCCCTACCACCACCATCGCCTACCTCTGCCGCACCAACCATGGCCAAGCCGACCCTGGCCGACGTCCTGCAAGCCCTCAAAACCCTCTCCACCGATATGGCCACCATGAAGGCCGACATGGAGGTGATGAAGAAGGAGAAGTCTGCATCATCGTCCGGCGGTGGCAGCGAGCACCGCTTGGAGGGTCCGCCCCCGAATCATCCGCCCAAGCACAGGAGGTGGGATTTTCCCCGCTTCGATAGTACGACAGATCCCATGCTTTTCCTCAACAAGTGCGACTCGTACTTCCGCCAGCATCGTACCATGGCAAAAGAGCGCGTGTGGATGGCGTCCTATCACCTGGACGACGTCGTGCAGCTCTGGCACACGCAACTCCAGGAGGACAAAGGTACGCCATCCTGGGGGCGATTCAAGGAACTCCTAAACCTTCGGTTCGGGCCTCCTCTTCGATCAGCGCCGTTGTTCGAACTCGCGGAGTGCCGACGCACCGGGACAGTGGAGGACTATGCCAATCGTTTCTAGGCTCTCCTGCCGAGAGCAGACCGTTTGGACGAGGCACAACGCGTACAGCTCTTCACGGGCGGTCTCCTGCCGCCGCTCAGCCATGCCGTCCGCATCCACAACCCGGAGTCCCTCACGGCGGCCATGAGTTTGGCAAGGCAGGTCGAGCTGATGGAGGTCGACTGACCGCTGCTTCCCCCGCCTTGGGCTCCCCAGCACGGTATCTTTCCCACGCCCGCGGCGAGGACCGCGCCCCTAGCGCCGCCGCCCCTGCTGGCACTACCATCTCCCCCAGCAGCTGCCCAGCAGGGCCTTGGCGAAGGCAATCAGCGATGCCTCAGCCAGGAGGAAATGGCGGAATGACGTCGTCAAGGGCTCTGCTTTAACTGTAATGAAAAGTATTCACGTGGCCATAACAAATTCTACAAGCGTCTCTTCTTCCTCGTGGGCGTGGAGATCGACGACGACGCGGAGGATGCTGCTGCCAAGATCGGGGACCCAGAAGCCCCCGTCTTCTCCCTACACGCAGTCGCCGAAGTGCCCTGCGGCGACACGATGCAGCTCGTCATAGCCGTGGGTGCAGCCTCACTCGTCGCCCTCCTCGACAGCGGCTCGACCCACAACTTCATTTTCGTCGGGGCAGTGCAACGCATAGGGCTTAGGGTGGAGGCCCGACCCCGGCTCACCGCCGTCGTGGCAACGGCGAGCGGGTCTCGTGCCCCGGGGTTATCCGAGTGGCCCCAGTCACCATCACCGACACGGACTTCAACATCGATCTGTTTGTCATGCCACTTGTAGGTTTCGATATTGTGCTCGGTACTCAGTGGTTGGCCACCCTCGAGCCGGTGGTCTCGGATTTCGTCGTGCCCTCCATGGCATTTCAGCTCCACAGGCGCCCCGTACACTAGACCGGCGTGCCAATCACCACCGCGCCGCAACTCCACTCCATGGTGGCCAGCGCTCCACTCCTCGATGAGCTGCTGGCCACATTCGAGGATGTCTTTGCTGAGCCCACGGGACTGCCACCGCCCCGTGTCCGCGACCATAGCATCACCCTCAAGCCGAACGCAGCGCCGGTGGCAGTCCGCCCATACCGGTACCCGACGACACACAAGGTTGAGCTGGAGCGCCAGTGCTCTGCTATGATCCAGCAGGGCATCGTTCACCACACCGACTCAGCGTTCTCGTCACTAGTCCTCCTCGTCAAGAAGGCGGATGGCTCCTGGCGCTTCTGCGTCGACTACCGCGCTTTGAACACCCTCACCGTCAAAGATGTGTTCCCCATCCCAGTCGTCGACCAGCTTCTAGATGAGCTCCACGGGGCGCGCTTCTTCACTAAGCTAGACCTACAACGGGGTACCATCAGGTGCGGATGCGATCGGACGACATTCACAAAACGGCATTCCACACCCATGATGGCCTATACGAGTTTCTAGTAATGGCGTTCGGGTTGTGCAACGCCCCGGTGACTTTCCAGGCGCTCATGAATGATTTACTGCGACCCCACCTCCGCCGGTTCGTCCTTGTTTTCTTTGACGACATCCTAATTTACAGCAGGAGCTGGGCCGACCACCTGCGACATATCCGTGCCGTCCTGTCCCTCCTACGCCAACACCGCCTCTTTGTCAAGAGGTCCAAGTGTTCGTTCGGCGTCGCATCCGTTGGCTACCTAGGCCACATTATCTCGGCATCTGGAGTGGCCATGGATCCCGCCAAGGTCCAAGCCATCCATGAGTGGCCGCAACCCTGCTTGGCTCGCGCAGTGTGCGGCTTCCTGGGCCTCACAGGCTACTACAGGAAGTTCGTCCATAACTTCGGCTCCATCGCGGCTCCCCTCACCGCGCTTTTGAAGAAGGAATGATTCTCATGGAACGACGACGTCGCCACGGCCTTCCTCGCCCTCACAGGGGCTGTGACCTCGGCGCCGGTACTGGCGCTTCCGAACTTCACCAAGCCCTTCATCATGGAATGTGATGCATCCACATATGGCTTCAGAGCGGTGCTCATCCAGGAGGGCCACCCGATTGCTTTCTTTAGTCGACCGGTGGCTCCCTGCCATCGCTCGCTGGCAACTTACAAGCGGGAGCTGATTGGCCTCGTCCTCGCCGTCTGCCACTAGCATTCGTACCTCTGGGGGCGCCTGAAAGTCGCCTAGAGGGGGGTGAATAGGGCGAATCTAAAATTTACAAACTTAATCACAACTACAAGCCGAGTTAGCGTTAGAAATATAAAACGAGTCCGAGAGAGGGCGCAAAACAAATCGCAAGCGAATGGGAAGTGTGACACAAGGATTTGTTTTACCGAGGTTCGGTTCTCTCAAACCTACTCCCCATTGAGGTGGTCACAAGGACCGGGTCTCTTTCAACCCTTTCCCTCTCTCAAACGGTCCCTCGGACCGAGTGAGCTTCTTCTTCTCAATCAAACGGGAACAAACTTCCCCGCAAGGACCACCACACAATTGGTGTCTCTTGCCTCGGTTACAATTGAGTTGTTCGCAAGTAAGAACGAAAGAAAGAAGCAATCCAAGCACAAGAGCTCGAAAGAACACAAGCAAATCTCTCTCACTAATCACTAAAGCTTTGTGTGGAATTGGGAGAGGATTTGATGACTTGGGTGTGTCTAGAATTGAATGCTAGAGCTCTTGTAAGTAGTTGAAAGATGGAAAACTTGGATGACTTGAATGTGGGGGTGGTTGGGGTATTTATAGCCCCAACCACCTAACTAGCCGTTTGGTGGAGGCTGCTGTCGCATGGCGCACCGGACAGTCCGGTGCGCCACCGGACACTGTCCGGTGCACCAGCCACGTCACCAGGCCGTTGGGTTCCGACCGTTGGAGCTCTGACTTGTGGGCCCGCCTGGCTGTCCGGTGGCGCACCAGACAAGTCCTGTAGACCGTCCGATGTGCCACCCGCGTGTGCTCTGTCCTCTGCGTGCGCAGGCGCGCATTTAATGCGTTGCAGTCGACCGTTGCGTGCGAAGTAGCCGTTGCTCCGCTGGCTCACCGGACAGTCCGGTGTGCACCGGACATGTCCGGTGAATTATAGCGGAGCAGATTCTCGAAGCTGGCGAGTTCAGAGTCGCTCTCCCCTGGGGCACCGGACACTGTCCGGTGGTGCACCGGACAGTCCGGTGAATTATAGCGAAGCGCCTCTGAGAATTCCCGAAGGTGAAGAGTTCAGCTTGGAGTCCCCTGGTGCACCGGACAGTCCGGTGCGCCAGACCAGGGCAGCCTTCGGTTATCCCTTGCTCTCTTTGTTGAACCCATTTCTTGGTCTTTTTATTGGCTTAGTGTGAACCTTTGGTACCTGTATAACTTATAGACTAGAGCAAACTAGTTAGTCCAATTATTTGTGTTGGGCAATTCAACCACCAAAATCAATTAGGAAATAGGTGTAAGTCTAATTCCCTTTCAATCTCCCCCTTTTTGGTGATTGATGCCAACACAAACCAAAGCAAGTATAGAAGTGCATAATTGAACTAGTTTGCATAATGTAAGTGCATAGGTTACTTGGAATTGAGCCAATATAAATACTTATAGGATACGCATGGATTGTTTCTTTATTTTAACATTTTGGACCACGCTTGCACCACATGTTTTGTTTTTGCAAATTCTTTTGTAAATCCTTTTCAAAGTCCTTTTGCAAATAGTCAAAGGTAAATGAATAAGATTTTGCGAAGCATTTTGAAGATTTGAAATTTTCTCCACCTGTTTCAAATGCATTTCCTTTGACTAAACAAAACTCCCCCTCAATGAAATCTCCTCTTAGTGTTCAAGAGGGTTTTAAGATATCAATTTTGAAATACTACTTTCTCCTCCTTTTGAACACAATAGGATACCAATTTTAAAATAATTAATTTCAAAATTAGGTGGTGGTGCGGTCCTTTTGCTTTGGGCTAATACTTTCTCCCCCTTTGGCATGAATCGCCAAAAACGGATACTTTGAGTGAAATATAAGCCCTTTGTAACTATTTTCTCCCCTTTGGCAAATAAAACATGAGTGAAGATTATACCAAAGATGGAGAGTTGCCCGGAGCGATGGCGAAAGATGAGTTATGGAGTGGAGTGGAAGCCTTTGTCTTCGCCGAAGACTCCAATTCTCTTTCAATACACCTATGACTTGGTTTGAAATTGACTTGAAAACACATTAGTCATAGCATATATAAAAGAGACATGATCAAAGGTATACTTATGAGATATATGTGCAAGACATCAAAAGAAATTCCTAGAATCAAGAATATTTAGCTCATGCCTAAGTTTGTTAAAATTTTGTTCATCAAGTGGCTTGGTAAAGATATCGGCTAATTGTTCCTTAGTGTTAATATATGCAATCTCGATATCTCCCTTTTGTTGGTGATCCCTTAAGAAGTGATACCGAATGGCTATGTGTTTAGTGCGGCTATGCTCAACGGGATTATCCGCCATGCGGATTGCACTCTCATTATCACATAGAAGAGGAACTTTGGTTAATTTGTAACCATAGTCCCTAAGGGTTTGCCTCATCCAAAGTAGTTGCACGCAACAATGACCTGCGGCAATATACTCGGCTTCGGCGGTAGAAAGAGCTACGGAATTTTGCTTCTTTGAAGCCCAAGACACCAAGATCCAAAGAACTGGCAAGTCCCCGATGTGCTCTTTCTATTAATCTTACACCCCGCCCAATCGGCATCCGAATAACCAATCAAATCAAATGTGGATCCCCGAGGGTACCAAAGCCCAAACTTAGGAGTATAAACTAAATATCTCAAGATTCGTTTTACGGCCGTAAGGTGAGCTTCCTTAGGGTCGGCTTGGAATCTTGCACACATGCATACAGAAAGCATAATATCCGGTCGAGATGCACATAAATAGAGCAAAGAGCCTATCATCGACTGGTATACCTTTTGATCGACGGATTTACCTTCCGTGTCGAGGTCGAGGTGCCCATTGGTTCCCATGGGTGTCTTGATGGGTTTGGCATCCTTCATCCCAAATTTGCTTAGAATATCTTGAATATACTTTGTTTGGCTGATGAAGGTGCCCTCTTGGAGTTGCTTTACTTGAAATCCCAAGAAATACTTCAACTCCCCCAATCATCGACATCTCGAATTTCTGTGTCATGATCCTACTAAACTCTTCACATGTAGATTCGTTAGTAGACCCAAATATAATATCATCAACATAAATTTGGCATACAAACAAATCATTTTCAAGTGTTTTGGTAAAGAGTGTAGGATCAACCTTTCCGACTTTGAATCCATTAGTGATAAGGAAATCTCTAAGGCATTCATACCTTTCTCTTGGGGCTTGCTTGAGCCCATAGAGCGCCTTAGAGTGTTTATAAACATGGTTAGGGTACTCACTATCTTCAAAGCCGGGAGGTTGCTCAACATAGACCTCTTCCTTGATTGGTCCATTGAGAAAGGCACTTTTCACGTCCATTTGATAAAGCTTGAAGCCATGGTAAGTAGCATAGGCTAATAATATACGAATTGACTCGAGCCTAGCTACGGGTGCATAGGTTTCACCGAAATACAAACCTTCGACTTGTGAATATCCCTTGGCCACAAGTCGGGCTTTGTTCCTTGTCACCACACCATGCTCGTCTTGCTTGTTGCGGAACACCCACTTGGTTCCTACAACATTTTGATTAGGACGTGGAACCAAATGCCATACCTCATTCCTAGTGAAGTTGTTGAGCTCCTCTTGCATCGCCACCACCCAATCCGAATCTTGAAGTGCTTCCTCTACCCTGTGTGGCTCTATAGAGGAAACAAAAGAGTAATGCTCACAAAAATGTGCAACACGAGATCTAGTAGTTACCCCCTTATGAATGTCGCCGAGGATGGTGTCGACGGGGTGATCTCGTTGGATTGCTTGGTGGACTCTTGGGTGTGGCGGTCTTGGTTCTTCATCCTCCTTATCTTGATCATTTGCATCTCCCCCTTGATCATTGCCGTCATCTTGAGGTGGCTCATCTTCTTGATCTTCTCCTTCATCAACTTGAGCCTCGTCCTCATTTTGAGTTGGTGGAGATGCTTTCGTGGAGGAGGATGGTTGATCTTGTGCATTTGGAGGCTCTTCGGATTCCTTAGGACACACATCCCCAATGGACATGTTTCTTAGCGCAATGCACGGAGCCTCTTCATCACCTATCTCATCAAGATCAACTTGCTCTACTTGAGAGCCGTTAGTCTCATCAAACACAACGTCACAAGAAACTTCAACTTGTCCAGAGGACTTGTTAAAGACTCTATATGCCCTTGTGTTTGAATCATATCCTAGTAAAAAGCCTTCTACAGTCTTAGGAGCAAATTTAGATTTTCTACCTCTTTTAACAAGAATAAAGCATTTGCTACCAAAGACTCTAAAATATGAGATATTGGGCTTTTTACCGGTTAGGAGTTCATATGATGTCTTCTTGAGGATTCGGTGTAGATACAACCGGTTGATGGCGTAGCAGGCGGTGTTGACCGCCTCGGCCCAAAACCGATCCGAAGTCTTGTACTCATCAAGCATGGTCCTCGCCATGTCCAATAGAGTTCTGTTCTTCCTCTCCACTATACCATTTTGTTGTGGGGTGTAGGGAGAAGAGAATTCATGCTTGATGCCCTCCTCCTCAAGAAAGCCTTCGATTTGTGAGTTCTTGAACTCCGTCTCGTTGTCGCTTCTAATTTTCTTGATCCTTAAGCCGAACTCATTTTGAGCCCGTCTCAAGAATCCTTTTAAAGTCTCTTGGGTATGAGATTTTTCCTGCAAAAAGAACACCCAAGTGAAGCGAGAATAATCATCCACAATAACTAGACAGTACTTACTCCCGCCGATGCTTATGTAAGCTATCGGGCCGAATAGATCCATGTGTAGGAGCTCCAGTGGCCTGTCAGTCGTCATGATGTTCTTGTGTGGATGATGAGCACCAACTTGCTTCCCTGCTTAGCATGCGCTACAAATCATGTCTTTCTCAAAATGAACATTTGTTAATCCTAAAATGTGCTCTCCCTTTAGAAGCTTATGAAGATTCTTCATCCCAACATGTGCTAGTCGGCGATGCCAGAGCCAGCCCATGTTAGTCTTAGCAATTAAGCAAGTGTCGAGTTCAGCTCTATCAAAATTTACTAGGTATAGCTGACCCTCTAACACTCCCTTAAATGCTATTGAATCATCACTTCTTCTAAAGACAGTGACACCATCAGTAAATAGACAGTTGTAGCCCATTTTGCATAATTGAGAAACGGAAAGCAAATTATAATCTAAAGAGTCTACAAGAAAAACATTGGAAATGGAATGGTTAGGTGAAATAGCAATTTTACCCAGTCCTTTGACCAAACCTTGATTTCCATCCCCGAATGTGATCGCTCTTTGGGGATCTTGGATTTTCTCGTAGGAGGAGAACATCTTCTTCTCCCCTGTCATATGGTTTGTGCATCCGCTGTCGATTACCCAACTTGAGCCCCCGGATGCATAAACCTACAAAACAAGTTTAGTTCTTGGTTTTAGGTACCCAAACAGATTGGGTCCTTTGGCATTAGAAACAAGAACTTTGGGTACCCAAATACAAGTTTTTGAACCCTTGTGTTTGCCCCCAACAAACTTGGCAACTACCTTGCCTGATTTGTTAGTTAAAACATAAGAGGCATCAAAGGTCTTAAAAGAAATGTTAGAATCATTTGATGCACTAGGAGTTTTCTTCTTATGCAACTTAGCACGGGTTGGTTGCCTAGAGCTAGATGTCTCACCCTTATACATAAAAGCATGGTTAGGGCCAGAGTGAGACTTCCTAGAATGAATTCTCCTAATCTTGTTCTCGGGATAACCGGCATGGTACAAAATGTAACCCTCGTTATCCTGAGGCATGGGAGCCTTGCCCTTAACAAAGTTGGATAATCTTTTAGGAGGGGCATTAAGTTTGACATTGTCCCCCCTTTGGAAGACAATGCCATCCTTGATGCCAGGGCGTTCCCACTATAGAGCATACTACGAGCAAACTTAAATTTTTCATTTTCAAGTTCATGCTCGACAATTTTAGCATCTAATTTAGCTATATGATCATTTTGTTGTTTAACCATGGAAAGGTGATCATGTATAGCATTAACATCAACATCTCTACATCTAGTGCAAATGGTGACATGCTCAGTGGTAGATGTAGAGGGTTTGCAAGAATTAAGTTCAACAATCTTAGCACACAATATATCATTTTTATCTCTAAGATCGAAAATTGTAACATTGCAAACATCTAGTTCTTTAGCCTTAGCAATTAATCTCTCATTTTCAATCCTAAGGCTAGCAATAGAAATGTTCAATTCTTCAATCTTAGCAAGCAAATCAACATTATCGTTTCTAAGATTTGGAATTGGAACATCACAAACATTTGAATCAACCTTAGCTAACAAATTAGCATTCTCATTTCTAAGGTTATCAATAGTCTCATGGCAAGTGCTTAGCTCACTAGAAAGTTTTTCACATTTCTCTACTTCTAGAGCGTAAGCATTTTTAACCTTAACATGCTTCTTATTTTCTTTAATAAGAAAGTCCTCTTGGGTGTCCAAGAGATCATCCTTCTCATGGATAGCACTAATCAATTCATTTAATTTTTCTTTTTGTTGCATGTTTAGGTTGGCAAAAAGAATACGCAAGTTATCCTCCTCATTGCTAGCATTATCCTCATCACTAGAGGTTTCATATTTAGTGGAGGATCTTGATTTTACCTTCTTCCTTTTGCCGTCCTTTGCCATGAGGCATTTGTGGCCGACGTTGGGGAAGAGAAGACCCTTGGTGATGGCGATGTTTTCGGTGTCCTCGTCGGAGGAGGAGTCGGTGGAGCTCTCGTCGGAGTCCCACTCCCGGCAAACATGGGCATCGCCGCCCTTCTTCTTGTAGTACTTCTTCTTCTCCTTTCTTCTCCCCTTCTTGTCGTTGCCCCTGTCACTGTCACTAGAAATAGGACATTTTGCTATAAAGTGACCGGGCTTACCACACTTGTAGCAAACTTTCTTGGAGCGGGATTTGTAGTCCTTCCCCCTCCTTTGCTTGAGGATTTGGCGGAAGCTCTTGATGACGAGCGCCATCTCCTCATTGTCGAGCTTTGAGGCGTCGATTGGTTGTCTACTTGATGTAGACTCCTCCTTCTTCTCCTCCGTCGCTTTGAATGCGACCGGTTGTGCTTCAGACGTGGAGGGGTCGTCAAGCTCGTTGATCTTCTTTGAGCCTTTGATCATGAACTCAAAGCTCACAAAATTCCTGATTACTTCCTCGGGAGTCATTAGAGTATATCTAGGATTGCCACGAATTAATTGGACTTGAGTAGGGTTAAGGAAAACAAGTGATCTTAGAATAACCTTAACCATTTCGTGGTCATCCCATTTTTTGCTCCCGAGGTTGCGCACTTGATTCACCAAGGTTTTGAGCCGGTTGTACATGTCTTGTGGCTCCTCCCCTTGGCAAAGACGGAAGCGACCGAGCTCCCCCTCGATCGTCTCCCGCTTGGTGATCTTGGTTAGCTCATCTCCCTCGTGCGCGGTCTTGAGCACGTCCCAAACTTCCTTGGCGCTTTTTAATCCTTGCACCTTGTTATACTCCTCTCTACTTAGAGAGGCGAGGAGTATAGTTGTGGCTTGGGAGTTGAAGTGCTCAATTTGGGCCACTTCGTCCTCATCATAATCTTCATCCCCTACGGATGGTACCTGTACACCAAACTCAACGACATCCCATATACTTTTGTGGAGTGAGGTTAGATGAAATCGCATCAAATCACTCCACCTAGCATAATCTTCACCGTCAAACGTTGGTGGTTTGCCTAATGGGATGGAAAGTAAAGGCGTATGTTTAGGAATGCGAGGATAGCGTAGGGGGATCTTACTAAACTTCTTGCGCTCATGGCGCTTAGAAGTGACGGACGGCGCGTCGGAGCCGGAGGTGGATGGCGATGAGGTGTCGGTCTCGTAGTAGACCACCTTCCTCATCTTCTTCTTCTTATCACTGCTTCGGCGCGACTTGTGTGAAGGGGATTCCTTTTCCTTCCCCTTCCCTTTGTTGTAGGACTCTCCCGATGGAGCCTTCCCGTGGCTTGTAGCGGGCTTCTCGCCGGTCACCATATCCTTCTTGGCGTGATCTCCCGACATCACTTCGAGCGGTTAGGCTCTAATGAAGTACTGGGTTCTGATACCAATTGAAAGTCGCCTAGAGGGGGGGGTGAATAGGGCAAATCTGAAATTTACAAACTTAATCACAACTACAAGCCGGGTTAGCGTTAGAAATATAAAACGAGTCCGAGAGAGGGCGCAAAACAAATCGCAAGCAAATGGGAAGTGTGACACAAGGATTTGTTTTACCGAGGTTCGGTTCTCTCAAACCTACTCCCCGTTGAGGTGGTCACAAAGACCGGGTCTCTTTCAACCCTTTCCCTCTCTCAAACGGTCCCTCGGACCAAGTGAGCTTCTTCTTCTCAGTCAAACGGGAACAAACTTCCCCGCAAGGACCACCACACAATTGGTGTCTCTTGCCTCGGTTACAATTGAGTTGTTCGCAAGTTAGAACGAAAGAAAGAAGCAATCCAAGCGCAAGAGCTCGAAAGAACACAAGCAAATCTCTCTCACTAATCACTAAAGCTTTGTGTGGAATTGGGAGAGGATTTGATCACTTGGGTGTGTCTAGAATTGAATGCTAGAGCTCTTGTAAGTAGTTGGAAGATGGAAAACTTGGATGACTTGAATGTGGGGGTGGTTGGGGTATTTATAGCCCCAACCACGAAACTAGTCGTTTGGTGGAGGCTGCTGTCGCATGGCGCACCGGACAGTCCGGTGCGCCAGCCACGTCACCAGGCCGTTGGGTTCCGACCGTTGGAGCTCTGACTTGTGGGCCCGCCTGGCTGTCCGGTGGCGCACCGGACAAGTCCTGTAGACTGTCCGGTGTGCCACCCGCGCGTGCTCTGTCCTCTGCGCATTTAATACGTTGCAGTCGACCGTTGCGCGCGAAGTAGCCGTTGCTCCGCTGGCTCATCGGACATGTCCGGTGAATTATAGCGGAGTGGATTCCCGAAGCTGGCGAGTTCAGAGTCGCTCTCCCCTGGGGCACCGGACACTGCCCGGTGGTGCACCGGACAGTCCGGTGAATTATAGCGAAGCGCCTCTGAGAATTCCCGAAGGTGAAGAGTTCAGCTTGGAGTCCCCTGGTGCACCGGACACTATCCGGTGGCACACCGGACAGTCCGGTGCGCCAGACCAGGGCAGCCTTTGGTTATCCGTTGCTCTCTTTGTTGAACCCATTTCTTGGTCTTTTATTGGCTTAGTGTGAACCTTTGGTACCTGTATAACTTATAGACTAGAGCAAACTAGTTAGTCCAATTATTTGTGTTGGGCAATTCAACCACCAAAATCAATTAGGAAATAGGTGTAAGCCTAAATCCCTTTCAGCGCCGTTTCTTCGTAAAGACGGACAACTACAGCCTCAAGTACCTCCTCGACCAGCGCCTCGCCACGATCCCACAACATCACTAGGGTCGGCAAGCTGCTGGGTTTCGACTGCACCATGGAGTACAAGCCCGGCGCGACGAACACGGTGGCTGACGCCCTCTCGCGACGCGACACCGATGACACCGTTGTGGGCGTAGTCCTGGCGGTCTTGGGCCCCCGGTTTGACTTCATCAGCCGCCTCCGCCACGCACAAGCTACAAACCCGGCCCTAGCGACTGTGCACGACGAGCTCACCGCAGGCACCTGAACTGCGCCGTGGGCTATCACCGATGGCCTCGTCACTTTCGATGGTCAGTTATACATACCGCCGTCGTCACCGCTGCTGCAGGAAATCATGGCGGCCATTCATGACGACGGACACGAAGGGGTCCAGCGCAGACTGCATCGCCTTCACCGTGACTTTAACTTTCCCAATATGCGTAGGTGTGTGCAGGACTGGGTGCGGGAATTCCTCACTTGCCAGCGGTACAAAACAGAGCACCTCCACCCCGCCGGTCTCCTCTTACCGCTGCCAATACCTACCGAGGTCTAGGCCGTCATTGGCCTCGATTCCGTGGAAGCTATGCCGAGGGTGAACAACAAATCGGTGATCCTCTCCGTCGTTGACCGCTTCAGCAAATATTGTCACTTCATCCCCCTGGCGCATCCATACACCGCCGATACCATGGCCTCCGACATCGTGCGCCTGCACGACATGCCGCAGTCCATCGTCTCCGACCGTGACCAGGTGTTCACCTTGCTGTTTTGGCGCGAGTTGATGCGATTGATGGGCACCAAGCTGCACATGTCGTTCGCCTTCCACCCTCAATCCGACGGACAGATAGAGTCCGAACCGCGTCATCGTCATGTACCTAAGGTGTTTCACAGGGTATCGACCTCGACAATGGCTACAGTGGCTTCCCTGGGCCGAGTACATGTACAACATGGCCTACCAGACTTCGCTCCGGGAGATGCCATTCTGCATGGTCTACGGCCGTAACCCGCCCACCCTACGCTCATATGAGCCTGGAGAGACTCGGGTGGCTGCTCTAGCTCGTGACATGGAGGAGCGTTCTGCCTTCCTCGCCGATGTCCACTTCCGCCTGGAACAGGCGCATCAGGTGCATAAGCGCCACTATGACCGTCGCCATCGACAAGTGTCCTACCAAGTGGGCGATTGGGTGCTGCTTCGCCTCCGTCAGCGCACCATGTCTTCCCTACCGCAAGCTACCACAGGCAAGCTGAAACCACGCTATATCGGGCTGTATCGCGTTGAGGAGTTGATCAACGATGTTGCGGTTCGCCTGGCTCTTCCTCCACAGGCTCGCATCCACGACGTTTTTCATGTCAACGTCCTGAAGAAGTTCCTCAGCATGCCTCCGCCGACTCCACCAGCCTTGCCGGCCATCCACCATGGAGTGGTCACCCCGGAGCCTGTTCGGGTGGAGCAGACCCGCCTGGCGTGCGGAGTCCGCTAGCTGCTCGTCCATTAGCGTGGTGAACCACCAGAGTCTGCAACTTGTGAAGATCTCGCCGCTTTCTGCAAGCAGTTTCCACTCTTCTAGCTCGAGGATGAGCTGCTTCACGAGGAGGGGAGAGATGTCATGTAGGGCACGACGTACACGAGACGCCGCAGGGCGCCTGACGATCGCAGAGCGAGAGGAGCGTGCGCGCAGCAGCAGCCGCGATCACCGCGACCCAAGAGGGCAGGTCTGATCTTAGCGGCTAGGAGAGATTAGGGCCCAGGAATTAGGAGTTTGTTCCCAGAAATAGGAGTTTGTTATTCCCAGAAAATAGGAGTTGGTTTCCAGAAAATAGGAGTTTGTTTCCATAAGTTGTTGGCCAGTTGGCCTATTGAAAGTAGCCTAGAGGGGGTGAATAGGCTACACCTGAAATTTTCCACTAAAAACTTTGAGATAGTGTCAAATTCAAGTTGCACTGGTGCAAACTGGTTCAGTTGATTTTGTTTACAACTGAACAAGTTTGAACCTGCTCGACTTAGATTAGATAAACGGTTAAACAAATGTGACGAAGTAGTGAGATATTTTGCTAAAGACTTCCCCTAGAGAAAATCCACACGAATAGATGACAAATCGGTGTGAATTGTTTTCACACGATTTGCACACAATATAATCGAATATGAACTAACCAACAAATTAAAGGACTTATCAAGAACACACAAGAACACACGATTTAACCTGAGGTTCGGCAACCACCACAAAGGTGTCCTACTCCTTGTTGAGGAGCCCACAAAGGGCCGGGTCTTTTCCAACCCTAAGCCTCCACGAGCCGACCACCAAGGTCAAGGCAATCTCTTCTCAAATTTGCTCAAAGAGCGGGTGATACAAACTTCTTGGGGTCGTCCACAAATTTGGAGACTCCCAAGCAACCTCTAACCGTCAAGGAACACAAGGTTCCAAGAGTAACAAATCCGCACAAGGTTAAGTTTGCAAAGAGCTCAAGAATGAAGAGAATAGGAGAATCAAGATGAAATCAACAGTGTGTTAGATCGACTTCACCTCACACCAAGGATCCTTCAAACGATTGAAGGGGATGCGATTTCGGGTGTGAGAGGTGAAATGAATGCCTTTGTTTGGAGGTTGGTCAATCAAGAAATCGTGGAAGGGCAGAAGTGAATGAAGAGAGAGAGTGTGGGGGGGATATTTAAAGGATCCCCCAAAAGCTGGCAGCCATTAGGAGAAGTGGACCAAAAACCGGTTGAACTGGTTCTTAAACCGGTTGAACCGGTTTCCACCAGGGAGTTCTCGGTTCACTGAGCTACTCAGCCAGAGACTCGACCGGTCTCAAATCCGGTTGAACCGGTTTTCGAAAAACTTTGCACACGACTTTTCTGACAACTTTTGACTGGCAGACTGGCAGGTCAGAGGTGGCAGAAGGAACAATACAGAAACCGGTTGAACCAGTTTTAGGTCCGGTTGAACCGGTTTTTGAAACTGAAGAGCAAGTTTTAAGAAAACAGAAGTGAACCAAGGTGGAACTTTTGTGGGGAGTAAGAGTGGTTTTTCCAAGGACATTCATGATCTAGAAAAGTATTCTCTTAGAGGATTTGAAGGAATTTGAACTGAGCTCATTGCATTACTTACTTAACTTATTGCGGATCCCTCTTAATTGAACGGTGATTTCTATAACTCAAGAATTATAAAATGTATACTGTCGTTGTTTCCAAGCACTTGGAGCACGCTATATGATGTAGAATTTTAATCCGCTGTGCTTTTACATTTGCATACTCATAAGATCTGTGCTTCTCCTGTCTGTAGAATAACTGTATACATGCTAGGAGCAAACTTGTTAGAATCTTTGTTTGTTTTGTCATTTAATCACCAAAACCCTCAAGTAGGGTTGATTGCAATTACAATCTCCCCCTTTTTGGTGATTGATGCCAAAACAAACTAGAGTAGAGATAAAAATTAAAAAGTAAAAGCACTGGCAAGATATAAATACTTGTATATGTGCAGCTCCCCCTAAATATGTGCATGAGTTTTGTGATATTCATATTGACTTGATATGTCAATTTGCAACATATTTAGAGAGAGAGTGAAAAACAACAAAATACACAAACACTGAGGGATGCAACAGAATTATATAAGATGTGATGATATAAAAATAGCATTACTCTAACAAATCCATCATTGTATAGCATAAGATATGAAATGGTACTGGCTATTACAATAAAGGTCATCACATCATTAAATTGTTTGTGGCTCTAGGCCATCACCACATGCATCACAATAGTGAGGCGAATAAAGTTATTATAGACCAGGTGTTCATTACAAAAATTAAAAGCCCCTGAGGGCTACCAAGCCATGCTGCCAAGCTGTCAATCCTTCTCCCCCTTTTTGGCAACTAGCACCAAAAATGGAGAGAACCATCAACCACAAATCACCACTGAGGAGGAGTCGGATCAAAGAATTGAGACGCCAAGTTAGCCGCAAAGTTTTCTTCCCCAGGCTGAGCTAGGGGAGGATAGCTGCCCGATGGATCCTGGGGTGGAGGATATGAAGAAGATTGACCCGGATCCCCCTGGTGGGGAAGCGGGGCATACTGCTCACGATCATCAAAATATTCTTCCTCTTCTTCATCATCTTCTGCTGTCATGAAGGGCACCCCATAGGCTTGCTGGTGCCATCCATTGATTTCTGGCGGAGGAGGATGAAGAGGCACATCAGGCGAGCGGGGAGCAAATGGCATAGCCATGGAAGAGGCTCGATGACGGAGGTTGTTGTCAGTCTCCCGCTGATGCCTCACTAGCTCATGCACATCGTAAGATATGTTCCTGCACATGGAAAAGAAGGCTGCAATACCATGGGCCAGTGGAGCTCCCATCCCGCGACCACGACCTCGACCATGACCATGACCACGTGGTGTGGGAGATCCGCGACCAGGAGAGGGACGCGAGAGACCGGCAGCAGCATGTCCACGAGAGCTGGAGGGGGCTTTCCTCAGACGCCCTGCTGGATTGTTTGGATCAATCCAGAAGGGGTGTAGGAGAGATGTCTTGTTCCTTTCTCAAAGCGAAACTGAGACACCACTTCAATCATCTTCATGATGAAGGGGGCGTGAAGGCATCCCTTGAGAGGGAAGCAGGCAGCATGTATGATTTCTTGCCAAATCATATCAAATATATTGATGCTTTCAGAACTGTTTGGCTTCATAAATGAGAGCAAGACTTTGCTCTCTCCCAGGATATTCATTTGATTACCCCCTTTGGGAATGAGAGTCATTCTGTAGAGAGAATTTATGTATCTCTAGAACTTGTGCAGATTGGTAGACTCCCAATATTTATCAGTCTCAGAGATATGAAGATCCCTGGCTTCATCCTTGGTGGGAGGACGAAAGTCATGAATCTTAATTTTGTCACCTGAAATATTTCCATCAAAAAATCCTAGGATGTGAGCAAACCTCCTGTAACTCACATTATACCAGCTGCCTTCAATATTGAAATTGAGATAAGGAAAGTTGTTAGGACTTTCCTCATCAGCCAGCTTGATCCAAAGGGTAGAATAGAATTGAGCGATAACTTCATCATTCCAATCGTATTGGAATGTCATTATGTTCTTCATCCTCTTCCTCTCATAGGCCCTCAATGCCTGTGTCATCTCGGGATCACCAATTGCTTCACATCCTTCCCAGTTAATATATCGCTGATGTAGGATTGGCTGGTGCTTCTTGGGAAGAATCACAGAATTATAGAAATCAACATGTTGGAGGGTCCAGAACCGATTACCATCGATCCTAACATCACGAACACGTAATGTAGGATTTTGGAAGCGGATGTCTTGGAGAAGGGCATACCCTCCGCTGGCAGTGAAATCAGTGACTGGCTCATTGGCAGAGCGTCAGGCATCCGCCCTGTGAAGAACCAACCCCTGGATAATGGGTGCGTTGGCAGAAGGGAGATCAACTTCATCATCTTTGCCTCCTTCATCATCACTGGTTGCCTCCCAGGCTTGTGGATTGGCCGTGGGTCGAGACCGACCGGAGGGATTCCAGGCCGTTCGACCGCGAGCCCCATGAGACCCTGAGGCCTCACTACCTTGCAGCACATTCCTAGATCCGCGCCCGCGCTTGGATCTGGACCGTGGAGGAGTTTCTTCACGAACCTCTTGAGTGTCGTCATCGGAGTCAGACTCAACTACAGACAGATTCCTATGACGCACCATCCTTAAGATAAAAAGGAGAACACATGGTGAGATAGGAAATCGATGTTCAAGGATTTTAACGAACACGTTTGAGGAAAGACACGTATGATATTGAGCATGCACTTCAACCGTTCATGTGAGCGGTTTAACTACAATGAACAATATCAAACTACTTAACTCAAACAATGTTCAAGAAAATGAAAACAGTTTAAGTGTGCCAAGCACCTAAACTAGACAATATCCTTGAAAAGATACACAAGATAATCAAGAATGATGTTGGATTGAGTCAAAAAATGGGGAAATAAGACAATACCTCGATCTGTCGAATCAACCGCAAAAATCCCAACGAAGAGGGAGGAGATGATGGAGGAGTTCAAGGGGATCAAGTCTCTAACAAACTCCACAAGATTTGATGGCTAGGGAGGGATTTGGAGTGTGTGAGAGGGAGAGAGAAGGGTGAAGGCGTCGACGACTGTAAAAAATGAAAGGGTAAAGAGAGAAAGAGGGAAGGAGAGGAGAGAAAATAGGAGGCGGCGGCTGGTCAGGCTGACCAAAACCGCTTCAACCGGTTCAGAAACCGGTTCAACCGGTTTCGCTGCAGCGTGCACAGTAAATGCGCAGAAAACGACGTTGACTACGCAGAAAACCTGGCACACTGACAACATAGTCTACGAAACTGACAACGTAGACTGCGGAGCTGACAGACTGCGTAGATTCAGAGGTGACCAAAACCGGTTCAACCGGTTTATAAACCGGTTCTCACTAGAGAAAATCTGGTTTAGTGACCTACTCAGCCGGTTTACTCAACCAATTTTTAGATATAGCCCGGTAAGGCCTAGAATACAATCAATATTATGACATGAATAATTTTGGCAATAAAAATTGGATTTCACATGTCATTTTGTGCATAAAACAATTTTATATCAATCAATCATGATTCAAATTTTAGTTCTTAAGACACGTTTCGAGAATCCAAGATATTTAGTTCACTCCTTAGAAAACAAAACCTAGTCTCATCAAGGGGTTTGGTGAAGATATCGGCTAGTTGATTTTCAGTGCTCACATGAAATAATTCGATATCTCCTTTGGCTTCATGGTCTCTCAAGAAATGATGTCTAATATCAATATGTTTGGTTCTAGAATGTTGCACAGGATTGTTTGCAAGTTTAATGGCACTCTCATTGTCACACAGTAGTGGAATTTTATTAAACTCACAACCAATGTCTCTAAGGGTTTGCTTCATCCATAGCAATTGTGCACAACATGCACCAGCTGCTATGTACTCAGCTTCTGCAGTGGAAAGTGCAACACAATTTTGTTTCTTGGAACTCCATGACACTAAGGACCGCCCAAGGAATTGGCAAGTCCCAGTAGTGCTTTTTCGATCTACTTTGCAGCCGGCATAGTCTGAGTCAGAGTAGCCAAGTAAATCGAAAAGGGAGCCTTTAGGATACCATAATCCTAGGTTTTGGGTGTGTACTAAGTATCTTAAGATTCTCTTAACGGCAACAAGATGACAATCTTTAGGATTAGCTTGAAAATGTGCACACATGCAAACACTTAACATGATATCAGGTCTAGATGCACATAAGTAAAGCAGTGACCCTATCATTGATCTATATATTTTTTGGTCTACCGGTTTACCTTCTTCATTTAGGTCGAGATGTCCATTTGATGACATTGGAGTCTTGGCGTGCTTTGCCTTTTCCATGCCAAACTTCTTGAGCATGTCTTGTGTATACTTGGTTTGGCATAGAAAGGTACCTTCCTTGAGTTGTTTGACTTGAAATCCCAAGAAGTATTTGAGCTCGCCCATCATAGACATATCAAACCTGTTTGTCATTACCTTGCTAAATTTTTCACAAAATTTTTCATTAGTACTACCAAATATAATGTCATCGACATATATTTGGCACACAAATAACTCATTATCAACTTTGTGAGTGAATAATGTAGAGTCAGCTTTTTCTATTGTAAATCCATTCTTAATTAAAAAATCTTTAAGACAATCATACCAAGCTCTAGGGGCTTGTTTAAGCCCGTAGAGCGCTTTGTGAAGTAGATAGACGTGGTTTGGCTTTCTTGGATCTTCAAAGCCCGGTGGTTGCTCCACATAGACTCGCTCTTGTAGTGGTCCATCTAGAAATGCGCTCTTGACATCCATTTGGTACAACTTGAAATCATGGTTAGTAGCATAGGCAATTAATATTCTAATTGACTCTAACCTTGCTACCGGCGCATATGTTTCACCAAAATCAAGTCCCTCCACTTGAGTGTAGCCTTGGGCAACCAACCGTGCTTTGTTTCTTGTAACAACGCCATGTTCATCTTGTTTGTCCCTAAAGACCCATTTTGTCCCAATCACATTTTGCTTGGGTCTTTGAACTAAGGACCAGACTTCATTCCGGGTGAAGTTGTTCAACTCCTCTTGCATGGCAATTATCCAATCTGGATCACCCGGCGCTTCTTCAACCTTAAGTGTCTCAAGAGAGGAGACAAACGAGTAAAATTCACAAAAATTTGCTGAACGAGATCGAGTTGTTACCCCTCTCCTGATGCTACCCAGGATGTTGTCCACTGGATGATCCCTTTGGATGGTATGGTGGACTCGAGGATGGGGCACTGATGGTTGTCTTTGAATTTGTTCCTCTTCATCATCCACTTGATCAAGAGGCACTTCATCATCAACACTTTCATGTTCACCTTCCACCAGGGTTGGCATCTTTTGGGGTTGATGACCTTCTTCAAGCCTTGGATGACTTGAGGTTGATGGGTTTGCTTGAGTAATGGATTTATCACCCACCACCCTTGCGCCCACATCAAAAACCTCATTGGTCATCCACAAGGTTCCTTCCTCATCATCCTTTTCTTGAGGTCTTACTTCACCTATTGCAAGCTTCTTTATGGCCTCACAAGGTGGTTCTTCATTTCCTGCAATGTCATTAGAAACATGCCCTTGCGAGCCATTAGACTCATCAAATGTCACGTCTATCGCTATTTCAACAAGACCGATGGTATTGTTGAAAACACGATATCCATGCGCATTTGATGCATAACCAAGCAAGAAGCCCTCGTCCACTCTAGGAGCAAACTTCGAGCTCTTGACTTTCTTGTTAAGTATAAAACATTTACAACCAAATACTCTAAAGTAATCAACTTTAGGTTTGTTACCAGTGAGAAGCTCATAAGAAGTCTTCTTGTAGACCTTATGAAGATATAACCGGTTGATTGCATGACAGGCGGTGTTGACCGCTTCAGCCTAGAAGTTGTCAGGTGTCTTGTATTCTTCCAACATGGTTCTTGTGGCTTCAATTAGTGTTCTATTTTTTCTTTCCACTACACCATTTTGTTGTGGAGTCTAGGGGACCGAGAACTCATGTTTGATTCCTTCTTCACCCAAGAATTCTTCAACACCTGTATTCTTGAACTCTGTCCCATTGTCACTTCTCACTTTCTTGATTTTAAGCTCAAACTCATTTTGAGCTCTTCTCATGAATTTCTTCAAGGTCTCTTGGGTTTCACCTTTGTCACTCAAAAAGAAAACCCAGGTGAAGCGATAAAAATCATCAACAATAACTAAGCCATACTTACTACCACCAATACTAATGTAGGCCACAGGTCCGAAGAGGTCCATGTGAAGAAGCTCCAATGACCTCTTTGTTGTGACCACATTCTTTGATTGATGTGGGACTCCATGTTGCTTTCCTGCTTGGCATGCGCCACAAACCCTATCTTTCTCAAACACAACATTTGTTAGTCCAATGATGTGACTATCCTTTTGAAGTTTGGCCAAATTCCTCATGCCGACATGAGCTAGACGGCGATGCCATAGCCAACCCTTGTCGGATTTTGCCACTAAACAAGTCTCAGGCGTCACCTTACTTGTTGTGAAATCAACAAGATAAAGTTTGCCCTTCAAGCGACCCATAAAGGCAACTGAGGAATCCTCCCTTCTAAGGATCTTCACATCCACATCAGAAAATAGACAATTATAACCCATTCCACAAAGTTGTGAAACAGACATCAAATTGTAGCTAAGAGAATCTACTAGTAAAACATTTGAAAGTGATTGTTGGTCAGAGATAGGAATTTTACCAAAACCAATCACTTTACTCTTGCCACTATCTCCAAACATAATTTCTTGTGCTTCTTGAGTTAGTTGCAAGGAGTGAAACATGTCTTTCTCCCCAGTCATGTGATTTGTACATCCACTGTCAAGCACCCAGCTTGACCCACCAGAGTAGACCTGCAAAACAAATTTAGGCTATGCTTTTAGGTACCCAAATTGAATTGGGTCCTACAGTGTTAGTTATAGCCTTGGGTACCCACACACTTCTTTTCATGACTTTTCTTTTAGTGTAGGCACCCACATATTTAACAACCAATTTCCCCGAATCCCAAGTCAACATATAATCACAAAGATAAGAATGAGAAATGGGAGCAATAAATTTTTCTCCACTTGTGGATCCCGCTTCCTTCATCTTATTCTTTGTGGAACTCAAGTTTACCTTTACTTGAGTTGACTTGTCATTTGAGGAGTGAATCCTCCCCAAGGCATCATATAGGGTGGTTCCCTCTATGAACTTGGGGGATCTCCACCCCTTATGCACTATGCTAGGGTTTTCCTTATATGAGTTGAACCCAAGCCCCCTTTTTCCATTGTTGGGCTTCAAGGACTTGTACTTGGGTTCAACTTTCTTTAACCCATCATTGCTAGAGCATCTCTTTAATATTTCTTTGACCTTAACCTGTGGGCTTTTCTTCCTTGCATGGTTAGTCAAACAACAAGAAGCATGATATTTTACACAATGTTTACAAACGGTAATATTTGAGGAGCTAGACTTAGATTCAATTAATAAAGATGAAGCATTGAGGTTCTTGCAATTTTCAAGTTGCACTTGAAGTTCTTGATTTTGGACTGTCAAGCTTAACATGCTTGATTCAAGTGCATCCTTTTCATTTGCAAGATTAACTATAGAGGGTTTCATATTTGCCATTTCTTTCTCCTTATCCTCTATAGTTATCTTGACTAAAGATACTTCCTTAGTTAAGGCTTCTAGCATTTCATCTTTATTGAGTAGAAATTCTTGAAGCTCTAGGTTTCTCTCCTTTTCAAGGATGAACAAGTCTTCTTGAGCGTCAAGAGTTGCTTTTCTTTTATCTAGCTTCTCCATTAATTTAGTGATAACATTATATCCATTTAAACCAAATTCTTCAATCATTTTGTTTTGCATGACAATTTGTTCATCATCATCATTTGTGAAATCATCATAAATAAAGTTACCTTATCTCCTTTTGCCATGAGGCAAGTTGGAGTGTAGGAGTCGTCGTGGAGGTTGGTGAAGAGTTGCGAGCTTGAAGTAGATTGGATGGCGACGTTTGCCACCACTTCCTCTTCTTCGGAGCTAGAACTTTCTTCATCGGAGTTCCATTCTTCACCAATGTGGGCTTGACCATATTTCTTCTTCTTGAAATATCCCTTGTTCTTGCCCCCCTTTTTGAACTTGTCCTTTTTGTATTCCTTCTTGGCTTCTTGTTCCTTTTGTTAGGACAATCCGCTATGAAATGATCGGTTTGGCCACATTCATATCATGCCCTCTTCTTTCCTTTCCTTTGAAACTTATCATTTTTCCTCATAAACTTCTTGAAGGTTTTGATGAACATAGCTGTGTCTTCATCACTTGAACTATCTTCATCACTTGATGTTTCGACCACTTTCTTTGCCTTGTGGTCTTTGTTCTTCTTGGGGGTATCTTGTTCATTTGAGATCAAGGCATGAGTGTCTCTTGTCTTGATCAGGACTTCTTCAGATTCATGTTGTTGAATCTTTGCAAATAGTTGGTGAGGTGTCATTTCCTCATAGTCATCACGGTCCCTTATCATCCTTGCTAGACTCTTGTCCTTTTCTTTGTATGCTCTCATAAATAGTCTAGTGACCTTGGAGTCACTCCAATATTCACTTCTAAGCACCCTTATTTTGTTGACCAACACCATTAGCCGATCAAAGAGTGATTGAAGTGACTCACCCTTAGTCCAATCATATCGAGTGTTGGGGACTTGTTCTCAAATGCTATGAGTTAAGAACAAGGCAACACAAAAAATGTTAAACGTTAAAGCCCTTCGTCCTTCGAGGCATTATTTCCCTTAGGATATAACGATCTTTGAACGAAGGTTATGAAAGACATACCTTCATCGATGCGACATATAATAATGAAGAAAGAATCATATGAAATGTAAAAGATAACATGAACAATTATATATCAACTCATTTCTATTTTATTACTATGGAAAAATAGAAATGATATTAAATTACAAATGTACCTTCGGCTCGAAAGAAGGTAAAGGTACAAGTGTGACGCAAAAGCAAAATGCCAAGTCCGCGTGAACAGTACGGGAGCACTGTTCATCTATTTATAGGCACGGGACGCAACCCATGTACAATTACACTCATGCCATTTACATTTGCTAATGACTCTATAGTAATTCATTGAGGTCTAAATGGCCTTTTCCTTTTTAAGTCGGTTCCCCTTTCTGCTACCATGCCGAAGCTCCCCTGCGCACAGCTTCAGCTCTATGCCAACCTTCGTATTCTTTGTCCTTCTTTAGATTGTGGTTCTGATCTGAGTCCGAAGGTACCTTTTTATGTATCATACTCCAGAAACATTGTTAAATCATGTTTTTGAGGACCTTCGGAAGACGAAGGCCCCCAAAAGTAGCCCCTTGCAAGGTTAATTTGTTAGAATAACGAATTCAGATTGTGATATGGACGAAGGCCCTAAGTCGAAGGTCCGAAAAAACACCTTCCCTATAGTCAATGACAGACGGGGCCCTCTGACTTGGAGCGCGCTGGGCATATAAATAAGAACTCACCCCGAGCACATTTGCTACGCTACTTGCCGGCTGTTTTGTTTGGTTAATTTCTTAGCTCTTGCCTGCCAAAGTTTGCTTGGTTTTTTAGATTTTCTAAGCTTCGGCTGTAAGAACACATTTTCACCATTTCCGAAGAAAAAATGTCTCAAGACATGAAGATAGCTGCTGAAACGAAGCTAACCGAAGAGGAGAAACTTCTTGAGGAAAAGACTGATGGATTCATTGAGTCAATTGCAAAGACCAATACAGAAAAGATTACAAAAGAAATTCTAGAAGGTTTATCTGAAGATACTGATGACAGCGATAGTTATGTTGCAGAAAGTGGGGGCGAAGACTCCGAAGATCGGCCCTGGCGACCAAGTCACGCAGTCTTCGGGAAATCGACTATCAGACAAAGTCATCTTGATAACATGAGAGGAAGGTATTTTTGAGACATATCTATTGTGAGAGCTGACAATGGAGACAAGACTGTTCCCGTTCCTGAAGAGAATGAAGTCGTAATCTTCCGAAGCTTCTTCAAGGCTGGGCTTCGGTTCCCCTTAAGCAGATTTGTGGTTGGAGTTCTAAAGATATATGAGATTTTCCTTCACCAGATTACCCCCGAAGCAATTATCAGAATGGGGATCTTCATCTGGGCCATGAGGAGTCAAGGTTTAGAGCCAAGTGCAAAATGCTTTTGCAGTATGCATGAATTGTGCTATGAAACGAAGCCTTGGGGTAAGGAACAGTATCATAACAATTTTGGTTGCTATAGCTTCATGGCTCATTCAGGCTCAAGATGCCCAGTGCCAACCTTTCGAAAGAGATGGCCCGGAGACTGGATGAAAGAATGGTTCTATTGAAGAATGATTTAAAAGCAAGAGAAGATATTAAATAAATCATCATGCGCCCCATCTGGTCGTGCTTCGGCCTTCGAAAGCCGAAGGTAGAGATTGATGAGGAAGCCGAAGCGTGCCAAAGGGCCTTCAGCACAGTCTACGCATTTATTGGGACAAGGGACTTAGTCCAAGAGCACGTGGCCTACAGAATATGGTCACTGATAGACAACTGGGAGATGCCAAAAGAGACCATCAGCAATCCTAACGAAGGTGGTTTGGTTCGGTTAAAATATACTTTCAGGTTTAGAGACCAATTTATCGAACCAGACGACGACTAGCTGAAGTGCGTTGAAAACACCAGTGATGAACTACTTGGAGTCTACTCCAAATCTGAAGATAACGCTCTATCTGCGGCCTTCGAGAGCCGGAAAAAGAAGAGGCTGAATAGAGTTTTTGATGCTATTGGATTTATGTACCCTTACTACCGCTACCCACCACAGGGGCAGAAGAGAAAGAGTGCAACTTCTGAGAAGGATGTTGCTTCAGCCGCTCCAAGCGAGCCCGCGCCGAAGAGGAAAAAGGTGAAGGTTCTTACTCACCGACCACGCTATATTGAACCGGCCACAGTGCCTAAATTTGGTGGTGAGACCTCTTCGGCTACCGAAGCCAAAGAACCTGCATTTACGCAGAGGATTGAAGAGCCAGCGGCAATGCCGAAGGCATCCTCAGCCGAACTGGCTGAGCTGAAGGCTGATAATATTGAAGAGACAGGAGTCGAGAGAACCAAAATATTAGAAGTTCTAAGCCCTTCAGCAGAAGTGACAGTGCCGAAGGCACAAAAAAGTCTTACAACGACCCCCAAGAGGAAAAGGATGGCCAATGTACTGGATGTGCTGGAGATGATAAAAACTTCAATCTCTACTCCAGGGAAAATTGACGAGGCTTCAAGAACGCAGACTGATACAAGGCTGACCGAAGCCGAAGCTACAAAGAGCCAGGCCAACACCGAGGCTGGGCCTTTAGAGCCCGCCAAGGAGAAATCCTTGGGAACCAGAGAAAAGGCAGTGGAAAAAGAAGTTGTAGAACAAATTCTGCCTGAAAAAGTTGGCACACCTACTCCCGAAGCGCCTTCCGAAGCTCTTGATTATATTATACGACACGCTTTGGGAAAAAGGTTATCTGAAGAAGAGATTTTTGAAGCTAAACACTATGCCCGAGAACTGAAGTATCCGAAGGGGGCCTTAGTGTTCAATGGCACAGACGAAGATGACTTCTTATACTGTCTCCCAGACAACAAAGAATTATCTGTCTGCCGGGAGATGGCCAGAAGTATGGGGTTCCCGAAGCTTGAAGCTGGCCTCTGCGCCATGACGAAGGACGATCTTGCAGATAGCCTTGCATATAACAATCTAAAGGTACAAAAATTGTATATTTGGAAGTTTACGAATTCTGAATTATTCTTTTGCTCTTATACTAACTCGTTCATTCTTTTCATATAGGGTTTAATACTTAGCAACGCCTTAAGGGCGTAGAAGAATGCCGAAGACGAGAGTTGCACTATTGCTCTCAACAATCTTCGAACATAGGTTATTAAGCTAAGGAACGAAGCTTTGGAAAAAGATAAAATTCTACTTACTCTGGTGGATAAGGTAAAGGGGGATGAAGCTAACTACAAGGCCCAATCTGAAATCCAAAGGGGCGAAATCGAAACCCTTCAAAAGCAACTGGCCGAAGCTAAATTAAAATGTGCTATTACCGAAGCTGATCGAGAAGTCAGTGATTACTGGAAAAATTATTGGGAAAAAATAGTTGTAGAACTTCGCTCCTCAAAAAAAAGATGTTATGAAAAATCTATAGAATATGTAAAAAAGATAAAACTAGCTTCGCCAATGTTGGCGCATATTCAAGTGAAGACAACTTCGTACGGGGCGATCCCGAAGGTCCAATTGAATGGATCAGCAGCGAGGCCGAAACATTTGAGGAGATTTTGAATGATCGTGGGGATGTCTGCGCCTTCTCAGGTGCGAGGGAAATTGCAGCTATTTTGGAGAAATCAGGTTGCGATCATGTGAAAGCTTTGGCCTAAGCCGAAGCTGCTTTATCGGTTGACGATACGAAGGACCCCTCGGCCGAAGCAAGTTTAGTAGGCGGAAAATTTTTTACTGACATCTAGGAAAATGGCGGCCGAGGGATGGCCCACGAAATAATAAAGAAGAGTGAAAAAGATACTTATGATGCTAGGGAAGCAAAGAAGTATTCAGAGCTTGAATCAAATGACTCAAGATATGTGATGAATGACAAAGTTCTGGAAATACCTTTGGGCATGGAACTATTAGAGAGTATGATCTAACAGAGCATCCTTTCGGCTAGTCTCCAATCGAGCAGGAGATTTGTGGCAAATGATTCTTGGTCGTGGATAGTTCTATCTTTTTTGATGTAGCCCGGGAGGGATCAGTTAGCCCCCTGGTACTCCCAAGCATAGTTTGCCTTCTCTCGCAAGGGGGAGACTCGACGCCCTATCCAACTCCAGGCTACATGGACAGTTGTGAGTCTGAGTTCTTTCATGTCTTGAATTCTATTTGCCACCAACATAACTTTAACAAATGCTGGGGCTAGGTCACCCATCTACTACACTTTGGGTACCGACCTCTATAATATGAATTCAGGAAGCTTGAGTTCGTGATTTCCCTCATAAAACCAGCACTTATGTCAGTTCTTATGTGAGTTTTTAGAGGACAATCAAGGTATTGGCACCCTACACGTAGTTGAATCCCTACACTCCCAATGCCAAACGTTGATATTTGCTCGGACGAGGGCACATGAAGGAGAGATATTGAAAAGAGGGGGTGAGAGAAAGGAAGAATTTCCAAAAAATCTCCGCAAACATGAGAAAAGATGGCAATGTGCATGTCAGAATTGGGATTTAGATAAATAAACTCTATCTGATAATAATCTAAGAGCTCCCTAAAGAATCAAGAGGAGGGGAGACCAACTCCTTAAAGAAAATTAGGAAAATACCTCTATATAGTCAGCATCACGCATGAGAAAGGAATCCTTGCCTGGAATCTTCTATTGGATTAGATTCTTTTCTTGTAGTAGTCCTATTGTCACTAAAGACTTAAAATTGTTTTGAATTCATCAAGGACGTCTTGAATTCGTGAGGGTGTGATGCAGCCATGGATGACACTGGAGGTGGATTTGGTGGTGGCGACTGAGCAATTTAGGGTTTCGCAGCGGTCGAATTAGAATGCTAGGAGTGAATGTTTGGTTGCTCCTGCTAAAGTTTAGCCCGAGTCACATCAAGCGTTTGACTTTTAAATAGGAGTATGAAATATAGACCCAACCAACTGGACTAAATTCGTCTCGTCTTTTAATCTTCGGCTGACAAATTAGTTTTATAATCCGACTACATTTAATACCCGGAACGGAGGTTCAAACATTTGATGGGACAGGGGCTAAATTTTAGTTTGGGGTAACCAAACACCCCTAAACATCACAAGCCTAGAAGCTGAGAAGCTAGAGGCTAAGCAGTATTAATTTACAGAATCATAAGCGACAGTTCGGAAATTTTGGCCGATTCCCATAGAGTAAAAGGCCGAGTTCCAGGACTCGAAGGGAAACGGGAAGCAAATGCACTGTCATGTGCGAAAATCCTAAATGTCAGCCAACCAGGACGCGGAGAGAAGTGGACAAGAAGGGAAAATCACCAATAAAGAAGCAGGAGGTACATTTTTATCTGTATTATTTCTTTATTTACTAATTTATATTTATCAGCCAGTCACATTGCTTATCCATCATTCTTTCTTATAATTTTTTGTGTGGTTCGAATGAGGGGCATTGATTTTACATAACAATGAGGTACTCGCCACGTGCCGTGAACAACGCAGCACTTCTGTTGCCGGAGAGGGTAAAACAACGTGTGAAGGAGTTAGGCTTTGGTTCTTATCTCGGGGACAGGGTGTTTGGTGCATTCCTTTTGTCAAGTGTATATGATGGTCCTCTTAGGATTGAAGTGGGGGTGTTATTTACCAATAACAACTAAAGTGGTGTGAAAGGGAAATGGGTTAACCTTTTCCCACAAATAATTTTGGTGGTTGAATGCCCAACACAAATAAATGGACTAACTAGTTTGCTCTAGAATACATGTTCCACAGGTGCAAAAAGTTTCAACACAAACCAACAAATATTCAAGTTAGGGATCCAATTCAAAGGAGCAAAACAAACCAAGTGTGTTGTGGTCTGGCGCACCGGACTGTGCGGTGTGCCACCGGATAGTGTCCGGTGCACTAGGACCGTACAAAGTTCAAGCAACCACTCTCGGGTTTTCGCAGGCGCGCTCCGCTATAATTCACCGTACTGTCCGGTAAACCGAATGCGAACCATGTACGTGCTAGGAACAGTAATTCACGTACACATCAATTACATAAATGACTCATCATAGCACAATGCTTTGAATTACAATAAAGAGTAAGTAATAATATTACAGACTAGAGCTATTTACATAATATAAATCAAAGTACACAGAATCGAAACGTAGCCAACGTAAACAACCCACCACAGGCAGCTGACTGGGGGAGGTCGCTAGCCTAATCCTCAAACTAGACGAAGTCCTGGAACTCCCGGAGATCCGCCTCGACGCTGTTCTCCTTCTTTACCTGAGCATAGATTGCACCAAAGGCAACCTGGTGTTTTGTGAAAGTAAGGGTGAGTACACATCAACGTACTCAGCAAATGTCCCATTTGGCTGAGGTGGACTAGCTTTGTGTGGGGTTAAGTCAAGCAGTTGTTTTTAGTTGGTCAGGTTATTATTACTAGTAGAAAGCCGGGTTTAGCATTAACCCAAGTTATTAACCCAAGGTACCCTTTCCAAACGGAAAGAATACCACTTACCATTACCATAATCATAATAAAAAACCATCATTCTCATCACCACCTGTAATCCGAACATCTCTGATCAAGTATCACTAATCAATGGAGCTCCCTTGGCCACTCATAACCGTGAGCACGGCTGATATATCAGTTTCATAACACTCTGCAGAGGTTGCACACTTTACCGACAAGCAGTGATTCCCTCTCTAGCCCGGGCTTGCAAGACCCTTATTCACTCCTAAGGTGAATGGCTAGGGATTCACTACGAAGCCTTTACAAAGATTCCCTGAGGTTGTAGCCACCCGTTAGGTTTCCTAAATGCACTGCACTCCTCCCCAAGGGGCGAACCAACCTTGGCAGAGCGAGCCGCATACACCGAGCCCCATTAACGGCACGACGGCGAAGCGAACCACACCCCAGTTCCTCTAATTATTCAGCTAAGGGTGTTCCATTCCACCCTCATAGTTGCACTGTTCTCCCGGGCGGTCATCCAACGAACAGGTCCTTACGGAGAGGCACTCGAGAAACCGCTCAAGCCCCCTAAAGTATCACCAGTCCAACATCATAATAATAATGACAACATCGTACCATAAGTGTTCACATCATGTTCATTGATTAAAGTAAAGTAATAGCATGAATCTAACTATAGTAGCCCAAAAGGTAATCAAGGACCAGGTAAATAGAAAGCTAGTCAATCCTTAGGTTGTTCGTAGTATACGGGACAGTGAATTATAAATTAAATGGAACATAATGGGTCAGATGAAACTTGCCTTCACCACATAGATGCTTAGGGTCTTCAGCCTCGTAGAACCCGAAGAGTTCGATCTCTTGGTCGCTGAAGCTTGACCGTCGATTCCTCGAAGCTCGGAAATGGATCGCAGTCTAACCGCAACGCGAAGCAAAGACAAACCAGTACAAGCAAAGAAACATATATATGCATAAGAACATTACACCATACAAGATAAAATATTATAAAAATGTGTAATACGGAATATAGCTCGCTTCTACGATCACGTGAGGAAAACGAACGCAACTGTCGGAGCTACGGTCGTGTCTACGCTGAAAAGGTGTTGGGTTAGAACATTTAGTTCGACATTGTTATATCAACTGACCATTATCAAATATAAATTAATACTACTACTTAGTTTTAACTAACTTACTATTTTAATAGTGGATGATTAAACAAATAGTTAATTAATTAACGAGTGATTATAAGTGAACAATTTAATATCGCGCGCAGACAACGCACGAGACAACACGCGCGACCAGAGCGAACGACGCGCGAACCAGCACACAACCTTGTACGGAACAGAACACCGACAGCGCGACGACGTGCGCCACATCGCTAACAAATAACGTGTTTATAATACACAAGTATTAAATGAAAAGCGTCTGAGTTGGTATTAATCGAATTAACATTTATATTTATAAAAGTGCGAGTTAAAAAACTATTGTCGGTGACCATAATTAGGGGTACCCTCAAGGCTCCTAATTCTCAGCTGGTAACCCCCATCAGCACAAAGCTGCAAAGGCCTGATGTGTGCGATTAAGTCAGGGATCGGTCCATTCGAGGGACTCGATCACGCCTCGCCCGAGCCTAGCCTCGGGCAAGGGCAGCCGACCCCGGAGGATCTCCGTCTCGCCCGAGGCCCCCCTCCAGCGACGAACATACTTCCGGCTTGCCCGAGGCCCTGTCTTCGTCAAGAAGCAACCCTGACCAAATCGCCGTGCCGACCGACCAAATCGCAGGAGCATTTAATGCAAAGGTGGCCTGACACCTTTATCCTGACGCGCGCCCTTTAGTTGATAGAGCCGAAGTGACCGCAGTCACTTCGCCGCTCCACTGACCGAACTGACAGAAGGACAGCGTCGCCTGCGCCGCACCGACTGCAGTGCCACTTGACAAAGTGAGGCTGACAGGCAGTCAGGCCCGACCTCAGGCACCATAGGAAGCTCCGCTCCGCCCGACCCAGGGCTCGGACTTGGGCTAAGCCCCGAAAGACGGCGAACTCCGCTCCGCCCGACCCAGGGCTCGGACTTGGGCTAAGCCCCGGAAGATGGCGAACTCCGCTCCGCCCGACCCAGGGCTCGGACTTGGGCTCAGCCCCAGAACACGGCGAACTCCGCTCCGCCCGACCCAGGGCTCGGACTTGGGCTCAGCCCCAGAAGACGACGAACTCCGCTTCGCCCGACCCCAGGGCTCGGACTCAGCCCTGGCCTCAGCCGACGGTCTCCGCCTCGCCCGACCCAGGGGCTCGGACTCGACCACGGCCACGGAAGACAGACTCGACCTCGACCTCGGAGGAGCCTCCACATCGCCCAACCTAGGGCGCAGACTGACCACGTCGATAGGAGGCACCATCATTACCCTACCCCAAGCTGACTCGGCTACGGGGAACAAGACCGGCGTCCCATCTGGCCCGCTCCGCCAGATAGGAAATGATGGCGCCCCGCACGCTCTGTGACGACGGCGGCTCTCAGCCCCCTTACGGAAGCAAGAGGACGTCAGCAAGGACTCGACAGCCCCGACAGCTGTCCTTCCGTCAGGCGCCAGCGCTCCTCCGACGGCCACGACACCACACGAACCGGGTGCCAAAACCTCTCCGGCTGCCACGACGGCATGTACTTAGGGCGCTAGCTCTCCTCCGCTAGACACGTAGCACTTTGCTACACCCCCCATTGTACACCTGGATCCTCTCCTTACGCCTATAAAAGGAAGGACCAGGGCCCTCTTACAGAGGGTTGGCCGCGCGGGGACGAGGACGAGACAGGCGCTCGCGTGAGGTCGCTCGCTCCCTCACCCGCGTGGACGCTTGTAACCCCCTACTGCAAGCGCACCCGACCTGGGCGCGGGACGAACACGAAGGACGCGGGATTTCCACCTCTCTCACGCCCATCTCCGGCCACCTCACTTCCCCCCTTCGCGCTCGGCCTCGCGCCGACCCATCTGGGCTGGGGCACGCGGCGACATTTCACTCGTCGGCCCAGGGACCCCCCGGTCTCGAAACGCCGACAGTTGGCGCGACAGGTAGGGGCCTGCTGCGTGTTGACGAACAGCTTCCCGTCAAGCTCCAGATGGGCAGTCACCAGCAACCTCTCCGACCCGGGACGGTGCTCCGTTTCGGGAGTCTTAAGTTCATGTCCCTCGACGGCAGCTATGACATGATACTCCTTCCATCGCCGTGCGATAGCAACAATGGCGGTCGACAGCCCGCCCGCCGACGGCGGAATCGACGACGTCTTCCCCGCGTGGTGGAAGAACAACATTCGAGCTCACCCCGTCCTCTCCCCCGCCGACGGAGGAGGAGGCGGGGCAACCAAGGCCAAGCAGGAGGCAGCGCCTCGTCGGCTGTCGAGCGAGTCGACGGCGCCAGCGCCCCAACGGGGGGCGCGTCGGGCATCGACCTCGCGTTTGAGACGAAGGCGAGCACCGTCTCCCCGCGACACGCCAATTCCGAGCAAACGGATGACGCCAGCACGCTCGCGAAAGGCTTGCTGGACGTCACCCTCGTACCTGAGACGACGGTGCAGTCAGTCCCCGACGTGACTTCATCACCGCCCGTCGACCAAGAGGTACCGACCGATTCCCATCTCACGCCTTTCGGATTCAGCCTCGACCCGCCAAGCGGCTTCGCTTTGGCGGACGCTCTCGTAGAGGCGAGTCCAAACCTTCTGGGGTTTCGTGTGCGGTCACCCTGGGACCGGCTGACGGACGTCTCGACGTACGGGCCCTCGGGGTCCGAGGAAGATGACGAGCCCGACTTCTGTTGGGATTTCTCTGGACTTGGCGACCCCAGTGCCATGCGGGACTTCATGACCGCATGCGACTACTGCCTTTCCGACTGTTCCGACGGTAGCCGCAGCCTCGGCGACGAGGACTGCGGCCCAAGCCGCGAATGTTTCCACGTCGATCTAGGGGGTCCCTCCGAAGGCAACCATCTCGGCATGCCGGAGGACGGTGATCTCCCTAGGCCGGTGCCTCGCGTTGACATCCCACGGGAGCTAGCTGTGGTCCCCGTTCAGGCGGGGGCCGTGACCCACAGCTCGAGCAAATCCGTGGGGTGCAGGCCAGGCTCGACGAGGGAGCAGGAGCGCTTGAGCCGATCCGCCGGGACGTTGGGCAGGAATGGGCGGGCCAACCTCCGGCCGGAGAAATGCGTCATCTACCCTAGGGCTTCCAGCACCGCATCGCCGACGATGTCAGGGTCAAGCCGCCACCCGCATCCAGTGGGGTCGGCCAGAACCTGGCTGCGGCGGCAATGCTTCTCCATGCGATGTCGGAGCCATCAACCACCGAGGGGCGGTGAATCCAGGGAGAACTCAAGAATCTCCTGGAGGGCGTCGCGGTCCGACGGGCCGAAAGCTCCGCCTCCCGAAGGTAGGGGCACCCCTCGGAACATCATGCCGCGACTTCCCAATTCATGCGGGAAGCCTCGGTCCACACCGGGCGCATGCGCAACACAGCGCCTGCGGCCCCGGGACGCCTTGGCAACGAGCACCATCACCGCGACCGTCGGGCCCACCTCGACGAGAGGGTGCGCCGAGGCTACCACCCCAGGCGTGGGGGACGCTATGACAACGGGGAGGATCGGAGTCCCTCGCCCGAACCACCCGGTCCGCAGGCCTTCAACCGGGCCATACGACGGGCGCCGTTCCCGACCCGGTTCCGACCCCCGACTACTATCACAAAGTACTCGGGGGAGACGAGACCGGAGCTGTGGCTCGCGTACTACCGGCTGGCCTGCCAACTGGGTGGAACGGACGATGACAACCTCATCATCCGCAACCTCCCCCTGTTCCTCTCCGACACCGCTCGCGCCTGGTTGGAGCACCTGCCTCCGGGGCAGATCTCCAACTGGGACGACCTGGTCCAAGCCTTCGCCGGCAATTTCCAGGGCACGTAATTGCGCTCTGGGAATTCCTGGGACCTTCGAAGCTGCCGACAGCAGCCGGGAGAGTCTCTCCGGGACTACATCCGGCGATTCTCGAAGCAGCGCACCGAGCTGCCCAACATCACCAACTCGGATGTCATCGGCGCGTTCCTCGCCGGCACCACCTGCCGCGACCTGGTGAGCAAGCTGGGTCGCAAGACCCCCACCAGGGCGAGCGAGCTGATGGACATCGCCACCAAGTTCGCCTCTGGCCAGGAGGCGGTCGAGGCTATCTTCCGGAAGGACAAGCAGCCCCAGGGCCGCCCACCGGAAGATGCCCCCGAGGCGTCAACTCAGCGCGACGCCAAGAAGAAGGGCAAGAAGAAGTCGCAAGCGAAACGCGACGCCGCCGACGCGGACCTTGTTGCCGCCGCCGAGTACAAGAACCCTCGAAAACCCCCCGGAGGTGCCAACCTCTTCGACAAGATGCTCAAGGAGTCGTGCCCCTATCACCAGGGGCCCGTCAAGCACACCCTCGAGGAGTGCGCCATGCTTCGGCGCCACTTCCACAGGGCCGAGCCACCCGCGGAGGGTGGCAGGGCTCACGACGACGACAAGAAGGAAGATCACCAGGCAGGAGAGTTCCCCGAGGTCCGCGACTGCTTCATGATCTACGGTGGGCAAGCGGCGAACGCCTCGGCTCGGCACCGCAAGCAAGAGCGTCGGGAGGTCTGTTCGGTGAAGGTGGCGGCGCCAGTCTACCTAGACTGGTCCGACAAGCCCATCACCTTCGACCAAGCCGACCACCCCGACCACGTGCCGAGCCCGGGGAAATACCCGCTCGTTGTCGACCCTGTCATCGGCGACGTCAGGCTCACCAAGGTCCTCATGGACGGAGGCAGCAGCCTCAACATCATCTACGCCGAGACCCTCGGACTCCTGCGTGTCGATCTGTCCTCGGTCCGGGCAGGCGCTGCGCCTTTCCATAGGATCATCCCCGGGAAGCGCGTCCAGCCCCTCGGACAACTCGACCTTCCCGTCTGCTTCGAAACACCCTCCAACTTCCGAAGGGAGACCCTCACGTTCGAGGTGGTCGGGTTCCGAGGAACCTACCACGCGGTACTGGGGAGGCCATGCTACGCGAAGTTCATGGTCGTCCTCAACTACACCTACCTCAAGCTCAAGATGCCGGGCCCCAACGGGGTCATCACCATCGGCCCCACGTACAAACACGCGTTCGAATGCGACATGGAGTGCGTGGAGTACGCCGAGGCCCTCGCCGAGTCCGAGGCCCTCATCACCGACCTGGAGAGCCTCTCTAAGGAGGTGCCAGACGTGAAGCGTCATGCCGGCAACTTCGAGCCAGCGGAGACGGTTAAGTCCGTCCCCCTCGACCCCAGCAACGACGCCTCCAAGCAAGTCCGGATCGACTCCGAGCTCGATCCCAAATAGGAAGCAGTGCTCGTCGACTTTCTCCGCGCGAACGCCGACGTCTTCGCGTGGAGTCCCTCGGACATGCCCGGCATACCGAGGGATGTCGCCGAGCACTCGCTGGACATCCGAGCCGGAGCCCGACCCGTCAAGCAGCCTCTGCGCCGATTCGACGAAGAAAAGCGCAGGGCCATAGGCGAGGAGATCCACAAGCTAATGGCGCCAGGGTTCATCAAAGAGGTATTCCATCCCGAATGGCTTGCCAACCCTATGCTTGTGAGAAAGAAAGGAGGGAAATGGTGGATGTGTGTAGACTACACTGGTCTAAACAAAGCATGTCCAAAGGTTCCCTACCCTCTGCCTCGCATCGATCAAATCGTGGATTCCACTGCTGGGTGCGAAACTCTGTCTTTCCTCGATGCCTACTCAGGGTATCACCAAATCAGGATGAAAGAGTCCGACCAGCTCGCGACTTCTTTCATCACACCCTTCGGCATGCACTGCTATGTCACCATGCCGTTCGGCTTGAGGAATGCGGGCGCGACGTACCAGCGGTGCATGAACCATGTGTTTAGCGAACACATTGGCCGGACGGTCGAGGCCTACGTCAATGACATCGTAGTCAAGACGAGGAAAGCCTCCGACCTCCTTTCCGACCTTGAAGTGACATTCCGATGTCTCAAGGCGAAAGGCGTGAAGCTCAATCCCGAAAAGTGTGTCTTCGGGGTACCCCGAGGCATGCTCTTGGGGTTCATCGTCTCCGAGCGGGGCATCGAAGCCAACCCGGAGAAGATCGCAGCCATCACCAGCATGGGGCCCATCAAGGACTTGAAAGGCGTACAGAGAGTCATGGGATGTCTTGCGGCCCTGAGCCGTTTCATCTCTCACCTCGGCGAAAGAGGCCTGCCTCTGTACTGCCTCGGGGCGAATAACGCTTCCCCCGGAAGCCTTCTCCCGAGACCTGCATCAACCCTCCGTCAAGATCGACGACACGCCCGAGCCCGAGGCACCCTCGGCCTAGCCCGAGGTACCCTTGGCTCGGTCCGAGGTACCCACGGTTTGGCCCGAGGTACCCTCGGCCCCCGAGGGTGAGGCACTGCGCGTCGAGGAGGAGCGAAGCGGGGTCACACCTAATCGAAACTGGCAGACCCCGTACCTACAATATCTCCACCGAGGAGAGCTACCCCTCGACCGAGCCAAAGCTCGGCGGTTGGCGCGGCGCGCCAAGTCGTTCGTCTTGCTGGGAGATGGGAAGGAGCTCCACCACCGCAGCCCCTCAGGCTTCCTCCACTGATGCATTTCCATCGCCAAAGGCCAGGAGCCCCTACGAGAGGTACACTCGGGGGCTTGCGACCATCGCGCAGCACCCCGAGCCCTTGTTGGAGACACCCGGGGGCTACACGCACCCCTGGGAAGGGCTGCTCGTCATCGCCAAAGTTCTGAAGCCCGGAACAAACAAACTGGCCGACAGTCAAGGCGAGGTCTGCACCAACACTTGGAACGTCTAACAGCTACATCGCCTCTACCCTTAAGATGCTTTCAAGTTGTTCGCATACCTCGCCCCCACACAAGTTTTAGTCATCAAGGAAGGGTCAGCCTTGCCTCGGCAGAGCCCGACCCTCCCTCGGGGGCTAAAAAGGGGGGAACCCCTCTGCGTCAAAATTTTCAATCGAAAAGGCTTTTGCGTTCCCCCGGCTATGTCGGAAGCAGGACCCCGAGGAGCGAACGCGGGTGCATGTAAGTGGCAAGGCTGACTGAGCCGAGGGACTCCTACGCCTCTGGGTTACGGATACCTCACTCGTCACCCACCACGAAAAGTGACTCCTACTTGGGGAAGCCACCCTGCTACTGACGGGCGGAGCCGGACACGCAAAATGAAAGGGAAAGGAGCACGACTTTATGCAACGGTAATAAAGTGTTCAGGCCTCAGCGGCCGTAGAAAGACACACGTGCATCCAACAGAAACTGCTCCGACAGAGTTAGGCGTTGCCCGGGGAAGGAGCCGCGCCTTCGGCTTTGTCTCCGCCCTCGGTAAAGTCCATCCCGGCTTCGGACGACGGCGCAGGCGGGAGGATCTCTGCCTCGAAGGTGGTCGCCAGCACTGTGCTCGGACCCGCGGCGGTCGCGTCGAGCCTCTGGACTTCTGCCATGGCGGCTTCATCTTCGTCAGGAAGGCAATACCCCTCGCTGACCCGCTCCAGGTCCACGACGTAGTGGGAAGCGAGCACGGCGAAGGCCCGCCTGACGCCGTGGTGTAGCGCCTCGCGAAATCTGCCGCGCACATGATCGACCAAGGCCTGCAGGCGACTTTGAGGGGAGCTTCCTGAGGGGACGTCGCCGAAGCCAAGGACCCGGCAGAAGCCCGAGACGGCCTCGGACATGGCCGCGTGGTCGGCCTCCCTCTGCTCGGCTACCCCGGCAAGCGCCTCGGCAAGCGCCTTGGCGGACTCATCAAGGGCGGACTCGAGCTCTGCGAACAGCCAGAACGAAAGGTCTCAAACACAAGCGGAGGAAACAAGCTGAAACGAAAACCGAAAATGGCCAGGGCGTACCTCCGGTTCGGGCACGCTGCTCCGAGGCTGCGACCTGGGCTACGGCTAGGTCGGCTGCAAGGGCTCCAGCCCGGCTTTCGGCCTCGGCAGCCCGGCCCCGAGACTGGTCTCGCTCATTGACGACCTGGTCAAACTCCGACTGCTGTCGTCGCACCTCTGCGCGTGCCGCTGCCGCCTCTGCGCGTGCCGCTGCCGCCTCGGCTCTCATATCGGTGCAGAGCAACCGAAGGTCCGCCGCCTCGGCGCCCTGCTGAGAGAGGCGCGCAGTAGCCCCGGCGAGCGAGGTCCTCAGGGATTGCAGCGAGCCCCAGACGTCGACCTCGTGGCGGATGAACGACGACTTGGCGGCGCTCAGATCCGTCAGATCCTGAGGGAAGGAAGCGGGGCGTCACAAAAGACGCCTTGGTCACAAAAAAGGTATGCCTGAAACCATTACCTGGAGGATTTTGGGGACGTCCCTGCAGAAAACCTCCAGCGACGACCGGAGCGACCCCACCGTTGCTTCGGCACACTCGCGGAGCTCGTCCCAAGACTGCTCCTCCCGTTCATCGTCAAGAACGAAGAAGGGATCCGAGGCCCCACGGGTCCGGAACCGGAGCAACTGGCGCCGACCCTCGGAGCCCCGCCGCACAGCAACAAGGCTGCCGCTGGGCGGGACGGATCGCGTTTCCACTCCCCCCTCCTCCGAGGCACCAAGCGTCGACACCTCGGCCATCTCAGCGTCGGTAGCAACAGGTCGCTCCCCGACTGGGATGGCAGCGACTTCAGTAGCAATAGGTGCCAGCACCGCCGGCACGTCCGGTGGGGCCGGGGCCACGTCCGCGTCAGCCGCCTCCTCTAGCACGATGGCCGCCTCGGCAGAAGAGCCGGCCTCGGGAACTCGCTCCACGGCGACTGGTGCCGCCTGAGCCCCCTGTTGTGGAGCGCCTAGCGAGAAGGTCAGCTGAACAGCAAGGCCCGGAGCGGCACCGGCTGCGGAGGCCGACGCCGTCTTAAGGGCCTTTCGGGGAGCCAGATCGGTCAGGCCATGGCTTCACTTGCTGAGGAGGAAAGAAAGGTCGCGGTCGGGACATACGAATGAAAAGCCAGGACGAAGACGTTCCAAGATACTTACCCGCTCCGGGCCATGATCAACCGTGCCTGAGGGGAGGTCTCTCGAATCTCGACCCCCGAAGGTGCCGCCGAGGTCCGCCTCGCTGGCAGCTTCGGCACCACCCTTGCTTTGGGCGCCTTGGACGCCTGGGAGACGGACTGCCCAGGCACTGCCACGGCGACCTGAGGGTCGCTCTCCTGCGCTGCCGGCGTGGGTGACGGCTCTCGGGGAACAGACGCCTCGGCCTGACTCCCCGGGGTCACCTCAACTCCCCCGGCCGAGGGGTCAAGTACCCTCTCGGTCTGCCCCCGCTCTTCGGGCCGGGACCTCGGCATCCCGACTCCGGGGACTGACGGCGCCAGCCCACTCGGTGGCTGGCTTGACGGCTCCTGGCCTAACTTCAAGCCCGGGCTGAAGCCGAGGCGGGCAGCCATGCCGTCATCCTTGTCATCATCTTCATCATCGTCGTCGTCGTCAGGCGTTTCCGGCGACGGCTCCCTCGGGAGCCCCTCCCTCTCCTGCCGACGATGGAGCTTTTCCAAGGCGTCTCGAGCCCGCATCCGCTCGCGGGCCCGGGCCTTCTCCGCGTCCTTCTTTTTCTTCTTCTCCTCTGCGGCAACCCGCCGCGCTGCTCGGTCCACCGCATCCTTCGGGACTCGCGGCAGGGAAGGCTTGTGCCACCCTACCTCTTGGAGACGGATGGAGATCCCGACCGTAAGAACCAGGGGCAACCCGACGCAAGAAGAAGGAAGGAGCGGACACTCACCAGAGTCACGCACCCTTGGTCGGGTCGCATCAAGGGCTGGGAAAGGGCGCTAGCGTCCGGTTTCCCCAACGCGACGACCACCCGCCCGTGGAGAACGTCGACGGGAAGAGGATCCGAGGACATCCACGAGCCCTCCAAGTCAGCCTCCGGCGTCATCTCCCAAAGCGGCAACCGCCGCTCCGCCAAGGGAAGCACCCTACGGCGGTGAATGGCGGCAATCACTCCCGCGGCAGTAAGTCCTCCTTTCCGCAACACCTCCAGGGCTTTGAGAAGGGGCTCGAGGTTTTTCTACCTGTCGTGCGGGGTCCCGTAGCGCCAGGTATCGGCAGCGGCGGTGACCACTCGTTGGGAAAACGGCGGAAGCATCTCGTCGTCATTCCGGAGGTAGAACCACCGGCGCTGCCACCCTTTGTTCGAGGACGCGAGGATGGCGGGGATGTACAGCGACGCCCGCGACTGCCTCAGCTGGAGAATGCAACCGCCGGCCCGCATCGCCGCGCGAACCCTTCTTTCTCCCGTCGGCGAAGCAAAAAGCTCCGCGGAGAAGAGATGGGTCCACAAGTCCCAGTGGGGGGCGATCCCCAAGTATCCTTCGCACAACGCTACGAAGATGGCGGCCTGCGAAATGGAGTTGGGACTGAGGTTGTGCAACTCCACCTCATAGTTGTACAGGATCGCCCGCATAAAGCGGCTTGCCGGCGCGCCGAACCCCCGCTCGTGGAAGGAGACGAAGCTCACGACGTACCCCGGCGGCGGGGATGGGGCGGTTCCGCTCGCGGGAGGAATCCACTCCGGCTGCCTCTCATCAGAGAGAGGGCGAAGTAAACCCTCGACAACAAGATCCTCCAGGTCCTCCGCTGTGACTGTGGAGAAGGGCCATGGATCGCGCGGCGAGATGATGGTCACCCGGTCGGCCATCGCCGAGCGAAAGGGGTGGCGGCGGAAAAGACTGGGTGGATGGTTCTCCTTTTCTCCGGCTAAACCTCTCAGGTTGCGAAAACCTAAGAAGGAGGCAAGAAGCGGAGCAAAGGACCGTCGCCAGGCCCTCCCCCGAGTATATAAAGACTAAGGCGAGACCCGTTCAACGCTTCGTCCGGACCCGCCGCGGGATTCAAAAACCCAAGGCGAAACGGCCGTTCCTCGAACGGCTCGCGCACGCGCAACGGCCACCCTGCAAACCGCTCGCCCCGTCGCATTAACTCCACGGCGGGATAGGCGGTGCCCCTGGCAGGAGAAGCGAGCGACGCTTCACCTTCGCCATAATGACCGCGTCAAAAAAGGTATGCCATGTCATTCGATTTCATATCCTTTTCCTTTTCCTCTTTCTCTCTCTTACAACAGGGAACGGGAAAGGGGGATACCCCGAAAAGGACCCTTCTCCGTGAAGGAACCAGGCTCCGAGCCTCCCTACTGATCAGAGGTTCAAAGGCTGGCCCCTCGGAGGGGTTCAACAGCCGCCTCAGAGCACGTGGGCTCCACACCCACTATTGGTCAGAGGTTCGAAGGCCGGCCCCTCGGAAGGGTTCAACGGCTGCCTCAGGCCACTCGGGCTCCACGCCCACTACTGATCAGGGGTTCGTAGACTGGCCCTCGAAGGGTTCACAGTCGCCTCAGACACAGAGCGAGGGATGACCATGGGTACGTTCGATACATAACCAAGGCTCGGGCTGCGCTCCCGAGGTACCCTAGGACATTTCCGAGACCAGCGGGAACGATCTTGTAACGGAATCCCATCAGAGGGAGGCATCGAGCCCTCGGACCCCGTCGACAGGGGACCGGGTCCGGCAGATCACCCGCAGGTACTTTTGGGCGCGCCTCTGGGCCTCTAGCCGACCCCTAGCAAATGGGGCACGGATGTCCGCTCGGATTACCCGCCAGCAGCTCACCGGAGACACCATGTTCGGCGCCCACCGAGGGCAACATGACGCTTTCCCCCCTCCTCCTTGCGGAAAGGCGACGCAGGGGCATATGTAAAAAAGTCGAGTCTGTCCCTGATCGCCCTCTCGCCCTGTGCAGAGGCTCAGGGGCTGCTCTCGCAAACCCGGCTCCGGCCAAACCGTTGACAGCGTCAACATACCAGCCCGAGAACTTGGGACCCGACCGTGCACCCGGGCTACGGCCAGCTCGCATGAGGGAACGACCAGACCAGCCAAAGCATTGCGCGAGGCATTAAGACCTCGGAGGAGTCAAACCACTCCTCCGAGGCCTCGGGGGCTACACCCGGCGGGTGCGCTCGCGCGCACCCACCGGAACAAAACGCAACCGAGAAAGGCTGGTCCCCTTGCAAAAAAGTGCGACAAAAGCCTCCAAGCGAGTGTTAACACTCCCTTCGAGGCTCGGGGGCTACTTTCAGGGACCATAATTAGGGGTACCCTCAAGGCTCCTAATTCTCAGCTGGTAACCCCCATCAGCACAAAGCTGCAAAGGCCTGATGGGTGCGATTAAGTCAGGGATCGGTCCATTCGAGGGACTCGATCACGCCTCGCCCGAGCCTAGCCTCGGGCAAGGGCAGCCGACCCCGGAGGATCTCCGTCTCGCCCGAGGCCCACCTCCAGCGACGAACATACTTCCGGCTTGCCCGAGGCCCTGTCTTCGCCAAGAAGCAACCCTGACCAAATCGCCGCGCCGACCGACCAAATCGCAGGAGCATTTAATGCAAAGGTGGTCTGACACCTTTATCCTGATGTGCGCCCTTCAGTCGACAGAGCCAAAGTGACCGCAGTCACTTCGCCGCTCCACTGACTGACCTGACAGAAGGACAGCGCCGCCTGCGCCGCACTGACTGCAGTGCCACTTGACAGAGTGAGGCTGACAGGCAGTCAGGCCCGACCTCAGGCACCATAGGAAGCTCCGCTCCGCTCGACCCAGGGCTTGGACTTGGGCTAAGCCCCGGAAGACGGCGAACTCCGCTCCGCCCGACCTAGGGCTCGGACTTGGGCTATGCCCCGGAAGACGGCAAACTCCGCTTCGCCCGACCCAGTGCTCGGACTTGGGCTCAGCCCCAGAACACGGCGAACTCCGCTCCGCCCGACCCAGGGCTCGGACTTGGGCTCAGCCCCAGAAGACGACGAACTCCGCTTCGCCCAACCCCAGGGCTCGGACTCAGCCCTGGCCTCAACCAACGGTCTCCGTCTCGCCCGACCCAGGGGCTCGGACTCGACCACGGCCACGGAAGACAGACTCGACCTCGACCTCGGAGGAGCCTCCACATCGCCCAACCTAGGGCGCAGACTGACCACGTCGACAGGAGGCGCCATCATTACCCTACCCCAAGCTGACTCGGGCTACGGGGAACAAGACCGACGTCCCATCTGGCCCGCTCCGCTAGATAGGCAATGATGGCGCCCCGCACGCTCTGTGGCGATGGCGGCTCTCAGCCCCCTTACGGAAGCAAGAGGACGTCAGCAAGGACTCGACAGCCCCGACAGCTGTCCTTCCGTCAGGCGCCAGCGCTCCTCCGACGGCCACGACACCACACGAACCGGGTGCCAAAACCTCTCCGGCTGCCACGACGGCATGTACTTAGGGCGCTAGCTCTCCTTCGCTAGACACATAGCACTTTGCTACACCCCCCATTGTACACCTGGATCCTCTCCTTACACCTATAAAAGGAAGGACTAGGGCCCTCTTACAGAGGGTTGGCCGCGCGGGGACGAGGACGAGACAGGCGCTCGCGTGAGGCCGCTCGCTCCCTCACCCGTGTGGACGCTTGTAACCCCCTACTGCAAGCGCACCCGACCTGGGCGCGGGACGAACACGAAGGACGCGGGATTTCTACCTCTCTCACGCCCATCTCCGGCCACCTCACTTCCCCCCTTCGCGCTCGGCCTCGCGCCGACCCATCTGGGCTAGGGCACGCGGTGACATTTCACTCGTCGGCCCAGTGACCCCCCGGTCTCGAAACGCCGACAACTATAAACTAGTTTTAACTAGAAGGTCGTTTTTATATTAACCGAATAAGAAATATAACATTTAAGTTGGCATAATCACAATAACATGTCTCCACAAATGCAACATTGAAATTATAAGCTAGATTCGATTGAATTGTTATTTTAATAACCGAAAACTAAACAATTAATCAAGTATTTAACATGAATAATATGGCGAAGCGATTTTATTAAAGCGCACAAATCATGACTCGCACGAACGACGACACGTGCACAGCACGCGTGAATGTCATGAGGATGGGACACTCGGTACACGCAGAACAGAGCACACAACACACGCGGAACAATTTAATAACGCGTGCGGACCAAGCTCGTGAACGATGTGTGGCAATGCGCGCGACAAACGTGAAACAACGCTCGTGACATGCGCGAATGACACGAACAGCACGACAACGACGTGCGAACAACCTGTTGTAACACGCGACAACGCACGAGCTACGACGCGTGGCACGAACACCCCAGCTAGGCGACGACGGACTACGCGCATGGGTAGACGACGGGTAGACAGCGTTCTCACCTCGGCGTGAGACAGGTTCGACGCATACAGGCTTTGGGCGCGATGATGTTGATGGGGGCGCGTCTCCCAGCTCGACGATGGTTGTCGCTACGCTGGGACATGCTGCGCAGGGTCGCGCAGGTAGTCACACCGGGGGCACGCTGCGTGGGAACGCAGGCAGCCACGCCGGGGCTGCGCTGACGACCACCGCGCAAGCCGCGCCGGCGAGGGCGCACAGGCCGCGGGCTGCGTCGGGGCACCGACCGTGCCCTGGCTGCGCGCACATCGTGCCGGGGCATAGGCACGCCAGCCGCGAGCCGCGCCGCGGGCCGAGCTCCCCCCGGTTGCGAGCGCCACGACTGCGCGCCTGGCTGCGAGCACGGCGAGCCGCACTGGCCGTTGTGCGTAGGACGGGCCGCACAGGCAAGCACGCCGCGCAGGCCGCCGCGGGCCGCGCCGGCCGAGCACCGCACGCGCGCCAGGGGCACGGGGTAGGGGTGTTAGGGGTCGCGGCGCGGCGTGTCGAGGTCCTCGGTCGCCTCGGGGCTTGAGCGTGCGGTTCCTGGCGAGCGGCTTGAGGCGCGGTCGGGGAAGCTGCAGGGGCACGGGTCGGGTGTGGCCTGAGCGGGGAAGGACGGGGTGAGTCCTAGCGCATCGGGTGGTGGCCGCGGGCGATGCTGGGCTCCCTGGTGGCGCTGCTTGGCTAAGCAGAGAAGGGGAGAGAGGAAAGAGAGTGGGGCTGGGAGAAGTAGGTGGCGGCGGCCAGAGGAAGAGGAGGGCGTGCGCGTGGGCCTCGGGAACAGGGCGGCGATGCTAGGGTTCGGGGGAAGGGGCGCGCGGGAGACTGGGGCGCGCGGGATGGGCCTAGTTGGGCCACGCGGCTGCGCGTGGGAGTGGGCCGGGGTGGAAAAATGGCGTGTGGGTCGCGCGGAAGGCTGGCTGGGGTTTGAGGAAAGCTTTTCTTTCTTCTTTTTTTATTCCTATTCGAATCTAAACATAGTTTTGAATCAAAGATTCAAATATATTTAATGAGTTTGAATTGATGCACAAACACAACAATTCAACATAAAAATATGCCTCGACATGCGATGCAACAATCAAGGACCCTCTTATGGTTTTATTTTACGAGGATTATGCCGATATAAAACAAAAATAATTCTCCATTTTTGGGAAAATTTAAGGAAAGCAGAGAAATGACAGAGTAACAACCTGAATTTGGTGGATATTAGAAAAGAAATTTTATACCCCCAAATTCAGGGTGTTACGGATCTAACCCCCTTAACAGGAATCTCGCCCTCGAGATTCAAGAAGAGGCTAGCAAGAAAATGAGATTGGTTCCTCGGTTGTTCACAACTTTCTTGAGTTGACTTTGACTCTACAAGCTTAACTTGTGGATTGACTTCTTTGACTTTCAGATGCTTGAGACAGATTGATGCAATTCTTGAGGATCTCTTGGACCTGTGGGTTAGGACCCACACACGCTTTCGCTGCGCCACTCCGATCTTATTGGTTGATGTTGATCGCATGGTCTTCATTGGGGTTAGCAGCTAACCCCCTTAACAGGAGCGTTGATATGCACTTGGTGAAGATGCTGCCAGCTCTGATCTTGACAAATTAAGAGAGGTTGGAGGTTGCCAACAAGACAGGTGCAAGAGGAAATGGTATAGATAGAAAAGGTAACCATAGATGGATCAAAGAGAGAAAAGGGAGAGCACCCATCTACCTAACTCCATGGCACTCAGCTAGTAAACTGATGTCATTGCGGACCAAGGGCCACAACACATCAACACTCATCACAAAGAAGCAAATCAGTCATAACATAAAGACAAACATCACAAGCATACCTCAACAAACATCTCGCTGCTATACGTTCCTTTTAAGTACATGGTGGTCTTTCTGGAAAAGGGAATAAATATTCTCTAGGGTTTGTCGAAGGAGGAGGAGAAGAAGAAGACGTGTAGAATAGGGGCACGAACACCATAAAGGATAGAGCTAAAGCAAGCATTGTAGGCAACCAGGAAAAGGATATGACCAAGGGTATAATGGGCAGAACACTACTCCTGAGTTGAGATAGACAAGGGGAGATTCCAAAAGGCAGATCTGAGATAAGCATCCAAACAGGATCTAGTGATTACGAAGGTAAGGGTGATATCAAACAAAAGCTAAGACTTGCAATGCGAAAGAGGAAAAAGAAACGACCAAGAGCGGGATAGGTAAGACAACACTCTTGAAAAAATGGAAGGGGAGGCATTAAAATGCAAGTACAGGATATGCATCAAGGTAAAGATCGAGGGATGAGAAGGGTTAAGGTGATAACAGACAAACACACAGCAAGGGGTGCATTTAAACAAAACTTGCAAGGTGTCAAAGAAGGAAGAGCAGTAAATGATGAAGTAGGTGATACATTATTCTCGAACAGGGATGAAAAATAGGAGGCTTTGAAGGGTAGGTTCAAGATAAGCGTGAAGGTAAGCGTGTAGATATTGCAAGGGTTAAAGGTGATAATAGACAAGAATGTAAGAGGGGAGGTAAATGGGCATAAGAACAAAGGATAGAAGTACCATAAAGAATGGAGTTAAGATAGGACCTGCAAATGAAAAAGGAGAGGGTGCGTCCGAGGGCCAAATAGGTAAATTCCCACTCTCAAATTAGGGTGGAAGAGAGAAGATCTTTTAAAGAGCAAGAATAAAGATAAGTGTCAAGGCAAGACCGATAGATGGCAAGGTAATGCTGATAGCAAGTAAAACACAACAAAGGATGGGATTAACACAAACTTGTAAGGCGACAAGAAGTGAAAAGAAATCAAGGGAGAGATAGGTAACTCGCAACTCTGAAACTGGGTTGAAGGCAAGGGGACGGTTTTAAAGGATAAGTTCAAGGTAAGAATTTAGGTAGAATGCATAAATATCGCAAAGATCAAAGGCGATAACAGACAAGGGGTATGAGAGAAAAGATGAAGGCATTTAAGAGCCAGTGGTATGAGTACAACAAAGAATGTTGTTGTGCCCAAGCTTACACGCGGTAAAGAAGAGGATATAGCCAAGGGTGAGGTAAGTAAAACACCGCTCTCATATTGAGATGGGAGATTGGAGATTTTAGAGAACGCACATAGTGTAATTACCGAGGTAAGATAGAGAGATGAGAAAGGTAAAGGTAATAGCAAACAAAAGTGGGCAAAGGATGGAGTTAAAAACTCGCAAGGGACAAAGAAGATGATACGCCCAAAAGAAAAATAGGTAAAACATACAACTCTCAAATTGAGATGGGAGAGGGGAGACTTTAAAGGTAGGTATAAGATGAACATCAATGCAAGATATAGAAGTGTCAAGGGTAAAGGTGATAATAACAAAGAGCATAGGAAAGGATGGAGTTAAGGCAAGACTCACCAAATGGCGAAATGGAGAAAACAATCACGGGTAAGGTAGGTAAGATTCCAACAGAATGGTTGAAGTAAAATAAATTATTACCTAGGGAAGTTATATGGAAAAGATAAGATCATTAAGGATGTGAGGAATAGAACGATCGCTCATGGATCATGAAGAAACAAAGGTGGTCAAGAGTATGTAAACTGAAATGTTTTAAACAGACATTGGAGTGCAAAGGTAAGCATTTATATACAAAGTAAAAGTATGCAAGATTACGAAGGTGCGAGCATACCAAGACCAAGGGAGTACGAATTGCCGAAAGATAGCGACTTAACAACAGAATAAGAAAGGGTCTCAAAAGACAGGATGATCATGGACATATAAACTGAAATGTTTAAGTAGGCAGTAGAAATTCAGAGGTACGTACTTGAAACAAGAGTATTAAAGGGATACAAGCATGTCAATACCAAAGGACTAGAGTTCGCCAAATGGTAGCAATTTAATGACGAAAGAGGAAAGAATACTAAAAGGACAAGAAGGTTATGGTCAGGGAGCATCTAAAAAGATGTCGCAAGCATAAGAGTGAGATCAGATCTAATAGATTGAGAGAAGTAGAGACCATACTAGAATAAAATACTTTTGGCAAGGGGGCATATAGGAGCACAACATAGAATTAGTCGAGGTGACTAATATTTTGAAGCAGAATCAAGGATGAGGTGAAGTAATAATCAATAAGTCCTTAAAATGGCCACTGCTACTCTAGGTCAGCGGTCCTACAGTCAGCACGGCTTTGATACCACTTATGTCACACCCGGTTTTGAAGGTAAACCGAATGTGAACCATGTACGTGCCAGGATCAGTAATTCACGTACACATCGATTACATAAATGACTCATCATCGCACAATGCTTCGAATTACAATAAAGAGTAAGTAATAATATTACAGACTAGAGCCATTTACATAATATAAATCAAAGTACACAGAATCGAAACGTAGCCAACGTAAACAACCCACCACAGGCAGCTGACTGGGGGAGGTCGCTAGCCTAATCCTTGAACTCGACGAAGTCCTAGAACTCCCGGAGATCCGCCTCGACACCGTTCTTCTTCTTCTTTACCTGAGCATAGATTGCACCAAAGGCAACCTGGTGTTTTGTGAAAGCAAGGGTGAGTACACATCAACGTACTAAGCAAATGTCCCGTTTGGCTGAGGTGTTCTAGCTTTGTGTGGGGTTAAGTCAAGCAGTTGCTTTTAGTTGGTCAGGTTATTATTACTAGTAGAAAGCCGGGTTTTAGCATTAACCCAAGTTATTAACCCAAGGTACCCTTTCCAAATGGAAAGAATACCACTTACCATTACCATAATCATAATCAAAAACCCATCATTCTCATCACCACCTGTAATCCGAACATCTCTGATCAAGTATCACTAATCAATGGAGCTCCCTTGGCCACTCATAACCGCGAGCACGTCTGATATATCAGTTTCATAACACTCTGTAGAGGTTGCGCACTTTACCCACAAGCCGTGATTCCCTCTCTAGCCCGGGCTTGCAAGACCCTTATTCACTCCCAAGGTGAATGGCCAGGGATTCACTACGAAGCCTTTACAAAGATTCCCTGAGGCTGTAGTCGCCCGTTTGGTTTCCTAAATGCACCACACTCCTCTCCAAGGGGCGAACCAACCTTGGCAGACGGCGAAGCGAACCACACCCCAGTTCCTCTAATTATTCAGCTAAGGGCATCCCATTCCACCCTCATGGTTGCACTGTTCTCCTAGGCAGTCATCCAACGAACAGGTCCTTACGAAGAGGCACTCGAGAAACCGCTCGAGCCCCCTAAAGTATCATCAGTCCAACATCATAATAATAATGACAACATCGTATCATAAGTGGTCACATCATGTTCATTGATTAAAGTAAAGCAATAGCATGAATCTAACCATAGTAGCCCAAAAGGTTGTTCATAGTATGCGGGACAGTGAATTATAAATTAAATGGGACATAATGGGTCAGAGGACACTTGCCTTCACCACACAGATGCTCAGGGTCTTCAGCCTCATAGAACCAGAAGAGTTCGATCTCTTGGTCGCCGAAGCTTGATCGTCGATTCCTCGAAGCTCGGAAATGGATCGTAGTCTAACCACAACACGAAGCAAAGACAAACCAGTACAAGCAAAGAAACATATATATGCATAAGAACATTACACCATACAAGATAAAACATTATAAAAATGTGTAATACGGAATATAGCTCGCTTCTACGATCACGTGAGGAAAATGAACGCAACTGTCGGAGCTACGGTCGTGTCTACGCTGAAAAGGTGTTGGGTTAGAACATTTAATTCGACATTGTTATATCAACTGACCATTATCAAATGTAAACTAATACTGCTACTTAGTTTTAACTAACTTACTATTTTAATAGTGGATGATTAAACAAATAGTTAATTAATTAACGAGTGATTATAAGTGAACAATTTAATATCGCGCGCAGACAATGCACGAGACAGCACGCGCGACCAGAGCGAACGACGCGTGAACCAGCACACAACCTTGTACGGAATAGCACACCGACAGCGCGACGACGTGCGCCACATCGCTAACAATAACGTGTTTATAATACACAAGTATTAAATAAAAGCGTCTGAGTTGGTATTAATCGAATTAACATTTATATTTATAAAAGTGCGAGTTAAAAAACTATAAACTAGTTTTAACTAGAAGGTCGTTTTTATATTAACCAAATATAAAATATAACATTTAAGTTGGCATAATCACAATAACAGGTCTCTACAAACGCATCATTGAAATTATAAGCTAGATTCGATTGAATTGTTATTTTAATAACCGAAAACTAAACAATTAATCAAGTATTTAACATGAACAATATGGCGAAGCGATTTTATTAAAGCGTGCAAATCATGACTCGCACGAACGACGACACGTGCACAACACGCGTGAATTTCATGCGGATGGGACACGCGATACACGCAGAACAGAGCACGCAACACACGCAGAACAATTTAATAATGCGTGCGGACCACGCTCGTGAACGATGCGTGGCAATGCGCGCGACAAATGCGAAACAACGCTAGCGACACACGCAAATGACATGAACAACACGACAATGACGCGCGAACAACCTGTTGTAACATGCGACAACGCGTGAGCTACGACGCGTGGCGCGAACACCCCAGCTAGGCGACGACGGACTACGCGCATGGGTAGACGACGATGGGTAGACAGCGTTCTCACCTCGGTCGCGTGAGACAGGTTCGACGCATACAGGCTTTGGGCGCGATGATGTTGATGGGGGCGCGTCTTCCAGCTCGACGACGGTTGCCGATGCGCCGGGACATGCTGCGCAGGGTCGCGCAGGCAGTCGCACTGGGGGCACGCCGCGTGGGAACGCAGGCAGCCATGCCGGGGCTGCACTGCCGACCACCGCGCAAGCCGCGCCGGTGAGGGCGCATAGGCCGCGAGCTGCGCCGGGGCACCGGCCGCGCCCTGGCAGCGCGCACATCGTGCCAAGGCATGGGCACACCAGCCGCGAGCCGTGCCGCGGGCCGAGCCCCCCGGCTGCGAGCGCCACGACCGCACGCCTAGCTGCGAACACGCCGCGAGCACGGCGAGCCGCACTGGCCGCTGTGCGTAGGACGGGCCGCGGCGAGCACGCCGCGAGCTGGCCGAGCACCGCACGCGCGCCAGGGGCATGGGGTAGGGGCGTTAGGGGTCGCGGCGCGGCGTGTCGAGGTCCTCGGTCACGTCGGGGCTTGAGCGCTCGGTTCCTGGCAAGCGGCTTGAGGCGCGGTCAGGGAAGCTGCCGGGGCACGAGTCGGGTGCGGCCTGAGCGGGGAAGGACACGGCGAGTCCTGGCACGTCGGGTGGTGGCCGCGGGTGACGCTGGGCTCCTTGGTGGCGCTGCTTGGCTAAGCAGAGAAGGTGAGAGAGGAAAGAGAGTGGGGCTAGGAGAAGCAGATGGCGGCGGCCAGAGGAAGAGGAGGGCGCGCGCGTGGGCCTCGGGAATAGGGCGGCGGCGCTAGGGTTAGGGGGAAGGGGGCGCGGGAGACAGGGGCGCGCGGGATGGGCCTTGTTGGGCTGCGCGGCTGCGCTTGGGAGTGGGCCGGGGGTGGAAAAATGGCGTGTGGGCCGCGCGGGAGGCTGGCTGGGGTTTGAGGAAAGCTTTTCTTTCTTCTTTTTTTTATTCCTATTCGAATCTAAACATAGTTTTGAACCAAATATTCAAATATATTTAATGAGTTTGAATTGATGCACAAACACAACAATTCGACACAAAAATATGCCTCGACATGCTATGCAACAATCAAGGACCCTCTTAGGGTTTTATTTTACGAGGATTATGCCGATATAAAACAAAAATAATTCTCCATTTTTGGAAAAAAGATAAGGAAAGCAGAGAAATGACAGAGTAACAACCTGAATTTGGTGGATATTAGAAAAGAAATTTTATACCCCCAAATTTAGGGTGTTACAACTATCCGGTGTGCAAGCGGAGCAACGGCTACTTGCTCCAATGGTCGAGTGCAAAAGCCACTGATAGAGGAACAGTGCGTGTAGAGTCAGAGCCGCAGAGTCAGAGGCGCACCGGACACTGTCCGGTGTGGCACCGGACTGTCCGGTGCCGCAAGGAGACAAAGCTCCAATGGTTGACTTCGCTCCGAACCCTAACAGTTGGGTGACGTGGCAGCGCACCGGACAGTGAACAGGACCTGTCCGGTGCGCCCATCGCCATCAGCCTTCCCCAACGACTACTTGGTGGTTGAGGGCTATAAATACCTCCCAACCACCACAACTCCAAGCATCCAAGTTTTCTGAAGTTCTCACTCAATACAAGAGCTAGTGCATTCACTCCTAGACACAATTCAAAAGATCAAAGCCTCTCCAAGTCCCAAATTCATCCCAACCACCTAGTGACTTGAGAGAGTGTGTGTTCGTGTTCATTTGCGCTCTTGTTGCTTGGATCACTTTCTTCCTTCCTCATTCTTGTTCTGACGTGACTTGTAATCAAAGCAAGAGACACCTAAGTTTGTGGTGGTCCTTGCGGGGTCTAAGTGACCCGTTTGATTAAGGAGAAAGCTCACTAGGTCTAAGTGACCGTTTGAGAGAGGGAAAGGGTTGAAAGAGATCCGGTCTTTGTGACCACCTCAACGAGGATTAGGTTTTTTGAAACCGAACCTTGGTAAAACAAATCACCTTGTTCATTAGCTTGATTTCCATTTGATTTGTTTTCTCCCTCTCCTGGACTTGATTTTAGTTCTAACACTAAACTCGGCTTGTAGTGTGTATTTAAAGTTGTAAATTTCAGATTACGCCTATTCACCCCCCTCTAGGCGACTTTCAATTGGTATCAGAGCCCAGTGCTTCATTAGAGTCTAACAACTCGAAGTGATGTCGGAAGAACACGCCAAGAGGGAGATCGTGACCGGCGACAAGCCCGCAAGCTCGGGGAGAACCCTCTCAAGGGAGTCCGTACACAAGCATAAGGAGGAATCCTCTTCTCCAACAAGACGCATCGGAAGGGTGACAAGAAGAAGAAGATGAAGAAGGTGGTCTACTACGAGACCGACTCTTCGTCACCCTACACTTCATCAAGCTCCGACTCGTCCGTCGCTTCTAAGCGCCATGAGCGCAAGAAGTATAGTAAGATGCCCATACGCTATCCTCGTATTTCAAAGTGTGCTCCATTACTTTCTGTTCCCTTAGGCAAACCACCATACTTTGATGGTGAAGATTATTGTATGTGGAGTAATAAAATGAGGCATCATCTAACCTCACTCCATGAAAGCATATGGGACATAGTTGAATTTGAAGCGCAGGTACCATAGGTGGGGGACAAGGACTACGACTCGGACGAGGCCGCCCAAATTAAGCACTTTAACTCCCAAGCCATGCCTATACTCCTCACCTCCTTGTGTCGAGAGGAGTATAACAAGGTGCAAGGGTTAAAGAGCGCCAAAGAAATTTTGAACGTGCTAAAGACCGCGCACGAAGGGATGAGGTGACCAAGATCACCAAGCGCGAGACAATCGAGGGGGAGCTCGATCGGTTCGTCCTCAACAAAGGAGAAGAGCCGCAAGCCATGTACAACCGGCTCAAGACAATGGTCAACTAAGTGCGCAACCACGGGAGCACCAAGTGGGATGACCATGATATGGTCAAGGTTATTCTTAGATCACTTGTTTTTCATAATCCCACTCAAGTGCAACTAATCCGTGGAGACCCTAGATATAAACAGATGTCTCCCGAGGAAGTTATTGACAAATTTGTGAGCTTTGAACTTATGATCAAAGACTCCAAACATATTGTCAACTTGGAGCAAGGCACCACATCCACACCCGAGGTGCAACCCGTCGCATTCAAAGCAACGGAAGAGAAGAAAGAGGAGTCTACATCAAGTAGGCTTCCCATCGACGCCTCCAAGCTCGACAACGAGGAAATGGCGCTCATCATCAAGAGCTTTCACCAAATCCTCAAGCATAGGAGGGGGAAGGACTACAAACCCCGCTCCAAAAGGGTGTGCTACAAATGTGGTAAGCCCGGTCATTTCATTGCTAAATGTTCAATGTCTAGTGAAAGTGACAGGGATGACGACAAGAAGGGGAAGAAGAAAGAAAAGAAGAGGTACTACAAAAGGAAGGGCAGCGATGCCCACATGTAGCATCCCAAAAATTCAAATCTTGAAATTTCCTCAAACTCGCTCTAAATTCAAAATGAATTTTAAATTTCGTTTCAAAATGTCTGTTTGCAAGTTGATATCAGCAAATAAAATATATTGGTCTATATTCTCTCCAAAATCCTCCTCAAAATATCCTACAAATATTTCCCCAGTGACCCCCCTCAAATTCTTTCTAGAAATACTGCCCAAATATTCCACCGATAATACTCCAAATATTTTCCTCCTGAGAAATACCTTCAGAATCATTTTTAAAGTCCCTACAAATATTTTCTCCAAAATTTTCCTCATGCTCATATGTATACATACGCCTCCGGTGTCATATAGTGAGCTCTACAAGCTAATTTCACTTATACAAGACAAATACATGCTTATCTCTCACTAATCCTCGCATCCTCCCACTAATCCTCGCCTCCTCCCCCCTAATCCCCCCACCGAGCCTATAAATAGAGGGGCAAGGGCCTCCTCTCAAGCCAACCCAAGCCATTTCATGGCAACTCTCTTCCCCCACACACACACACCCACTCCACCTCCCACACAAGCACACACTAGCACAAGGATCGTTCGGTCGTTTTTCGATCGTTCGTCCACCTGTTCTTAGTTTATTCATTCGTTCGTCCGATCGTTCATGGTTTGTTCGTCCGTTCGTCCGATCGTTCGATCGTTCATTCGTCCAAATAATCTTTGTTCAGCCGTTATGCTGCCGAAATTCCGATCATTCGTTCGTTCGATCATTTGATCGTTTGTCCGTTCGTTCATAGTTCCTATTCATCGTTCATACGCTATTCACCATTACTATTCACTGTTATTATTTATTGTTACTACTTATCATTATTACTATTCATCATCGTTACTATTCATCGATGATATTCACCGTTGCTATTCAGCGTCACTATTCATCAATCATCCAATCCCCCCAAATTTCAACTGTTCATCCATCATGCTGTCCAGTTCACCTAAGACCTGCCAGACCAATATTCCAGTCATACGAACTCCGATGACTGTGATTTTCCTTCCAGTAGGAACTTCCCATCTGGTCACCGATCCCAGATTTCTCCAAGTTGAGCACGCTTAACTTTGAGATTCTTTCGAACTAGGCTTCCAAACTCAGATTCCAATAATTCTTGTTTCTGAATTCTTATCAAATTATTCCCTATCCAACCATGTCATCCCTTAAGCATGGTTCATAGTCCAAAATACTCTTGTCCCATATTCTACCTATAATTTCTCTGTTCAGACTAAGTCAGACGATTCACTCGTCACTATTCTCACCAACAATGAACTCTACTGTACTACACCACATACACCCAGCTATAAATAGATGCAGCTACCCTCTCCCTCTCCACACACTCAACACCCTCAGCCAAGGCAAACACCCCACCCACTCAGTTACTCCGCTCTACCGGCTACACGCATAGTGTCGCTTCGCCTCCAATCCACCCTTCTGGTAAGCACCTCCACTCCACCACCAGTAATATCACAACACCACATGACACAGATTCTACTCAAGACTCTACCCATCTATATATCACTATTCTAACCACTATACTAAATATTTGATGATATACTTGCTGGTTTGTATGTTTGCTTGTTTATGTTGCATAGTTATTAGAGCGTTCGTGCCGTCTCGTGAAGGCCAGATCTGCGAGTCTACGCCAGACGGTGGAGCCAGAAGCCAGTTCCGCGAGCTCTCTTCCTTTCGCCGGTTAAGCACGGCAAGCTCACTGGATCCCTTTGATGCATAAATTACCTATGGTTTTTCAACCACAACCCTCAGCCTGTTATTTTATGCATGATATGATTTTGAGACAAGTTATTATGGCCACCCAGCCTTTGCCACAATCAATCTTTATACTCCTTGACATATTTGTTACAAATGATTTGAGAAAAGATGTGGGTTTTCAAAAGAAAATGTTTTTCAAAATGGGTATGATGAAGGGTTGTCACCCTTATCACCTTTTGAGCGGGATGATCAGGGACTCCCAGGTTTAGGGGAGGGCCTAAGGTGATGGCTCAGCTGGTTTAGGTGTGAGCATGAAGGATTGTCCCTCTCACCTAAGGACCGGTTTGTCATCACTCCTTACCTATACTCTTATCAAGTACAACCACTCGAGACTGTATGGGCGGTCACTCAATCTGAACTTGTACGTTCCGAACCCCGGGGTTATGATGGCTAGGGAGCACCGGAAGGATAAGGAGGGGGAATGTTTTGTCCGGTTTGGGCATGGTGGTGGCCTGACTCCTTCCGATATAATCGTTAAGGTAAGGACATGCAAGGAAAGAGAGAGATTCGGCATTCGGATCTCACGACGGTGAGATTGCAGAAACCGGACTAGTGGGTAAAGTGTACACCTCTGCGTAGAGTTTTGAAAACCCTATTCGAATAGTCTGCGTCCACGGATATGGATGAGTCATGGCATGGATTTGACAATTAGTGTTTTGTTTTCCAAAAATGCTTTTGAAAAGTAGTTTTAAAAGGTCTGGCGATTGAGCCGTGATCTATGGTGGACGGGAAGTCCAGTAGCTATTTTTGAAAATGAAAACCAGTGGGAAAATGCTGAGATACCTGGATGGTTTAGTCCAGGGGATTTTGTTCTATATTGAACAACTTCCTGCTCCCTTGGGAGAGGATGTACTTTGAAAATTTTAAAATGTTTTACAAAATAACCTGCATCAAATATTGCTATTTCTGCAAAATATCCTGAGCTCCACATACTCCATGCATTATATCTTATTTCCCCATTCCGTGGGTGAAGGTGGGCTGCTGAGTACGTAAGTACTCACCCTTGCTTATTTGTTGTTTTTCAGAGAAGGAGATCGCTGATCGGGTAAGAGTTACGCCTGTTCCCAACCTTGGCTGTGCCTTGGGAGAGGATGTACTTTGAAAAATATAAAATGTTTTACAAAATAACCCTGCATCAAATACTGCTATTTCTGCAAAATATCCTGAGCTCCACATACTCCATGCATTATATCTGATTTCCCCATTCCGTGGGTGAAGGTGGGCTGCTGAGTACGTAAGTACTCACCCTTGCTTATTTGTTGTTTTTCAGAGAAGGAGATCGCTGATCGGGTAAGAGTTACGCATGTTCCCAACCTTACCTATGGCTGTTGGACCGCTGATTTGCTTCGCTGCGTATATCGGGCTGCTTCAGCCCACTCTGATGATATGTCCCGAGTTGTGGACCAACTCTTAAAGTTGATCGCCACCTTTATAGGTTTGTATCGTTTAAATAGATCTAGAATCATCTAATGTATAAATGTGTTTACTAGCCTCCTGAGACTAGTAATTGTATCACATTTGATTCCTAGAGGATTGGGGCGCTTCACCACGTATGTCGGGAATGGGACTCCGATGAGAGCTCCACCGACTCCTCCTCCGACGAGGACTCCACAAACATCGCCGTCAACAAGGTCCTCCTCTTCCCAAACGTCGGCCACAAATGTTTCATGGCTAAGGACGGCAAGAAAAAAAGGTACAATCTAGAGCCACTCCCAAATATACAACATCTAGTGATGAGGGTAGCTCTAGTGAAGATGCAGATGATTTACTTACACTTTTTCCAACCTTAGCATGGAACAAAAAGAAAAATTAAATGAACTAATAGAAGTTATTCATGAGAAGGATGATCTCTTGGAAAGCCAAGAGTACTTCCTTATTAAAGAAAACAAAAAACATGTTAAATTGAAAAATGCTTATGCTCAGGAAGTAGAAAAATGTGAAAACCTAACCAAAGAGCTTAGCATTTGTCATGACTCTATTTCAAACCTTAGAACTGATAATGCTAGTTTAATTTCTAAGGTTGAAAAGTTAAATGTTTGTAATGATTCAACTTCCAGTCTTAGAAACGAGAATGCTAGTTTGGTTTCTAAGATTAAAGAATTGAATGTTTGCAATGATTCTATTTCCTGTCTTAGAGATGAGAATGCTAGATTAAGTGCTAAGATAGAGGAATTAAATGTTTGCAAACCCTCTACATCCTCTATTGATCATGTTTCTATTTGCACTAGATGTAGAGATATTAATGTAGAAGCTATTGATGATCACATTGCTATGATTAAACAACAGAATGATCACATAGCTAAATTAACTGCAAAAATTAATGAACATGAACTTGAAAATGAAAAATTTAAATTTGCTAGAAGCATGCTCTATAATGGGAGACGCCCTGACATTAAGGATGGCATTGGTTTCCAACAGGGAAGCAATGTCAAGCTTAATGCCCCCAAGAGATTATCTAATTTTGTAAAGGGCAAGGCACCCATGGTTCAAGATAATGAAGACTACATTTTATATCCTGCTAATTATCCTAAGCACAAAATTAGGAAGATTCATGCTAGGAGATCTCATTCTGTTTCTCACCATGCTTTTATGTATAAGAATGAGGCATCTAGCTCTAGGCACTCCACTCATGTTAAATTGCCTAGAAAGAAAATTCCTGCTTCATCAAATGAACATAACATTTCATTTAAAACTTTTGATACATCTTATGTGCTTACTAACAAATCAGGCAAAATAGTTGCCAAATATGTCGGGGGCAAACACAAGAGTCCAAAGACTTGTGTTTGGGTACCCAAGGTGCTTGTTTCTAACATCAAAGGACCCAAGACTATTTGGGTACCTAAGAAGAAGGCCTAAAATTGTTTTGCAGGTTTATGCATCCGGTGGTTCAAGTTGGATAATCGATAGCGGGTGCACAAACCACATGACAGGGGAGAAAAGGATGTTCTCCTCCTATGAGAAAAATAAAGACCCCCAAAGAGCTATCACATTTGGGGATGGAAATCAAGGTTTGGTCAAAGGTTTGGGTAAAATTGCTATATCATCTGACCATTCTATTTCCAATGTTTTTCTTGTAGATTCTTTAGATTAAAATTTGCTTTCTGTTTCTCAATTATGTAAAATGGGCTACAACTGTCTTTTTACAGATGTAGGTGTTACTGTCTTTAGAAGAAGTGACGATTCAATAGCATTTAAGGGAGTGCTAGAGGGTCAGCTATACTTAGTTGATTTTAATCAAGCTGAACTAGACACTTGCTTAATTGCTAAGACTAACATGGGTTGGCTCTGACATCGCCGACTAGCTCATGTTGGAATGAAGAATCGTCATAAACTTCTAAAGGGAGAACACATTTTAGGACTAACCAATGTTCATTTTGAGAAAGACAGGGTTTGTAGCGCATGCCAAGCAGGAAAGCAAGTTGGCGTCCATCATCCACACAAGAACATCATGACGACTGACAGGCCTCTTGAGCTACTCCACATGGATTTATTCGGCCCGATAGCTTACATAAGCATTGTCGGGAGTAAGTACTGTCTAGTTATTGTGGATGATTATTCTCGCTTCACTTGGGTATTCTTTTTGTAGGAAAAATCTCAAACCCAAGAGACCTTAAAGGGATTCTTAAGACGGGCTCCAAACGAGTTTGGATTAAGGATCAAAAAGATAAGAAGCGACAATGGGATGGAGTTCAAGAACTCTCAAATCGAAGGCTTTCTTGAGGATGAGGGCATCAAGCATGAGTTCTCTTCTCCCTACACACCTCAACAAAATGGTGTAGTGGAGAGGAAGAATAGAACTCTACTGGATATGGCAAGGACCATGCTTGATGAATACAAGACACCGGACCGGTTTTGGGTTGAGGCGATTAATACCGCCTGCTACTCCATCAACCGGCTCTACCTTCATCGAATCCTCAAGAAGACATCATATGAACTCCTCACTGGTAAAAAGCCCAATGTTTCATATTTTAGAGTCTTTGGAAATGTTTTATTCTTATTCAAAGAGGTAGAAAATCTAAATTTGCTTATAAGGCTGTAGAAGGTTTTTTACTTGGATATGGCTCAAACAAAAGGGCATATAGAGTCTTCAACAAATCCATTGGATTAGTTGAAGTTTCTTGTGACATTATGTTTGATGAGACTAACGGCTCCCAAGTGGAGCAAGTTGATCTTGATAAGCTAGATGATGAAGAGGCTCCATGTGTCGCGCTAAGAAACATGTCCATTGGGGATGTGTGTCCTAAGGAATCTAAAGAGCCCACACAAGCACAAGATCAACCATCATCTTCCAACCAAGCATCTCCGCCAACTCAAGATGAGGGTCAGGCTCAAGATAATGAAGATGAAGATCAAGAGGATGAGCCACCTCAAGAGGAGGGCAATGATCAAGAGGGAGATAAATAAAATGAAGACAAGGAAGATGATCAAGAAATATAGAGTCAAAGACCGCCACACCCAAGAGTCCACCAAGCAATTCAAAGAGATCACCCCATCAACTCCATCCTTGGTGACATTCATAAGGGGGTAACTACTAGATCTTGAGTTGCTCATTTATGTGAACATTACTCTTTTGTGTCTTCTATTGAGCCATACAGGATAGAGGATGCACTAAGAGATCCAGATTGTGTGGTGGCTATGCAAGAGGAGCTCAACAATTTCACAAGGAATGAGGTATGGCATTTAGTTTCACGTCCTAATCAAAATGTTGTAGGAACCAAATGGGTATTCCGCAACAAGCAAGATGAGCATGGTGTGGTGACAAGGAACAAAACCTGACTTGTGGCCAAAGGTTATTCACAAGTCGAAGATTTGGACTTTGATGAAACTTATGCACCCATAGCTAGGCTTGAGTCAATTCGAATATTACTTGCCTATGCTACTGTTGGGGGTATGCTTCGTAGCCGAAGATCCTAAAGCAAGAGAACACCTTCGGCAGATTCTCTCAGAAGCAGCGCCGAAGCTATCACCTATAAAGCTTCGGCACAGTGACAGATCTTAAGACGAAGGGGTGAACCGACTTAAAGATAAAATGACTTAAAGACCCATGATGTTTTGTGTCATTATTGTAGTCGATTGTAAAGGGCATAAATGTAATTTTACACAGGTTGCGCCCTGTGCCTATAAATAGATGAACAGTACCCCTGTACTGTTCACGCAATCTTGTAATCACGGACACGTTACGCTGGAATTATTGTCTTCTACCAAGACGAAGGTATAAATGTACCTAAATATTATGTTTTAGTATTCAGATTTGTGCAATAAAATATGTGAATAATATTATCTGTTTGTGCCATATCTCTCTATAATATTTTATGTTTTATATTTCATTTTATGTTGTTTTATAAGTCTGATCACGAAGGTGCGACCTTCATGATATTTTGCTCATGGCCTTCGTTCGAAGTTCATTAGATCCTTGGGGAGATAATGCTTCAGCGGACGAAGGGCATTAATATTTAACATTTTATGTTGCCTTGTTCTTGATTCATAGCATTTAAGAACAAGTCCCCAACATTGGCGCCCACCTCTAGTGAACTCACTTCCACTTTCTAAGCTAATGGCTTTCTTCAACAACCAAGCTAGAGTTGCTTCGACTCCGAAGCTCCTACTCCCGATAACAGGCGGTTCATGCTCAGAGCCGGCCAACAAGAAGCAGAAGAAGGAGGCACAGAGAAGGGTACAACATGTTGGGGTGCAAGGACCCTTCATCAAGTCAAGATGGTCCCACATCCCAATTACCTTCTCCCAAGAGGACCTTCAGCTCAAGGATTACCCTCACAATGATGCTATGGTTATTTCTTGTGTTATCAAAGGGTTTCTGTCCATAATGTTCTGGTTGATACAGGCAGTGCAGCGGATATTATATTTGCTAAGGCCTTCAGACAGATGCAAGAGCTAGAGGATAAGATTCATGATGCTACACACCCTCTTTGTGGCTTCGGAGGAAGGCAGATTGTAGCGCTCGGTAAGATCACAATGCTAGTGACCTTCGGATATGTCAACAATACAAGGACTGAGCAAGTTGTGTTTGATATTGTCGACATGGAGTACCCCTACAATGCAATCATTGGTCGTGGGACACTCAATGCTTTTGAAGCAATTCTTCATCCAGCATATCTCTGTATGAAGATACCTTCAGATCAAGGGCCTATTGCTATTCATGGTAGTCAGGAAGCTGCTAGAAAGGTCGAAGGAAATTGGACAGATTCAAAAGCAATCCATAATATAGATGCAGCCGAAGCTTGTGAGCAATACAAGTACAGAAGGGAGAAGGCTGTTGTGGCCGATCAGCCGAAGCCCATGCTCTTATGTGAAGATATAGAAGAGCAGAAGGTGTTGATGGGATCTCAATTGTCTGAGGAACAGGAGAAAAACCTAACAAGGTTTCTGTTCAACAACAAAGATGTCTTCGCATGGTCCGCCAACGATCTCTGTGGTGTCAACAGGGATGTTATTGAACACTCACTCAATGTCGATCCATCCTTCAGACCCAGAAAGCAGAGGCTTCGGAAAATGTCTGATGACAAAGCTGAAGGTGCTCGGAATGAAGTGAAAAGACTTCTTAGCGCTGGAGTCATCAAAGAAGTAAAATACCCAGAATGGCTAGCTAACACTGTTATGGTGAAGAAGGCCAATGGTAAATGGAGGATGTGCATTGATTTTACTGATCTCAACAAGGCTTGTCCGAAGGATGAGTTTCCATTACCAAGGATAGATTCTCTAGTAGATGCAGCAGCTTCGTCAGAGCTCATGAGTCTACTAGATTGTTATTCAGGCTACCATCAAATTTGGATGAAAAAGGAAGACGAGCCAAAAACAAGCTTCATAACCCCCAATGGTACATATTGTTATCTTCAGATGCCTGAGGGGCTCAAGAATGCTGGAGGAAGCTTCAGTAGAATGACAGTGAAAGTCCTTCATTCTCAGATAGGCAGAAATGTGCTAACTTATGTTGACGATATCATAGTAAAAAGCACGAAGCAAGAACATCACATTGCTGATCTGCAGGAGACATTCGCTAATTTTAGGCAAGCTGGCCTTAAGTTGAATCCAGAAAAGTGTGTCTTCGGAGTAAAGAAGGGGAAATTCCTTGGCTGTCCAGTTTCAACAAAAGGGATCGAAGCTAATCCAAATAAAATCGAAGGTATTCTTCGGATGGAGCCGCCAAGCACAAAGAAGGGGGCTCAACGGCTCACAGGAAGACTAGCATCTCTGAATCGGTTTATATCTAGATCAGCAGAGAGAAATTTACCATTCTTTGAAGTATTGAAGTCGGTCGAAGTCTTTCAATGGGGATCAGCTCAGCAGAAAGCCTTCGAAGAGCTGAAACAGTATCTAATAGATCTAAGACGCTAACTCCACCCGCGCCAGGGGCTCCTCTGCTGTTGTACGTATCAGCTTCGCACTCTGCAGTGAGTGCGGCACTTGTCTAGGAAAAGCTTGAAGGACAAACTAAAAAGCAAGCCCCAGTATACTTTGTCTCCGAAGTTCTCAGTTTATCAAAGAAAAACTATACAGAATTGGAGAAGGTGCTACATGATGTATTAATGGCCTCCAGGAAGCTTCGACACTACTTTCAAGCATACCATATAATTGTTCCTTCATCACAGCCTTTGAAGGATATTATGAGGAACAGAGAGGCTACTGGAAGGATTGGAAAGTGGGCTGCGGAACTCAACGAATTCAGCATTGATTATGTGCATAGATCCTCGATTCAGTCCCAGGCGTTAGCAGACTTCATCGCTGACTGGACGCCAGGGGCTCAAGAAGAAGCAAGTAAAGATGTTGAAGCTTGGACAGTGTTCTGCGACAGTTCCTGGGGAACCTTCGGGGCAGGTGCAGCTGCTGTTTTAGTTGCACCTTCCAAAGTTAGAACATGATATGCAGTGAAACTTGATTTCAGCTGCACAAATAATATTGCTGAATACGAAGCTTTGCTTTTGGGACTTCAGAAGTTAAAGGCAGTGGGGATAAGAAGGGCGGTTCTCAAAACCGATTCCCAAGTTATTTCTGGTCATGTTGACAAGAGTTGTAAAGCAAGAGATCCGAAGCTCGAGAAATATTTGGATACAGTTCGAAGGCTTGAAGCTTCTTTCGAAGGGTTTTCTGTCAAGAATATTCTACGAGGAGAAAATGAGCACGCTGATCTGCTAGCCAAGTCAGCGGCACAGGGGCTGCCTTTACCTTCGGAAGTATTCTTTGAAACAATAAAAGCACCTTCGGTGGAACTTCTTGAAAGAGCAGTGCTCAATATATCTCCTGTTCATAGTGAAGATTGGAGAACAGAGATTATATCTTTTCTCTAGGGCAACTGCCTTTCATATGACGAAGCTTATAACAAGAGAATAGAGGCAAGAGCCCGACCATATGTAATAATAGAAGGGGAGCTATATAAACATGGAGTCTGTTCTCCATTGCTCAAATGTTTATCCAGAGCTGAAGGTATAGAATTAATGAAGGAAATACACGCAGGCCTGTGTGGATCTCACATCGGATCTAGGCCCTTGCTGGGAAAAGTTTTTCGTCAAGGATTTTATTGGCCGAAGGCAGCTTCGGATGCAGCAGAATTAGTCCAAAAATGTGAAGGCTGTAAAAAATGTGCAAGAAATCAAAAACAACCTTCGTCTCTGACTCAGTTAATACAGCCCACTTGGCCGTTGCAAAGGTGGGGCCTTGATTTGCTAGGCCCACTTCCACCAGCACAGGGAAATTTAAAATATGTTATGGTGGCGGTAGAATATTTTTCCAAATGGATTGAGGCGAAACCTTTAGCCACAATAACTTCGGTCACTGTTCAGAAATTTTTCTGGCAAAATATTGTTTGTCGCTTCGGAGTGCCGAAGGCTATTACTGTGGACAACGGAACACAGTTTGATGTCAAAGCTTTCAAAGAGTTCTGTGAGCAAATTGGCACGAAGATCCATTTTGCATCTGTTAGACATCCGGAGTCAAATGGACTTGACAAAAGAGCTAATGGCATTATAATGACAGGAATAATGAAGTTAATTTTCAATCAGTCCAGGGGAAAGTGGCCAGATGAATTGATCAAAGTGGTGTGGAGCCACAACACAACGATGTCAAGGTCAACAGGCTTTACACCATTCAAATTACTATTTAGTGACGAAGCGATAACCCCGGAAGAAGCTAAAGCAGAATCGATAAGAACAGTGGCTGCGGCAGAGGACGAAGCTAATTATTCTTTGGCAAAAGATGCTATAGAAGGAATCAGGCTTCAGGCTGTGGAAAACATCAATAAATATCAAGCCGAAACAATAAAATAGCGTGACCGAAAAGTTCGATTAAAAAATATCAGGCCAGGGCACTTGGTACTTCGGAGAGTTGCCAACCCAGATACAGTAGGCAAGCTACAGTTGAAGTGGGAAGGACCTTTCCTGGTAGTATCTTCGTCAAGACCCGGTTCTTACAGATTGAAGGATATGGACGGCAACGACATTCCTAGATCTTGAAATGCGGATGAGCTTCGGCGATATTATGTGTAGCTTGATGTAATCTTTTTATTTTTTCTATGGCACCCTTTTCCTTTCCAAAGGGAGAGAAAGGTTTTTAACGGGGCCATAGCATGTAATTTCTCTTTTTCTTATTTCAGCTCTACAAGAGCAATATCCCCCAAAAATGTAAATGTAAAAGCTGACCATGCACCATCGAGTGCAAAGAGAAAAGAAAAAACAGGGAGAAGCTCGAAAGACATCCCTAAGGGGATGCAGAGCGCGACGAAGCTACAGAAAAGCCGTTCCTAAGGGAGTGCAGCGTAAGTTTTCTGCTCAAAAGTCGTTCCTAAGGGAATGCAGAGCTTACAGCGAAAAGTCAATGTTGATTCCGCCGAAATATAAGGTGAAGCGCGAAAAGTCAAAGCGATACCGCCGAAATAGAAGGCGAAGAAGTTCAAAAGACGTTCCTAAGGGAATGCAGAACTTACAGCGAAAAGTCAGCGCTGATACACCGAAAAATAAACGGTGAAGCCGAAAAATAAACGGCAAAGAGACTTTGGTTGTTCCTAAGGGAACGAAGGCTTTGGTTATGGCTTCGTATGTGTGGGTTTGGACATTCATTTGCACGGTACATTACATCATACATTTGCATTCATAAACATTCATTTAGACATACATAGGATCATCATCATCATAACATAAACAGTTACTTCGGCTCTAAAGAGAAGGCTTCGGAAAAAAAAGAAAAAGAAGCAGTTTTATGCTTCCTTGTGTACGAAAAGAAGGGGTGGTGTTTTTCGCCTTCGGCTCAAAAATGCTAATTTCATTCACATCAAAGCACTTTATACATTGATGGAAAGGTAAGAATATATTACAAGGTATGGACAAAGTCCACGAAGTAAAATTTAATTATATCATTCTTTACACAAGTTATTACAAGAGTTTTTAGAGCTTCTTCTACAGACTATTCAAGCTTCGTTAGTATCCATGGAGCTTCGTCTTTTTACTCCTCAGCTTCGGCCTCGGCTTCGTCATCTTGTACGTATTAAAGTATTGTAAGCAAAACTCAATTTCAAAGGAAGAGGTAAGTACAAGGTATGATTTTGTTATCGGCTTAAGATGACTCCGAGCCTCATCACCAGCTTTGCTTCGTCCACCCTTTGTCCATACCAATTTTATAAATCTATTTGCTATGCTTCGGGCAAGGTTGGGAATGTTATCCAAATCTGCTGGTGATAAGCTGAAATTGGGTCTATTGATAACCTTTTCGTGTTCGCAGCCAGACTTCAGGAAGGCAACAGCTATGCCCCGAGAAGCTACCAGGGCACAGAAGTCACCATGTCCAGCTATAACTTCATCAAGGTCGTCAATTTCACCTTCGATATGTTCGAAGGCCCCTGGCAGGTCTTCAGACGAAGGATTAAATTTTTTGCTGCTGGCTCCAACCGAATAGAAGACCTGCTTCAGCCGTTGAACACATCGATTACTGAATTCCAAACATTTGTTTTGAAGGCTTGTCAATGATTTTTTCAAATCTGAATTTTTCTGGACTTCGGCCTCAAGTTTTGCATTAAGCTCTTGCTTTTCTTGTTCAAAGTGTTCTGATTGGCAGAGAAGCTTCGTACTTAATTCTGCTATTTTAGCTTCAGCTTCCGCCAATAAGCCTTCGGTTGTCTGAAGCTTGAAGTCTTTCTTTTCAATAGCAGCTGATTGCTCATTTATTTTGCTCTCTAAATTCTCAATTATAACCTCATGTTTTTTATCTTCCAAATCCTGCTGCATTTTCAAAGCTTTGCTCAGCAGCATACTCTGCACATAAACAACCTTCATTAGAAAACATCTTCGTTATTAAAAACAATAAAAGTCAGAGAAAAGTTGTTTACCTTGAAATTGGAATAAAATAAACTACCGACGATGTGCTGTCATCGGTAGCGGCTGATATCTGTTTCGAGCTTCGGGAAACCGATACTCTTTGATAGAGTACCGATAACCTTCGCACCGGTCTGATCCCGGACGCAGCCCAACCTTTTGTCATCAATGCCACCGAAGAGAAGTGCTCCCGACCGATATCCGCAAGATATAGCGTATTCTTTTAGCTCTTCTTTTTCAGCCTTTGTCAGTTCCTGACCAATTAAGTTTTGAAAGTTAAAAACTTCATCTTCCGAAGTGTCTTCGGCTATTTCTTTCTCCTTCTCGGGCTCTGGGGCCATAGTCTCTTCGGTTGCTGCGGCAGCTTCTTCTGCGGCCATGTCTAGCAGTATTTTATCTATATCAGCAATCGTGCTTTCTAAATGAATATCTTCGGTTCTGGTAGCTTCGGCATTTGTGGCTTCCGAAGGTGCAGCTTTAGTAGCTGTTGTGCTTTCAACAGCTGGCGCCTTCGAAGCTGAAGCTCCTGGTGGTGTCCCTTCGATGCCTTCTGTCACTGTAATGATTCTTTGCTTTTTTGGCCTAGCTGCCTTCTTCGTTTTCGCGGGCTCCTTTTCCTTCTGAAAAAGCTTCGTCAGATGTGGCCCGAGTGAACTTAGCTTGACAGGCAAAGATTCAGTCATTACCTTTAAGATTTCCTCTACTTCGATAGCAGAGGGTGTTGCAGCAGATTCTTCTCCATCAATTGCTTTCTGCTTCGGAGCTGTAGCTTTTCTCTTCTTCGAAACACCTGTTTTCGGCTCAGGCTCTAACTTTTTCTTCTTCGGTTGTTCTTCATCGTCTTTATTCAGAGCACCAGCTACTCTTTTCCTTTTTTGGCCTTCGGCATCCTTGTCTAGCCGCTCGTAATCAGGGTACTCAAAATCCAGAACATCCATTACTCGATTTAACCTCCGCTTCGAACAGTGCCGAAGGCCGCAGTAATCAATTGATCTTCTTTTTTAGAATAATTGCCGAGTATTTCATTGCACATTACTTCAATTGTGTCCAGCCACTCTTGGCAAGGCACTTTGAAATGTTTCTTGAATTTGTAATGGTAAGGCAAACGAACAAATTCCCCCTTCTTCTTTTCCCCCTTCAGCTTCGGCATTTCCCATTCCTTCAAAGTTGGGAACACTCTGAAGGCCAAAAACTCTTGCATTAAGTCCCTAGTGCCAATATGATCTGCAATAACCCGAAATTCAGCAAGGGCGATTTGGCTCGGACTCCCTGGTGTCATGTCGCACCGGGGTCTAGTCTCTTCGAAGATCAATTCCAACGGACTCTGGACTAGCTTCTCCTTCTCTTCATCAACTTTGATGTAGAACCACTCAGACTTCCAACCAGCTGGCCAATTGCTTCGGTAGCTAATCACTGGAAATTTTGTAGTCTTGCAATAGGCAAAGTTGTAGCAGCCAAAATTTTCATGTAGCCCATCTCCTCTAGCTTTCGTCTGGTAATGGAGCTCGTGCACTCAGCAGAAGCCTTCACCAAATGGCTCCACCCCTTGGCTTCGGAGAGCCCAGATATAAACACTAAGCCTAACGATAGCGTTAGGAGTTAGCTGATGAAGGTAGATCCCAAACTTATTCAATACATCAGCAATCATCTTGTTCAAAGGAAATCTCAAACTAGCCTTAAAGAAACTTTTAAAGACCACTACTTCATCCTTTCCTGGCTTCGGAGTAGTCTCTTCTCCACCAAAATGAACCAGCTCTTTCTTCGCTTCATTGAAATAGCCCAAATTCAACATCTTAGGCAGATCATCTTCGGAGATGGTGGATTTCCCAAAATCCAAGTGGCTCGGTTTACTTGGCACTGCGCTTTCAGACTCAGTCTCCTCAACATCAGCTTGTTCTGCTTCAGTGGCAGGTGCTTCCTCCGAAGCTACCAGCCCTAAGCGCTTCATCACTTTGGAGATTGGGGCAGTTTCTGCACCTTCGGCTTCTTCTCCGTCGCGCGTAACCCTAGCTGTGGAACGCACTCTGGCCATCTGATAATTGAATTTCTTGTTTTTTGAATGAAGTTGAAAATTTTTCTTTACTTTGCCGAAGCTCTCTCGTTTTACGAAGCTTGAGCAAAGTAAATAGCTTCGGCTTTGGTCAATATTTTGGCAGCAAAACAGTGCAATAGCAATGAATGTTGTGGTAACTTCACACCTACCCGTCTATTTATATAGTGCCGCAGGTGGGAAGGTGAATCGTCAAGGTTTTCCGCACCGGACAAACAGTCACTCGCACTCACTGAACGGTGGGCCACAGAGTCCGAGAAGGTGAATTGCCAGGGCGCGCGTAACTGCTGCAAGATGGGGCCACTCCGTGCGCGGAATATTTTAATCGTTTCTCGCCAACGAGCTTAGGGAAGGTGTTTTTCGAATCTTCGGCATCCCGAAGCCTAGAAGACTTTTTCACGGATCAAGCTCGTTACGAAAAACGATCTAGCACCGCGAAGGGGCTACTGTTGGGGGTACGCTTCGTAGCCGAAGATCCTAAAGCAAGAGAACACCTTCGACAGATTCTCTCAGAAGCAGCGCCGAAGCTATCACCTATAAAGCTTTGGCACAGTGACAGATCTCAAGACGAAGGGGTGAACCGACTTAAAGATAAAATGACTTAAAGACCCATAATGTTTTGTGTCATTATTGTAGTCGATTGTAAAGGGCATAAATGTAATTTTACACAGGCTGCGCCCTGTGCCTATAAATAGATGAACAGTACCCCTGTACTGTTCACGCAATCTTGTAATCACGGACACGTTACGCTGGAATTATTATCTTCTGCCAAGACGAAGGTATAAATGTACCTAAATATTATGTTTTAGTATTCAGATTTGTGCAATAAAATATGTGAATAATATTATCTGTTTGCGCCATATCTCTCTATAATATTTTATGTTTTATATTTCATTTTATGTTGTTTTATAAGTCTGATCACGAAGGTGCGACCTTCATGATATTTTGCTCATGGCCTTCGTCCGAAGTTCATTAGATCCTTGGGGAGATAATGCTTCAGCACACGAAGGGTATTAATATTTAACATTTTATGTTGCCTTGTTCTTGATTCATAGCATTTGAGAACAAGTCCCCAACAGCTACTTACCATGGCTTTAAGCTCTATCAAATGGACGTGAAAAGTGCCTTCCTCAATGGACCAATCAAGGAAGAGGTCTATGTTGAGCAACCTTCCGGCTTTGAAGATAGTGAGTACCCTAACCATGTGTATAAACTCTCAAAGGCGCTTTATGGGCTCAAGCAAGCCCCAAGAGCATGGTATGAATGCATGCGAGATTTTCTTATCACTAATGGCTTCAAAGTCGGAAAAGCCGATCCTACACTCTTTACTAAAACTGTTGCAAAAGATTTGTTTGTATGCCAAATTTATGTTGATGATATCATATTTGGTCTAGTAACAAATCAACTTGTGAAGAGTGTAGTAGGATCATGATTCAAAAATTTGAGATGTCAATGATGGGGGAGTTGAAGTATTTCCTAGGATTCCAAATCAAGCAACTCTAAGAGGGCACCTTCATCAGCCAAACAAAGTACATTCAAGATATACTTAAGAAGTTTGGGATGAAGGATGGCAAACCCATCAAGACACCCATGGGAACAAATGGGCATCTCGACCTCGACATGGGAGGTAAATCCATAGATCAAAAGGTATATCGGTCGATGATAGGATCATTACTCTATTTATGTGCATCTCGACCGGATATTATGCTTTCGATATGCATGTGTGCAAGGTTCCAAGCCGATCCTAAGGAAGTTCACCTTAGGGCCGTGAAGAGAATCATGAGTTATTTAGTTTACACTCCTAAGTTTGGGCTTTGGTACCCCAAGGGATCCACTTTTGATTTAATAGGATATTCCGATGTCGATTGGGCAGGGTGTAAAATTGATGGAAAGAGCACATCAGGGACTTGTCAGTTTCTGGGGAGATCCCTGGTGTCATGGGCTTCTAAGAAACAAAACTCCGTAGCTCTTTCCACCGATGAAGCTGAGTATACTACCTTAGGCCATTGTTGTGCGCAATTACTTTGGATGAGGCAAACCCTAAGGGACTATGGCTACAAATTGAGCAAAGTCACTCTCCTATGTGATAATGAGAGTACAATCTGCATGGCGGATAATCCCGTTGAACACAGTCGCACTAAGCACATAGACATTCGGTACCACTTTCTAAGGGATCACCAACAAAGGGGGGATATCGAAATAGCTTATGTAAACACCAAGAATCAATTAGCCGATATCTTTACCAAGCCATTAGATGAGAAAACCTTTAGCAAACTTAGGAATGAGCTAAATATTCTTGATTCTCGGAATTTTGATTGAAACATTGCACACATAGCTCATTTATATACCCTTGATCATATCTCTTACATTTGGTACAAATGCTTATTTTCTATTATTCTTGTACCAAGACTACGACTAATGTGTTTTCAAGTGTATTTCTATACTAAGTAGTAGATTGAAAGGGAAATGGAGTCTTCGGCGAAGACAAGGCTTCTACTCCACTCTACGGTATCATTTACCCTTCGCCATCACTCCACAACACTCCCAATTGGTATAATTCTTCACTCTTATTTACTTGTACCAAGGGGGAGAAAGTATTGAAAGGCTCTCAAAATCTCTGTTTTTGGTGATTAATGCCAAAGGGGGAGAAAATATTAAGCCCAAAGCAAAAGGACCGCACCTCCATAATTTCAAAATTTTTAAATAAAGCTTTAATTGATATTTTTTATTGGTATCTGAAAGTCGCCTAGAGGGGGTGAATAGGGCGAAACTGAAATTTACAAAGTTAATCACAACTACAAGTCGGGTTAGCGTTAGAAATATAATCGAGTCCGAGAGAGAGGGTGCAAAACAAATATTTGTGTAGTCCAATTATTTGTGTTGGGCAATTCAACCACCAAAATCAATTAGAAAATGGGTGTAAGCCTAATTCCCTTTCAGTATCTATGTCATGACAATATATCAATTGATATCCATGCTTCACTTATCTTAAGAAAGCAAAATCTCAAATGGTATTGTTTTTAAACTTCAATTTGTATCTTGTAATGACAATCTCTTCAATTGGATTTTCAAAATTGATATCTATTTTAAAAACCCTCTTGAAAACTAAGAGGAGAATTTCATTCAGGGGGAGTTTTATTTAGTCAAAGGAAAAGCATTTGAAACAGGGAGAGAAATTTCAAATCTTAAAAATGCTTCTTGCAATCTTATTCATATACCTTTGACTAGTTGCAAAAAGACATTGAAAAGATTTTCCAAAAGAATTTGCAAAAACAAAACAAGTGGTGCAAATGTGGTCCAAAATGTTAAATAAAAGAAAGCAATCAATTCATATCTAGTGAGATTATCAATTGGTTTAATTCCAAGTAACCTATGCACTTACCATATGCAAACTAGTTCATTTCTGCACTTTATATATTTGCTTTGGTTTGTGTTGGCATCAATCACCAAAAAGGGGGAGATTGAAAGGGAAATGGGGTTAACCTTTTCCCACAAATAATTTTGGTGGTTGAATGCCCAACACAAATAAATGGACTAACTAGTTTGCTCTATAATACATGTTCCACAGGTGCAAAAAGGTTCAATACAAACCAACAAATATTCAAGTTAGAGATCCAATTCAAAGGAGCAAAAGAAACCAAGTGTGTTGTGGTCTGACGCACCGAACAATGTCCGGTGCACCAGGACCGTATAGAGTCCAAGCAGCCACTCTCGGGTTTTCGCAGGCGCGCTCCGCTATAATTCACCGGACTGTCCGGTGTACCACTGGACTCTCCGGTGTGCCAGCAGAGCAACGACAACTTGCTCCAACGGTCGACTGCAAAAGAAGCTGACAGAGGAACAGTGCGCGTAGAGTCAGAGCCGCACCAGACACTGTCCGGTGCCGCAGGGAGACAAAGCTCCAACGGTCGACTTCGCTCCGAACCCTAATGGTTGGGTGACGTGGCAGCGCACCGGACAGTGAACAGGACCTATCCGGTGGCGCAACGGACTGTTGTAATACCCAAAATGTATAAAGTGATACTATATTGGATTTCCTTATTTTATGTGCCTTATTTGCATCATAAAAAGAGCATACATATAATTAATAGTGATTAATTAAAAACAAATGACACTAAAATAAAATAAAGTGCATGTTGTTGGAGTTTTATATGTTTGTGCATTAAATAAAATAATAAGTATAATAATAAGATAATAATTACTAGAAGTTGAATTAAACCCTAAAATGAAATTATAGTTTGAAAATAAGAAAAAGAGAAGGGATATAAAAATATAAATAATATATTTAAATAAACATCCTCAAACTTATCACTTTTATTACACAAATATAGTTTGTGAATGAAGAGCCACCAAGTTTGAATTTAAATTTGAATTTAACTTGAGATTCAAATAAAAGGAAAATGGAATGGAAAGGAAAAAGAAAAGAAATGAGAAGACTGCACTGGTAAAGAAATCGGCCTGCTCGGCCCATTGGCTCCTCTCTCAGGCGGCCCATTTAACCCACGCCCCCGCTGCCAACCTCCTCGTCGCGCTGACACGAGAGCCCCACTGGTCAGTCGCGCCACCCACTACTTCGCGGGTCCCATGCACCAAACCCACGACCGCGCGTAGATGAGTCTGCTTCTGGCGCTGCGCTCTGGGGCTGGCTTGTCAGTCTCTTGCGCACGCTCGGCTCACCTTCTCTCAGCCATGTGGGCCAACTACGCCATCCTCACAGGCTCACACACGTCCACTGCCGCATGGGACGCGCGTGTCAGCACCCACCTCCACTGAAATCGGATCTGCGCCGCCATACTTGCTTCCTCTGCATGCGCAGGGAGTCCGTTCCTTGGCTCTAGCCTCTCGAATCCGTGTCGGCCACGATATTAGACCCTGCGCCGACCTTTAGTTTCGTCCGTGCCCCATCTGTGCCCTAGTAAAAGCGTTTCGAGAGCTCGCGGTCGGAGAGAGGCGCCGCCGGTGGATTTGTCAATACGCCGCCCAAAACCATCGAATTTGTCCCCGCTCGGTCGTCTGGCGTCGCCATGGTGACTCACTTGGGCATACCAGGGTGACTAGTTGCCACATTAGGCCTTGTTCGGTTATTCCCAATACACATGGATTGAATGGAATTGGAAAAAAATTATAAGAAGTTTGACTTGTTTGGGATTCAAACCCATCCAATCTCACTCAATCCACATGGATTGAGAGCTAACCGAACAAGCCCTTAGGCGGGGTCTACACCTGGGGAGCCAGAAATTCTCCACCATCGCTTGACAGCACTGTGGGTCCGCACGTCTCTGGAGCTGGGAGCCTTCGCCCGACAATTCCCGGTATGTGTTGCCCATCCATGTCCGCCTTCTTCCCCCTTTCTTTTCGGTGTAGGTTTCGCTCTGGTTGGGTCGGCAGAGCGCCAATTGACCACATTCCGGCCATGGCGCCGCCACACTGAGCGTCAGCACCACCGTGGCAGAGTTCCAGTTTAGGGCGGATGGACACCATCCGTCCGATTTGGTGTGAACCGTTGGGATTAGATCAGGTCGTACCCTTTTGCTCATCTTGATCCGACCGTCCGATTCAGATCTGGCGCATGGGATTCAATCGAGATATTTTAAATCAGGCCCGCTGATTGCTGATCCGACGGTCGCGGTTGCGTACCGGTTCGTGGATGTGTACAACTAATCTGGGCGCTCGGTTTTCCATCCAACGGCCAGATTCAGACTATACCTCTTCGCCAGATCACTTTGCAGAAAACCCCTTATAGACTTTAGAAAATAACTCGTCGTCCTCACCAGGGGCGCTCTGAGTCTTAGGAATTCTTACACGCTAGTCCCTGTGCTTCAGGTTAATTGGTGCGCGGACCAGACAGATCTAAAATCTATAGAATTTATTTAGAAAATGAGTTTTAATAGGAAAACAATTCCTAGAATTTGTATAATTCATAGAAAATGCATATAAAGTCCAAATTAATTCATTCCACTTCCTATAATTTTGTAATATTGTTATCTATCCAATAGTACCACTATTTTGACATGAAAATCTTATTAAAATTTATCTCCTAATTAATCTAGTATTTAGCACATAAAACCTTCAGAAATTCATATCTTAAAAACTATAACCCCAAAATTAATAATTCATGTTTCTAGGATCTTATTTTAATGTGTAGATTTTTATTGTGCATTTTATTTACATGTTTGGTGTGATGTTAATTTCTGCTATACTATGTATGTATTGTGTTGATGCGAGTAGACGAGCAAGCTACTGAGGATCCTGAGGTTCAGCTGGTAGAGACTGCTGAGCAGGAGCTCGTTGAAGGCAAGTTGTGCCCTTGATCACTTCCTTTTACCCATTCATGTTCTTATTAATCATAATGATCTGCATAGGTTAATTTTGATGGGACCCAATAGGTTTCCTAGATTTTGACTATCTTTATACCTTGTTTCACCACTGGTTTTACTACTAAATTTTTGGGTAGTACATGCTATTGCTTTATGTGGCTTTGGGTATAGAGATATTCATCACTCATTGTTATACTTTATTTTATCTGTTTATTATTATTGTTCATGATAAGATCATTATGTTAATGGGAACATGGAGAACCACCCGGGAAAACAGTGCTACCACAAGGGCTTAATGGGACGCCCTTGGTTGATTAACTAGGAAAGCTAGTGGATGACTACCTTACCCGAAAGGGGCAAGGGCAGTAGGGGAGTGGTCAGTGTAGGGATGTCCTTGGGTTGATTTTGCTGCGATGGCGGTCAGGCGAGGGATTCCTGCACTGGAGCTTCCTATAAACTGTAGCGGGTTTTCTGAAGCTAGTGGAACTTTATAAAGGCCTCGTAGTAGTACTCTGCCTCGCTTCCTTGGTAGAGGTGTATGGGGTCTGATCAACTCTGTGGCAAATGGGTAACACGACTTGTGGGTAAAGATGTGCAACCTCTGCAGAGTGTAAAACTGGTATACTAGTCGTGCTCACGGTCATGAGCGGCTCGGACACTCACATGATTAATTTATGGAACTTAAATTCAATTTGTCATTTCATTGCATCTGGGATTATTTTATTATTATTTTTACTTATTATTACTATGGTTAGGTATTTACTTACACTTAGTAATTGCTATTAAAATTTTGACCAACTTATAAAAGCAATGCTCAGCTTCAGCCTTTATTTTATTGATCAGCCTTTCACTTCACATGAACTCCCACCTTTGGTGAGTTCATGCCACATTATTCCCCACAACTTGTTGAGTGATAGTCGCCTAGAGGGGGGGTGAATAGGGCGAAACTGTAATTTACAAATATAGACACAACTACAAGCCGGGTTAGCGTTAGTAATATAATCGAGTCCACAAGAGAGGATGAAAACAAATCGCAAGCAAATGAGAAGTGTGACACGCGGATTTGTTTTACCGAGGTTCGGTTCTTGCAAACCTACTCCCCGTTGAGGTGGTCACAAAGACTGGGTCTCTTTCAACCCTTTCCCTCTCTCAAACGATCCCTCGGACCGAGTGAGCTTCTCTTCTCAAATCAAAACCGGGAACAAAACTTCCCCGCAAGGGCCACCACACAATTGGTGCCTCTTGCCTTGATTACAATGGAGTTTTGATCACAAGAACAAGTGAGAAAGAAAAGAAGCAATCCAAGCGCAAGAGCTCAAAAGAACACAGCAAATCTCTCTCGCTAATCACTAAAGCCTTGTGTGGAATTGGAGAGGATTTGATCTCTTTGGTGTGTCTAGAATTGAATGCCTAGCTCTTGTAAGTGGTTGAGAAGTGGAAAACTTGGATGCAATGAATGGTGGGTGGTTGGGGGTATTTATAGCTCCAACCACCAAACTAGCCGTTTGGTGGGGCTGACTGTCGTATGGTGCACCGGACAGTCCGGTGTACACCGGACATGTCCGGTGCGCCAGCCACGTCACCAATGTCGTTGGGATTCGACCATAGGACCTCTGTCTTCTGGGCCCGCCTGGATGTCCGGTGCACACCGGACACGTATTGTAGATTGTCCGGTGCACCGTCACGCGCGTGCCTGACTTCTGCGCGCTTCTGGCGCGCATTAAATGCGCCTGCAGGTGACCGTTGGCGCGAAGTAGCCGTTGTTCTGCTGGTTCACCGGACAGTCCGGTGTACACCGGACAGTCCGGTGAATTATAGCGGAGCAATTTCCCGAGGCTGGCGAGTTCCTGAGGCCGCTCTTCCTTGGAGCACCGGACAGTCCGATGAATTATAGCGGAGTGCCTCTGGAAATTCCCGAAGGTGATGAGTTTAAGTTGGAGTCCTCTGGTGCACCGGACACTGTCCGGTGCGCCACCGGACAGTCCGGTGCGCCAGACCAGAGAGCCTTTCAGGATGCCTTTAGCTCTCTATTTTGAACCCAACTTTGGTCTTTTTAATTGGCTTGTTGTGAACCTTTGACACCTGTATAACTTATACACTAGAGCAAACTAGTTAGTCCAATTATTTGTGTTGGGAAATTCTACCACCAAAATTATTTAGGAACTAGGTGTAAGCCTAATTCCCTTTCAATCTCCCCCTTTTTGGTGATTGATGCCAACACAAACCAAAGCAAATATAGAAGTGCATAATTGAACTAGTTTGCATAATGTAAGTGCAAAGGTTGCTTGGAATTGAGCCAATATAAATACTTACAAGATATGCATGGATTGTTTCTTCATTTTTAACATTTTGGACCACGCTTGCACCACATGTTTTGTTTTTGCAAATTATTTTGCAAATAGTCAAAGGTAAATAAATAAGATTTTGCAAAGCATTTTCAAGATTTGAATTTTTTTCCCTGGTTCAAATGCTTTTCCTTTGAATAAACAAAACTCCCCCTAAATGAGATCCTCCTCTTAGTGTTCAAGAGGGTTTTGATATATCATTTTTGAAATACTACTTTCTCCCCTTTTGAACACAATAAGATACCAATTTGAAATTTACCAATTGAAAATCTCCAATTTTAGAATTAGGTGGTGGTGCGGTCCTTTTGCTTTGGGCTCATACTCTCTCCCCCTTTGGCATAAATCGCCAAAAACGGAATCATTAGAGCCCTTAATGTACTTTCTTCCCCTTTGGTCATAAATAAATGAGTGAAGATTGTACCAAAGACGAAGTCCTTTTGCTTTGAACTCTCCCAAAAAGAAAATTGGAGAGATGCGCGGAGCGACGGCGAAGGATGAGTTACGGAGTGGAAGCCTTTGTCTTCGCCGTAGACTCCAATTCCCTTTCAATACACCTATGACTTGGTTCGAAATAGACTTGAAAACCACATTAGTCATAGCATATGAAAGAGACATGGTCAAAGGTATACAAATGAGCTATGTGTGCAATTTTAGCAAAAGAAATTGCGCGAATCAAGAATATTGAGCTCATGCCTAAGTTTGTTAAAAGTTTGTTCATCAAGAGGCTTGGTAAAGATATCGGCTAATTGATCTTTAGTATTAATGTAAGAAATCTCGATATCTCCCTTTTGTTGGTGATCCCTTAAAAAGTGATACCGAATGGCTATGTGTTTAGTGCGGCTATGCTCGACGGGATTATCCGCCATCTTGATTGCACTCTCATTATCACATAGCAAAGGGACTTTGGTTAATTTGTAACCGTAGTCCCGCAGGGTTTGCCTCATCCAAAGCAATTGCGCGCAACAATGGCCTGCGGCAATGTACTCGGCTTCGGCGGTGGAAAGAGCGACCGAATTTTGCTTCTTTGAAGCCCAAGACACCAAGGATCTTCCCAAGAACTGGCAAGTCCCTGATGTGCTCTTCCTATTGATTTTACACCCCGCCCAATCGGCATCTGAATAACCAATCAAATCAAATGTGGATCCCCGAGGGTACCAAAGCCCAAACTTAGGAGAATAAGCCAAATATCTCAAGATTCGTTTTACGGCCGTAAGGTGAGATTCCTTAGGGTCGGATTGGAATCTTGCACACATGCAAACGGAAAGTATAATATCCGGTCGAGATGCACATAAATAGAGTAATGAACCTATCATCGACTGGTATACCTTTTGATCGACGGATTTACCTCCCGTGTCGAGGTCGAGATGCCCATTGGTTCCCATGGGTGTCTTGATGGGCTTAGCATCCTTCATTCCAAACTTGGTTAGAATGTCCTTAGTATACTTCGTTTGGCTAATGAAGGTGCCTTCTTGGAGTTGCTTGACTTGGAATCCTAGAAAATATTGCAACTCCCCCATCATCGACATCTCGAATTTTTGTGTCATGATCCTACTAAATTCTTCACATGTAGATTCGTTAGTAGACCCAAATATAATATCATCAACATAAATTTGGCATACAAACAAATCATTGTCAAGAGTTTTAGTGAATAACGTAGGATCGGCCTTTCTGACTTTGAATCCATTTGTTATAAGAAAATCTCTAAGGCATTCATACCATGCTCTTGGGGCTTGCTTGAGCCCATAAAGCGCCTTAGAGAGCTTATAGACATGGTTAGGATACTCACTATCTTCAAAGCCGGGAGGTTGCTCAACATTGACCTCTTCCTTGATTGGTCCATTGAGGAAGGCACTTTTCACGTCCATTTGATAAAGCTTAAAGCCATGGTAAGTAGCATAGGCTAATAATATGCGAATTGACTCAAGCCTAGCTACGGGTGCATAGGTTTCACCAAAATCCAAACCTTCTACTTGGGAGTATCCTTTGGCCACAAGTCGAGCTTTGTTCCTTGTCACCACACCATGCTCATCTTGCTTGTTGCGGAGCACCCATTTGGTTCCTACAACATTTTGGTTAGGACGTGGAACTAAATGCCATACCTCATTCCTAGTGAAGTTGTTGAGCTCCTCTTGCATCGCCACCACCCAATCCGAATCTTGAAGTGCTTCCTCTACCCTGTGTTGCTCAATAGAGGAAACAAAAGAGTAATGCTCACAAAAATGTGCAACACGAGATCTAGTAGTTACCCCCTTATGAATGTCGCCGAGGATGGTGTCGACGGGGTGATCTCGTTGGATTGCTTGGTGGACTCTTGGGTGTGGCAGTCGTTTTTCTTCATCCTCCTTCTCTTGATCATTTGCATCTCCCCCTTGATCATTGCCGTCATCTTGAGGTGGCTCATTTGCTTGATCTTCTATTTCATCAACTTGAGCTTCATCCTCATTTTGAGTCGGTGGAGATGCTTGTGTGGAGGAGGACGGTTGATCTTGTGCATTTGGAGACTCTTCGGATTCCTTAGGACACACATCCCCAATGGACATGTTCCTTAGCGCGATGCACGGAGCCTCTTCAATACCTATCTCATCAAGATCAACTTGCTCTACTTGAGAGCCGTTAGTCTCATCAAACACAACGTCACAAGAAACTTCAACTTGTCCAGTGGACTTGTTAAAGACTCTATATGCCCTTGTGTTTGAATCATATCCTAGTAAAAAGCCTTCTACAGTCTTAGGAGCAAATTTAGATTTTCTACCTCTTTTAACAAGAATAAAACATTTGCTACCAAAGACTCTAAAATATGAAATATTGGGCTTTTTACCGGTTAGGAGTTCATAGGACGTCTTCTTGAGGATTCGGTGTAGATATAACCGGTTGATGGCGTAGCAGGCGGTGTTGACCGCCTCGGCCCAAAACCGATCCGAAGTCTTGTACTCATCAAGCATGGTCCTTGCCATATCCAATAGAGTTCGATTCTTCCTTTCTACTACACCATTTTGTTGTGGAGTGTAGGGAGAAGAGAACTCATGCTTGATGCCCTCCTCCTCAAGGAAGCCTTCGATTTGAGAGTTTTTGAACTCCGTCCCGTTGTCGCTTCTTATTTTCTTGATCCTTAAGCCGAACTCATTTTGAGCCCGTCTCAAGAATCCCTTTAAGGTCTCTTGGGTTTGAGATTTTTCCTGCAAAAAGAATACCCAAGTGAAGCGAGAATAATCATCCACTATTACAAGACAATACTTACTCCCGCCGATGCTTATGTAAGCAATTGGGACGAATAGATCCATGTGGAGTAGCTCAAGCGGCCTGTCGGTCGTCATGATGTTCTTGTGTGGATGATGGGCTCCAACTTGCTTTCCTGCCTGGCATGCGCTACAAACCCTGTCTTTCTCAAAATGAACATTGGTTAATCCTAAAATGTGCTCTCCCTTTAGAAGCTTATGAAGATTCTTCATCCCAACATGTGCTAGTCGGCGATGCCAGAGCCAGCCCATGTTAGTCTTAGCAATTAAGCATGTGTCGAGTTCAGCTCTATCAAAATCTACCAAGTATAGCTGACCTTCTAGCACACCCTTAAATGCTATTGAATCATCACTTCTTCTAAAGACAGTGACACCTACATCAGTAAAGAGACAGTTGTAGCCCATTTTGCATAATTGAGATACGGAAAGCAAATTGTAATCTAATGAATCTACAAGAAAAACATTGGAAATAGAATGGTCAGAAGATATAGCAATTTTACCCAACCCTTTGACCAAACCTTGATTTCCATCCCCGAATGTGATAGCTCGTTGGGGATCTTGGTTTTTCTCGTAGGAGGAGAACATTTTCTTCTCCCCAGTCATGTGGTTTGTGCACCCGCTATCAATGATCCAACTTGAGCCCCCGGATGCATAAACCTACAAAACAATTTTAGTTCTTGACTTTAGGTACCCAAATGGTTTTGGGTCCTTTGGCATTAGAAACAAGAACTTTGGGTACCCAAACACAAGTCTTGGAGCCCTTGTGTTTGCCCCCAACAAACTTGGCAACTACTTTGCCGGATTTGTTAGTTAAAACATATGATGCATCAAAAGTTTTGAATGAAATGTCATGATCATTTGATGCACTAGGAGTTTTCTTCTTAGGCAACTTAACATGGGTTGGTTGCCTGGAGCTAGATGTCTCACCCTTATACATGAAAGCATGGTTAGGGCCAGAGTGAGACTTCCTAGAGTGAATCTTCCTAATCTTGTTCTCGGGATAACCGGCAGGGTACAAAATGTAACGCTCGTTATCCTGAGGCATGGGAGCTTTGCCCTTAACAAAATTGGACAATCTTTTAGGAGGGGCATTAAGTTTGACATTGTCTCCCCTTTGGAAGCCAATGCCATCCTTGATGCCAGGGCGTCTCCCATTATAAAGCATACTACGAGCAAATTTAAATTTTTCGTTCTCTAAGTTATGCTCGGCAATTTTAGCATCTAATTTTGCTATATGACCATTTTGTTGTTTAATTAAAGCCATGTGATCATGAATAGCATTAACATCAACATCTCTACATCTAGTGCAAATAGAAGTGTGCTCAATGGTAGATGTAGAGGTTTTGCAAGATTTTAATTCTACAACCTTAGCATGCAATATATCATTCTTAGTTCTAAGGTCGGAAATAGTAGCATTGCAAACATCAAAATCTTTAGCCTTAGCAAGCAATTTTTCATTCTCAATTCTAAGGCTAGCAATGGAAACATTCAACTCATCAATCCTAGCAAGTAAATCAACATTATCATCTCTAGGATTGGAAGTTGAAACATTACAAACATGAGAATCAACCTTAGTAATTAATTTGGCATTTTCATTTCTAAGGTTCGCAATAATGTCATGGCATGTGCTTAGCTCACTAGTTAATTTCTCACATTTTTCTATCTCTAGAGCATAAGCATTTTTAACCTTAACATGTTTCTTATTTTCCTTAATTAGGAAGTCCTCTTGGGAATCCAAAAGGTCATCCTTTTCATGAATAGCACTAATTAATTCATTTAATTTTTCCTTTTGTTCCATGTTAAGGTTGGCAAAAAGGGTACGCAAGTTATCTTCCTCATCACTAGCATTATTATCACTAGAGGACTCATATTTAGTGGAGGATTTAGATTTAACCTTCTTCCTTTTGCCGTCCTTTGCCATGAGGCACTTGTGGCCGACGTTGGGGAAGAGGAGTCCCTTGGTGACGGCGATGTTGGCGGCGTCCTCGTCGTCGGAGGAGTCGGTGGAGCTCTTGTCGGAGTCCCACTCGCGGCACACGTGGGCATCGCCGCTCCTCTTCTTGTGGTACCTCTTCTTTTCTCTCCTCTTGCCCTCCTTGTCATCATCCCTGTCACTATCACTTGATAATGGACATTTAGCAATAAAGTGACCGGGCTTACCACACTTGTAGCAAACCTTCTTGGAACGGGATTTGTAATCCTTCCCCTTCCGTTGCTTAAGGATTTGGCAAAAGCTTTTGATGATCAAAGCCATCTCCTCATTGTCGAGCTTTGAAGCATCGATTGGTTGTCTACTTGGTGTAGACTCCTCCTTCTTCTCCTCCGTTGCCTTGAAGGCCACCGGTTGTGCTTCGGATGTGGAGGGATCATCAAGCTCATTGATCTTCTTTGAGCCCTTGATCATACATTCAAAGCTCACAAAATTCCCGATAACTTCCTCAGGAGTCATTAGAGTATATCTAGGATTACCACGAATTAATTGAACTTGAGTGGTGTTAAGGAAGATGAGTGATCTAAGAATAACCTTAACCACCTCGTGGTCATCCCATTTCTTGCTCCCAAGGTTGCGCACTTGGTTCACCAAGGTTTTGAGTCGGTTGTACATATCTTGTGGCTCCTCCCCTTGGCGAAGACGGAAGCGACCGAGCTCCCCCTCGATTGTTTCCCGCTTGGTGATCTTGGTGAGTTCATCACCCTCGTGCGCGGTCTTGAGTAGATCCCAAATCTCCTTCGCATTCTTCAACCCTTTCACCTTGTTATATTCCTCTCTACTTAGAGAGGCAAGGAGTATGGTTGTGGCTTGGGAGTTGAAGTGCTCGATTTGGGCTACTTCATCCTCATCATAGTTTTCATCCCCTACGGATGGTACCTGTGCACCAAACTCAACAACATCCCATATACTTTTATGGAGCGAGGTTAGATGAAATCGCATTAAATCACTCCACCTAGCGTAATCTTCACCATCAAAAGTTGGTGGTTTGCCTAATGGGATAGAAAGTAAAGGTGTATGTTTAGAAATGCGAGGGTAGCGTAGGGGAATCTTACTATACTTCTTACGCTCTTGGCGTTTAGAAGTGACGGACGCCGCGTCGGAGCCGGAGGTGGATGCCGATGAAGAATCGGTCTCGTAGTAGACCACCTTCCTCATCCTCTTTTTCTTGTCCCCACTCCGATGCGGCTTGTGGGAAGAGGATTTCTCCTTCTTCTCTTTGTGGTGAGAAGAAGATTTCTTCTCCTTCCCTTTGGAGGAGTCCTTCTTCTTCTCCTTCCTCTTGATGCGGGACTCTTCCGATGAAGTGCTCCCGTGGCTTGTAGTGGGCTTTTCGCCAGTCTCCATCTCCTTCTTGGCGTGATCTCCCGGCATCACTTCGAGCGGTTAGGCTCTAATGAAGCACCGGGCTCTGATACCAATTGATAGTCGCCTAGAGGGGGGTGAATAGGGCGAAACTGTAATTTACAAATATAAACACAACTACAAGCCGGGTTAGCGTTAGTAATATAATCGAGTCCACAAGAGAGGATGAAAACAAATCGCAAGCAAATGAGAAGTGTGACACGCGGATTTGTTTTACCGAGGTTCGGTTCTTGCAAACCTACTCCCCGTTGAGGTGGTCACAAAGACCGGGTCTCTTTCAACCCTTTCCCTCTCTCAAACGATCCCTCGGACCGAGTGAGCTTCTCTTCTCAAATCAAAACCGGGAACAAAACTTCCCCGCAAGGGCCACCACACAATTGGTGCCTCTTGCCTTGATTACAATGGAGTTTTGATCACAAGAACAAGTGAGAAAGAAAAGAAGCAATCCAAGCGCAAGAGCTCAAAAGAACACGGCAAATCTCTCTCGCTAATCACTAAAGCCTTGTGTGGAATTGGAGAGGATTTGATCTCTTTGGTGTGTCTAGAATTGAATGCCTAGCTCTTGTAAGTGGTTGAGAAGTGGAAAACTTGGATGCAATGAATGGGGGGTATTTATAGCTCCAACCACCAAACTAGCCGTTTGGTGGGGCTGACTGTCGTATGGTGCACCGGACAGTCCGGTGTACACCGGACATGTCCGGTGCGCCAGCCACGTCACCAATGTCGTTGGGATTCGACCGTTGGACCTCTGTCTTCTGGGCCCGCCTAGATGTCCGGTGCACACCGGACACGTACTGTAGATTGTCCGGTGCACCGTCGCGCGCGTGCCTGACTTCTGCGCGCTTCTGGCGCGCATTAAATGCGCCTGCAGGTGACCGTTGGCGCGAAGTAGCCGTTGTTCTGCTGGTTCACCGGACAGTCCGGTGTACACCGGACAGTCCGGTGAATTATAGCGGAGCAATTTCCCGAGGCTGGCGAGTTCCTGAGGCCGCTCTTCCTTGGAGCATCGGACATTGTCCGGTGTACACCGGACAGTCCGGTGAATTATAGCGGAGTGCCTCTGGAAATTCCCGAAGGTGATGAGTTTAAGTTGGAGTCCTCTGGTGCACCGGACAGTCCGGTGCGCCAGACCAGGGAGCCTTTCAGGATGCCTTTAGCTCTCTATTTTGAACCCAACTTTGGTCTTTTTAATTGGCTTGTTGTGAACCTTTGACACCTGTATAACTTATACACTAGAGCAAACTAGTTAGTCCAATTATTTGTGTTGGGCAATTCAACCACCAAAATTATTTAGGAACTAGGTGTAAGCCTAATTCCCTTTCATTGAGCGATGAACATGTGTGTGCTCACTCTTGCTGTCTCACACCCTCCCACAGGAGAAGAGCAGGTGGTCGAAGAGGAGCCGCCTAACACTGAGGCTTTCGACTTGATCTAGGTGGCGTCTCCGAGTCAGCTTTCTGGCGCCAAGGATAGATTTTAGTTCCTGCTATATTCAGCTTTTATTTTGTAAGACTTCCACTATGTAATAAGTACTCTGATTATATTGTGACATTTATCTCTATACACTCTGTTATTATATATGTTGTCTTCTTTGGCGCATGTATGAGATGCACCCGGCTTTGTTCCTTAAAACCAGGTGTGACAACTGTCCAGTGCGTCCATCGCCAGCAGCCTTCCCCAACGGCTACTTGGTCGTTGAGGGCTATAAATACCCCCCCAACCACCACAACTCCAAGCATCCAAGTTTTCTGAAGTTCTCACTCAATACAAGAGCTAGTGCATTCACTCCTAGACACAATTCAAAAGATCAAAGCCTCTCCAAGTCCCAAATTCATCCCAACCACCTAGTGACTTGAGAGAATGTGTGTTCGTGTTCATTTGCGCTCTTGTTGCTTGGATCACTTTCTTCCTTCCTTATTCTTGTTTCGAAGTGACTTGTAATCAAAGCAATAGACACCTAAGTGTGTGGTGGTCCTTGCGGGGTCTAAGTGACCCGTTTGATTAAGGAGAAAGCTCACTCGGTCTAAGTGACCGTTTGAGAGAGGGAAAGGGTTGAAAGAGACCCGGTCTTTGTGACCACCTCAACGGGGATTAGGTTCTTTGAAACCGAACCTTGGTAAAACAAATCACCGTGTTCATTTGCTTGATTTCCATTTGATTTGTTTTTCCCCCTCTCCCGGACTTGATTTTAGTTTTAACACTAAACCTGGCTTGTAGTGTGTGTTTAAAGTTGTAAATTTTAGATTACGCCTATTCACCCCCCTCTAGGCGACTTTCATGGTGCACACTGCTATTGGGTTGCCAAGAGGCAACGAAAAATTACCAGAGATGGATTACCACATGATGAGTATGGAAGCAACTTTAGGCATGTACTATTTTTACTTTGTTTTTTATTTTTGTTTTTGGTATATCATGTGGGAAACCCTAACCCTAGTACGGGGACCATGGTGTCGTGGTAGATGTCCCCGTAGGCTGGAGCTGAGGTGGTGCCGGGGTTGTCGGGGGACACCGTACGAAGGCATGCCGTAGGTAGGCGGCGGAGGTGTGCGTAGGGTGGCGTAGTCAGGAGAGCCGGCGCTGGTGCCGGAGGGCGGGAGGCACTGGGGGCCTGACCCGGCCACATGGAGATGGTGGCGGTCCATGGGTTGTAGAACGATGACCAGCTTTGGCCGCCACCCCGTCCGGTGGAACCTCCACGTGAGGAGTTGCCCCCCCCCCACATTCATCGTCGGTGGTGGAAGCCTAACGAGGGGTCGCAGGGATCGCAGTGGGGGGCGAGCGGGGAACCCGATCGATTGAGCGCGGGGAGGCTGTCCCACAGAGGACGCCTAGGCACTAGGGGTGGTGTTGTAGAGTGTCGGGGCCAGTGTGGGAGCCTTGTTTGTCATGGTGAGCTCCTCAAGGAGAAGCTCATTCCGCACGGCATGGAAGGTGGGAAAGGGCACGGTGCTCTTGATGGGAGCCTTTAGGTGGCCATAGCGGGGGCTGAGGCCACGCAGGAGGTTCAGCACTACGGTACGGTTCGCCACCGGCTCGCCGAGATCGTGGAGGGAGTCCGCCAGTCCCTTCATCTAACGACAATACTCCCCCACGGTGAGGTCCCCATGGGAGAACTGGTGGAACTAGACGTCGAGGTGAAGAGCCTGAGCGTCCTGATTCCTGAGGAACTGTTCCTCGAGGGTGAGCCATGCCTGACGGCCCATGTTCACCTAGTCGTGGATGATGTCCTGGAGCTCGACAGTGATGGTGTCGTGGAGCCAGGAGAGCACCAAGGTGTCCATCAGGGACCAGGCCGGGGACGGCGGGGTGACAATGTCGTCAAGGACGTGGTTGGTGAGGGCTTAGCGCCGCAGGGTGATAAGGACCTGCCCCCTCCAGTGAGGGTAGTGAGAGGACGTCGGGTCCAGTATGATGGACACGAGGGACCGGATGTTGTGAAGTCTAGCGGCCTGAGCGTGGAGGGCGGTGATGTGGTCGGCGTCGAGGCCAGGGGCGAGGGGTGCCTCAGGAGTGGGCGGATGTGTCTCTAGGGCGACCGGAGGATGCCCGAGGAGAAGACATTGCGCGGTAGCCATCTAGGCGGTGAGAGCAGTGCTCATGGCGCGCTCTTGCTACAGGGCGAGGCTCATAATGCGCTCGCGGTCACGGGAAGCCTCCACGACCGCTTGTATGGTAGTGATGGCTGTGACCAGCACCGACGATGTCGGCGGGGACGCAGTGACGTCGACCCATGTAGTGGTTTGGCGGGCGGGGAAACCCGACGGGGAACCACACCGTCGCTGCTGTGTGGTGGGAGAGGCGTCTGGGAGGGGCCCGAGGCCAGTGATGCAGGGGGCCCCGCCAACGGTGAGCTCGCTGTGGGGGGCGTGGGGAAGACAGCCGGCGAGGGGGCACTGGTCGGGGTTGAGGGCCGCGCTCAAGGCGGCCGTCGCAGTGACGAGGCCGGCTGTGTGCACGATGGCCGGAGAGGGGGCCACGCCCAGGGTGGCAGCCAGGGGGTCAAACGCGCCCAGGGGCGGCCAGAGAGTGGGTCGTGCCCAGGTGAGCGGCGGCCAGGAAGGGGGTCGCGCGCAGGAAGGGGGTCGCGGGGGCGCTCACGCCCGGGCTGGTGGCGGCGTCCGCGCCGGTTGGGGCGTCGGGATGTGCGCCATGGGAGTAAGGGCGCCGGTGAGTGGGGGAGAAGGGAGGGGAGAGGGTGGCCGGCGTTGGGGAAGAGGCCGGTGGCTGGGAGGAGGTGACGACTGGGTGGGAGTGGAGGAGAAAAAAAGAAACCTAGCTCTATACCATGTGGGAAACCCTAACACTAGTATAGGGTGGGGATTTATATTAATAGACTTGGTGTTGGGCCTGTCCCATTATAGAGGGGCAAAAGGATAAATACACAGGAAAGACTCCCAAACCCTAATACAGTTCTAACATATCATGAACACAGTCCATAGATAGAAAAAATCACATATAGATGTCAGTAATTTTATTGTGTTTTATCAATGTCTCTGCAGAAAACTCTACGAGTATCACAGAATGTCTCGGTTGTTCAGAGCTGATGCTACAAAGGGAATTTTTGCATTCAAGCAGTCACATGCCAATGATGTCCCCCCTTTAGGTTGTTGAAAGAATGACCAATGATCACATCACTTACAAGGATGATTGGATTGTACAGTGTTTTTTTATTCTTAGGAACATCTCTCTACTCTTTCCTGTCGCTAGCCTCAACATATCTGGAGCTGACTATGTCCCTATTGAAAAAATGGAGGCAGTCGAGAACTATGACTGGTGCGAGGAGCCTAGGCTATTTGTGATGATCTAAAGGTCAATGCATAAAAGTTTAGGAGGAAACCCTCCAAAAAAATCATCCACACCCACTATACAAGGTTGTATTCTATTTTTATGGTAATTCTTTCAGTCATTGTATGATTTTTTTTATTTGAGTCGTTTTATAACACTGAACATAAAATATATTTTTCACTTCTTATTGTTGATGATCATTGTCAATCTATTTATTTAACAAGACATTTACAAAAAAATCATATTTTTATCAGGTTTACTACATTGACAGTCTTGAATGTAATGTTGCACGACCTGACGAGACACCTCGATGGAGTGTGTTCACTAGGAGTTTAATAAAATATCTTAGAGACCATGACAAGAAGTCTTTCAAAGCCATGACTAATATACAAACATCCATTATGTACAAGTTGCAAGTAGGTCTTTTGATCCGTTAGATCTAGATTTAACCGTATGCTATATTTAGCATTTACATCCTCCCACCACCACCTCTTATAGCTTTATAAAACAGCCCCTAGCAAACCACGATTACATATACGGTTGGATCTAGATCAAATGAACTAAGAGAGCTGTTTGCACGCTTACACCTAATGACTGCTTGCATATTAGTCGTTGTCGTCTTTCAGTGGGGGCAAATCGCTATATGACAACACACCTGTAAATCACATCAGTAATATATAGTACTGATAAACAGTAGTCACTCAGCAATTATTCAATCAATAATGTACTCAGTAATTTTCATCACACAGTAAATTGCTAGGTTAACCAGTAATTTTATAGTAATTGTATATTTATTCAGTAATTTTCAGTCTCTCTTCAATAATTTTTAGTAATCAATCATTAATTATTTCAGCAGTAATGTATAAAGATACTCAGTATTTTTTAGTTACTCAATAATTTTTATCACACAACAATTGTTTTAGCTAATAAGTATTTTTTGTCATAATTGTATAGTTACTCGGTACATAACAATCAATCAGTATTTATTACATTGCATCAGTAATTGTATAGTTACTCGTTACAACAAACAATCAATCAGTATTTTTTGTCATAATTATTCCGAAAGTAATGTATAAAGTTACTCAGTAACTGTCTAGTTACTCAATATTTTTTTGTGACACAACATTTGCTTTAGCTAATAAGTTTTTTACAGTAATTGTATAGTTACCCGGTAATTTTTTAGTAAGTACAGAACAACCACCCAGTATTTATTACGTATGCAATTTCTAATGTACAATACAATTAAAAAACACTTATACAATAATTAACTTATTTTTATTAAGTAGTTAATGTTTTTTGTGTATATAATTTCTCTAGTTCACATGCGCACAACGTGTACACCACTATCCGTGACCCCGCACCCTATAGGGTTTTTACCCGTGGGCACGCGGGTAAAATGTGCCCGTTGCCAACTGCAAATCGTGGCAAAAGGCCCTCCATTAGGCTGTCCGCACCAGCGTCCGCCAGACAGCCCCCTCCCCTTGATCTGGTAATAGATGATGAATAGGGTTGGATAATGATATTTTATAGTTATAGTGGGGTATAGGGGGAGAATATAGGGGGAACCGCTGCGGGAGATGAAAAAATAGGGGATAAAATGTTGATGATGTGACGCAAAAAAGTGATATAGGGGAAAAAATTTAGGAGTAACCGCTGCAGACAGTCTTACCACTCATGAAAAACAAACATTCTAGTCAACACATACCAGTGCTGACCAACAATAAGGCCTTGTTTAGAAATATAGTTTTCTCGTACTACAGTATTTCAATACTATAGCATGTAGTATCCTATGACACAAAACTGTAGTTTTAGCAAAACCAAAGTAAAATCAAAGTATTTTTTCATACATAACATTGTTTGGTAGCATAGTTTTTGACTTACATAAATAAGGAAGACAAGTTCGAATTCAAATAGCTACCAACTTATGACGGGCTGCATCACCGGCAAGACAAGTTCAAATTCAAATCAGTCTGATGTAACCATCTAAGTATCGAAGTTCACAAAGCTGAAGAATTAGCAATTAGCATTCACATGCTTCTATGTATGGAACTCGTAGCATTCAAATGCTTCTATGTATGGAACTCTGAGTACGTAGAAATCTACTTAGTTGCATTCACTAATCTGATTTCTATTTAGAAATCTACTCAATTGGAAACCTGCGTACTGAATGGAAACCTGCATATTGAACTTCATGTGCTAATTCTACTAAAGAATCAAGTATGTGTATCACTAATCTTGTCGCCCCAGCTCCAAGTGCATCTACAGTAGCTTGCCCCAAGCGTTCTATCGGCACGCACAGAGCAGAAAACTTAGGTCTAGACCTGTGTATTGAATACTCCAAAAATACCACGGTTTAAGCTAAACCATGGTATTGAAAACTCTGTATTCTAGTGATCTCCTAAACATCTTTTGGTCTAGAATACTGTAGTATTAGCAGATACTATAGTATTTCTCAAAAACTATAAAAAAACTCCACTTCCAAACAAGCCCTAAAAGTGATGATGGAATTTCGTATGAATTCCCTGCAATAGAATCCTAAGTTGCATACACCACCACCAGTACAGGCAGTAGCAGAGAGAGCCCAACTGCAGAACAAGCTGCACTAGTTGAACATGCAATGCCACCGCAGCCCCAAGAAACTGAGCACCAACCACCGTCAGAACAGGCACCACCTATGGAGTATCAATCTCCTTCACCAGCACAACAGTCCCCCATGCCAGCCATGTCTCCAACCTAAGTACAAGGTCTATTTGGTTAGCTGCCTTTGTTGCTATAGTTTATCGCGGTTAAGATTAGATAAGTTTGACAGAGTTAGTTAAGAGTTAGGTATGTGTTTGGTTTATAGTCATAATTGTGGCCAAAAAAATTCTACTACGTAGACCCCACTTGTAACCCTTAGACTGTTAGGCATGCCACAGTTATGGCGTAGAGGGTCAATTTGGTTGTATACTTAAGGTGCAAAAAAATTATCACACACTTTTTGCCACATTTACCTAAGGTTAGACTCTCAAATTCTACGCTACAACTATGGCATGTCTAAGAAAATATGTCGCACTTTTATAAGTCATTGATTAGTGAGACCTACACAACATAAGAACAAAGAGTGATTGTGATTATACCCTTCTCCAGCTTTGCAATTGCAATTTTTACCCCTATGTTTTGAAAGCGAAGCTGCCGTTTGCCCTTCCCTTTTAACGCCGTTAGTAAAAATCAGCATTTGTGATTAAAAAAATAAAATAAAAATGAGGGGTAAAATTATAATTGTAAGGTGAGAAAAGGGTATAACCACAATTGACCCTGAAAATAATGTTGAAATTTTCAGGGTTAATTGTGATTATACCATTTTCTCACCTTGCAATTGTGATTTTACATGCTATTTTTATTTTTAATCATTAATTCAGATTTTCACTGACAACGTTAATGAGAGGGGCAAACGACGGTTTCGTTTTCAAAACAGAGGTGTAAAATCGCAAATTTGAAAAACAAGGAGTAAAATCACAATTGCAAGATCATAGGAGGTTGTTGGTGTTTGGACTCGTGGTCCTAACCAACTAGTGAAATAATGTCGCGTGCCCCGGATCCAATGGTGATGTGAGTTGACACAAGTGATTTATCTTGGTTCGGGCAATGCAAGGCACTACTTCCAGCAGAGGGGGGATGAAGCTTATATTACTCGCACCGAAGTGCTTGTAGTAGGGGTTACAAGCTAAGCGGGAGAGGGGAAGACCCCAAGTCCCTGAATATGATTGAGGCAAGTGAGAGCACCTAGAGGGGGGTGAATAGGTGATCATGTAAAAATCAAGTCTAAACAAACTTGATTTATAATAAATGTTAGTGAGATCAAATCCAAGGTGCAATGGATAGAGAGGAGAGAACTCTTCACTTGATTGTTTCTTTAGAATATATATTGAACTTAAGAACAATAGCGCAAGTGAATATATGAGAACTCTATGGAGGAAAACAATCATAGAGAAAGATGTGCAAGTGACACGGTGATTTTATCTCATGGTTCAGCCAATGCCTACTCCACGTTTTGGTGACCTCCTTCGATCAAGGATTGCACTCAATCCCTCTCAAGTGATCCAACGATCAAACTTTAGTACCACGATTTTCTTCCTTTTCTCAAGTGTTCCCTTTGTGAGGAATCTCCACAAGTTGGAGTTTCTCACCCTTACAAGATTAATCACAAGAACCACTAGAGTAAGGGAGGGAATAAAAACACACACAAGAACTAGAGTCGCAGCAACAACACGCACACAAGTCAAGAACTGAGCACATAAAACAACATCGGAGTCACAGCTCAAAGAAGTGCTCAAATCTCAAACGCAATGAACCGAATGCGTGCTTGCAGAGTCTAGACGTCGTAGGATGTTCAATGGAGGCTTGGTTGCTGTTCCATGCGCCTAGAGTCCCTTTTATAGCCCCAAGGCAACTAGGAGCCGTTTGAGCTCCATTTGGAAGGCACTGGTTGCTTTCTGTCCGTGGGCGCACCGGACAGTGAACAGTGCGCGATTTCCTTCCTTTTCTAGTGAAGCCGACCGTTGCTGGCCACAGGCCATGTGGCACACCGGACAGTCCGGTGCCGCCTCTTGACTGTTGGCTGAGCCACGTGTCACCCGCTGATCGCGCGGTCGACCATTGGCTTGGGGCGCGGCTGGCACACCAGACAGTCCGGTGCACACTAGACTGTCCGGTGAATTTTAGCCATGGTGCCCTCATCATTTTCCCGAGAGCGGCTTGTTCGCTGGGCAACAGCCTGGGCACCGGACAGTCCGGTGCACCGCAGGCTAGTGCAAGTTTGGCTGGACTTAGCAAAACTTCTCCAATCCGATTTCTCTCGATTTGACAAGGTTCCTAGCACTTAGTAGAATAATGTTAGTACCAAGAACAATTTACGAAGGCTAGAATCATACCTTGTTTTTCTATTTGCATCTCTTTGACACTTAGCTTATATCAAACAAAACAATATGTGTTAAACATCTAATCACCAAAACATTTATAGAAATGGCCCAAGGGCACATTTCCCTTTTAGTCTCCCCTTTTTGGTGATTTATGCCAACACATCAAAAGCAACTCAAAATGCAACAACATTTTCAAAGATGAGCTAAAGAGTGCAAATTGAAGACCAATTAAGCTCACATAGAATTTGGCATATTTATATCACTTTTGCCACTACTTGGCTTATTTTCACAAAACAAATTCGTTTTCCTATCTCTATGTCAAAGACACTTCTTTTGGCAAATCAAAAGATCTTTCTAGAATAGTTTTGATCAAATACCAAAAACTTCCCCTTTTCCCATAATCGAATTTCTCCCCCACAAGAGAACTGTTTTTGCAATAAGAGGGTTTTGATCAAACACGAAGAATTCTAACACTAAAATTTTGAAATTCACAAGTGGTTGGCTGATACAGTTGCTTTAGCCTTAATTTCTCCCCCTTTGGCAGTAAGCACCAAAACAGAAGAACTATTAGGTCCCTTTAACCCCATTGCCTCACAAAAAATTCAAATAAGATCAAAGGCAATGAGAAAACACAGATAAGAACTTGGGACAAGATACATTGATACCAGAATGCAGTGGAAGCCCCTTCTTTGTCCAAGTTCACCTTTTCTCTTTCAATGCCATCTTTGAGACTAGATCAGTATTACTCAAGCAAATACATTAGTCTCAAAGGATCAAGTTGTAGTATATTCTCCCCCTAAACATGTGCATCATGTGCCTAAGGACTTGTGAGGTCCGGGATGACTTGTACAACTTGAGCACCAAAAATAGCAAGTAAAGACAGTAATGCTTAAAGTAACATGATCAAAGGCATGAAACACATGTATGCTATAGATCAATACAAGTTCCGCAAATCTAATATATTTAGCTCACTACGCAACCTGCAAAACCTTTTCTCATATAAAGGATTGGTGAAGATATCGGCTAGCTGGTTCTCAGTGCTAATATGGTAAATATCGATCTCCCCTCTGTTGGTGGTCTCTCAGAAAGTGATGCCGGATGTCTATGTGCTTAGTGCGGTTGTGTTCAACAGGATTATCCGCCAAGCGGATTGCACTCTCATTATCACATAGGAGTGGGACTTTGCTCAGATTGTAGCCAAAATCCCGGAGGATTTGCCTCATCCAAAGTAGTTGCGTGCAACACTGGCCTGCGGCAACATACTCGGCCTCAGCGATGGATAGGGCAACAGATGTTTGTTTCTTAGAACTCTAGGAGACCAGGGACCTTCCCAGAAACTGACAAGTCTCTGATGTGCTCTTCCTATCAACCTTGCACCCGACATAATCGAAATCTGAATATCCGATTAAGTCAAAGGTATACCTCTTTGGATACCAGATCCCGAAGCATGGCGTAGAAATTAAATATCTAAGAATTCGCTTCACAGCCACAAGATGACATTCCTTGGGGTCGGATTGAAATCTAGCATACATGCATACGCTAAGCATAATATCCGGTCTACTAGCACAAAGATAAAGTAAAGAACCTATCATAGTCTGATATGTCTTTTGATCAATGGACTTACCTCCTTTATCGAGGTCCAGGTGTCCGTCCGTTCCCATCGGCGTCTTAGCGGGCTTTACATACTTCATCCCAAACCTCTTGATTAAGTCTTGAGTGTACTTTATTTGAAAGATGAAGGTTCCTTCCTTGAGTTTCTTCACTTGGTATCCAAGAAAGTAGTTCAACTCACCCATCATAGACATCTCAAATTTCTGCATCATCACCCTGCTAAACTCCTCACAAGACTTTTGATTAGTAGAACTAAATATTATGTCATCGACATATCTTTGGCATACAAACAAATCACCATTACAAGTCTTAGTAAAGAGAGTAGGATCAGCTTTCCCAACCTTGAAAGCATTAGAAATAAGAAAATCTTTAAGGCATTCATACCATGCTCTTGGAGCTTGCTTAAGTCCATAGAGCGCCTTAGAGAGTTTGTAGACATGGTCGGGATACTTGCCATCCTCGAAGCCAGGGGGTTGTTCCACGTATACTTCCTCCTTGATTGGTTCATTGAGGAAGGCGCTTTTCACGTCCATTTGAAACAACTTAAACGAGTGGTGAGCAGCATAGGCCAATAATATGTGTATTGACTCGAGCCTAGCTACAGGAGCAAAAGTCTCCTCATAATCCAAACCTGCGACTTGTGCATATCCTTTTGCCACAAGTTGAGCCTTGTTCCTTGTCACCATCCCGTGCTTATCTTGCTTGTTGCGGAACACCCACTTGGTTCCCACAACATTTTGCTTTGGACGTGGCATCAGGCTCCATACTTCATTTCTCTTGAAGTTATTGAGCTCTTCCTGCATGGCCAACACCCAGTCCGGATCCTGCAAGGCTTCTTTTACCCTAAAAGGCTCAATAGAAGAAACAAACGAGTAATGCTCACAAAACTTAGCTAACGTGAGCTAGTAGTTACTCTCTTGCTGATGTCACCTAGAATCTGATCTACTGGATGATTCCTTTGGATAGTGGCCCGAACTTGAGTTGGAGGTGCTTGTTGCCTTTTTATCCTTTTCTTCATGTGCTCCCCTTGATTCATGCCTTCATCTTGAGGTACCTATTCCTCATCTTGAGTTGGGGGATGCACCAGGGTTTAGGAAGATGGTTGATCTTGATCTTGTTGTTCCTGCGGTCACACATCATATATTGCCATAGTTCGCATTGCGGCCGTTGGAACCTCATCTTCATCTACATCATCAAGATCAACTTGCTCTCTTGGAGAGCCATTAGTCTCATCAATTACAACGTCACTAGAGACTTCAACTAAACTCGATGATTTGTTGAAGACCCTATATGCCTTTGTATTTGAATCATAACCTAGTAAAAACCCTTCTACAACTTTGAGAGCAATTTTCGAATGTCTACCTTTCTTCACCAAGATGTAGCATTTGCTCCCAAATACATGGAAGTACGAAACATTTGGTTTGTTACCAATTAGAAGCTTGTAAGAGGTCTCCTTGAGGAGACGGTCAAGATAGAGCCGGCTTATGGCGTGGCAAGCTGTATTTATAGCTTCCGACCAAAACCGCTCAGACGTCTTGTATTCTCCAAGCATTGTCCTCGCCATGTCGATTAGCGTCCCATTCTTCCTTTCTACTACACCAGTTTGTTATGGCGTGTAAGGAGCGGAGAACTCATGCTTGATGCCTTCCTCCTCAAGATATTCTTCCACTTGAAGATTCTTGAACTCAGATCCATTGTTGCTCCTGATCTATTTCACCTTGAGCTCAAACTCATTTTGAGCTCTTCTTAAGAAGCACTTTAGAGTACCATGAGTTTCTGTCTTATCCTGCAAAAAGAATACCTAAGTGAAATGGGAAAAATCATCAACAATTACAAGACCATATTTACTTCCTCGATGCTAAGATAAGCAATGGGCCCGAAGAGATCCATATGGAGGAGTTCCAGTGGTCTTGACGTTGTCATCACGTTCTTGCCTGGATGATTTGTTCCCACTTGCTTCCCTGCTTGGCACGCTGCACAAGGTCTGTCTTTCTCAAAATAGACATCAGTTAGTCCTAACACATATTCTCCCTTTAGAAGCTTATAAAGATTCTTCATCCCAATATGTGCTAGACGGTGGTGCCAGAGCCAGCCCATATTAGTCTTAGCAATTAAACATGCATCTAGATCGGCATTCTCTTTAGTGAAATCAACTAAGTAAAGCTTGTCGTTTAATACACCTTTAAAATCTAATGAACCATCACTTCTTCTAAAGACAGGTACATCAATATTTGTAAATAAGCAATTATATTCCATATGACATAATTTACTTACAGAAAGTAAATTGTAACCGAGTGATTCTACTAAGAACACATTAGAAATTGAATGCTCGGTAGTGATGGCTATTTTACCCAAACCTTTGACCTTGCCATGATTCCCATCTCCAAAGATGATCGTGTCTTGGGAATCCTTGTTCTTGACGTAGGAGGTGAACGTTTTCTTCTCCCCCGTCATGTGGTTTGTGCATCCGCTATCAATAATCCAGCTTGTGCCCTCGGATGCATAAACCTACAAGATGATTTAAGCTTGGGTTTTAGGTACCCAACTCTTGTTGGGTCCTACAAGGTTAGTTACATAAGACTTTGGAACCCAGATGCAAGTTTTGTCTCTCTTGCACTTAGGCGCAAAATTTCTAGCAACTACTTTATCATTTTTGCACATAAGCACAAATGAGACATCATAAGTATGATAAAGCATAGTTGGTCCATTAGATGCATTCCTAGGCGCATGAGAAGCAACATAATTAACATGGCGCCTAGGTCTATTCCTACCATGAGCATACGAAGAGCTACATGATGAAAACATGGCATGACAATCAAAAACAACATCATGGCGTACAGGTAAAATAGCATGACTATAACAACCATCATGATGAGCAATGTTAGAGGCATTCTTAACATGAGCATACAAATAATCATGATTCTTTCTACCATGAGAAGAATGAGAGCTACTAGCCATAGAAGCATTCCCTTTCTCCTTGTTGAGATTGGAGGTCTTTTGACTTGTTAAGTTCTCGGTTCCCTTTTGGAAACCAAGCCCATCCTTAATAGAGGGGTGTCTACCAATGGTGTAGTCATCCCTGGCAAATTTTAGCTTTTCATAACCATTCTTGCAAGTTTTAAGTTGAGCATTAAGGTTTGCAACATCATTATTCAACTTAAGAATAGTGGAAGCATGAGCATTGCAAGCATCAATATCAAAATCTTTATACCTATTACAAATAGACACATGCTCCACAGATAAACTAGTGATATTCACTTTTTTAGCTTAGCATTTAAATCAACATTTAAACTCTTAAGGCTAGAAATAGAATCATTACAAGAAGATACTTTAGAAGAAAGAAGTTCATTTCTCTTAACTTCTAAAGCAAGAGATTTTTCAGCATTAACAAGTTCATCATGTTCTTCGTAAAGAATATCTTCTTGTTTTTCTAACAACCTATCTTTCTTATTAAGGGCATCAATTAATTCATTGATTTTATCTACTTTAGATCTATCTAAACCCTTAAAGAGATCATTATAGTCTACATCATCATCAGATTCCTCATCACTAGAAGAAGTGTACTTAGGAATATCTCGTGTATGTACCTTCTTCTCCTTAGCCATGAGGCATGTGTGATGTTCGTTGGGGAAGAGGGAGGACTTGTCGAAGGCGGAGGCATCTAGTCCCTCATCGTCGGAGTCAGATGAAGAGTAGTCTGAGTCCCACTTTTTGCCAATGTGTGCCTCGCCCTTTGCCTTCCTATAGTTCTTCTTCTTCTTCCATTTCTTTTCTTGTCCCTGGTCATTTTTATTATTGAGACATTGTGCAATAAAATGACCAGACTTACCACATTTGAAGCAGGAGCACTTTCTCTTTGATTTGTTCTTGTTGAGATACTCCTTGCGTCCCTTCAAAGCGGTCTTGAAGCGCTTGATTACAAGCGTCATTTCCTCCTTGTTGAGCCCAACAACCTCCACTTGTGCCACATTGTTAGGTAGCGCCTCCTTGCTACTTGTTGCCTTGAGAGCAACGGGCTGCAACTCGTAGAGTGGGAGTGGTCCTTTGACGATGTCATCAACGTACCTTGCTTCTTTTACCATTATGCGCTCTCTTACAAATTTTCCGAGAATTTTTTCAGGTGTCATCTTGGTGTACCTGGGATTCTCATGAATAAGGTTTACAAGATGAGGATCAATAACAGTAAATGACCTTAGCATGAGTCGAACGACGTCATGATCCGTCCATCTTGTGCTCCCATAGCTTCAGATTTTGTTCACCAGGGTCTTGAGCCTGTTGTACGTTTCGGTTGGCTCCTCTCCCCTTTTCATGTAGAATCTCCCAAGCTCACCTTCCACCAATTCCATTTTGGTAATCATAGCGACATCATTTCCCTCATGAGAAATCTTGAGGGTGTCCCAAATTTGTTTGGCATTATCCAAGCCGCTGACTTTGTTATACTCATCCCTGCATAGAGATGCTAGCAAAACAGGAGTAGCTTGGACATTTTTATGAATTTGTTCATTAATTAATACAAGATTGTCACTAATGTCAAATTGTATTCCATTTTCCACAATTTCCCAATACTAGGATGGAGAGAAAATAAATGACTATGCATTTTATGGCTCCAAAAAGAATAGTCTTCTCCATCAAAATGAGGGGGTTTACCGAGTGTCAGTACCCTGGAACAGGGGTACCCCTTACTACAGTGTGAAGGCACGGTGCCCGCGTGGCTATCTCTAGTCGCGTGGTGAACAGCACCCGACCCCACCACGTGGACAGCTCCAGGGCCGGTATGTGGCCAGATAAGACGATATATTATTCCAGGATATCGACAGTGGGTCCGGACCCCCATGGGAAAGTGTCGGACCTCTGTACGTACGGACCGGACCTCCGAGTAAGGTCCAGAACCACCACGGGTGTGCCCGAACCCCTAGGACGGGTTCCGGACCCCCCTGTGCATGGTCCGGGCCACTCACAGCAAGGTCCCAGGATTCTGGAACAAGGAATACCCAGGCCTTGATCAAGGTTAGGCGGAGGTCCGGAGCCGACACGTGTCCGGACCATACCGCGTATGCTTCCGCTCCCCGCTCAGGCGGAGACCCGATGCTACCGTGTGGCCCACTGGTCATGACATAAGCCAACGGGCGGAGCCTGGCGTAAGGCTTCTGGGCCGCGCATCCGCCGCATTTATTGCGGATAAGCCACGCCGCCTGTCCACTCCACTGGCAGGCGATGTGCTTCCCCCGCATTTAATGAGTCATGTCCACTCCACTGGCGGGCGATGTGCCGCCTCAGCATTTAATGAGTCCTGTCCACTCCGCTGATGGGCGGCGACCCAGCCACCCTGCAGGCGGCGTGCCTGTCCTTTCCGTTGACAGGCGGTACGCCCGTACTGCGGCATACACTGTGCTCAGCATCACTCATACGTTGTCAGGGAAGCTTCCGCTGCACGCCAATGCTACACAGACCGCGGATATCAGGACACAAGGAGATTGCACTGTCGACTAGCATTAGTTGCTCGAAGTATTACATCAGTTATGTCCCTGGGCCCGCATGTCGGGGCTCAGGGTCCTTGTACGTGCCCCCTTGAGCTATAAAAGGGAGGGCACACAGCGTTACAAGAAGGTCTCACTCAGACACACTTAGACTCTCACACTCACAAGTTCATACAAGCTCTCAAGCTCAATAAATCACAAAGTGGAGTAGGGTATTACGCTCCGGCAGCCCGAACCACTCTAAATTCTGGTGTGTTCTTGTGCTCTTCCCGTTTCCACCTATCAGGCAAAACGCTTAGGTCCCTCCTCATCTTAGGATTTAGAGCGGGTGCATTCCGCCACCCAGCTGGAGATTTCCTCTCCGACATCCCGGACTCCGTCGAGGGCAGCTCCGGGGGCGTTGTCTGCGGCCAGAGAGTTGTTGCGCCACCCTCCAAGCTCCACGGCCTCACCGGGGGCCATGAAGCAGTGGTGTGACGACGTCGACCGATTGCTCAGCATGGTGCACTCCGGCTCAACCAGGTCTAGGTCACGGTCATCCCAGCGCCAACATGAGGCGACGACGTCTGTGTGCTCACCTTCGGTGAGGGGTGCACAGACCGACGACCTCCGGGCAGAACTCAACCGCAGGTGTGCGGGAGAGGATGCTCGGGTCTCTCTGGAGAGGGCGCGGGAGCGCCGACAAAACTTCAAGGGAAGCGAAGACGCTCGAGTCTCTCTAGAGAGGGCGCGTGAGCATCGGCTAAACATCGAGGGTCACAACCTCGATCAAGACTTTGATGTGGTGGCACCGCAAACCCCAATAGGCACCCAGTTCCAAGCGAGTGTCCCTTTGGCCGACGTAGGTTGTGCCGCACTCGCGGATCATCTCCGTGCAGTGACCTGGCCATCCAAGTTCTGGCCGCACCTGCCGGAAAAGTACGACGGTACGTCCAACCCGTCGGAATTCTTGCAGGTGTACGTCACCGCCATTACGGCAGCAGGTGGAGACACCGCCGTAATGGCAACATATTTTCATGTTGCTTTGTCTGGGCCTGCCCGGACTTGGCTCATCAACCTTACCCTAGGATCAATCTACTCCTGGGAAGAGCTCTGTGCGCAGCGAACTTCGCCAGTGCTTATCAGCGGCATGGCGTGGAGGCTCACCTCTATGCAGTGAGGCAAGAGCCCGGGGAAACTCTTCGGACGTTCATCTCCCGCTTCACCAAGGTACGAGGAACTATACCCCGTATCTTCGACGCTTCCATCATCACCGCTTTCCGCCAGGGGGTGCGTGATGAGAAGATGCTGGAGAAGTTGGCCACGCACGACGTGGAAACTGTCACCACACTCTTCGCTCTGGCCAACAAGTGTGCCAGGGCCGCCGAGGGATGTGCATGGCACTCGGCACCACAGACAGGGTTGCCCAGACGGGTGGCTCGGGTGTCGTCACTCAGGACGACAAAAAGAAGAAGAAGAAGAACCGCGGCTCCGAGAGGCCGCCGTCTGCCGCTCCGATCGTCGCAGCTGCAACTGGGGGCCGGAATGAGCGCAACAAGCGCCCACGGCCGCAGAGGGGTAACTGCGGCCCATGCCCTGTACACCCCAATAGTCGCCATAGCGTCGCGGAGAGTCACGAGATCATCGAAATCGCGAAGCGCGTCAGCGAATGGCGCGAGCAGACAACCAAGGACGGCTCCCCTCCTCATCGCCGACCTGGCAAGGAAAGGGTCGACAGTGGCGAGGTGGCTGTGGGAGAATCGGACCTCGGGTATCAGTCACCCGAGGGGGTTCTGAAGAATATTTTCACTGAAGACTCTGACTCCGGCGATGACAACTAGTCAGACCACCGGGGAGACCCCGTCCTTCCTGGTCTACGGGGCTGAAGCCTGCCTTCCCCCGGAAACCTTTATGGGCTCCTCACGGGTCCAGTATTTTAACGAGTCTATGTAGGAATAGCCGCGGCGTAAGGACATGGACTTCACCAACGAACGCAGATGGCAAGCAGCGACCTGAAAAGCACGATACAACCAAGCGCTCGGGCGCCACCGCTAGCGGATCGTGCATAGTAGGGAGCTCCGGGTCGGGACCTAGTCCTACGCGAGTACAGAACCGAGAAGGGGTCCGCAATCTCTCCCCCAGCTGAGAAGGACCCTTCAAGGTGACGGAAATATGCCGACCCGAAGGAAACCACCTTGCTACAGCTGGAGTCCCTCTTCCCAACCCCTGAAGCATGGAGCATCTCCGTAAGTTCTATCCATAGGAGCAAGTATGAGGGGTCGAGTTTTTCTCCCTTTTGTAACTAGGTTGTGCATACGTGCACGCCAGCCCTGTGAGGTCCGCCCTCATAAGCCCGGCCGGTTGGTCTGCACCCATGCATGTCAAGTTACAAAGAGAAGATTTACCCCCCCCCCTCAGATGTGCTTCTACGATAACTTTATTCTCCTGCACCATGGTTTTATCCCGCAGTGTCCGGATATTATTTTTATCTAACCCACTCATACGGTTCCCATCCCTACTGACATGATGACATCCAAATTGAGTAGCCAGGCTTGCAGTTTAGGACCCCTCTGCGAAAGCAGGAGGGTCCGGCAGCCTAGGGGTGGCTCTGGAGAACGGGAGCTCGTTCCATGGAGTGGTCCGGAGCTGCGTAGCCGCTTAGCCCGGTTTCGTACCCTAGGCCTGCACACTCCACCACTCTGTGACGGGTACCCTAGTATTTGGAGCTATAGTCCTGTGGGGCCGGTAACCTAGGGTCCGGTTCTAGAGAATGGACGCTTGTCTCCTAGGGTGGTCCGGAGCCGTGTAGTCGCTTAGCCTGGTCCAGTACAGTAAGCTTGCACACTCCACCACTCTGTGACGAGTGTCCTAGTATCTAGAACAGCGGTCCAGGGGGTCCGGACACACAACTTGGCTTCCCAGAATAAATCATGCAGGTCCCGTGCCTGTATCAAAGGATGGCTAGTATCAGGTGATGGGCCCTATGGGTGTGCTACTAACGCTCCCTAGCCGAAGCTGTGTTCAGGTCCAGGTCCCAGTCGAGGTTGCCTCCTGGGGGGCCATTGCCAACTCTTTCAGGTATGCTGGTATCCAGCCTCGACACGACGAGCCTACATCCTAGGGGGCAGGTACCAGGGAGGAGTCGGCAACACCACACACAACAGGGACAAATAGTATGCAGATAAGTGCTAATACTTCTCGATAAGTAGTACTCAAAAGTACCTTACGAAAACAAAAGTTATTACATCCGCCTTCAAGCGGGGCCCTAGTCTTATGTCTACAGGTATGACCTACTTGACATCAGTAGGGTCGCGTTGGAAGTGCGTGGCCACCATCTCCGCGAGGCTGATGAACATCCTTGAAAGAGATGGGCCAGCGGTCACTGTTGGAGGCGGCACCGAAGCCATCAAAGCCAAAGAGATGGAGCCGCAGCTCAGCTCGCTTCCCACCTCATGGAGTTGGAGCTAGACCAGTTCATGGTGGGGTACCATGGGATGCTGGTGAAGCTCACGCAAAAAATGGAGCCGCAGCTCAGCTCGCCTTCTGCCTCTGGAAGGTCGCTGCGCAACACCCATTCCTCCGAATGCTGGAGGAAGAAGCGTCGCCCCCATGAACATCTTGCAGAGGTAGGCGATGATGGTCGCCTGAAGGATGAAGCAGGGCGTAAAGTGCTGATGTTCGAGACCGAGCTCCTCCAGCAGCAGCATGAAGAAAGATTCCCCCACTGACGCCCCGAGACGCCGCAGAAGATCTCGCCCGACGCGCGCCAAGGTGGCCCAGCCTCTAGCACGGGGGCCCGGGCCCACGAGTCATGCTCCTTGGGCGTCGGTCTCCGTGTGCGAAGAAGGCAAACCACCACATGAGGAGCGAACCGCCGCGCTTCTACATCTCCGCCGAAAGCAGCAGGCAAGCCTCTAACACGGGAGCCCGGGCCCACGAGTCATACTCCTTGGGTGTCGGCCTCCGAGTGCGAAGAAGGTGAACCACCGCGGAGGAGCAAGCCGCCGCCCGCGGTAGTACGTCTCTTCACCTCCGCCGAAACCAACAACCCAGTCTCTGACATGGGGGCCCAGGCCCACGAGTCATCCTCCCTGGGCGCCGGTTCCTGGGTGCAGAGAAGTCGAACCGCCTCTCGCGCCAGTACCGCGTCTCCTCGGGGCCGCAGCAGAAGATAGAGAAGGTGAATTTTCAAAACCAATGCAGCGGTATCGAGGCACCCCGCGCGTGGCCCAGCAAAACCATCAAGTGCGGAGGCCACGGGTCAGTCAGCCGTGGGGACAGGCGTGACAGTTGGCGTGACCGAAGGCGGACTGACAGTAGTTACGACAGCAAGCGCACAGAAGCAGCGTGCCAATAAAGCTTTGGCCCCACCTGCAGGCTTGTTTCCTCCCCTGAGGCAGGCCCGGGGGCCACTATTAGTACCCTGGAACAGGGGTACTCCTTACTACAATGAAGGCACGGTGCCCGTGCGGCTATCTCTAGTCGAGTGGTGAACAGCACCCAACCCCACCACGTGGACAGCTCTAGGGCCGCCACGTGGCCAGATAAGACGATATATTCCAAGATATCGACAGTGGGTTCGGACCCCATGGGAAAGTGTTGGACCTCTGTACGTACGGATCGGACCTCCGGGTAAGGTCCAGAACCTCCACGGGTGTGCCCGAACCCCTGGGACGGGTCCCGGACCCCCTGTGCATGGTCCGGGCCACTCACAGCAAGGTCCCGGGATTCCGGAACAAGGAATACCCAGGCCTTGATCAAGGTTAAGCGGAGGTCCGGAGCTGACACGTGTCTGGACCATACCGCGTATGCTTCCGCTCCTCGCTCAGGCGGAGACCCGATGCTGCCGCGTGGCCCACTGGTCATGACATAAGCCAACGGGCGGAGCCTGACGTAAGGCTTCTGGGTCGCGCATCCGCCGCATTTATTGCGGATAAGCCACGCCGCCTGTCCACTCCACTAGCAGGCGATGTGTTGCCCCCTCATTTAATGAGTCATGTCCACTCCACTGGCGGGCGATGTACCGCCTCAGCATTTAATGAGTCCTATCCACTCCGCTGACGGGCGGCGTGCCTGTCCTTTCCGTTGACAGGCGGTACGCTCGTACTGCAGCAAACATTGTGCTCAGCATCACTCGTACGTTGCCAGGGAAGCTTTCGCTGCACGCCAATGCTACGCAGACCGCGGATATCAGGACACAAGGAGATTGCACTAGCGACTAGCATTAGTTGCTCTAAGTATTACATTCGTTATGTCCCTGGGCCCGCATGTCGGGGCTCAGGGTCCTTGTACGTGCCCCCCTTGAGCTATAAAAGGGAGGTACCAGGGAGGAGTCGGCAACGCCACACACAACAGGGACAAATAGTATGCAGATAAGTGCTAATACTGCTCGATAAGTAGTACTCAAAAGTACCTTATGAAAACAAAAGTTATTACATCCGCCTTCAAGCGGGGCCCTAGTCTTATGTCTACAGGTATGACCTACTCGACATCAGTAGGGTCGCGCTGGAAGCGCGCGGCCGCCATCTCCATGAGGCTGATGAACATCCTTGAAAGAGATGGGCTAGCGGTCACCGTTGGAGGCGGCACCGAAGCCATCAAAGCCAAAGAGATGGAGCTGCAGCTCAGCTCGCTTCCCACCTCATGGAGTTGGAGCTAGACCAGTTCATGGTGGTGTACCATGGGATGCTGGTGAAGCTCACGCGAAAAATGGAGCCGCAGCTCAGCTCGCCTTCCGCCTTCGGAAGGTCGCTGCACAACACCCATTCCTCCAAATGCTAGAGGAAGAAGCGTCGCCCCATGGACATCTTGCAGAGGTAGGCGATGATGGCCGCCTGAAGGATGAAGCAAGGCGTAAAGTGCTGAGGGTGGAGGCCAAGCTCCTCCAGCAGCAGCATGAAGAAACATTCCCCCACTGACGCCCCGAGACGCCACAGAAGATCTCGCCCGACGCGCGCCAAGGTGGCCCAGCCTCTAGCACGGGGGCCCAGGCCCATGAGTCATGCTCCTTGGGCGTCGGTCTCCGTGTGCGAAGAAGGCGAACCGCCACGCGAGGAGCGAACCGCCATGCCTCTTCATCTCTGCCGAAAACAGCAGGTCAGCCTCTGACACGGGGGCCTGGGCCCACGAGTCATACTCCTTGGGTGTCAGCCTCTGAGTGCGAAGAAGGCGAACCGCCATGGAGGAGCAAGCTGCCGCCTGCGGTAGTACGTCTCTTCACCTCCGCCGAAACCACCAACCCAGTATCTGACACGGGGGCCCAGGCCCACGAGTCATCCTCCCTGGGCACCGGTTCCTAGGTGCAGAGAAGTCGAACCGCCGCTCGCGCCAGTACCGCGTCTCCTCGGGGCTGCAGCAGAAGACAGAGAAGGTGAATTTTCAAAACCAATGCAGCGGTATCGAGGCACCCCGCGCGTGGCCCAGCAAAACCATCAAGTGCGGAGGCCACGGGTCAGTCAGCCACGGGGACAGGCGTGACAGTTGGCGTGACCGAAGGCGGACTGGCAGTAATTACGACAACAAGCGCACAAAAGCAGCGTGCCAATCGAGCTTTGGCCCCACCTGCAGGCTCGTTTCCTCCCCTGAGGCGGGCCCGAGGGCCACTGTTGGTACCCTAGAACAGGGGTACCCCTTACTACAGTGTGAAGGCACGGTGCCCGCGTGGCTATCTCTAGTCGCGTGGTGAACAGCACCCGACCCCACCACGTGGACAGCTCCAGGGCCGCCACGTGGCCAGATAAGACGATATATTCCAGGATATCGACTGTGGGTCTAGACCCCCATGGGAAAGTGCCGGACCTATGTACGTACAAACCGGACCTCCGGGTAAGGTCCAGAACCTCCACGGGTGTGCCCGAACCCCTGGGACGGGTCCCGGACCCCCCTGTGCATGGTCCGGGCCACTCACAGCAAGGTCTCGGGATTCCAGAACAAGGAATACCCAGGCCTTGATCAAGGTCAGGCGAAGGTCCGGAGCCAACACGTGTCCGGACCATACCGCGTACGCTTCCGCTCCCCGCTCACGCGGAGACCCGATGCTGCCGCGTGGCCCACTGGTCGTGACGTAAGCCAACGGGCGGAGCCTGACGTATGGCTTCTGGGCCGTGCATCCACCGCATTTATTGCGGATAAGCCACACCGTCTGTCCACTCCACTGGCAGGCGATGTGCTGCCCCCGCATTTAATGAGTCCTGTCCACTCCACTAGCGGGCGATGTACTGTCTCAGCATTTAATGAGTCATGTCCACTCCGCTGACGGGCGGCGACCCAGCCACCCTGCAGGCGGCATGCCTGTCCTTTCCGTTGACAGGCGGTACGCCCATACTGCGGCATACACTGTGCTCAGCATCACTCGTACGTTGCCAGGGAAGCTTCCGCTGCACGCCAATGCTACGCAGACCGCAGATATCAGGACACAAGGAGATTGCACTCACGACTAGCATTAGTTGCTCCAAGTATTACATCTGTTATGTCCCTGGGCCCGCATGTCGGGGCTCAGGGTCCTTGTACGTGCCCCCTTGAGCTATAAAAGGGAGGGCACACAGCGTTACAAGAAGGGCTCACTTAGACACACTTAGACTCTCACACTCACAAGTTCATACAAGCTCTCAAGCTCAATACATCACACAGTGGAGTAGGTATTACGCTCCAGCGGCCCGAACCACTCTAAATCCTGGTGTGTTCTTGTGCTCTTCCCGTTTTCACCTAACAGGCAAAACGCTTGGGCCCCTCCTCATCTTAGGATTTAGGGCGGGTGCATTCCGCCACCCGACCGAAGATTTCCTCTCCAACACTGAGTGGAATAGATAATAAATGAGCATTCGAATTATAAGGGATGCGAGAATAATCAAAAGAGTAGTTCTGATTAACCGTTTTATTTTTCGACGAAGAGTCTTCGTCGTCGTCTTCCCTTGGTGAAGAAGAGGAGGCATCGCTGTCATAGAAGATGATCTTCTTGATGCGCCTCTTCTTCTTTCCATACTTTTTCTTGTTGTTTGAGCCTGAGTCAGTGGGTTTGTCACCTTTTGGCTCATCAACATAGAGGGTCTCCTCCTTGTCGTTGATCACCATCCCCTTGTCTTTATGATCCATCTCTTTGGGCGGTTAGTCCCTAAATGAAGAGTATGGCTCTGATACCAATTGAGAGCACATAGAAGGGGTGAATAGGTGATCATGTAAAAATCAAGTCTAAACAAACTTGATTTATAATAAATGTTAGTAAGATCAAATCCAAGGAGCAATAGATAGAGAGGAGAGAACTCTTCACTTGATTGTTCCCTTAGAATATATATTGAACTTAGGAATAATAGCGCAAGTGAATATATGAGAACTCTATGGAGGAAAACAATTACAGAGAAAGATGCGCAAGTGACACAGTGATTTTATCATGTGGTTCGGCCAATGCCTACTCCACGTTGTGGTGACCTCCTTCGGTCAAGGATTGCACTCAATTCCTCTCAAGTGATCCAACGATCAAACTTGACTACCACGGTTTTATTCCTTTTCTCAAGTGTCCCCTTTGTGAGGAATCTCAATGAGTTGGAGTCTCTCATCCTTACAAGATTAATCACAAGAACCACTAGAGTAAGGGAGGGAATAGAAACACAAGAACTAGAGTCGCAACAACAACACACAAGTCAAGAACTGAGCACACAAAACAACGCAGAGGAATAACGGCTCAAAGAAGTGCTCCAATCTCAAACGCAATGAACCGAATGCGTGCCTGCGGAGTCTATGCGTCGTAGGATGTTCATTGGAGGCTTGGTTGTTGCTCCATGTGCCTAGGGGTCCCTTTTATAGCCCTAAGGAAGCTAGAAGTCGTTTGAGCTCCATTTGGAAGGCACTAGTTGCCTTCTGTCCGTGGGCGCACCGGACAGTCCTGTGCACCACCAGGCAGTGAACAGTGTGTGATTTCTTTCCTTTTCTAGCGAAGCCGACCGTTGCCAGCCACGTGGCACACTGGACAGTCCGGTGTTGCCTCCTAACCGTTGGCTGAGCCACATGTCACCCGCTGATTGCGTGGTCGACCGTTGGCTTGTGGCATGGCTGGCACACCAGACAATCTGGTGCTCACTGGACAGTCCAGTGAATTATAGTTGTGGTGCCCTCATCATTTTCCTGAGAGCGGTCTGTTCGCCAGGGCGCCAGCCTGGGCACCAGACACTGTCCGGTGCACACCGAACAGTTCGGTGCACCGCAGGCTGGTGCAAGTTTGGCTGGACTTAGCCAAACTTCTCTAATCCGATTTCTCTCGATTTGACAAGGTTCCTAACACTTAGTAGAATAATATTAGTACTAAGAACAATTTACTAAGGCTAGAATCATACCTTGCTTTTCCATTTGCATCTCTTTGGCACTTAGCTTATATCAAACAAAACAATATGTGTTGACCATCTAATCACTAAAACATGTATAGAATGGCCCAAGGGCACATTTTCCTTTCAGCAAGTGCCAATATCAAATGTAGGAGAAGACTGCCAAGTGCTTGCATACCCCCTAGAGGAGCCATGGACTACCCTATTTATACGCCTAAGGGGAGCGCGTCCTTGTAGACGGGGCTGCCTTCTGCTGTGGTGAGTGTCTTCGTGTCCTATGGACAACATGGCCTTTGTACTTTGTTATTGACTTGAGCTTGCTTGTTTCCTGCTGTGAGCCGAGGCTGAGACCGAGGGCTCGGTCGCGTACCCGAGCCCCCTGGGAGAGGCTGCCATACCGTAGTGGTTGACACAGTGCTTAGCATGGGAAAAAGCTTCTTAAGGGACACATCAACTTCACTGTATCTGATGACGTTGGGGGTGTCCTTCGTCACAGATATCGATGTCAGAACCAGGCTCGGGCAAGGCAGAGGTCCGTCTGAGGTCGCGACCGAGCCCGTCCTGAGATTCGATGACACTTGCCACAGTTCGAAGGAGTGGCCCTTCGCAGGATTCGCAGGGGAGTAGGTAGCCGAGGCCGAGCTCGACGAGGCGGAGTTCTGTCTTGAGGGCGAGCTTTGCGTCGGGCGAGGCAGAATTTGCGCCCGAGGGCTAGTCCATATTACATGTCCCGTCAGGGGCTGGCAGACGACGTGCGTGTACAGCGGCGCATGCGTAATCATATTGGTGAATCTTTGACAAGACCGCGATCTTGTTACCACTGTACACCTGCAACCCTGTGCGGGGTAGGTGCACGCATTAAATACGGTTGTCCCCTAGTGACCTTCGAAAGGTTTGCCATGGGTCTTGTCCCTCTCGCCCGTGATGGGCTCGAGCGAGGTGGACATAGCTTCTAGGGGTAGGGGATCCTCGGTCGGGACCGAGATCTGCTCGTATTTACGGCCCGTCCGAGATCGGGCTTGGGTAAGGCGGAGTTTTGGGCAGATTCTCAGAGGGTGACTTCGGACGAGGCGGAGTTCTTGATTCTCGGTACTCGGGAGAGGTTTTAAGCGTGTTTTCAGGAGTGTAGTTTGGTACCCATCATCCCCGACAGAGGTATAATCATAATTGCTCTTAAGAAAAATCTTGCTCTAATTATGGCTATAAACTAAGTATCAAACACATGTCTAGTGTAACAGTGACTGAACCAGCTAACCAAACAGACCGCACTCTGCTCGCTCGGCGTTGTCTGATCTCTCCTCGCGCCCGTCCTCCGCTGCCCGACTCCGGCGTCCTCCCCACCGACCCATCCACAGCTCAAGCCAACATTCACCCGTATCCCGCGCGCGCTTGATTCGCCGCATCTGAGCGTCACGGCCGCGACTGCGCGCCCTGCGTCGCCTCCCGCCGCCGCCGCACGGCCGCGACGGATGCTCGGCCACCGCTTCCCCGCCGCGCTCGGCCTCCCGCGCGGTCTGCTGCTGGGGAGGAGCGTCACCCGCCGCAGTCTGTCCGCCATGGCCGGTGGCGAGGCGGAGGGCCCGCTCGGGGGTTTCTTCGATTACATGGAGCGGCTGCGCAACTACGAGCGCTCGGGCGTGCCGCGCGGCGCCGGCACCGACTCCGACGACGGATTCGACCTCGGGCGCATGCGCCGACTCCTTCGTCGGCTCGGCGATCCCCACACCGACTTCCCGGTGAGTTCTCCCTGATGGCATCTTGGGAGTTAGCTGTGAATGGAAATATGTAGCTGAATAGATGTGTGTGTAGGCTGTGCATATCGCCGGCACCAAGGGGAAAGGTTCTACTGCTGCATTGCTGTCCAATATCATGAGGGCGCAAGGCTACAATGTGGGAAGTTATTCTAGGTAATCTTAACTCGTCATCATCTTTGTCAGTCACGTGCAGTTGTTAGGCAGAAATTTTTGTGGTGCCGGTATGATAGGGGCCATGGATTCGAATGGATTCATCATTGGTTGCTCGAACAATTGCATAGAAAACATGGTTTTGGCCTTTAGGCTGTCAACCGGTATCAATTTTTAACGGAGGGTATCAAATTGGAATTGCAAAATGTATGAATAAGACAAATATCCTAAATGGGGCTGTAAATAATTCAATGTGGTATGCAGGAGGAAAATGCAGCCTGTTTTAAGTAGGTTTCATTGAATGAGGTTTATGTACCAAAAAAACTATCATTCTCCAGCCTCTGCCTTAGCGCTATCCTGTCAATAGCTTCTTTAGCTGGATCTTGTTTTGTATCAAATTATTTTGGAATACTGTCTTTCACTTTTCATGTTTAGATCTATGTCAAGGTATTGAAGTGTAAATGTGTAATCCTTTATTTTAGATGGTTTGTAATTTGTTCAGTTCCATTGTGTCTCACTGTTTTTTAACACCACTATAATTCTCTCTCCTATGCAGTCCACATCTTCTAACAATACGTGAACGGATTTCTGTTGGAAATGATGGAGGCCCTGTTCCAGTACGACTGTTGAGTGATCTTTTTGATGGGGCTAAGGAAGCTATTGATGAAGCAATAGAATTGGAAAATGGATCCCTAACGCATTTTGAGGTAGTTTGTTATTGTAAATATGCCCACCTGTTCTCTTATGAAGATTAGTTTTTGACTGTTTTGTGGACACATACAAATAATCATTGTAACTGATGGGAATTTTTTTCTTACATCCAAATACTATCGGGTTTGAAACTGTTCATGTTTTGTTTCTCATTTGATCATAGACATGACTTCCAGAGATTGTATGCATGCCTTTGTAGGTTTTTACTGCTCTCTCATTTCTTCTATTCTCACAAGAAAATGTTGACATTGCCATCATTGAAGTAAGTTACAGAACATCTGTTACTGCCCTTTATGACCTCTCAGATTTTGTGCTCATTGCTGTTAAATGTCAAGACTGAAATAGGAAGTAATGCAATCGATATCACTGATTTTAAAGAAGTCTTGAAAGCAAAGGGTCTTGCTTTTCAAAATTGAATTACATTCTCAACATCATCTGTTCAATTCAGTCGTAAAAATGATATCACCAGTTTTTGCTTTTATCTATTTATTTTCTAGGCAGGTCTTGGTGGAGCTAGGGATGCAACAAATGTTATTCGGAGTACTGAATTAGCAGCATCCGTCATAACAACAGTAGGGAGGGAACATCTGGTTGCATTGGGTGGCTCCCTGCAAAGCATAGCAATAGCAAAGTCTGGAATCATTAAACAAGGACAACCAGTATGCAATTCACTTATCATTTTCATTCTGTATTTCTGTAACTACCAGTGTCTAGTTGCTCCTGTTTATACCTTGATCTTAAAGCCAACTTGAATGTGTCTAGCACTTTTTTTGTACTTGTATTAAATGGGTGATATGACAAACCCTGCTCCTGACACCTGACTCGTTCCATTGTAGGAATCTTGTTCTCGTTTTGTTCAGTAACATGAGAAAGATGTTATCTTTTTTCTTGTTTCTTTCTAAAAGACTTGGTTCAGTTGTATTGTCCTTACATAAAATCTGCCACAGTATATGACAATTATGACTGGACATGCAGGCCCTTTCCTTATTCAGTTATTCTTGTTTATGTTTACCCAGACTGCTTGATTCTCAGACTTGTTTCTTAAAGCAACATTTTAACATTGAGTTGTGTCCTACACTACTACATAATGTATTACCTCAGGTATTGCATCATGTATGAGTGGTCCTGTCACACTGCATTGTATGCAAGGAGCAGCAGCATTAGAAACCCTCCCTCTTCCAATTTTCTCTAATTTAGCTTCGTAAATCCTTCTTATTGCACTAATCTTTCCTCCACTCATATATGAATTTCTTACCATAGCATAGATGGTCCAAACGAGGACAGTGGGATTATTTTCTTATTCCAGCTTAGTTTCAGATCTTGACAAGATGTAACCTGGATATCAAACATTTTTTGTCAGGTTGTGATTGGTGGACCATTTTCAGCAGTTATTGAGCAAATTATTCGTGACAGGGCATTCTTGACACAATCTCCTGTGATATCTGCTTGTGATCCTGGCATCAAGAGCTTTACGAAATGCATAGATTGGGATAATGGTAAGCCGTATCAACGCTGTTACTTCAGCATAAATATTTCAAATGATGTACCCTTGGTGAGTTACATTGGGAACCTCACCTACTTCATCTGAAATTGACAAGTTCGTATCTGTTTTTCAAATCCTCTGGCTGATCAGCGCAAACTATCCTTTTCAGTCCATTGAAATGCATGACATAAACCTCCAACTGCTGGGAGATCATCAGCGTCAGAATGCTGTCACAGCTGCTTGCACGGCTCTCTGTCTCCGTAGTCTAGGTAACAATACTCCTAAGCCGCCAAAGTGACATTTCTCCAGTGTTAATAGCATGTTAAATCTTGGTTCCTTGAAGCTTGATTACGGACGGGGCTGAACACTTGCTTTCTGTGTGGCTCTTTGTCCATTTGCCCCCTTTTTTATCACACTCATTCACTGATCTATTTTTCCTGCTATGGCATGGCGTTGGTAAGTTAAGGATGGGAAATCTCTGATGCTTCTATCCAAGCTGGCTTGAGGGAGACCCAACTTCCTGGGAGGAGCCAGTTTCTCACAGCAGAGGAAGCCTCGGTTCTTGGGCTGGATGGTGCATCTACTGTACTAATCGATGGAGGTTAACCTCGCTGTAACCTTCTCTTGACATCTCTTCCTTCCAGCGATGCTGATGCTTGAATTATGTTTTGCAGCCCATACTGAGGAATCTGCAAAGGCCTTATCAGGCGTGATAGAAGCTGTCAGACCAGAAGGGCCTCTAGCGCTTGTTGTCGGAATGGCTAGTGACAAGGAGCATCTTGCGTTTGCTGAGCAGCTTCTCTCAGGTAGGAATCCCCAAATCTAGGCAGGCGCATGAATGAAAGCTACTATTACTGAAATTGATGTCACATTATTCCTGAAACTTGCTGCAGGTCAAACCCCAGATGTCGTGCTACTGACAGAGGCGAGCATCGCCGGAGGAAGCTCCCGTGCAATGCCAGCCTCATCCCTGAAAGAAGTATGGATTGCCGCGGCACGCCATCGTGGCATCGAGTACGTGGACATCGGTGGCATCAGTGGCACTGAAACCCTGGAGCACATCGCCGATCTGTTGGGCAGTCCTTCGCTGAGTTCCAGAAGGAAGCCCATGGTGATCGGGTGCCAAGACATGGGGCCGTTCTCCTGGAACCTGATCATTGCTGCCTCCCAGCTCCTTGAGAGCAGAGGCAGGGCCCCAGGCCTCATCTGCGTGACCGGCTCCCTGCATCTCGTCGGGGCCATACTGCAAAAGCTGGGACGGCATTAGAGGCGCCAACCATCTCATCTTTCATAGTACCATATACTAGACTGGAAGAGAGTGGAAGCTACACTGGACTCGTAGTGGTGTACCGGCGAGATGGATCATTCGTGTGGTGTACATTGCGGGACTGTTTGGATGGAATCTACCAAAATGCCTGGGCCAGGCATCCATCCCAGGCGCCCGATTTTGAACATTTGGGCCAGGACCCAGGATGCATTTGACTGAGGCAGGGCTCCCATCCAAACGGACGGCAGGCAAGCAAGGCATCTGTGCTGATGGGATATTGGGATCACGTCCTGCGTTGCTGCCAACTTGTTCGTGGCTCTTTCTAAGCTGACAATAATAGATTGTAAATAGGCTGATTATCTGTACTCCTACAAAACACACCAGTTTTTCTGGTTTATACCTTCGTGAGGTATATTCCTCTACCCCTCTCGGCTCGGCTAACTAGTGTATAGGTGTACATTTGGGCCGGGTTTGATGGGTCGGCCTGGAGCACGGAAAAAAGAGCACGGCCTAGGCACGGCACGACTCGAAATATTTTAGTGTTGGGCCAGCACGGCCTGATATATCGGGCTGAGTTTGGGCCGAGGTCACGACATATTTAAGGCAGGCACGAAATGACTCATATAGAGACACGAAAAGGCTTATATATTTATTAAAACCACACTTCATTCCATACTTTCATGTACTTTATAAAAACACAAATCTAGAGATAATTCTAGTTAGATGTTTTTTGTAGCTTTGAATTATAGTATGTGATGTAATTTTACTTTTGTTATGAACATTAGATAATGAATTGAACTTATGAACTTTGTATACAATTGATTATACTCTTTTTTTTCTAACAAAATGATTTGTAAACGAGGTAGTCATTGCATAGCTCTGGAAGCTTAATACAAATATTAAGTTTGCTTTTGGTCAAATTTATTTGTCTTATCTTTTATTTGCTTTATTAAATTTGTTTTGAATTTAGGGCTCTGATGTGAATTCTGAGCCTTGATGTGAATTTCGGGCCAAAAAAATGAATTTCGGGCTTTTATAATTCCGGGCCGCTCGAAATGAGCCCGACACGTTTAAGCAATTACGTGCCGGGTCATAGACCCAGGGCGAGACCCGTGGGCCGGCCCGGCACGGCCCGAAATTCAAACAATACGGGCCTTTTCGGGTTTGGGCTGGGTCGGGCGGTCCGAATGTACACCTATAACTAGTGGGTTGTTATCTATTGGCCGTAAGAAACCACTCAAGCCTAATATGATATGAAGCCGCATGTAGATAGGGGTTTAAATGATAGGAAGCCTAACATTATCTGTCCATATTCGAATTCGATCCGTCGGGTTGAGATCCGATCCATATTCGAGTCTGGGTACTCAGTACCCGATCCGTATTTCATTTTTAGATATTAAGACGTCGATAGCTATTCAAATCTTATTTGACACAATATAATAATATCCGTATCCAATCCGAATTCAAAGATAAAATATGAAAACAAATATGAAATAAGTAATATTCGTCCGTGTCCGATCTAATTATACCCCTGCACGTATAGCACAATACTTTTATATAGTACCATCTTGCTATCTAAAAGAAAACGAGCGGTCGAACGAACTATAAAAAATAGGTATTGTACTGTTGGGAGGATAGTTCCACAAGTGAAAAATTAAATCTGAGATTCATCGTGGAGCAGCTATTCTGCTATTGGATCTAAGATCTATCACGAAACAAAAGTATTTAGCTTACGCAAAACTCTAAACTCACGTAAGGGCTTGTTCAGTTACAAAGGAATTGAAGGAATAAATCTCTCTAGCCAAAATTGTAAAAGGGGATTGAAGGAAATAAATCTCTCTGTAGCCAAAACTAAATAGAAGTGAATTTAATCTCCTCGATCCTATCCAATTTCTGGAACAGGCCCTAAAGAACATTTTAGTTAGAATGTCCTCTTCTGGTAGATCTCACATGTCAACGATTGATTCATTCTTAATCCTCTAGAAAGAAAACGTCGAGTGAGGCCAGGGTAGAGTGCAGTCGAGGTGGTGACCAGTCGGAGGAGGATCCATGGTCAACCAAGATAGAAGAGAGAGAGGAGCAGCTGTCCGAGTGTGAGGCGGGGCAGGCCGCTGGTCGAGAGGAGCAGCCAGCCAGTGCGGTATGGGGCGCGGCCGGCCAGATGAAGGAGAAGGTTTTAAGGGTCATCGCCATTCTCCGGTGCTCCTCATAGGAGTTTCTGGTGACCCTTGTTTAAATCTCCCACACAACTTCACAACCGCACAAATCACCTCCATGTGTATAGTCCTTTCTACATTGCCCTTTGTAGAAGAATAGGTCCACACCCAAAACTATATTAGTTAAACCTAATCATTTCACTGAGGGAGCCTAAGCTCCAGTGGTCCTTTTCTACTTACCACTCGACTTACTATTGAGTACACAGCCACTTCACCAAGTTGCCGTTTGGTTTATAAAATGTAATGTAAATGATAATGATAATAATTCACACTCGAATACCGGCGTTAATAAGTTTGAATTAGTCGGTATCCATTTCTAGTGTTGTATCGATTACGGTTGGACGGACTTAAACAAACATAATTTAATATTACCGGTTATACATTACGTTACCAATACATGAACCAAACAACACCCAAGTTCCTTTTTTTATTACTAACTGCACAAAGTGACCCATGAGACAATGACACCTTTAGCATAAAAGGTCTATTTTTGTTTCCATAGTGCTAAAGTTTATCACTTAATGGTTGTTTGGATACAAGTGCTAAACTTTAGCATATTACCCTAATTAATGTCTGAGCAGTACACGAGGAACAAGAGTCGATTGTGGGGAAAGAGAGAAAGGAGAGAATTCGGTGGAGCCGTGGAGGGAGAAAGGAGAGAGAAATGGGGTTAGAAACCACTTTTAGCACAATTTAGCATTAAAATGCTAATGGGCGCTAAACTTTAACACAACACTTTTAGCCAACCTGTTTGACTCCATAGAAGCTAAACTTTAGCAAAAGGAAGCAAACGGAGCCAAAGTTAGCACTTTCAAAGGTTTCCCTCACTATGTCACGAGGTTCAACATATAAACATTGTTAGTCCTCACCTAATGATACCAGATAATAATATTCACATGTAAGAAAACTGCTTCTGTTAAAATTACAGAGACCATCACCAGGGTCAGCTCTTTGAGCTCTTCCTGGGGTGGGGTGCCTACCAAAGTGAAATGACAGCAGATAAACAGACCAATTCCAAACCACCATTACGCACAAGCAATCTGAAAGAATGATTTTCATTTTCATGATCTGTACAATAATTATCCTATACACACTGTTGATGCTACAAAGAGTCCAGCTGGTCCTCTGCAAGCTTGTGTATCAGCTTCTCCATTGTCTTGATGTACTTGGGCATGTAATGTTCTCCTATCATGGACCTCGCCAGGCGAATCTTACTGTACAAATGCCGGGGTGTCTCATACAGGGCGACGACCTCCTCCTGGGCTCCTTGCTGACTTGTGGTTGCCACTTCCGCTGCTGCCAATCCAACCATGTGCAGTATTTTCCCTGGGGGGTACAGCTGCTGTGGCTCTTGAGCAAAGCTTGACGATGATGGCATGTGCTTCTCGTCGGCCAAGGACTCTAGAATCTCCATGGTCTCTTCTTCATCTGTTTCTGAACCCTTTTCCCCTCTCTTGTCATCGTCCTTGTCTGATTCTTGAATGTTCAGTTCACCAAGATGGATTGAGACTAGCTCAGCAGCTGCCGCTTCAGAATTTTTCTCAGTTTCGACAGCAGTGTCGGTTTGGACTTCCGTGCCCTGCATTTGTATTGACGATTCCATACTCTGTTTGGGATTGGGTGTAGCCACATATGACCAGCAAACTAGTGCAGGGCGTTTCTTCACCACAGCATGAGTATCTGCTGAAGGCTTACTCCCAGCCTGCCAAAAACCATGAGGAATCGACTCAGAAGTACTAGTAGACATAATATCGTTTCATCTGTTTTTATTAGAACTAGTGCTTGGAATAGAATTTTTGTAGCGAAATACCTCGGGACTCTGGGATTGCAGCATGTCTACATCCACAACCTTAGATCTTGGATCAGAGACAAAGGGCACATGGGATCTTATGAAACTCACAGAACGGTTCACAAAACCTAAGAACCTAGTCTGCTGAATTTGTCTGCCAAGGTCATGTGCCCAAGACGATGACATAACCTGCCAACACATTCAGTACAGCAGTAAATATTTGTTTTCTTTTAAGGGCAGAAAATTGTTTGCAGAGTAGTTATCCTTCCTTCTAAACAACTAGTTAACTACAGTATTCAATATGATTCTGCGTTCCACTTTGCTTAGATACTCAAATATCAGCAAATTAACGAATTGGCTGAGAGGTACCTACCTCTATACGAAGCTTGGCAGCAGAAACTATGCCAAGAGATGGCACTAGGTCGTTTCTGTTAACTATGGTGGTAACAAAGTCTTTACCCGACTCAGCCAAGTCCCATGTCATGCAAGCAGCTGAATCACAGACAGTGGGAATGTAAATATATCAAACGAAGTATTCAAAGAAAAATTTTCGGACAACAGAGAAACTTTTTAGAGATGTTATTCTAGTAATGATCTAAGAATAGAGATAATTCAGAAGAATGCGTACTATAGATATCTCATTACAGCTATCTTAGAACGTCGGTTGCAATTATCATTAAGCATAAATACAACATAATAATCATTTGCCATCCTTTTAATATGACTAATACCAGAGCTCTCTTAAAATGAAAAGTTTGATTGCAAAAACCAGCAGGTGAACCAGTGAGCAGTCATTAAAAGACATCATACTGTGGCAGCATGCCAATATTGCGTTTTAGTGAAGGATACTGTTTGCGAAAGGAAATGTAATGTTTGTTTTTTTCTCAACTTACGTTGTTCAAAGTAAACTATACTTTTCAATGTAGTACCTGGCCCAAATGCAATACAAGTAGATGATGACAGCTTCTCATTCTCGCGTAGGATGTATGTTAGTATTGTTGCAATCCCAGCTCCCATTGAATGGCCAATGACCTAAACAAAATTAAGCAAAACGAAGAAACTGTCACATACAAGACACAAGTATTTTATCATATACTCCTGCCATCGCTTGCAAAAAAAGTATGTATCATATACTGTCTGTGATAAAAGTTGGATATAAAGAAATGTGGGGCTAGATAGAAGTCCCTCTAAAAACAAAAATTCATGTAGGATGAACAATAATTAAAGCAAAACAAATTCAAATAAATTCCTTTAGGTTTACGAACATTTGAGTAGATCAGTAGACATGCACTTGTTGTCTAACAAAATTCTAAATACATTGAAAACACATAAATAAATACGAAAATAAGTGAAGAAATGAGATCCGACAATAAGTTGTTCAGCATTAGTTTCATATTATTTGCTTAAAAGTTTACATTCATGAGTGTGGTCCACTTATTCTCTCTACTCATGGTAGTCATAAATGTAAGCTTGTACCTCGGTACTTAGGCAATGTATTTTCTTAAGATTCTCTCTCAGTAGTAGAGAATCCTAAAGTTCATTGATGATACTTTACTGCAACAGTGCTTTGAAGTTCATTTGCTTTGGCTTGAAGAAATAAAAAAACATATTTGGCATTTCTAGTTGATAACAACTTGCAATTTTACTTGCTTTAGCATTCACAACTTATGTTGATCTTCGTGCAGTTCACTAGGTAGACAGGAAAGCATCAATTCTGAGTTACAGAACTGTAGTTCAATACAGAAGCAGAAAATCTAGAAAAAAAAATGAACAAGAGATGACTCATTAATATGTAATACCACGAGTTTCCGACAGTGCAGAATGGTTGAACATCAAAAGATCACCAGGAGAACATCAAAATTACCTTAACCTCATATTCTGGGAATTGCTCGATTGCTTTACTCAGGCCAGGAATGGCTTGCCTTGCAATCCATCGAGCTGCTACAACCATTCCACAGTGGGCGTAGCCCAACACTAGGTTGGAAACACGACCTTCCTGGACCACAACGTGATGGAATGGAACCTCTGTGCCTGTTGCTGCTGTCAACCGCTCCTTAACACTGATAGCCCCCCTGATGAAAAGGAGAAAGCATTGGCTACTTCTGTCTCGAACAATTGTGAAAGCTGGCTTCAAGAGCTGCATGATATAACAGAATTTCATCCAGTTACTCGTGATCTATTATCAGCGGTGTGACAAGTTTGGGGATGTTTAGTCTCAACTCTCAACGCATAATTGACAACAGAAAGTTAACTGATACTTACGCACCCTCGCCTTAGGCTTTCTTATAAGCACGTCATTATGGCCATAACCACCATACTCCAAAAACACGTTGTATGGCTTCTTCGAGAAATACATGCACTGCTTCAGATATCTGAGCAGCGAAATCAGTACCTGCCTCACCTCAGCCCCATCCAGTAGCACAGAATCACTTCCAGCATACTCATGCTGCAGATTACCCTGTAACAGTACAGCAAACGCAAATGAGCAGACCATTTTCTGGGAGAGAGAAAAAAACAGCACCTATGATTCTAGAATGTAGAATACTTAGAGCAGCTAAAGGTGGCTAGCATCTTATCAGTAGGTATCTGGTTCAAATCCTACGATCACTTAACTTTACAATTTCTGGAGCCTAAATTAATCAAAGTGGAGTTCGCCTGGGAGGGAGAAAAAAAAACCGAAAGTAGGGTTGCTTATATATAAACAATCTTCTTAAACAATCAAAATGAGTCAAATTTAATAGAGTCCCAGTCCATGATGCACCGAAATCATGAAATTGTTAAAGAAAACACACTACTTATATATGGATGGATGGTGAGGTGCATAGCTAACTGCATATGAGCAATTCCGTCAAGACAGATGTCAGCAAAATAGTACTGGAAAATAATTGAAGCTCATTGAACTGTTCGTCGAATTGTCCAACATTCAAGAATTCTCCAAACAGCTTATGAGGCAACACGCACGCATTCATGTACCCATCGGCAGATTGTTCTCAAACTAGGCACAAGTACCCCACGTAACATCAACATCCAAGCTATAGCAAGGAAACATGTTGCAACGTACAAGTACTGACTCCGTTCTCGAATATTTATCGTCTGATTTATCGCCTGCAAGTTAATTTTTTAACAAAAAAAAACGTGACAAATAAAAAAAAGGGAGTACTTCTTAGCACCTACTACTAGGTACTATGGTCCCAGCAGTTCAAACTGGACCGAAAAGATTTTCAGCAAATTCTGCGAGCAACTCAGAACAGTCCAATATTTGATCGAATTCCTAGTCCACGATATTTTCTTTCAAAGAGCCATGGGCCCGCCGGACTGTCGACCAATCTAGAAGAGGGAAGGCCGGAAGGGATGAGAAGAACACAACATAAATGCGCAACGGAAACTCGGACCACGAGGAAAGAAAACTCCGCCCAATCTTTTTCTTGCACGCAAGATTCTTGCCAGAAATATTTTTTCCATTTCGCAGTTTTCAAACTAAGATAATACCGGGAAAAACAACAAAGGAGGCTTGACCGACAAAAATTCCACGCAAGCAAACACATCGGACACATCACCTTATTTAACCAGGCGGGAAATCCCACAAGTGAAAAATATTGGAGGGAAATCAGAAAAAATCATGCGCAAGACACAGCCAAGGACAAAACAAACATGTAACGGCACAATGAGGAGAGCTGCGCAGCGCAGGTGCTACTCCTAGTGGGAGTAGCGCAGCCGACGATCGTGGAGGGTCTGGTGGCGGGCACCGGCAGTCTGGCACGCATACCTGCTGCCGCATATAGTACTTGATCCCGAAGGCGACCTCCCCGAGGGTCCACTTGCCGAGCGTCTCGGCCCAGGTGAAGCCCACAGTGCGCGCGGTCAAGGCGGCCGCCTCGCCCCACCCGTCCGGGGGGCGCTCCGGCCACCGCCGCTTGGTGCACGGAGGCGGAGCACGCCGCTGCTCCCGCCGCGCCCTGGTGTCCTCTTTCCTTCGTCGCCGAGCCTCCAGGGCCGACGATATCAGCTGGTCCTCCAGGGCGCCGCCGTCGCCGGCGGCGTCCCCGCAGAGCCGGCCTGACAGCACCAGGTACAGCAGCACCGCCGTCCCCGCCGCCGTCGCCATCCCCTTCGCGCCCATCCCGCGCGGTAAAAGCACGGTTAGCACGTACGTACTGTATGTGCGTAGGTGTCGGAGCGAGGAGAAGGAGAGGTGGGGGTCGTCGGACGTCGGGTTGGGACTTGGCCACTTGGGAGTTGGGACTTGGGACGGAAGAGGGGGCGGGCTCTGCCGCTCTGGGGGGTCGGCCTAAAACCGATGGACGACCGTGGCCGGAAAGACGGTTCTGCCCCTGAATTTGTATGCTCACTTTGGCTACCTCGGATCCACCGGCTGTCAATTGTGAATTTGTAATCAGCTTAAAGAAAAAGACAAGGTTTTTTTCTTAAACTCCTTGATAATTTACTTTTAGACTCTATTTATTTATATTCTTAAATTTAAAATTTATTTAATAATCATTTAGATCCAAATTAATTAAACTATTATAATTATACATAAATGCATTCATATATAATTATTGGTCATATAAGTGAAATACATGTTGCATTTTTGTTTTAGAGGAACGAACCAAGAAGCGTGTTATAAGTTTTAGAGTAAAAAAAACTAATACAATGATTTATATAATCAATTTCAACCTCTTACCTTATATATAAATTTGAGATAGATTTATACGTGAACTTCGAAAAGCTATGTAGTATTAAATTTTAAACTAAATGGTCTAGTCTATTTAATAGATTCTACTTTCTCTAAGAACAAACCCAGTGTACATGGGCCTTTCATTCACATAAAGCGCACATGAGCTAACAAAGTTTACAAAAAATTCTGAAAAAATCATACATTTTTTTCCATTCTACTCTAATTACATACTAAATTTCAAGTTCAAAGTCGTTACACTTTAGTTGTAATAAAAAGATAACATTTTAGCCTATTTTCTAATTTAAACTTGTTAGAAATTTTATCTTTTTATTACAACTAAAGTATAATGAATTTGGCCTTTAAATTTTGTATATAATTGGAGTAAGATGGAAAGAATATGTATGAATTTTTTTTAGAATTTTTTGTGAGTGTTGTTAGTTTATGTGCACTTTATATGTACCAAAGGCTCATGTGCACTGGATATGTTCTCATTAAAAAAACAGAAACAACCTAGATAGCTAAAACACATGTCCTACCTCAAATTAACTCTACTGACAAAAGATACCCCAACCTAGACAGCCTGATGCGTGCAGAGCAGAGTTGATTGAAGGCGGCAAATGAGAAGAGAGCACATGATGCAAGGGAATGGGAGGCGGCTAGAGCCGAGAAACAGATGTTGGGGAATCTTGCTTGTCGTCTGAGTGGAAGTGAGTGAGAAAAAGGACATGTTAGTTTCGCTTATACAATTTATTTATCCTGACTTTGCAAACTTATTTGTCACATTACATTTGCATTTGCAGAGATTGGATGTGTCGTGAACTATCTCACAGATGAGGCTCGAGCAAGATACATACATGAAAAAATGGTGATGGTGGAAGTACATTTTCTTCCTCTCGAGGTGTTTCTGATAGTGGTTCCTCGTCCACATCTATGTTGAAACTACCGATGAGAATCTTGAGGTAGATGTACCTATTAATATTGATTCTGATACTCCTATTACATACTCCCTCCAGGTCTAAAATTTTTGATGTTTAAGGCTATGAAGGGATGGATAAATTTTTTTGACGTTTTAGCTTTTGCATGCAAGTTTAGTTGTTTTTGCCCCTGCAAGCGCGCTTAGCCTGCATGGTTCCAATGTTGCACATTTAACTCCCCTAGGCTGCATGAGGCTCCTTATTTTCTCTGCATGCATGCGTATTAAGGGATGGATAAAAAAAATGGCATGCCACGGCAACATTGGCGCGAACGGAAAAATGGCAGATGCGGCAAAAAAATCCCATCGCGAAAAAGGGCCTCAAATGCACGGCTAGGAATTGAACTGGAGACCGTAGTTGAACTGGAGACCGTAGGCTTCAAAAACGTCATCCCAACCACATGAGCTAAGAGAATATAATGATTTCCAATGCCACATGACCTTATTTAATAAGGGTAAAACGGGAAACATGCACTCTAGTTAATGGCTTCTTGGTATGTGAGATCCTGTCTAAAACGTCAAGAATTTTAGACCTAGAGGGAGTAGTCATTTCAGCTTTTATACCTCCTGTTAGCAACAATCACTATATCGCTCAAGATAGACCTAGAAGAAATATTGTTTTGCCACATAGATATCGTGACACTGATAGTATGACTCATTATGCTCTCATTGCTGCTCAAGAAACTAATGTTGCATTTGAACCTTCTTCTTATTCGGAAGCTATCTCATGTGATAATGCATCCAAGTGGTTAGTTGCTATGAATGATGAATTTGAGAGTCTTCAAAATAATTCTACATGAAAATTGGTTGAGCTTCATGAAGGTAAAAAACCTTTAAAGTGCAAGTGGATTTATAATAAGAAGGAAGGTATATCTGGAGTTGAACCTGCAAGATTTAAAGTTCGTTTAGTTGTGAAAGGTTTCGAACAAAGGGAAGGTATTGATTTCAATGAGGTGTTCTCTCCTGTTGTTCGTCACACTTCTATTCGAGTTATGCTTGCTATTGTTGCTTTATTTGATTTAGAGTTAGAGCAACTTGATGTTAAAACTGCATTTCTTCATGCAGATTTAGATGAGGAGATTTATATGACACAACCTCAGGGTTTTTCTGCTCCTAGTCAAGAGCACTTAGTTTGTCATTTGCAAAAATCTCTTTATGGTTTGAAATAAGCTCCTTGGCAGTGGTATAAGAGGTTTTGACTCGTTCATGCTTGCACATGGTTATTCTCGAAGCAATTATGATCATTGTATTTATTTGAAGCAGTTCCCTAATGGATCTTTTGTGTATCTACTGCTTTATGTTGATGATATGTTGATTGTTTCTCATGACAAGTCACTGATTGTTGAATTGAAGGCTCAACTTAGTCATGAATTTGATATGAAATATCTTGGACCAACAAAGAAAATTCTTGGGATGGAAATTCAGCGTGATCGTCGTGCTGGTACTCTTTTTCTATCTCAGAAGAGTTACATTGAGAAAGTTCTTGAAAAGTATAATCTCAGTTGACGTAATTGCAAATCTATTGCTACACCATTTGCTTCACATTATAAATTGTCATGGAGACAATGTCCTATTACTGAAAATGAGAAAGAGCACATGTCTCACATACCATATTCTAATGTTGTTGGGAATCTCATGTATGTTATGATCTGTACAAGACCCGATTTGACTCATGTTGTTAGTGTGGTTAGCAGATTCATGCACAATCCTGGTAAAGAACATTGGAATGCAATAAAGTGTATTCTTTGCTACTTGAAAGTTACTTCTCATTTTGGATTATTGTTTGACAAGAATTCAGTGAAGGAAATTGGTGTTATGGGATTTGTTGATTCTGACTTTGCTGGTGATCTTGATAAGAGACGCTCCATATCTGGCTATGTATTTTCATTACGCGGTTCTACAATGAGTTGGAGGGCTTCACTTCAGTCTATTACAGCTCTTTCCACTACTGAAGCAGAATATGTCTCAACTACTGAAGGGGTTAAAGGAGCTATTTGGATGCAAGATCTTATTTCTGAACTTAGTGTTCCTCAGGATATCATTAAGGTTTATTGTGGTAGTCATCGTGCTATTTGTCTGACCAAGAATGACATGTATCAATTCTAGACTAAGCATATTGATATCAAGTACCACTTCATTCGTGATATTGTTGCTGAAGGCAAGATTAAAGTGGACAAAATACATACAGACATGCTTACAAAGCCATTATCTAATACCAAGTTCAAGCATTGTCTAGACTTGGTAGGTATTCGTGGAACTTTATAGATTTAGCGTCAAGGAAAGCTTTGTTGGATAAGATTATGTGACTCTATCTCTATCTCCTTTGTCTATATATAAATAGGCCCACTTGTACCCCGTACAATACACCACATAATAGATATGTTTTTCTGTGGTTTTTTTCTCCTCCACATTGGAGGAGTTATTTCCACGTTAAACTCTCTGTCTCCTTTTTTCCACCTACGATCCTAACATTCTCGCTGTTTGTTGAGTCAATAAGTTCCAAGTTCTATCTCTTTCATAAAAACAGTACTTCCTCCCTTCTTTTTTTATTTGTTGCGTTTTAGTTCAAAAATAAACTAGGCGATGAAAAAATATTCGAGAATGAAGATATTAATATCTATCATACGTAATAGATAATTAGATTTAAATAAAAAAACAACTTCTTAATAAACCTATTGGAGATTAAATATTGAAACCATTTTCTATATATACACCTAGTTAAAGTTGGTCCAAAATTACACCCTTTTTGGAAGAAGGTAGCGTAGTATTTAGAGACCTTTTACATTTTCCCCTCATGCATTGCTAGAACTAATATAGTTACTCCCATCATTGCCAAAAAGAGAGAGAGAGAATGCATTTCAAGATTCCGTCGGAGTCACAGTATTTTAAGTTTCACTGTTTTTTTTTCTTCTTCAAAAAACAGCATCAATAATTATAATCCTGAAAAGTTATACTAAATGGACATATTCATTGATGAGAATAGATTGACTACGAGTTGCAAGCTAGAATTGTATTCCTTCTAGGATCAAAGGAGCACACGTTTACATTTCGTACAAGAAGTTATTAGCATTAGCTACGTATATTAGTGGCTTCATTACGTACACAAGAAGTATTTAGAGTTAGTTTGTCAAGCTTATCTTTTAAAGGGATTTCTATTTTTCTAAAAAAAAGTTTAAAATAAAGTTGTCAAACTAGCTATGTACGCAGTATAATTAGACAGATTTCTTCGAAGCTGGAATCTGGCATCGGCGGGGGAATGATACGGGGAGAGCATAGGCATGAAAGCTCTTTCGCCGGCATGGGCCCCACGTACGTCGTCCCTGGGGGAGACCTGTCACACATCAGAGAGTGGGTTACTCTAATCTAACCCCCAAAAAAAAAAAACGTTTCCTAATCCACCAGGTGAGCAGATCAGGTTGGATGGAGCTTACGATTGTGTGAAAGAAATGGCCGCTGCAAGCACCTCTCTGGATATTCCATGCTTGAATGGCCGGATTTGGGCCTCTTACGTAATGGGTGGACCATTTTTTAGTTGTTAATTCTAAATCTAGTATAGATAATTGTGACTGGTACTAGTAATAGAACGTGAAATATCCGAAAATGACCTCACACCTCTGTCTCCAAAACCACAAATTGCGCCGGCGTCAATCATCCATGCCATGTTGGGATCGCAATGGGCCCGGATCCCTCATTCACCATGGAGCATTACTCCATAGAGGATGGGGTTGGGGAAGATTCTCCCCGCGGGAATTTAAACGGGAAAAAATCCTCCTCCGACGGTTAAACGGGGACGGGGATGGAGAAACATTCTACATCCCCGTTCCCCGCGGGGACCCGTTAAATTTATATATAATGATATTTTTATGTATTATATAATGATAAAAATAAATAATTACATTGTTTAAAAGATAACTTGTTGTAGAAATATGTTTATTTTGATGTACACATAGTGATTTCTGACATCTGACAATGTGTATAAGTGATAATGTTTTGTATTAATATCAAAGAAAGTATGCCATTATTATAATTTAAGCGGGGACGAGGATCCCCGACGGGGATTTATCCCACGGGGAACAGGGATGGAGAAGAAATGCCCCCCATAAGGTCTAGTTTGGATACTTTGGGTTTGGAGTGTTTCGAAGGGATTGGAGAGAGTGCAAATCCCTAATAGATCAAATACTCTCTCAATACATCTTAATCCACTCTAATCCCACTCATTACTAGAGTATCCAAACTAGGCCTAAGAGTTCGTGGGGATCCTCACGGGAAACTTTTTTTTGTCTCGGGACGGGTATGAGGAACCAAAACCCGACAGAGAATTCCCTGTTGCCATCCATGCCTGCACCACGCTTCTGCCTCCGCTATGGCCCGCCTCATTTCCATTCTGCTATGTGTGAAAGAAAAGGACCCCTCATGTCCCCACCTCCATTCTGCTACTTGAGATAAGCATCTTCGATTGGCTTTAATCCGTACCGGCTTCTGCTATTTCTATAATGTTTTTGTCTCTATAAATTAGAGTTGTAACTGTCTAAACAAACGACTTTAAAGGGAGGTGAGGGAGACGCCGAGACTGATAGCATGCTATATGGGGTCACACTTAGGGGCTTATTTGGATGTTGTAGTATTCATCACAATACTCATGGATTGAGAATGATTGGAGTGTAAATTAATATTTTAATAGATTGTATGTCCACTATAATCACCATGTGTACGTAGGCTCATTCTATTATTTAAGTATTCTTACTTCTCTAAAAAAATAAATAGTCGATTTTGGGACTTTGGGTATATCGGGTAAAACCCGAACTCGAAATTTCGGATAATATTTTTTTCTGGACAAAAATAGGATAGCAGATTGTAATACCCCGAATTTTCATTTACTCGACCCGAATGTTTCGGGTAACCCGAATGCCTAGGCCTAGTCACACCGGGCAAAGACAAACAATGAAGGGAGCATTTGGTCCATTTGCTGACAGATTTGGATTCACAAATATATAATAGATACTATTGACTTTTTCTCTAAAACTTTAAGCGCTCGTCTTATTTAAAATATTTATTTAAAAATATAAAATTTGAAGCAACGTTCAAACGAGTTTAAGCGATAAAACAATTCACAACAAAATAAATGATAACTCATAAGCCATAACTTTTTCCTGAATAAGATGAATGATTAAAGTTTTTTTAAAAGGTCACTGACGTTATATATTTTATAAACGGAGGTACTATTAGATAAGAATCCAAACACCTAACCGTAGACAAATCCATAATTGTTTGTTTTCATGTCCGAAATAGTAGTAATTTCGTATGGACCGGTGCATCTATTTTTTGTTGGAATTAGGCCCACTAGTATGTAGCACAATTCAATAAAGAAGTCAAGGTGGTGTGTAGAGATGGCATATGACTTCAGTTCCATATTGCTCAACTAGGTAGGAGAGAACCAACTTATATGTGTGAGTATTCTATACTCTTTATATGAGACAAATAAAGGGCTATAGAGCCTGCCACACGCGCTCGCTCGCGTTTCGCGTTTTTTCGCGTTATTTATCGCATGACTTGAGACTTGGGACGATGCACGATCGCGTCGTGACGTGTTTTCTAAATGACAGTTTAACTTTTGCCTTTTGTTTATTTGGTTATCAAATACCACACCTAGACTGCCACGTAAACCAGGAGTGATGAGCATGCACGTTACATGCGAGATTTTCGGACGGTTGCACGTAGAGAGATTCCAGTGGGGTGGTTCCTGAAATTTAGTAGATCGAATCAAAGAGGTTGCAACGACCCCTCCATAAAGGGCAGACGTCCTAAGTCGGAGGATAGACGCGAATAGCAACCGACTCATCCTCTTCATCTCATCTTTTCTGCGCCGCTGCTTCTCTGCCCTGTTGTGCCTTTGTCTGTCGTGCAGTAGATCAAGGGAGAACAGTGTCTCCGAACCAACATTGGCGTTTTGACGACTTGCACGGGTGCCAGCGAATTAGGTTTCTGGGAAGTGCTTCGTATATGTCCGCTTGGGTACCTCACCAACACTTGTGGAACTCATTGTAAGTAAATCTGCATTTTTAGTTTATTGCGATGACGGTCTTATGATTAGATTCGCTGTCAGTTCTTCTTTTTTATGCCGCATTCTTTCACAAGCCAGTACAATATATGGCTGCTAACAACTGTTTAGATACGATTGTGTAGGACCTGAGTTGTGTGCTCATGAAAATCATTTTTTATTTATGTGGGTTCTCTTTAAAGATTAGGTTCATACTATGCATACTTACTCCCTCCGGTGCAGTAAAGGAAGTCATTCTGCGTGTGACCGAACGTGCACAAAAGAAGTCGTAGCACGCGTGGGTCTAGAATTTGGACGTCACTGCCCCTGAGTAATTGCATCGCCTGTTGCTTCGTTCTCTGCGTCGCCCGTTGCTTCGTTCTCTGCGTCGCCCGTTGCCATGCATTAACACCGCACGCCATGCATTATTACTCTGTCTCGCATGCAAACACCGCACGATGCAAGGAAACCAACGTGATGTATTAACGCCCACGCCAAACATGCAAGCACCGCGCGCCTGACATGCAAACACCGCACGACTCTGCTCGCGTCTCGCATTCGCTTCGCCTTGCTCGCGTCTCGCATTCGCTTTCCTTGCTCGCGCCTCGCCATGGACTCCGACTCTGAATCCGCGCTGGACTCCTTCGAGCTCGTGCTGGACTCCTTCGAGCTCGCGCTGGACTCAGCAGCAGAGCAGGTCGCGCTGGACTCCTTCGAGCTCACGCTGGACTCCTTCGAGCTCGTGCCGGACTCAGCAGCAGAGGAGGTCGCGCCGGAGGCCAAGTCCGGCGAGCTGGAGCTCGACCCATTTTTATGTGGTAGCTGCGGCGTCGTCCATGACAACCGTGCATCGTGGAACCGTGTGCACTCGGCATTTCGTCCATGCTCTCGCTGCGATGTCATCAACAAGGACAACCTAATCGACGCCCTTCTTCACGGTGCACAAGAGTGGGACTGCAAGCCCGAGTGCGACGGCAAAGCATCGGTAAGTTCATGCTAAGATCGAAATGTTCAAGTTACAACATGCTAATCAAACATGCTAAGATCTAAATGACATTGTTGCCTCTAACTAGCATATTTCTCCCTACAATGCAGCAAGTGTAGCCTCAGCTTCATGTAGCAAAGATGGTGGACAAGGAATACAAGTTGGCTGCCTCTCCTGTCTTTCTAATGTAGCCTTATTCATGTGCGGGATTTTGTAGTTGTTGCAGCCTTTCTTCTTCATTGCTTCCAATAAAATAGTTTGTAGTGTGACAAAAATGCGATTTGCTTTGTGTGGACAAAACTCCATGAAAGCCTACAAAAATCAGTGATGAAATTAGAGGAATGTAACCATGAAAATGATGTGAGAAATTTGATAAAAAATTGTCTAAAATACCTCTTGCACTGCTGGAACTAGTTCTTGAATAGTTCTTGCATTCTTTTTGTATTGGATTGTTTGAATAGCTCGAAAAAAACCCAAGTCCAAGATGTTAAAATCAGGAGAATTTGGAGGTTGACAAATGATGCGAATATCAAAACCATCTTGCTTTGCAGCCTCACAAAACAATGGATCATCCAACTTTAAATGTGAAGGTGCATTGTCTTGTTGAATATAAATAGGATTTCTCACATCTTCCCTTGGCCACTTAGCTCTAATGGCTGGTAAGACTTTGTTAATCATGAATTCTCTAATAACATCTCTTGTGATACTTTGAATGGGCTTCATAACCATATCTCCCCTTACACGGCCAGTTATAGCATTTCCTCTTATAGCCGGTTCATAATTGACAAGAGGAAAACATCCAATTTTACCATAAAAAATGCACTACCCATCTCTAAACCTCGGTCTAGCACAAATAGCGAGAAACATGAGCCTAGGGATGTAGTTTTTGTTCTTGCAAGTCCTATGTGGATCATCTTCTTCGGGGAGCAAATAATATTTTTCAGACTTTTGGGATAGGTAGAACCATTTTTCATCAATGACAACGAAGTCAAAAAAATCCCTAAAGCTTGGATCACCATTCAACCCCCTCTTAATCATGTCAATACAAAACTTCAACCTAGTTTTTTTGTTTCCTTCAGTGAGAAAGGGCTTGATGCTACTAGAATGACGCCTAAGCAAACCTTGTTTCAAATACCTTAGCACCTTCCATTTACTCATGTTTAACTTGGCACAAACATCCTCTAAGGTCATCCTATCCTTTAAAGGAATGTTACGCAAAACTTCCAAATCAATAGGAATTGCTTTACGACCAACTCTTCCCTTTTTTAGACTAGCAACCACAACCGGCACCGAGTTTGCAAGTTGTATTTTACCTCTGTTCCATACGCTCTGCACTGACCGAAGGTGGAGATCAAATTGGTTGGCAACAATTTGGGTATCTTTCTTGTGGAGTCTCCCGTTATTGCTTCTAGCCAACAACGCTTGATACACTTGTTTCCTCATATCTTTTGTCATCTCTTTTCGTCGGTGGTTCTCTACAACCGCGCCAAACTAATCTAGAGGTAAGTTCAAATCAAAATCTGTCCAAAGGAAGCGTAAAACATGAGAGTTGACACAAAAAATCTATCCAAAGATAGCGTGAAACACGTTACCGTTGCCATTTTCCAACAGCACATCGTTGAGGCCGAGCTCATTAGCATCATCCGGCTCCTGGAAGTCTTCATCGAGCTCATCTAAAGGAAGCTCATTTAGATCAAATGGAATGGCCATGTGAGAGTGTGAGTGTTGCTAAGTGCTTAGCTGCTTTAAATAGCAACCCAAGCATGCAAAACGACGGCTAGCAGCGCGCTAGAAAAAAAAAAGAGCGCCAACATGCAGAACGCGAAAAAAGATGTGCTCCAGGAATCAATCTTGAGACCTCTAGTATATTATGTCTCGGGAGGTGCTGCAGCAACCAATCGAGTCTGATTGTTTCGATGACGTTAATGCACCCATATCCTTATTTAATAAGGGCAAACAGAGAAAACTCCATGATAATTAATCATTTCTTGGTATGCACAATCATGTCCTAAACGACTACCTTTACTGCACCGGAGGGAGTATTACTATTAGTGATGGGACACATGTGCATGGATTATTAGTAAAAGAATGACTTATCCTAGTACAATAATGATTAGTAATAGCTTATTGGCTTATATATGTTGAGTTTCAAATTTCTTGATAACTTGCTATAATCATGATGACTCATTGTATTCTTTCACAATATAAAATGGCCTTCCTCAAAAAGCGGGGAAGCTGCCTGCACTCTTGGCCTTCCTCGAAAAGCCTACGGGAGTTGCACAAAAGCGCGGAAGAGAATTTGGTGGCAGAACCAAAGCGGGTGCTCCTGTCCTGGAACCAGCTACCTGTCACTCAGAGTCGGAGCAGTACAGCCTTAGCTCGATCGGGTTTTGGTCAGCATAGAACACACGTTCGTTCGTCGTTCAGACCGAACTGGAATTCATGCATGTGTCGGTGGCATGAGCATGCATGCACTTTCGGTAGCGTTCGTGTCAGGGGAAAACCCGAGCGATGCCAGAGATGAGCTGCGTCGGCGCGTGATCCTCGGCTTTATATAAAGCACAAGGCCAACTCCAGCAAATACGTCTATATAGACATGCAAATCAATATTTTGCATTGTAGACGCGTTACATTATTTTTAAAGTAAATTTTGAAATAAAGAGTGAAATAGAGACAGTTAAAAATAGTCTAAAGCAGGGTCGCCGGCCGTTATTCAAGTATTTACTTGAATCTGCATTATTTTTGTTATAAACTTATAACCCACTATTTTTAAAAAAAAATAAAAATAAAGAGAACTTTCTGTTTTTTTGATCTGATTCGATCTGATCGTGAACCGTCCGTGCACCGTCCGGTCCTCAAGGCCAGACCGTCCGGCCGGTCATCAGTACGGTCCATTTGGCCATCACCGGCTTGGTGGCTGGAGCTCGCGCAAATGACATGTGAGCTGCTGGCTGCTGTAACACCCTGAATTTGGGGTAGAAAATATCTTTTCTAATATTCACCAAATTCAGGTGTTACCCTCCTCTTTACTTGTTTTTCTTCTTCTTTTTGTTTCTAAATAATGGATATTAACTTTATTATATATATATATATATATATATATATATATGAGTTTCTGGCATGGTAAAATAAAAGTCCAGCTAGAGAAGCTTTGATTGTTACATTCAAGCCGTTGCATATTGTTTATGGGTGCAAAAGGTTTTCGAAACATAAAAAGATTATCTCGATAGTGTTTTTAGGAATGTTTGGAACCTTTAAAACATTTTCGAGTATTAAATATAAATTTCTAGAAATTTCTAATATTAATTTAACCTCTAAAATTTAGTATTTGCGAAAACAACAAAATCTTGGAAGTTCGATTATAAATATATATGTTTCTCTTGTTGAACTCGTTCTATGTTTGTGTCTTTTTCGCGAGGTGGTCAAACCGCATTTCCTCCTCATGAACGTTGTGCTGCTCGCACACCTGCTACCCCTCTATTTCATCTACCATCGCCTACCCCTGCCTAACTCAGTCTCCGCCATACACTGTATCGTGCAACTCGTCGCGCGACCGTCGCTTTTGCTTGGCCAGGATGCGACATGCGATAAATTTTACAACCGTCTTCCGCATCCTCTCTCTTCTATAAATACATCCATAGCCGTCGCAAAACTCCTCGTCTCGCTCCGGATCCAGATCACAGGGGTGAAGGGCAGCGGTTACCAGGTACGCAAGATCCCTCTCCTTCTCTCTCTCTTCCTCGCGCGACCAGCCGACGCAGAGCCACGGCAGCTTAGCGCGCATGCCCTGGCTTCGTCCCCGACAGCCCCGCGCAGCGCCCGTGCGCGCCCCTGTAGCCTCGCGCGCAGCGCGCTCAGCCCCGGCCTCGTCCCCGACACGACGTCGCGGCTAGCCCTGGCGGCGCCCTCGCTCCTGCACGACACGGCCCCCTGATCCGCTGTTCTCTCTCGCGTGCCCCGTGCTCCTACGGATCGGCGAACGCGACGACCACCGCCCTCGCATGGCGAGTCCGCGACCGAGCCCCTGGAGCTTGGCAGCCCTGCACCCTGGCCAGCGTGGCGCGCGCTCGCCCCTGCTGGGCGCGGCCTGGCGCGACTCGCGGCGCGCGGCCGGCCGAGCTCGCCCCTACAGCCAGCGCTGGCCATGGCCCATGGCCCCGGCGAGATCCCTGCTAGCCGGCCTCCTCTCCCTCTGTTCTCTGCTCCGTCCGTTGAAGAAGAAGCCTTGCTGTGTTTGTGCGATTGGGAAGAAGGATATGAGAAGAAGCCAACCGTGCAGTTGGGATTCGGGGAGATGCTAGCCACATTTGATCTCACTCATTTTGACTAGTTGTGGCTGACATCCATGTGGCCCTTCGTGTGGCTTCGCTTTGACCAATAGAATCGCGCCACGTAATTTAAATTCGAGAGATGATATCTATTCAATATAAATTGCGTCGTAAACCCGTCACGACTCGTTCCAGTCGCGTTAACTTCGTAATAACTTCAATTTCGTATTAGTAACATTATTTTGGTATGTCGCGGATCTTAAGTAATAAATTATTTGTTCATTCAATAGTGGCTAAAAATGACTTTCCAATTAAAACTAATGTATAGTTCTAACTTGTGCTTTACAAATACGTGTTAATTTGATTAATGCGAACTCAAACATTTTGAATTAATACACGCTTAGTGTATGCGCAACATCTATTTAAGTATTTCTCGTATATCGTGCATGTTGTTCTGCGCGCGAGGGCATGCTGGATCGCGCGTGCTGTTTTGCGCACGTCACCACACGTTGTCTTCGCGTGCCGCGCGTTGTCCGCGCACTAAGTCGCGTGTGTTCGTGCGTCGTCGCATATTATTCGCGCGTCGTTTGCGCGTCGTCGACATTCCTTCGCGCGCTCGTGTCGCGCGTCTGGTTCGCGTGTCATGCGTATCTCACGTGTCGATCACGTATGTCGCGCGACATCTGCGCGTGATAATAATTGTTTTCGCTTATAAACACTTATGTTAATAACGATAATTTGTCGGTTCGCGTATTTTAAATAGTTAACTTAAGGTTTGCTCGACTAATAATTGTTAGATTAATATTCTGATTAGATTAAAAGTGTAGTGTTCAACTTGCGCTTTGATAATAAACATTAACATAGTTAATATTAGCTTAAATTCTTTTTATTTATTTAATACTTGTTTAGTTTAAGCACGACATCTAATTAGTTTTTCTCCGCCTGTCGTGTGGCCTGTTCCGCATGCGGTGGCACGCTGTTTCGCGTGTCATTCGCGTGATTCTTGTACTTCGTCGTCGTTCGTTCACGTGTTTATGCCACTCGTATGGTTCGCGTGTTGTCGCGTACTGTTCGCTCGCGTCGCCGCTCACATAAATTGTTATTCAGGCGCTTTGATAAAATCGCTTTGCCGCATCGTTCATGTTAAATGATTAATTTCTTGTTTAGCGCCGGTTAGTTAAAATAATAGTTCGATCGAACCTGTTAAGTGATTATGCCGACTTAGACGTTATATTCAATATTCGATCAATATAAAATGATATAACTTAGTTGGTATCCGTATGTCGTGTTTTTTATAAATTTATTATATGTTTAAACATAGTGAGTATTATGCGTCGTATTCATAAATATAATCCGACCAGTTCAAAAATGTGGTTTCCGATCAAATTACAATCCCGATTAATGCCACATTAGATATTTCTTTAGAGTATCTTCCACAAACAATTTATATTAATTAGAATCGGCCTAGAACATAGATTACGCGTTTATGATGCAAACCTTCTAAAAACCATACCGTCTCAACCATAGTTTCGATTTCAGCACTTATTTCCTTGCGTGACTGTAGAAGCGATCTCTATTTTATAGTACACATTTTTATAATGGTTTCCTTTGTATGGTGTAATGTTTTTATGCATGTATATGTTTGTTTGTCTATGTCTGTTCGTATTCGCTATGTGTCGCAAATAGATTGCGATCTGTTCCCGAGCTTCGAGGAATCGACGGCCAAGATTCGGTGAACCACTGGTCTTGAGATCAAGCTCTTCGAGTTTTACGAGATTGAAGACCCTGATCATCTTTTTGGTGAAGGCAAGTGTCCTCTGACCCATTACGTCCTATTTACTTTATAAATCACTATCCCGCATTACTCAATTGAAAACCTAAGGATTGACTAGCTCTGTATTTACCTTGTCCTTGATTACCTTTTGGGTTATTATGGTTAGCTTCATGCTATTGCTTTACTTTAATCAATGAACATGATGTGATTACTTATGATACAATGAAGTTATCCCGATGGTGGTCCTGTGACACTTTAGGGGACTCAGGCTGTTTCCTGAGTGTCTCTCTATAAGGACCTGTTCGGGAGCGACACCCCGGGAAAACAGTGCAACCATGAGGGTGGTATGGGACGCCCTTGGCCAAGTAATTAAGGAAGTCTTATGTTGGGTGCTGATTTTTGGTCATTGGAAAATGGAGGCATCTATTATGGCTCCTATATTCTCGCTCAGGGATATGGGTACGGGCATCGTCCCATGGCTTTTTCCTGAGGGCAGAGGTATAAGTTTTGGGACGTCAGATGGACTTTATGCAATGGTCATTTCCAACATTCGCATAGTGAGGACCCTAGGGAAAAGCCACGTAGTGAGACCCTGCTAGTTCACCTTGGAAGTGATCAATGGGGAGTCGTGATCCTCGGGCAGAAAGGGGATCACGGCTCATGGGTAATGTGTGCAACCTCTGCAGAGTGTTACGAAACTGATGTATCAGTCGTGCTCACGGTTAAGAGCGGCCTTGGGATCCTCTTTGATTAGAGATACAGATTGTCGGTACCCAAAATCAGGGTACCCTCTCCTACAGCATGAAGACACCGCACCCATGCGATGTCCCTTAGCCACGCGAGGGACCGCGCCTGACCCCACCGGATGGGCAGGCCAAAGGGCACCATGTGGCAGGGAAAGACACCACACCCCAGTAAGGCCGGACCCCTATATACGAGTCCGGAGCCTTCGGGTAAGTCCGAACTCCGGCAGGGTCCCGGACCGAGAAGGACCCTAGTGTGTGCATGGGTCCGGCGCTGACACGTGTGCGGGCCTTGCCTCCGCTTCCCGCTCAGGCGGAGATCCGCTGCTTGTGGCCCATGACATAAGCTACCGGGCCGACCCTGACGAGAAGCCATGCAGCCCCTGCATTTATTCAAGAAAAGACGCGCCGCCTGCCGCTGCGCTGATGGGCGACGTGCCCTCTCAGCATTAAATGCGTCTCGTCCCATCCGCTGGCAGGTGGCGTCAAGGTCATCCAGCAGGCGGCGCGCCTGCTGGGTCTGCTGGCAAACAGTGCGCCCGTGCCAGGCGGCACCCTATACTCGTCTTCTCTTCCGTAGGAAGCTTCCCCTACACGCCAAGGATACGCAGACCTCGGGCGACAGGGTACAAGAAGATTGCCTCGACAATAGACATTAGGGGATCCAAGCTCTATATTCGTTATATCCCTGGGCCCACATGTTGGGGCCCAGTCCTTTTGTGCATTCCCCCCTTCAGCTATAAAGGGGGAGGCATACGACGTTACAAAGGGAGGCTCTCAGACCTAGCTTTAGGCATACACTCATAAGTTCATACAAGATCCAAGCAATACATCACACAGTGGAGTAGGGTATTACGCTCCGGCGGCCCGAACCACTCTAAACCCTCGTGTGCTATCGTGTGTTGATCCACCAGCCTCGTAGCAAGCAAAACGCTTAGGCCCCTCCTCTCTTCAGGATTTAGGGCGGGTGCAATCTGCCACCCGGCCGAGGAGATTTCCTCTCCGACATTTGGCGCGCCAGGTAGGGGGCTAGGCTTCGAGTTTTTGCTTGTTTTCTCGCTCAACATGATGGTGCGGATCATCGAGCACCACGCCGAAACTTTGGAGGACTTCATGATGGAGCAAGAGGTTGCATCCTCCGTGCCACGAGCGCTCGACCGCCCCGACTCTGGGACTGCTGCCGTGCATGCCATGCAGCAGCACACGCCAGCGCAGGCGTCCCGGACTCCGTCGAGGGCAGCGCCTACGACGCTGTCTATGGCCAGAGAATTGCTGTGCCATCCCCCTAGCTCCACGGCATCACCGGGGGCCATGAAGCAGTGGCACGACGACGTCGACCGGCTGCTCGGAATGGCACATTCTACTTCGTCCAGGTCGAGGCCTCGATCATCCCGGCGCCAACGCGAGGCGACGGCGTCTGTGCGCTCGCCCTCCGTAAGGGGTGCACAGACCGACGACCTCCGGGTGAAGCTCAACCATAGGCGTATGGGAGAAGACGCCCGAGTCTCTTTGGAAAGGGCGCGTGAGTGCCGTCAGAACATTGAGGGTCGCAATCTCGACCGAGATTTCACCGCGGAGGCACTGCAGACACCAGTGGGCGCCCGGTCCCAAACGGGTGTCCCCTTGCCCGGCGTGGGCTGCGCCGCCCTCGCAGACCATCTTCGCGCGGCATCATGGCCGCCCAAGTTCCGGCCACACCTGCCGGAAAAATACGACGGAACATCAAACCCGTCAGAGTTCCTGCAGGTGTACGTTACCGCCATCACGACAGCAGGTGGAAACACCACTGTGATGGCGACATACTTTCATGTGGCTTTGTCTGGACCTGCCCGGACCTGGCTCATGAACCTCACCAAGGGATCAGTCTACTCCTGGGAAGAACTCTGTGCGCGGTTCGTGGTGAACTTCGCTAGTGCTTACCAACAACACAGTGTGGAGGCCCACCTCCATGCAGTAAGGCAGGAGCCCGGGGAAACCCTCCGGAAGTTCATCTCCCGCTTCACCAAGGTACGAGGTACGATACCTCGTATTTCTGATGCTTCCATCATCACGGCTTTCTGACAGGGAGTACGTGATGAAAAAATGTTGGAGAAGTTGGCCACACATGACGTGGAAACTGTCCCCACACTCTTTGCTCTGGCCGACAAATGCGCCAGAGCCGCCGAGGGCCGTGCATGGCACTCGGCCCCACAAACTGGAGCTGCCCAGTCGGGTGGTACGGGGCCCGTCCTCCGGGACAGAAAGAAGAAAAAAAAGGACCGCGACTACCAGAAGCCGCGGTCCACTGCTCTGGTGGTCGCAGTAGCGACCGGAGGCCAGGGCGACCGCAACAAATGCCCGCGACCGCAGAAGGGTAACAGCGGTTCATGCCCTGTGCACCCGCATGGTCGCCACAGCGCCGCGGAGTGTCGCGAGATCATCGACCTCGCAAAACGCGTCAGCGAGCGGCGCGAGCAGTCCTCCAAAGACGGCTCCCCGCCTCGCCGCCGGCCCGACAAGGAAAAGGTGGACGACGGTGAGGTGGCCGCGGCTGAACGAGACCTCGGGTATCAGTCGCCCGAGGGGGACCTGAAGGATATCTTTGCCAGAGGCTCCTACTCCGGTGAAGACAACTAGACGGACCCCGGGGGAACTCCCTGTCCCCCGGTCCACGAAGCTGAAGCACGCCTTCCTCCAGAGGCCCTTCCGGGCCCCCCACGGGTCGGAGCTGCAGACAGGTGTATGCAGAAGTAATCATAGCCAGAGACGAGGGCTCTCGGGTCAAATACAGATGGGAACCCTGGGTCGGGGCTTAGCCCCACGGCAGAGTCCATACCAAGAGGGGCTCTGCAACTCTCCCCCGGCTGGGAAGGACCCTTCAAGGTAACGGGAGTACACCGACCCAGGGTGAACCATCTACTACGACTGGAGGAGTACCTTATCCTGATGCCAAATATCTCTGTAAGTTCTATCCATAGAGCAAGACTAAGGGGTCGAGTCTGTTTCCTTCTTTTCGGTAACTAGATAACGCATACGTGTACGACAACCCGGTGGGGTCTACCCCCATGAACCCGGACTATTGGTCTACACACATGCACAACAAGTTATGAAGAAGAAACTACCCCCCTCAGTCGTGCTCTTGTGATAGTTCCATCTTGCTGCTCCATGGTCCCACCTTGCAGTCTTTCAGATAATAACTTTCAGCTAACCCACCCGTACGGGTTCCATCTGTCTGACATGGCGACATCCGAATTGAACAACCAGTCTTGCAGTTTAGGGCCCCTGACACGAAAGTGGGGAGGTCCGACAGCCTGGGGGCCGGCTCTAGAAAACGGGAACCCGTTCCATGGGGTAGTCCGGAGCCCGTGTAGCCGCTCAGCCAGGTCCTGTACCGTGAGCCTACATGCTCCACCACCCCGTGACGGGAACTTAGTATCTAGAGTTATAAGTTCTGTGGGTCCGACAACCTCGGGACCGAAGCTAGAGAAGGGACATTAGTCTCCTGGGGTGGTCCGGAGCCCGCGCAGCCGCTCAGCCTGGTCCCGTACCGTGAGCCTGCACACTCCACCACCCTGCGACAGGTGTCCTAGCATCTAGAACCGTGACCCAAGGGGGTCCGGAAACGCAACTTGGCCACCCGGACTAAAACCTGCAGGTCCCGAGCATGTATCAAAGGGCGACTAATGTCAGACAGAACACCCTATGAGGTGTGCTACTAATGCTTCCTAGCTAAAAGTTGTGTACAGATTCAGATCCCGGCGAGGTTGCCTCCCGAGGATTGTTGACAACCTTTTTTAGAAACGCTGGTATCCAACCTCAACACATCAAGCCTGCATCCCAAGCGGGGGGCCAGGTACCAGGGAGGAGTCAACAACATCGCTCACAGCAAGAACATGCGTTACACAGATAAGTGTTAAATGCTGCTTAGAAGACAATATTTATTTGTTTACAAAAACAGGGAAAGGCCTGGGGCCGGTTATAAAGAACGGATGCCCGTTCCATAGGGTGGTCTAGAGCCTGTGTGGCCAGTTAGCCTAGTCCAGTACCCAAAATCCTGCACACTCCACCACACCATGACGGGTGTCCTAGTATCTAAAACTATAGTCCTGTGCGTCCAACCTGGAGGTCCGGCTTTGAAGAACAGACACTTGTCTCCTGGGGGGTCTGGAAGCCATGTAGCCGCTCAGCCAGGTCCTGTGTCGTGGGCCTGCATACTCCACCGCCCTGCGGCAGGTGTCTTAGTACTTGAAGCCACCATCTAGGGGGTTCGGACACGCAACTGGGCTTCCCAGGCTAAAATCCTGCGTACATATGTTATTACATTTTGCTCTCAAGCAAATATCATTACATTCCCTTACAAGTGGGACCCTAGCTCCGTTTCCGCAGGAATGGACTACATTGGACCAACGGGAGTCGCGTTGGGAGTTGGCTCCGGACAGCCCCACCAACGACGGCGACCACCTCTGCATCGACGGATCGCCGGTGGCAGCGACCACCTCTGCACCAGCAGCGACAATGACTTCTGCCTCGGGCAGCTAGACAGCAGCAGCGATCGCCCCAGGGCGAGCGCTACTGTGAAAAGGTCCTCTCCCCCGTCCTCCTATGGGGGGTGACAGCGAGGCGATTAAAGCCAAAGAGTCAGGGACTCAGCGGCAGATGGCTCTGATGCCCTCACCAGCGGAGGCAACCACCTCTGCAACAGGTAGCCTCACCAGCGGCGGCGACCACCTCTGCACCGGTGGGCGACGGCTACCTCAGCACGCACGAAGGGGTTCTTGCTCCTGTTTCGACCAACAAGAGTGAGTACAAGACCATCCAAGAACGCCGCCGCCACCGCCGCGGCGTACGACGTCTTGTACGGTCCCCCAGTGCGCCCAGACGACAGGAGGCAGCGTCGGAGGCAGCACCAGAGCCATCCAGCCCCAAAGGGCCAGACACGCTGCAGCTGACTGCCTGCAGTCGGTCGGCCCCGTGTAGCCAAGGTCCGCCCCCGCAGGATTGGTGAACACCCTTCTCCTCCGAATGCTGGAGGAAGAAGCGGATCACCAACCCAAACGGAGGGTAGGGCCCCGGCTCAACCCGCCTCCCACCACAGCGAGGATGATGAACATCCTTGAAGTTGAGGGTGGGAGAGAGGCCGCAGCCTGGCATGCTTCTCCCCACCACAAGGCTGGTGGTCATCCTCCTGGGTGACCGCCGGCGGGGGACTGCAGCAGGGCTACGTGATGAAAATCCTTGAAACCGAATGGTGGTGGAAGGATGCCAACCTGTAGCATCCCAAAAATTCAAATCCTGAAATTTTCTCAAACTCGCTCTAAATTCAAAATGAATTTCAAATTTCATTTCAAAATGTTTGTTTGCGAGTTGATATCAACAAATAAAGTATAGTGGTCTATATTCTCTCTAAAATCCTCCTCAAAATATCCTACAAATATTTCCCTAGTGATCCCCCTCAAATTGTTTACAGAAATTCTGCCCAGATATTTCCCTAGTGATCCTCTTCAAGTTCTTTCTAGAAATAATGTCCAAATATTCCACCGATATATCTCCAAGTATTTTCTTCCTAAGAAATACCTTCATAATCATTTTTCAAGTCCCCACAAATATTTTCTTCATAAACTTTCCTCATGCTCATACGTATACGTATGCCTCCAATGTCATACGGTGAGCTCTACAAGCTAATCTCACTTATACAAGACAAATACATGCTAATCTCCCACTAATCCTCTCATCCTCCCACTAATCCTCTCATCCCTCCCCTTAATCCCCCCACCATGGCTATAAATAGAGGGGCAAGGGCCTCCTCTCATCCCACCCCAAGCCATTTCATGGCAACTCTCTTCCCCCCCACACACCCACTCCATGTTCCACACAAGCACACACTAGCACAAGGATCGTTCGGTCGTTCTTCGATCGTTCGTCCCCTGTTCTTAGTTTGTTCGTTCGTTCGTCCGATCGTTCGATCGTTCGTCCGATCGTTCATGGTTCGTTCGTCCGTTCGTCCGATCATTCGATCGTTCGTTCGTCCGTTCGTTCGTTCGTCCAAATAATCTTTTTCCTGCCGTTATGCTGCCGAAATTCCGATCGTTCGTTCGTTCGATCATTCGATCATTCGTCGTTCGTTCATAGTTCCTATTCATCATTCATCGTTCGTTCATAGTCTCTATTCATCGTTCTTCCAGATAATCTTTGTCCTGCCGTTATGCTGCCGAAATTCCGATCGTTCGTTCGTCCAATCATTCGATCGTTCGTCCGTTCATTCGTCCAAATAATCTTTTTCCTGCCGTTATGCTGCCGAAATTCCGATCGTTCGTTCGTTCGATCATTCGATCGTTCATCGTACGTTCATAGTTCCTATTCATCGTTCATCGTTCGTTCATAGTTCCTATTCATCGTTCTTCCAAATAATCTTTGTCCTGTCGCTATGCTGTCGAAATTCCGATCGTTCGTTCGTCCGATCATTCGATCGTTCGTCCGTTCGTTCATAGTTCCTATTCATCGTTCATCGTTCGTTCATAGTTCCTATTCATCGTTCATCGTTCGTTCATACGAACTATTCACCATTACTATTCACCATCGTTACTATTCATTATTACTATTCATCATCGTTACTACTCATCGATGATATTTATAGTAACTTTTTTGTCGTCACTATTCATCATTACTATTCATCGATTAGCCGATCACCCCAAATTTCAACTACTCATACATCATGCTGTCCAGTCCACCTAAGACCAGCTAGACCCATATTCCAGTCATACGAACTCCGGTGACTGTGATTTTCCTTCCAGTAGGGAACTTCCCATCTGGTCACCCATCCCGGGTTTCTCCAAGTTGAGCACGCTTAACTTTGAGATTCCTTTGAACCATGCTTCCAAACTCAGATTCCAATAATTCTCGTTTCTAAATTCTTATCAAACTATTCCCTATCCAACCATGTCATCCCTTAAGCATGGTCCATATTCCAGAAAACTCCCAAAATACTCTTGTCCCATATTCTGCCTATAACTCTCCTGTTCATACTAAGTCAGACGATTCATTCGTCACTATTCTCACCAACAGTGAACTTCACTGTGCTACACCATATACACCCAGCTATAAATACACCCAGCTACCCTCTCCCTCTCCACACACACTCAACACCCTCAGCCAAGGCAAACACCCCACCCACTCAGTTACTCTGCTCTACCGGCTACACGCATAGTGTCGCTTCGCCTCCAGTCCACCCTCCTGGTAAGCACCTCTGCTCCACCACTAGTAGTATCTCAACACCACATGACACATATTCTACTCAAGACTCTACCCATCCATGTATCGCTATTTTGACCACTATACTAAATATTTGTTGGTATACTTGCTTGTTTGTATGTTTGCTTATTCATGTTGCATAGTTATCGGAGCGTTCGTGTCGTCTCGTGGAGGCCAGATCCGCGAGTCTACGCTAGGCGGTGGAGCCAGAAGCCAGTTCCGCGAGCTCCCCTTCCCCCTTCGCCGAATAAGCACGACAAGCTCACTGGATCCCTTTGATGCATAAATTACCTATGATTTTTCAACCACAACCCTCAACCTATTATTTTATGCATGATATGATTTTGAGACAAGTTATTATGGCCACCCAGCCGCTTGCCTCAATCAATCCCTGATATATATGTTCCAAATGATTTGAGAACAGGTGTGAGTTTTCAAAAGAAAATGCTTTTCAAAATGTGTGTGATGAAGGGTTTTCACCCTTATCACCTTGTGAGTGGGATAATCAGGGACTCCCTGGTTTAGGGGAGGGCCTAAGGTGTTGGCTCAGCTGGTTTAGGCGTGAGCAGAAGGATTGTCCCCTCATATAAGGACCGGTTTGTCATCTTCACTACCTGTACTCTTTAATAGTACAACCACTCGAGACTGTGTGAGCAGTCACTCAATCTGAACTCGTACGGTCCAACCCTAGGGTTATGAAGGCTGGGGAGCACCGGGAGGATAAGGAGGGGGAAAGTTTTGTCCGATTTGGACATGGTGGTGGCCTGACTCCTTCCAAATAACCGTTAAGGTTAGGATGTGCGGGGAAAGAAAGAGAGTCGGATTCGGGTCTCATTGGCCATGGGATTGCAGAGCCGAACTAGTGGGTAAAGTGTACACCTCTGCGCAAAGTTTGAATGGACGAGTCTGGTATGGTATGGCAATTAATGTTTTTTTTAAAAAAAGAGATGGTTTTGAGAAAAGTGTTTTTTAAAAGGTTCGGCGGTTGAGCCATGAGCTATGGTGGACGGGAAGTCCAGTAGCTGTTTTTGAAAATGAAAACCAGTGGGAACTGCTGAGATACCTGGATGGTTTAGTCCAGGGGATTTTGTTATAATACTGAAAAACTTTCTGCTCCTTTTGGAGAGGATGCGCTTTGCAAAAATACAAAATGTTTTTCAAAACAACTCTGCATAAAATATTGTTGTTTCTGCAAAATATCCTGAGCTCCACATATTCCATGCATTATATCTGATTTTGATTTCCCCATTCCGCGGGTGAAGGTGGGCTGCTGAGTACGTTTGTACTCACCCTTGCTTATTTGTTGTTTTTCAGAAAAAGGAGATCGGGTAAGAGTTACGATTGTTCCCAACCTTGCCTGTGGCTGTTGGACCGCTGATTTGCTTCGCTGCGTATATCGGGCTGCTTCAGCCCCACTCTGATGATATGTCCCGAGTTGTGGACCAACTCTTAAAGTTGATCGCCACCTTTATAGGTTTGTCTCGTTTAAGCAGATCTGGAATCATCTGATGTATTAATGTGTTTACTAGCCTCCTGGGACTAGTAATTGTATCACATTTGAGTCCCAGAGGATTGGGGACGCTTCAGGTGGTATCGGAGCTGTTAGGTTGGCCGCAGGACGTAACCCTTAGCCTGATCAAAAGTTTTTGAGTCAAAACTATTTTCTTGAATAAAATCTTGCTCTCATCCCTTCATTTCAAAAATGCTTTCCCTCTTTCCTTCTCTCAGAAGTCAGATGGAGGTTCGCTGCCAAATCAGCTTTTGCTAGAATGAAGATGGTTTCCCCAAGTTACTGAGAGCAAGCACAGTTCGCCTCGGAATTAGGAGCCAGCCAGAGTATGATGGTCGTGAATTCGTCGAGCATGACACAAAGAAGTGTGTCGTGACTGTATACATTGGATCCAGTCTGCACCATGTGGAATGAAGTGTCACTGCTGCGGGGCACAGATTCAAAGACACCTGCCAAGTCATCGCCCGCAAGGCATTGAGGGCCCTGTGTCAGATCTATGAAAAAGAAGTGGCCGACACACCGCTCATATTCTTTCCGCCCTTTCAGAGAAACCGTCCTGATTGGATGGCCAGAATGCGTGCATTGGAAGAGCAGCAACTGCTTGAGGATGACCCCACAGTCGTGTACCTCACTGCATACCTGCTCACCCTTGATGCACAGTATGATTTCTTGGCTCGACACCACCGTCAGATGATTGCCCGAGCAGAAGATGCAGAGAAGCGCAACTGTCAGCTCCATGTGGATCTCACCACAGCTCAAGCCCGTGTAGCTGCCTTGGAAAGTCGTGAAGTCATTGCTGTGGAAGCCCTGAAGCAAGCCAAGGATGAGCACAACCAGAAGTTGATGGAGGCCTACTTGGTAACCCATAACCAACGTAGAGCCCTGCGGATCCAAGAGCCCGCTTCATCCAACCCAGTTCAACCCAGGAGAGTAGAAGACCCCCAGATTCTTGAAGGTCACCCGGTCTCTACCAGAGGAGAAAAGAAGGCTTGGGAACTCCCAGAAGGAGCCATAGTCTTAGAAGGAATTCCAGTCTCCCCTCAGGCTATGGATAAGAAAGAGCACCCCGAGTCCTCCCAAGATCCCCCGCCAGAGTTGTTTGAGCCCCTCACCATGAAGAAGATTCCAGCACCATCCCTTGAAGTCAAGGAAGAAGCTGCAAGCACCCCGCCAGCACCGCCGCCCTCTGAGGAGCTACAAGAGCGAGTCCAGCTTGAAGAAGAGTTCAACCCCGTGTTACCATCTCAGTTGCCGCCAGAAGAAGTCATCAACATCAGCTCGCTCTTGACCCATCCAGGAGAAGTCTCAGATTGAAGTTGTGTGTCAGCCTTGCCAGAAGAGAAGCTACCAGATCTGAGTTAGTTATACCCAGTCCTCTGCGTGCATTGGGTAGTGAAGTTTTTCTTCACTTTGGCCAGAGCCCTGCATGTATGAGAGGTAATCGTGTAGACTCGTGTTTTGAAAAACTCTAATTGTGTCGCCCCCTAGGGCATTTCAAAATGAATTTCGCTTGATGTTTTACTCCCTTTTGAGTGCATATGTGATGCTTTAACGTTAGTGCTCATAAGTTGCATTTTTCATAGTTCTCAATTCAGGAGCCAAGCAATAGTAGTTATGCTTAGCCCCCGAATCTGAGTAGTTCATGCTTTGGAAAAACTCTATTCTTCCCCTATTCAAAATATTTGATTTGTTTGTGCTTATCATTGCTGAACTTATGTGTTTTCCTTCTTTTTAAGAAAGGTTTTATCTAAGAACATAGATCACAAATTAGATCTAATCCTTACCTTATGCTTCCATTCTCATCTTAACCCATCTGAAGAGAAAAGTGCCTTACCCAAGAAGATATCGGAAAGCTTACCCTTGAAGCCTGGAACAAGCTACAGAAGAAACCAGTCCAGCCGCTCAGTCAAAAGGACCGACCGTGAGAATCAAAGCACTGCCCCTGAGTCAAAGTAAACAGGAAAAGAGGACAAAAGGAGTTATTACCATACAGAGAGGCAAAGATTCTTGGAACCAGAGACCACAAACATCAGGGTCATTGACCCCACCACTCACCCGTGCCCCCTGCACGCGTGCCCGCCTCCATGCGCACTAGCACCGCCGCCCACGTCCCCTTTTGCAGCGCACCCACCGCCATCGTCGCCGGTAACATGCCCCCCTCCCCATGTCACGCCTGCTGCCTCATGTCACTTGCTCCATCACCACCACTCCACACCTCGAGCAACACCTTGCATGCCAGTCGCCTATAAACCCCCCCCACCAGCTCCCTCAACTCCCATCTCGCTCAAAGCAAAGCACACTCCAGATAAATCCCCTCTGCCAATTCGCAAGCAACTCCATTTTCCACTCCATCGCCCCTAAGATCACCATGCTTGGTGATTCTTGGGATGAAGACTGTTGTACATGGTTCATAGTCTTTGGTTTCCTCCTATGTATGATGGTAATACTCTTCGATAGAATCCTCGAGTGGGAAGAGCAAAGAGAAAGAAAGAGGCAGTGAAAAGTGAGAAGTGAAGTGAAAAGTGAAAAGAAGATAGTGAAGAGAAGATAAGAAGAAGGTTCTCCCAAAATCAACCCTGTGTCAGTCATCTCTCTGCAGCCTGCTCAAGCAGCAACAACAGAAGAAGGCCCCGTAACACCCTTGTTATGAGGTACTTCAAGGAGTTCAAATCCCCAAGATTCAAGAGATCTACCCTCATTCATTTTAAGTGGGGTAGTGTTCCAGCCAAGTTCCTGCTGTGGAGAAAAAAGAGAAGACTTGTAGCAAGCTTGTGGAGGACCAGATCATCAAAGCATATAAGTTTCTGGATGAGAAGTGGTCACCCAAGTTTTGTTGATGAAGCACCAGAAGAGCAATCAAGGAAGGGACCCATGGATAAGTTCGCAAGAAGAAGGTTTGCGTGTTGGCATCGTTGCTTCTTCAATAAGCTAGCTGCCAAGCGAAACCTAGAAGCCCGAAGATGATCTTTGAGTAGCCATAATCAGCGTTTGCAATCGGCAACCAGATGCTCCGCAAAGGCCAGATTTTGTTGAAGTTCCATCTCCTCGAAGAGTTGCAAAGTGAAGATATGTAGCTGAAGTAAAGCTATACCCATAACCCTTCTAAGCCAAATCTCGAGGACGAGATTCCTTTTAAGTGGGGTAGATTTGTAGCATCCCAAAAATTCAAATCCTAAAATTTTCTCAAACTCGCTCTAAATTCAAAATGAATTTCAAATTTCATTTCAAAATGTTTGTTTGCGAGTTGATATCAACAAATAAAGTATAGTGGTCTATATTCTCTCTAAAATCCTCCTCAAAATATCCTACAAATATTTCCCCAGTGATCCCCCTCAAATTGTTTACAGAAATACTGCCCAGATATTTCCCTAGTGATCCTCTTCAAGTTCTTTCTAGAAATACTGTCCAAATATTCCACCGATATATCTCCAAGTATTTTCTTCCTAAGAAATACCTTCATAATCATTTTTCAAGTCCCCAAAAATATTTTCTTCATAAACTTTCCTCATGCTCATACGTATACGTATGCCTCCAGTGTCATACGGTGAGCTCTCCAAGCTAATCTCACTTATACAAGACAAATACATGCTAATCTCCCACTAATCCTCTCATCCTCCCACTAATCCTCTCATCCTTCCCCCTAATCCCCCCACCATGGCTATAAATAGAGGGGCAAGGGCCTCCTCTCATCCCACCCCAAGTCATTTCATGGCAACTCTCTTCCCCCCCACACACACCCACTCCATGTTCCACACAAGCACACACTAGAACAAGGATCGTTCGGTCGTTCTTCGATCGTTCGTCCCCTGTTCTTAGTTTGTTCGTTCGTTCGTCCGATCGTTCATGGTCTGTTCGTCCGATTGTTCGATCGTTCGTCCGTTCGTTCGTCCAAATAATCTTTTTCTGCCGTTATGCTGCCAAAATTCCGATCGTTCGTTCGTTCGATCATTCGATCGTTCGTCGTTCGTTCATAGTTCCTATTCATCATTCATCGTTCGTTCATAGTCTCTATTCATCGTTCTTCCAGATAATCTTTGTCCTGTCGTTATGCTGCCGAAATTCCGATCGTTCGTTCGTCCAATCATTCGATCGTTCATCGTTCGTTCATAGTTCCTATTCATCATTCATCGTTCGTTCATAGTCCCTATTCATCGTTCTTCCAGATAATCTTTGTCCTGTCGTTATGCTGCCGAAATTCCGATCGTTCGTTCGTTCGTCCGATCATTCGATCGTTCGTCCGTTCGTTCATAGTTCCTATTCATCGTTCATCGTTCGTTCATAGTTCCTATTCATCGTTCATCGTTCGTTCATACGAACTATTCACTGTTACTATTCATTGTTACTATTCACCGACACTATTCACCATCGTTACTATTCATTGTTACTATTCATCATCGTTACTACTCATAGTAACTTTTTTGTCATCACTATTCATCATTACTATTCATCGATTAGCCGATCACCCCAAATTTCAACTACTCATACATCATGCTGTCCAGTCCACCTAAGACCAGCCAGACCCATATTCCAGTCATACGAACTCCGGTGACTGTGATTTTCCTTCCAGTAGGGAACTTCCCATCTGGTCACCCATCCCGGGTTTCTCCAAGTTGAGCACGCTTAACTTTGAGATTCCTTTGAACCATGCTTCCAAACTCAGATTCCAATAATTCTCGTTTCTAAATTCTTATCAAACTATTCCCTATCCAACCATGTCATCCCTTAAGCATGGTCCATATTCCAGAAAACTCCCAAAATACTCTTGTCCCATATTCTGCCTATAACTCTCCTGTTCATACTAAGTCAGACGATTCATTCGTCACTATTCTCACCAACAGTGAACTTCACTGTGCTACACCACATACACCCAGCTATAAATACACCCTGCTACCCTCTCCCTCTCCACACACACTCAACACCCTCAGCCAAGGCAAACACCCCACCCACTCAGTTACTCTGCTCTACCGGCTACACGCATAGTGTCGCTTCGCCTCCAGTCCACCCTCCTGGTAAGCACCTCCGCTCCACCACTAGTAGTATCTCAACACCACATGACACATATTCTACTCAAGACTCTACCCATCCATGTATCGCTATTTTGACCACTATACTAAATATTTGTTGGTATACTTGCTTGTTTGTATGTTTGCTTATTCATGTTGCATAGTTATCGGAGCGTTCGTGTCGTCTCGTGGAGGCCAGATCCGCGAGTCTACGCTAGGCGGTGGAGCCAGAAGCCAGTTCCACGAGCTCCCCTTCCCCCTTCGCCGAATAAGCACGGCAAGCTCACTGGATCCCTTTGATGCATAAATTACTTATGATTTTTCAACCACAACCCTCAGCCTATTATTTTATGCATGATATGATTTTGAGACAAGTTATTATGGCCACCCAACCGCTTGCCGCAATCAATCCCTGATATATATGTTCCAAATGATTTGAGAACAGGTGTGAGTTTTCAAAAGAAAATGCTTTTCAAAATGTGTGTGATGAAGGGTTTTCACCCTTATCACCTTGTGAGTGGGATAATCAGGGACTCCCTGGTTTAGGGGAGGGCCTAAGGTGTTGGCTCAGCTGGTTTAGGCGTGAGCAGAAGGATTGTCCCCTCATATAAGGATCGGTTTGTCATCTTCACTACCTGTACTCTTTAATAGTACAACCACTCGAGACTGTGTGGGCAGTCACTCAATCTGAACTCGTACGGTCCAACCTCAGGGTTATGAAGGCTGGGGAGCACCGGGAGGATAAGGAGGGGAAAAGTTTTGTCCGGTTTGGACATGGTGGTGGCCTGACTCCTTCCGGATAACCGTTAAGGTTAGGACATGCGGGGAAAGAAAGAGAGTTGGATTCGGGTCTCATTGGCCATGGGATCGCAGATCCGAACTAGTGGGTAAAGTGTACACCTCTGCGCAGAGTTTGAAAACCTATTCGAATAGTCTGTGTCCATAGGAATGGACGAGTCTGGTATGGTATGGCAATTAATGTTTTGTTTTAAAAAAAAAGAGATGGTTTTGAAAAAAGTGTTTTTTAAAAGGTTCGGCGGTTGAGCCGTGAGCTATGGTGGACGGGAAGTCCAGTAGCTGTTTTTGAAAATGAAAACCAGTGGGAACTGCTAAGATACCTGGATGGTTTAGTCCAGGGGATTTTGTTATAATACTGAAAAACTTCCTGCTCCTTTTGGAGAGGATGCGCTTTGCAAAAATACAAAATGTTTTTCAAAACAACTCTGCATAAAATATTGCTGTTTCTGCAAAATATCCTGAGCTCCACATATTCCATGCATTATATCTGATTTCCCCATTCTGCGGGTGAAGGTGGGCTGCTGAGTACGTTTGTACTCACCCTTGCTTATTTGTTGTTTTTCAGAAAAAGGAGATCGGGTAAGAGTTACGACTGTTCCCAACCTTGCCTGTGGCTGTTGGACCGCTGATTTGCTTCGCTGCGTATATCGGGCTGCTTCAGCCCCACTCTGATGATATGTCTCAAGTTGTGGACCAACTCTTAAAGTTGATCGCCACCTTTATAGGTTTGTCTCGTTTAAGCAGATCTGGAACCATCTGATGTATAAATGTGTTTACTAGCCTCCTGGGACTAGTAATTGTATCACATTTGAGTCCCAGAGGATTGGGGACGCTTCACAACCCCCAAGGGGTTGCACCCCTCCAACGACAGCAGGAGGAAGACAAGATCGGCGACGCCACCACAAGCGCACGCTCTCCGACGGTGAAGTCGCCGGAAGAGACCACCTTGATGCGGATCCCTCCAGAGAACACCGACGCACCCCATCTGGAGGCTCGAAAGGCGAAAGGGTGCGGTGGTCGCAAGAGGAGCGAGGCATGTCTACTACCCGAGGGATCGACCCCTTTTAAAAGGCAGATCCCCCACTCGCGCCCCTGAAACGTCATGGGCGAAGTCTCCCCCGGCGTGCACCAAGGATCTCACCTTATGACACGGGGGCCAGACCCCGCATGTCATGCAAACTAACCCTAAGAAGGGGCGTGTGACTACCCTGCGGCTATGCGCCCCTCCATTTCCGGGGCAACCATCGGTCAGGAAGGCGAACCGCCGCGCAAGAGGCATGCAGCCGTCCCACGATTAAGCACCCCTTCATCTTCGCCGTATCCAGTGGTCAAAGAGGCGAACCGCCGCGCAAGAGGCGTGCAACCGTCCCACGGCTGTGCGCCCCCTCAGCTCCGCCACAACTGGCGGCCCAACTCAGAGGCCCAGGCCCACACGTCATGTAACCGACGCGCCGGTTATCGTGTGCAAAGAAACTGCACCACCGCCTGTGCCAATGCCACGTCTTCTCGGGACTATCACGGATTCTGAAAAGGTAAATTTTTTAGAACCAGTGCAGCGACTCGAGGTAGCCCCGCGCATGGCCCAACAGTGCTGTTAAGTACGACGGTCAGGGGTCAGTCAGCCGTGGGAATAAGCACGACTGTTGGCATGGTCATAGCCGGGCCGGCAGTAATTGCAGCAACTGGCACACGGAAGCAGCGGTCCAACCGCCAATTAGACTCTGGTCCCACCTGCAAGCTCGCATCCTCCCCTGAGGCGGGATCAGGGGCCACTGTCGGTACCCAAAATCAGGGGTACCCTCTCCTACAGCATGAATACACCGCACCCATGCGACGTCCCTTAGCCACGCGGGGGACCGCGCCTCACCCCATCGGATGGGTAGGCCAAAGGGCGCCATGTGGTAGGGAAAGACACCACACCCCAGTAAGGCCGCACCCCCACATAAGGACACCAGACCCCTATATACGAGTCCGGAGCCTTCGGGTAAGTCCAAACTCCGGCAGGGTCCCGGACCGAGAAGGACCCTAGTGTGTGCAGGGGTCCAGCGCTGACACGTGTGCGGGCCTTGCCTCCGCTTCCCGCTCAGGCGGAGATCCGCTGCTTGTGGCCCATGACATAAGCTATCGGGCCGACTCTGACGAGAAGCTGTGCAGCCCCTGCATTTATTGAGGAAAAGACGCGCCGCCTGCCACTGCGCTGACGGGCGACGTGCCCTCTCAGCATTAAATGTGTCCCGTCCCATCCGCTGGCAGGCAGCGTCAAGGTCATCCAGCAGGCGGCGCGCCTGCTGGGTCTGCTTGCAAACAGTGCGCCCGTGCCAGGCGGCACCCTATACTCGTCTTCTCTTCCGCAGGAAGCTTCCCCTGCACGCCAAGGATACGCAGACCTCGGGCAATAGGGTACAAGAAGATTGCCTCGGCAACAGACATTAGGGGATCCAAGCTCTATATTTGTTATGTCCCTGGGCCCACATGTCGGGGCCCAGTCCTTTTGTGCATGCCCCCTTCAGCTATAAAGGGGGAGGCATACGACGTTACAAAGGGAGGCTCTCAGACCTAGCTTTAGGCATACACTCATAAGTTCATACAAGCTCCAAGCAATACATCACACAGTGGAGTAGGGTATTACGCTCCGACGGCCCGAACCACTCTAAACCCTCGTGTGCTCTCGTGTGTTGATCCACCAGCCTCGTAGCAAGCAAAACGCTTAGGCCCCTCCTCTCTTCAGGATTTAGGACGGGTGCAATCCGCCACCCGGCCGGGGAGATTTCCTCTCTGACACAGATGATCTAAGATTAAATGGTTCTATTAATGGATTTTGGTTCGATGATGATACTGATGTTCCTCGAGGAGGAAGTGATTCACGGGTTGGTTATTGCTAAAACTTGGCTTCCACTAATAATAAATACTTGACCAACTAAAAGCAACTGCTTGAGCTTAACCGCACATAAAGCTAGTCCACCTCAGCCAAACGGGACATTTGCTGAGTACGTTGATGTGTACTCACCCTTGCTTTCACAAAACCCCAGGTTGCCTTTGGTGCAATCTATGCTCAGGTAAAGAAGAAGGCGCTGAGACGGATCTCTGGGAGTTCCAAGACTTCGGCGAGTTCGAGGATTAGGCTAGCGACCTCCCCAGTCAGCTGCCTGTGGCGGGTTTGTTTACGTTGGCTACGTTTCGATTCTGTGTACATTGATTTATATTATGTAAATGACTCTAGTCTTATTATTAATTATTCTTTATTGTTATTCGAAGCATTGTGCTATGATGAGTCATTTATGTAATCGCTGTGTACGTGAATTTCTGATCCTGTCACGCACATGGTTCGCATTCTGTTTACCTTCAAAACCGGGTGTGACATAAATGGTATCAAAGCCTTGCTGACAGTAGGACCGCTGACCTAGAGTAGCATTGGCCGTTTTAAGGACTTATTGAGTATTCAGTATTACTTCACCTTATCCTTGATTCTGCTTCAAAATATTAGTCACCTCGACTAATTTTATGTTGTGCTCCTATATACCCCCTTGCCAAAAAGTATTTTATTCTAGTATGGTCTATACTTCTCTCAATCTATTAAATCTAATCTCACTCTTGTGCTTGCGACATCTTTGTAGATGCCCCTGACCATAACCTTCTTGTCCTTTTGGGATTCTTTCCTCTTTCGTCATTAAATTGCTACCATCTGGAGAACTCTAGTCCTTTGGTATTGACATGCTTGTATCCCTTTAATACTCTTGTTTCAAGTACTTACCTCTGAATTTCTACTGTCTACTTAAACATTTCAGTTTATATGTCCATGATCATCCTGTCTTTTGAGACCCTTTCCTATTCTGTTGTTAAATCGCTATCTTTCGGCAATTCGTACTCCCTTGGTCTTGGTATGCTCGCACCTTCGTAATCTTGCATACTTTTACTTTGTATATAAATGCTTACCTTTGCACCCCAATGTCTGTTTAAAACATTTTAGTTACATACTCTTGACCACCATTGTTTCTTCATGATCCATGAGCGATCGTTCCATTCCTCACATCCTTAATGATCTCATCGTTTCCATATAACTTCTCTCGGTTATAATTTCTTTTACTTCAACCATTCTGTTGGAACCTTACCTACCTTACCCGTGATTGTTTTCTTTTGCCATTTCGTGAGTCTTGCCTTAACTTCATCATGTCCTATGCTCTTTGTTATTATCGCATTTACCCTTGACACTTCTATATCTTGCATTGATGTTCATCTTATACCTACCCTTCAAGGTCTCCCCTCTCCCATCTCAATCTGAGAGTTGTATGTTTTACCTATTTTTCTTTTGGGCATATCATCTTCTTTGTCCCTTGCGAGTTTTTAACTCCATCCTTTGCCCACTTTTGTTTGCTATTACCTTTACCTTTCTCATCCCTCGATCTTACCTTGGTGATTACGTTATGTCTGTTGTCTAAAATCTCCAACTTCATATTCCAATTTGAGAGCGGTGTTTTACTTACCTCACCCTTGGCTATATCCTCTTATTTATCGCGTGTAAGCTTGGACGCGACTCCATTCTTGGTTGTAGTCATACCGCTGGCTCTTCAATGCTTTCATCTTTTCTCTCATACCCTTGTCCGTTATCGCCTTTGACCCTTGGAATATTGATGTCTTCTACCTAAACACTTACCTTGAACTTATCCTTTAAAACCCTCCCCTTTCTTTCAACCTAGTTTGAGAGTTGCGAGGTACTTACCTCTCCCTTGATTTCTTTTCACTTCTTGTCGCCTTACAAGTTTAGTGTTAATTCTATCCTTTGTGGTGTTTTTATTTGCTATCACCCTCGCCTTGTCGTCCATCGATCTTGCCTTGATACTCATCTTTATTCCTACTCTTTAAAAATCTCCTCTCTTTCACCTCAATTTGAGAGTGGGAATTTACCCATTTGGCCCTGGACGCACCCTCTCCTTTTTCATTTGCAGGTCCTGTCTTAACTCCATTCTTTATGATATTTCTATCCTTTGTTCTTATGCCCATTTACCTCCCCTCTTACATTCTTGTCTGTTATCACCTTTAACCCTTGTAATATCTATACGATTACCTTCACGCTTACCTTGAGCCTACCCTTTAAAGCCTCCTCTTTTCTGTCCCAGTTCGAGGATTAGGCTAGCAACCTCCCCCAGTCAGCTGCCTGTGGTGGGTTTGTTTACGTTGGCTACGTTTCGTTTCTGTGTACTTTGATTTATATTATGTAAATGACTCTAGTCTTATTATTAATTATTCTTTATTGTTATTCGAAGCATTGTGCTATGATGAGGCATTTATGTAATCGCTGTGTGCGTGAATTTCTGATCCTAGCACGTACATGGTTCGCATTCGGTTTACCTTCAAAACCGGCTGTGACAGCTGCTCACATGGACTCCAATTTATTCTGCAGCAACAGGAGCGAGATCACAGTGTCTCTGATATGATGTAGCCTCAGTGCGGTCTTGAAGAAGATGCCTTTGGCATGAGCTGGCCACTAGAACTACTTGTTGCGTTGCTAGCAACACTCAGTGCAAGAACACCCCATCTAAACACCCACTGCCGAATCCGATGCAAGACAGAAATAGTAGGTGTCTCGAAACAATGTAGCACACATCAGTTTGGTCATGGTGGCTTACCAAACGATCGGATCATCATCAGGGAGAGGGAGGTGCCCTTCATCATCTAATCGGGCTGTGAGTTGGAAAAAGTCCTCATCGAAACGAAAGACAGTTTGGAGAAGATGAAAAAAGAGCATGATGAGCTAGTGAGCTCTCATGTTTATTTGGTTCAAAGGTATGAATCAGTTTTAATTGAGCAAGTAAATAATGAAAATACTTTATCTAGTATTGTTCAAGCTAAACTTGAAAATGTCATGCTTAAGAGTGAAAGTTTCCTTGTGAGTTTTGGTGGTATGGATGACAACCCAATTAAAGGACTAATATGTGTTGCTAAGTGTTGAATAGGTGCTTAGTTCAAATCTTACAAGGTTCAACACAAGTGATCAAGTGTGATGGTCCAAAGGCTGAGTTGACTATGATAGTGGACATCACAAGCTAAGTGAAGGATGTACACTGCTTATGTGAAACTCGGTGTGCATATGGTCAAGCCAAGTATGGAGACAAGAAGAACTTCGAGGTACCGAGTGCACGAGAAAAGGTCAAGAAGGTCGAGGTACCCAAAGCCAGGCGTGAAGAAAAAGACTTGCAAAGTCAAGGTTGATCGAATTGAGAGGAGTTATGGTGCATCAAGGATCATGACTTAAGGACATGACTTATAGCTAATGAGGTAATAACTATGGTTATGTGGTGTAAGTCTTAAGGCTCAAGATCAAGCTCAGGAAGTGAACAAGGTCACCAGAAGTGGTAGTGTCAAAGCTAGAACCTAGAAGCAACCCAAAAGAGCTAAGTTTACCTTAACCTTTAGGTTGGGTTGTTACAGTGTTCTATATGACCTTTTCCAGGTGTTGGAGCTCATAGATAACAATCTAGATCAAGTCAAGTCGACTTGATGGTTTGGAGTCCAACCTCGACCTCAAACGGGCCAAAACGTGTAAAACGGTGAAAAGGTTAAGTATGTAAGGTTTGAGCGTTCAACTATGTTGCATACACCTTTTACTATGTGTTTGGTACTTTGGTTTGTTCTCTAACTCAGTTTGTAGACAAAGTGCTATTCTGGGCTCTGTTTGAGGAGAAATAGAAAAGCTGGGAGAAGAATGGGAAGGAGGTAACTTTCTAGGACCTAGTCAATTGGATTACACTCTAAATGTGTGTCTAGGTCTCAGGGAAGTCCTCCAAAGAGTTGAGATCATTTGGAGAAGTTTGGCTCAAAAGAGCACAACTTGCTCTGGTCTAGGCTGCACCAGACTGGGTCCGTGCAACTTAGCTATACTGATTGGTCTTGGGAATTTTATTTATAAAATTAACCGGATGGTTCGGTGTACATCAGACCACTTCTCCAATGGCTACTTTCAGCCTTCGCTCGACGCACAACGGCTAGCAGATGTCACGATACGGTCCGGTGGCTCACCGGACGGTCCAGTGCGCCCGCAGATACGGAATTTTTCCAGCTTTCATTTGGAAGAGGTTACGGCTCCTAGGCCCCATGGGGCTATAAAAGGACCTCTTAGACATCCCCTTTCAGTCCAAGGCTTCCAAGTGCAGCAACAAATTGTAGATACATTACAAATCAATTATGACTCAGTCTCTTGTGTATTTCTCTCAAATTCGTGTGTTGGTACAGTTATAAGCCAAGAGAGAGTTGAGGAGTGCTGCTGCAAGTTAGAGTGAGCAAGATCTTGAGCAAGGGAGTTTTGTTACTCTGCCGGAATGCTATGAATACTAGTAAACAACCATGGCTCCACTGTAACCGACCTCTACATAATGAAAGCCTCGATCTACCACCTGGTGACAGATCTAAGCAAACGGAGGAATGAGTTGAAATAGACTCCAAGCCAGGTTGGCTAACTCCAACGTGGACTACGCAAGCATTTTAGGCTTGACCGAACCACAGGATAAATCCTTGTGTGTTGTGTGCTCTTGGTGTGTTGTTATCTATCTCTCTCTCTCTCTTTGATTGCTTTACTCTTTGCACTTCTATATTTATATTTGGTATAAACTATTTTTGAAGTACATGCTATCTTGAGACATGGACTTTGATTGAGCTGCGACCTACTCAAAGTGATCTTCATTCTATTGTGATCCGGTCTTTGAGTAGAGTAAGATTTCTAAGTTTTGGGATTAATTTTTATTCTCCTATTCACCCCCCATAGGTGGCATCCTTCTATTCCCGGGCAAAGGAAACTTTCAATTGGTATCGGAGCTAGACTCTCCAGTCATGGGCTTAGACATCCGGAGATGACAATGTTGTAGGAGGAGGTAACTCTAGAACTTCTTCATTTTGATGGCTCTAATTATGCATCATGGTATTTTCATGTGCAAAATGCTTATAGGAGTTTAGGTCTTGAAGAGAGCAAATATTTGATGCTAGTATATTGCCCATTGATTTTGATAAGAGAAATACATCTGAATATGATCTAAGATGTCTACGTCTAAATTATCAAGCCTATGATATCTTAGTCAATTCTCTTAGTGAAGATGTTTATTTTGTTTTCATACCTCAAAATGATCTTGTTAGTTATGCTCACAACATTTTGGCCAAAATTCATGATGCTAAATATAGTGAAACTTCTTTCACTTCTACTCCCTCTATTGCTTGTGGTACTAATCTTTCAAAGGGAGAAGAAGAAAGACGATGGAAACCAAACAATGAATCCACCTCACCGACAGGTATGTTTTCCACTAGTCATAAATGTCTTGTTGCGAAAATGGTAGTAGAGACGAAAGCGACGATGAGGAGGAATATGAGGATGATAGCGAGGATGAAACCAAATCCACATCATCACAAGGCACATTTTCCCATACTATTTTGCATGCTTCCTCTTATAATGATGACATGGAAAATGAAACCAAGGATGTTGAAGAAAAGGAGCTTTGCTAGCTCTATGGACGTCTCAACAAGTAAGACATGACTATCCTATAAGGAAATTGTTGAGAAGGAACAAGGTGAGACACTTCTCAGGCTAGAGGTGTCACACCTGGTTTTGGAAGGCAAACCGAATGCGAACCATGTACATGCCAGGATCAGAAACTCACGTACACAGCGATTACTGAAAGTCGCCTAGAGGGGGTGAATAGGGCGAATCTGAAATTTACAAACTTAATCACAACTACAAGCCGGGTTAGCGTTAGAAATATAAACAAGTCCGAGAGAGAGGGTGCAAAAAAAATTGCAAGCGAATAAAGAGTGTGACACGCGGATTTGTTTTACCGAGGTTCGGTTCTCTCAAACCTACTCCTCGTTGAGGTGGTCACAAAGACCGGGTCTCTTTCAACCCTTTCCCTCTCTCAAACGGTCCCTCGAACCGAGTGAGCTTCTCTTCTCAAATCAATTGGGAACCAAACTTCCCGCAAGGACCACCACACAATTGGTGTCTCTTGCCTTGTTTACAATTGAGATGATCACAAGAAAGAATGAGAAAAAGAAGCAATCCAAGCGCAAGAGCTCAAAAGAACACGACAAATCTCTCTCACTAATCACTAAAGCCTTGTGTGGAATTAGGAGAGGATTTGATCACTTTGGTGTGTCTTGTATTGAATGCCTAGCTCTTGTAAGTAGTTGGAAGGTGGAAAACTTGGATGACTTGAATGTGGGGGTGGTTGGGGTATTTATAGCCCCAACCACCAAACTTGACCGTTGGTGGAGGCTGCTGTCGACGGGCGCACCGGACAGTCCGGTGCGCCATCGGACACTGTCCGGTGCACCAGCCACGTCACCAGGCCATTGGGTTCCGACCGTTGGAGCTCTGACGTGTGGGCCCGCCTGGCTGTCCGGTGGTGCACCGGACAAGTCCTGTAGATTGTCCGGTGTGCCACCCGCGCGTGCTCTGTCCTCTGCGCGCGCAGGAGCGCATTTAATGCGTTGCAGTCGACCGTTGCGTGCGAAGTAGTCGTTGCTCCGCTGGCTCACCGGACAGTCCGGCGTGCACCGGACATGTCCGGTGAATTTTAGCGGAGCGGATTCCCAAAGCTGGTGAGTTCAGAGCCGCTCTCTCCTGGGACACCGGACAGTCCGGTGAATTATAGCGGAGCGCCTCTGGAAATTCTCGAAGGTGAGTTCAGCTTGAAGTCCCCTGGTGCACCGGACACTGTCCGGTGGTGCACCGGACACTGTCCGGTGGCACATCGGACAGTCCGGTGCGCCAGACCAGGGCACACTTTGGTTATCCCTTGCTCTCTTTGTTGAACCCTTTACTTGGTCTTTTCATTGGCTTTTTGTGAACCTTTGGCACCTGTATAGCTTATAGACTAGAGCAAAGTAGTTAGTCCAATTATTTGTGTTGGGCAATTTAACCACCAAAATCAACTAGGAAATAGGTGTAAGCCTAATTCCCTTTCAATCTCCCCCTTTTTGGTGATTGATGCCAACACAAACCAAAGCAAATATGGAAGTGCATAATTGAACTAGTTGCAAGATTGTAAGTGCAAAGGTTACTTAGAATTGAGCCAATAGAAATACTTATAGGATACACATGGATTGTTTCTTCATTTTTAACATTTTGGACCACGCTTGCACCACATGTTTTGTTTTTGCAAATTCATTTTGTAAATCCTTTTTAAAGTCTTTTGCAAATAGTCAAAGGTAAATGAATAAGTTTTTGCGAAGCATTTTCAAGATTTAAAATTTTCTCCCCTGTTTCAAATGCTTTTCCTTTGACTAAACAAAACTCTCCTTCAATAAATTCTCCTCTTAGTGTTCAAGAGGGTTTTAAGATATCAATTTTGAAAATACTATTTTCTCCCCTTTTTGAACACAATAAGATACCAATTTTAAAAACTCTTTGAAAATAGGGTGGTGGTGCGGTCCTTTTGCTTTGGGCTAATACTTTCTCCCCCTTTGGCATGAATCGCCAAAACCAGATAGGAGTGAAATGTAAGCCCTTTCCTAACTACTTTATCCCCTTCGGCAAATAAAACATATGAGTGAAGATTATACCAAAGACGGAGAGTTGCTCGGAGCAACGGCGAAGGATGAGTTATGGAGTGGAGTGGAAGCCTTTGTCTTCGCCGAAGACTCCAATTCCCTTTCAATACACCTATGACTTGGTTTGAAATTCACTTGAAAACACATTAGTCATAGCACATAGAAGAGACATGATCAAAGGTATACTTATGAGCTATGTGTGCAAAATATCAAAAGAAATTCCTAGAATCAAGAATATTTAGCTCATGCCTAAGTTTGTTAAAAGTTTGTTCATCTAGTGGCTTGGTAAAGATATCGGCTAATTGTTCTTTAGTATTGATGTATGCAATCTCAATATCTCCCTTTTGTTGGTGATCCCTTAGAAAGTGATACCGAATGGCTATGTGTTTAGTGCGGCTATGCTCGACGGGATTATCCGCCATGCGGATTGCACTCTCATTATCACATAGAAGAGGAACTTTGGTTAATTTGTAACCGTAGTCCCTAAGGGTTTGCCTCATCCAAAGTAGTTGCGCGCAACAATGGCCTGCGGCAATGTACTCGGCTTCGGCGGTAGAAAGAGCGACATAATTTTGCTTCTTTGAAGCCCAAGACACCAAGGATCTTCCCAAGAACTGGCAAGTCCCCGATGTGCTCTTTCTATTAATTTTGCACCCCGCCCAATCGGCATCCGAATAACCAATTAAATCAAAAGTGGATCCCTTAGGATACCAAAGCCCAAACTTAGGAGTATAACTAAATATCTCAAGATTCGTTTTACGACCGTAAGGTGAGCTTCCTTAGGGTCGGCTTGGAATCTTGCACACATGCATACGGAAAGCATAATATCCGGTCGAGATGCACATAAATAGAGTAAAGACCCAATCATCGACCGGTATACCTTTTGATCGACAGATTTACCTTCCGTGTCGAGGTCGAGCTGCCCATTGGTTCCCATGGGTGTCTTGATGGGCTTGGCATCCTTCATCCCAAACTTGGTTAGAATGTCTTGAATATACTTCGTTTGGCTAATGAAGGTGCCCTCTTGGAGTTGCTTCACTTGAAATCCCAAGAAGTACTTCAACTCCCCCATCATTGATATCTCGAATTTCTGTGTCATGATCCTACTAAGCTCTTCACATGTAGATTCGTTAGTAGACCCAAATATAATATCATCAACATAAATTTGGCATACAAACAAATCATTTTCAAGTGTTTTGGTAAAGAGTGTAGGATCGGCCTTTCCGACTTTGAAGCCATTAGTGATAAGGAAATCTCTAAGGCATTCATACCATGCTCTTGGGGCTTGCATGAGCCCATAAAGTGCCTTAGAGAGTTTATAGACATGGTTAGGATACTCACTATCTTCAAAGCCGGGAGGTTGCTCAACATAGACCTCTTCCTTGATTGGTCCATTGAGGAAGGCACTTTTCACGTCCATTTGATAAAGCTTAAAGCCATGGTAAGTAGCATAGGCAAGTAATATGCGAATTGACTCAAGCCTAGCTACGGGTGCATAGGTTTCACCGAAATCCAAACCTTCGACTTGTGAATACCCCTTGGCCACAAGTCGGGCTTTGTTCCTTGTCACCACACCATGCTCGTCTTGCTTGTTGCGGAACACCCACTTGGTTCCTACAACATTTTGATTATGATGTGGAACCAAATGCCATACCTCGTTCCTAGTGAAGTTGTTGAGCTCCTCTTGCATCGCCACCACCCAATCCGAATCTTGTAGTGCTTCCTCTACCCTGTGTGGCTCAATAGAGGAAACAAAAGAGTAATGCTCACAAAAATGTGCAACACGAGATCTAGTGGTTACCCCCTTATGGATGTCGCCGAGGATGGTGTCGACGGGGTGATCTTGTTGGATTGCTTGGTGGACTCTTGGGTGTGGCGGCCTTGGATCTTCATCCTCCTTGTCTTGATCATTTGCATCTCCCCCTTGATCATTGTCGTCATCTTGAGGTGGCTCATCTTCTTGATCTTGTCCTTCATCAACTTGAGTCTCATCCTCATTTTGAGTTGGTGGAGATGCTTGCGTGGAGGAGGATGGTTGATCTTGTGCATTTGGAGGCTCTTCGGATTCCTTAGGACACACATCCCCAATGGACATGTTCCTTATCGCGGTGCATGGAGCCTCTTCATTACCTATCTCATCAAGATCAACTTGCTCTACTTGAGAGCCGTTAGTCTCATCAAACACAACGTCACAAGAAACTTCAACTTGTCCAGAGGACTTGTTAAAGACTCTATATGCCCTTGTGTTTGAATCATATCCTAGTAAAAAGCCTTATACAGTCTTAGGAGCAAATTTAGATTTTCTACCTCTTTTAATAAGAATAAAGCATTTGCTACCAAAGACTCTAAAATATGAAATATTGGGCTTTTTACCGGTTAGGAGTTCATATGATGTCTTCTTGAGGATTCGGTGTAGATATAACCGGTTGATGGCGTAGTAGGCGGTGTTGACCGCCTCGGCCCAAAACCGATCCGATGTCTTGTACTCATCAAGCATGGTTCTTGCCATGTCCAATAGAGTTCGATTCTTCCTCTCCACTACACCATTTTGTTGTGGCGTGTAGGGAGAAGAGAACTCATGCTTGATGCCCTCCTCCTCAAGGAAGCCTTCAATTTGAGAGTTCTTGAACTCCGTCCTGTTGTCGCTTCTAATTTTCTTGATCCTTAAGCCGAACTCATTTTGAGCCTGTCTCAAGAATCCCTTTAAGGTCTCTTGGGTATGAGATTTTTCATGTAAAAAGAATACCCAAGTGAAGCAAGAATAATCATCCACAATAACTAGACAATACTTACTCCCGCCGATGCTTATGTAAGCAATCGGGCCGAATAGGTCTATGTGTAGGAGCTCTAGTGGCCTGTCAGTCGTCATGATGTTCTTGTGCGGATGATGAGTACCAACTTGCTTTCCTGCTTGGCATGCGCTACAAATCCTGTCTTTCTCAAAATGAAACATTTGTTAATCCTAAAATGTGCTCTCCCTTTAGAAGCTTATGAAGATTCTTCATCCCTACATGGGCTAGTCGGCGGTGCCAGAGCCAACCCATGTTAGTCTTAGCAATTAAGCAAGTGTCGAGTTCAGCTCTATCAAAATCTACCAAGTATAGCTGACCCTCTAACACTCCCTTAAATGCTACTGAATCATCACTTCTTCTAAAGACAGTGACACCTATATCACTAAATAGACAGTTGTAGCCCATTTTGCATAATTGAGAAACGGAAAGCAAATTGTAATCTAAAGAATCTACAAGAAAAACATTGGAAATAGAATGGTCAGGAGATATAGCAATTTTACCCAACCCTTTGACCAAACCTTGATTTCCATCCCCGAATGTGATGGCTCGTTGGGGATCTTGGTTTTTCTCGTAGGAGGAGAACATCTTCTTCTCCCCTGTCATGTGGTTTGTGCACCCGCTATCGATGATCCAACTTGAGCCCCCGAATGCATAAACCTACAAAACAAATTTAGTTCTTGACTTTAGGTACCCAAATGGTTTTGGGTCCTTTGACATTAGATACAAGAACTTTGGGTACCCAAACACAAGTCTTTGACCCCTTGTGCTTGCCCCCAACATATTTGGCAACTACCTTGCCGGATTTGTTAGTTAAAACGTAAGAGGCATCAAAGGTCTTAAATGAAATGTTAGAATCATTTGATGCCTTAAGAGTTTTCTTCTTAGGCAATTTAGCATGGGTTGATTGCCTAGAACTAGATGTCTCACCCTTATACATAAAATCATGATTAGGGCTAGAGTGAGACTTTCTAGAATGAATTCTCCTAATTTTGTTCTTGGGATAACCGGCAGGGTATAAAATGTAACCCTCGTTATCCTGAGGCATGGGAGCCTTGCCCTTAACAAAATTAGATAATCTTTTAGGCGGGACATTAAGTTTGGCATTGTCTCCCTTTTGGAAGCCAATGCCATCCTTGATGCCAGGGCGTCTCCCACTATAGAGCATGCTTCTAGCAAATTTAAATTTTTCATCTTCTAAGTCATGCTCACTAATCTTAGCATTAAGTTGAGCTATGTGATCATTTTGTTTCTTAATTAAAGCTAGGTGATCATGGATAGCATCAATATTAATGTCTCTACATCTAGTACATATGGAAGTGTGCTCAACGATAGATGTAGAGGGTTTGCAAGATTTTAATTCTACAACCTTAGCATGTAATATATCATTTTTGCTTCTAAGGTCGGAAATGGAAGCATTGCAAACATCTAATTCTTTAGCCTTAGCAAGCAATTTTTCATTTTCATTCCTAAGGCTAGCAAGAGAAATGTTCAATTCTTCTATCTTAGCAAGCAAATCAACATTATTATTTGGAATTGAAACATCACAAACATTTGAATCAACCTTAGTTAACAAATTAGCATTCTCATTTCTAAGGTTGTCAATAGTCTCATGGCAAGTGCTTAGCTCACTAGAAAGTTTTTCACATTTTTCTACTTCTAGAGCGTAAGCATTTTTAACCTTAACATGCTTCTTATTTTCTTTAATAAGGAAGTCCTCTTGGGTGTCCAAGAGATCATCCTTCTCATGGATAGCGCTAATTAATTCATTTACTTTTTCTTTTTGTTGCATGTTTAGGTTGGCAAAAAGAATACGTAAGTTATCCTCCTCATGGCTATCATTATCCTCATCACTAGAGGTTTCATATTTAGTGGAGGATCTTGATTTTACCTTCTTTCTTTTGCCGTCCTTTGCCATGAGGCACTTGTGGCCGACGTTGGGGAAGAGAAGTCCCTTGCGGCGTCCTCGTCGGAGGAGGAGCCGGTGGAGTTCTCGTCGGAGTCCCACTCCCGGCAAACATGGGCATCACCGCCCTTCTTCTTGTAGTATCTCTTCTTCTCCTTTCTTCTCCCCTTCTTGTCGTTGCCCCTGTCACTGTCACTAGATAGTGGACATTTTGCAATAAAATGATCGGGCTTACCACATTTGTAACACACTTTCTTGGAGCGGGGCTTGTAGTCTTTCCCCCTCCTTTGTTTGAGGATTTGGCGGAAGCTCTTGATGACGATCGCCATTTCCTCGTTGTCGAGCTTGGAGGCGTCGATGGGTGTTCTACTCGATGTAGACTCCTTCTTCTCCTCCGTTGCCTTGAATGCAACCGGTTCTGCTTCGGACGTGGAGGGACCATCAAGCTCATTGATCTTCTTTGAGCCTTTGATCATCAATTCAAAGCTCACAAAATGACCTATTACTTCCTCAGGAGACATTAGTGTATATCTAGGATTTCCTCGAATTTATTGAACTTGCGTAGGGTTAAGAAAAACGAGGGATCTTAGAATAACCTTGACCATTTTATGGTCATCCCATTTCTTGCTCCCGAGGTTGCGCACTTGGTTCACCAAGGTTTTGAGCCGGTTGTACATGTCTTGTGGCTCCTCCCCTTGGCGAAGTCGGAAGCGACCGAGCTCCCCCTCGATCGTTTCCCGCTTGGTGATTTTGGTCACCTCGTCTCCTTCGTGCGCGGTCTTTAGCGTGTCCCAAATCTCCTTAGCATTTTCAACCCTTGCACCTTATTATACTCCTCTCGACTTAGAGAGGCGATGAGTATAGTTGAGGCTTGGGAGTTGAAGTGTTGGATTTGGGCCACTTCGTCCTCATCATAGTCTTCATCCCCTATGGATGGTACCTGTGCACCAAACTCAACAACATCCCATATAATTTTGTGGAGTGAGGTTAGATGAAATCGCATCAAATCACTCCACCTAGCATAATCTTTACCATCAAATGTTGGTGGTTTGCCTAATGGGACGGAAAGTAAAGGTGTATGTTTTGAAATGCGAGAGTAGCGTAGGGGGATCTTACTAAACTTCTTGTGCTCATGGCGCTTAGAAGTGACGGACGGCGCGTCGGAGCCGGAGGTAGATGGTGATGAGGTGTCGGTCTCGTAGTAGACCACCTTCCTCATTTTCTTCTTCTTGTCACCGCTCCGACGTGACTTGTGTGAAGGGGATTCCTTTTCCTTCCCCTTCCCTTTGTTGTAGGACTTTCTCGATGGAGCCTTCTCGTGGCTTGTAGTGGGCTTCTCGCCGGTCACCATATCCTTCTTGGTGTGATCTCCCGACATCACTTCGAGCGGTTAGGCTCTAATGAAGCACCGAGCTCTGATACCAATTGAAAGTCGCCTAGAGGGGGGGTGAATAGGGCGAATCTGAAATTTACAAACTTAATCACAACTACAAGCCGGGTTAGTGTTAGAAATATAAACAAGTCCGAGAGAGAGGGTGCAAAACAAATCGCAAGCGAATAAAGAGTGTGACACGCGGATTTGTTTTACCGAGGTTCGGTTCTCGCAAACCTACTCCCCGTTGAGGTGGTCACAAAGACCGGGTCTCTTTCAACCCTTTCCCTCTCTCAAACGGTCCCTCGGACCGAGTGAGCTTCTCTTCTCAAATCAATTGGGAACCAAACTTCCCGCAAGGACCACCACACAATTGGTGTCTCTTGCCTTGTTTACAATTGAGATGATCACAAGAAAGAATGAGAAAAAGAAGCAATCCAAGCGCAAGAGCTCAAAAGAATACGACAAATCTCTCTCACTAATCACTAAAGCCTTGTGTGGAATTGAGAGAGGATTTGATCACTTTGGTGTGTCTTGTATTGAATGCCTAGCTCTTGTAAGTAGTTGGAAGGTGGAAAACTTGGATGACTTGAATGTGGGGGTGGTTGGGGTATTTATAGCCCCAACCACCAAACTTGACCGTTGGTGGAGGCTGCTGTCGAAGGGCGCACCGGACACTGTCCGGTGCGCCAGCCACGTCACCAGGCCGTTGGGTTCCGACTGTTGGAGCTCTGACGTGTGGGCCCGCCTGGCTATCTGGTGGTGCACCGGACAAGTCCTGTAGACTGTCTGGTGTGCCACCCGCGCGTGCTCTGTCCTCTACGCGCGCAGGCACGCATTTAATGCGTTGTAGTCGACCATTGCGCGTGAAGTAGCCGTTGCTCTGCTGGCTCACCGGACAGTCCGGTGTGCACCAGACATGTCCGGTGAATTTTAGCGGAGCGGATTCCCGAAGCTAGCGAGTTCAGAGCCGCTCTCTCCTGGGGCACCGGACACTGTCCGGTGGTGCACCGGACAGTCCGGTGAATTATTACGGAGCGCCTCTGGAAATTCCCGAAGGTGAGGAGTTCAGCTTGAAGTCCCCTGGTGCATCGGACAGTCCGGTGCGCCAGACTAGGGCACACTTCGGTTATCCCTTGCTCTCTTTGTTGAACCCTTTACTTGGTCTTTTCATTGGCTTTTTGTGAACCTTTGGCACCTGTATAACTTATAGACTAGAGCAAACTAGTTAGTCCAATTATTTGTGTTGTGCAATTTAACCACCAAAATCAACTAGGAAATAGGTGTAAGCCTAATTCCCTTTCAATTACATAATTGGACATCATCACACATTGCTCAAAGTAAATAGCCGAAAGGTACTTTAATTACATCAAGATGTCCAAGACATCCACATAGTCTAATACATAACCATTGTCTTTAACATAAATATCAAAGTGCGGAGAAACGAAACATAGATGATAAGCCTACACAGGCAGCTGACTGGGGGTTTGCCACTAAGATAAACTAGAACTCGTCGTAGTCCTAGAACTCCTCAAAGTTCTCCTTGTTGCCAGCATCACCTTCTGAGCACTGAGTAAAGTGGGGACAACCTGGGGTGGCGGTGGTGTGTAAAGCAAGGGTGAGTACACATCAACGTACTCAGCAAATGACCTGTTTGGCTAAAGTGGACTAGCTGTATGGGGGTTGAGGTTAAGCAGTTGCTTTTAGTTAGTCAAACATTTATTACTATTAGTAGAGCCAAGTTTTAGTAATAAACCCAGTTATTTCCCAAAAGTACTCCCTCAAGGAGGAAATACCAGAGATCAGGATTATATCATTGTTAACCATCATCATAAAAGTAACCAGAATTCTTCTAATCCAAGAGGATCCCAAGACTGCTCTTAACCGTGAGCTCGGCTGATATACCAGTTTCTAACACTCTGTAGAGGTTGTACACTTTACCCACAAGTCGTGATTCCTTTCCAGCCTGGGTTGTACAGACTCGATCTCACTACCGAGGTGAATGGTCAGGGATACACTACGTAGCCTTTACAAAGACTCCCCTGGTGCATAGCTGCTCGTTAGGTTTCACCAGTCGTACAAACGCAGTACACCTCTCCAAGGTGGGTGACTAACAAAACCAAATCGAATGAACCTCTGCACCCCCTTGGCAGAGCGAGAACTACGCCCCGGCCCCCATTGACGGCCCTCAGGCAAAGCCAACTACACCCCCAGGTTCATCTAATTATTCAGCTAAGGGCGTCCCATTCCACCCTCATGGTTGCACTGTTATCCCGGGTGGTCACTCCACGAACAGGTCTTTACGGAGAGGTACTCAGGAAAAAGGCCTGAGCCCCCTAGAGTATCACAATATCATCATTGGGATAACATCATCGTATCATAAATAATCACATCATGTTCATTGATTAAGTTAAGGCAATAGCAAGGTGCTAACCATGATAACCCAAAAGGTGAACAAGGATAAGGTAAATACAGACAAGTCAATCCTTAGGTTAAGTAATGTAATGCGGGACAGTGAGTCATAGAGTATGTAGGACATAATAGGTCAGAGGACACTTGCCTTCACCAGGTTGTTGCTCAGGGAGGTCTTTAGCAACACACACACACACTCGGGAACCTCAGACTGCTCGTTGTCTAAATAAAGCGAGCATGCATTCAATACATTTGGAAAGTACAAATGATCAGCACACCAAACATATACAAACATTGGAATACATCTTAAAAAGGCACAATACTAAATAAGGAATAATGATATCAAAGTATAACATGAACTAGTTTCATTTAGAAATAGATTATTCTTTAAATGTTGTCCATAATTACACAACCTAGTTCTATTTATTTTACTGTGACCTAAAAGTTAGACCAGAGATAAATTCATGTGATACATGTTATTAGACTCACCAAACTAAATATACTTTAACCCCTAAGGTTTTTCCTTTTATTTATTTTATTAAATAAACAAATCTACACATATACTAATTCATAGTTAACCATAAAATTAGAATGTATAGATTGTAAACGGAACTAATTTATTTAAACAGAGAACATTCCTTTGAACATTTTGCAATTTGAATCACTAAATTTGGAGTTCATATGCAAAAGATATGAAATGAACAAGTTTGGGAATTTAAAATATGAAAATAGGTCTAATTCTATAATTATTTAAAAGTCTAAGGTTCAATCTGCAAGATTACAGGGGCCTGCGCGCGAAAACAAGGGACGACGGGTTAATTCCAATTAACACGAGGGTCTCTTAAGCAAAACAACACGCGAAAGGGTATCGAACGATCTCAACCGTTAGATTAGAAACCAACGGCCGAGATTAGATCTGTGGCCGAGGGTGCGCACACGCGGGCGGGCGAGCGCTGACAGGAGGGCCAGCAGCGTCAGCGACCGAGGGGGCGCACTAACCCATCGAGCCCAGCGCCAGGGGACACAGGCGCTGACAGACGGGCTCGGACGCAGGGCGCGCGTGCACGAAGCAGCATCGCGCGATCTGGGCCGTGCGATCGAGATCGGACGAGGGAGATCAAACCGGGAGGGGTGAACGGCTACGAGCGGCGCCGCTCCTTCCCGCGGCGGTGAAGTCGCCGGAGTTGGGGCGGGTGCGTGCTACGGCGGTTCCGAGGTCGCCGGAGTTGGTCAGAGAGAGGGAATACAACTCAGCGAACTCGATGGCGGGGTTCTGGCCACGAGACCGAGGTCAGAGAGGGGGAATGGCAGAGGAAAAGCTCCGGGCGGGCCGGGATAACTCCGGTGAGGAATTCCGGCCGCCGGGAGAGGCAATCGGCCGTGATAGGGCTCGAGCTAGTTCCAGTAGAGGCAGAGAGCACTTTGGGCCAAAGCCGGGGCACTAGACGGGGTCGGGATGGCCGGACGTCGTGCGGGCGCGGCGAGCAAGCACAGCCGCACGCCGGCGAGGCCAAATTGGCTAAAGGCAGGCGCGAATAGAGTAAAACAAGCACGGGGGCGGGTGTCTCACCTCGGGGCGGAGCTCGGGGTCGCTTGGTGTGGCCTCCGGCGAGCTAGATGACCAGGGAGGCGAGAGTGGGTCTCCGGCGAGGTCGGACGGCGTGGGCAGAGCGCGAGCGGGAGCGAGGCTGTGTGAAATGAGGCGGGGGAGTGAGTGCGTGCGCGGGCGGGGCTCAAAATGGAGCTGGGGCGCGTGGGCGGGTGTCGTGGCCGAGGATTCCGGTGACGTGCGCGAGTGTGCGCGCGCTGGTCCACGGCAGGCACGGGGAGGGCAGAGCTGACAGGGGAGGCCCACGGCGCAGAGAGAGAGAGGACAGGTGCGCGGGGGCAACAACTCGACTACTGGCAAAACGAGCCCGCAAAGCAGAGAGAGAAGAGGGGCGCGCGGGCGAAGAAACTGGCGCCGACAGCTTGGCCCCACTAGGCAGAGAGAGGGTGAGAGAGGGCACGCGGGCGAGGGAGTTGCCGCTGATAGGTGGAACCCACCTGTCAGGTGGCGCGGGCGCGCGGCCTGGCTGGGCCGAGCTGGGCTGCTTTTCCTTTTTCCTGAATTTCCTAATTGCTTTTCCATTTCTTTTCTCCAGGGTTTTCATTTCAAATTCAATTCAAGTTTCAAATTCAAACTAATTCAAACATGTGCAACAATTCAAATAATATTCAACTCAACATGATGCAACATGTCATGACCCATAGTGTTTTGGAAAAAATAAATAATTAATCCCTCCTTAATTAAGCTATTTCTACTCAAAAGGAAAAAGAGAGAGAGAGAATCTAGAGATAGATAGAAACTAGAGAGAGAAGGGTAACACTTGAATTTGTGTGATAGTTAGAAAGAAATTTTATACCCCCAAATTCAGGGTGTTACAGGAGGAGACTCTCATCATGACCCAAGGTTGCTTGGAAAAAGTTGACAAAAGAACATGAGGAGCTAAGGTGCTCTCATGATGATTTGGTCCAACAGTATGAATCAGTTTGAATTGAGCAACCAGCTACAACTAATGATATTTATGTGACCGAAGCACATGGTGAAGAAGTTTGAGAATAGAAAAACCGAAGCATGTGCAAGACTCCATCTAGAGCGAGTTCCTAAATCAACAAAAGAAGCAAACACGAGAACAAGGAAAAATGTGAACATTCAAGTACAGATGTTGTTTGCACTAATGATATTTTTGTGACCTCCATGCGCAAAAAGAGGATCGGAAAGAGGAGATGCTTCAGATGCAAGGAGCTAGGCCATTTCATAGCTTCATGTCCTCACATGAAGAACAAGAGCCTTGCATTCCCCATGATGACCCTCACCAAGACGAATACTGAACGAAGCATCATATTAGGCTGAGCAACGCTTCTGCTACAAGTGTGGTGAGCAAGGTCATCTACATAAGGTTTGTACTAATGCTCCATTTGGATGCCGATATTGGAGTGGATAGAATTGAATTTGGTTGAATACCAAATCAGGCATGGTATTGAAATGAGATGTAATTCCAATTCTATTGTTTGGATGTCACTGAATTAGAGTTTGGAATTGTGTTGTCTAATTCTACGCAATACCGAGAGGTGATGCTTTGTATTGGCAGAGGGGGGTTTCTAGTTATAGTCCAATTCTAGGGAATTGAGCCTCGGATTCAAAATCTCAATTCCACGCGCAACCAAACAACATAATTGAGGAAAGTTGGTTCCAATTTCCAATTTTGTGCTCCGATATCTACATCCAAACGGGGTATAAGGGTAAAGTTCTTAAAGGAAGAAATTCATTACATTTTTATTCTCTTAGGAGACCCAAATATAACCATTGTGCTAGACTCATGATTGGTTCACCTAGCTAGACCTAGCACAAATGCTATTTGGGTATCCAAGGCACTTTTAGTTAATGTGTTTGGAACCATCTCGTGATGGGTACCAAAATGTGCCAAGTAGATCATGGAGGTGCCCTGAGATGAACTGGAGACCTTGGGAGAGCTTAAGACGGCTAATTCGCATTCAATACTTATGCTACCAATTTCATTGTTTCTTCATTGATCCAAGGTTGAATTGTAGGTGTAAAAGGACTTCAATGGAAAATAAAGAAAAGAACCTACAATGTGCAACTCTATCTCTTGTGCACCTCTTTCAATTGATATATCCCATGTGCCTTGAGTTGTCACATAGGAATTTTGTGATGCTCTTGAGTAGGTGATATTTTTGCTTTGCCTGTCCTTGGAATGATTTTGCAAATTATTGATTGCATATGTTGTATCTAGTTCTTTGGCAATTTAATGCTTTCAATAGGAGGATCATGCTTGTTTAGTCATGGCTATGTGTGAAATAGATATTGACTAGTCTTTTGGATGCTTTATATTTATATATTCTATCTACCATGGCTTGTTCTCATGTGATGTTGTATGGATAAACATGTGTTCTATTGTAAATCATGTTGTCCTATTTGGTAATTTATGCATCAATTAATGTTCATATTTGTGCAAGCATGATGTTACTGTTTAGTCCATATTTATAGGGTTTATTTGTCTTGGTAACTAATGGGTGCCAAAACAAGAAATCTTTGCTTGTGTTTCTAATGTCCTCCCTTGAGTTGTGTCAAGATAATATTAAAGGAGTTGCATGGACAAGCAAAAGTTGTTCTCAATCACTCCCAATTGGTATGTAATATCCCAAAAAAATGTTGACCAAAAGTTAATCTCTGATGCGTGGATGAGGTAAAGGGTTGTGGGCCATTGGATGCAAAGATAGAAGTCATCTGAGGCGTCGTTTCTTTCTCCCACAAAAACCCTAGGTGGCCACCCCTTTTTTTCCCTTCACCCCCCCCTCTTGGCCGCCACCCCCTTTTTCTCCCCCTTGGCTGGACGCCCCCTCCCCCTATGGCAGCCATCCTCCATTGCTTCCTCCCCCAAGATCTCCCCCTACGCAGCAAGGATCGAGAAAAGGAGGGGCACGTTGAATTGAAGAGGAAGAGAGGATCAAGGAGATGTTCTTCTCCATCTTCTCTTGAAGATTTCTTGGGGAAACCCTAGGTATGGATGAGATCCTTGTTCCTCCCTGTAATTATAGGCTTTTGGAGGTTGTGGATCATGGGAATTAAAGGATTAGAGGTTGGATTTGATGTGGGGTTAGGTTTTGATCTCGAATTTAGTTTTCTGCAGAATGGCAGATTCGACAGTTTCTGTTCATGCCAGTTTTCCGTAGTCTTAGTGGCCTCAAAAAAATAAAAAGTCTATGTATGAGTCGTAGATAATTTGTAGATCTTTCCGTGGCCGCGAAGAACACCTCAATCGGACATCCTACCAGAAAGTTATTGCAGTTTTACTATAGCAGTTTTTCAGTCTCATAATTCTGTGCAGAATCTGTTCTCTTAAGATTTAGGCAATTTTATCAACAGAATTAAACTGTGGGTTGGTAAAAGAAGTTGTAGATAATTTTATAAGCTTTCCAGATTGTTAAAGAGTGCATTCATATGATTTGTGAAACTCCAGTTATGTTTGTTTTACTGTGGCTGTTCCTGTTTACCTGACAAAAATGAGTGGGTCTGTTCACTGGTGGGTTTCATCTAGTAAATGGCCGAATTGGCTCTTCCAACTATGGAGACTTTTGTAGAGGGATAAAAGTTCTTACTTCCAGCAGAATTTCATAATTTTTGGTTCAGCAGTTTTGGAGATATCGAATTTTAAAGTTAACCATACTGCTGTCTAAAACAGATTCAGTCAGTTATCTTGTCAGATGTTTTAGAACTTGTAGATGGCAGAATTTAATTATCTATTGAATACTGAAGTTGTAGAGTATTTTGTGTAGATACTCCTGGAGTATTTGTTTGATATCACCGCTGTTTTAATTTTGAAGATACAAAATTAACAAACAGCGTTGCTGCTGTATGGCATGTGGTTCAGGGTGGGAGTCTTTCCACTGGGTCTTGGTTTCAAGTGTAGGAGTGTTTTGTTGATTGATGGCAAATGTTTGTGAAATATTTGTACTAAGTTTTATGCCCACTAGCAGGTGGCTACACTCCAGATCATGTCTAGTACATTTCTTCTTCTTCGATGAAGGCAAGTGAATGTAGCGGTGGTTGCTTCCGTTCTGACCTGTTATTTCTATCGCCTACACTCTAATATTCAGAAGTATCAGATTCTTTCATAATTGGACTCTATGGTGATGCTTTACTTGCTTGCATTATACTGATGCTCAATCATATATTGATGATGATTATGATTTGAGTATGACTCATGAGATTAATTCACACCCCTGAAGGTAAATGAAGTATTATTTGAGGTTGGTATTGTATCTGAAGGTAAATGAAGTATTATTTGAGGTTTGTGTTGTATCTGAAGGAAGTGAAGTTTATTGATAAATGTAGCATGCCATATACATTGCATGACTCATTTGCATATGAAGTTTTGTCGTGACCTATGGTCCGACCGTACCGGTACAACTTAGCATCGTACGTTGCCCGAGAAGGGGTACGATGCGGCTTCATACCCTTAGAGGTATGAAGGCAGAGGACATATGCATTGCATTCATATGCATTCATTGAAGTGATATTTGCAGATGATGTGGTTTTATACCCCCAGAGGTATGAAGATAGAGTACCTACACATTGCATTCCTATGCATACATTGAAGTGATATTTGCAGGTATTGTTGACGCAGGGAAGTGTTATAGAACCTATTGTGGTTGTTCGAGGAAATGAGATGGTATTGGTTATAGTGGGACTACTGAGTTCTATATCTACAAGCATTTCTGATTTTTAATTGTGACTCTTTTAAAATGTTGATGAATTCAATTTGTGGTTTAAATATCTCGTCAGAACAATTAGCTTGCTGAGATGTTTCATCTCACTCTTGCATTACTCAATGCAGATGCTTGTTGCTCATCAAGGGGAGTGGGAAGTAGCAGCACATCCACCTTCATTCTCATAATAATGCTGCCTAGACGCAGCCATGATTTAATTAGAAACTTCTTGTCAAAGGATGTTTGTTTTTAACTAGTCGTGCGCACTGATTAATTCAGTTCATGTTGTTATGGTTGTCTTCCCATTGCTAGCAGATTATTAATGTCTTATATGTTTTCTTATCATGATATCTATTTATACTTTGTTGCTTCCCCCATTTATGCAATTTTCAAAGGAGATGCTGTCGAAATTTTATATATGAATATTAGATGTGTAGTTTAGTAGCATTCTGGGGTGTTTGTGGATCCCGGGGTGTTACAGTTGGTATCAAAGCATAGGCTTTAGATTCTTGGCAATTTGAAGATAAATTTGACACACTTGCACATATAGGAAGGGTATGGGTTCAAATATCTTTGATATATATTAATGTCTTTGGAGTGCAGATGACAATAGTTTCACCCCTCCCTATTCCTTTACGGTGATGTGGTAAGTTGTTTATGGCTTAATGCTTGATATAATTTATTTCTGAAATTTTGATATTGTTTTATTAATGCGGTAGATATCGCTGGTCATTGGTGAGAATGAAGTTGTTATTATGCTTGTGATATACAAGTATGCCTATGTTGTTTTCACCATGTTTTTCATGGTTGAGTTTTATTACAATAATATTGTTATATATGCTTGATTGTGGATGTTTCTAAGAGGAGTGTGAATTGCGTGTTTTGGGGTACAAGGTAATCATCAATTTGAATTTAAGTTGTTGAGCGGTTGGTGGATAGCTCCAACTATCATTGCAAAGAATGATTGTTTATGTTGAGAAACCAGTTTTGAAAGAAATGAATATTGGTACTTTATATGGATTTTTGGGGGAAGTCTTTTCATAGCCAGAATGGCTTACATGTCTCTCTCATATTGTGTGTTTTAGTTGCCACAAAGCCTAGATGTGGTTTAAAGTGGTTGCCTGTTAGTCATACTAATTGTAGAATAAATCTTTGATTCTCTTGATCCATTGATTATGTATTGATACATTGAGGATCTGATGGTTCCCTTTTCGATGCATGCTTGTGGAGCCATTTTTTTTAGACCACCTATCTATTGGTTTGAAGGAAGTCCTTGCCTAGCCTAGAGTTGGTTGGGTGTGGCTAGTCACCTATTCCTAGATCATGTGGTGTTTACATCAGCTTAATATGTTTGTCAAATGTGTGAAGGATTAGGGGTTATTATTATTGACTTTGTATGTCTGGTACTTTGAGTGCATCGTATGATAGAATGAAATGTAAGTTTCTGAACTACAGTAGATGAAGACTTATATTATGTGTAGGTTATCCTTACTAGTTGGATATTTTTCTTAGTTGAGATGTTGAATGAAGTATAGTGACATGGGTTAAGCAAGTATTGTGTTGTTGTTGGGCTATCAGTGCTCTATGTAGAGTTTTTGGCATTTCTTCGATGAACTATGCCGCACAAGATGTTATTGGCTTCTTTTGGCTTTATTGCTCCATTAGTTCTATAGATTTTCTCCCTTTTGGTGGGGTGCAAGGAATGTTAGATTACATGATTATCTTTTCATGATGGCAAGAATAAGGTTTAGGAAGATTAGGAGTTTTGTTCCAATAGAACTACTTGTTTCATAGTGCTTTAAGGTGAGGTGTTTGATCTTCTTATACATTCGTCGGGTGTAGATGTTTCACCATTTAATTAAAATTAATGGTTGAAGTTGGTAAGGGTTGTGCTTGGTGCATATTACCCCTTCATAAAAGAGTGTTGTCTTAAGACATTGATGTTGATGTATAGCTGCATCCAAATTTGATGGTGTGAAATTGGAGTGTTGATTGCAACTATGACATGCTTTGAGCTTCATTACATGTTTCATGCTTGATGTCAGGTCGTGTAGTTTCCTTAGACAATTAGTCCAAGGTAGAAGTTCTTGTGTTAATTAAGACCAATAATGGACCCATGTTTTGAATTGTGGTGCTATATGGGGTACCTTGGGTGTTTTGCTTGGAGTGGCCGAATTCGAGGTTGAATTCTTTTTAAGGGGGGTAGAGTGTAATATCCCAAAAAAAATGTTGACCAAAAGTTAATCTCTGGTGCGTGGATGAGGTAAAGGGTTGTGGGCCATTGGATGCAAAGATAGAAGTCATCTGAGGCGTCGTTTCTTTCTCCCACAAAAACCCTAGGTGGCCACCCCTTTTTTCCCTTCACCCCCCCCCCCCTCTTGGCCGCCACCCCCTTTTTCTCCCCCTTGGCTGGACGCCCCCTCCCCCTATGGCAGCCATCCTCCATTGCTTCCTCCCCCAAGATCTCCCCCTACGCAGCAAGGATCGAGAAAAGGAGGGGCACGTTGAATTGAAGAGGAAGAGAGGATCAAGGAGATGTTCTTCCCCATCTCCTCTTGAAGATTTCTTGGGGAAACCCTAGGTATGGATGAGATCCTTGTTCCTCCCTGTAATTATAGGCTTTTGGAGGTTGTGGATCATGGGAATTAAAGGATTAGAGGTTGGATTTGATGTGGGGTTAGGTTTTGATCTCGAATTTAGTTTTCTGCAGAATGGCAGATTCGACAGTTTCTGTTCATGCCAGTTTTCCGTGGTCTTAGTGGCCTCAAAAAAATAAAAAGTCTATGTATGAGTCGTAGATAATTTGTAGATCTTTCCGTGGCCGCGAAGAACACCTCAATCGGACATCCGACCAGAAAGTTATTGCAGTTTTACTATAGCAGTTTTTCAGTCTCATAATTCTGTGCAGAATCTGTTCTCTTAAGATTTAGGCAATTTTATCAACAGAATTAAACTGTGGGTTGGTAAAAGAAGTTGTAGATAATTTTATAAGCTTTCCAGATTGTTAAAGAGTGCATTCATATGATTTGTGAAACTCCAGTTATGTTTGTTTTACTGTGGCTGTTCCTGTTTACCTGACAAAAATGAGTGGGTCTGTTCACTGGTGGGTTTCATCTAGTAAATGGCCGAATTGGCTCTTCCAACTATGGAGACTTTTGTAGAGGGATAAAAGTTCTTACTTCCAGCAGAATTTCATAATTTTTGGTTCAGCAGTTTTGGAGATATCGAATTTTAAAGTTAACCATACTGCTGTCTAAAACAGATTCAGTCAGTTATCTTGTCAGATGTTTTAGAACTTGTAGATGGCAGAATTTAATTATCTATTGAATACTGAAGTTGTAGAGTATTTTGTGTAGATACTCCTGGAGTATTTGTTTGATATCACCGCTGTTTTAATTTTGAAGATACAAAATTAACAAACAGCGTTGCTGCTGTATGGCATGTGGTTCAGGGTGGGAGTCTTTCCACTGGGTCTTGGTTTCAAGTGTAGGAGTGTTTTGTTGATTGATGGCAAATGTTTGTGAAATATTTGTACTAAGTTTTATGCCCACTAGCAGGTGGCTACACTCCAGATCATGTCTAGTACATTTCTTCTTCTTCGATGAAGGCAAGTGAATGTAGCGGTGGTTGCTTCCGTTCTGACCTGTTATTTCTATCGCCTACACTCTAATATTCAGAAGTATCAGATTCTTTCATAATTGGACTCTATGGTGATGCTTTACTTGCTTGCATTATACTGATGCTCAATCATATATTGATGATGATTATGATTTGAGTATGACTCATGAGATTAATTCACACCCCTGAAGGTAAATGAAGTATTATTTGAGGTTGGTATTGTATCTGAAGGTAAATGAAGTATTATTTGAGGTTTGTGTTGTATCTGAAGGAAGTGAAGTTTATTGATAAATGTAGCATGCCATATACATTGCATGACTCATTTGCATATGAAGTTTTGTCGTGACCTATGGTTCGACCGTACCGGTACAACTTAGCATCGTACGTTGCCCGAGAAGGGGTACGATGCGGCTTCATACCCTTAGAGGTATGAAGGCAGAGGACATATGCATTGCATTCATATGCATTCATTGAAGTGATATTTGCAGATGATGTGGTTTTATACCCCCAGAGGTATGAAGATAGAGTACCTACACATTGCATTCCTATGCATACATTGAAGTGATATTTGCAGGTATTGTTGACGCAGGGAAGTGTTATAGAACCTATTGTGGTTGTTCGAGGAAATGAGATGGTATTGGTTATAGTGGGACTACTGAGTTCTATATCTACAAGCATTTCTGATTTTTAATTGTGACTCTTTTAAAATGTTGATGAATTCAATTTGTGGTTTAAATATCTCGTCAGAACAATTAGCTTGCTGAGATGTTTCATCTCACTCTTGCATTACTCAATGCAGATGCTTGTTGCTCATCAAGGGGAGTGGGAAGTAGCAGCACATCCACCTTCATTCTCATAATAATGCTGCCCAGACGCAGCCATGATTTAATTAGAAACTTCTTGTCAAAGGATGTTTGTTTTTAACTAGTCGTGTGCACTGATTAATTCAGTTCATGTTGTTATGGTTGTCTTCCCATTGCTAGCAGATTATTAATGTCTTATATGTTTTCTTATCATGATATCTATTTATACTTTGTTGCTTCCCCCATTTATGCAATTTTCAAAGGAGATGCTGTCGAAATTTTATATATGAATATTAGATGTGTAGTTTAGTAGCATTCTGGGGTGTTTGTGGATCCCGGGGTGTTACATGGTATCAAGGTGCTCTCAATTCATATTGCCTTAAGAGTGGATTTTTAATATTCAGATAAAAGGACAAAGGCATGAAATATGGAACTATGCAAATCACTTGGTATGTTGTAATTCCATAAATTGTGCTCATGATGGTAATGCTTATCAATTTGCAATAAGATTGCTTAGGAATGTGATGATTCTTTCAATTAGGCTGCTTAAGTGATCTTTTCCCTTCGATGATGACACGCATAGAATTAAGTTTGCATGATGCTTTTGGTGATCTATAGTTTCAATTGATATATGAGTTGTAATGATCATCTGGTGTGTAGCTTGCCTAGTAGGATATTAATGTATTGTGGCATGCTCTGCTATGATTCTACTAGATATTGGTTGAATTCTATCATTTATTCAATTGATATTCATGCGTGATGAAAATTGATATTTTGTTATGTCTAGACCAAGGTATGTGGTGCACCCCTCTAGTTATGCAAAATGCTAGAATGTGCAAGGTACAAGTTACTCAAAAACTTGATGCAAATCTTTAAGGGGAGCACACATAACTTGTGTCCTTTGAGATTATCTGTTTCTTGAGTGATATTATATAATCTCAAGGTGGAAGAAGGAAGTTGAGCAAGTTGTGGAGCAATTCGGACTTGGGTACCTCTACGAATTCGTGTAAATTGGTATCTAAAGTTGTGAGTTATTTAAGGAATGGTCTTGCTCATTAGTTATTGTTGTTTGTCCATGCTAGTTGGTGATCCTATATGCTTCTCGTTTAATATCATGGAGTTGTGAGGTGCCTATTAGTGGTTTACATGTGTAGTAATCTTTCATTTGGTACCCTTTGGTGTTCTCTCGAGTAGGAGTTTATCACGTGACACAATGCTATAACTTGTTCTAAGTCTAGTGTCTTAGCAACAAGGAAAGATCAGGGTAAAGGATCAGACACAAGTGTGGGGAAGCTCCCTGGGGATGGAATCTTCAAATGGGAAACTCTTATGGCAAAGGGAACCACTGATTTGGATGGAAAGGGTACCATGACTTTGTAAATGTAACAAAGGTACAAAAGAAGGTATTATCACTTTTATGTTGAGTATTTGTACCTTGATTCCCTCTGATGCTTGTGTTGCATATTTTTAAGTTTTAAGTGTGAGTAATGTAAGTGTGATGCATTTCCCTGCTTCGTACCCTAATGTCCCTTCACATCAAGCTATGTTCTTGTTTGTTATATGGTTTTGGTGTTTGATGTCAAAGGGGGAGAATTTGTGCATTAAAGTTTATCTCGACCTGAGAGGGAAGTGTATCTTAAGGGTGAAGGTGTTCGTGTGCTAAAGGGATCAAATCTTAACCTTGTATTGAGTATGAGCTCACCTTGGTTAAGGTGGGGTTTCCAAGATTTCCTTTTGATCTTAAGGGGGAGAATGTATTAGGTGTAAATAATGCTTATCATGCTCTTACTGTTGATTATATGGTGATAATGCAATATTGTTGTTTTTGTTGCTAATCGATGCTTAATCTTACAGTTGATATGATCTTGGTGTAGCATCGTCTTTAGTTGCTTTTGTGTTGTAGATCAATTGGAATTTATGGTGCTATTTGCTTATCCTGTTAATAGATAATCATGTATTGATATGGTGTTTTAATTGGTATTTTTATGGTGTATTGTGATGGGTTGATATCCTAGTATTACATCTTTTAAATTGGTGTTTATATGGTGCTTAACTCTGATTATGTGCATTTGTGTGTCGTACGCATCAAGATTTGATTCCTAACACAATGCACCCCAACGAATGCTAAGATGTAGTAATGCTTCACACTTAGCCTAAGTATGTGTAATTGGCATATGAGGCCAAAGTAGAGATTTCCATGTAAGCACATATTTAGGGGGCATTCTATAGCTTATAATTCAAAATTGTGCTTTAATTTCATATCTTGTGTAAGCTTCGATCGTGTTGCCATCAATCACCAAAAAGGGCAAGATTGAAAGCTCCCTTGTGGGATTTGGTGGTTTGGATGACAACCTAATTAAAGGATCGATATGTGTTGCTAAGTGTTGAATAGGTGCTTAGTACAAAACTTACAAGGTTCAACACAAGTGATCAAGTGTGATGGTTCAAAGGCCGAGATGACTATGGTAGTGAATATCACAATCTAAGTGAAGGATGTGCATTTCTTATGTGAAACTCGGTGTGCATAACTTGGAGACAACTGGTCAAGCCAAGGATGGAGGCAGAAAGAACTTCGAGGTACCGAGTGCATGACAGAAGGTCAAGAAGGCTGAGGTACCCAAAGCCAGGGGTGAAGAAGAAGACTTGCAAAGTCAAGGTTGATCGAGTTGTGAAGAGATATGGTGCATCGAGGATCATGACTTAAGGACATGACTTACAGCCAATGAGGTAATACCTATGGTTATGTGGTGTAAGTCTTAAGGCTCAAGATCAAGCTCAAGAAGTGAACAAGGTCACTAGAGGCAGGAGTAGTGTCAAAGCCAGAACCTAGAAGCAACCCAAAAGAGCTAAGTTTACCTTAACCTTTAGTTTGGGTTGTTTCTATGTTTGAATGTGTTTTATGTGACCTTTGTAGGGTGTTGGAGCTCATAGATGACAATCTAGATCAAATCAAGTCGACCTGATGGTTTGGAGTCCAACGTCGACCTCAAACAGAACAAAATGGGTATAACGGTGAAAAATGTTAAGTATGCAAGGTTTGAACATTCAACTATGTTGCATACACCTTTTACTACATGTTTGGTACTTTGGTTTGTTCTCTAACTCAATTTGTAGAGAAAGTGTCATTCTAGGATCTGTTTGAGGAGAAACAGAAAAGTTATGAGAAGAATGGGAAAGAGGTAACTTTCTAGGACCTAGTCAATTGGTTTATACTCTAAATGTGTGTCTAAGTCTTAGGAAAGTCCTCCAAAGAGTTGAGATCGTTTGGAGAAGTTTGTCTCAAAAGAGCTTAGCTTGCTCTGGTCTGGGCTGCACCTGACGGGGTCCGTGCAACCCAACTGTACTGCTCGGTCTCAAGAATTTTATTTATAAAATTCACGGGATGGTCCGATATGCACTGACCACTTCTCCAACGGCTACTTCTAGCCTTCGTTCGGCACCCAATGGCTAGCTGACGTCACCGGACGGTCTGGTGCCACCCAACTAAGGAAAGGCGCTAATCAGGAGATCTACTAACCGTTACTGTGGATGGTTCGATGGCTCACCAAATGGTCTGGTGAGCCCACAGAAAGGGAAGTTTTCTAGGTTCCATTTGGACAAGGCAACGGCTCCTATGCTCCTTGAGGCTATAAAAGGACCCCTTAGGCGTCCTCTTTCAGTAGTCCAAGGCTCCCAAGTGTAGCAACAAATTGTAGACACACTACAAATCTACTTTGTCTCCCTTTCTTGTGTTTTTCTCTGTAGTTCATGTGTTGTTGCAGTTATAAGCCAAGAGAGAGTAGAGAAGTGTTGCTGCTAGAGTGAGCAAGATCTTGAGCAAGGGAGTACTATTACTTTGCCGGAGTGATGAAGACTTGTAAATAGTCGCAACTCTGTTGTAACCGACCTCGACATAATTGAAGCATCGATCTACCACCTAGTGACAGATCTGAGCAAACAGAGGAAGGAATTGAAATGGCTTCGAAGCCAGGTTGGCTAACTCCAACATGAACTAGGCAAGCATTTCAGCCTTGGCCGAACCATGAGATTACCATAGCATCTCTATGTGGGTAATCTTTGAGGTGAAGGTCTTCTTGAGAAAAAGTTATTGGGATATGGGACAATTTTGTTTTGATGTAAGGCCCTTGAACACCCACATACTACACCCTTCTCCGGGCTTCTTTTTTCTGTTTTTTATTGCTTGGTTCGAAAGTTGATCTCCCATTGATAGGGAACACAGGCTTCTTCGAGCTTGATGATGAAGCTTTAGGGCTTGCCATGCTCTTCATCGTGGTCGCGAATCACCGAAGGTGGGTGCCAATGTTGATCACTCACTTTTATCCCTAAAAGGTATTAAAAAACGAGGCAACACAAAGAATGTATCACAAGCTTCTCTATTAATTCTTCTTCGAAGATTAATTAAAGAGAGAAGGTTAGAAACATTGAATAGTGACAACAAAAATAAATCATACATTGAATGAAACAAAATGATTTACTCATCTTAGTATGCTGTCACTTTTGCTTCATGTGTCACAATTCAATAAATGATTACAAATGTACCTTCGACCTTAGTAGCAACTACTCGAAGGTAAGAGAAAGGGAGCTTCGTAGGCGGGGCAATGCAAGCCAAAAAAGCATTCCCAATGTATGACATTGTTTCTCTATTTATAGTTGCTGGGTATAGCTTCGTATAAAATTACAAACATATATACATGCCCTATACATGTCAACTACAAAACTTGTGAGCGTAAAATCGTCCTTTTCCTTCATTTGTCATGTTGATTGATTCCTCTGGATCTTTACCTTCCCCTTTGCTTCATAGTTCGCTATATAACAATTGAAGCTCTCTTCTTCGCCTTGCTTGACACAATGCTTCTACATAGTCGAAGCTTCTTGGCTTCATCCCCTCTTTAGGCATCAGCTTGGACGAAGGTGAATCTTATTACTTTATATGAGCACCAAAGCTTGTTATACTGATGACGTTGTCGTTTCGAGGACCTTCGACGATGAAGGCCCCCAACAAATACTAGATGTCAAAATGAGGTGCAATGTCAAAATGAGGTCTGCTCTTGAAACATCTCTACAAATTCTACAACAAAGAGCCCATCCCTTGGATTAATCTTGTTTGGAAAAATTATTTCCTTGATTGCAACCTTTCTTTGAAGACTTCTAGACTCACCTTGGTGGAAAATGATCTTATCATTGAGTAACTCGTTCAAGGGTATTGCTCGTGTTTCGCGAGGAGACAGTTCTACTGTTCTTCTTTGGAAGGATCTTTGGACTTTTCAACCATTGAATATTTTACTTCATCAGCTTTGCTCCTTCTCTAAGGATAAGAATATCACTCTGAAGGGCTTCAGATTGCTTCGTTCATGGCAAGAGTACTTTCATTTGCCATTATCAGAGCAAGCATTCACCCAATTACAAAATCTCCTTTTGATTAATGTAACACTATAAAAATCATCAAATAAAAATAATGCATTTAGTTATTAATGGTAATTATGGCAATAAATTTTTCATTCAAATGTTTGTTATTTATTTGCATTTGGAATAATTTTTTATTGCTCATGATTGTTTTTGAATATTTAATATCATTTCTTCTTAAATGAAAATCCTAGTAAATAATATAATAATGACTATTCCAAAAATAAATATTTCATTTATAAATAATTTTGGTATAATTATTATGAATTTTAGGGTTATTCAAAAATATATTTTGAATTTAGAAAAGGAAATAGAAAAAAAAGGAAAACTAAACCCTAACCTAACCCTAAGGCCCACTCGGGGCCCAACTTACTCCCAGCCGCCGCTCCCTGCCTCCTCCCAGCCGCCGCCACTCCTTACTCCCCCTTCTCTCTCTTGCGCGTGGGACCCACCCGCGCCCATCCCTTCTCTCTCCATCCCGCCCTCTCTCCCTGTGTCTAACCCGCGCGCCGCCAGGAGCCCCTCGCTCTCTTCCCTACACAGCCGCTAGGCGCCCAGCCAACCGGTCGCGCCGCGCTTGACCACCCGTGCCCAGGATTCGAGTCCCGACGCCGAGCGACCGTGTGACCTCGCTGCTAGGAATGCGAGCCGCTGAAGCCCGCGTCAGCCGAACCGACCGCGCCAGCGCCCAAGCGACCACGTCGTCTGTTCTTCTCCCCGCATTATTGGACCTTCAATGCTTATGTTTCCTTCCCCCATTACTCCCTCTCTTCATTGACGCCATTGATGACCGCCTTGAAGCACTCGGCGCCCTCTCATCTCCGCTCTCCCTCCCTATAAAATTCGGGACTCCCTTCCTCTCTTCCTCCCCGAGCTCCTCTCTCTCCCTTCTCCTTACCCAAGCTCGCCCTTCTCTCTCACACTCCTTGCTCGCCCACGCCGTCGTCGTCCGCCCCACTGTCCGTGGAGCCCCGTCGGAGCTCCGTTCGCGTATTACGACGATCGCGCCCGTTCCCCTGCCCGCCGAGCCCTCCCTACTCGTCGACCACCATTCCTGCGCATGAACAAAAACTCCAAGGTAGAAGAAGGCAAATATGCGATTTAGCCCCTGGTTTGCGAATTCAATTAATTTCGTGATATGTGTATACGTGTATGATTTTAGAGATTTCGATGTATACGTGTAACCAAAATCGAACCCCGCGACAATACTTCGGACAGATGTATGATTTTATAATTTTAAAATGAATACGGTCAATTTTCATACTAGAATACGTCTACAATTAAACCTCGCTTTAGCACATGGAATGATATTGATTAATATTGACATAAGTATAATTTTATTGATATAAGAAATACTAGACCACGTATTTTCAGTCAAATGAAAATATAGATGTTACTATTCATAATAAATGTATTCATAAGTATAGCACTTAAATTACTTAGAATTAGTAAAATATTTATTTATGTCATAATAACCATAAATATGTTATTAAAAGTCCCATTTATTAATCTACATTAATTCTTAGAATATTAATGAAAGGTGATTTAGAAATAAACATTGTAACGATACGTATAATTTCTACTTAAGAAAGAAAGGAGAAAAACCGAAAGAATAGAATTTTTATAATAGTGTTAAAATGACTTAACTACGCACTCATACTTTTCTAATAAAGAAATTGATAGTTATGTTGGTAAATATAGATTTCTTACTAATGAATTAGATAACTTGTTTCTAGTTTAAAATGACCTTTTAATAGATATCATATATTTAACAAGGTTCGGGATAGATGTTTAAGTATAGCCATATTAAATAGAAACTTAAAAGAATATGTAGACCATATGTTTCTTAATAAAAATAGAAGATAAATATATGTTCAATTAATAGATTATTTATATTTTCTTAATTAAAAGATAACAAGGGTCATTGCTTTTATAAACTAAAATGATAGGTTATACATAATTTCCTTTCTAATGAATTAGATCATTTGTTCCTACAATAGAATTAAAGATAATTAATAGATTAATTATCCATTATCATAATTTATTAATCAAACATATAGTCACTGTTCTTAATTAGATTTATGGCATGATTAATGATTTCATAGAATTTAGTCCACATTATATACGAATCACTTAGCTTTTCCTAAAGGATAAAATAATGTAATAAGAGTTTAAGTTCTTTCATAACTTAAAATGTTACTTTATATATTGATTTCGAATATAATAATATAGGCTATGTGTTTTCTAATAAAATTAAAAGATAGTTATTTGTTCATTATCTTTTTGCATGAAAATCCACTTAATGGCCTATAACCTAGCTTTTCATAAAATAGGTTTAATAATAATGATCTTTTCACATAAAACCTATTTAGACTTATATCTTAGTTTATCATAAGTGAATGTTTAACAATGATTTATAAGATGTTCCATAATGCTTCCAAAATTAATAACGTATTTCGTAGCCCATTAACCTTAGATATATAACATATATCTTTTCTAAAAAGGTTAAAAAGGTTTAACATCGTTATATCGTGTTTTATCATCTTATAAACCCGTAATCTTAGACATATCACATATGACGTTTTATAAAAGATTAATTTGATGAACCTAATATTTGTATATTTTAATTAAGATATTTTAAGCTCATGTCTTGTTTTATAAAGTATAGATCACACATTTTTTAAAAGAATACCCTCTTATTATAGCCATTACTTGCGATGTTTTTGAAAAATGAATGCTCTTTTCGTTAGCCTTTCTTTTAGCTTTACGTATGGTGAATGTTGTATGTTATTGAGTGGTGTTTGTTCTTCTTGTTTGTTTGTGTGATATTCAATGGTTGATCTAGTAGTTAAGAATCAAGATCTATTCCTATCCGTGGAAGAACTCAAGTTTTCTATAAGCAAGGCAAGTGGACTTCTCCCTCTGCATACTCTGTTTGATCCCAAACAATACATTTAATAAAGTTTATTCTTGGATATATATATATATATATGCATAATTTGATGGGTTACCTATTTAGATACCCCTAACCTTTCCAACCTTACTCCTTGTTTAACCTGGGATTATGATCTAATCAAGTAGTTGTGCTATTGCTACAACTTAACTTTATGCAGTCACTCCGGTTTGTGATATTAATGTTCCAAATGGTAAGTTCACATTATTGTTGCTAATCCGACGATTAAGCAAGATCATATGATTTAATTGGAACATGGAGTGACCACCCGAGAAAACAGTGCTACCATGAGGGTGGTATGGGACGCCCTTGGCTAAATAACTAGGGAAGTCTTATGTTGGGTGTTGGTCGTGGTCGACTGGAACGGGGGCATCTGGCAAACGCTTATAGTTCCGGCTCAGGCAGATTGGATGTGGGCATAGTTCCCAAAGCTTTACCCTGCAGACTGGACTATAAGTTGGTTACGTTAGGTGTGCTTTATGCAGTTTGACCATTTCCAGCATTTGCATAATGAGGACTCTAGGGAAAAGCCTCGTAGTGAGACCCTAGCCAGTCACCTCGGAAGTGAATACGGGTCTAGCTAACCCGGGCTAAAAGGGAATCGTGACTCATGGGTAAAGATGTGCCACCTTTGCAGAGTGTAAAACTGATATATCAGTCGTGCTCACGGTTATGAGCAGCCTGGACTCCTCACATGATAATTGAACTTGAAGATGGAAATAAATCGAGATCCGATGATCTGCCAATGGTTTGCTTAAGTGGTTTTCACTTAAGTGTTTTTTATATACTCTTATACCTTTGTTTAAAAGGGAATACTTGGGATTCACACTTATTAGTAAGACAGGTGTTGTTATTAAAATGTTGACCAACTAAAATGCTTACTGCTCAACCTTAGCCTCACCTTGTTAAACTTGCATTAGTTTTTACCCCACTTACTGAGCCCCGACCATAAGTGAGCTCACCCTTGCTTAATTTTCATCAGAAGTTTGTAGATGAAGTTATGATGCTGAGCTCCATGGATGCTAGTCTAGTGATACCCTCGGTCATCTTCCTGTGGATGGATGTCCATGTTTCGCTGTACTTTGATGAATAAAGGTTAAGACATTATGTCTGTTCGAAGTGTAATATGTTAATATAATCGTTATTTATGCTTCTATGCATTGTTCTTTTGATATATTACACTTGTGACGTCAACATATGCGTGGAAATAGATCCTGGCACACATATGCTATGCATCCGGCTCTGCCCCCCGGAATCGGGTGTGACAGAAGTGGTATCAAAGCAATGTGACCGTAGGTCTCTAGATTAGTTAGAAATGGAAAGCCCAGTCAGTCGTTCAAAACTTGACTTAATTGTCTCCATAAAAACTTACTTTATATCAAAACTCGTCTCTTTTATCTTCAACCCTTCTTGTCTGATTCGTCGTCTATCAGAAGGTTCTAATGAGAAGCATTGCAAAATGATCAAGCAAGATTATGGAACTTGAAGCGAAGTTTGCCAGAAGAAACCCTTTCGAAGCTATCGACGATGCCCTATTCTCTGTCTTATCCCCACTCCGCAAGAAGTTTTGTTATGGATCCCCTAGACCTATTATTTGACTTCTTGGCTAGGTTGATAGGATTGTTCTTTAGTATTAAGATTTTCGACTAGTTCGGTAAGGGCGATATTATATCATAGTGGTTTTCTAATCCCTAATATTACTATATAACCCTTGACTTCTTATACTTTTGTTTTCTTGCCATTGTATTGCCACCCTTGCGCAATATCTACCTTGATATATTAAATCTTTGCCTCTACTTTTCTCCTTGATAATGCTTTCTCCCTAACTCACTTCATATCCTTGGTTGTATCATTTATCCTCACTTTAATAGTTCATGGTTATCTTATTTCTCTCTTGGCCACCAACAAATAAGTCTTGTCTAACTACTTGTTATTTCTTACCTGACTCCTTGACTTTATAATATCTTTCTTATTCCAAACCTTGTCTCACCTTTTGTTTTGGTTGAATGAGTAGAATTGGATTGTGTTGTGCTAGTATGCTTGAGTTCATTGTCCTTTGTGTTCATGTTTGATTTGTTTCTTTGAAATTATTGTTGGTGTATTGTGTGACTTTTGTCCACAATGGCATTAGTTAGCTAGGTAAAACCTTAGATAGATGGGTTTTCTCCACTCTCTATAATATGTCTTTGCTCAACCCTTTCGTCCCTTCCATTCTTCCATACCCATATAGATGTCAGACCTTGGAATGTCAACTACAAGTGATGTCACTAAATGCAAAGAATGTGGTGTGTTGGCAAGTCAAAACAACACTTTAAATAAAACAGCTGATGAACAAACATTCAAGACACAAAAGGATGCACAACCAAACCAACAGATAAGTGACCTTGGAACATGTTGTTGTTGTGAGTACTATGGAATTCCTTATCGCCAAATCAATGCAAATGAAAGTGAAACTGCAAAACAGAAGAACCAGATTTTATTTTCTGGCATAAAAAGACAGATGTCTCCTATGAACAACTAATAGCAGTCTCTCATACCTAATGCACTGTCAGTTGATGAATTGCAAAGTATTCCAAAAAGGAAACATCACAAGGATGCACAGCCCCAAGAAGAAACACAGGAGTATTACATTGATGGATGGACTATTACTTGCACACAGTTTCAGCCTCGTGGTCGCATCAGGTCCAAGAAACAAAAAGGGAAACATGGAAAAAGTCAAGAAATAACTTCAAGAAAAGCTTGCTATCAATGTGAACTAAGAACCTACAAATAACCATGTATCTCCTTTGCTTTCGTGCTAGCCTTTCCTTAATCTCGAGGACGAGATTCTTTTAAGTAGGGTAGATTTGTAACACTATAAAAATCATCAAATAAAAATAATGCATTTATTTATTAATGGTAATTATGGCAATAATTTTTTCATTCAAATGTTTGTTATTTATTTGCATTTGGAATAATTTTTGATTGTTCATGATTGTTTTTGAATTTTAATAGCATTTCTTCTTAAATGAAAATCCTAGTAAATAATATAATAATGACTAGTCCAAAATAAATATTTCATTTACAAATAATTTTGGTATAATTATTATGAATTTTAGGATTATTTAAAAATATATTTTGAATTTAGAAAAGAAAATAGAAAAAAAGAAAGAAAAAAAGAAAAGGAAAACTAAACCCTAACCTAACCCTAAGGCCCACTAGGGGCCCAACTTATTCCCAGCCGCCGCTCCCTGCCTCCTCCCAGTCGTCGCTGCCACTCCTTACTCCCCCACTTCTCTCTCTTGCGTGTGGGACCCACCTGCGCCCATCCCTTCTCTCTCCATCCAGCGCCCTCTCCCTGTCTCTACCCCGCGTGCCGCCAGGAGCCCCTCGCTCTCTTCCCTGCACAGCCGCCAGGTGCCCAGCCCCGACTGCACAGCGCCCAGGCAACCAGTCGCGCCGCGCTTGACCACCTGCGCCCAGGACTAGAGATGGCAATGGGGACCCGATCCCCGATTCCCCGCGGGGAATTCATCCATTAGGGGATGGGGATGGGAAAGAAACTTCCCCCGCGGGGATATAAACAGGGAAAGTTTATCCCCCGACGGGTAAATGGGGATGGGGACGGGGAAGCATTCCCCATCCCCGTTCCCCGTGGGGACCCGTTAACTTGCATGTGACTATGTTTTTGTGTACCGGTTAACAACAAAAATAAATAATTACCTTGTCAAGAGACCACTAATTGTACAAATGTGTTCATTTTGATGTATACATAATGATTTCTTACATCTGACAATGTGTATAAGTGATAATGTTTAACATTAATAACAAAGAACGTATGTATTAATTATAATTTTAACGGGGATGGGGATCCCCGTTGGGGATTTATCCCCGCGGGGAACGGGGATGGGGAAGAAATGTTCCCCGCAAGCGTTCGTGGGGATCCCCGCGGGGAAATTTTTTCGTCGCGGGGATGGGTATGGGGAGCTATTCCCCGGCGGGGAATTCCCCATTGCCATCCCTACCCAGGACCCGCGCCCAGGATCCGAGTCCCGACGCCGAGCGACCGCGTGACCTCGCTGCCAGGAATCCGAGCCGCTGAAGCCCGCGCCAGTGATCCAACCAATGGTTTGTTTAAGTGGTTTCACTTAAGTGTTTTTGATATACTCTTATACCTTTATTTAAAAGGGAATACTTGGAATTTCACACTTATTAGTAAGACAGGTGTTGTTAATAAAATGTTGACCAACTAAAATGCTTACTGCTCAATCTTAGCATCACCTTGTTAAACTTGCATCCCCGCTTGCTGAGCCCCGACCATAAGTGAGCTCACCCTTGCTTAATTTTGATCAGAAGTTAACAGATGAAGTTATGATGCTGAACTCCATGGATGCTAGTCTAGTGATACCCCGGTCATCTTCCTGTGGATGGATGTCCATGTTTCGCTGTACTTTGATGAATAAAGGTTAAGACATTATGTCTGTTCGAAGTGTAATATGCTAATATAATCATTATTTACGCTTCTATGCATTGTTCTTTTAATATATTACACTTGTGAGGTTAACATATGTGTGTAAATAGATAATGGCACACATATGCTATGCATCCAGCTCTGCTCCCGGAACCGGGTGTGACAATTAATGAATCTTTGGTTGACTCTAGACATGAGAAAGATAAATGGACTTTCATTTGGGAATCACAATTTTTCTCAGTTAAAAGAACTTATAAAATCCTTTTGGAGGATTGCTCTACTCACCCAATCATCAAATGGCTCTAGAGGTCTTCAGCACAACTCAAGCATAATTTTTTTTGCTTCTTCTCAACAACAGATTAAACACGAGTCATTGCAAAAAAAAACTTTTCCCTAGATTCCTATGATTGTGAAATGTGTATTTGGCAAAAATCTGAAATTGTTGGCCACATATTTTTTTAGGTGCAATTTCGCTAGAAGATGCTGAGGAAGATTAATATTTCCTTCTCCGGACATGTCAATGGCTCCCAAGCAATAATCTAGATCAAATCAAAGCTAGCAGTTCTTTTTGCGATGGACATTATCATTCTTTTAACTTGGACAATCTGGAAGCAGAGAAATGAATAATTTTTCCATGGATCAGACCCATCACTCTTGTTTTTTATCTTCTCTTGCATAGGATGCAGCAGAAAAAGAATTTCTCTGCTACTAAACTTTGGAGAACAAATCTGCCTTAACTTTTGTAATTTTATTTCTGTGATTTCATTTTTGTAACTTCTTTGAGCTATTTTCTTTTAATATAGCCCTACTGTTCATTCAAAAAAAAGGGTTGAAAGACCCATCACGGTTGTTTTTTATATTCTATGTTTTTCACATTTGTATAGAAAACAAACACAAAAAAATCAGAACAAATAACAACCAAAAACTGGATGGTAGTGTCTTTCACTTCCACTCAAACGGCAAGAGAGATCATAATCACTTACTACTGTTAATCTCAATTGGAATCACAAGGATGGGAGCACTGACTGCTGTTAAGCTCAATTGAAATGACAGTCAACAAAACCATGACGGTTCGGCCCCAATACACTGTAAGACCGTTAGCTTACGCCACTCAGGTGGTCGAGAGAGAGAAACACTCTGCTTCAGGCTTAGATTGTTTTCCTGTACATCTAATGTGCACAAGAAATAACTTGGGTGTCTGCAGCAACGGGAGATCCCCATCTGCAGAAGAAACAATAGTTGCATCCATAAACCGAATGTTCAGAAACATTAGTTACATACACTGACACAGAGAAAATACCTTTGGGGAATCACCAAGTTTCGGAACGCTTTACCTTACATTAGTCAGAAGCTCCAACGAAGCCATTCGAGCTATTCGAATTTGCTCCCAGTTGTTTAGTGGCCGCCATTATTAGACCTGCGTAGTCCCAAAACAAATAATATCAGTCCTGCACAACAAATTTTACTTTGGAGGGCAGGTAACTAAAAACTAGAAAGAACTCAGACACTAGTACAGTTCATCAAAGAAGCATTGTATAGACATGCGTAGTCCCAAAACAAATAATATCAGTCCTGCACAACAAATTTTACTTTGGAGGGCAGGTAACTAAAAACTAGAAAGAACTCTGACACTAGTACAGTTCATCAAAGAAGCATTGTAATGCAAATTCTACTAGATCAGTTGTAACTTGTAAGGGCTCTAAGTAATTTTCACAACTTTTTATTTCGATTTTGCAAGTTGTTATTTTTTTCAACAATAAAAAAGGCTTTCACCTGTAAAAGGAGGTGAAGGTCTTCGAGGCCTTGATTTGAACTCCGGGTGGAACTGAACACCTACATAGAAGGGATGATCTTGTAGCTCCACAATCTGCTCATAGGTGCAAGCAGGTTCAGACTTTCGAAAAAAAAAATCAAAACCCAAGAATAGCATATGTTGTTTGCTTAGTACCTCCATCCGGTTTCGACTTTCGTCACAACCAACAAAATGAAGACCAGCACTTTCAAGCATGGGAACAAAAGAGGGATTGACCTATAATAAATAGGTAAAAGAAACAAGTAATCGGTTCCAAGCATATGATTGCAATGTACATAAAAAATAATAACCAATAGGACGTTTAGAAACAAAGATTGATGACAAACCTCGTATCTATGACGATGACGCTCATCTACATGTGGAGGACTTCCGTACCTAAAAGTTCCAATCAATAGTCCAAGTGAGAACATGCAATAGATTTTTATACAGGGCAAACGTTAAAGATGGTCAATAACCAGGGGCTTGCACCAAATCTCGACCAAAGAGAAGCCACCTTTGGAAATGTGATAGGCAAAAATATAGTCACTACCAAGTAAGGAAAGCTCTACATAACACAACTACATAACGCATTTATCAGCGTGGACAACAATGGATTGAGTTCCCAAACAAGCTACATGCAGTAGTACCAAAGAAAATAGTATGATATTAACCAAGAAAGAATCAATGCCCATACAATTTTGATGTAAGACAATCAGGTTTGCTGAAGAATGTTCTCCTGCAGCCCAACCTCATCGTGTTTCCCATATGTGTTTTTGAAACCTGAATAGTTCATTATCAAGGTAGTAGATCAAACTTTTCAAAGTCCTGTCTCTTCCATAAACTTAACAGAAAAGGAAGTACCTCAGGCATGTACATAACAACATGATTCGGTGTATCCTTGTTAAACTCCTCACTGTCTGCATCTTCCAGGCCCAGGACCTAGAAAAGCATATAATAATAAAATTATGAATCTATATGGATAGTTTTAAGTAAAAGCAAAAATGGAAGCAAACACACATGTCTGGAAATCTCAATCACTGATATCTGCATGCCCAAGCAAATACCAAGATATGGAACTCTATTCTCACGAGCATATTTTGCAGCCAATATCATCCCTGAAATTCCACGATCCCCAAATCCTCCAGGTATCAAAATGCATGATGAACCCTACAATTTTCAGATTTCATTAATATTAACTTTTAAAATTGAATTTGCATATTCAATATAGTAAAGAAATATAATTGGCATACTCACTTTAAGAGTTTCCCAGGCTTCAGCATGGGCATCTGGTGCCTATTGAAAAAATTGTCATCACGGGATGCAGTAACATATACAAAGAAAGGACAGGCAATGTAATAGGAAGAAATTGAGTGTAGCTACAAATGCGAAACTGAAAGTAGAAAAAGCTTGATACAGAAAAGTTGAGCTGCAAAAAAATAAAAATGCTATGGGATACTAACATAACCAACCGGAGGCCCCCGACCAAAAAAAAATAACCACTGAAACACTGCAGTGCTGTTACTGCAGCCAATCTTAGAACACATGGCTAGTGGCTTACAGATATTGCAGTTGCATCTTCAAGATCCGAAGCTGCAATCCACTGGATAGATGGCTTTAACGAACAGGCAACACTGGCATGTAGGAGAGCCTGGAATAAAATAAGACATTAAAAAATTAGAAAAAACATTTTACATGTGTAGTACATGAACCCAAAACGCATCCACAGTAAAAACACATTGTGGCAACTCAAAACCTCAGTTATTGAACAATTATCAGAGAACAATTGTTTATACTCCAGGAAACCATGGAAAATAACTGTAACTATAATACTTATTTCACCACATAAAATATAAAGGGCGTACCCAGTGCCGTAGGCTTCCCGCACTATGCGGGGTCTGAGAAAGAGTATCTTTAAGCGCCCAAGCCTTAACCGCATAATATGCAGAGGCTGGAGCTCGAACCCGGGACCTTCCGGTTCCAGACGGTAGGCTCTACCGCTGCACCAGGCCCGCCCTTCTCACCACATAAAATATACTTAAATTTTTGTTCTTGCACACTAATTATCACAATTGGCAAGCTACTCAACTTCGCCACTTATATGTAAGGATCATCTGTACCAACCTTCACCACTGATAGGTAAGAATCTGTCAGATTAGTATACTTCCCAACCAAAGCAACTTTAACCTGCATAACAAGGATATTCATTCAGACTTACTCTGCACCAACAAAAAAGAACCAACAACAAATACTATTACAACACTAACAGAGTTATTGAGGTTGTCATACGACTCAGCCATATCTGTCCAATCTCGTAATTCAGGTGGTCCAGCAGATCTATAAAATAAAATCCAAGGTGATATTGCTCCAAGATATAATAACCACAAATGCATATCACAATATATAAAAACAGGGGATGCCATTGCAATGAATACAATGTAATCATCTCAATCAATCACACCAAACAAGTTAGAGTAAGCCTTTCAACAGTAATTAGAATGATTTCAAACATAGTTAAAAAATTGGAAGTTTAAGCCAAGCATCTGCCAATATTGGTAATATATGGTTTCTCAATAGTATATGAATCACTACTTAAAATAACTGTCTAGCCCACCAAGGTGCTAGGTAGTGGGCATAAATGGTACCAAGCACTTCTGAAAACACTGTTATGGGCACATTACGAAACATTCCATGTGCAGAGCGTCCAAATACTCTACATGCATTGATAAGCACTGATTTTCAGTAATTTTCTGACTCACCTAGCAAGGTTTAGTTGTTTGATTATAGCTTCATGAGCCTTTTGGTTCTGCAAAACAGTACTTGTCAAAATTTGTGCTGCAGCAACACTAAATGCAATCCATATATAGACTCAATACATTTCTACACAAAATTCAAGGCTAAGGTTTTATTGAACGTTGCAACTCACTCTAAGAATAAGTGGGACATGCCATAAATTTGGAACATCATGGATGTTAAGTATGTTCTCGACCTACAGGAATGAAGACAGAATGTGAGTCGAGAAATGCTGTGGATAAATGGCATTTTTCGCATTTAATCATGAAACATACCGGGACATGGCAAAATTGTGAAAGCTTCTCTTTAACAGATCCTATTAGTGGCTGAAAGAACAGATAAACATAGCTCTCATTAGAAAGGACGCTTAGATACAAATTGGACAAGAGAAGAAAACGATTTTAGAACAAGAAACGCATGAACTAAAAAAGGTACATGTTCAGCAGTTAAAATGAGCTAATGACTGCTTGGACCAAAATTCATTACAGAAAATAAAAAACAAATTCAACAGAAGACTTGTCAAAAATATTCAATACATGGGAAAGACTTCCAGAAAAATATATGACGACGAATGAAAATAAGACATATTCTAAAGAATCTGCTATTAGTTATTAACTTTTTTTATGTTTTTGCATTACCTGTGCTGACCGGCATGCTAGAAGATCAGGAGTCAGACCCAAGGCTCTCAGTTCTCGTACACTATGTTGTGTTGGTTTAGTTTTCTACAAAAAAGGGAAACAAGAATGTCAGATTCCCAGTACCAGTAACTATGTCATGGTACAAGACTTGAAAAGTGTGTGCAATTAGATTGTTTCCCTCATTTCAGGATAGAGGAAGCAGTAAGCAGAATTCATCATCGTCGCTAAAGGAAGAATTATTTACCTGCTCACCAACTACACCCAATACTGGAACAAGGCTAACGTGTATGAGGCAGAAATTTTCCTTGCCTAGAACAGACATATAAGAGTACGAGTCATATTCATGATAGTCCCTAACAAGAAAGGTGTTTTTACTTCCAAGAAATGTAAAATATGTGAATGCTACATTAGCATGAAAGAAATGGCAGTGCATAGAGTGTACTCTAATCTACGGGTCTAACTGTTCCCAAAGAAATAGATAGAAAAAATAAACCACGAGAAACAATAGAAGTCTCATACGAGTGTAAGTCGTAACACCAAAACATACCGCAGCAACCATAAAATTTAAATGGACAAAGCAGCTATACCAAGAGAAAAGGATAATTGGCGCAAAGCTTCAATGAATGGCATCGACTCAATATCACCTGAAATAAGAGAGAAATCAATTTATCTGCTACACTAGTAATCACGAAGTGTCAGATCGTAAGATGTCATAGAACCCTACCTACAGTGCCTCCCAATTCAATAACACAAACATCAGCTGGACGAGTCTGCCCATCCACAGGAACCGAAGACACTGACTGTATCCACTGTTTTATTTCATCAGTGACATGAGGAATAACCTGGATATTTGAAACCATAGGTGTTTCAGATTTTGCATATGGGCAGTCCGTACAATGCAACTCGAGTAATAAATGCCACAGAAGAATTACCTGTACAGTCTTTCCAAGATAATCACCCCTTCTCTCCTTCTCAATGACAGACTGAAAGAAGCAGAAACTATCGGTTTACAACCTTAAATGAGAAAAGGAAAGCATTTCCTTGAGGCAGAAGATACTCACCTGGTATATCTTTCCAGTGGTAATGTTGTTATCCCTTGTCAGAGTAACATCTATGAAACGCTCATAATTCCCCAAATCCAAGTCAACCTACAGATACCGCATGTTAGGTAGCTACCACCGAGACTGCGAGTTTAAAGAATGTGTATTAAATGCAAGCATTAAGGAGCTATACCTCTCCACCATCATCAAGAACAAACACCTCGCCATGCTCAAAGGGGGACATTGTACCAGCATCTGTGTTCAAGTATGGATCTACAAAAACAAGAGAGCAAAGTACTAAGACCAAAGCCCCTCCAAGAGATTTAATATCCACATGAGCAAACCATTTGTATTGTAAAATCACACAGAAAGAAAATAACACAAGAGATCCTAAAGGTGCCCCATTTTAGACAGAATTCTTTTAAAAAGCTAACCACATAAAGTCATTCAGGAGTTTTAAACCATAGGTACAGACGTACAGTGCACCATGCCAATTAAACGACAATCGAAGGCCACGCCACATCACTAAAAAGGCCCAACACCGACCTTCAGTGGAACGAAAGGTTCACATAAAAAGCTCAACAAAAGACTGACAGACAGCAACAAGCCTTTAAAACCTGACAACGAGCACGGGCTGACGAATTCATGGTGTAGCAACAATTTTCATCTCACTAGAAGCCAAGGTGACAGGTAACTGGAACCCCCAACAAGGTAATCTTTGACTACTAGTCATTGCCCCCAAGTTCCACCAAGAAGCAGTAAAGAATTGCGAATGGCCACGGAGACTCCAAGCAGAACCCAACAAACTGCCACTCTAATTACCTAATCCGGAAAGGATTAAATCCCTAGCAGAACCACGGAAGCGGGTCGCATTCATCACCCCGATCCAGTAAACACTACACACCTATCTCGCAACGACCACCCCCCGCTCGAAACGGCTCTAGGGTTATAAAGGTCACCGGGAGGGGAACGCCTCGCAAAAGCCGCGGAGGAAGTGAGTGAGGAGCGCGTACCGATCTTGATGCAAGTGACGCGGAGCCCGCAGGCCTTGAGGACGACGCCGATGCTGCTGGCGGTGACGCCCTTGCCGAGGCCGCTGACGACGCCGCCGGTGATCAGCACGTACTTGGTCGGCGCCCGGCCCTCCTCTTCCGCCGGCGCCGGCGGCGAGGGCGAAGGCGAAGACATGGCGGCAGGCGGGAGGACGGAGAAGGGGATATGCCGCAGCCCGATTGGGAAGGGGGGAGAAGAGATGCTTCGCTTCTGTTGGGTTGGGAAGAAGGCAAACTGTCAGAGCAAGCGCACACGCTCGCTGGCTCGACCAGTGTCTCCGCTCTCCAGCCAACTGTGCTTGTTTGGTAGCGGCCCAGATTAGGGGTGAAAAGGACGATCGATCCGTAAACTAGGTGAGTGTCCGTGCGTTGCAACGGGGACATATAATATCACGATAACTTATGTATAAATATGTATTATGCTGGAATTTATGTTATACTGTTATGAGAAAATGTTTTATACATTTCAATAGAAACATATAATACCACGAGAACACGAGAACATATAATACTACGATAATTTATGTGCATTGCAACAGAAACATATAATATCACAATAATTTATGTATAAATGTGTATTATATTAAAATGTGTGTTATATTTAGCAGTCTTATCCTTCAAGTCCACCTAGAAAATATCATACATACAACCATTTCAAACATCCAACAATGGGAGCAGCAGGAGGCTTAACCATCCCCTTCCTTAATTCCATAAGTTGTGGTGAGAATTCCAGTGCCACACAACGTGTTCCTTAATTTCATAAGTTGTGGTGAGAACTCCAGTGCCACACAACTTGTTGTACCGTGGAGATTCGACCAGAGGAGTTCAGAACAAAAAAAATCAGCATCCAACATCGTGACCTAACTAATTGCTATGCAACTAATTCAGAGTTTCAGACCAGTTTAGATATTCAGCATGTGTGATAACTGTTGAAACTTGTCCAAACCTTGAAATCAACTATGTCAAAACAAACCATTTGACACCAGCTATATGCTCAAGGTTGGCATTAAATGTTTGAGCAGTATAGCAAGCAGGGGGAAGTGTCATAGTTCTTTTGGGTCATTCTTACGTAGAAGAGTTTGCAAGCTGGGTTGCCTTGACCGCGAGAACAGGCAACCTTGCACTACAAAAGGAAAGTCGGACCTCCTTGGAGTCTTGGAGATCAGAACACCGAACCAACGACGAGCTGCGGCTCGAAGAGATTTTGATGGCTGAATGGGCCGGCATTAGTCATAGCAGATCCGGCAAGGCCCAAACACTATGTCGATAATGCCAACACAAACCAGTGAAAATCACATTGGTCAATGGTGAGCTGGAAATGAATTACATGTGTGTATAACTGAAGTTTGCTTTTATCACTAAACTAAGGATACTTCATAATGGTCCAATCAAATACATAATCTAGTTGGTACCCTACAAGTATACAGAATAAGCCACATCAAAAATAGAGATGCAAGGAACATCAATTATACATTTCTCATGTTTAATCATACCCTCGCAGATAAATAGGTCACAGAAGAGTCTCTTCAAATAGGAGTAATATAGTTTATCTTCAAATCGTATTGATCTACAGTAATGAAAATATGTAGTAAACTCTGATGGATATGATTTACAGAGGACTTGTTTAGAAAATTTGACAAGTTATTTTCAAAGGCATAAAAAATAAATACATGAGCACATAACAAAGAGATTCCAGATCATCTCTTCTGCTTTGCTCTAGAAGGAAATGAAAAAAGTTACCCAAATTCATCTATCAAGGCATTCAGATTTGTGTATGAATAACTTGCAGCTAATTGGCTACAAGTTCAAGTATAGTGTTACAGGTTTTAAGGAGTTTTTAGATTTGTTAAAAGGCATTCAGATTTCTGCATTTTTAGCGATGGTAAAAGCTCTTCTTGCATCATTGTCTGAGCTGGTAGCATCTTAGATATATTTTTTATCCAAATAATGGTTGTGCTCATGTAAACCTCGCCATGGAAAAAGCCTCTGCACCAGATGAAATATTCAAATGGAATGATCAATATAATGAACTGTAACAGGTGACATGAATGTCGGACATGTAAGAAAATCTGCACTAACTTGTTCATGACAGCATCGAAGTCCTGGACACAAATTGCAACCAAATTGAAGAGCATCCCAAATATGTACAGCCAAAAATTCTGTGCATTGATATTTCTTGAAGGATTTTTCTTGATGATAACCTGGATTGTTCAAAATAAAGGAATATATTACATTCCTAAAAAATCATTAATATTTTGTATCAAATGTATTTTCCAAAAAAACAAGAATACAAATGATGAAAAGATTAGAAGTATAGAGTCACACACTTCAGTATATACTCCTGCAAAACCACTTAAAAGAGCCATCACCTGCAAAAAGGGGAAAAGGGCATTCAGGTAGTTGTTAAATACTTCCTCTACTATGTCCAGAAGACAGGATTGATTATTTTTCTGCTTCACTCACAATTGCCATCACCCAACCTCGAATAGGGGTCTGAAGAACATGGTCTGACCTAGAAAAGGACAAATAAGAAAGCAATGAGGGAGAGGGGGGCATTGAACAAACAAGAAAAAGAATGAGGGGTTAGGGGAAACATGTTTGGCTTACGAGGGACTGAGCTGAGCAGTAGTGCATCCAGCTCACTGAATTTGACTTAACATGCGTTAGTTCAACCATGCTAAAACAACAATGGAAAGCAGTTGTTGGGGAAGAAAATATTAAAAAACTGTAAGGAATGAAGTGGAAAACAATAGAGGTTTTGTTACGAACTTACGATGACCAAATAGGAGGGTAGCATGGTATTAGATTCAACAAATGTGTCAGTTTCAGATTTCAGAGTTAGTTGTTGCATAGTCCTTTAGGCAGCTAGTTACTTCAATAGAGTACGGATTCAAGCCTAAGGATGACTATTTATTTTACATATTGAACTTCAGCAGAACTCTTTCATCACAGAACTATAATTCATGTCTTCCATCTTTAGCATTCAGCTTTGCATCAAAGATTTCAAGTGAAAGTGAACCCAATGACATAGTGCATGCCACTTGTCAGCAAATAAAACTTATAATAGAACAAGCTCATTAGACTTACTTTTTCTTGAGAATTATACGGTACAGGACACCAGTGCTGATAATATTCAAGTTCTTCAGAATCTGGTAAGCTGGTGCATCCACATATTCAAAGATATAATACTGACAACCACAGAAGCCGGGAAACATGGTTATGTTTTGCTTGTTTTTGTTTTTTTAAAAAATCATACAACAGAATGAGTGGGCAACTGGACATACCTGCAATAAGTTCTTGACCAGGTAAAGCATTACAGGAATGGGGTAAACTCTAACTTCATCAAAAGATGTAATTAACCTGAAAACAACAAAACCAAATGTCTAGAAGGTGGAAGAAGACAACAAGCACCTAATATGTACTATCGACAAGCACAGTACAAGTGCAATCACCACCCATTATCTTCTGTAACACCTTGACTGTTCCATATCCTGGACAATGCTACAAGTGATAGTAGACATTTCAAAGTTTCCACCCAGACATTGAGAAAACATAATGCATAACCACATCATAATACTGAAAACTCCTGAAGGCACAATTTCTGAGAGAATCTAAGCATTTTGCTCACCGAAAATTTAGGAAGTGCCCACCAGAAGCCAGCTGCCATGCATCCTGATCTGGATGGCTTTAGGGTGCAGGACTGCCGACTCTAATGCTTAGCGACAAACAAATAAGGGCACATTGTCATGCATAGGCAACAACACAACAATTTAGAAGTTTTGAAGTTTCTTCTTTTCATCCTTTTCTTTTTCAAATGCTTCATATGATAAATGAACTATAGAGATCAGTGAACTATTTTTTGTGGTTTGTCATATATATCTTTATTTCTTATTTCCATCTTTTGTGTATTTGTGCATCAATTGATAAAGACAATTATATGAATCTGGTTACCAAAGCCTAATAAATAAATAAAGAATAAAGGGTCTAATTCAATCTAAAAAAGGAGACATAAGATATGTTTATTATAAAATATAATCACATGTCATCTAAAACCATAGGTTTATTGTTCTATTTAGCAAGGCCTCAATTTAGAGTTTGGCACAGACCCTGATTTATACAAGGACAACTCTGACAGTAATAAATATAAGAATTCAGACAACGATAAGATTCTTATGAATGGGCATAAGCTGGCTTTGTTCTTATGAATAGAACTATGCTTGATGCTAACCCCAGAAATGTGATGCAAGCCCACACGACGAAGGTGGTTGAGTAGCACTTCACCCCTATGCACACAATCATGGTGTCAACAATGCCAGTGCGGTTATCCACTACTGTCATCTTTTGGCCATTTGCGTCGTATACCATGGCAGCAATCTGCCCATAGAGGAGTGAGCCAAGCGGGATATTGGTGATAAGGATGTTGTGATTCACCCCAACGCTATTTGGTCCAAAGAGCTCGGAGGTCACTGACACTGCTGCAGCAAAGATGAACCCTGAGCTTAGGCCAATTAGTGTTGTTCCTGCTACCAGGGTGCTTCCATCTTGTTGGTTCCACATAAGGAAAAGGCCATTGGCATGGGGACCAATGCAGCAGCAAGCCACCCTGTGCGAGCAAGTGACACCTTCCTGTGTACAAATTATAGTTAGGAAGCATGAGATATGATGATATATATATATATATGTATGCGTATAAAGCAAAACAGATACCTGTGAAGGAGGTCAGGTAGTGTAGAGAGAAGACGGCCGAAGAAGGAGCAGGATGAGTAGACGACAAGGAGCATGGTGAGCTGTGACTGCTGGTGCAATGACTGAGCAATCTGACCCAAGTTGTTGTTGTATATCAGGCCAACAGTGGCTCCACAGAAGTAGGCTGTGTAGTAGAGCCAGAAGTCCACACACCGAATGAGCTTCTTTGCACTGTGTTCTTCACCGAGCGTCTCCAGGCGGCCCTTGACCTGCATCTGGTTCTCCTTTGGCTTTTGCATCATGGCATTGGACTCCATCTGATGACTGTTACTGATCAGGAGTGGCTTATGTGGGTCATCATATGCAGGGTCAGGGCCATCTGTGTCCACGTATGAGCAACTGGAGCAGGCAGGGATGATGAGAGGAAGGGCGAGGAGGACCATGGCACCTGTGAGGATGACCCACGCAGTAGAGCTGGTTGCGGTGAAAGATCCAAAGACCACCAGATATATGCCGGTGATGAATGCGAGGATGTAGAGGCCGAGAAGACACGGCCGTCATGCCCGTGCGCACTTTGGATGTGTCCCTCATTTTTGTGGCAGAGGAGGATCGCTGGGAGTGCAAGGACGGAGACGGCGAGAGGGAGGATTGCATTGAGGAGGAGGTAGACAGCTGGGGAGAAAGGGGAGAGTGCGTTCGCAAAGAGAGTGTAGAAGGGAGCGCTGAGCCCGTTGAAGCTTATCGAGAGGGAGAGGGCTAGGGAGCGGTTGCTCGCAGAGAAGCTGCGGATGCAGAGAACAAAGCAGACTGTGTTGAACCAGCAGATGCTGTACCCTGCTATCAAGCAGAACAAGAACACCTGCAGGGGCAACATGTGAATCAGAGGAGTTTGGTCAGACAATTAAGTTCGATATAAGTAAGTTGCATGTTGTTGTCTTGACAGTTAAACCTCTGTTGTCTTTTATTTTTTTTATCTTGACTTAAATCTGTTTGAGGATAGTGCTTGCAATCAGTTTGTCAAGAATAAAGACAGGTTGCTTGCTGCTAGAGGTTGTCTAATATGGAATGCATTGTACGTCTACAAGGCAGTGCTTCTTTCTTTTTCTTTTTCCTTTTTTTCTTTCAAGGTCTAATAAATGTTATTGAAAGGGATATATATAGTTTGATCATGCATCTGGGGATACGTAACGGCAGCGTGATGCTGTGACGTTAAACTATGTGATTCCAATTTGCGTGCTGTAATGTCATATATTTCTCCATGCTGCTTCTTGAAGGAAGGTGTCAAAAGAAGGCTAGTTTTGTAGTGGGTGTGGATGATGCAGCTGTGACTTGTGAGGCTGGAACGGCATGCCGTAGGCCGGTGAGGATGCCGATGTTGTGGTATCTAGCTGATTGTGATTGCGATGTTTGTTTGTCGTTGTGATGGCAGACTGGTATCTTTTGCTGCGATTGGAATAATATGTGGTCTCTGTTTTTAGGATTAATTGGGCACACCTACCAACGAACAAGATATTTGGTGTGCAGGTGGGTCACTCATCTAGCAGTCAAAAGCAGAGCAGAGGCAGACTGGTAGGAGGGAAGCAGATAACATTCAGTTCAGAGAAGGTGGTGGATGAATGTTCTTAATTTTTTGCTGGATACTCCGCTGATTTATTATAGTGTCCCCATCTCATGTCACGTCATTTAAGCTCGGTCCTTTGTTTGGATTTTTTTAAAGAAATTGTTTGGTGTCTGATTTTTTTTAAAAGATGATTTGAAACAATATTACTATACTATCAACGCCGAGGAGTACCTATGCTTCCCAGAGCACCTCTGCACCTGCTACTCATACGTCTACGACGTTGTCGGGCATGACGAGCAGCTCAGTGTAAGTACCCTTACTGCATCTACTGCATCATGGACAAGAAAATTTTATATATGCAATTTTTGGAAAGATCGAGATTAGATGGAGTAGCATTTGTCAGCTTTTAGCTCGTTGCTACTGAAATAGGAGCTGAATTTGGGCTATTATTTTTATGTTTACATTTGTAACCTATTTTGCAGTCTTGATTATGTCTATTTTATGTGTCGTCACAATTTACTATATCTTTTAAGATAACATCTAATTTTAATGATGTTAATAAAAGCATAGAAGCAGTTTACAAAACAAAAGAAAAATAAGGTGTGCACATGTTTTTTAGTGTGTGAGGGAAGACATATCTATGATCTTCTTGTGAACTTGATTATGTTAGTGTCATTTGAAACTGTTTTCAGAAACTACTCTACATAGAACACTTCTTATCTAGAACAGTTAGACAATATATCAGGCAGAGAAAACAGTTAGACAATATATCAGACAGAGAAAACAGTTTCTCTTGGACAAAATGAGCGCAGGTTCTATATATCTACAACACTGCTTGTCTAGAACAGTCAAATACCAAAAATACTGAAACCTTATTGAAACACCAAAATACTGAAATTGTAGCTGACCAACAGAAATTCATAGGAAAAGAACAATCTCACTACAGATGTCTGATAATCAAGGATTAGTGATGCAAATAGTGTATACAAGATCCGGACGTACCTGGCAGTAGTATGAAGAGATGCATTTGTTATGTAATGTTTCTTGACATTTTATAGGCGCGAATCTGTGTCTGTCGCATCCTACATGGAAGGTTTTTGATGGGGGCGAGGCCGGTCGGTGCCAAGGCGACTCACCTTCCCTTGAGAGCGCGGATCGAGAGCCGGTGCGTCGATTACGACTGGGATTGCGATGGAGTGGGATTGCAATGGAGTTCCTCGCGGCCGGTGCGTCGATTGCGGCTGGGATTGCTATGGAGTTCCTCGCGACTGGGATTGCGGGACACGGAGAGACAAGATCAGGATGAATGGTAAACAGGCTAGGGTGACTTACCAGCAGTCAACAGTCGAGGACGACAGGATGCAGCCTCATCGGAGTCGGATGACGAATCTGTGGCCTGACAGCGACACAATGAGACACATCAAGGGCGCGATGCGAGGCTAGAGAAGGGCATGGCGTGGATGGTAGGGACCTTTCAGCGAATCGGTTCAACAGAGCAGGAGGTGGTGGTGGTGGGCGGTGCGGATGCTGCCGTCGCGGTCGCAGAGAAAGTGGGAGAGGAGGACCTAGCAGCGATGGAGTGGGATTAGGGAAGGAGACGGGTGATGAAGGGTGCGAGTCAGAGGGCTTGCTCCTCCTTCTTAGGCTCCTCCTTGGTTGTGCCTCCGGCGCCTCCAGGCGTGCAGAGGGAGCCGCCAACAACCTCCCCCGCCTCGCAGCAAGAGCTTGCTCGTGGATGGGGCGGGTGCGTGCCCGGAGGGGGAGGTGGGGGCACAGTGCTGACTGTTGTCCTCTTGGGAGGTGGCCGGCACGGGTAGCAGCGTGGACGGCGGCATGACCGCGACCGGCTACAGCTTTGTCCGGGGGGCGTGCGCGGGCGAGGATGGCGCGGAGGGAGGCGCGATCGCGAGGGTCACGGAGGCGGCGGCGGAGCCACGGTGTGGGGCTTGAGGTGCTAGGGTTTCGTTGGATGAGTGGGGACGTTCGGAGGAGTGGGGCGGGGTCACAGAGCGAGATTGTCGGGGGCGGGGGACGCGGGGTCACTGAGGCAGGGCGTGCGCGGAGGGGCGTCGGGGCGGAGCCACGGTGAAGTGTGGACGCCCCCGTTACACCCTTATAGAGTAGTAAAGATTAAGGTATTTAAAATAGATTTAAGATCGGATACAAATAGTTAGAAACGAAATGGATAGAAATGGATACGGGACTGGATATTTATTCGGACAGATAAATGACGGATAGGGATATTATTTGGTCGGGTATCGGATAACTGTCGGATAATGCATTAAATGCTTATCATAAAATATTTTTGTTCGACCACGAAATTATAAATAAATTATCAAAACTAATAAACATTTTATAAAAAATAACCTCAAGTTCTCGTATAAAAATGGTAAAGTGAAGTATTGATTATGTTGAAACTTAGATATTTAGAGTGATTTCACGTGCAAGTCACGCAATAAGTGGTCATAAAATATAAAAATGTTGACATCTTGTGAATTTTATGGTCCCATTAATTTTTATGACTATATGTGGTCATATGTTGTACCTCCGTATAATTTCATAAATTTTTTAGGCTATTTATGCATTATTAATTTCTTTCTACATAAAATCATCAAAAATATAATTAAGTTCGTAAAATACACTAGTTTCGACCCAAATTACAAAAAAGTTATCAAAACTAATAAACATTATATTCGAATATAATCTCAAGTCCCCACATAAAAATGATAAGTGAAGTATTGATTATGTTAAAACTTCAACACATAGAGTGATTTTATGTGTAACTCACGCAATAAATACCCGAAAAAGCAGGTATTTGTATTATTCGTATCTGGTACCTGGTGGATATATCCGACCTGTTTTCACCACTAGCCAAGATTTCTCGGAGCCTCAGTTTGGACCTGTCTAGGTCTAACTAGATATGGACCTGTTTGCCATGGGCCTAGGATTTGGAGCTCTTGGGTCTAACTTCACCTGGAAAAAAACTTTGGACTTATTATTTTTTAGGGACGTGGGCTCAGTTTATTAGTTCGGATATTATTGTGATCCAGAAATAGGCACGCACATGTGAGGGTGATAATGTGCTCTAAATTTTATACTATAAAATTTAAGTATCGGGTCAGATTAGAATCAGGCTCTATTTCTAACTATTTTTGAACTATAATTTATTTAGAGCCCTAAAAATTGTGAAGAAAATTTGGATCGTGATACATTTTAACCCCTACACATCTAATAAATTTGTCGACCAGAAGACGGGGACGTGTGTGGTACTGTGGTTTCACGAGGAACATACGCAATCGTCGCTTTCTCAGGCACTAGTGGAAGTTGAGCCATGTAGTCTATTTTACACTATCTGCATTAGACAGTCTTAAAGGCTATTTGGAAGCACCTAGTTTCCAGTTTTTTTACAAACAAGTTTTTAAAAAACTGGAGTACTTTCAAACACACCAATTTATGATTCAGTTTCTAGAAACTAGATTTTCAATCTCTAAGAAACTAAGAAGATATTCATCCCTAGCTAAAACTCATTTTTGTCTAGCAAATTAGATATTCTCCTTAGTTGGTTTGGTTGAAATTACGGTGATTGTCACCACTCTCATGCCTATGCATGTGATCCACTTAATGCCTGCTCTGTCTAATTTAAATGTTTAGTTATTATTTGAAAATTTCAAATTTAACAATATGACTTTAATCTATATTTAAAATTAGTAGCAAATTAAAAATAGAAGGGAATAATTGAATCAATTACTTTTAAATAGAGTAAGGGTAGACTTGACTTTGTGTATTGAAAAAACTAAAAACTGTTTTCAAGAAATTGTGTTCCAAACATGCACACCTAGTTTTTTCTTCATAAAACCAATTTCTACAAACTAGGGAGAGAAACCAGTTTTTTTTAAAACTATGGTGCTTGTAACCAGGCCTACGCTAAACTACACCATACAAGAGACAGATCGACTAACATACAACTCTCTCAATATACAATATATTATGGTGGACTAATCTATACTACTATATTAAGGCTGCAAGGGGGTAGCCTGCCTCCCCTGGTTCTGCCTTCGGTGAATCTGCACCGTCTGCTCGCTTCTGTGAATCTACACCGTCCGCCCGCCCACGCCCACGTTCGTCCCCCCGCCTCCCCCCTCCACGCGAGCCGCCGACGGCCCTCACCAATTGTGTCTCCCCCCATCGTTCCTCCGTCTGCAGCCTCCCGGGCGCGCCGCTCAAGGGCCCATCTGCATGCCTTCTTCGACACTGTGGTGCTCAGATATCCTCTCCACCACCGACGACGACCACCACCATGGCAGTCGCCTTCCTTGTGCACCTCTCTCGCCACGCCACCACCACCCCTACCTCCGCAGCGCGCGGCCTCCCTCCGGTGCCTCCTCATAGCCCCCTCCACCAGCATCATCCTCCCGTCCCCATCTGCTCCACCCACCAAAGAAGAGCATCTGGATCTCTTCTTTTTCGAATCCACAAAATGGTTGTTCAGCTACTGCTATATTGCTGACCAGATTGATTTACAAATTCAGTTTGAGGTACCTTCGTTAGAGTGCATGCTTACTCAAGGTTGTTGTGTTTCTTTGTTTCTATGACTTGGATAGAATATGGTTACTTCTTTCTGGTGTGATATATTATGCAATGCATGACCACTGAATGTCTTAGGTTTGCCTCATGTCCTCTACATAGAACACGAGACTGTTGTTTTCCTTTTTTGCTATTGACCAAGAAGAGATCCAGATGTTGTGATATTCACAGAGGTAACTGCATGCGGAGTAACTAATATTGGCTTTTATTTATCATTTAGTACCAAATTGTTGACCTCCAACTGTATACATTTTGTTAGCTATTTATGTTTGCATTTTAGTTGGTGATATGGGTTAATAAGCTGATCAGATCCCTCCCTCTGTTTGCCATTATTATACTTTCATATAATGCATAGTACTACATGTTTTCTTTGACCTTCATTTGATTACTGACCATTGTGTTATAAAGCTACTTCTAACTTGTGTGCCAAATTACATGTTACGACTATTCATTCGATTATCTGGCCATGGTGGATTACCCACTTCCATCAGAATTTCACATGCCTTTGTCAGCCAATCCTATTAAAGAAGTTAGTCCTTAAACATCAATTTCCATGCATCATGTCGCTCTGTATATCATGTCTTGCTAAGTTTAAGCATTTGTGAATCATGTCGCTATGTATATCATGGCTAGGTGGTAATTGCCCATATGTTTACATGAGCAGTGCGTACAACACATATGCGCAGATTGTAAATCAATGGCATAATGTTAGTTGTGACATAAGATGAGCAACACTAACTCCTTTGTTTGGCCATTGGTCGATGTTCAAATATATTTGTATTTGACAAAGGAAATTATTATATGGTGAAAGTTGTGCTGACCTTTTTTTAGTTATAGCAAAAGCTTCTTCTGAAGGGTACAACTGTGACTAAATATTTCATTTTTGGTGAAAATTGTTATATGGCTTGATTATCTGAATGGGAAATACATTAGTTGAAACTGAAAAACAAAATCGAGTATACACAGTAACATCCATATTTTTTTGGGATGCAGATTGGGCCACTAAATTCATTGTGTTTTGGACTTTCTTTTAGATATTTTATTTCTTGCTTTTCTGGAACTAAATTGTGTACGACAAACTGTATATATTAATAAAAGGACTTCTCTTATTTCATTTATGCATTGTCCTTACCCCGGTACCACACATGAAACTGAACGTAGGACGGTAGGAGTATATTTGTTATGTAGACCAAATGGCTAAAACCATCCAATATTTTCATAAACTGAAAATGCAGAGAAAGCAACAAAGTTGTATCAATACAGCCATATAGGCTTAGTAGGAGCTTCTAATATCTAGCACTAATAATATGTAGAATGACATATGACTGAACAAACAATATGAGGACTGGTAACAATATTGATTTCGCTAATAGGGCTTAGATTGGATACTATGATTTGTTCCCATGTGATTTTTCCAGTCCTCTGTAGGGCTTGAAGATCATCCTTTGGCTCATTTATGATATATTGGCCCATGGTCTACGTGTTAAGCCGCCTTTGTTTTACCACCTCAATATATTGTTTCCTTGGTTTTGTATTTTTTAATTTAAAATCACCTACCCTGGTGCCTTGTCGGGGAGTGGCCAGCGACCGCTCCACATGACCACATCGACTGAGGACATGAGGGAGGCACCGGTAGTCACAGAGGTGTTGTACACGTGGACAAACATCGGCAAGGGGTGGCAGTCGCGCTGGTTCGCGATCCATGGCAGAGTGCTCTCCTACTCGAAGATCCTGCCTCCAAGGACGCTGCCGCGGGGAGGACCTGGGCGCGGATCTTGAACTAAAACTATAGGATGCCTATGTAAGTTATACTTTCTCTCACATTTACATCAAAACTTATTTTCCAATAATCAGCAGACCTTGACATGTTTCTATATACTTTCTCTCACATTGACAAGTTTTTTAGATTCAGTGCAGGCCACCTTTATTTGCTTAATGAGTCGTCGATCTTGACACGTTTTTTCAGATTCATCGTAGTTTTTATGCATTCTTTATATGTTTTTGTCCTTTTCAGATTCAGTACAAGTAAGCTTTTTTTGCTTGGACAGTCTATTTCTCTTTGCTTGGACAATTTCTTTTAGATTCAGGTAGGCCACCTTTCTTTGCTTAGTGTGTGGTCGATTTTGACATGTTTTCAGATTAATCATAGTTTTTATTCATTCTTGGCATGCTTTTGTCTCTTTTTTCAGATTAGTCTTTATTCATTCTTGACATGTTTTTGACTTTTTTCAGATTCAGTACATGTAAGCTTTCTTTGCTTGGACGATCTATTTCTCTTTGCTTGGATAGTTTTTTAGATTCAAGTGACTTGGTGCGGTTCATTTTGTTCTTAGTATGTTCAGATGTTCTTGATTCTGAACTTTCCATGGTGCTATTCGTAGAAATCCTGGATTAAACACCATGATGGTGAATTTCTCGGGGGGGGGATCAATTGGACCACCTGATTTTCTCTTCTTTGATATCAAGTTTTACCATGGAAAAAGTTCAAATATTTTTTATTCTTGTGCAAAGAGTTGTTGTGACAAAGTGCTCTATTAGTATTAGACTATTAGTACAACATAGACATCTTTTGCTCCTCCCCTGTTCTCCAAGCTCCAAAGCTCAAAATTCTGCTAGCCAGCTAGGAAAAGTTTAGGAGTGTCGTCCAAGTAACTTAAGCATCATTTCCTACTCCTCGGAGGCGTGGAGTCTCCAGAATAGTGTCCCATTTCTATCTAATTGTTCAGTGAAGTTGCTTCTGATAAGTGTTAACAACAAAAAAGTACTCTTGTGGTTGTAGGTGCAAGACTCGAACGTCGCGCTCTACAGCCGGCAGAAGTCTGCGGAGGTGAAGTTGTACGAGACTCGGATGATGCCCACCATGTGGTCGTTCAAAACCCCTCAAGGTAATAAGTTTTGATTCTCGATGATTTAGCTGCTAAAACTTGAGAGTCACTTGCAGATCTCATAGTTGTTGAAATCTAATGTTATATTGTAGCAAAAATTGAAGCCATGATCTCATGCTTTGGTTAAGATTAGCTCTATCTTTTCGCTTTCTATCCAGGGAGCCAACATTTTTACCTTACTCAGTTATATTCATATATTTAAATCATATGTTTATGTACGGGGATCTAAAAATTATCACATGTCAAAATCGAGACTTATACATATAAATTATCACATTATATTGTCATGATGCAATTGATATAGCATTATTAAAATCATAAATAGAAGTTTGCATGGTACCGATGGTTGCAATGTAGTGGTGAAATAGCTAGATTAAAATAACAAAATTTATGTATGGCTAGCTAGGATTTATAAAATCTTTTTCTTATAACACACTTTTGTATACAAATTATCATGGTATTATATGTTCCAGTTGCAACGCACGAGCACTTACCTAAAATTTTTTAGATCATAAATAACAAAAGTTTGCATGGTACCGATGGTTGTACATTAACATTTTATCGAATCTGTGTGTCATTGCAACACACAGTCATTGTACTATATTTTTTAGGTATGTAACTAACAAAAGTATAGAATAACAATAATTATTTTTGCACATCAATGTATTTTTATCATAGTGCTTTTACATCTCATTGAATCTTACCAGTACATGCTGACTCCGTAGCAACGCACGGGCATACACCTAGTGCATGTTGAAGGCTAGAGCACCAAGTATAGACTGTTAGAATCATATAGGGTGTGTTTGGTTTAGCTTTCTGAACCCGATTCGCTGCCAAAAATATGAAATCTCAACCAAATGGCTACAACAACAGAATAGATTTATGTAAATCTATATATTTCTCTAGTTCAATTCAGAATTACATTCTAACCCAAAATTTCTAGATTTTTGTCATCCATGTTAGAAGCTATCATGCTCTTATAGAATCTATAGTTGATAGTTGTTTCAATTAAATAAATTTTAGTTTTTTACAATTGTCAACTCATAGCTAGAATCAAATTTTTAAAAATTCTACAGCTGAACCAAATAGACTCATATTTGTGTGGGTTTGTCATGTGCCGAATTAAAGTTGCAAACGTCCGGCTATTACTGAATACTCCCTCAGTCCCAATCTATAATTCATTTAACTTTTCATACCAAGTTTGAACGGATCGTCTTATTCAAAAAAAATTTGTAAAAAATGAAAAAAAATCAAAGCCAAGTTATTATACGCTAAACGATATTACTTTAAACATTAATAATAATTATGATTTTTTTAATTAGACGAACTGGTTAAACTTCAGGGGAAAAGCCAAACGAATTATAAATTGAAATGGAGGGAATACACCACACACATAGCCACAACTAAACGCAAATTAATAAACCAATACTACACCACACCTTTTAGCACCACCTCATAGTAAACCAAAGTTATTTATCATGCCCATTACCCACATGTTTAGGTAATCAGAAGATTGAACTTCATTTTACAATGAAGACTACTCAATATTGTTTGTGCTAAAGACACAATTTATAAATTCAATTATAAATAGTAATTGGCTCCTCTATGACCATTGAAATATTTCTTGTGTTTCTAATAATAGATTCTCATCTTAAGAATGTGTCTTCAAATAAATCAAAATGGTATACTGGCCCATTTTTAAGTCTTCTCACATAAGTCACATTTATTGCACCCCTTCCCATCTCTCAACCTAGTGTTGAGTTTGTTCAGTTGGATGAATGTAGTAAATGCTATAATTGATGTGTTACTAGAACAATCACCAGTCAGTGTGTAGCTACTCTAGTTAACGATGAATAATATGGTGTTTTCTTTGTCATACTAATTGTTGAAGATTGTTTGATAGTATTTGTATAAGATACAAGGGACATGCGGTTTATACATATTCAGGCTCTTAGTGTGAGATAATATCCTACGTCGTAGGTGTGGTGGATCTATTGTTGTATGTTTTGATGATCAGCAAGTTCCCTCACCCTCTTTTTATATCCTAAAGAGGGGCAATTATCCAGGCTCTTAGTGTGAGATAATATCCTATGTCGTAGGTGTGGTGGATCTATGGTTGTATGTTTTGATGATCAGCGAGTTCCCTCGCCCTCTTTTTATATCCTAAAGAGGGGCAATGGTTACATGGTAGGCACAGAGTCGGTTACCAAGTTTATGATGAAACTAGATTGGTACCGAGTTGTATACAGTTCCAACTCTATGTTTACATGCTTATCTCTTACTATATTGGGATCTTTGTCATATATGCACTTCTAGAACCCTTCTGACTATAGACTTCCTCCTGATAGTATTGTTGAGCCCTTTGGCTTGTATAGAGCTCATGAGCCCTTCCATATAGGCTCTGCTTCATTAAGCTTGATTTGGATATTCATGGTACATATTATTAACAAGAGCCCCCTCGTTTTATTTGGTTGAGTTCTTGATTCAAGCAAATGATACTTTTCTTATAGAATGCCTTGAGTTATCATGTCTCTATCGATCTGCCTTTGGTCGAGACTCTCTCATTCATGCAACTCTCGAGTCTATAGACTCGGATCAAAGATTAGGAATCATTCTGTAATCATGCGTCGCTTTAACTTCCTCAGTCTTTTATAAAAGGAAATCACATGGTGTTTCAGGTTCCATGAGTCAACAACTTTCATTCTCCACTTCCAAACACTCCTCCATGGGTGACCCTTTGTCTTGATGAGAGAACATTTGTCCTACGCCATAAGAAAATCGGTATTTTTTTAATGTTGAAACCGTAAAAAAGCCTTTCCCATAAAAATTAACGCCTTCCAACAATTTATGGTACAAGTCATTAAAAATAATCTGCCAAGAATTTCGATGGTCGGACCACTTCCACACTAGAAAATACTAATATCTAACGATGTGTAACTGTTGATGGCCATTATTTCATCATCTTTGGCCTTAAACTATCCTAAGTATGAGAAAATCTTTATGGCGTAGTGAATAAAAGTAATAATAATGAGTTCAACAAGTAGTGTTGAGATATTTGGATGCATGTGACAAAATATGACGAAAACATACAACATGGGGCACCTCTGGACAAAGACATGAGCCGAGGGGGTCGACCGTCCATCCCCTAGCCACCCCAGTCTTTAGGGTGGACAACTGGCCACATCCCTGCCCCTCCTCTTTGGTCCTACACTCGAGCACAACTTCATGCAACACAAGTTGACACGTTCAAAAGTTGACACATCATCCATCCATGGGCTTTGAATCCAAGGGTGAAGGAAATACAAATCAAATCAAGTTGGGGAAGCCTCCAACTGTCAACCAATGTATAGGAGATTTCTACACCGTATGATGCATGATGGTCGCTAGAGAAGGGTCGTCCGACCTCCTACCTAGTAGGCCGACCACGTGGTGAGCCGGACGGCCTGCCACATCTATCACTCCATGCACCCGACTTACCTATCTCCATCGCCTTGTACCATTATATACTCTAAACACTAGCTACAACCTCATTGTTTATGTTTTTCCTATATCTTCTAAAGACATCTTTTGTTTTTGTTTCATATGTTGCTTCTAAAGGCATCTTTCTGAAGTTTCTTTCATTTTGAAATCCTATGCATTTTCAAGTGTTAGGCTGAATCCAACCATTTCCCCTTCCAAATCCCCCTATTCATACTTTCTATTCATATTTAAATGCCTCTCTTTCCCTTATTTCATCTCCTCTCCAAGCATTTCCTGTTCAACTAACCATATACACTTTAACTGAGCTATTTGACTTTTCTACATTAGTTTTTAGAGTTTTAAAAAAATACTGCAATATTTGTAGTATCGTAATGCACATTGTCTAGCAAACTTAAAAATGATTAATTTTACAATTAAAAGCACTGATTAACGAAAGGAGAAGATTATAGTTCCCCGTGTAGAGGGGTTTTGTTTCTCTCTCCTATAAGTGACTGGGAAGGGTGATCAATAATACATGAAATATTAAGGAGGGGAGGGGGAACGGTTGGAGTGCATCTTAGACCGTCTTTAGCAACCCACCCATATAGTCATCGAAAACACTGTTCTGCACGGTAGACTGCACTGTTCACAGAGTGAAATTTGAATATGGGGATGGAGATGGATAAGCTGCTCGAGATAGCCTTAGGGCATTCCGTTCTTGTATTTCTCCTATTTTTGTGTTTTGGACATCTTTATTTCGATTCTTGCTAATGAATCTCACTCCTCCATGTAACTTGTTCGGTTACGCCAATCCAGAAGGTGATTGGAGGGGACTGTAATAGAACAAGCCCTAAGAAAGATGAACACATTCCAACATCGTGGTTGAATCTACTCCCTTAAAAGACAACCAGTTCTCAAGCGCTCTCCGTGATTCTAGGTCTTCTACCGCCGCTGTGATCGGCGCGTGGGGCGTGGTGCTATGAACCCCGAAACTTTTCTTCATTTCAATGGAAATCTGTGAGCGTTGCGTCCGTATTCCTCTCATCGCGCCACATTCGTCTCCTCCACGGCTGGCCCTGGCTCCCCCTCCTCCTCCTCGTGCTTCTTTAGCGACTTCCACTGTGCGCCGCATTCACCTCCTCCTCCATGGCCGACCCCATGCCCCTCCTCCTCATGATTTTTCTGAAGAAATTTGAATTTATGCATTATGAAAACTAGGTTTTGTCCAAATGTCATCATGTAAACGCGCTTCACTGGTCCACCATTCTCAAACATTGTCTTACAGATAAAATGCCATTTAGGGGATTATATGAAACATAAACTTATTTTACTATACTATCAGCACTAGATCGGACGACCTCCACCGGACGCTTTGCCCCTGACCAAAATCATCGCTCAACTGTAGGTCTGCCCATTCCAGTTTCTAGGAATTAAGCTATTTTATTCTGTGTTTGGCGAGCAGAACGAAATCGCTCCATTTTTTGTTTGGTTGAAGAGTATAATAGAGTGGAGCCGCTCCGTTCGTTGTTTGGTTGGAGAGCCATATGAGTGTGGAGTGGAGGAGAGGGAGGAGAGCGCTCTCGTCCGTGAGAGCGCTCGCATCCGGTCGTTTTGGTGGAGCGAAAGCATCCTAAATATTTGCTATATATAGATTACAGGAGCCACTCCGCTCTCCTCTGTTGGAAACCAAACATAAAAAGATAAGAATGGAGCCATTTTATTCCTCTTCGCTCCTCAACCAAACGCACCCTAACTTAGGCCCTGTTTGTTTCAGGTTATAATCTCTCCAGATTATATAATCCAGCGCAAATAATCCAATAGGTAAACAAACAACTAGATTATGAGTTCAGATTATCTATACTACTTATTAAGAACGTAAGAGTAGTCTGCCTCCTTTACGTTCTGCCGTTCTGCCGTTCTGTCGTCCCTCAATCTCCACCGTCCATCCCACATCCATATTTTTCGTGTGTCGTCCGTCAGTCGTCCTGCGTGCGTCGCCTCCCATCTGCCCCTTCCCCGTCCGCGCGAGCAACCTAGCTCTCTCTGCCCCCTCCCATTCACAGTTCTACTCCACGCGTTGGCAACCGCTCCTCGGTCCCGCTCGACTCGCTCCTACACCTCACCGCGCCCACCCCCTCGCCGCGGCGGTCGCACCAGACACCGACGCCGCCGCACTCCTTCCTCTCCCCCACCGTGCAGGCGCTGGTGCTCGCCATCTCCTCGCACCCGCTCCCCACGCTCGCGACCTTCCTGGCCTCCCGCCGCGACGAGCTCCTCCACGCCATGGGCGAGTCCAACCTCGAGGTTGCTCCATGTACCAGCGACCAGATCCCACGCTTGGCGAGGTGAACTTGCTGGGGACGGGGTCTAAGCCTTGGCCTCGACCCGGATCTCCCCCATCCTCTCCCCCAACTCTGGTGAGGAGGACTCTCGCCCGTGGTTGCCGGCTCCCCGTACAAGGCAGTTGGTATTCCTCTCGCATTCTCTGTGAAGCTAACAAGGTGGGCGGCGATAGGCACTTCTCCGGTGTAGGCAAGGCTGGATCCAAGGGTGGTGCTCGAGGACGAAGGGTATGTGAAGGTGGTGTCACTACTGTGAAGTCCGTACCGGAGCACAGAGCTAGCGTTGGCCATCGTCGTCGCCTTGTGCTGCAGGTTCATTCACAACCGCATAAGAAGCCTCGCTTCGTGGAAAGGTAGCTCCAGTTCTTCTTGTCTGCTCAACCTTGTTAGATCTGTGATTGCCTTGCAAAGAGGAGGCACAATGGTAACGACTTAGCAGAATAGCCGATTGGTTAGGGATAGTTAGCTCCTGATTCATTTTGTTTTCGACCATGAAATCTCAGATACCCTTGTGGACACTATTTGTATTGCATAGTTTTAATTCGGTAGAACATTATAACATCAGAAGTTGACCACGCAATGCAGTTCTTTAAACATATTTTTAGTAGCAAAATTTGAGGGACTGGTAGGGCTTGTTAGGTAAAAAAGCCATAATAATACCAGCAAACCTCTATCAGTTATAGTACCTGTCGGAAGGTTGCCGGGGCGCCGTTGCAGCATGACTTCCAGAAGCACCAGCGCCACGCTGGCCAAGATCTCGTCGACCACACACACCGCTGTTGATGCAGTCTGGAGAGGCTCCTTGCATATTTGACTGACTGTGATTATGGTATGGAGGTTTGGTTGCTTTGGAGAGGAAGCAAAAGGCATCGATGCATTGAAAAGGTCTTTTGTTTCCCTTCTTATGCCATCTTATTTTATTTTATTTTATTTGAATACTCAATTAAATTGGACATGTCTACGGACATCTGTTTCAGAGCCCTGTACTAAAATAGCTCCACGCCTCCACTATTTGTTTGCATGAATTTAAAATGTGCGTTACTTGGTTTACGGAGAATTTTAACCTGTTTTTAATTGAACATGCCATTTGACTTACTATTTAGCTTTACATTTGAATGCTCCTCTTATTCTAGGATACTTTTAAGTGTTTCATCAACGATGTCTGAATATTTTGTTGTCAAATTATTGTAGGACTATTTGGATGCCAAATTCAAGGAAATAGGGCACAACAACATGTACTCCCCTCATGCTACCCCCAACTCATTGTTCTCCTTTATGTCACAAGTATGGGGCACTTTAAACCATACATGTTCTTGTGCTGACCTTCCTTTCTTTTTATACTTACTGAAGATCACTTTAATGTATATGTAGATTAAAAAGTTCATGAACACCCTGCGACAGTACCAGACCACAGCCATTATGAACCTTTAGGTTGTCCCAATTTATCCTTTCTACTCTTATACGAAAGCTTGTGATGGCCAACATAATTGATATGAGATGTTCATTTAGAATGAATGGTTAGTCGAATGATTGTGCTTAAACCTCATGTTTTTAGGAGACGAACGACGATCGAGAGGCTGTTCTACAAGCTTATAATTGATAATGTGGCGGAGCTGCTTCATTTTGTCTACACAACAACTGTAGGTGAGGCCTGCCAGAAATATGGGTCCATCTTTGGACGACCACAGGGTTTGTATGTCAGCCTGAAGGACAAGTATGTGTGCCTATATTTGCTTCAACTTTACAAAAATATATAGCTGTATACCATCTACCTGTTTGACCTGGACTGACCTCGAGGTGCATTCTAGGGGGAAGGTCCTAGAAGTTCTAAGGAACTGGCCACATAGGAACATTCAAGTTATCTGTGTTACTGATGGTGAGCAAATCTTGGGACTTGGAGATTTGGGTTGGCAGTTATGATTGTTTCATTAGTAACTTATTACTTGATGACCTTTGCTTATATTATACAGAATCCTTCTATAGGGAATGGGAATTCATGTAGGCAAACTTTCTCTATATAGTGCTCTTGGAGGATTTGATCCATCAGTTCTAAGCGTTCATATATTTTATCTACTCTTTTTTGGTTGCATCTCTTAAAATGGTCATGTATGTTTGGTACCAACAAACAATTGAATTATCTCAAGTGGCGAGTTCTAAATTACGTTGCAGTGTTTTCCTATCACAATTGATGTTGGCACAAATAATGAGAAACTGCTTAATGATGAGTTCTACATTGGACTTCGGAAAAAACGTGTGACTGTCGAGGTATGTAACTGTGTCGAGATTGCTAGGAGTTAGAAATTTACAAAATAAGTGACGCTTCAGATCTTATCTATGCATTTTCCTTAATGGCAGGAGTATGATGAGCTTATTGAAGAGTTCATGGCTGCTGTTAAGAAATTCTATGGTGAGAAAGTCCTCATTCAAGTGAGTTAGACTCAACACTGTACTTTTGCTATGGCAGAACAATTTACTCTTTATCCTAAAATGTAGCACTCTAAATTTTGGACAGTTTGAGTACTTTACCAATCATAATGCCTTTGATCTGCTTGAAAATATAACAAGAGCCATCTTGTTTTCAATGATGATATTCAGGTAAATAGAACCGTCTGTGGTGTTTTTATTTTTGCTGCTACCATGGTGCAACCTTAATTAATTGAGATTATCATCCTTTAGTTTATTACCTTCTGAATTGTACCGATTTGGAAATATGAATGTTTGCAGGGCCAACATCAGTTCACTATTTGTGAATCTTGCTTTTGTCAGTTGCAAATCAGCTTGTACTTGTAGCAGCAACTGGATAGGGTCCTGCAATGCTCACTCCACGGGGTGCGGGCTCGTCGTCTACCATTGTTGCCTCTCTGTGCTGGTTCCTACCAACGTAAGCGCCTCAGCCTCTACTCACTAACACTGACCGTCCAATTGATATCATCCCTTTGTTCCATTCCATGCCTGCATCTGCGCATAGTGGCAGTTGAATGTATCAATGCTAGACTCTCGAAACTAAGAAATGAGGGGACACATGATTAAGAATGAGATCTGCCTCAGTTTTTTCCATTTAGAACAGTAGAAATGATTTATTTTGTTTTTGTTTATTAGTACTAGCAGACAAAATGATATTTTGAACTTGCTTGCTTTTACTTGCTCCATGCCTCCATTGCCTCATTTTATCTATTTCTGACTTCTCTTACTTTTTCTCCAGAGTTAGTTATAACAATCTGGGCGGCTTTGCAACTATCAACCACCTTCACTTCTAGGTTATAACACGTCTTTCAGTAATGCGTTGATTCCAAGCTCTTGCTGAGATTATTGTTTTGCTTTCCTATTGTGAAACATGAAAGGTGGTCCGACTCCTAGGTATGATCATTCAGCTGTTGTTTACGCTGACTGATATCTTCTAATCTTTGGTGGCTCTTCTCACTCTACCTTCTCTTTGTTATCTATCACGGTTGAATCTGGTACATTCTGTTTTTTTAATAATAAGAATGTACAATTAACCACTTGAGGAACATTGGAGAAAGTAAAGTTCTTTTGATGATTTTTTCTAGGTTGATGTTTCAGATAAGTGCAATAATGTAATGTCTCCCAGTATGTGTAACAAGTCAACAAGTGAGCCTTTTCTTGAAAAAAGAATCCTTTGTAATTTTTCCTTTCTCATGCACTTTTGCAAATACTGTTGTCATATGAATTCGTATCTTAGTTGTCATGGCATGTATTGATTATATGTTTACACTTCTATTAATTTGTGTTTTCTAATATATACTAATGATCCTTGTGACGGAACCTCCCAAGTAATTAGGCCCACCTACAGTTGTCCTTGTCCAACGGACCTCAGATAACCCTGTAGGTGCCCCTGAATCACTTGACAAGTTCGGTATCTGCTTTTCTCACCTTTCCCAAGAGCGTTTCACCCGTCACGCAGACATTACAAGCATCGGAGTTATGAGAATGCGGAAGCAATTACATAAACTTACCTTTATTTTAAAGTAAGATAAAGTTGAATATGTACAGACCAGATTATATCCTAGGAGTGCAGAGTAATATTATTACATACCAAGGGAGGCAAAAACTCGTCCCGATAAGTTTTACATAAAAGTTCTAAATGGAGGATCCTTTCCTCCCGCATTTCATTCCTGGCGTTCTTCCTTTGGTACCACCTTAGAATAGAAGCAACAAAAGTTTGTCGCTTCCTCACCTAAAAACAACGGGGAATAAAACCCTGAGTATGGAATTACTCAGCAAGTCTTACCCGACTAAAGAAAAGACTCTCAAGGGTATGCTGGTTATAGGGGAGTCAAGGTAAGGCTTCTCAATAATCAAAGACTCTGTTTTGCAGAAATGCTTACTAAAAGTGGATCCTTAAAAATCCAGTTTTATTTGTCAAGTTAAGTAAAATTACCTGCAACTAGAGTTCTTTCTACCCTAGTTCAATCACTTGACCTGCACTAGCCAATTTCTTAACAAACCTTTCATCTTTACTGGAGTTCTACGTATAGGGCAGTGACCAAGTCTTCATGACCGCGAAGGTACGGCGATCCGAATCGATTATACTCAGCTGAGGATCTCCAATCACATGACATATGTAGCACTTAACCCTTGCATATGTCAACCCTCCACCGGGGTTCTTAAGACCAGATCAGGTTCACGCGAACCGAGAGCACAGATACACCACCGTCCAGCCTCTTGCCACGGAGGGTACACGCTACTCTCGCCACCGCTCCACACCCATTCCGTGTTATCTTATTCTGGCCTTAGTCTGCACGAGGCAAGGCTTACCCATGACGAGGCATGTGACCAGTTAAAGGGTCCTCGGTCATCAAGCCTACATCGACACGGTCCTTAATCGACTCAGACGGAGACACTACACCGAGACTCCTTTCTCGTGCAAGTCACCCGCCCGGTCTCAGCTTAATCATTTCAAACCCAAAGTTTGGTACCTGGCAGAGGTACATCTTTTCCGATGTTGAACCCATCAAGGCCCTGATGGATCCACCATCAAATTTTATTTTCGAAAACATCTCACCCACTTTTGCCACATCATCTTTTGTAAAAACAAAACATTTTGTTTTTCTAAAGCAAGGCTAAGCATCAAAAATCTTTTGTAAAACGGGTGATCAAGGAAGGTAATCAAATTCAAGGAAGGTAATGCAGGAACTGTTTTAGCAATCAACTCCTATCACCTAATGCATCAAGCAAGTGAGAAAGATTTAAAAAGCATCAAGGAGGTGGAAAATGCATCGGGGCTTGCCTTCGTTGATAGGTGAGTTAGGCTCGGATCCGTAGATATCAAAGTATAAACAATTTCCTGACTGAGATTCCGAAGGTGGTGGTGTCTTCTCTTCGGTTACTTCGACTTCTTCTTCGTTTTCTAAATATAACCATATAGGTATATATAAGAATGAATGCCATGTAATGCTCATGAGAGTGCAAAGATAATAAGAATTTATTATCTAAAGTCTTGAATACAACTTTCCTTCACGGAACTCCGAGAATTTAGGGTTTCCGGAGTCAGTAAAGGAATTCAAAGGGCAGGGGTTGGGGTTTTGGGTTCTAGTTATCAAACAAGGTCCAAATCAAACCATATTCTACCCAAGGCTTCTAAATGATGTTTAGAGTTCAGATAAAAAGTTTGGGCATTTTTGGAATTACCATTTATTTTCTAAAAATCCAGAACTAATGTTTTAAGCTACTTTAAATACTCCAAAATTCCTTATTTAATCTAAAAATCATGGAACTATTTTTATTAAATACTATGGAAAATAAGAAATCTAGGAAAATTGGTTTGACATTTTTAGGATTTTTCTACAATTTTCTAGGATTGTTTTAACTCTGGTAGAAAAAGAAAAAGAAAAGACAGTGAATAGTGTTGGGCCAAATTCGATACAGGCGGCCCAATAATGAGCAGAAGCGCGCCCGCACCAACTTTGCATTGAGATCCCTGTCCTTTTGAATATCCCGAAGCAAGGTCAACGCACTATTGAGATGAGTCACTAACGGTTTACAAAGAGGACCTCCACCTTCCATCCATTTGCAGACTAAGGTCCACGACGATGAACAGACCTCGCCGCACTCCGGCGAGCCTATTCCGACCAGACGACGCTACGGCTGGAGCTCCCGTGCGACAGGGACGCGATTAAACCCCTACCAAACACTTCCCCTTCATCAATTTCATCAAGGGGGCATTGAATCGATCAGTCTACGGTGACCAGACGGATGGGCATGGGGATGAACGCGTTCCGACCAAACGACGGTGTGGACAACCAAATTGAGGCTGGGGAAAGGTTCACGGGTTCACCAGAGGTTAGGTACTCACTTGGATTTGGGCGAAATAGGAATCAAAGAGTGGGTCGACAGAGGGGGTAGTCATGGCGGCGTTTTACAGAGCAAGTGTGTGTTCCGGTGATGGGCTTCGGCCGAATTTCAATTGGTTGGCATTGAGAGCAATTGGAGATCAAACGCAAACTAGAACAAGAAGTAATTTGATAAATACTGACCCGAAGAGCGCTGGCCACGAAAGGGGTTCTTCATGTCGGAGCTAAGAACGCGGGAGGGGAAAATTTGTGGACTGCCCACAGTTTCAGGTGAAACTGAGTCAATTGCTTAAGCACTGAGGTGCGTGATGTGGCGAAGAAACCGAACCCGAGCGCAATTTATAGGCCATCGACCGGATTTAGATATGGATCGCGGATTTCAGATGTGCTGGCAAGCTTACCGCGCGGCGGATTCCAGTGATGGCACGGTGGTCGTCGATTAACCGGGGCCTGCCACCTCAGTAACTTGCTGCCACGTCACCGGGGACCTTTACCGCGGCCGCCGACGACCCATCCGAGCCGCGGTGGCATCCTTATCACCGGCGAGGGCTGATCCTTATCTCCCCCTCTAATGTACTGTACCATGGCAATCCACCATCAGATGGCCTGACCGAGTGACTTGAAGCCAGATTTTCTCTCAATTCCATATGGTACCAAACCCAAACACCTATAACAAAGTTGTTCCTCTATAATAACTCTACAACTTTGTTATAGCAACCCTAGGTAGATTCTCACTGGATCATAGTCGAAATGGCTCTCCAACTTGGATCTAGGTCACTGTCTGTCTGAAATTCAGACTTATCAGCCTGACAGTCCAACTTTAGGCTTAATTATCTCCAATTTCTTCTCAACAACTATGCTTACACCCTTAAGCAAAGTTGTTCTCCTTTGATAGGGCTACAAATTTGATGTGGTGACCTAGGGCAAATTCTCACAAATTTGAAAACTACAGAGCTCCAAAGTTGAGCCAAAACTCTGATTTCAGACTTAGTATAGAGTTCACTTGGTACTTTTTGCAAATAAACCCAAAACTTAGGGTTTAGCTTACAAATCCACATATTTGTGAACCAAATGACTTAGGATACTTATTTAACCTGGTTTTTGCACTTTAGTCCAAAAGTGGACTAATTTTGCACATAGACCCCTAGGGTTTGGATTTAGGGTTTTCCAGGGTTTCAATTAGGGTTTCTGGTATCCGAGGGGTACAAATGCAATTCAAGTTCATTCTTGGGAGCATTTTATGACTATTCCACTAAAGATTTTGGGTTTTCTCAAGTTGGGTCATGTTTTACCCCCTTAATCCCTATTTAGGGTTAAGTATCCTATTCCAGGGTTCTATTTGCCAAACACCAAAACAATACAACTTGTTTGAAATTTTTGCCTAGTGAATGCACTCTAAGTGTATAAAACATATGCAATGCCAATGCTTATGATGTTATGCTCAAGTTTTAGTTACAGTAACACCAGGGGTGTTACATCCTTCCCCCCATAAAAGAATCTCGTCCCGAGATTAAAAGTCCTAGGGTAAGTAATGGAAAAGGAAACACATCACGTCTTTATTTCCTTATTCTTGGTACAAGGCAGGGGTGGTTTGGGAATTTACTCCTTTATTATAGCAGCTATACATGCTTTACAAATTACAAGAGGCTAAAAAGCCTGGGAAATTCTTATCTAAAAAGTCTTGAGTTTCCCATGTAGCCTCATCTTCGGAATGTTGGTTCCACTGTATCTTGTAAAACTTGAGAGTTTTTCTTCGGGTAATCCTGTCCTTTTGATCCAAGACTCGAATGGGATGCTCAGAATATGTTAAGTCTGGTTCAAGGACAACATCTGTCACTTTAATGGTTCGATCGGGAACCCGAAGACACTTCTTCAATTGTGACACGTGGAACACATTATGCACAGCAGACAAGGTTTCGGGTAATTGGAGTCGGTATGCCACTGGTCCACATTGCTCAAGTATAGGGAAAGGACCAATGTACCGGGGTGCAAGCTTCCCTTTAACCCCGAAACGTGATACCCCCTTCATCGGGGAGACCTTCAGATAAACATAATCTCCAATCAGAAAATACAAAGGCATTCACTGTTTGTCCGCATAACTTTTCTGACGAGCTTGAGCTTTCTTCAAATTATGAATTATTTTCTGAACCTTTTCTTCGGTCTCTTTCACCATATCTGGCCTGAAGAAGTACCTTTCACCAGGTTTAGACCAATTTAGCGGAGTACGGCATCGTCGTCCATATAAAGCTTCGAAGGGTGCCATCTTGATGCTTTCTTGATAGCTATTATTATATGAGAACTCCGCTAACGGTAAACATTCGTCCCAATTCTGTGGGAAGTCCAGAACACATGCCCGCAGTATATCTTCAAGTATTTAGTTCACCCTCTCAGTCTGCCCACTGGTTTGAGGATGATAGGTCGAACTGTGGAGTAATTTGGTACCCAGGAATTTATGAAGTGCTTCCCAAAACTTGGGTACAAATTGAGGTCCACGATTCGACACTATAGTCTTTGGAACACCATGCAGACTAAGAATACGAGCAATGTACAATTGGGCATAGACAGTAACCGGGTGATCGGTCTTGACTGGCAGAAAATGAGCAATTTTCGTAAGCCGATCAATTATAACCCAGATAGAATCATACCCTTTTGTAGTCCTGGGTAATCCCACAATGAAGTCCACACTAATATCTTCCCATTTTCATGTTGGGATAGGTAAAGATTGTAATGGACCAGCCGTCTTCATGTATATGGCCTTGACACGTTTACAAGTGTCACATCTAGCCACATAGCGTGCAATTTCAATTTTCATCTTTGCCCACCAATAGAGACGATGTCAACCAGAAGAACACATAAGGTTCCATGTGTGCAATTTGCTTCTTCTGATGACACTGTACTATCTGAGTCTATTGGGCGGGTGGCAATTATGCAATTTTACCCAAACAGAATCAGATGCACCATCTTGGGTAAAACACACAGAAAGAGGTTTACCAACAAGTGGTTATAGCACATGAGACGAGTGTGAATGTCAAATAACATCACGGTCAACTCGTGTTAGCCAGGGAATCCAAGTCCACGAAAGGTGATATAGATTCAAGAAAATCACCAGCGGAGGGATCTGTAGATGCGGACTTTGCAACCAGTCCATTTTATCCAGCACTAGTCATGGATCGACATGATCACACATGCAGGAAAAGCACGCGTGAGGCGGTTGAGGCGCGACTAGAGCGATAATTAGGTGGTTACTGGTCGACTTAATTTGATTTTGGTAAGTACTTTCTTTAGGGTGGGTTGAACCAAAGTGAGTTTAGACAACTCGATAAAACGATCTCTAAACTCAGCCTTCGTTCATTGGGTAGTTACAAGTTAGTCAAAACCAACTTGTTGAACTACTTTTGACATTAAGCAAATCCTCTCAGTACCATTGGTAAGCCAAGGGGTTGAGAGTTCACTCTTTGTTAATAAGAGATTATGTATGTGGGTAAAAATCTATTTGGTCAAGTTGTTCATCCGTTTTCTCATGCGAGACGAATTATCCACATGGTTAGGGAATATACGGATTAAATAAGAGAGCGAATGAACAAACTCCTGCATTTCAACAGCAGGGGAAACAGATCTCTATTTTGAGAGCTAATCAGTTGTTTTCCAACACTAAAAAGCTCCAAGGCTTCACCTTTACACAAAGGATGTAAAGGGAACTTGTACGAGTAGTCACTACCAAGATCAAAAGAAATAAGACCACACATGAAAGTGGTATGCCCTTTTGATCCAACGGAAATGACAGATGTTGCTTGATCTCTTCACAAACAACATAGAAAGTGTTTCAAGGAAAGGTCAATGGAAGATAACACATCAGTGTACTTCTATAATGGATCATAACTAGAGACCTCGATACCGACATGCGCCAAGCAGCAAAAATCCTGTGTGCACATTCACAGGAGGCTCTCAGTTTCGCCGCGGTACCATAAGTTCTTAACCATGACACCATTACAAAACTGACACCAATAATGAATCTCACGAGGTAAGAACAATTTGCGCAAAGATAACATATCGATATAGTCTAATAATGGATTATGACTATTAACGGTGATACCAACGGGTGCCAAGTAGCGCAACCATGTGTGTGCATCCACAGGAGGCCCTCGGTTTCATCGCGGTGCCATCGGTTTTAGTCATAACACCATTGCCAGACGTAACCAATAAGAAATCTCGCGTGACACTAATGGATTGGGCAAGGGTGACAATATACAAAGAGATACTCCATCAGTAAAGATGGTTACAAGTAGAGAGCCAAATAGATCATGGCCCGATGAAATGAACAAGGCATGGCCATAACCTAAACTTGATGAAAGAAGTACGATGGGAGACTGTTAATTCAGCCCCCAAGCATATTTCTATGCCCATCATAGAGATCACAAGGTCAAGGATTAGTATCTGATTAGATACGTAGGGAAAAACAATCACAAGGTTAAGTTGGTATGCCTTAGATAGGTATGGGGAATTCAAAGGCATCAAATAAAGAAGATGGTCTGGTATAACTTTCTTAGGTTGGGTTGATAAAGCAACATGGCGATCCGCAAGGAGAGGCCAAATATACTAGAGACCACAACCTGCATCAACTGAACAAGAGAATGGTTCTAGAAGGAGACATGACTTGAGATCCTTATTTTAAGTCCAGGTACACTTTAGGTCCGACAAAGAAATTATCTAGGCATTTATTTGTATGTGTTTAGTCATGGAGTGATAACAAAAAATTCAACTTTGGTTCGGGTCATGGTTCACTAAATACGAATATAGCCCAATTTTGGGTTTAGGCAATCAAGTCACCAACTCTCTATTGGCCATAACTCAACCTGGTGGTTCTCAGATCAGGGTTGAGAATTGCTTTATGCTGGGCTAACCAGTTCATGCCCAAGATGACATCTATGTCTTGACCTTTCAGAAAAATCATATTAGTAGGAAAGTCCCGTCCGACCAATGTTACGGGCACTTGATAAGCCACTTTTTTCACTTTTGGTAGCTTTACTATCGGGCGTAGGAGACCATCCGTCAACCAACTTCATAGAGGGAGGGGGTTCTGAAAAGGTTCAGTTCACCACCAAGTGCTTCTCCCGCTACTCTAGAAGGTCCGGCTTCCATCCCGATAGGATCCGTAGGGACGTTCGGGTACAGTTGTGAATACAACACATGAACTTCTTCATGTAGTGTATTATAATAGACCTACTGAGCTAAGCTCCTCCACGCGGGCTCAAGCTTTAGCTTCCTTAGCCCAGGCGAGTGGACGAGAGTTAACCGCCCAATCGAGCGCTAGATCTCGTTTCGCGAGTTGGTCTTGCAAGTAGTGGATGGCTGCTCTCAATTTGTTTATTCTTTCACCCTCCGCGACCCATAGATCATTCCTGTGACAGAGTTCTGATTGAAGCTGTTCGACTTGTGCTTCCAGATCCCCAATAGGATCGTTGCTACCACTGCTACTTTCTTCATGTCTTGGGGCAAGTTAATGGCGGGGTACGCCAATGGGTCTAGTAGATTTGCGCACGGTCTTTCTGGTGCGCGGCGGCATTTTTCTAAGGGGGGAATTTTATTAGCATAGTTCTTAGCATGATGCATGTGTAATTACAGAATCAACCTTAGTTGATTCACACCTTCTATACATGGCACTCTTACTATCTGGTCTTTAAGATAAACTCTTCAGAAATACTTAGGTAAGAAGGGAAGAGATTTTCTAGATAAGTCTTTAGAAAATCCTTTTGAAGATGCCTCATAATATCTGCAGAGAAGGGCTTCGCTCCGATACCAGCTGTGACAGAACCTCCCAAGTAATTAGGCCCACCTACAGTTGTCTTTGTCCAACGGACCTCAGACAACCCTGTAGGTGCCCCTGAATCACTTGACAAGTTCGGTATCTGCTTTTCTCACCATTCCCAAGAGCGTTTCACCCGTCACGCAGACATTACAAGCATCGGAGTTACGAGAATGCGGAAGCAATTACATAAACTTACCTTTATTTTAAAGTAAGATAAAGTTGAATATGTACAGACCAGATTATATCCTAGGAGTGCAGAGTAATATTATTACATACCAAGGGAGGCAAAAACTCCTCCCGATAAGTTTTTACATAAAAGTTCTAAATGGAGGATCCTTTCCTCCCGCACTTCATTCCTGGCGTTCTTCCTTTGGTACCACCTTAGAACAGAAGCAACAAAAGTTTGTTGCTTCCTCACCTAAAAACAACGGGGAATAAAACCGTGAGTATGGAATTACTCAGCAAGTCTTACCCGACTAAAGAAAAGACTCTCAAGGGTATGATGGTTATAGGGGAGTCAAGATAAGGCTTCTCAATAATCAAAGACTCTGTTTTGCAGAAATGCTTACTAAAAGTGGATCCTTAAAAATCCAGTTTTATTTGTCAAGTTAAGTAAAATTACTTGCAACTAGAGTTCTTTCTACCCTAGTTCAATCACTTGACCTGCACTAGCCAATTTCTTAACAAACCTTTCATCTTTACTGGAGTTCTACGTATAGGGCAGTGACCAAGTCTTCATGACCGCGAAGGTACGGCGATCCGAATCGATTATACTCAGCTGAGAATCTCCAATCACATGACATATGTAGCACTTAACCCTTGCATATGTCAACCCGCCACCGGGGTTCTTAAGACCAGATCAGGTTCACGCGAACCGAGAGCACATATACACCACCGTCCAGCCTCTTGCCACGGAGGGTACACACTACTCTCACCGCCGCTCCACGCCCATTCCGTGTTATCTTATTCTGGCCTTAGTCTGCCCGAGGCAATGCAAGGCTTACCCATGACGAGGCATGTGACCAATTAAAGGGTCCTCGGTCATCAAGCCTACATCAACACGGTCCTTAATCGACTCAGACGGAGACACTACACCGAGACTCCTTTCTCGTGCAAGTCACCCGCCCGGTCTCAGCTTAATCATTTCAAATCCAAAGTTTGGTACCTGGCAGAGGTACATCTTTTCCGATGTTGAACCCATCAAGGCCCTGATGGATCCACCATCAAATTTTATTTTCAAAAACATCCTACCCACTTTTGCCACATCATCTTTTGTAAAAACAAAACATTTTGTTTATCTAAAGCAAGGCTAAGCATCAAAAATCTTTTGTAAAATGGGTGATCAAGGAAGGTAATCAAATTCAAGGAAGGTAATGCAGGAACTGTTTTAGCAATCAACTCCTATCACCTAATGCATCAAGCAAGTGAGAAAGATTTAAAAAGCATCAAGGAGGTGGCAAATGCACCGGCCTTGCCTTCGTTGATAGGTGAGTCAGGCTCGGATCCGCAGATATCAAAGTAGAAACAATTTCCTGCCTGAGATTCCGAAGGTGGTGGTGTCTTCTCTTCGGTTACTTCAACTTCTTCTTCGTTTTCTAAATATAACCATATAGGTATATATAAGAATGAATGCCATGTAATGCTCATGAGAGTGCAAAGATAATAAGAATTTATTATCTAAAGTCTTGAATACAACTTTCCTTCACGGAACTCCGAGAATTTAGGGTTTTCGGAGTCAGTAAAGGAATTCAAAGGGCAGGGGTTGGGGTTTTGGGTTCTAGTTATCAAACAAGGTCCAAATCAAACCATATTCTACCCAAGGCTTCTAAATGATGTTTAGAGTTCAGATAAAAAGTTTGGGCATTTTTGGAATTACCATTTATTTTCTAAAAATCCAGAACTAATGTTTTAAGCTACTTTAAATACTCCAAAATTCCTTATTTAATCTAAAAATCATGGAACTAGTTTTATTAAATACTATGGAAAATAAGAAATCTAGGAAAATTGGTTTGACATTTTTAGGATTTTTCTACAATTTTCTAGGATTGTTTTAACTCTGGTAGAAAAAGAAAAAGAAAAGACAGTGAATAGTGTTGGGCCAAATTCGATACAGGCGGCCCAATAATGAGCTGAAGCGCGCCCGCGCCAACTTTGCATTGAGATCCCTGTCATTTTGAATATCCCGAAGCAAGGTCAACACACTATTGAGATGAGTCACTGACGGTTTACAAAGAGGACCTCCACCTTCCATCCCTTTACAGACTAAGGTCCACGACGATGAACAGACCTCGCCGCACTTCCCCTTCATCAATTTCATCAAGGGGGCATTGAATCGATCAGTCTACGGTGACCAGGCGAATGGGCATGGGGATGAACGCATTCCGACCAAACCACGGTGTGGACAACCAAATTGAGGCTGGGGAAAGGTTCACGGGTTCACCAGAGGTTAGGTACTCACTTGGATTTTGGCAAAATAGGAATCAAAGAGTGGGTCGACAGAGGGGGTAGTCATGGCGGCGTTTTACAGAGCAAGTGTGCGTTCCAGTGATGGGCTTCGGCCGAATTTCAATTGGTTGGCATTGAGAGCAATTGGAGATCAAAAGCAAACTAGAACAAGAAGTAATTTGATAAATACTGACCCGAAGAGCGCTGGCCACGAAAGGGGTTCTTCACGGCGGAGCTAAGAACACGGGAGGGGAAAATTTGTGGACTGCCCACGGTTTCAGGTGAAACTGAGTCAATTGCTTAAGCACTGAGGTGTGTGATGTGGCGAAGAAACCAAACCCGAGCGCAATTTATAGGCCATTGACCGGATTTAGATATGGATCGCGGATTTCAGATGTGCTGGCAAGCTTACCATGCGGCGGATTCCGGTGATGGCACGGTGGTCGTCGATTAACCGGGGCCTGCCACCTCAGTAACTTGCTGCCACGTCGCCGGGGACCTTTACCGCGGCCGCCGACGACCCATCCGAGCCGCGGTGGCGTCCTTATCGCCGGTGAGGGCTGATCCTTATCTCCCCCTCTGATGTACTGTACCATGGCAATCCACCATCAGATGGCCTGACCGAGTGACTTGAAGCCAGATTTTCTCTCAATTCCATATGGTACCAAACCCAAACACCTATAACAAAGTTGTTCCTCTATAATAACTCTACAACTTTGTTATAGCAACCCTAGGTAGATTATCATTGGATCATAGTCGAAATGGCTCTCCAACTTGGATCTAGGTCACTGTCTGTCTGAAATTCAGACTTATCAGCCTGATAGTCCAACTTTGGGCTTAATTATCTCCAACTTCTTCTCAACAACTATGCTTACACCCTTAAGAAAAGTTGTTCTCCTTTGATAGGCCTACAAATTTGATGTGGTGACCTAGGGCAAATTCTCACAAATTTGAAAACTACAGAGCTCCAAAGTTGAGCCAAAACTCTGATTTCAGACTTAGTTAATATAGAGTTCACTTGGTACTTTTTGCAAATAAACCCAAAACTTAGGGTTTAGCTTACAAATCCACATATTTGTGAACCAAATGACTTAGGATACTTATTTAACCTGGTTTTGCACTTTAGTCCAAAAGTGGACTAATTTTGCACATTGACCCCTAGGGTTTGGATTTAGGGTTTTCCAGGGTTTCAATTAGGGTTTCTGGTATCCGAGGGGTACAAATGCAATTCAAGTTCATTCTTGGGAGCATTTTATGACTATTCCACTAAAGCTTTTAGGTTTTCTCAAGTTGGGTCATGTTTTACCCCCTTAATCCCTATTTAGGGTTAAGTATCCTATTCCAGGGTTCTATTTGCCAAACACCAAAACAATACAACTTGTTCGAAATTTTTGCCTAGTGAATACACTCTAAGTGTATCAAACATATGCAATGCCAATGCTTATGATGTTATGCTCAAGTTTTAGTTACTGTAACACCAGGGGTGTTACAGTCATGTTTATTTGTTTCCCATTTTTATTTTGTTTTTTCATGTATGATGGTGGTGGTGCATTATTTATTCCTTCAATACTTTGGTATTTTTGTTTTACGTAGATAATGATAAAGCATCTTTATCTATTTCTGACTTCTGTTACTTTTTCACTAGAGTTGGTTATAATAGTGTGGGCAGCTTTGCAACTATCAACCACCTTCACTTTCAGGTTATAACACGTCCTTCAGTAATGCACTGATGTTTATCTCCCTCGAAATTGTTTGGTCAGTGCTATGCAGAGAAGTAGCTCTTCGGAAAGGCAATCCTAAGAAGGGTGGCGGCGATATATATCACTTTCGCGAAGGGTGGCGGCGATATATATCACTGAGTACGAGGGGAGGGGTGGGACGTCAAGGTGTGTTGGTTTGGCCGTGAATGTTCTAGGAGTTGCCGGAGATGTTAGTTATCACGACTGAATTGTTTGGCCAAGGTTGTATATTCTTTCGTCTTATGTGTTTGTGGTAGTCGCCTAGAGGGGGGTGAATAGGGCGAAACTGAAATTTACAAATAATCACAACTACAAGCCGGGTTAGCGTTAGAAATAATAACGAGTCCGAGAGAGAGGGCGCAAAACAAATCGCAAGCAAATGAAGAGTGTGACGCGCGGATTTGTTTTACCGAGGTTCGGTTTTTGCAAACCTACTCCCCGTTGAGGAGGCCACAAAGGCCGGGTCTCTTTCAACCCTTACCCTCTCTCAAACGGTCCCTCGGACCGAGTGAGCTTCTCTTCTCAAATCAAAACCGGGAACAAAACTTCCCCGCAAGGGCCACCACACAATTGGTGCCTCTTGCCTTGATTACAATGGAGTTTTGATCACAAGAACAAGTGAGAAAGAAAAGAAGCAATCCAAGCGCAAGAGCTCAAAAGAACACGGCAAATCTCTCTCGCTAATCACTAAAGCCTTGTGTGGAATTGGAGAGGATTAGATCTGTTTGGTGTGTCTAGAATTGAATGCCTAGCTCTTGTAAGTGGTTGAGAAGTGGAAAACTTGGATGCAATGAATGGTGGGGTGGTTGGGGTATTTATAGCCCCAACCACCAAACATGACCTTTGGTGGAGGCTGTCTGTCGTATGGTGCACCGGACAGTCCGGTGCACACCGGACATGTCCGGTGCGCCAGCCACGTCACCAATGTCGTTGGATTCCGACCGTTGGAGCTTCTGACTTCTGGGCCCACCTAGATGTCCGGTGCACACCGGACATGTACTGTTCAATGTCCGGTGCGCCAGTATGGGCGTGCCTGGCTTCTGCGCGCTTCTGGCGCGCATTGAATGCGCCTGCAGGTGACCGTTGGCGCGAAGTAGTCGTTGCTCTGCTGGTTCACCGGACAGTCCGGTGTACACCGGACATGTCCGGTAAATTATAGCGGAGCAGCCGCTACGTTTTCCCGAGGCTGGCGAGTTCTGGAGGCCGCTCTTTCTTGGAGCACCGGACACTGTTCGGTGTACACCGGACAGTCCGGTGAATTATAGCGGAGTGCCTCTGGAAATTCTCGAAGGTGGCAATTTTGAGTTGGAGTCCTCTGGTGCACCGGACACTGTCCGGTGTACACCGGACAGTCCGGTGCCCCAGACCAGAGGTGCCTTCGGTTGTCCCTTTGCTCCTTTGTTGAATCCAATATATTTGATCTTTTTATTGGCTAAGTGTGAACCTTTTACACCTGTATAACTTATACACTAGAGCAAACTAGTTAGTCCAATTATTTGTGTTGGGTAATTCAACCACCAAAATTATTTAGGAACTAGGTGTAAGCCTAATTCCCTTTCAATCTCCCCCTTTTTGGTGATTGATGCCAACACAAACCAAAGCAAATATAGAAGTGCATAATTGAACTAGTTTGCATAATGTAAGTGTAAAGGTTGCTTGGAATTGAGCCAATATTAATACTTACAAGATATGCATGGATCGTTTCTTTGTTTTTAACATTTTGGACCACGCTTGCACCACATGTTTTGTTTGTGCAAACTATTTTGTAAATCCTTTCCAAAGTTCTTTTGCAAAAAGTCAAAGGTAAATGAATACGATTTTATGAAGCATTTTCAAGATTTGAAATTTTCTCCCCCTGTTTCAAATGTTTTTCCTTTGACTAAACAAAACTCCCCCTAAATGAGATCCTTCTCTTAGTGTTCAAGAGGGTTTTGATGTATCATTTTTGAAATACTACTTTCTCCCCCTTTTTGAACACAATACGATACCAATTGAAAATACTCTTTGAAAACTAAGTTTTTTAAATGGTGGTGGTGTGGTCCTGTTGCTTTGGGCTTATACTTTCTCCCCCTTTGGCATGAATCGCCAAAAACGGAATCATTAGAGCCCTAATAAGTTACTCTCTCCCCCTTTGGTCATAAATACATGAGTGAAGATTATACCAAAGATGGAGTCCTTTTGCTTGGTGCTCATGCTTTTCTCCCCCAAAAAATGGAGAGTTGCTTGGAGTGACGACGAAGGATAAGTTACGGAGTGGAAGCCTTTGTCTTCGCCAAAGACTCTAATTTCCTTTCAATATACCTATGACTTGGTTTGAAATGGACTTAAAAACACATTAGTCATAGCACATGAAAGAGACATAATCAAAGGTATATAAATGAGCTATGTGTGCAATCTAGCAAAAGAAATTGCGCGAATCAAGAATATTGAGCTCATGCCTAAGTTTGTTAAAAGTTTGTTCATCAAGAGGCTTGGTAAAGATATCGGCTAATTGATCTTTAGTGTTAATATATGAAATCTCGATATCTCCCTTTTGTTGGTGATCCCTCAAAAAGTGATACCGAATGGCTATGTGTTTAGTGTGGCTATGCTCGACGGGATTATCCGCCATCTTGATGGCACTCTCATTATCACATAGCAAAGGGACTTTGGTCAATTTGTAACCGTAGTCCCGCAGGGTTTGCCTCATCCAAAGCAATTGCGCGCAACAATGGCATGCGGCAATGTACTCGGCTTCGGCGGTGGAAAGAGCGACCGAATGTTGCTTCTTTGAGGCCCAAGACACCAAGGATCTTCCCAAGAACTGGCAAGTCCCCGATGTGCTCTTCCTATTGATTTTGCACCCCGCCCAATCGGCATCCGAATAACCAATCAAATCAAATGTGGATCCCCTGGGATACCAAAGCCCAAACTTAGGAGTGTAAGCCAAATATCTCAAGATTCGTTTTACGGCCGTAAGGTGAGCTTCCTTAGGGTCGGCTTGAAATCTTGCACACATGCATACGGAAAGCATAATATCTGGTCAAGATGCACATAAATATAGCAAAGAACCGATCATCGACCGATATACCTTTTGATCCACGGACTTACCTCCCGTGTCGAGGTCGAGATGCCCATTAGTTCCCATGGGTGTTTTGATGGGCTTGGCATCCTTCATCCCAAACTTGTTTAGAATGTCTTGAGTATACTTCGTTTGGCTAATGAAGGTGCCTTCTTGGAGTTGCTTCAGTTGAAATCCCAAGAAGTACTTCAACTCCCCCATCATAGACATCTCGAACTTTTGTGTCATGATCCTACTAAATTCTTCACATGTAGACTCGTTAGTAGACCCAAATATAATATCATCAACATAAATTTGGCATACAAACAAGTCATTTTCAATAGTTTTAGTGAATAGAGTAGGATCGGCCTTTCCGACTTTGAATTCATTAGTGATGAGAAAATCCCTAAGGCATTCATAGGGCGTGTTTGGTTCAGCTTTTTTCTGACCAGCTTTTCTGAAAATCTGGCTGTGGAGAGAATCTGGCTGTGGGAAGAATCTGAGTATTGTGTGGATTACGTGCGGAGGAAGATGAAGTGGTCTAAAGGGTTCAGGATCTAGAAACCAACAGATTCCTACTATTATGACGATTCGACCGATTTTGTGTTCATGTTGATTTTGGATGGTTTTTACCAAAACGATTTTTATAGAAGCTGGCTGAAAAGCTGGGGCGTTTGGCGATCTGCAGCAGCTTTTGGTGGCCAGAAGCTGGAAAAAGCCCAAACAAACAGGGGCATACCATGCTCTTGGGGCTTGCTTGAGCCCATAAAGCGCCTTAGAGAGTTTGTAAACATGGTTAGGGTACTCACTATCTTCAAAGCCGGGAGGTTGCTCAACATAGACCTCTTCCTTGATTGGTCCATTGAGGAAGGCACTCTTCACGTCCATTTGGTAAAGCTTGAAGCCATGGTAAGTAGCATAGGCTAATAATATGCGAATTGACTCAAGCCTAGCTACGGGTGCATAGGTTTCACCGAAATTCAAACCTTCGACTTGGGAGTATCCCTTGGCTACAAGTCGAGCTTTGTTCCTTGTCACCACACCATGCTCATCTTGCTTGTTGCGGAAGACCCATTTGGTTCCTACAACATTTTGATTAGGACGTGGAACTAAATGCCATACCTCATTCCTAGTGAAGTTGTTGAGCTCCTCTTGCATCGCCACCACCCAATCCGAATCTTGAAGTGCTTCCTCTACCCTGTGTGGCTCAATAGAGGAAACAAAAGAGTAATGCTCACAAAAATGGGTGATCTCGTTGGATTGCTTGGTGGACTCTTGGGTGTAGCGGCCTTGGTTCTTCATCCTCCTTGTCTTGATCATTTGCATCTCCCCCTTGATCATTGTCGTCATCTTGAGGTGGCTCATCTCTTTGATCTTCTTCTTCATCATTTTGAGCCTCATCCTCATTTTGAGTTGGTGGAGATGCTTGCGTGGAGGAGGATGGTTGATCTTGTGCATTTGGAGGCTCTTCGGATTCCTTAGGACACACATCCCCAATGGACATGTTCCTTAGAGCGATGCATGGAGCCTCTTCAATACCTATCTCATCAAGATCAACTTGCTCTACTTGAGAGCCGTTAGTCTCATCAAACACAACTTCACAAGAAACTTTAACCTGTCTAGTGGACTTGTTAAAGACTCTATATGCCCTTGTGTTTGAATCATATCCTAGTAAAAAGCCTTCTACAGTCTTAGGAGCAAATTTAGATTTTCTACCTCTTTTAACAAGAATAAAACATTTGCTACCAAAGACTCTAAAATATGAAATATTGGGCTTTTTACCGGTTAGGAGTTCATAAGATGTCTTCTTGATGATTCGGTGCAGATATAACCGGTTGATGGCGTAGCAGGCGGTGTTGACCGCCTCGGCCCAAAATCGATCCGAAGTCTTGTACTCATCAAGCATGGTCCTTGCCATGTCCAATAGAGTTCGATTCTTCCTTTCCACTACACCATTTTGTTGTGGCGTGTAGGGAGAAGAGAACTGATGCTTGATGCCCTCCTCCTCAAGGAAGCCTTCGATTTGAGAGTTCTTGAACTCCGTCCCGTTGTCGCTTCTTATTTTCTTGATCCTTAAGCCGAACTCATTTTGAGCACGTCTCAAGAATCCCTTTAAGGTCTCTTGGGTTTGAGATTTTTCCTGCAAAAAGAATACCCAAGTGAAGCGAGAACAATCATCCACTATTACAAGACAATACTTACTCCCGCCGATGCTTATGTAAGCAATCGGGCTGAATAGATCCATGTGGAGTAGCTCAAGCGGCCTATCGGTCGTCATGATGTTCTTGTGTGGATGATGGGCACCAACTTGCTTCCCTGCTTGACATGCGCTACAAACCTTGTCTTTCTCAAAATGAACATTGGTTAGTCCTAAAATGTGCTCTCCCTTTAGAAGCTTATGAAGATTCTTCATCCCAACATGGGCTAGTCGACAGTGCCAGAGCCAACCCATGTTAGTCTTAGCAATTAAGCATGTGTCGAGTTCAGCTCTATCAAAATCTACTAAGTATAGCTGACCCTCTAACACACCCTTAAATGCTATTGAATCATCACTTCTTCTAAAGACAGTGACACCTACATCAGTAAAGAGACAGTTGTAGCCCATTTTGCATAATTGAGATACAGAAAGCAAATTGTAATCTAATGAATCTACAAGAAAAACATTGGAAATAGAATGGTCAGGAGAAATAGCTATTTTACCAAGACCTTTGACCAAACCTTGATTTCCATCCCCGAATGTGATAGCTCGTTGGGGATCTTGGTTTTTCTCGTAGGAGGAGAACATCTTCTTCTCCCCTGTCATGTGGTTTGTGCACCCGCTATCGATGATCCAACTTGAGCCCCCGGATGCATAAACCTACAAAACAATTTTAGTTCTTGACTTTAGGTACCCAAACGGTTTTGGGTCCTTTGGCATTAGAAACAAGAACTTTGGGTACCCAAACACAAGTCTTGGAGCCCTTGTGTTTGCCCCCAACAAACTTGGCAACTACTTTGCCGGATTTGTTAGTCAAAACATAAGATGCATCAAAAGTTTTAAATGAAAGACTAGGTTCGTTTGATGCACTAGGAGTTTTCTTCTTAGGCAACTTAGCATGGGTTGGTTGCCTAGAACTAGATGTCTCACCCTTATACATAAAAGCATGGTTAGGGCCAGAGTGAGACTTCCGAGAGTGAATTCTCCTAATCTTGCTCTCGGGATAACCGGCAGGGTACAAAATGTAACCCTCGTTATCCTGAGGCATGGGAGCCTTGCCCTTAACAAAGTTTGACAATTTCTTAGGAGGGGCACTAATTTTGACATTGTCTCCCCTTTGGAAGCCAATGCCATCCTTGATGCCAGGGCGTCTCCCATTGTAAAGCATGCTACGAGCAAATTTAAATTTTTCATTCTCTAAGTTATGCTCGGCAATTTTAGCATCTAATTTTGCTATATGATCATTTTGTTGTTTAATTAAAGCCATGTGATCATGAATAGCATCAATATTAACATTCTACATCTAGTGCAAATAGAAACATGCTCAATAGTAGATGTAGAGGGTTTGCAAGATTTTAATTCTACAACCTTAGCATGCAATATATCATTCTTAGTTCTAAGGTCGGAAATAGTAGCATTGCAAACATCAAAATCTTTAGCCTTAGCAAGCAATTTTTCATTCTCAATTCTAAGGCTAGCAAGTGAAGCATTCAATTCTTCAATCCTAGCAAGTAAATCATCATTATTATCTCTAGGATTGGAAATTGAAACATTACAAACATGAGAATCAACCTTAGCTAATAAATTAGCATTTTCATTTCTAAGGTTGGCAATAGTGTCACGGCATGTGCTTAGCTCACTAGTTAATGTTTCACATTTTTCTACCTCTAGAGCATAAGCATTCTTAACCTTAACATGCTTTTTATTTTCCTTGATTAGGAAGTCCTCTTGGGAGTCCAAGAGATCATCCTTCTCATGGATGGCACTAATTAGCTCATTTAATTTCTCCTTTTGTTGCATGTTTAAGTTAACAAAAAGAGTGTGCAAGTTATCCTCCTCATCACTAGCATTTTCATCACTAGAGGATTCATATCTAGTGGAGGATTTAGATTTAACCTTCTTTTTGCCGTCCTTTGCCATGAGGCACTTGTGGCCGACGTTGGGGAAGAGAAGTCCCTTGGTGACGGCGATGTTGGCGGCGTCCTCGTCGTCGGAGGAGTCGCTAGAGCTTTCATCGGAGTCCCACTCCCGACAAACATGGACATCGCCGCCCTTCTTCTTGTAGTACCTCTTCTTCTCCTTTCTTCTCCCCTTCTTGTCATCACCCCTGTCACTGTCACTAGAAATTGGACATTTAGCTATAAAGTGACCGGGCTTACCACACTTGTAGCAAACCTTCTTTGAGCGGGGCTTGTAATCCTTCCCCCTCCTTTGCTTGAGGATTTGCCGAAAGCTTTTGATGACAAGCGCCATCTCCTCGTTGTCGAGCTTTGAGGCGTCGATTGGTTGTCTACTCGGTGTAGACTCCTCCTTCTTCTCCTCCATCGCCTTAAATGCGACCGGTTGTGCCGCGGATGTGGAGGAATCATCTAGCTCGTTGATCTTCTTCGAGCCCTTGATCATATACTCAAAGCTCACAAAATTCCCGATTACTTCCTCGGGAGTCATTAGTGTATATCTTGGGTTGCCACGAATTAATTGAACTTGAGTAGGGTTAAGGAAAATGAGTGATCTAAGAATAACCTTAACCACCTCGTGGTCATCCCATTTCTTGCTCCCGAGGTTGCGCACTTGGTTCACCAAGGTTTTGAGCCGGTTGTACATATCCTGTGGCTCCTCCCCTTGGCGAAGACGGAAGCGACCGAGCTCCCCCTCGATCGTTTCCCGCTTGGTGATCTTGGTGAGTTCATCACCCTCGTGCGCGGTCTTGAGTAGATCCCAAATCTCTTTCGCATTCTTCAACCCTTGCACCTTGTTGTATTCCTCTCTACTTAGAGAGGCGAGGAGTATGGTTGTGGCTTGGGAGTTGAAATGCTCGATTTGGATCACCTCATCCTCATCATAGTCTTCATCCCCTACAGATGGTACCTATGCACCAAACTCAACAACATCCCATATGCTTTTGTGAAGTGAGGTTAGATGAAATCGCATTAAATCACTCCACCTAGCGTAATCTTCACCATCAAATGTTGGTGGTTTGCCTAATGGGACGGAAAGTAAAGGTGTATGTTTAGAAATGCGAGGGTAGCGTAGGGGGATTTTACTATACTTCTTGCGCTCTTGGCGCTTAGAAGTGACGGATGCCGCGTCGGAGCCGGAGGTGGAGGTTGATGAAGAATCGGTCTCGTAGTAGACCACTTTCCTCATCCTCTTTTTCTTGTCCCCACTCCGTTGCGGCTTGTGGGAGGAAGACGTCTCCTTCTTCTCTTTGTGTGAAGAAGATTTCTTCTCCTTCCCTTTGAAGGAGTCCTTCTTCTTATCCTTCCCTTTGGAGGAGTCTTTCTTCTCCTTCCTCTTGGTGCGGGACTCTTCCGATGAAGTGCTCCCGTGGCTTGTAGTGGGATTTTCGCCGGTCTCCATCTCCTTCTTGGCGTGATCTCCCGACATCACTTCGAGCGGTTAGGCTCTAATGAAGCACCGGGCTCTGATACCAATTGATAGTCGCCTAGAGGGGGGGTGAATAGGGCGAAACTGAAATTTACAAATAATCACAACTACAAGCCGGGTTAGCGTTAGAAATAATAACGAGTCCGAGAGAGAGGGCGCAAAACAAATCGCAAGCAAATGAAGAGTGTGACGCGCGGATTTGTTTTACCGAGGTTCGGTTTTTGCAAACCTACTTCCCGTTGAGGAGGCCACAAAGGCCGGGTCTCTTTCAACCCTTACCCTCTCTCAAACGGTCTCTCGGACCGAGTGAGCTTCTCTTCTCAAATCAAAACCAGGAACAAAACTTCCCCGCAAGGGCCACCACATAATTGGTGCCTCTTGCCTTGATTACAATGGAGTTTTGATCACAAGAACAAGTGAGAAAGAAAAGAAGCAATCCAAGCGCAAGAGCTCAAAAGAACACGACAAATCTCTCTCGCTAATCACTAAAGCCTTGTGTGGAATTGGAGAGGATTTGATCTCTTTGGTGTGTCTAGAATTGAATGCCTAGCTCTTGTAAGTGGTTGAGAAGTGGAAAACTTGGATGCAATGAATGGTGGGGTGGTTGGGGTATTTATAGCCCCAACCACCAAACATGACCGTTGGTGGAGGCTGTCTGTCGTATGGTGCACCGGACAGTCCGGTGCACACCGGACATGTCCGGTGCGCCAGCCACGTCACCAATGCCATTGGATTCCGACCGTTGGAGCTTTTGACTTCTGCGCGCTTCTGGCGCGCATTGAATGCGCCTGCAGGTGACCATTGGCGCGAAGTAGTCGTTGCTCTGCTGGTTCACCGGACAGTCCGGTGTACACCGGACATGTCCGGTGAATTATAGCGAAGCAGCCGCTGCGTTTTCCCGAGGCTGGCGAGTTCCGGAGGCCGCTCTTTCTTGGAGCACCGGACACTGTCCGGTGTACACCGGACAGTCCGGTGAATTATAGCGGAGTGCCTCTGGAAATTCCCGAAGGTGGCAATTTTGAGTTGGAGTCCTCTGGTGCACCGGACACTCTCCGGTGGTGCACCGGACACTGTCCGGTGTACACCGGACAGTCCGGTGCCCCAGACCAGAGGTGCCTTCGATTGTCCCTTTGCTCCTTTGTTGAATCCAATATATTTGATCTTTTTATTGGCTAAGTGTGAACCTTTTACACCTGTATAACTTATACACTAGAGCAAACTAGTTAGTCCAATTATTTGTGTTGGGTAATTCAACCACCAAAATTATTTAGGAACTAGGTGTAAGCCTAATTCCCTTTCAGTTTGGCCCGTGCTTGCAGGTCACCATAGAATGTTCTGGGCTCTTCAATACTCCTGTACGAACATAGGTAATCCAATTGCACCGGTTATTAATTTAGTTGGTAAGCGATTAGCTTATTATAAATAACTAGCCAACATGTTCACAATATCATCATTTGACATAGATGGTTCTAATTATAGAAGCACGAGTCATATAAGTCTGGATTATATACAGAATACAAGAAATATTGCCCTAATACATTTTTTGGACTCTATTTTAATCGATTGACATGAGTTAAATCAGTGGTGGTGGTAGAAATAATGTGTTTGGACCTTGAATTTCTGAACCGATTCGTTTTGAAAAAGATATAGTTGTCCCCTCATGAAATGGTATGGTTTTCCTGTTTTTATATGCACAAGTTGTTTGGATTTGGATAACCTTTGATCCTAGCTGATACGCTTCCTAATCTGGTGGGTGTTTTAGTTGTTTGAAATGCTAAAGAAAGTTAAAGTACATTCAATGTGAATCCTTCCATGTGATATTAATTTAGATGACATAATTTTAGGTACGCATTAGTGTCAGCTTCACTCTACCTTGGTTTTACTGCATTGATCATTTGGGTTGGGTAGGTAATGTTGTTGCTTGGATTCTCTAGGGAATGTTCTATTAACTGTTTCTGTACACCTCAGGCACATATACTGATTGCAGGGTACATATCTTACATCAGCTACCCTTAGTGACACAAGAGAAAATGATTGCTTGAGGGTCCAACTATAGGGAGCTTTAATGTGGAGTTTTGGGGAATGTTCGCTAGCACACAGGTACAGTTTTCCCCAAAGGTCCTCTTAATAAAAAATGCTGGGAATGAAATGTAGGTCTATTTAATTTCATACACTAGATCGTTTTGAGAGAAAAACAAGTACAATTATCTTTAGAATATCAAGTCAGTGACTTATTTTTGATATGCAGGGTTTTGAGATAGTATGTTATTAGCTTCAAAGTTTTGATGCTGATTAGACAATTGGAGCATAGCAACACACAATCTGCAAGTATTCATGTGCTCTTTGAGAAATGTATAGTAAAAGGATACGTAGTAAGACATTCATACCTTCAAGTTATTGTACCGTATGTTTTGGATAATGTAATCTGATATACATTTGTTGCATTATGTAGAGCTTTGATGATACCATTAATAATCCTGGTCCTAAGACAACTTTTGAAGTTGGAATGTTAGCTGGCGATTCATGGAAGAAGGTATTCTGGTATCTTGTGGTAGTTGTTTATTTCCTTTTGTTTTATTTTAAGCTTGTTGAGTCTTCTTTTCACTAGGTCAAAATTAATAATGGTCAGAGCAATGCCAATGGCATTACCAATAAATCCAAATTACCAGATGTTTTCCTTAACTATGGTCTACATTCCCTATTTGTAGGTATATTCATTTTTTTCTTATTTTGTTTTGCATGTTGTTTGAGTAGCAACTGGATCACAAGCTGTTTTTTCATACGTCGGGCTTTTGCTGGTGATGATGTTGAAGCTGAATTTGAGAAATCCAAAATGGATGTTTTAAGTGTGAAGAGCCCTGAATCTGAAAAGCTTGCTTTTGTTCGTTGCTGGGTCCAGTGGGCAGACATCCAATAGAAAAAAGGACTTCCCTCATGGATGGTAAAAGACCATGAAGTTGCTAAAAGAAATAGAGAGGAAGCCTTGAAGAGGAAGGACTCAAAGCTTAAGCACGTCATCATTTATAAACATGTAGATAAGAAGTTAAAGTTGTATTTGATTCGTTACATGCACATGCTTTTTGTTTGGATGCGAGCCCATATTGTATCACGATAAAATGGTTATATGCTCCCATTTGCTAATCATTTTTTACTCTTTTTGCAGCTGGGAAATGTTGAACTACTGGAACTTGAAAGACGAGAGCTTATCGGTCAGAGAAGTTATCTTTTTCTCCTGTATTCATGGCTTCATTTTTTACTCAAGTGGAAATAAATGTGCCTGAGTCAATGCATCTTGGTGCTAATGGGGCCATGAGGTTCCTTTATTGAGTAGTATCTTGTTTGACACTGCATGTAGTTGCTTGAAATAAATATGTGAAGTTCTTGTTAATTGCTGTTGGCCTTGTTAAATATCTTTATTTAGTCTCCAAAGGAATCTGTTGGCTTAACTGTGGTGCATATTATCTGTAGGTGAAAACTCCGTTTGAATCCGGAATATAAGACACCTGAGAACTACAAACCAGTACTTAGGGAGACAAACATCCCTGTTCCGGTATGTAAGATCACTACCTCATCATGCTTATTGTTTGTTTTGATCTTTCACCATTAATTAATTGTTTTACTTGTATGCAAAGATTTCGTTGACCTTTTTGTTCTTTTGCCGCTATATTTCTCATACTCCAAGAGTTCCTTGTACTTGAACAATCGAATTACACCAATAGGAGCTTATCTCAATTTTCCTTGGAATGTACTAGAATTATGCATCACAACTTGGGTTGTCTCGAATAGCTGTATTGTTGATCGATCTGTTTTTTATCTATGTTGTGTTATACTTCATTTTGGTATTAATATTTAGCCTTTTTTAAAAATTTTGGTAGATCTTTTTAAGTTATCATCATGTCCCTGATTAGAGGGGCGTGCAGAACATTGGTCATTTGGGTGATTGTGGGTGGTAGGGTGAACGGATGCCAAACCGAGCACTTTGTATTGGGCACGCTGGGGACAACGGTGATTGTGGGTGGTAGGTTGAACGGATGCCAAACCGAGCACTTTGGATTGGGCACGCTGGGGACAGCGGTGATTGTGGGTGGTAGGGTGAACGGATGCCAAACCGAGCACTTTGGATTGGGCACGCTGGGGACAGCGGTGATTGTGGGTGGTAGGGTGAACGGATGCCAAACCGAGCACTTTGGATTGGGCACGCTGGGGACAACGGTCAATCTCAAGGCCCAGGGGCTGAGGTAGATGAGGATCTCTCCTTGTAAAAATGGTGTTCGGTGGTTTTCTTGCACCAATCGTAAGTCATAGTTCTGAATTTTGGTATTCTAAGCATGTAGCGCTTTTTATGCAGCAATCAACTTACAGAGCAGATGCTCTCTTGTTGACAACTCTCATAAGAGTCAATAAGGTATGTATTTTTCCCTTCATACAAGAAAGAAAAGGATATTTGTAAATCTGTCCTTAGTGTAACATCCATTTGGAGACTAGGATGAGGTAAATAGTGTAAATCTGTTTGCTTGACAAAATTTGGTGCCTGTCATGGACTTCTTGTGCTGGCAGGTTCCGCATGTGCAGCATGCCTTCACCTGGGACTGCGGCCTCGCTTGCGTGCTCATGGTGCTCAGGACTCTAGGGATTGATTGCTGCGACGGCATTGCCGATCTCGAGAGGCTCTGCCGCACCACGAGGTTCTCTCTAGGACTGGAACTTCACAATTTTTAGTACAATTAGCTGTACAGCAGAACTAAAGAAATGATCGTCACCTTGATTTTGTGGCCCTAAGCATGGCACATCCAGAAAGTAGAAGGAACAAAAAAAGGAAAGTAGTAGTACAAAGCTAAATGACTGTTGTTCAATGATCATAAGAGAATATTTGGTCAGAGTAGTCATAAGTTCAGAAAAATGCAATAGTTGCTTCATCCAAAACAAATGCAGGTATACTTAAAGAACGCAGGTTCCATTTTTTTGTTTGGAAAACTAATGCCCTTTAACACTTCTGTTTGCAGCATTTGGACGGTTGACTTAGCATATCTGTTAAACAAGTTTTCAGTCAGCTTTTTTTCTGTACCGTGACCCTTGGAGCAAATCCACAATATTCTGCTGAATCCTTTTATAGGGTACTTGTTCTGACAAACTTCTACTGCACGAGGCTTCTGAAGTTCTCATCAATAATGTTCTAAAAATGGTCATTACATAGGAGTAATTGCAAGAAGACATCGATCGAGTGGACGAGCTATTTGGGAAGGCGCTCGATGCTGGAATTAGTATTCAAGTATGCTCACAACAGATAGCAACATGAAAATTCTGCATTACATGTACTTCACCTATTGGTTTTCCAAGCTAACTTTCCCCCCCTATTTATGGCTTCTCACAGTGCAGGTCCATCACCGCATACGACATTGCTTTTCTACTGTTATCCGGGCACTGCATTGCTATTGCTTTAGTGGACAAATCGAAGCTAAAGTGAGTGCTTTCATGTTGCTGTTACTAGAGTGATATCTAGCTACTTTTGATTCACTCTTTCTCCATGAACTGAAAATTTCATAGAAACAAAGTTGAATTTGGTTTTAAATTTGGTGACTATTAGCCTATCGTTATTTCAACTTTCAAATGTGTAGTGTACTTGTGTGACAGAAGCAATGGTAGTTGAAAAGCTCAACTATATACTGGTTGCTCTGCTCCCAGCTTTTCAAGAGTGTCATCTCTGTTGAAGCAGCAGTGGAGATAGTATATGAGAACAGTCTGCAGTTAAAATTTACTTTGGGTGATTTTTTTTGTTTCATATGACATACATCTGTCCATGCATCCATGTGTGCATGTACTACAAATAAACAACCTATTATTTAGGTTACTTAGGTGCAAAATCATTTGGTTTTCAACTGAAAACAAGTGGTCCTATATTGTTGTGGTTATGAAAGTTGAGGTACCGACAGAACATAATGATAACCGTAATCTTGAATGCAGTTTGCCTTGCATGAGTGATTATGATGTACAACAGCACAACGATGAGCCTGACTACATGGGTAAGTCGCATTGTGCAATTTCCATGTTCTTGTGAGGCGATTGATACGCGTTTCAGTGGTTTTTCATGTTCAATGGACAGTATATGTAGAGCTTGCGTGCGTGTGTGTCACATTTTTTTGTAACAAAAAGTGTCGCCATTTCAGAGGGATTGCGCCAAGCCGCCAACTTTCGAGTCACTACCGGGTCAGCCGACCCCCCGATCGGGTACCATGCATGGCTAGAGCAAAAGTAAGGTGCGATCGAAAGGACCTTTCGACTAGGGCCGGTCGTTTACCTCGTCGACAGACCAGGCTGCCTACCCTACCGGAGATCCCAGAGCCCAGTCCTACCACGATCCGCGTTACGACGTTCCCTGGCCACGCCTTTCATAAAGTTCTTTCTGCAACTTTCTAGAGCATGAACACTGAGCAGTAAGGAAGAAAAATGATGCACGCCTCTTCAGTCCAGTGCAATCTTGAGAAGAAAAGTTTAAGCACCAGACTCTGGCACCATAAGTATATGCTATTTATTGAGCTCAAATGTGACAGGGATGATAATTTTTTAAACCACTTTCAAATTTCAATTAACCCTATAAGAAAGTAAAGATACGTTGTCTTACATTGCTATCCACTATATCAAGAGCCTTTCTATTTTAGTTTCGATGATAATGTATCAAAACATGCAAGCGGAAATTGGCGGTGTTAAAGGACATTTTGGAGAATTAATGCTTTGGCATTTAATCCATGGACGGAGGTAATATTTTTAATCTGATAGTGGCTATCATTTTCAGTCATTGTTATTAGTATCAACATTTAGATACTCATTGTTTAAGGTTATGCCCATATTTAGTGCCTTTTATTGTACATGCTCAATGATTCAACCATGGTAATATATGCTATTCTGATCTACACAAGGATGTCATCAATATTTCTAAGATGGGATTTTGTTGCTATGCGTAATTTTTTACTCTACAAGTATGATTTATACCAATTTTTGTTAATCCCGTCGCAACACACGGTCACGTACCTAGTATAATCTAAAGCCCAGATTATGATAATCGCATAATCTCCTCAAGTGTAGCTTATTTGAGATTATTTTGAGAAAAGACCCACTACCATGGTTATGTAAATAGAAATTACAATATATGACATCCTACTTTTCTCACCTTAAATAAACAAACAAGAGTATTGTTGTCTTTGTGAATAATCTACATTTATATAATCTAAACTACTAAACAACTATATCTAGATTATAATATATCTAGATTATGTAATTTAGATTATAATCCCAATTATATAATTTATAAGCTAAAACAAACATGCCCTTAGTAACTTGCCTCCTCTCTCTTCTCGTCCTCATCCAACTGGCTACTGTGGCGGCGACGCTCGGCCTCCCTCAGACGGCCTCCACCAGCGGCGCCTAGCCCTCTGACTCACCAGCTGCGCCCGACTCCCCTCGGCTTCCAGAGATCTCTAGCCTCCACGAGCGGCGCCCGACCCTCTGATTCCACTGGCGGCTCCCCTCGGCATCCACTGGTGGTGCCCGGGTTTCTAGGTATGCACGGCTTCACCTTGTCTCCCAACCCTCTAGCGCCAAAGATTTGTTCTTGCACTTGGATTACTTTAACAAATCACACTAACCCTAAGTTATCGGGTACAGTAGTAGGAAGTGGCTAGATGGAATACAACTGGAATGATTCTATATATGGGTATGATTCTACATTTAGTAACTTTTTTTAGAAATCGAATTGAGGATCGAGAATAGCACCAATGTATATCCAGAACAGCAGCAATGTAATTTTTATTTTATTTTCAGCTTTGATGATGAGCTCCCGCTTAGCTTAGCAATGGTATACATCCTAGTGTTCACTCAGATGTTGTTATTGACTGGGATGCACTACAAATTGTTGAGAGCCAAGATGAGGAAGGTAGGATATTAATTGTTGACGACATAATGTATGAGTTGATCGGGTTGAGAGCTGAGGATGAAACTGCTGAGAAGGCGGGTGAAGCTTTCAAGAGGCAGGGGAATGGACCTAGTAGTGGTGTCAATAGCAGTTATTGTGAGAATGAAACTGTTGATGCAACCATCCCTGTTGATGATGAAATTCCAGAGGAGAGGGTGCTGCTGCATGACCCAGACAAGCCTTGTATAGATATTGGAATAGTGTACCCCAGCATGCGTAACTTCAGGCTAGCTGTGAGACAGTTTGCTATCAATGAAGAGTTCGAGCTAGAAATCTATAAAACTGACTGAGTCGATTATTGGTAATTGCAAAGGAGAAGGTTGCTCTTGGCATATTGTGAGACGTAGGCAGCAAGCCGGGAATACTGTTATGGTATAGACCTAAGATGTTTGTGTGTACCTTTCTTATTTTACATAGGATATTGTTTATGTTGTTACTGACTAAGGTTTATTGTTGCAGGTGACAGTCTTAGTTGAGGAACACACTTGTACTTCCAGTGCTAGAAGGAAGACCACGAGTCCTACTAGCTCTTGGGTAGCATCAAAGGCTGGTTTTTTCTCTGCACAGGTTGAGGACATCACAAACACTCACAATAGACATGTAGTGAAGTCATATTTGCATGAGTGTACATGCCTCGAGTGGCAGCACACCGGCAAACCTTGCCCACATGCATTGGCCTTGATTATAACACAGGAGAGTGTGGATGTGGAATTGGAGGATTTTGTGCATGAATACTACTCAGTCCAAAGGTTCAAAAATGCATACAAGAGAATAATTGAACCACTACCAGATAGGTCTCAATGGCCATTAGTGGACCCGCCCTATGTGGTTGGTGCACCACTTGACAAGAGAGGTAGAAGAAGGTACAAAAAACTAAGAATTAAGAGTTGTTTGGAAGGTGGGAACAACAAAGGAAAAAATGTAGCTAAAGAAAAAGGCAAGGAAGCTGACAAGGATGCAGTCCTAGAGGCTGACATGGAGGCTACAAGCCAATCTGAGAAGGGGAAAAAAGGATGATCAGAGGCAAAAGAAGTGCAAAAGATGTGGTGAATTAGGTCACAGAGAAACTAGCTACAAGTGCCCTTTAAATGGAACAAAGAAAAAGTAACCGATGAAATGTCTAATTTGAACATGTGCACTTTTATATTTGACTCTAATTGTGGTGTCCAACATGTAGGAAGAGAAAGCCTCGCATGAATAAAACAAAGTATGGGGAGAATGCCAAAATCCCCAAAAGCCGACTTGAAGAAGGTGTCCAAAGTCAAGGTGTTATCCAAGGTGAAGTTGTTGTCCAACTTGAAGAAATTGTCCAAGATCATAGCGTTGTCCAAGGTGAAGTTGTTGTCCAAGGTGAAGAGGCTGTCTAAGTCGAAGTTTCGCTTCTGGTGCAAAGCCCAGCTAGACCAACAAGGGAGTATATTTTATAGGACAACCCAATCAGGGTGACTAGGAGGTAAACAAATATGCCAACCAGCCAAGTATTTCTCAGTTCTGAATCTTACTGGATGCTTCATGTCAGTTGAGGAGCTAGCAGCACTGTGGTGCCATGAACCCAACTTATCTGAATCTTCTATTTTTTCAGTCGGCTTGCTATGCTACTGGGAGATGGACAGATTGATAATCAGTCACCTCTCAAAAATACAACTCCGAAGAAGATGCTAGTGAAGAAGCTCACGCCAAGGAAGCTGAAGAGAATGTGAAAATATTCTAATAAGCTACTGTTTTATGTGTTATCCAAGATTTTAGTAAGATAGTATTAGAAGTGAACCTTGTTATGCTGTCAGATGAACTATATTTATTATGACGTGTGAGTAGTGCTGTCAGCTTTTGGGAGTAGTGTGCTGTCAGATGAACTACTACTTTGACCAAGAACTACTACTTGATGGAGATCGTAGTTATTTTGATGGATAGCGTAGTGTGCTGTCAGATGTACTGTTATCTGAAAGAAATGTTGAATCTGTTAGTGTGCACAGGTTACCAGCTTGTGTTATTGTGCACAGGTTATCAGCAACTCTGTTTGTGCCCAATTGTTCAGCAACTGTATTCCTTTTGTTTGTGCTGCAATGTTCAGCAAAGAATGGGAGAACGAGAAAATGTCCCAGGCTGTCTCGGCTGGTTAGAACGGGAGTGGCCATGCTTGAGCAGAGAACGGGAGTGGCTAGACGCGCCCGCGCAACCTGGAACTGAGCCGATCTAAGCGCTGACAGAGTAAAATAAGTTTATGTTTCATATAAATCCCTAAATAGTATTTTATCTATAAGCCAATGTTTAAGAATGGTGGACTAGCTAAGCGTGTTTACATAATGACATTTGGGAAAAACCTAGCTTTCATAATGGCATAAATCCACATGTGGTTTTGGTGTCGACAGAATATTCGAGAACGGTGTCATCATGTGGACATGGTTTTGCACGAGGACATGCAGTTTTGCAAAATATTCGAGATCGGAGATAGTGTGATTTTACAAAACCCTGTCTGTATGTGTCTGGCCATTTTCTAGTTATTCCAATTTTGAAACTGGTTTGAGAGCAGCAAGCAACACCATCGTGACAACTGACAAGATTCACAACAAGGCGGAGAAAGGTGTCGTCTTGTCTCCCCTTCTTCACAGCTCTAGCTTGCTGGCCAGGTACCAGGAGTGCATGGCCAAGCTGCCAAACGACATGATGTTGGCCAGTGATGACAGCCCGTGGATCATCCCAAACTTCTTGTTCATTGCAGCGAGGGTGGGGTTGGATTTAGCCACCTGCTGGTTCTTTGACCATCCGACTTCCTCGCCGATACTCAGGTCCCGCTCGATCTTGTGCCTCTTCTTCATCATCTGCGAGCAGCGATCAACCACGTCAAGTGAAATTGCGTGAAAAAAGATGTAGGAGAAGAGGGCATGTTCTAGTTAGTCTCAAATTAGTTTCAGACTTCCCATTAGAACTTTGGTTGGTAGTAGAAAATAAAGCATAGCTGTTGTGTAACTGTCATATTTATACAACTATTGCATTGCGAAAAATTTAAGCTAATTGTTGCATGACCTCATAGTACAAAATGTTGGACTGGCCATTGCCAGCAACATCCCGATTATGTGCTGAATATTTGGGGAAGCCTTTCCGCAGATATAAAGAAATTTTGGGTAAACTTTCCCCTAGACAATACCATGACGAGAGAAACATGAACTTGTTTGGCCACATATTGTTTGTTCACACAAATGCAATAGAATGATTTTTTTTGTCTGGTAGAAGGCACCCTGTGCTTGCCAAACTGTACATGTGCTACACTGGGTTCACAGAACACCCCTGATCACTTGCAAGATCCCTAAAATAATAGAATTTGATCCAATAGTAGTATCCTATACCAGCTAGCATTCACATTGGGTCGAGTAAGACACCGTAGCGTCAATCTATCATCTAAAGCTTACCTTCAATTCAAGTTCAAACAGCAAGATGTTCAAGAAAAAAGAATTGTAGTTTTTTTCATTGCAGTATTACAGAATTTTGACTGAAGTGTATTTATTTTTTGATATATTGGCACCATAATTCTGGTTTTCAAATTGTTGGACACCAAAATGAGCGGACGGTCCAGTCCTTGGGCCCGGACGGTCCGCGTGTCCCGAGATTAGATTAACTCGGATGTTTATCCTTATCTCGTGCGTGGTTATCCATCTAATCACGTGAGAGTTTGTTGGCTATCTCTTAGGAAAAGGTTCAGACCTCCTCCCCTATAAATATAAAGGGGTACGACCGATTGAGAACCCCCGAACACATTCCAATCGAACCAATTACTCTATTTATTTTTCCTGTTCTAGGAGTAGATGTAGCTTAGTTCTAGTTGTAGCCTTCCACATATCCACCTCCACCCCTATTCGACTCTACGTCGTCTAGATTCGTCCTGGGGTGGCCTGCCGACCCCAGGACAACTCTATGATCTTTACCCCTCCTGAGGGGCAAGATCTACTTCGTGTACTTCAATCAAGATCTCTTCTTCGAATTGATCTCTTAATTTCTAGGTGACTCTACGTCATCTGGAGACGCCCCGGGTGACCTGCTGACCTGGAGCACCCTAAGGTCTCTCCCCCAGGAGACGAAATCTAGGTCATACGAGGAGAAGAAGACGACCCTGCGCCATCGCGGACCGTCCGGACTGCGCGCAGTGAAGGCGCCGCTTCTACCGCCAGGTTGCGGACCGTCCGGCCCAGAGTCGCGGACCGTCCGCGCCCACGCAGCGCCTTCACTGCGACCCGGCGACCCGTCGCAGACCGCCACCACTGTTTACCTCGCGGAGCCAAACCCAAGGTATTGCTCATCACGAGAAGGCCCTAGAGTTCGTTGCTGTTTGGTCCCAAATAGGTGGTGACCATCATAGATGTGTTGCCCCACATTTAGGATAACCACTTTATTTGACCCTACATCATCTAAAGGTGCCAAGTACCGCCAGGCGGTTCATTATAGTGTTTGGTGAACAAAAAGGCACCAACACAAATTTAAATAGTTGTGACAAAACCCATGAGAAAACACTTGTACTACCACAAGTTGATCATATATTGCATCAGAAAACGCTAATTTTGTTGGACGAAAATGATAAATTATATGCTCCCTCACAGGCAATGTTGTATTGGCCACAGTGAAGTCTTTTTCCAAGGCATACGTTGGTGTGTGCATAAACACAAATATTCTCGTGCGAGCATGCAGAGCACCCTGTGCCTGACAAGTAGTCATGGGCCACAGATGGTTTACACAACACCACATTCACTTGCAATATACTAAAACTACACCATTTTATCCAAAACAATGATAGGTTCAGTAACTCAGCTGTGTAATGCTAATGCCAACTAATACCCACTTGGGTCGTGTGAGACATTGTGCTGTCAACATTGGTCAATGGTCATATAGAAATTAGCTTGAATTCTAATTTCCATCATGAATTACTAAATTTAAAACATTTGGTTATCACCAACTTAACCTTAGCATATATTATTTTGTAAATGGTAAAAAAACCTAATGCAGATTGCAGAACCATCTGTGCAACCACAAGTCAATGGTATAGAACCACCATCAAAGCCATTTAACAATATTAGATAATCATTACAGAAACATGAATGTATCATAACAAGCATCATATCATAAAATCATATTTGCTCGAAATGAAATGGGCTGCTGCGCACCAATCAAAACCATATAATTGCATTCAGAAAATAGTTTTCACAATAACTCCAGTTTTTTAAAAGCTACACGAGCAAAGCAAAAACAATATATTGATAGCTGATTTGCTCACTAAGGGTTGAGCAATACATACAGCACAAACCAAGACTGGCGATACCAGCTTTATAGTAGACTAGCATGAAACGCCTTTTAAGACTCGAGAAGCCTAGAAAAAAAAACTATGGCCTGATTTAGTGATTTATCACCTTCCAGCACCTAGGTCACTAGTACGAACTTATAAGAAAGCTATCAAATTCACATGAACAGTTAAACTAAACCACCCTATTGTTAGCCCATTGACTACATACAGATTTGCATTCAACTACCAATCAACGATGAAACAGTGACTTTTATTTCTATTCTCTAATAAATTGCACACCAAATAAAGCATTACTCAATTTCCAAGTTAAGATAAGGAGTGATCAGTGAGTTATTTAGCTTGTATACATTCCTGTAATCATATCATAGTCATCACAAATACTGAATTCTTGTAGCATTTGTTCTATTTCTGGCAAGCTATCTTATACCAAATTAATAACATTCACTCACTGTGTTGTGTGAGACATTGCGATAATGTGATGTCAACCTGTGTCATTTAACTTTAACTTGGACTGTAGTATCAATTATGAAGTATAATTATTCATTAGAGGAATAATTATAATGGTATTTTCCACCAGAATACTTTAAAGGACATCTGGATTGAAATACCCTTGGTTTTTAACGACGAAAGCTATTCAACCACAATGCTTGAGAAACCATTTCCATAAACAATGTGAATCATAGCAATAGCAACCATATTATACAAGGCCTAATTATGTTAAAGGTATATGTTTCAAGCTGCAGAAAATAATATAAAATGATTTCACAAGATATATTTGTCATTTGCGTGAAACAATAGCTTTTGACAGTGACTCCTATTTTGTGAAGAGGTTACACACAAGTAAAAGCAGTAACATAAAGGCTGCATTGTTCGAACCAAGACTATCCAAAATTAACTTTCTAATAGAACATCACAAAATCAGACAAAAGCCCGATATTTTTTTGACAGAAGCCCGATATTATGTGACTTGGCTGCTAGTATTAGGGAACAAGAAATCAATCAGCATAACTAGATGCAACGAACTAAAAGGCCGATATTTTTTTGACAGAAGCCCGATATTACCTGACTTGGCTGCAACAAACTAAAAAGCACCATTGTTAGTTAAATTAACTACAAATTATTGCATTCACCTGACATTTATAGCACAGCACAAATCAGTTTCAATCTCTAAAGCATTACTCAACTTTGTACAGTTACTGCTAATAATCCCTATTTGTAGCCTGCGTATAGGCCAACCAGGCTCACGGTGTGCAGCCGCAGTGCGTTTGGTTGTAGGTCGTATCCATGCAGCCAGGCTCGTGTTACTTTATCGTTTGTTTGGTTTGTCGCATATGCAGCTGAGCTTGTGTCTAGCGATGCAAAAAAAACACCTCGGGCCAGGCTGTGGAGAGGCGGCCAAAATCTCCGCATTTGGAGAACCAGGCTCGCGTGATGCACAGCCAGGCCCCACCGGCCTGGCTCGCACGGCCAGGCTGCTCAGATACGGCAACCAATTAGGCCCACTTCTACGGTCATGTGAAATTTACAAACCATGAACCACTACTACATGACAAATCCTAAGGTTCTCATATAATTCTTAATCTCGATGGAATTATGGAAAGAGGCCAATGCCTAAGAAGCGGGATACGTTCACCTCGATGGTCATGGGAGTGAAGACTAGAAGGTTGGAGAGGTTGCAGCCGAGCGCTGAGAGGAGGAATCCAAGCTGGTAGCGCTGCACAGTGGACGCCGTCTTCCACGGGTGAAGGTACGCGAAGGCGGCGACGGAGATGGCTGCGCATGCAGATATAAGCGTGAAGTAGGCCGGGAACATCTTGCTCTGCAAGTTGCCGAACATGTGCCTCGGCAGGTTCCTACAAAGAACAAGATTTCCACATCACCACAGAACAAAGTAGCGGTTCAGTTCAATGAATCCATGGAATTCTTGGATTAGATTTTCCCCTCACGATTTTTGGTTCATAGATTGGGGCAAGATGACGGGGGGAGAAAGATGGGGCTATTAGAGCCGGGAGCTCACTTGAACATTATGATGCCGCCGATGAAGGTGGCCCAGAGGGCGGCGCCCCAGGAGGTGGCAAAGGAGAGGACGTGGGCCAGCTTGGCGGCGGTGACGGCTCCTGCGCCGGATGGGGAACCGATAGCCTCTGGGACGAAGAGGACGCCCGCAGCAAAGAAGCACACCGCCGCCAGGAACCGCGTCGCCCACCCCATCGTTCGCCGCCGATCGCCGGTGTAGAGGGGTCGACGGAGGATTTGGGAATGGTATCGGGGTAGTTGCGGAGCAATTACGGTCACGCCTCCGAGGAGAGGTCGCTGGCAGTGGTTGGTAATTACGGTCAGAGGTCAGAGCTGTGTTTGTTTGATTCCAGCACTATGGACTACATATTTGTGTTATTATATTTTATTATGTTGATTTCGTAGCACAGATATATATATATATATATATATATATATATATATATATATATATATATATATATATATATACACTAGTCGGTTGTCCGTGCGTTGCGACGGCTTACAACAATACCCACGTAAACTATCCATAAAAAAATTCAAGATTTTTTATTGATTGTCTTCACTCTCTATATAATATATTTTTTTGATTTGGCTAACTGATGTTATTGTTTACTCCATGCAAATATGTCTTGGTACAACACAGCCAATGAAGTGAGCGATTAGAAGAGAGTTCACAACGATTGCCTGAATGAACAGAGATTATAAAATGACATAATTCCATCATACAGAGACCAAATAAGAGAGTTTGTGAGATCAAGTTTCTAAAATAAGTCTCATGAAGTCAAACTTATAAAAAAGATAGATTAAAATATGGAGTGATTGCTAAAGTCAGGCATCAATAAAAACTGGATGCGCTCCATATAAATTATGGTACTTCGTAGCAATTACTAACGTTTAAAACCAACAAATAACCTTTCATTTTGCTGTTAGTGTGACAAATCATTGGTGCTCCATCCAATTCAGCAACCTCAAACACCATGTAGTCCATTGCGCCAATGTGGTCTCAGAAACGACATAATGCTTGCAAGAGCCAAGAACGTCGTGCCGTGCTTGGGCTGTAGCCTCGACCCGTAGTGTTGGCCCGGCCCGACACGATTATTTTTTTATTTTACAAAAAAACATATATACCTATATACAATTTATATTCAATATTAAAAATATCTTAACGTGATGTTCTACTGGTTAGATAGTTTCACCCAGTGTCTCCCGCCCTTCTTCCATCAGGGCATAGGTTCGAACCCCACCTCCTATACCGTTTTTTAACATTTTACGTTGATTTAATTAAATGGATCGACGGGCTAACGGGCTGGTCCGACACAGTTAGCAGGTCTATGGCAGGCCAGCATGACGTGCCTGTGCCATAGTTGTGGCCCGCGTGCATCTAGCCCGTGTCGGGCGTCGTTTGGCATCTATAGAGCGGATTAATTTGAATAGCTGTGAGGGGTTATTTGTAAAAAAATGACGCATGACGACCGTTGAAACTGGTACTTTAAGTATAGTATAGATATATATATACATATTGTTTAAATGGATATTTTTTAAATATTTTTCAAAAATCTTACAATAATAATAAGGTACACGTACGTTGCTACGGTTTAAATTTATATTTAAGTATAGAGTATAAAATATAAAGATATGTGTGTTCTATGGTTTGTTTAGGTGGGTGTGAATGCAAGCCAATAAACATCATCCTTTGAATCTCATTTGTGTATAATTTTAACTATTTTACCATTTAGAAGATATAGTAAAGTGTCTCTATGTTGCTATATTTATATATATGCTTGAGTAAAGAGTATAAAATACAAAAACATATGTGTTCTATCGATTTGCGTAGGTGGGTGTGAAGGTAAGCCTAGAGCCAACAACCACCATAATCCAAATCTCATTTGTGCGTGATTTTAACTTTTTTACCATTTAAAAGATATGTTAGCACCTTAATCATTTTAAGCTGTTGTTAATCTCATAGAACCTACAACGACTTGTTGAACACAAGCAGAGACTTGGAAGTTAAAATGAACTTGCAGCTGTCATCATAATGCGATAAAAATACAGTGCTCAAATAAATGTGAGAACATAGAGTACCCAATATCTTGCTCCGCACATCACAAATAAAACGAAATTGGGCTGCATCAGCCCTTCGACTTCACCATCTTATTGGACATGGCCTGATACTCTTGACGCAATGGTTTTCCAGGATGTGGCATAACCTAAAGAGGATTGGTTCACATTCCATTCATGTGCCAAACTAATACAAGGGTCACATGGCGCCTAAACATAACAGAGAATCAACTAAAATAAATGGATTAGAACCTTAGTGTTCTAACTTCAAACTGATACAAGGATCCATGAAAGTCATCAATCTGCAAGCAGAAACACCTCTGACTAATCAAGCAACAACAATGGACTAAGCTAAGAATGACCATCAGGTGCACATTCTGAAAGAACTAAGAACCAGATCTACATTTACCAACCTTTCCAGCTTTATTCACCACGGGATGAGATCCACCGTTCATTGGTGTTGCTCCTCTCATGATGCTACTAACAACCACAAAGAGTGGCATAAAGGGACAACATGTTCTGTGAAGCTTAGGGAACCAAAAGCTAGAACAAATGAACCTTAAATGCAAAGGCCAAAGAGCGTCAAGCCCTGAACTTGGATTGTCGTGTTTTAGAGACAGATTTGCAAATTGTGAATCCAGGTCTTTGCTATTACAAGCACGCAAGAGAGGGAGGAGGATCCTAAGTCTCTTTATGCGTGGTGAGACCTAAGGACTATGAATCTAGTGTTCTCTATCTAGCTACGCCTTGGGCGTCGTGGCGGTATGCCCCTTGGCTTCGGCCTCCATAGTCCTCCGTGCTTCTGTCCCCGTGTGATCCTCCTTTCTTCGTCTCACCCGACCCTCCCCCTTTTATAGGCCAAGGAAGGGATAGGTTACCAGTGGCTTCTCATGGAAGGAATTACTGCACTGTGGTAAAATGAGGTGTTCTACCTCGATAACGTCATGCTTGTCGGCATGCACCTCGGTCATCGGAGCTTCTCCGGGCAGGCTCTTAAAGACTAGCTGCACATGGGCGACGAGGAGCTTTGGCATCATCGTTACCCTCTCTGCGCCACACCGACCCCTAACCTTCGTAGCCTGGGTCTCGACGTGGCTCATCGTGTTGCGGGTCCTGTAGATGACCAGTGCATTTAGGACTAGGCTTGATAGATCATGAGTGGGTTGCATGCCTAGGGGCCTGTAAGTCATGAGTGGAAGGAGGACCAACCTCCCTACTCTGGCTTGGCGCCATGCACAATTAATGCAGCCAATCATTTATGGTGGGTCAGTCCCGGGCTAAGCACAAAATCCACTCGAGTGGCTTTCTCTCGGTTCGCCCGACCCCCCTCTTCTGGCTCCGCCTCGCCCAATCCCAGGCTCGATGCCTCAGGACTATCCAGGGTGGGTCCTTCCGGGTAGACTCTTCCCTCGTCCTCCTGTTGACTTGTGTGCCCCAGGGCCTAGGGATATTTTCCCCAACATAGAGTATTATTATTATGTAAAAGTAACAAGCAAGTGACAAAAGCATGCAACATGTGGGTATCGTCAACAGAACAGACGACTTTGTTGAATTGAAACTCAAATGCTGGTGTAACAAAAACGCTCTATTGGTCACATGAGGGTGCTTTGTTCCTTGCTCCCAGGCAACAACGATTCAATTCCGCACAAAGATTTCCATGCTTCATAGTTGTTATAGATGTCTGTAGGATAAAACAAACATGGTAGATTTTGTATTTTGCACAAACATACGGTAATCTCTAATTCTCGTCCCCAGTTTTGTTTTCTACATTTATCCAACTTTATTAGTATTATTGCCCAACTATTTTTTATGTTTTTAGAAAAATATGGAAATCTCTCTCTGTTTATCTCTACTATAATTAAGTGGGAGTTTCTCCATTAGCACGGAGCTAGAGACTTTGAACCATCACCCTCTCCCCTCCCACGCCTGGGTTCTAACTGCTGAAACTCACAACCATTTGTGTTCAACAAAGAATAGATATTGTATATATTCTGAATATAGAAACCATAGTAACACACAGGCAACGACTAGTATAAAGAGAAACATAGAAACATCACCACCATTTTGGGCAATCTATTTTTTATTATCTTTACGCTATCTCTAAAATGGTCACCAGTTGTAAAATCCCTTCTTGTGCAATTTAATGATATCTCTTGTTTTGTTAAGACAATTCTAGGTGAATCTAGAGTCTAGATATCAAAATCCTTTCGTTGGTAATCTTCATTTGGTATCTTGATCTAGTATATTAACCATGACAATAAGAGCTTGCAAGAGAATATCAATAATGATCAAGCACAAGTTTAGGAATCTCCATTATACTCAAAGGTAAAGTGTAAAGGTATATCACTTCATGACACTCTCATATTATCTTTGTGCATATAAGATTCCTTCCATGATAGTATGTGCATTAGTAATTAGCTATATGCAAATCTTTTATAATGTATTGCTATATCTCTCTCTTAGTTTTTTCCCTTTGTGTCCTTTTTTAGAGATTAATGATAAAGGGGAGAAATTTGTGCATTAAAGCTTACTCATTTATCATAAGGGTGAGAAATACATAAGAGAGAAATATGTAGTTAACTTATAATCATGCCAAAATGAGAGACAAAGGAAGGGGAGTAATAAGAACATTAAAATTTTATTGGGATATCAAAAGGGGAAAAGTTTTATGGGGAGTAGTAGTTTGAATGCATAATTTGTCATGAGCATCACATTGATCTTTGTGACGCTTTGCACTCTGCATATGATATGATATAGAAAAGTTTTCACACTATGACTTATATGTGCACTTGGCATTTTAGGCCAAAATTTGTATTCTTCTCAATGCACATATTTAGGGGGCACTCTATATCAAAGGATACAAAATGTTGTGTATCGGTCTCTTTTAAGGTTTAATAGTGTTATCATCAATCAATAAAAATGGGGAGATTGAAAGTTATAAAGAAGACGAGATATAGACTATTACTTTCTGCACTGTGTTATACTGCATTTCTCAATGGTTCTATGCTAATGACTATATTGCTTTACATTGAAGAGTAGTGGATGTCTGGGATAGATCTCATTCGCATCTTACTTAAATTGCAAGAAGCTAGGTTTTGGCTCATCTTCGAGGTCATCGAACTACCACTAAGGGTGACAATAGGCTCTAAGTTTTACACTACAAAATTTAAAGATCGAATCGGATTAAGATCAGACTCTATTTCTATTCATTTTAAACTAAAATTAATTTAGGATTCTAACAATTGTAAAGAAACATTTGGATCGCAAACCATTACCACCCTAACTCCCACCCACAGATCTCGTCGGCCTTGTATTCCTGCTCGAACATGGCTAGCTCTGAAGTCTAATCTGAACTCTAACGACAATCTGTCCTAAGCTGAGTCGTGGCCGAGGAGTCACTTCTTGAATGGCTTTGTGAAGCGAACACCTTCAAAGAACACAGTCATTTCTTTTTTCTCCGCACATTCTTTGATCTCAATTTGAAGCACTGGACGTGGCACGGTTCCAAACTTGATTTGCAGCTTGTCAATGGTGGTAAACAATTTTTTACCTCAGGATCATCTCTTCTGCACAAACTATAAGCACATATCTGACTATGCAAAGGATGACATGCAAAATTTGTATTATGGACTCAAAAGATAGCATAAGAGAAATCCTGAAAAGCAACTTTCTCGTTTTATAGCGATCCTGGTTAGAAGAATGTATTAATCTGATACTATCAACCAAACTAAATGCAACTATGACTTGAAATAGACACACACACACATTGAATAATTATTTTCACTTAAAGATACTTTTCGAGTAAGGGTTCATGATACCAACTTTAACTAAAATTTTCTTGTTCTCTTCCATTAGCAGTGTATTTTTTTTAATTTCTTTCACTATGTTATAGTATAGATATATAATAGAGATTAGTAATTGGTTTTAGCAAGGAAGATCCTAGATGAGGCTTGATGTATGGTGACCAGATTGTGCCACCGGCGATGTGATGCCATGGGATTTGAAATAGATTTATGGCATGTAAACTTAAGAATGCGAACCATGTACGTGCCAGGATCCGTCCCCGCTGGTTTTGGAAGCTAAACCGAATGCGAACCATGTACGTGCCAGGATCCGAAACTCACATACACAACGATTACACAGTTGGACATCGTCACACATTGCTCAAAATAATAGCGGAAAATGTACTTTATTACATCAAGATGTCCAAGACATCCACAGAGTCATTAACATAACATAGTCATCTAACATGATCAAAGTGCGGAATATGAAACATAGCAGATAAGGCCTTCACAGGCAGCTGACTGGGGGTTTGCCACCAACACGACTAGAACTCGTCATAGTCCTGAAACTCTTCAAAGTCCTCCATGTTGCCTGCATCTCCTCCTGAGCACTGATTGCAATGGGGACAACCTGGGGTGAGGTGGTTTTTAGAGCAAGGGTGAGTACACATCAACGTACTCAGCAAATGTCCCGTTTGGCTAAAGTGGACTAGCTGTATGTGGAGTTAAGCTAAAGCAGTTGCTTTTAGTTGATCAAGTATTTATTACTAGTAGTAGGCCAAGTTTTAGTAATAAACCCAGTTATTACCCAAATGTACTCCCTCCAAGAGGAAATACGAGAATCCAGAATTATTATCATCATCATCAGTTACCATCAACATAAAGTATCCAAAATTATTCTAATCAAAGAGGATCCCAAGGCTGCTCTTAACCATGAGCACGACTGATATACTAGTTTCTAACACTCTGCAGAGGTTGCACACTTTACCCTCGAGTCATGATCCCTTTCCGGCCTGGGTTGTACAAACCCGATCTTCACTACCGAGGTGAATGGCCAGGGATACACTACGTAGCCTTTACAAAGACTCCCCTGGTGCATAGCTGCTCGTTAGGTTTCGCCAGTCGTACAAACACAATACTCCTCCCTAAGGTGGGTGACTAACAAAACCAAATCGAATGAACCTCGGCACCCACCCTTAGCAGAGCGAGCACTATGTCTGGCCCCCATTGATGGCCCTCCGGCAAAGCTAACTACACCCCCAGGTTCATCTAATTATTTAGCTAAGGGCGTACCATTCCACCCTCATGGTTGCAGTGTTATCCCGGGTGGTCACTTAACGAACAGGTCCTTACGGAGAGGTACTTAGGAAAACAGCGTAAGTCCCCTAAAGTGCCATAAGAACATCATCATAATCATATTAACAACATTTTATCATAAATAATCTCATCATGTTCATTGATTAAAGTGGAGCAATAGCATGAAGCTAACCATAATAACCCAAAAGGTAAACAAGGACAAGGTAAATACAGACTAGTCACTCCTTAGGTTTCAATTAAGTAATGTGGGACAGTGAACTAGAAAGTAAGTAGGACATAATAGGAAAGATGACACTTGCCTTCACCAGGTTGCTACTCAGGGAGATCTTCGGCAACACACTCAGGAACCACATACTGCTCGATGTCTAAACAAAGTGATCATGCATTCAATACATTTGGATAAATACAAAGAAACAATACACCAAACATGTACGATCAAGTGAACACAAGCTAAAAAGAACAATATAAACACAAGAGGTAAACTTAGGTTCTAGGGTGGACTAATACACCTAGAGGTTCGTGGTTCTCTAAGTATTACTTATCTCAATAGATTACATAACTTAATTTTATTTATCTTAATGGGACACAAGAATTATACCAGCGATAGGTTCATATATTACATATTATTAACCTCACAAAGTTAAACATCTAATTACCGTTATGGTTTTCAGTTTATCTTTCTTAATAATAAATAAGCCATCACTTACACTAACCTATAGTCTAGGCATAAAATTAGCACGTGCAGATAGTAGGATATTATAATTTAAATAGGTAGAGAATAATCTTATGAACATTTTGCAATTTGAATCACTCAATTTGGAGTTCACATGCAAAAGATATAAAATAAACAAGTTTTGGAATTCAAAATACAAAACTAGGTCTAATTCTGTGATAACCTAAAAGATCAAGGGACTTTCTGCAAAAATCCAGAGGCCTGCGCGCGAAACCTAGGGACGGTGAGTTGATTCGCAGAAAACCGGGGTTTTTTTAACAAGTTTTCCACGCGAACGGATATCAACTGATCTCGACCGTGCGATGGCGAATCAACGGTCAGGATTAGATCTGAGCGCGAGCGCGCGCGGGGGCGTGCGAGCAAGCACTGACAAGTGGGCCAGGGGCTTCAGCGACTGGGGAGGGGGAACAGGCTGACCAGCCATGCCCAATGCCAGGGGGCGCAGGCACTGACAGATGGGGCCTAGGGGCAGAGCACGCAGACACGGCCGATATCCGCAGATCTGAACAGTTGGATCTGGGACGGATGGTTGCGATAGGGGTGCGCGGGGTTTTTGCAGCTCGGTGACCGGTGTTGCTCTCTCTACGGCGGCGAATTCGTCAGAGACGAGGCAGACGCGGTCGTCGGGGGATCTAGGGTCGTCGATGAGGGCTGGAACTGACTAGGGAGGTTCGACGAACTCACTGGCGGGACTCCGGCTGCGAGAATGGGACCAGAGACGGGGAACGATGAAGGGGAGGTGCTCCGGGCGGGTCGGGCAACTCCGGCGAGGAATCTCAGCCGTAAGAAGGGGGTTTCGAGCGTGTTAAGGTCTGGATTGGCTTCGGCGTGGTAAGGGGAATACTGCTGACCTACGCAGGGGATCGACGCGAGGCTAAATCGGCCAGTCGCCGCGCGAGGCGCAGTGAACTAGCGCGACCGAACTCCATCGAGGCCAAATTGGCTAAGACTGAGCGGAAATAAGGCAAACCAAGCACGGGAATGAGTTCCTCACCTCGGGACGGCTTGGCGCGGCTTCTGGCGAGCTGGACGGCCGGCAGCGTGGTCGCGGATCTCTGGCGAGCACAGGCGGCGATGGCAGAGCGCGAGAGTTTGCGAAATGAGGAAGGGGAGAGAGAGTGGGTGTGGGCGGGGCTCAAAAAGAGCTTGGGCGAGTGGGTGATCTCCACGGCGCGCGTGTGGACGTGGGTTAGCGGTAGTTGCGGGGAAGACGGAGCTGACAGGCTGGCCCACCGCGCAGCGAGAGAGGGCGAGTGCACAGGCGAACGGTCCATGGCGCTGACGAGGTGGGTCCGCAGGCAGAAAGAGTGGGTGCGTGCACGTGAGGGAAAGGGCGCCAACATATTGGCCCCACCGGGCAGAGGGAGAGCGAGAGTGCGCGGGCGCGGCCATCGCTGACAGGTGGGACCCACTTGTCAGGCGAAGCGGGCGCGCGCGCACGCGGCCTGGATGGGCTGGGTTGGGCTGAATTGGGCCGAATTCGCTTTTCCTTTTTCTCCCGAATTTCTAAAGGCTTTTCGTTTTATTTTATATATGGATTTCAAATTGAATTCAAACCAAATTCAAATTCAAACAATTTCAAACATGTGCATCAAACAAAAGAATAATTTGGCTCAGCATGATGCAACATTTCATGACTTACATTGATTTTGCTATAATAAATAAATATTTAATCCGTCGCCTAATTGACATAATTCTAATAAAAAAGAGAGAAAAGAAATCTAGAGAGAGAAACAAAAGGTAACACCTAAATTTGGTAGGCATTAGAGAAGAAAATTTATACCCCCAAATTCAGGGTGTTACAGGAAATATTGTATTGGAGATCTCTTGTTTATGTATAAATGATTTTATGCTTGCTTATGCTTACTTTGCTTTGACATTACAACTATTACACATGCCTTGCCTATGCTAAAGTGAATCAGATGGTGATGGATGTGGATGATAATTGTTTGTGACTGGCTAACAGGACCTAGCACCATTGAGTTATGGTTATATGGCTAACATAGCTCTAGCGCGCATCTTGGGTATGTAGTGAGACGGGTTTTGATCGGGCACGATAGTGTGACAAGGTCTTCTAACTGCATTGAGGTGGTAGGGTATCACCTAAAGAAACCTCTAAGGCACTACACGACGGTTCACTTATAGCGACTTACGGTTGGTTGCTAAAACGGCCTTCAGCGACCTACGGTTGGTCGCTAAAAACTTTTAGCGACCCATAAGGATGGTCGCTGTAAGTGCCGTCGCTAAAGGCTTTAGCGACCGACATCTTTTTATCGACCGACCGTCCATTGCTAATATTGTACATTTAGCGACCGACATCTTTTTAGCGACCGACCGTCCATTGCTAATATTGCACGGGCGCACGACCGCACGGGGACTCTGGGAGCACTGCAGTCTGCAGGGCGCGGAGCAGGGATGCAGCACAGTCCGGGGACGGCGCGGAGGGAGGCACGGCCACGGAGCCGAGCGCGCGGCGTGCGGCGTGCCTGCAGGCGAGCGGCGGCGGCGGAAGTGGGAAACGATCCCGGGTCGCACTGAAGCTAGGGTTTCGTTTGTTTGTTTAGTAGGCCTTTAGATGGGCTTTGGTGAGTAAATAAGAAACACAAAAATCACGTACCCCTATAGCGACCCACCATCAGTCACACATTTACCTCTATAGCGACCGACCATAAGTCGTTAAATTTCTAGACTTTTAGCGACCCACAAACCGTCGCTATAAACGCATTTAGCGACCAACCGTCAGTCCATAACTTTTAGCGACCAACCGTCGGTCCCAAATAAGGGTCGCTAAAGATCAACCGTCGTGTAGTGAGGGTACCTATGGTGGCTATAGAAACCTTGTAGAGTTTTGTGGGAACTTAGCCGCTGTGGGCCATTTTCAATGAGTTGAGGTGCCTATGATGGGCATGTGAAATTGAGGACCCTATTGGAGGACATGTCTTACTTGGTCTGCTAAATAGTTAGTTGGCTAACTGGTTTGATATGACCGATGTGTACTAGCTACTTTGGTTGTCTGATATCGGCCTAGTGCTTTATTGTTCTCTTATCTATCCTAGCTAGCTAGAAGGTCTTGTGAGTTGGCCACAACTACAAATATATGCCTTCTATATATTGTTGGACGGGACTAAGAGTCTGTTTATTTAAGATTATAATCTATCTAAATTGTATAATCTGATATATTTGAACTAAATTATAATCCCAAACAAACAATCCCTAAGATTCCTCAACACTGCTCTCGTTTTTTAGTTTTCTAGCTAATCTTCTTGTGTAAAGCAATAATATTTGTTCTTAGACCGCTTAATATTGCATTTCCTCTTGGGTTAAGTACGAGCATGCATTCTTGTCATTCAATATATCGATGTTATGATTACAATAATTGTTGTTGTTATTTGGTAGGTCGTTTTGTGTTTTCGGGATAAACCGCTTGTGACATGTATATAGATATACACTATGTCTAGATAGATATATAGTAAAAAGAATGTTGCTAGAAAAAAAACTCAGAATGGATTACAATTTAGAACAGAGAGGGTACTAATAAGCATAGGTCGAGTGGAAACTTTATTTCTTGCGTCAATAACTTAAATAAATGTCAGAGAACCAATACTTTTCGTGAGCTGATATAAATCCAATTGAAGCTGTAAATCCGGCCAATATATTATGATCAGGAATTATAGGCATAATCTCAAAATTATATTCGATTTAGGATGTTAATAGATGTATTTGTTATATATATATATATATATATATAGAGAGAGAGAGAGATTTATTGTCATCGATTTGAATATGGACAAAAAATAAAGAGCTAAAACAAACAATATATTGGAACAGAGAAAATATATCATAAATAGATTATAATAGTATCATGAATACACTCAAGAGCCTTACAGGGCATACTTGGAGGAAGGTACAACGAGGGGGTATGTAATAACTGAAAAAAATTTAAAGGGAAATAAAACATGGATTGTGATGCATGCATGCTTCCTCCCACGGCTAGATATGGAGAGAGGGGTTGCTTTATTTTCTGCGATAATATGACAAGAACAATATGAAATCCAGCATGCATTGCATTCTCAGGCGCAAGGCACGAAAGTCCCGGCACTGCAGCCAGTGAAGCAGCTGAGCCCACAGGCCAATATAGCCGCACGTTGGCATGTCGCCACCGCGTCAGGTGGACAAGTGCCGCTAGAGGCGCCCGTCGAGCAGATCCCCTGAGCAAAGCTCTTGCATGGCTCAACACAGGCGGCGGTACAGTCAACGGCGGCAGTCACAGGTGAGGTCCCCGTGCACAGCAGCAGGGCAAGCAGGAGGACGAAGGCAGCAGTTGCGCTGGCAGCACGAGAAGCAGCCATTGTATTGAGACGTGGGTTTAATTAGGTGTGAAGCTGATGGATGGATTGCAGTGGTCTGCTAATCTGATGGTGAACTGATGATATTTATAAGCAGCAAAAGAAAATAAAACCTTTTTAGTGCTGGGTTGTATTATAGCCATGAAAAGCTTGACGACGACTGAGCTAATAATATAAGCATTGGCCAGCTTGGTTGCTTCATACTTCTAGTTGACTCCATACAATATGAGCACCGCTACACCATATATCGCCAATAAATAATTATGAGCACTGTTTCGCGTTTACTCCAGCGATACAGTGTATCGCGTTTAGCCCTGAGCCGTGTTCTGCCTGCTCAAAAATAATAACTTATTCCATATGTTTTGGATCTTGTGTATGAACTATGAACCACAGCCTTAGTTTATTTAATTAGTTAGTCAAGAACGTTTCATTCCATCTCTCATGGAGGTCCATGCTTGAGGGGGGTTCAGAGGGGCGGCCGATCTGGACCCGCATTTCGACGGTGAATTTATACGGGGTGGATTATGAAATCGAGAACTGTAAGTAAATGCACAAAGGATATGAGAATTTAGACAGGTTCACACTCTCGATGTTAGTATCCCCTACGTCTTGTTTGTTGGTGGCTATTGCTTATGATTTGATGATCTGTCTTGGATGAGAGCTACCACCCCTTTTATAGTCCAAGAAGGTACGGTAGATTAATTACTGAAGCTTATCTAATCATTAGCTAGATAAGTATATAGTTTGGCCTGAAACAGTTATCCCTACAATCAAGAATATCTATCTCTATCTTTACATTTGGATTCCCTTAAAATAGGGATATATAGTTGTTATAAAGATGTCATCCTTATTACGAATCATTATCTTCCCTTATTTGTTCATACATCCTGATCCTATTCTGCCATGTGGGCCAAGTCCCCTAATATTTGAGTCTGGGTCCATCGGCTAAGTCCGAGTTACTCAGTCCGAGTTCAAGTCCCTAGACCAAGTCTGAGTTACTCGGTCCCACCAGTTAGTGCCTTCATTACTAGAGTGTCTTGGATACCCTTGGTATATATCCTTAAAAGTAGCCCCTGAGTCTAACTTAGCAGAGTTGTCAACTCGGGTAATTTGGACTCTATCGATGGAAACTTGCCTACTAATACTCCTGCTATTGTTTCTCAGTTGTTCCTTCTAGTAGCTAAGTCATCTACACCAAGGTGAAGCCCCTGAGTCCTAGGACTCAGCCTTTTACTGTTCACAACTCAGCCAAAAAATACCGAACTTGCGGTTTAGAATCTGTGTGCCGGTTCAGCTCCCACATACAACTCAGCCAAAAATTATCGAACTAGCGCTTTAGAATCTGTGTATCACGTCAACTCCAACATACCGCTTTGGCTTTCGCCCTTTGTTTCTATCTCCAGTTTCACGTGATGTTTCACATTCCTTCGAAAGGTTATAAATACTCGATCTACTAGCTTTAAGGGTTACTCAAACCCTAACTCTCGAGCAACCTTCTCCTCCATCGTCATCGCAACATTTGAGAGCGCCTCTTCCGCCGCACTCCCATGCTTGATTCCTCAAAACCTAGCTCAAATCCTCCTGCCTCAGTCATGAGTGCACAGTCATGGTCACCTCACACCTGCATGAGTTCAAGAAGTCTATCATTGAAACAAAGGATTTGAATATACTAACAGCAATGAAGCTTCTTCCTAAGAAGGATATCATTCAGTGGAAACTCTTAAGCAAGAGCGATTCCTTCCCCATGCTCGATGCCGACCAGATTTTTTTGTTCTATCAGTTTTTCTTGCATGGGTTATGGATTCCCGCTTCTGCACTTTTAATGGACTTGTTGGATTAGTACAAAATCGAGTTGATTCACCCAAACCCAAACTCAATCCTTCACATTGCTATCTTCATCGTACCCATCTATGTGAGGCATTTCTAGGGATTCCCCTCATTTCCCTTATTCTTGTACCTTTTCTTTCTTTGCCTTTCCCTAACAAAAAACCAGTTATTGTGGGAGGTGTTGGAGTCCAGTTGAGGGGAACCCACTAATATCTTGATTGTCCTTTTAAAACTTGGTTGAAAATTGCCACAAAATTGGTTTTATATGAGCAACCACACTCCAAAATTACTCGAGTTCCTTAGCCAACACCCAACCCAGCTTCTCGAGTGGATGAGCGACCCAACACCTAAGTACATTCATGTTGTGGCAGCAGCTACGAACAGAATAATGGATATGAAAACTCTCGAGCTCTCTGTTGTGCATGTGGCCACTAATTGGATTTGGCACCAAGTCCCCTCGTTGAAAGAGAAAACCAACTATGCTTGGGAGTATGACTCTTGGTCCACTAATGCAGACATCTTAGAGGCCAAGATGAAGGTGTACTTGAAGAAATCTTTCTCAACATTGAAGATTATCTCGATGGATGCTTTATGGAAACTTATACTCTCATTGTACCTCATCCGAAGGTATGTATAAAATCTCTGTTGTTGAATATTGTCATTTGCATTACCCAACTTTGGGACCCTCCAAATTATGAGATAGATGCTAGTGCATAATTGGCCACCACAAGAACCAGAATAGATCCCCCAAAACTGCAAAGAATCAGGATCTAGCCACTTCCTTGAGTAGTTGGCTGAGAGGGACCCTATAGGTCCTCCCCCAACAACTCAGGCCAAAAGCCCCAATCGCATCCAAGAAAAGGAAGAGGTAGAAGGCCTCCGAGAAGTCCCCAATAGTCATCCATGTTGAAGACCCTACCCTAGGACTCTCCTCCACCGAGCACCAAATAGCATTTGACAACATCAAGTCCTACCTGGCCTCGCCACTAGTATTAGTGTTGCTGCAACTTGACAAGCTATTTGAAAGTTTCCTAGAGGGGGGTGAATAGGCAAGTGGAAACTTTTTCAACAAAAACTAGAAACGAACTGGGTAAAACCGGTTCAACCGGTGTCAAAACCGGTTCAACCGGTTTGCACGAGCTCAACTAAAGAATGAGATATAAAACTGAATTGATCTCGAAATCCACCCAGTTAACTTTGGAAATGAGATGTTCTAGTTGATCCACAGGGTTCAAAGTAGTAGATCTGAGAAGGGCACTTCTCAAAATCCACACACCAAAAAGATATAAACAAATCTTCCACGAAATGGTGAGAGAACGAAGAACACAAACACACAATGAGCAAGAACACAAGAGACACAAGATTTATCCCAAGGTTCGGTCACACCACCAAGGTGCCCTACTTCCTCGTTGAGGCGCCCACAAAGAGCCGGGTCTCTTTCAACCCTAATCCTCCCTTTGCCGACCACAAAGGTCAAGCCCACACAATAATCTTTGCTCAAACGAGCGGGTAATACAAACTTTCTTGTGGTCTTCCACAAGATTTGGAGACTCACAAGAGACACCTAGTCGTCTAGGAGCTAGAATCTCCAAGAGTAATGAATCCACAAAGAACTCGATGTAGTACCAAAGCTCGAATCAAGAAGAGCAAGAGAGATTTGGAGATGAAGCACAAAAACTTTAGCTCTCAAACTCACTCAAAGATTTCTCTCCAAATATTTGAAATGGGAGAGGCAAGAGGTGTGTGTGAGAGAGTGGGAGGTGTTTCTCAGGTTAGGAATGGAGTCCAAGTCGTGCTCTCCTGTGGGGGAGAGAGGTAGGAGTGAGTATATATAGGTGGGGCTCCAAAACTAGCCGTTTTTGACTTTTCTGCCCAAAAAACGGTTGAACCGGTCCCAACCGGTTTTCCAAAAAGCTGCGCACAGCTTTTTGGCTGACACAGCAGACTGCAGAAAAAAGTGAACAGTGCAAAAACCGGTTGAACCTGTTTCCACCAGATAAAAACCGGTTGAGTGTCCGGCTGAACCAGTATTTTCAAAAAGGTGAACAGTGCAAAAACCGGTTGAACCTGTTTTAAAACCGGTTGAACCTGTATTTTCCAAAAAGCAATTTTGGCCAATATAGACTTAAAAGGTTGTACTACATACTTTCACTAAGGATTAACAAGGGTAAAATGGAAGTTTTAGATCAAGGATTTTAAGCTTTAGTACCAACACCAACCTTCTTTATGGATCCCCTTGATAGTACGACGATTCCTATACTCAAGTCAAATAAAATATAATTAAGTAAACTCCTTGAGTCATTGGTGTCTCAAGTGTGATTTCTCCATGATGTTGCTTCATAAGGATCACAAACATCTTTGTCTCACCTTTTGAAGCAAACACAAATCGAGCCTGTGACTTGTGCCATTTCACCATATATGAGTTCAAATCATGGATTCAAGTCACCTTACTGATGCATCAACATGTTGTAACTCTTCATAGCTGATTAGTTCATCGACTTAGTGCAAGTACTCTCTTCTTCACCTTAGCCATGGTACCTCGGTCAACAAGCCGTTGCTTGGCCTTCACCTTCGCTTAGTTCCTCGAAGCCCTTTCCTTGCTATCTTCACCCTATCAAGCCATTCTTGAGTCACGTTCTATTGAGCATCCATTGAGATAATCATTTCTTCAATATTGTGAACCTTGCTTGAATGTCATCTAGATATAACTACTAAGATCAATCAAGCTCTAGTTTGATTCTCATATATTCATATATGGACTAATAGTAATATGGTCAAGCCAATTCACGATTCCTCATATCTTATTCACTTTGGCTTGACCAATCCTCTTAATCACTTCAACCTCTATTATGATCATATTTATGCATAGTGATTTCTCAGGACTTGTCCATATATTCAAACCAATATAGAGACCATATTATATCCATTTGCATTGTCTCACTGGTTATTTGACCTTGTGTTGAACCTTGTTCACTGATCATTATACACTATTCAAGTATGTTCATCATACTGAATTTCCTATTCAACACTTAGCAAACTTGTTAGACCTTTAAATGTGTTGTTATCCAAATCACCAAAACTCACAAAAGGGATGAATGCACTTTCAATCTCCCCCTTTTTGGTGATTGATGACAACACATTTAAAGCTTACATAAGATTTGATAAATAAGATTTTGAATCCTATGATATAGTTTCCTCCCCCTAAATATCTGCATTTCAGAAAATACCAATTTTGTACTCAAATGCCAAAACCACATATTTGGGTCAAAGAGTGAAGACAACTTATATCATACTATTCATAGGGTGCTTTGTGTCATAAATAAACGTGATGCTCAGGACATAGAATGCACTAATAAACTTTCTACATCTTATGTTTTTCTTATGATTCCCCCTTTTGTTAATTATACTCCCCTTTTCAAAAGTCTTCTAACACTTAGTTACATAGGACTAAAGGTAAGCTTTAATGCACAATTTCTCCCCCTTTGTCATAAATCTCCAAAAAGGATACAATGGATATAAAGGGAAGAAATTTTGATTAAGCAAGATTTAAACACGCTATCATGAAAAGGGTCCTTAGATGGCACAAAGGTAATGGATAAATGTCAAAAGTGATGTACCTTTGCGATTTACCTTTTCAAGGGATTTCCAGACTTGTGTTGGATTTAGAATTCATTAGCAAGCTCTTGTTGGCATAAATGTGACATAGGTCCAAGATATCAAATGAATATTGTCATACTAATTCGAAAGATAAATCTTGATACCTGGAGTCTAGATGTCACCTAGCATTTTCTTATCACAACAAGAGGCAACATGAAAATTTCACAAGTATGGATTGTACAACTAGTGACCATGTACGAAAAATACCAATTGAAAAACACCAATTGATACAATTAGATAGATGAACAGATCACTAATTGCATATTACACTAAGTTCTCCTCAAGAATTATTGCACACATATATATGAATTCAATTGATACCAGTTGAGAGTACTTATTTGTAATTTAAAGTACCATTAGCATAAAATGAGTATCAATTGAACATAATCATGCAACATAAGAAACATGTGCGCTATTTAATCAATTAATTTCGAGATAGGAGAATTTATAAGCTATGCTACTTCAGATATTTGTAATCCAAAAAGATGTGATACATATTTACCAATTTTAGATGACATTGGAGTAGCATATACAAGAGAAACTCATTCTCTTATGAAATGTATAGAAGATACATTTATTGGAGCAAAGAATCTTTGATACCCATCAAAATTTGCAGTGGAAGCGATTGTCTTTGCTTGAAGATTCCTTTCTAATTTGAGACTACACACATAATAGACTTGAAAATGAAGTTAGTCTCAAAGATTCAAATTATAGACCATTCTCCCCCTAAATGTGTGCATACAAGTGATGAATACTTGTTTAGCTTATGCACTTGGACTTGTGAGGCCAGGGGATTAAGTTCTACAATTTGAACCTTGGTACAAATAAAGTATGAAAATATGAAATTGCACCAATTTAAGGAATTACTCATAATCAAACGGTATACTAATAGACATGATATGCAATATTTTAAGCCAAGATTCAAGTGCAACCTTATGATGTGACTTAAGATATTGCATATACATGCATACACTAACTTGTAAGAGCCTAGATACACAAATGTAATACAATAGTTCATGGAGTGACACACCTTTGTTCCATGCCATATGGTCTTCATTATAATCATGAATTTCTATCTTAGCTTTTGATAGGCTTGACATTTCAAAGAGAAACTTATCCTCTTTAAACGATCAAGAGAAACTCATTCTCTTCAAAGAACTACACAAATTCACTAAAAGAAAATGTTAGTCTTTAAGGACACAAGATATAGAATGAGCTCCCCCTAAATGTATGCATCAAGTACTCGAATTACTTGTAACATGCACTTGATTCAATTAAGATTCTTAAAGGAGTTCATCATATATCTCGGTCAAGGCATAATATATTTGAAACAATTGAATTTATGCTAGAGAACACATATCGTTCCCCAATAGAACTAATCCATGGGGTGACATGTGGTAAATATTTGATCATTTCCTTGGAACCACTCATCCTCATTTGATGTTCTCCAAGGTGTGAGACTACAAAACATGAACTTGAAGAAATCATTAGCCTCACAAGATATAGGCTAAACTCTTCCTCAATTTGTGCATGCAAGAGTACACAAAGTACACTTATGCACATTAACAATATGAGGTTAAAGGAGATGTTTGCACTATATCTTGGTTTAACATAACATGCTTTACATAGATGATGAAAATTAAACCAATTGAAAGTTTAAGAACTAAAAGTATATCAACTGAAATCCTGAAGGGTAAAGCATGCTAATATGAACCTCAAACCTCATAATGAAGGATATCATATAAATATGTCACTACATCTTCATTATTTGGTTGACAAAAAGTGTAACTCCCTTCTTGAATCACTATGATTTCTTTTCTCTTTATGATTTCATCCAACCAGGCGATCTTGAACTTCATTCATCTTGGCTTGGTTCAATCATACTTGATATGAGACCCATTGAAACTCAATGATTGAAACAACCAAGACTCTTATATGCGTAGATTTATCTTGAAAGCACTTGGAAGGACCTTATTGAGACACTTAGAAAAGAGAGCATTAGAAACACAAGGGAGGGTTTCACAAATGATGATCCTTATATACGGATGGCAAATGAATCATCATTATTGAAACCCAAAAGGATAGACTAAATTCCTTTAAATACGTGCACACATATAGTTGATGTCAAAGTTATATGCACTATTGAACATTTTATATTGCGAGGAATTTAACCTATACTATGGTACATTCCACTAAGGATAAAATACTAAAACAACTGAAGGAGAGGAAGTTTTCATAACTTGGCCTCTTATCAACTTCATCTTACTTTAGTTGAATAGTATCCTTTAAGCTTGTGATTTATCCAATTTAATAATAAGCACCATCTCTCAACATAGATTTTCTTATGAATAAACTCAACACAAGAGATGACATTAGTAGCACAAGCACTAGTTTCTTATTTAGCAACCCTTTATATGTGGAAGACAAGCGTGTTGCTAAAATAGAGAAACATCATAATATGGACTAAATTTCCTTGAACCCTCATGCACAATATATTTTGAATGACATGGATAATATGCATGGTTATTCAATGAAGTCTAAAGGGATGATAATATTCATTCAACTTCCAATTAGACCTTTATTTCATAATCAAAAACTGATGTATATCCTCAAGTGCTTCTTTTTCCTTAGTGGCTACACAAGTCACAAAAAGATAAGATTTTGAAAATAATATGCACTTGAGATTCAGTTGTTACCACCCTAGATACTATCTCCAAAGATGATTTATACATTCATTATCGAGCACCCAACTTGATCCATTGAAGGAGTGATCCTGCAAAACAAGTTTAAGCTTCATATCTTGGTACCCAATTTGAATTGGGTCCTTTGAGATTAGTGGTAAGAGCCTTGAGTACCCACACAATTTTTATTGTGGCCTTTCTCTTTGTGTAGGCACCCACATATACTTGACAACCATCTTACATGGTTTCAAGTCAATATTTAATCACATAGATAAAAACTAGAGTTAAGAATAGGAGCCTTTTCTCCTTTTATTAATACATCGTTGTGTTGCCTTCTTGATGATGAACCTACCTTGACTTTGGGTGCACCTAGCTTATCAAGGTTAGTCGACAAGCATTCATATCATAAAGACAAGTTATGCATGGAATTTACAACTTAGTGATCCAATCCTAGTGTGAAGCATATGGATACCGATTGAAGTAGATTCCTAAGATATCAATTTGTAGGTTTTCAAAATTTAGAGATTATGGATCATTAATTGTACCTTTTACAATTTAAAATCATATCCATGTTAGTGCATATGTATGTGATGAATATCAACAAAAAAGATTCTTATGCACTTTTAGATTTAACTGTTGGGGACCATAATTAGGGGTACCCCCAAGACTCCTAATCTCAGCTGGTAACCCCCATCAGCACAAAGTTGCAAAGGCCTGATGGGTGCGATTAAGACAAGGCTCGGTCCACTCAAGGGACACGATCTCGCCTCGCCCGAGCCCAGCCTCGGGCAAGGGCAGCCGACCCCGGAGGATTTACGTCTCGCCCGAGGGCCCCCTCAAGCAACGGACACACCTTCGGCTCGCCCGAGGCCCAGTCTTCGCCAAGAAGCAACCTTGGCCAAATCGCCACGCCGACCGACCGTATCGCAGGAGCATTTAATGCAAGGATGGCCTGACACCTTATCCTGACGCGCGCCCTTCAGTCGACAGAGCCGAAGTGACTGCAGTCACTTCGCCGCTCCACTGACCGGCCTGACAAGGGGACAGCGCCGCCTGCGCCGCTCTGACTGCTGTGCCACTCGATAGAGTGAGGCTGACAGCAGCCAAGTCCGGCCTCGGGCGCCATAGGAAGCTCCGCCTCGCCCGACCCTAGGGCTCGAACTCGGCCTCGGCCCCGGAAGACAACGAACTCTGCCTCGCCCGACCCCAGGGCTCGGACTCGGCCTCGACCCCGGAAGACGACGAACTCCGCCTCGCCCGACCCCAGGGCTCGGACTCGGCCTCGGCCCCGGAAGACGACGAACTCCGCCTCGCCCGACCCCAGGGCTCGGACTCGGCCTCGGCCCCGGAAGACGACGAACTCCGCCTCGCCCGACCCCAGGGCTCGGACTCGACTCGGCCTCGGAAGACGACGAACTCCGCCTCACCCAACCCCAGGGCTCGGACTCGGCCTTGGCCTCGGAAGACGACGAACTCCGCCTCGCCCGACCCCAGGGCTCGGACTCAGCCCTGGCCTCAGCCAACGGTCTCCGCCTCGCCCGACCCAGGGGCTCGGACTCGACCTCGGCCTCAGAAGACAGACTCGACCTCGACCTCGGAGGAGCCTCCGCCTCGCCCAACCCAGGGCTCGGACCGACCACGTCACAGGAGGGGCCATCATTACCCTACCCCTAGCTAGCTCAGGCTATGGGGAACAAGACCGACGTCCCATCTGGCTCGCCCCGGTAAACAAATAATGATGGCGCCCCGCATGCTCCATGACGACGGTGGCTCTCAGCCCCCTTACGGAAGCAAGGAGACGTCAGCAAGGACTCGACAGCCCCGACAGCTGTCCTTCTGCCAGGCTCCAGTGCTCCTCCGACGGCCACGACATCTCATGAACAGGGTGCCAAAACCTCTCCGGCTGCCACGACGGCATGTACTTAGGGCGCTAGCTCCTCTCTGCTAGACACGTTAGCACACTGCTACACCTCCCATTGTACACCTGGGCCCTCGCCTTACGCCTATAAAAGAAAGGGCCAGGGCACTCGTACGAAGGGTTGGCCGGGCGGAGGAGGACGGGACGACGCGTGCACGCCTCTCGCTCCCTCCCGCGCGGACGCTTGTAACCCCCTACTGCAAGCGCACCCGACCTGGGCGCGGGACAAACACGAAGGCCGCGGGTTTCCCCTTTTACGCATGTCTCCCTCTGGCTTTCCCCCCTTTGCGCTCCGTCTCGCGCTGACCCATCTAGGCTGGGGCACGCGGCGACAATTTACTCGTCGGTCCAGGGACCCCCCGGGGTCGAAACGCCGACAGTTGGCGCGCCAGGTAGGGGCCTGCTGCGTGTTGACGAACAGCTTCCCATCAAGCTCCAGATGGGTAGTCTCCAGCAACCTTTCTAGCCCGGAACGGTGCTCCGTTTCGGGAGTCTTGAGTTCATGTCCCTTGACGGCGGCTACGACATGATACTCCTTCCCCCGCCGCGCGATAGCGACAATGGCGGCCGACAACCCGCCCACCAGCGGCGGAATCGATGACGTCTTCCCCACGTGGCGGAAGAACAACATTCGGGTTTGTCCCGTCGCCTCCCCCACCGACGGAGGAGGAGGCGGGGCAACCAAGGCCAAGCAGGAGGCGGCACCTCGTCGGCTGTCGAGCGAGTCGACGGCACCGGCGCCCCAACGGGGGACACGTCGGGCATCGACCTCGCGTCTGAGACGAAGACGAGCGTCGTTTCCCCGCAACACGCCAACTCCAAGCAGATGGACGACGCCAGCACGCTCGCAAAGGACTTACTGGGCGTCACCCTCGTACCTGAGACGACGGTGCAGTCTGCCCCTGACGTGACTTTGTCACCGCCCGTCGACCAAGAGGTACCGACCGATTCCCATCTCGTGCCTTTTGGATTCAGCCTCGACCCACCAAGCGACTTCGCTTCGGTGGACGCTTTCATAGAGGCGAGTCCAAACCCTCTGGGGTACGGTATGCGGTCACCCTGGGACCGGCTGACAGCCGTCTCGACCAACGGGCCCTCGGGTTCCGAGGAAGATGACGAGCCCGACTTTTGTTGGGATTTCTCTGGACTTGACAACCCCAGTGCCATGCGGGACTTCATGACCGCATGCGACTACTGCCTTTCCGATTGTTCCGACGGTAGCCACAGCTTCGGCGACGAGGACTGCGGCCCAAGTCGTGAATGTTTCCACGTCGATCTAGGGGGTCCCGGCGAAGGCAACCATCTTGGTATACCGGAAAACGGTGATCCCCCTAGGCCTGCGCCTCGCGTTGACATCCTTCGGGAGCTAGTTGTGGTCCCAGTCCCTGCGGGGGGTCAGGACTCATAGCTCGAGCAAATCCGCGAGATGCAGGCCAGGCTCGACGAGGGAGCAGGAACACTTGAGCCGTTCCGCCGGGACATCGGGCGGGAATGGGCAGGCCAAGTTCCAGCCGGAGAAGCGCGTCCTCTACCCCAGGGCATCCAGCACCACATCGCCGATGACGTCAGGGCAAGGCCGCCACCGGCTTCTAGTGGGGTCGGCCAGAACCTGGCAGCAGCAGCGATACTTCTCCGCGCGATGTCGGAGCCATCAACCACCGAAGGGCGGCGTATCTAGGGAGAGCTCAAGAATCTCTTGGAGGATGCTGCGGTCCGACGGGCCGAAAGCTCTGCCTCCCGAAGGCAGGGGTACCCCTCGGAGCATCACGCCGCGACTTCCCGATTCATGCGGGAAGCCTCGGTCCACACCGGGCGCACGCGCAACACAGCGCCTGCGGCCCCGGGTCGCCTCGGCAACGAGCACCATCACCGCAACCGTCGAGCCCACCTCGACGAGAAGGTGCGCCGAGGCTACCACCCCAGGCGTGGGGGACGCTACGACAGCGGGGAGGATCGGAGTCCCTCGCCCAAACCACCCGGTTCGCAGGCTTTCAGCCGGGCCATACGACGGGCGCCGACCCGGTTCCGAACCCCGACTACTATCACAAAGTACTCGGGGGAGACGAGGCCGGAACTGTGGCTCACGGACTACCGGCTGGCCTGCCACCTGGGTGGAACGGACGATGACAACCTCATCATCCGCAACCTCCCCCTGTTCCTCTCCGACACCGCTCGAGCCTGGCTGGAGCACCTGCCTCTGGGGCAGATCTCCAACTGGGACGACCTGGTCCAAGCCTTCGCCGGCAACTTCCAGGGCACGTACGTGCGCCCTGGGAACTCCTAGGATCTCCGAAGCTGCCGCCAGCAGCCGGGAGAGTCTCTCCGGGACTACATCCGGCGATTCTCGAAGAAGCGTACCGAGCTGCCCAACGTCACCAACTCGGATGTCATCGGCGCGCTCCTCGCCGGCACCACCTGCTGCGACCTGGTGAGCAAGCTGGGTCGCAAGACCCCCACCAGGGCGAGCGAGCTGATGGACATTGCCACCAAGTTTGCCTCTGGCCAGGAGGCGGTTGAGGCCATCTTCCGGAAGGACAAGCAGCCCCAGGGCCGCCCGCCGGAAGATGTCCCCGAGGCGTCTACTTAGCGCGGCGCTAAGAAGAAAGGCAAGAAGAAGTCGCAAGCGAAACGCGACGCCGCCGACGCGGACCTTGTCGCCGCCGCTGAGTACAAGAACCCTCGAAAACCTCCCGGAGGTGCCAACCTCTTCGTCAAAATGCTCAAGGAGCCGTGCCCCTATCATCAGGGACCCGTCAAGCACACCCTTGAGGAGTGCGCCATGCTTCGGCGCCACTTTCACAAGGCCGGGCCACCTGCAGAAGGTGGTAGGGCCCACAACAACGACAAGAGGGAGGATCACAAGGCAGAGGAGTTCCCCGAGGTCCACGACTGCTTCATGATCTACGGTGGGCAAGTGGCGAACGCCTCGGCTCGGCACTGCAAGCAAGAGCGTTGGGAGGTCTGCTCGGTAAAGGTGGTGGCGCCAGTCTACCTAGACTGGTCCAACAAGCCCATCACCTTCGACCAGGGAGACCACCCCGACCGCGTGCCGAGCCCGGGGAAATACCCGCTCGTTGTCGACCCCGTCATCGGCAACGTCAGGCTCACCAAGGTCCTCATGGACGGAGGCAGCAGCCTCAACATCATCTACGCCAAGACCCTCGGGCTCCTGTGGATCGATCTGTCCTCGGTCCGGGCAGGCGCGACGCCTTTTCATGGGATCACTCCCGGGAAGCGCGTCCAGCCCCTCGGACAAATCGATCTGCCCGTCTGCTTCGAGACTCCCTCCAACTTCAGAAGGGAAACCCTCACGTTCGAGGTGGTTGGGTTCCGAGGAACCTACCACGCAGTGATGGGGAGGTCATGCTACGCCAAGTTCATGGCCGTCCCCAACTACACCTACCTCAAGCTCAAGATGTCGGGCCCCGACGGGGTCATCACCGTCGGCCCCACGTACCGACACGCGTACGAATGCGACATGGAGTACGCCGAGGCCCTCGCCGAATCCGAGGCCCTCATCGCCGACCTGGAGAGCCTCTCCAAGGAGGCGTCAGACATGAAGCGCCACGCCGGCAACTTCGAGCCAGCGGAGATGGTTAAGTCCGTCCCTCTCGACCCCAGCAACGACGCCTCCAAGCAGATCCGGATCGGCTCCGAGCTCGACCCCAAATAGGAAGCAGTGCTCGTCGACTTTCTCCGCGCAAACGCCGACGTTTTCGCGTGGAGTCCCTCGGACATGCCCGGCATACCGATGGATGTCACCGAGCACTCGTTGGATATCCGAGCTGGAGCCCGACCCGTGAAGCAGCCTCTGCGCCAATTCGACGAAGAAAAGCGCAGAGTCATAGGCGAGGAGATCCACAAGCTAATGGCGGCAGGGTTCATCAAAGAGATATTCCATCCCGAATGGCTTGCCAACCCTGTGCTTGTGAGAAAGAAAGGAGGGAAATTGCGGATGTGTGTAGACTACACTGGTCTAAACAAAGCATGTCCAAAAGTTCCCTACCCTCTGCCTCACATCGATCAAATCGTGGATTCCACTGCTGGGTGTGAAACCCTGTCATTCCTCGATGCCTACTTAGGGTATCATCAAATCAGGATGAAAGAGTCCGACCAGCTCGTGACTTCTTTCATCACACCTTTTGGCATGTATTGCTATGTTACTATGCCATTTGGTCTGAGGAATGCGTGTGCAACGTACCAAAGGTGCATGAACCACGTGTTCGGCGAACACATTGGTCGAACGGTCGAGGCTTACGTCGATGACATCGTAGTCAAGACGAGGAAAGCCTCCGACCTCCTTTCCGACCTTGAAGTGACATTCCGGTGTCTCAAGGCGAAAGGCGTAAAACTCAATCCTGAGAAGTGTGTCTTCGGGTTCCCCCGAGGCATGCTCTTGGAATTCATCGTTTCCGAACGAGGCATTGAGGCCAACCCGGAGAAAATCGCGGCCATCACCAACATGGGGCCCATCAAGGACTTGAAAGGCATATAGAGGGTCATGGGATGCCTTGCGGCGCTGAGCCGCTTCATCTCGCGCCTCGGTGAAAGAGGCCTACCTCTGTACCACCTCTTAAGGAAGGTCGAGTGCTTCACTTGGACCCCTGAGGCCGAGGAAGCCCTCGGGAACCTGAAGGCGCTCCTCACGAACGCGCCCATCTTGGTGCCCCCCGCTGCCGGAGAAGCCCTCTTGATCTACGTCGCCGCTACCACTCAGGTGGTCAGCGCCGCGATCGTGGTTGAGAGACGAGAAGAGGGGCATGCATTGCCCGTCCAGAGGCCAGTCTACTTCATCAGTGAGGTACTGTCCGAGACCAAGATCCGCTACCCACAAATTTAGAAGCTGCTGTACACGGTGATCCTGACGCGGCGGAAGTTGCGACACTACTTCGAGTCTCATCCGGTGACTGTGGTGTCATCCTTCCCCCTGGGGAGATCATCCAATGCCAAGAGGCCTCGGGTAGAATTGCAAAGTGGGCAGTGGAAATCATGGGCGAGACAATCTCGTTCGCCCCTCGGAAGGCCATCAAGTCTCAAGTCTTGGCGGACTTTGTGGCTGAATGGGTCGATACCCAGCTCCCGATAGCTCTGATCCAACCGGAACTCTGGACCATGTTTTTCAACGGGTCGCTGATGAAGACAGGGGCAGGCGCGGGCTTGCTCTTCATCTCGCCCCTCGGGAAGCTCCTACGCTACGTGCTATGCCTCCACTTTCCGGCGTCCAACAATGTGGCCGAGTACGAGGCTCTGGTCAACGGGTTGCACATCGCCATCGAGCTAGGGGTCCGACGCCTCAACGCTTGTGGTGACTCACAGCTCGTCATTGACCAAGTCATGAAGAACTCCCACTACCGCGACCCGAAGATGGAAGCCTACTGTGATGAGGTTCGGCGCCTGGAGGACAAGTTCTACGGGCTCGAGCTCAACCACATCGCCCGACGATACAATGAGACTGCGGACGAGCTGGCTAAGATAGCCTCGGGGCGGACAACGGTTCCCCCAGACGTCTTCTCCCGAGACCTGCATCAACCCTCCATCAAGACCGACGACGCGCCCGAGCCCGAGAAGGCCTCGGCCCAGCCCGAGGCACCCTCGGCCCCCGAGGGTGAGGCACTGCGCGTCGAGGAGGAGCGGAGCGGGGTCACGCCTAATCGAAACTGGCAGACCCCGTACCTGCAATATCTCCACCGAGGAGAGCTATCCCTCGACCGAGCCGAAGCTCGGCGGTTGGCGCGGCGCGCCAAGTCGTTCGTCTTGCTGGGGACAGGAAGGAGCTCTACCACCGCAGCCCCTCAGGCATCCTCCAGCGATGCATATCCATCACCGGAGGCTAGGAGCTCTTACAAGAAATACACTCGGGGGCTTGCGGTCATCACGCAGCGCCCCGAGCCCTTGTTGGAAACGCCTTCCGACAAGGTTTCTACTGGCTGACCGCGGTGGCCGACGCCACTAGAATTGTCCGCACCTGCCAGGGGTGTCAATTCTACGCAAGGCAGACCCACCTACCCGCTCAGGCTCTGCAGACCATACCCATCACCTGGCCATTTGTTGTGTGAGGTCTGGACCTCGTCGGCCCCTTGCAGAAGGCACCCGGGGGCTACACGCACCTGCTGGTCGCCATCGACAAATTCTCCAAGTGGATCGAGGTCTGGCCCCTAAACAACATCAGATCCGAACAAGCGGTGGCGTTCTTCACCAACATCATCCATCACTTTGGGGTCCCGAACTCCATCATCACCGACAACGGCACCCAGTTCACCGGCAGAAAGTTCCTGGACTTCTGCGAGGATCACCACATCCGGGTGGACTGGGCCGCCGTGGCTCACCCCATGACGAATGGGCAAGTAGAGCGTGCCAACGGCATGATCCTGCAAGGACTCAAGCCACGGATCTACAACGACCTCAACAAGTTCGGCAAGCGATGGATGAAGGAGCTCCCCTCGGTGGTCTGGAGCCTGAGACAACACCGAGCCGAGCCACGGGCTTCACACCGTTCTTTCTAGTCTATGGGGCCGAGGCCATCTTGCCCACAGACTTAGAATACGGTTCCCCGAGGACGAGGGCCTACGACGACCAAAGCAATCGAGCTAACCGAGAAGACTCATTGGACCAGCTGGAAGAGGCTCGGGACATGGCCTTACTACACTCGGCGCGGTATCAGCAGTCCCTGCGACGCTACCACGCCCGAGGGGTTCGGTCCCGAGACCTCCAGATGGGCGACTTGGTGCTTCGGCTGCGACAAGACGCCCGAGGGCGGCACAAGCTCACGCCTCCCTGGGAAGGACCGTTCGTCATCGTCAAGGTTCTGAAGCCCGAGACGTACAAGCTGGCCAACAGTCAAGGCGAGGTCTACAGCAATGCTTGGAACATCCGACAGCTATGTCGCCTCTACCCTTAAGATGTTTTCAAGTCATTCATATACCTTGCTTACATACAAAGTCTAACCATCAAGGAAGGGTCAGCCTTGCCTCGGCAAAGCCCGACCCTCCCTCGGGGGCTAGAAGGGGGGAACCACCTCCGCGTCAAAATTTTCCTCGGAAAAGATCTTTTCTGCTAGAATGTCTTTCGTGCTTTTCGACTACTTCGAAAGTGGGATCCTGAAAACGACGGAGTACACGTAAGCAGCCAAGGCTGACCGAGCCGAGGGACTCCTACGCCTCCGGGATACGGATACCTCACTCATCACCTTCTACGATAAGTAACTCACACTCGGATAAGTGATTCCGCGGACCGAACAAGTCTTCACGCTCGAAAACTCTTCTGCCAAAACGATTTTTCGGGCCTTCTCGACTATATCGATAGCAGAATCCTACGGACGAGTAAGAGTACACGTAAGCGGCAAGGCCGACCGAGCCGAGGGACTCCTACGCCTCCGGGATACGGATACCTCACTCATCACCTTCCGTGAAAAGTAACTCTCGCTCGGACAAACAATTCTGTTACCGACACATAAGTCTTGATATCTGAAACAAGAGGAAAAGAAAGCAGCTTTACAACACAAACGACAGTATGTTTGGGCCTCGGCGGCCGCAGTAAACATACACACACTACAAGATAAACCGATCCTGCAGGCTCGGACCTTGACGGAGGGGGAGCAGTAGCACCCTCGGCGTCAACTACACCTTCGGCGAAGTCCGACCGAGCCTCGGACGGCAACACGGTTGGAGGATCTCTGCCCCGAAGGACGACATCAGCACCGCGCCCGGGCCATCGCCGCCAGGGTCTTCTCCAGGAATCCGGCCCGAGCAGACAGCTCGGCCGGCCACCCTGAAGCCTCAGCCAGCTGTCCCCTGAGGACATCAGCCCGGCTCGTGGCCTCGGCAACTCAACTCCGGCGTCGGTCCCACCAGTGGACGTCCCGGCCAGGCTCCGGCCGACGAAGTCTTCTTTTCGAGCCAACTCTGCCTCTATCCATGCTGACACCGCTGCCTCCAGCTTCGGCTCATCGAAGAGCGGCCAAGGGTTCCTTTAACTAAGCAAGAGAAGCCTCGGGCGGCAAGGTCGACCGAGCCGAGGGACTCCTACGCCTCCGGGATACGGATACCTCACTCGTCACCTTCGCACGAGGCAACTCACACTTGGTTAAGCGGTTCAGTTAGCCGACAGGCGAGTCCTAGTGCTCAGAAGGGGGAAAAACACGGCTCCGTGCCGAGAATACATACATGTCCAGGCCCCGACAGCCACAATGAACAAGACACCGACACTCAAGGTTCCATTACAAACGGAACTCCGGTTCCGTCCCCGCGGGTATGAACAACCTCCTCACCGAAGGGCCTGCGGGGCGACAAGCTCCGGGCGACTCGCCAGTGACCTCTGCAGCAGCAGCCATGGTCCCAGGATGGACGCAGCCACTAGAAGGCTCTCGTTCGCGTCCCCACTCAAGGGACGCGAACCGGATATTAAAGCCAAAGAGTCGGGGGTCGGTCCGTAGGCGGCGCTGACGGCCTCGACGGTGGGGAAGCTTTCTCCAGCTACCACCACGTCAGCACCGACGGCGGCGTCCGCCTGTCCACCAACGCTGCACCAGCGAGCGCGGGCCGCTCCAAAGCGCACCGGCAGGTCCTCGCTCCCGTCCTCGCCACGAAAGCGAGGACAGAGGACGGAATGTTGCATCCTAGCTGGGCAGCAACAGTTCGCCTTCCCCGACATGGCTGGAGGATGCCTCCTCCGCAGAGCTGGAGGATGGTTTCCACCACCAGAAGCTGGAAGAAGAGGTGCCTGCCGACCCGTGCGGGAGGTAGAGCCCCGGCTCACCTCACTCTCCGCCCCAGCAAGGATGATGAAGATCCTTGAAGCTGAGGGGGGGGGCAGAGATCGCAGCCCGGCTTGCTTCTCCCCACCTAGGAGCTGGTGGTCACCGTCTTGGGTGACCACCGGTGAGGGGATGCGGCCGGGCTGCCTGATGAAAATCCTTGAAGCCGAATGATGGCTAAAAGGTACCAACCTCCACGAAGTTGCGTTCCTTCAAGGACAAGGCGGAAGGACTGCGAGTGTTCCCCATCCGGGGGCTCGGAAGGTGGAAAGACGCGACGCATGAGGGGAGCGCAAAGACATGGTTGCCTTTCAAGGGGGTCACCCTCCTTTTAAAGGCAACTCTCCCCACTTGCGTCCTCAGCCATCACGGGCTGAGACTTCTCCAACACGCTCCAAGGTCCTCCCCCTATGACACGGGGGTTGGGTCCCACGCGACATGCAAGCTGGCCCATTGCAGAAGAAGCCAAACCGCCGCACGCGGTGCGCGCAACCGCCCAGCGGTTACGAGCATTCCTCCACTTTCGCCCAGACCAGCGGGTGAAAGGGCGGACCGCCATGCAGGCGGCATGCAACCGCACCAAGGGGGCGCACCTTTTCGACTTCGACGCGTCCAGCATGGAGGCCCAGGCCCACACGTCATGTAACCGTCGCGCCGGTTGCTACGTGCAAGAAACTGCACCGCCACTCGTGCCACTACTGTGCCTCCTCGACTGCGGAACCAGTACCGCGACTCGAGGCAACCCTGCGCATGACCCAACAGTGCCAACCAGGCACATCGGTCACGGGTCAGTCAGCCGCGGGAGAAGGCGCGACGGTCGATATGGCCAGAAATGGGCCAGCAGTAATGGCAGTGGCAGGCGGGCGGAAGCAGCGGTCAAGTCGTCAGCCAAGCTCACGTCCCCTCCTGGGACAGCGAGAGAGCCCTCTCCCACGGCGTGAAGACGGTGTGCCCGTGTTTCGTTCCTCGAACGGCTCGCGCACGCGCAACGGCTGCCCCGCGAACCACTCGTCCCGTCGCATTAACTCTGCGGCAGGACAGGCGGCACCTTTGGCAAGCGAAGCAGGCGACGCTTCGCTTCCACCATAATGACCGCGTCAAAAAAGGTGTGCCACGTCATTCGATTTCGTACCCTTTTCCTTTTCCTCTTTCTCTCTCTTACAACAGGGACCGGGAAAGGGGATACCCTGAAAGGGATCCTTCTCCGCGAAGGAAACGGGCCCCGAGCCCCCCTACTGATAAGAGGTTCGAAGGCTGGCCCCTCAGAGGTGTTCAACAGCCGCCTCAGAGCGCTCGGGCTCCGCGCCCACTACTGGTCAGAGGTTCGAAGGCCGGCCCCTCGGAAGGGTTCAACGGCCGCCTCAGGCCACTCGGGCTCCGCGCCCATTACTGATCAGGGGTTCGTAGGCTGGCCCCCGAAGGGTTCGACAGCCGCCTCAGACGCAGAGCGAGGGATGACCCTGGGTACGTTCGATACATAACCAAGGTCGGGCTACGCTCCCGAGGTACCCTAGGACATTTCCGATTCCTACGTGAACGATCTTGTAACGGAATCCCACCTGAGGGAGGCATTGAGCCCTCGGACCCGTCAAAAGGGGACCGGGTCCGACAAATCACCCGCAGGTACTTTTGGAGCGCGCCTCCGGGCCACTAGCCGACCCCTAATAAATGGGGCACGGGCGTCCACTCGGATTACCCGTTAGCAGCTCGCTGGAGACACCATGTTCGGCGCCCTCCAAGGGCAACATGGCGCTTCCCCCCCCCCCCCTCCTCCTTGCGGAAAGGCGACGCAGGGACGTATGTAAAAAAAGTCGAGTCTGTCCTTGACCGTCCTCTCGCTCTGTGCGGAGGCTCGGGGGCTGCTCTCGCAAACCCGGCTCTGGCCAAACCGTTGACAGCGTCAACATACCAGCCCGAGAACTTGGGACCCGACCGTGCACCCGGGCTACGGCCAGCTCGCATGAGGGAACAACCAGACCGGCAGAAGCATCACGAAACGCATTAAGACCTCGAAGGAGTCAAACCACTCCTCCGAGGCCTCGGGGGCTACACCCGGCGGGTGCGCTCGCGCGCACCCACCGGAACAAAACGCAACCAAGAAAGGCCGGTCCCCTTGCAAAAAAGTGCGACAAAAGCCTCCAAGCGAGTATTAACACTCCCTTCGAGGCTCGGGGGCTACTGTCGGGGACCATAATTAGGGGTACCCCCAAGACTCCTAATCTCAGCTGGTAACCCCCATCAGCACAAAGCTGCAAAGGCCTGATGGGTGCGATTAAGTCAAGGCTCGGTCCACTCAAGGGACACGATCTCGCCTCGCCCGAGCCCAGCCTCGGGCAAGGGCAGCCGACCCCGGAGGATTTACGTCTCGCCCGAGGGCCCCCTCAAGCAACGGACACACCTTCGGCTCGCCCGAGGCCCAGTCTTCGCCAAGAAGCAACCTTGGCCAAATCTCCATGATGACCGACCGTATCGCAGGAGCATTTAATGCAAGGATGGCCTGACACCTTATCCTGACGCGTGCCCTTCAGTCGATAGAGCCGAAGTGACCGCAGTCACTTCGCCGCTCCACTGACCGGCCTGACAAGGGGATAGCGCCGCCTGCACCGCTCCGACTGTTATGCCACTCGACAGTGTGAGGCTGACAGCAGCCAAGTCCGGCCTCGGGCGCCATAGGAAGCTCTGCCTCGCCCGACCCCAGGGCTTGGACTCGGCCTCAGCCCCGAAAGACGACGAACTCCACCTCGCCCGACCCCAGGGCTCGGACTCGGCCTCGGCCCCGGAAGACGACGAACTCCGCCTCGCCCGACCCCAGGGCTCGGACTCGGCCTCGGCCCCGGAAGACGACGAACTCCGCCTCGCCCGACCCCAGGGCTCGGACTCGGCCTCGGACCCGGAAGACGACGAACTCCGCCTCGCCCGACCCCAGGGCTCGGACTCAGCCCTGGCCTCAGCCGACGGTCTCCGCCTCGCCCGACCCAGGGGCTTGGACTCGACCTCGGCCTCGGAAGACAGACTCAACCTCGACCTCGGAGGAGCCTCCGCCTCGCCCAACCCAGGGCTCGGACCGACCACGTCACAGGAGGGGCCATCATTACCCTACCCCTAGCTAGCTCAGGCTACGTGGAACAAGACCGGCGTCCCATCTGGCTCGCCTCGGTAAACAAATAATGATGGCGCCCCGCGTGCTCCATGACGACGGCGGCTCTCAGCCCCCTTACGGAAGCAAGGAGACGTCAGCAAGGACTCGACAGCCCCGACAACTGTCCTTCCGCCAGGCTCCAGCGCTCCTCCGACGGCCACGACATTTCATGAACAGGGTGCCAAAACCTCTCCGGCTGCCACGACGGCATGTACTTAGGGCGCTAGCTCCTCTCTGCTAGACACGTTAGCACACTGCTACACCTCCCATTGTACACCTGGGCCCTCTCCTTATGCCTATAAAAGGAAGGGCCAGGGCACTCGTACGGAGGGTTGGCCGGGCGGAGGAGGACGGGACGGCGCGTGCACGCCTCTCGCTCCCTCCCGCGCGGACGCTTGTAACCCCCTACTGCAAGCGCACCCGACCTGGGCGCGGGACAAACACGAAGGCCACGGGTTTCCCCTTTTACGCCTGTCTCCCTCTGGCTTTTCCCCCCTTCGCGCTCCGTCTCGCACCGACCCATCTGGGTTGGGGCACGCGGCGACAATTTACTCGTCGGTCCAGGGACCCCCCGGGGTCGAAACGCCAACATTAACGATAAGGGAATTTTAAACTGCATCAAGAGTAGCTATTTAGAAAACAAAGATTACAATCCATATGAATGAGATACAAATTTACCATTTTGGATTATCTTAGTATAGCTTACTCAAGGGAAACTTATTCTCTATGACACAAGATATATATAATGTGCTCCCACTACATATGTGCATCAAGTATTTGAATGACTTGCCAAATGCACTTTCAATTCAGTTAAGAGACTCATGAGGAGTACATTACATATATTGGTCAAGGCATGACAAATTTGCAATGAATTAACTTATGCCTAAGAATACTTACCAACATATAGAATGTACCATTTGTTATATCAATTGAAAGATCTTACTATACGAGATGGTGTCATCTAAGTATTCTTCTTTTCTTCATTTGTGGAGACTTCCTTCTTTAGCTTGTTATCTCTTTACCTTTTAAAACTAGTCGAAAAAGCACTTAAAAAAGAGATATTAGTGGTACAAGGAAGTATTTAATGAATGATGATATTTATATATGAATGGCAGACAAATCATCATTTATGAGGCATAAAGGCATAAATTAAATTCCTTTTAAGTTAATGCACATGGAGGAGTGAATTAACAATATGCACCAATTTACAAATGTAAGCCAAAGGAATTTAACCTTCATATTGTCATTACTTTCCATAGAATAGATTATTACCAATTGAAAGAATGTCACTTGAAAGGAACTATTATTGGTCACATACCAAATGAAACAACTAGTTCCATACCTTTGCCTTGAGCATTCCTAATCTTTATTTTAGGTGAAGATTAACCTTTAATGCTTGTGATTTTACCAAATGAAAGAGCACAATCTCTACTTATGAATTTTCATGAAATAGCTTAAAAGAGAAGGGTGCACTTTGAGTCTCATCTCCGAGATTGCATTAGAAACAAAAGCAATAATTTCCTATTTAGGAGCCTTTAGTATATGAATGACAATAAGCTTACTAAAATAAGGAAACCTCATGATATGAACTGAGTTACCCTTACAAGCATCATGCATAACACTGATTTAAACAAGGTGAAAATAGCATAATTATTTAATTAAGTTTACATGGCAAGTTTAATTCATAGCATGGTGAGTGATTAATGTAGAAGACTCAAAACCAATTTAAACAAGAAGGAATACATCACATTGTATTGGATTGATCTTCTTTGAATGTTAAATGACACGTTCCATGTGAGAAACACATTCTCATGTTGTGAGACTACATAAACACTTAGATAAAAACATTAGTCTCACAACTCTAGTCATATAGAGAATTCCCCTTTTGATAAGTGCTTTAAGAATTTGAATTTCTTACTTAGCACTCTATTCATTTAAGAACATGGGATAATCCTCTTTATGTCTAGGTCATGGCAATAATACGATAATTCATTTGAAATATGCCACGAATTAATTATCATCAATTAAAGTATGTAGATTGCCACAATATAAAAATATGAACTTGCAATCTACCATATAATTAGATCTTTTCCAAAGCAAGGTAAAATATTTTAAGTTCATTCTCAAGTGCTTCATTTTTCCTTTGTGGCTACAAAAGACACAAAGGAATATACTAATTAAAAGCAATGTGCACTTAAGAATTAATTATTACCATCCTTTGGATATCACTTGGTTGTAGGCCTTTTGCTTGATTCCCACAAAAATTAATCCTTATTCCCTACAACACAAGTTCTTGCTAGAGATGAATATGAAGTTAGTGATATAACAACTCAATTCATCTTTGGGCCAATCTTAAAAGAATAGTCAATGTAAGATTGATAGCTTGAGATAAGAATTGAGTTAAACCGCTCAAGCACCCCAAAGCTTCATATAATCTCTAGGTACCTGCAAAAAATATTAAGTACATTTTGGTACCCATCTCATGATGGGTCCATCAAGGTTAGCCAATAAGGACTTAGGCACCCAAATAGCCTTGGTCCTAGAATGTGGTGAACTCATCACCTTTCTAGCACAAGAGTCAAATTTGGGTCTCCTAAGCATATTTGAATGTATTGCCAAGTTAGGCTTAGGAGTTTTACCCTTTGGACAAACCTTGAATAGATGACCCTTTTCACGGAAATTGTAACAAATGCGGTGCTTGTCCTTGCAATGCATTTGCCTTTTGCTTTCATCCTTTTTGATGGTCATCTTTCTTGATTGTGCAAGGTTTTGATTCTTCATGTGGGGGCATGAATCAATTTCATGACCCTTCTCCTTGCATCCATAGCACCTTCTATCGCTTCTCTTTGATCTTTCTTTGTTGAAGCACATAGGTACATTGTTAGAGCAAATAATATGAGCATTAATTTTCTTACCATGAATTTTGCTCATGCCCTTCTTGGAAAGCTTGGTATTCTTTTGAAGGGGTTTTGTGCATGCTACGGTTGTCCCCTTCTCAAGCTTTTTCACCATATTATCACAGTTATCTTGAGAAGGTTGAGCATGACACTTTCCCTTCAAAAGAGTTAAGCTCCTTCTTAGCCTTCCAACTTCTTCCTTGAGCTCTTTATTTTCTTGTGTGATAAAAATATCACTAATTCCTGAAATTTCTAGCTCAATGGAAGATTGGCTTTCTTGAGAGCAATATTTGTTAGCACATGATAATATAGTTTCTACTTGAGTACATGTACATATGTGAGGTTGATATGATTTCAAATTAGTTAACACAACCTCATGAGCCATTTCTAACATGATATGTCAATCCATAAATTTATTATGAGAGCACACAAGCATATCATGTTTTTCTTGCAAAGCTAGATTTTCAATATTTAGCCTTTCTATCGTGTTCTTGAACATAGCATTTTTATTTTCTAATTGAGCAACATATGATGAATGATTAACAGCTTTAATTTGCTCAATTGAAATGTCTTCATACCTTTGGACCAAATCATCATGAGAGCACTTTAGCTTCTCATGCTCTTTGGTCAACTTCTCTAAGTCTTCGATTTTTCTGATGAGGAAGTCTTCTTGCTTATGAAGCATTTCTTTTTGCTCTTCCGCTCTTTTCATGAGTTTGAGCAAGCTCATTCGATGTTTCTTGCTTAGCTGAGCGAAGAATTGTTGAAGATCATCCTCATCTTCACTATCACTTTCTTGATCCTCCTCATCCTCACTTTTGCTTTCACTGTCACTCCCATTAGCAATAAAGCACATATGAGAAGTGGATTTGAAAGACGAACCTTGTGAAGAGGCGGATTCGTCGTTTGGTCTCCATCGATCATTTTCTTCTTCAATTTTGTTCTTCGCCTCATCTTCCTTCATTTTGAGGAACATCCTTTCGGCGATTCTCATGGCAAGATCTATTGCCCTAGGATCAACATCTGCAACAAAAGATGAAGTCGAGGCAACCTCAACTTTTTCAATCTTAGAAGCACTTTCGTTTCTTAGTCCCCCCGACATGATCTTTCCTCACGCGGTTAAGCGTTAGAACGAGGATTAGGCTCTGATACCAATTGAAAGTTGCCTAGAGGGGGGTGAATAGGCAAGTGGAAACTTTTTCAACAAAAACTAGAAACGAACTGGGTAAAACCGGTTCAACCGGTGTCAAAACCGGTTCAACCGGTTTGCACGAGCTCAACTAAAGAATGAGATATAAAACTGAATTGATCTCGAAATCCACCCAGTTAACTTTGGAAATGAGATGTTCTAGTTGATTCACAGGGTTCAAAGTAGTAGATCTGAGAAGGGCACTTCTCAAAATCCACACACCAAAAAGATATAAACAAATCTTCCACGAAATGGTGAGAGAACGAAGAACACAAACACACAATGAGCAAGAACACAAGAGACACAAGATTTATCCCAAGGTTCGGTCACACCACCAAGGTGCCCTACTTCCTCGTTGAGGCGCCCACAAAGAGTTGGGTCTCTTTCAACCCTAATCCTCCCTTTGCCGACCACAAAGGTCAAGCCCACACAATAATCTCTGCTCAAACGAGCGGGTAATACAAACTTTCTTGTGGTCTTCCACAAGATTTGGAGACTCACAAGAGACACCTAGTCGTCTAGGAGCTAGAAGCTCCAAGAGTAATGAATCCACAAAGAACTCGATGTAGTACCAAAGCTCGAATCAAGAAGAGCAAGAGAGATTTGGAGATGAAGCACAAAAACTGCAGCTCTCAAACTCACTCAAAGATTTCTCTCCAAATATTTGAAATGGGAGAGGCAAGAGGTGTGTGTGAGAGAGTGGGAGGTGTTTCTCAGGTTAGGAATGGAGTCCAAGTCGTGCTCTCCTGTGGGGGAGAGAGGTACGAGTGAGTATATATAGGTGGGGCTCCAAAACTAGCCGTTTTTGACTTTTCTGCCCAAAAACCGGTTGAACCGGTCCCAAAACCGGTTGAACCGGTTTTCCAAAAAGCTGCGCACAGCTTTTTGGCTGACACAGCAGACTGGCAGAAAAAAGTGAACAGTGCAAAAACCGGTTGAACCTGTTTTAAAACCGGTTGAACCTATTTCCACCAGACAAAAACCGGTTGAGTGTCCAGCTGAACCAGTATTTTCAAAAAGGTGAACAGTGCAAAAACCGGTTGAACCTGTTTTAAAACCGATTGAACCTGTATTTTCCAAAAAGTAATTTTGGCCAATATAGACTTAAAAAGGTTGTACTACATACTTTCACTAAGGATTAACAAGGGTAAAATGGAAGTTTTAGATCAAGGATTTTAAGCTTTAGTACCAACACCAACCTTCTTTATGGATCCCCCTTGATAGTACGACGATTCCTATACTCAAGTCAAATAAAATATAATTAAGTAAACTCCTTGAGTCATTGGTGTCTCAAGTGTGATTTCTCCATGATGTTGCTTCATAAGGATCACAGACATCTTTGTCTCACCTTTTAAAGCAAACACAAATCGAGCCTGTGACTTGTGCCATTTCACCATATATGAGTTCAAATCATGGCTTCAAGTCACCTTACTGATGCATCAACATGTTGTAACTCTTCATAGCTGATTAGTTCATCGACTTAGTGCAAGTACTCTCTTCTTCACCTTAGCCATGGTACCTCGGTCTACAAGCCGTCGCTTGGCCTTCACCTTCGCTTAGTTCCTTGAAGCCCTTTCCTTGCTATCTTCACCCTATCAAGCCATTCTTGAGTCACGTTCTATTGAGCATCCATTGAGAGAATCATTTCTTCAATATTATGAACCTTGCCTGAATGTCATCTAGATATAACTGCTAAGATCAATCAAGCTCTAGTTTGATTCTCATATATTCATATATGGACTAAAAGTAATATGGTCAAGCCAATTCACGATTCCTCATATCTTATTCACTTTGGCTTGACCAATCCTCTTAATCACTTCAACCTCTATTATGATCATATTTATGCATAGTGATTTCTCAGGACTTGTCCATATATTCAAACCAATATAGAGACCATATTATATCCATTTGCATTGTCTCACTGGTTATTTGACCTTGTGTTGAACCTTGTTCACTGATCATTATACACTATTCAAGTATGTTCATCATACTGAATTTCTTGTTCAACACTTAGCAAACTTGTTAGACCTTTAAATGTGTTGTTATCCAAATCACCAAAACTCACAAAAGGGATGAATGCACTTTCACTATTCTTGATCTATCTATTGGTAGAAGCAAGCTTCATCGGCATAGTGCCGATTCAAGAATTTGAAGGCAAGTAAAGGGTGGTTTTCTACCTCAACAGGTGTCTCCTCAATGCCAAACTATGTACATAGAGTTGGAGAGACTGTGCTTACTGAAAGGGAAATACGCCCTTGGGCCATTTCTAGTTGTTTTGTTGATTAGATGCTCAACACATTACTATGGACTAACAACTCCACATATGAGCATAAGCACATGTATTTGAAAGGCAAATTGAGAGACATAGGAAAAGTGCATTTTGGTGTATATTGCAAATCCTATTGCATTGAAGGAACAAAGGTATGATTCTAGCACTTAGTAAATTATTTTAGTTGTTAACAATGTTCATTTAAGTGTTAGGAAATTTATCAAGTCAAACCAATTTGGAGAAATTATGTTTGGCTAAGTTTAGCCAAACTTGAGCCAATCTGGGGAGCACCAGACAGTGTCCGGTGCCCAGACTATCAACCGACGAACAAGCTGATCTTAGGAATCGGCCAGGGCGCCATGGCTATAAATCACCGGACTGTCCGGTGTGCACCAGATTTTCTGGTGTGCCAGCCGCGCGCCTGCCCAACGGTCAGCCGCATAATCTGCGCGAGCCACGTCCGCCTAGCTAACAGTCAACAGGTTGCACCGGATTGTCCGGTGTGCCAAGTGACCAACGGCTGGTAACAGTTGGCTCAGTTGATTAAGGAAAGGAATCGGTGACTGTGCAATGTCTGGTGTGCAACGGATTGTCCGGTTCACCCGTGGACATAAGGCAACCAGGGCCTTCCAAATGAAGATCAAACGACTCTTTGGTCCCTTGGGGCTTTAAAAGGACCCCTAGGCACATGGAGCTGAAAAAACAAGCACTCTTTGAGCACACTACAAGACCACACTATTGTTTTGCTAGAGAGATATTTGAGTGCATTCTTGAGCTGTAACTCAATCGTTGTGTTTTGTGTGCTCTCTCTTTTCACTTGTGTGTGTGTTGTTGCTGCATTGTACTCTTGTGTGTGTTTCTACTCCCATCCTTACTCAGATTTTGTTTATAATCAATTGTGTAAGCCGTGAGAGACTCCAATTTATGGAGATTCCTCACAATGGGATTTTGATATAAGGAAGATATCTGTGGCACTGAAGTTTGATCTTTGGATCACTTGAGAGGGGTTGAGTGCAACCCTTGACCAAAGAAGGTCACCACAACGTGGAGTAGGCATTGGCCAAACCACGGTAAAAATTGTTATGTCACTTGTCTATAATACTTATTGTGATTACTATCTTCTTGAGTTATCTACTCTGTCGGCGTTTCGAGACCGGGGGGTCCCTGGACCGACGAGTGAAATGTCGCTGCGTGCCCCAGCCCAGATGGGTCGGCGCGAGATGGAGCGCGAAGGGGGGAGGAGACAGGCGTGAGAGGTGGAAATCCCGCGGCCTTCGTGTTTGTCCCGCGCCCAGGTCGGGTGCGCTTGCAGTAGGCGGTTACAAGCGTCCACGCGGGAGGGAGCGAGCGGCCTCACGCGAGCGCCTGTACCGTCCTCTTCCCCGCGTGGCCAACCTTCTATAAGAGGGCCCTGGTCCTTCCTTTTATAGGTGTAAGGAGAGGATCCAGGTGTACAATGGGGGGTGTAGCAAAGTGCAAACGTGTCTAGCGGAGGGGAGCTAGCGCCCTAAGTACATGCCATCGTGGCAGCCGGAGAGGTTTTGGCACCCGGTTCGTGTGGTGTCGTGGCCGTCGGAGGAGCGCTAGAGCCTGGCGGAAGGACAGCTATCGGAGCTGTCGAGTCCTTGCTGACGTCCTCTTGCTTCCGTAAAGGGGCTGAGAGCCGTCGTCGTCATAGAGCGTGCGGGACGCCATCATTGCATGTCTGGCGGAGCGAGCCAGATGGGACGCCGGTCTTGTTTCCCGTAGCCTGAGTCAGCTTGGGGTAGGGTAATGATGGCGCCCCCTGTTGACGTGGTCGGTCCGTGCCCTAGGTTGGGCGATGTGGAGGCTCCTCCGAGGTCGAGGTCGAGTCTGTCTTCCGAGGCCAAGGTCGAGTCCGAGCCCCTAGGTCGGGCGAGGCGGAGACCGTCGGCTGAGGCCAGGGCTGAGTCCGAGCCTTGGGGTCGGGAGGAACGGAGTTCGTCGTCTTCCGGGGTTGAGCCTGAGTCCGAGCCCTGGGTCGGGCGGAGCGGAGTTCGCCGTCTTCCGGGGCTGAGCCCGAGTCCAAGCCCTGGGTCGGGCGGAGCGGAGTTCGCCGTCTTCTGGGGCTGAGCCCGAGTCCGAGCCCTGGGTCGGGCGGAGCGGAGTTTGCCATCTTCCGGGGCTGAGCCCGAGTCCGAGCCCTGGGTCGGGCGGAGTGGAGTTCACCGTCTTCCAGGGCTGAGCCCGAGTCCGAGCCCTGGGTCGGGCGGAGCGGAGTTCGCCGTCTTCCGGGGCTGAGCCCGAGTCCGAGCCCTGGGTCGGGCGAAGCAGAGTTTCCTACGGTGCCTGAGGCCGGGCCTGGCTACATGTTAGCCTCACTCTGTCGAGTGGCACAGCAGTCGGAGCGGCGCAGGCGGCGCTGTCCTTCTGTCAGGTCGGTCAGTGGAGCGGTGAAGTGACTGCGGTCACTTCGGCTCTGTCGACTGGAGGACGTGCGTTAGGATAAAGGTGTCAGGCCACCTTTGCATTAAATGCCCTTGCGATTTGGTCGGTTGGCGTGGCGATTTGGCCAGGGTTGCTTCTTGGTGAAGACTGGGCCTCGGGCAAGCCGGAAGTATGTTCGTCGCTGGAGGGGGGCCTCGGGCGAGACATTGATCCTTCGGGGTCGGTTGCCCTTGCCCGAGGCTGGGCTCGGGCAAGGCGTGATCGAGTCCCTCGAATGGACCGATCTCTGACTTAGTCGCACCCATCAGGCCTTTGCAGCTTTGTGCTGATGGGGGTTACCAGCTGAGAATTAGGAGTCTTGAGGGTACCCCTATTTATGGTCCCCGACAGTAGCCCCCGAGCCTCGAAGGGAGTGTTAACACTCGCTTGGAGGCTTTTGTCGCACTTTTTTGCAAGGGGACCAGCCTTTCTTGGTTGCGTTTTGTTCCGGTGGGTGCGCGCGAGCGCACCCGCCGGGTGTAGCCCCCGAGGCCTCGGAGGAGTGGTTTGACTCCTCCGAGGTCTTAATGCCTCGCGCAATGCTTCGGCTGGTCTGGTCGTTCCCTCATGCGAGCTGGTCGTAGCCCGGGTGCACGGTCGGGTCCCAAGTTCTCGGGCTGGTATGTTGACGCTGTCAACGGTTTGGCCGGAGCCGGGTTTGCGAGAGCAGCCCCCGAGCATCTGCACAGGGCGAGAGGACGGTCAAGGACAGACTCGACTTTTTTACATACGCCCCTGTGTCGCCTTTCTGCAAGGAGGAGGGGGAAAGCGCCATGTTGCCCTCGGAGGGCGCCGAACATGGTGTCTCCGGTGAGCTGCTGGCGGGTAATCCGAGTGGGCGCCCGTGCCCCATTTGTTAGGGGTCGGCTAGAGGCCCGGAGGCGCGCTCAAAAGTACCTGCGGGTGATCTGCCGGACCCGGTCCCCTGTCGACGGGGTCCGAGGGCTCGATGCCTCCCTCTGATGGGATTCCGTTACAAGATCCTTCCCGCTGGTCTCGGAAATGTCCTAGGGTACCTTGGGAGCGTAGCCCGAGCCTTGGTTATGTATCGAACGTACCCAGGGTCATCCCTCGCTCTATGTCTGAGGCGGATGTGAACCCTTCGAGGGCCAGCCTACGAACCCCTGATCAGTAGTGGGCGCAGAGCCCGAGTGGCCTGAGGCGGCCGTTGAACCCTTCCGAGGGGCCGGCCTTCAAACCTCTGACCAGTAGTGGGTGTGGAGCCCACGCGCTCTGAGGCGGCTGTTAAACCCCTCCGAGGGGCCAGCCTTTGAACCTCTGATCAGTAGGGAGGCTCGGAGCCTGTTTCCTTCACAGAGAAGGATCCTTTTCGGGGTATCCCCCTTTCCCGGTCCCTGTTGTAAGAGAGAGAAAGAGGAAAAGGAAAAGGATACGAAATCGAATGACGTGGTGTACCTTTTTTGACGCAGTCATTATGGCGAAGGCGAAGCGTCGCTCGCTTCCCCTGCCAGAGGCGCCGCCTGTCCCGCCGCGGAGTTAATGCGACGGGGCGAGTGGTTCGCGGGGCGGCCATTGCGCGTGCGCGAGCCGTTCGAGGAACGGAACACGGGCGCGCCTTCTTCACGCCGTGAGAGAGGTTTCTCTCGCTGTCCCTGGATGGGACGTAAGCTTGGCTGACGACGTGACCGCTGCTCCTGCCCGCCTGCCACCGCCATTACTGCCGGCCCATTTTTGGCCGTATTGACCGTCGCGCCAAGCTGGCACTGTTGGGTCGTACGCAGGGTCACCTCGAGTCGTGGTACTGGTTCCGCGGTTGAGGAGGCGTGGTAGTGGTGCAAGTGGCGGTGCAGTTGCTTGCACGTAGCGACCGGTGCGCTGGTTGCATGACGCGTGGGTGCGGGCCCCCATGCTGGGTGCGTTGGAAGTCGGAGGGGCGCGCCCACTTGGCGCGGTTGCATGCCGCCTGCATGGCTGCCCGCCCTTTCGCCTGCTGGACTGGGCGAAAGTGGAGGAATGCTCGTAACCACTGGGCGGTTACATGCACCGCGCGCGACGGTTTGGTTTATTCTGCTCTGGGCCAGCTTGCATGACGCGTGGGACCCAGTCCCCGCGTCGTAGGGGGAGGGCCTTGGAGCGTGTTGGAGAAGACTCAGCCCACGACGGCTGGGGACGCAAGTAGGGAGAGTCGCCTTTAAAAGGTGGGTGACCCCCTTGAAAGGCGACCATGTCTTCGCGCTCCCTTATGCATCGTGTCTTTTATTCATTGTGGCTGTCGGGGCCTGAACATGTATGTATTTTTGGCGCGGAGCCGTGTTTTTTCCTCATTTTCGAGCACTAAGACTCGCCTGTTGGTTGTCTGAACCGCTTCACCAAGCGTGAGTTGCCCCGTGCAAAGGTGACGAGTGAGGTATCTGTATCCCGGAGACGTAGGAGTCCCTTGGCTCGGTCGGCCTTGCTGTCCGAGGCTTCTCTTGCTTAGTTAAAGGAACCCCTCGGCCGCTCTTCGATGAGCCGAAGCCAGGGGTAGCGGTGTCAGCACGGACAGAGGCAGAGTTGGCTCGAAAAGAAGACTTGGTCGGCCGGAGCCTGGCCGGGTCATCCGTTAGCGAGACCGACGCCGGAGTTGATCTGCCGAGGCCTCGGGTCGGGCTGATGTCTTCGGGGGACAGCTGGCCGAGGCCTCGGGGTGACCAGCCGAGCCGCCTGCTCGAGCCGGATTCTTGGAGAAGACCCTGGCGGCGATGGCCCGGGCGTGATGATGACGTCGTCCTTCAGGGTGGAGATCCTCGGACCGCGTCGCCGTCCGAGGCTAGGTCGGACCTCGCCGAAGGTGTAGTCGACGCCGAGGGTGCTGCTGCTCCCTTCAACTATCAAGATCCGAGCCTGCAGGATCGGATTATCTTGTAGCGTGTGTTTTCTGCGGCCGCCGAGGCCCAAACACGCCATCGTCGTGTTGTAAAGCTGCGCTTCTTTTCCTCTTGTTTCGAGTATCTGGACTTTTTCGTCGGTAACAGAATAGTTTGTGCGAGCGAGAGTTGCTTTTCACAGAAGGTGATGAGTGAGGTATCCGTATCCCGGAGGCGTAGGAATCCCTCGACTCGGTCGGCCTTGCCGCTTACGCGCACTCTTGCCCGTCCATAGGGTTCTGTCACCGACGCAGTCGAGAAGGCCCGAAGAATCGCTTCGGCAGAGGAGCTTTCGAGCGTGAAGACTTGTTCGGTCCGCAGAATCACTTATCCGAACGCGAGTTACTTATCGCAGAAGGTGATGAGTGAGGTATCTGTATCCCGGAGGCGTAGGAGTCCCTCGACTCAGTCAGCCTTGGCTGCTTACGTGTACTCCGCCGTTTTCAGGATCCACTTTCGAAGCAGTCGAAAAGCACGAAAGACATTCCGGCAGAAAGGATCTTTTTTCGAGGAAAATTTCGACGCAGAGGGGGTTCCCCCCTTTTAGCCCCCGAGGGAGGGTCGGGCTTTGCCGAAGCAAGGCTGACCCTTCCTTGATGACTAAACTTTGCATGGGAACGAGGTATATGAACAACTTGAAAGCATCTTAAGGGTAGAAGCGACGTAGTTGTTGGATGTTCCAAGCGTTGCCGTAGACCTCGCCTTGACTGTTGGCCAGCTTGTACGTTCTGGGCTTCAGAACTTTGGCGATGACGAACGGCCCTTCCCAAAGAGGTGTGAGCTTGTGCCGCCCTCGGGCGTCCTGTCGCAGCCGAAGCACCAGGTCGCCCACCTGGAGGTCTCGGGACCGGACCCCTCGGGCGTGGTAGCGTCGCAGGGACTGCTGGTACCACGCCGAGTGTAGTAAGGCCATGTCCCGAGCCTCTTCCAGCTGGTCCAGCGAGTCTTCTCGACTAGCTTGGTTGCTTTGGTCGGCGTAGGCCCTCGTCCTCGGGGAACTGTATTCTAAGTCTGTGGGCAAGATGGCCTCGGCCCCATAGACTAGAAAGAACGGCGTGAAGCCCGTGGCTCGGCTCGGCGTTGTCCTCAGACTCCAGACCACCGAGGGGAGTTCCTTCATCCATCGCTTGCCGAACTTGTTGAGGTCGTTGTAGATCCGAGGCTTGAGTCCTTGTAGAATCATGCCGTTGGCACGCTCTACTTGCCCATTCGTCATGGGGTGAGCCACGGCGGCCCAGTCCACCCAGATGTGGTGATCCTCGTAGAAGTCCAGGAACTTTCTGCCGATGAACTGGGTGTCGTTGTCGGTGATGATGGAGTTCGGGACCCCAAAACGATGGATGATGTTGGTGAAGAACGTCACCGCCTGTTCGGACCTGATGCTGTTTAGGGGTCGGACCTCGATCCACTTGGAGAATTTGTCGATGGCGACCAACAGGTGTGTGTAGCCCCCGGGTGCCTTCCGCAAGGGGCCGACGAGGTCCAGACCCCACACAGCAAAAGGCCAGGTGATGGGTATCGTCTGCAGGGCCTGAGCAGGCAGGTGGGTCTGCCTTGCGTAGAACTGACACCCTTCGCAGGTGCGGACAATTCTAGTGGCGTCGGTCACCGCTGTCGGCCAGTAGAAACCTTGTCGGAAGGCGTTTCCAACAAGGTCTCGAGGTGCTGCGTGATGGCCGCAAGCCCCCGAGTGTATCTCTTGTAGGAGCTCCTGACCTTCGGCGATGGAAATGCATCGCTGGAGGATGCCTGAGGGGCTGCGGTGGTAGAGCTCCTTCCCATCTCCCAGCAAGACGAATGACTTGGCGCGCCGCGCCAACCGCGAGCTTCGGCTCGGTCGAGGGGTAGCTCTCCTCGGTGGAGATATTGCAGGTACGGGGTCTGCCAGTTTTGATTAGGCGCGACCCCGCTTCGCTCCTCCTCGACGCGCAGTGCCTCACCCTCGGGGGCCGAGGGTACCTCGGGCTGAGCTGAGGGTGCCTCGGGTTGAGCCGAGGGTGCCTCGGGCTGAGCCGAGGGTACCTCAGACTGTGTTGAGGCCTTCTCGGGCTCGGGCGTTCGTCGGTCTTGACGGAGGGTTGATGCAGGTCTCGGGAGAAGACGTCCGGGGGAACCGTTGTTCGCCCCGAGGCTATTTTAGCCAGCTCGTCCGCAGTCTCGTTGTAGCGTCGGGCGATGTGGTTGAGCTCGAGCCCGTAGAACTTGTCTTCCAGGCGCCGAACCTCATCGCAGTAGGCTTCCATCTTCGGGTCGCGGCAGTGGGAGTTCTTCATGACTTGGTCGATGACGAGTTGCGAGTCACCGCGAGCGTCGAGGCGTCGGACCCCTAGCTCGATGGCGATGCGCAACCCATTGACCAGAGCCTCGTACTCGGCCACATTGTTGGACGCCAGGAAGTGGAGGCGTAGCACGTAGCGTAGATGCTTTCCGAGGGGCGAGATGAAGAGCAGGCCTGCGCCTGCTCCTGTCTTCATCAGCGACCCGTCGAAGAACATGGTCCAGAGTTCTGGTTGGATCGGAACTATTGGGAGCTGGGTGTCGACCCATTCAGCCACGAAATCCGCTAAGACCTGGGACTTGATGGCCTTCCGAGGGGCGAACAAGATCATTTCGCCCATAATTTCCACCGCCCACTTTGCGATTCTACCCGAGGCCTCTCGGCACTGGATGATCTCCCCCAGGGGGAAGGATGATACCACGGTTACCGGATGAGACTCGAAGTAGTGTCGCAACTTCCGCCGCGTCAGGATCACCGTGTACAGCAGCTTCTGAATTTGTGGGTAGCGGATCTTGGTTTCGGACAGTACCTCACTGATGAAGTAGACTGGCCTCTGGACGGGCAATGCATGCCCCTCTTCTCGTCTCTCAACCGCGATCGCGGCGCTAACCACCTGAGTGGTCGCGGCGACGTAGATCAACAGGGCTTCTCCGGCAGCGGGAGGCACCAAGATGGGCGCGTTGGTGAGGAGCGCCTTCAGGTTCCCGAGGGCTTCCTCGGCCTCAGGGGTCCAAGTGAAACACTCGGCCTTCCTTAAGAGGTGGTACAGAGGCAGGCCTCTTTCGTCGAGGCGTGAGATGAAGCGGCTCAGAGCCGCAAGACATCCCATGACTCTCTGTACGCCTTTCAAGTCCTTGATGGGCCCCATGCTGGTGATGGCCGCGATCTTCTCTGGGTTGGCCTCGATGCCCCGCTCGGAGACGATGAACCCCAAGAGCATGCCTCGGGGAACCCCGAAGACACACTTCTCGGGATTAAGCTTCACGCCTTTCGCCTTGAGACATCGGAATGTCACTTCAAGGTCGAAAAGGAGGTCGGAGGTTTTCCTCGTCTTGACTACGATGTCATCGACGTAGGCCTCGACCATCCGGCCAATGTGTTCGCCGAACACATGGTTCATGCACCGCTGGTATGTCGCACCCACATTCCTCAAGCCGAACGGCATGGTGACATAGCAGTACATGCCGAAGGGTGTGATGAAAGAGGTTGCGAGCTGGTCGGACTCTTTTATCCTGATTTGGTGATACCCTGAGTAGGCATCGAGGAAAGACAGGGTTTCGCACCCAGCAGTGGAATCCACGATTTGATCGGTGCGAGGCAGAGGGTAGGGAACCTTTGGACATGCTTTGTTTAGACCGGTGTAGTCTACACACATCCGCCATTTCCCTCCTTTGTTTCTCACAAGCACAGGGTTGGCAAGCCATTCGGGATGGAATACCTCTTTGATGAACCCTGCCGCCATTAGCTTGTGGATCTCCTCGCCTATGGCTCTGCGCTTTTCTTCGTTGAATCGGCGCAGAGGCTGCTTGACGGGTTGGGCTCCGGCTCGGATATCCAGCGAGTGCTCGGCGACCTCCCTCGATATGTCGGGCATGTCCGAGGGACTCCACGCGAAAACGTCGACGTTCGCGCGGAGAAAGTCGATGAGCACTTCTTCCTATTTGGGATCGAGCTCGGAGCCAATCTAGATCTGCTTGGAAGCGTCGCTGTTGGGGTCGAGGGGGACGGATTTAACCGTCTCCGCTGGCTCGAAGTTGCCGGCGTGGCGCTTCACGTCTGGCACCTCCTTAGAGAGGCTCTCCAGGTCGGCGATGAGGGCCTCAGATTCGGCGAGGGCCTCGGCGTACTCCACACACTCCACGTCGCATTCGAACGCGTGTCGATACGTGGGCCGACGGTGATGACCCCGTTGGGGCCCGACATCTTGAGCTTGAGGTAGGTGTAGTTGGGGACGGCCATGAACTTCGCGTAGCATGGCCTCCCCAGTACTGCGTGGTAGGTTCCTCGGAACCCGACCACCTCGAACGTGAGGGCCTCCCTTCGGAAGTTGGAGGGCGTCCCAAAGCAGACGGGAAGATTGAGTTGTCCGAGGGGCTGGACGCGCTTCCCGGGGATGATCCCGTGGAAAGGCGCAGCGCCTGCCCGGACCGAGGACAGGTCAACACGCAGGAGCCCGAGGGTCTCGGCGTAGATGATGTTGAGGCTGCTGCCTCCGTCCATGAGGACCTTGGTGAGCCTGACGTCGCCGATGATGGGGTCGACAACGAGCAGGTATTTCCCCGGGCTCGGCACGTGGTCGGGGTGATCGGCTTGGTCGAAGGTGATGGGCTTGTCGGACCAGTCTAGGTAGACTGGTGCCGCCACCTTCACCGAACAGACCTCCCGACGCTCTTGCTTGCGGTGCCGAGCCGAGGCGTTCGCTGCTTGCCCACCGTAGATCATGAAGCAGTCGCGGACCTCGGGGAACTCTCCTGCCTGTTGATCTTCCTTCTTGTCGTCGTCGCGAGCCCTGCCACCCTCCACGGGTGGCCCGGCCCTGTGGAAGTGGCGCCCAAGCATAGCGCACTCCTCAAGGGTGTGCTTGATGGGCCCCTGATGATAGGGGCATGGCTCCTTGAGCATCTTGTCGAAGAGGTTGGCACCTCCGGGGGGTTTCCGAGGGTTCTTGTACTCGGCGGCGGCGACAAGGTCCGCGTCGGCGGCGTCGCGTTTCGCTTGCGACTTCTTCTTGCCTTTCTTCTTGGCGCCGCGCTGAGTTGACGCCTCGGGGGCATCTTCCGGTGGGCGGCCCTGGGGCTGCTTGTCCTTCCGGAAGATAGCCTCAACCGCCTCCTGGCCAGAGGCGAACTTGGTGGCGATGTCCATCAGCTCGCTCGCCCTGGTGGGGGTCTTGCGACCTAGCTTGCTCACCAGGTCGCGGCAAGTGGTGCCGGCGAGGAACGTGCCGATGACATCTAAATCGGTGATGTTGGGCAGCTCGGTGCGCTGCTTCGAGAATCGCCGGATGTAGTCCCAGAGAGACTCTCCCGGCTGCTGTCGGCAGCTTCGTAGGTCCCAAGAGTTTCCAGGGCACACGTACGTGCCCTGTAAATTGTCGGCGACGGCTTGGACCAGGTCGTCCCAGTTGGAGATCTGCCCCGGAGGCAGGTGCTCCAACCAGGCGCGAGCGGTGTCGGAGAGGAACAGGGGGAGGTTGCGGATGATGAGGTTGTCATCGTCCATTCCACCCAGTTGGCAGGCCAGCCGGTAGTCTGCGAGCCACAGTTCCGGTCTCGTCTCCCCCGAGTACTTTGTGATAGTAGTCGGGGTTCGGAACCGGGTCGGGAACGGCGCCCGTCGTATGGCGCGGCTGAAAGCCTGCAGACTAGGTGGTTCGGGCGAGGGACTCCGATCCTCCCCGCTGTCGTAGCGTCCCCCACGCCTGGGGTGGTAGCCTCGGCGCACCCTCTCGTCGAGGTGGGCCCGACGGTCGCGGTGATGGTGCTCGTTGCCGAGGCGACCCGGGGCCGCAGGCGCTGTGTTGCGCGTGCGCCCGGTGTGGACCGAGGCTTCCCGCATGAATCGGGAAGTCGTGGCGCGGTGTTCCAGGGGTACCCCTGCCTTTGGGAGGCGGATCTTTCGGCCCGTCGGACCGCGGCGTCCTCCAGGAGATTCTTGAGCTCTCCCTGGATTCGCCGCCCCTCGGTGGTTGATGGCTCTGGCATCACGCGGAGGAGCATTGCCGCTGCAGCCAGGTTCTGGCCAACTCCACTGGAAGTGGGTGGTGGCCTCACCCTGACATCGCCGGCAATGCGGTGCTGGATACCCTGGGGTAGATGACGCACTTCTCCGGCCGGAGGTTGGCCCGCCCATTCCTGCCCGACGTCCCGGCGGATCGGCTCAAGTGTTCCTGTTCCCTCGTCGAGCCTGGCCTGCACCCCGCGGATTTGCTCGAGCTGTGGGTCATGACCCCCCCGCCGGAACGGGGACCACAGCTAGCTCCCGTAGGATGTCAACGCGAGGCACAGGCCTAGGGAGATCACCATTCTCCGGCATACCAAGATGGTTGCCTTCGGAGGGACCCTCTAGATCGACGTGGAAACATTCACGACTTGGGCCGCAGTCCTCGTCGCCGAGGCTGCGGCTACCGTCAGAACAGTCGGAAAGGCAGTAGTCGCATGCGGTTATGAAGTCCCGCATGGCACTGGGGTTACCAAGTCCGGAGAAGTCCCAACAGAAGTCGGGCTCATCATCTTCCTCGGACTCTGTAACGCCCCGAATTTTGCAGTTGAATTTTTTCTTTTCTTTACTCGCCAAATTCGGGCGTTACCTTTTCTTTTTCTTTTTGCCCTCGCTAGACCTTGACTTTTTCCAAAGCTAGCGGGATTCGGTTTGGAATTCCCGTGTAAAGAAAAACTCTAAAAAATACTTTATGTTGTTTGATGCACCATGCCGAGCTATGCATTCTTTGATTGTTTGAAAGTGCAAATGCATTCATCTAGGAAGATCGGATTTCGAAAACAGGGAAATAATCTTTTCTTTTTCTTTCTCTTTCTTTCTCTCTCCCTCTTCCCCTTTCCCTCTCTCCCGCGCCATGGGCTCCTTGGCCGGCCCAGCCGCCCCTTGGCCGGCCCAAGCCCCCTGCGCGCCCCCCCTCTTGGGCCTTGGCAGGCCCAGCCGCCCCCCCCCCCCCACCTCCCCTTTTTTTTCCCCAATTCCCTCTCCCTCTCTCTCTCCCTCTCATTTTTCCCTCTCTCTCCCTAAGCCGCCGCCCCTACCCCTCTGCCCTAACCGCCGTCGCCCCCTGCTCGGCCGCCGCCCTCGCCGTCGGCCGCCCATCGCCGGTGAGCCCCCCCCTTTCCCTCTCCTCCCTCCCTCTCCCCTCTCCCCTCCTCCCTCCCCTTGGCAGCCCAGCCGCCCGGCCACCCCTGGCCACGCCCCTGGCCGCCCCCAGCCCAGCCGCCGGCCGCGCCCTGGCCCCAGCCGCGCCTGGCCAGCCTCGGCCGCGCCCTGGCCGCGCCCAGCCGCGCCCCCGGCCCGCCCTGGTCGCGCCCTCGGCCGCCCCTGGCCCCTGGCCGCCCGCCAGCCGCCCCCTGCCCGCTGGTTCGGCCGCGCCCCTGGCCGGCCCAGCCGCTCGCCCAGCCGGCCGGTTCAACCGCCCTAGGGCCGGTTCAACCGCCCCCCCCCTGTTTTTTTTATTTTTTTATTTTATTTTATTTACTTTCTGTGATCATAATTACCTTATTTTGGGTAGACTAATCATGGTTCATGCTATGGAATTGAGAAGTTTAATTTAGAATTTCGTTGCGCTAGTTGATTCATTTAGTTAATTGTTTATCCCGTGCAATGTTAATCAACTTAAAATGATTAGGTTCCCACTAGTGCATATAACAGAATTCTTTTGTTAGGAACCTATTGAAACTAGAGTGCATAATTTAACTAATCATTAGTGCATAAACTTTAACCCCCTGCGAGACCCTTTTCCCGTTTCTTTCTAACCATAACAAATGCAATGTCAAATGTCATACTTGATGCATATTCGCTTTATTTGTTCCCTTGTATGGTGTACTGTTCTTTTGTATTAAATATGTGGATGGATGTATGTATGTTTGCGCTCGCATAGAGAACGATCCGGTCGAAGAGCCCGAGGAATTCGCAGGAGAAGCCCCTGAGCAGCAGTCGGTTGGTGGAGGCAAGTGTCCCTTGACCTATCTCTGTCCTATTCACTCTTTAATTCACCTCCCGCTTTACACATTTATGCCTAAGGATTGACTAGCTTTTGTTATCCATGTCCTTGTTTACCTATTCGGGTTGGATTATTACTGTTTAGCTCTATGCTATTGCTCAACTATAATCAATGAACATGATGAGATTATCTATGATACGCTGTTTTCCCTTCTCTTATTATGATGTATGCTTGTGGTCATCAAGGGGGCTCGAGCGGTTTCTCGAGTGCCTCTCCGTAAGGACCTGTTCTATGGATGACCGCCCGGGAAAACAGTGCAACCATGAGGATGGAATGGGGTGCCCTTAGCTGAATAATTAGAGGATCCGGGGTGTAGTTCACTTAGCCGTCGTGCCGTCAATGGGGCTCGGTGTATGCGGCTCGCTCTGCCAAGTTTGGGTTCGCCCCTTGGGGAGGAGTGCGGTGCATTTAGGAAACCTAACGGGTGGCTACAGTCCCGGGGAATCTTTGTAAAGGCTACGTAGTGATGCCCTGCTGGGTCACCTTGGTAGTGATCAATGGAGAGTCATGATCTCCGGGCAGAAAGGGAATCACGGCTTGTGGGTAAAGTGCACAACCTCTGCAGAGTGTTATGAAACTGATATATCAGCCGTGCTCGCGGTTATGAGCGGCCAAGGGAGCTCCAGAGATTAGTGATACTTGATCAGAGATACTTTGGTACAGGTGACAATGAGATTGATGGTTCTGATTACGATTATGGTATTGGTAAGTGGTATTCTTTCCGTTTGGAAAGGATACATTGGGCTAATAACTTGGGTTAATGTTAAAACCTGGCTTTCTACTAGTAAGTAATAACCTGACCAACTAAAAGCAACTGCTTGACTTATCCCCACATAAAGCTAGTCCACTACAGCCAAACAGGATACTTGCTGAGTATGTTGATGTGTACTCACCCTTGCTCTACACACCAAACCCCCCCCCCCCAGGTTGTCAGCATTGCAACCACTGCTCAGGCGAAGATGAAGCTGTGGAAGGAGACTTGCAGGAGTTCCAAGACTACGACGAGTTCTAGGTGTGGGTTAGCGGCAACCCCCAGTCGGCTGCCTGTGAAGGCCGCGGTTATCTACGTTTCTTTTCCGCACTTTGATTTATTGTAAGACCTATATGGACGTCTCAGACGTATGATGTAATCGACTATTCCCCTTATTAATACTATTTTGAGCACTGTGTGATGATGTCCATATTATGTAACTGCTGTGTACGTGAATAACTGATCCTGGCACGTACATGGTTCGCATTCGGTTTGCCTTCTAAAACCGGGTGTGACATAAGTGGTATCAAAGCCGTGCTGACTGTAGGACCGCTGACCTAGAGTAGAATGGTCGTTCTAAGGATTATAGACCTCTGTCCCTACCTTGACTTTGATATCTCTTCAAAAGTTGGTCATACCGACCAAGCCTATGTTCTACTATATATTATACCTTGCTGAAAATCATGTTTTATTCTAATCCTTCATTTACTTATGATTCATTATTTGCTGGTCATATTAATTCTGTTCTCACTCTTTTGCTTGCGATGTCTTTTGTAGATGGCTCGACTTAGACACACTGCACGAAAGTCCGTCATCCCCTTCTTACCCTCCCGCCTTGCTGAGCGTCCGCTTCGCCGTCCCGTGGCCGGACAGTCCAGCCACTTGGAGAGACTACACCACCGCCTGCGTGAGGAGCAGGAACGTCGACGACAGGAGCAGCAGAGCTCTTCCTTCTCGCTCCACCAGGAGATAGAGTCTGTGAGGAGCTGCTCTCCTGTGCTTCCTCTGGAGGCGCCCCCTGCACCACCACTGGGCGCCCCAGCTTCTGGAGTAGCTGCTGGAGGAGACCCAGACGACGGAGATGGCGACGACAGCTCGAGCCACGACACCGACTTCTCTGCTAACCCTGAGCCGGAAGGATGGGTTGCTCGACCCATCACTCGCGACGCTGCTCGCGGGTGTCACTTCCATGATGCGCTCGACACCCTGCTACGTCGGGCATTTAACCGGCATACTTGGTCCATCGAGTATCGCTGTGTGGTCTACCAGCACAGTCGCGGGGTCTACCCGGACCGCTGGGAGGCAACCTGCTTGGTGCGCTGCCCGGAGAACAGTCTCCAGGGTGCAGAGGCCTGTTCAGAGCGCTATTCTATCTCTGAACGGGACTCAGCTGAGGCAGCCATGCAAGATGCTGCACGGCGTGCGCTTTCGCACTACTGCTCGGTTTTCGGTGGGGCAGCTGACGGTCTTGACCTGAAGTATTACCCCCGCCGTCCATCTGGCAGCACAGGAGGCGTGATTGTCTCACCTGTCGGTGAGGGCAATCCTAGGTTGAGCAGCACAGTCAACCTAGCCGCCGTGCTAAACACGGAGCTGGACCATGCATTAGACGAGCTGAGTAGGGCTCGTGCTGAGATCGCCCTGCTGCGGGCTGAGCGCGCGGAACGTCGTCATCTGGATGGTGGTTCCCCCGCTCCCGTCGGGACTCAGCACCCGTACCGCTCACCTCAGCGTGGACACCAGCCTTATGGCAATCCCGACTGCAAGACCAAGATAAATCTAGAACCATAGATCGCTAGAGTTGGATCTTGTAATTAATACGAAATATATGCATAGAAGCTTCAGTCTTAGCATTAGTCTCAGTCTTAGTTAGTTTTAGTTAGACAGGGTAGTTTGCTATATCCTGTGCATTTATGTTTGTCATGATGAACTATGTTTGGTTTGGATCTTTGTAATGATTGTCACCAGAGTGTGGGTATCCCCTGCATTTTGGTTTACCTATTATGTTAATGGAGTTAGTTATATAGTTGGGAAACCCCTTTTATTCCACTTTCCTTTCTATCTGAGAAGCTGTGTGGTCTGTGTTGGAGATCAGTGAAGATGCTCACCTGCTCAGTGCTGTTGAAGAATTCTATACTCTTTTCTTATGCTGCAAGATTTGCCAGATCAGTTCTGTTGTGTGGTTGCATTCTGCAGATGTCAGAGAACAGGCGCAGAGGAGGAAGGCGTGCTCAGCAGGAGCAAGCCGGTCAACAAGATGAGGCGCCCCAGCAGCAGCAGCTGCCACCCCCGCCCCCGATGTCGATCGAGCAGATGTTTCTGATGCAGACTCAGGCAGTTCAAGCCATCAGTCAGACTTTGGCCGCCATTCAGCAGCAGCAGCAGCAGCAAGCACCACCCCAGCCTCAGATGCCTCAGATGCCCAGAGACAAGCGTGCTGAATTCATGAGAGGTCATCCCCCAACGTTCGCTCACTCTTCTGACCCCATGGATGCTGAAGATTGGCTACGCACTGTGGAGCGGGAGTTGCATACCGCTCAGTGTGATGACAGGGAGAAAGTCTTGTATGGTCCCCGTCTGTTGAGAGGAGCAGCCCAATCATGGTGGGAGTCTTACCTCGCCACCCATGCCAACCCCGACACCATCACCTGGGAAGAATTCAGAGGTAGCTTTCGTCAGTACCACGTGCCTGCAGGTCTGATGACAGTAAAGAAGGAGGAGTTCCTTGCCCTCAAGCAAGGGCCATTGTCTGTCAGTGAGTACCGGGACAAGTTTCTGCAATTGTCTCGCTATGCTCCTGAAGATGTCAACACCGACGCCAAACGGCAGTACCGTTTCCTGAGAGGCTTGGTTGACCCTCTTCAGTATCAGCTGATGAATCACACCTTCCCGACATTTCAGCACCTGATTGACAGAGCAATCATGACAGAAAGGAAGCGTCAGGAGATGGAAGATCGTAAGCGCAAGATCAGTGGACCCCAGCCTGGAAGAAGCAATCGTCCTCGTTTCTCAGGCAATCAACCTCAGCAGTTCAGGCAGAACCAGCGTTCACCTCAGCAGCATCAGCAGTTTCAAAGGCAGTACCCTCAGAATCAGTACCAGAACCGTCAGAGCAATCAGTCAGGAGGTCAGTTTCAGAGGCAGAATCAGCAGGCACCTCGTCTTCCTGCCCCAGCAAATCAGCAGAACAGTCAGGCAGCATCAGCTCAGGTTGGAAACAGAGCATGTTTCCACTGTGGAGAGCAAGGTCATTGGGTGATGCAATGTCCGAAGAAGGCAGCCCAACAGCAGTCAGGCCCCAATGCCCCAGCAAAGCAGAATGTGTCTCAGCCTGGAGCAGGCAACCGCTCTCAGCCGCGCTATAATCATGGAAGATTGAACCACTTGGAAGCTGAAGCAGTTCAGGAGACCCCCGGCATGATAGTAGGTATGTTCCCAGTCGACTCCCATATTGCAGAAGTGTTATTTGATACTGGAGCAACGCATTCTTTCGTTACTGCATCATGGGTAGAAGCACATAATCTTCCAATTACTACCATGTCAACCCCCATTCAAATCGACTCAGCCGGTGGTAGAATTCGAGCCGATAGCATTTGTTTGAATATAAGTGTGAAAATAAGGGGGATAGCGTTTCCCGCCAACCTTATAGTAATGGGTACTCAGGGAATAGATGTCATCCTAGGGATGAATTGGCTAGATAAGTATCAGGCAGTTATCAGTTGTGATAAAAGGACGATCAAGTTGGTGTCCCCACTAGGAGAGGAAGTGGTGACCGAGTTAGTCCCGCCTGAGCCAAAGAAAGGAAATTGTTATCGGATAGCTGTTGATAGCAGTGGAGCAGGCCCAATTGAGAGTATCAAGGTTGTGTCTGAGTTCCCGGATGTGTTTCCAAAGGACTTACCGGGTATGCCACCAGAGCGGAAAGTTGAGTTTGCTATAGAGCTTCTTCCTGGAACCGCCCCTATCTTTAAGAGAGCTTACAGAATATCTGGACTAGAGTTGGATGAACTTAAGAAGCAGATTGATGAGCTGTCAGAGAAAGGTTACATTCGGCCAAGCACCTCGCCTTGGGCCGCCCCTGTCCTATTTGTGGAGAAGAAAGATGGCACCAAGAGGATGTGTATCGATTATCGAGCTTTGAATGAGGTCACGATCAAGAACAAGTATCCTTTGCCCAGAATAGAAGATCTGTTCGACCAGTTGAGAGGAGCCAGTGTGTTCTCCAAGATTGATCTGAGGTCAGGTTATCATCAGCTCAGGATCCGACCTTCCGACATTCCGAAGACGGCATTCATTACCAAGTATGGTTTGTATGAGTTCACAGTGATGTCTTTTGGTTTGACCAATGCGCCAGCGTTCTTCATGAACTTGATGAACAGTGTATTCATGGATTACCTTGATAAGTTTGTGGTGGTATTCATTGATGACATTCTGGTTTATTCTCAAAGCGAAGAAGAGCACGCAGATCATTTGAGGATGGTATTGCAGAGATTGCGAGAGCACCAGTTGTATGCAAAGTTGAGCAAGTGTGAGTTCTGGATCAGTGAAGTCCTGTTCTTGGGTCACATAATCAACAAGGAAGGATTGGTTGTGGATCCGAAGAAAGTGGCAGACATTCTGAACTGGAAAGCGCCAACAGATGCTAGAGGAATCAAGAGCTTTATTGGAATGGCTGGATATTATCGGCGATTCATTGAAGGGTTTTCGAAGATTGCGAAACCAATGACAGCGTTGCTAGGCAACAAAGTTGAGTTCAAGTGGACCCAGAAATGCCAAGAGGCCTTTGAAGCGCTGAAAGAGAAGTTGACTACAGCGCCTGTCCTAGTCTTGCCTGATGTGCACAAGCCCTTCTCGGTGTATTGCGATGCTTGTTACACAGGTTTGGGATGTGTGTTGATGCAAGAGGGAAGAGTTGTGGCTTACTCGTCCCGACAGCTGAAGGTTCATGAGAAGAACTACCCAATCCATGATCTAGAATTGGCAGCAGTGGTTCATGCACTGAAGTCATGGAGGCACTATCTGTATGGACAGAAATGCGATGTTTACACAGATCATAAGAGTCTGAAGTACATATTCACTCAGTCAGAGTTGAATATGAGGCAACGAAGATGGTTAGAGTTGATCAAAGACTATGAGTTGGAGATTCATTACCATCCAGGCAAAGCAAACGTAGTGGCAGATGCTTTGAGCAGAAAGAGTCAAGTCAATCTGATGGTTGCTCGTCCGATGCCTTATGAGTTGGCCAAGGAGTTTGACAGGTTGAGTCTCGGATTTCTGAATAATTCGCGAGGAGTCACAGTCGAGTTGGAACCTACCTTGGAGCGCGAAATCAAAGAAGCGCAGAAGAATGATGAGAAAATCAGTGAGATCCGGCGATTGATTCTAGATGGCAGAGGCAAAGATTTTCGAGAAGATGCTGAAGGCGTGATATGGTTCAAAGACCGCTTATGTGTTCCCAATGTCCAGTCTATTCGAGAGTTGATCCTCAAGGAAGCTCATGAGACAGCCTATTCGATTCACTCTGGCAGTGAGAAGATGTATCAGGATCTGAAGAAGAAATTCTGGTGGTACGGAATGAAGAGGGAAATCGCAGAGCATGTGGCTATGTGCGATAGTTGCCGAAGAATTAAGGCAGAGCACCAGAGACCTGCCGGATTGTTGCAATCGTTGCAGATCCCTCAGTGGAAATGGGATGAAATTGGTATGGATTTCATAGTCGGATTGCCTCGCACTCGAGCCGGCTACGATTCCATTTGGGTAGTGGTGGACCGCTTGACCAAGTCAGCCCACTTCATACCTGTCAAGATCAACTATAGCAGTGCAGTATTGGCAGAATTGTATATGTCTCGGATCGTTTGTCTTCATGGTGTGCCAAAGAAGATAGTGTCAGACAGAGGAACGCAGTTCACCTCTCATTTCTGGCAGCAGTTGCATGAAGCCTTGGGCACGCATCTGAATTTCAGTTCAGCTTATCATCCGCAGACAGATGGCCAGACCGAAAGGACCAACCAAATTCTTGAAGATATGTTGAGAGCCTGTGTGTTGCAAGATCAGTCCGGATGGGACAAGAGATTGCCTTATGCAGAGTTTTCCTATAACAACAGTTACCAGGCCAGTTTGAAGATGTCACCGTTTCAGGCGCTTTATGGAAGGAGTTGTAGAACTCCGTTGCAATGGGATCAGCCTGGAGAGAAGCAAGTGTTTGGGCCAGACATTCTGCTTGAAGCCGAAGAGAACATCAAGATGGTCCGAGAGAATCTGAAGATAGCGCAATCGAGGCAGCGAAGCTATGCAGACACAAGAAGAAGAGAGCTGAGTTTTGAAGTCGGAGACTTTGTCTATCTGAAAGTGTCACCGATCAGAGGAGTCAGAAGATTCGGAGTGAAAGGCAAGCTAGCACCCCGCTACATTGGTCCGTACCAGATCCTCTCAAAGCGTGGAGAAGTGGCTTATCAGCTCAGCCTGCCAGAGAATTTGTCTGCTGTGCATGATGTCTTTCATGTGTCTCAGTTGAAGAAGTGCTTGCGTGTGCCAGAAGAGCAGTTGCCAGTGGAAGGTCTTGAGGTCCAGGAGGACTTGACCTATGTTGAGAAGCCAGCTCAGATCCTTGAGATTGCAGACAGAGTCACCCGAAGGAAGACCATCAGAATGTGCAAAGTCAGATGGAATCACCACTCTGAGGAAGAAGCAACCTGGGAGCGTGAAGATGATCTAGTGGCCAAGTACCCAGAGCTCTTTGCTAGCCAGCCCTGAATCTCGAGGGCGAGATTCTTTTAAGGGGGATAGGTTTGTAACGCCCCGAATTTTGCAGTTGAATTTTTTCTTTTCTTTACTCGCCAAATTCGGGCGTTACCTTTTCTTTTTCTTTTTGCCCTCGCTAGACCTTGACTTTTTCCAAAGCTAGCGGGATTCGGTTTGGAATTCCCGTGTAAAGAAAAACTCTAAAAAATACTTTATGTTGTTTGATGCACCATGCCGAGCTATGCATTCTTTGATTGTTTGAAAGTGCAAATGCATTCATCTAGGAAGATCGGATTTCGAAAACAGGGAAATAATCTTTTCTTTTTCTTTCTCTTTCTTTCTCTCTCCCTCTTCCCCTTTCCCTCTCTCCCGCGCCATGGGCTCCTTGGCCGGCCCAGCCGCCCCTTGGCCGGCCCAAGCCCCCTGCGCGCCCCCCCTCTTGGGCCTTGGCAGGCCCAGCCGCCCCCCCCCCCCCCACCTCCCCTTTTTTTTCCCCAATTCCCTCTCCCTCTCTCTCTCCCTCTCATTTTTCCCTCTCTCTCCCTAAGCCGCCGCCCCTACCCCTCTGCCCTAACCGCCGTCGCCCCCTGCTCGGCCGCCGCCCTCGCCGTCGGCCGCCCATCGCCGGTGAGCCCCCCCCTTTCCCTCTCCTCCCTCCCTCTCCCCTCTCCCCTCCTCCCTCCCCTTGGCAGCCCAGCCGCCCGGCCACCCCTGGCCACGCCCCTGGCCGCCCCCAGCCCAGCCGCCGGCCGCGCCCTGGCCCCAGCCGCGCCTGGCCAGCCTCGGCCGCGCCCTGGCCGGCCCCGGCCGCGCCCAGCCGCGCCCCCGGCCCGCCCTGGCCGCGCCCTCGGCCGCCCCTGGCCCCTGGCCGCCCGCCAGCCGCCCCCTGCCCGCTGGTTCGGCCGCGCCCCTGGCCGGCCCAGCCGCTCGCCCAGCCGGCCGGTTCAACCGCCCTAGGGCCGGTTCAACCGCCCCCCCCTGTTTTTTTTATTTTTTTATTTTATTTTATTTACTTTCTGTGATCATAATTACCTTATTTTGGGTATACTAATCATGGTTCATGCTATGGAATTGAGAAGTTTAATTTAGAATTTCGTTGCGCTAGTTGATTCATTTAGTTAATTGTTTATCCCGTGCAATGTTAATCAACTTAAAATGATTAGGTTCCCACTAGTGCATATAACAGAATTCTTTTGTTAGGAACCTATTGAAACTAGAGTGCATAATTTAACTAATCATTAGTGCATAAACTTTAACCCCCTGCGAGACCCTTTTCCCGTTTCTTTCTAACCATAACAAATGCAATGTCAAATGTCATACTTGATGCATATTCGCTTTATTTGTTCCCTTGTATGGTGTACTGTTCTTTTGTATTAAATATGTGGATGGATGTATGTATGTTTGCGCTCGCATAGAGAACGATCCGGTCGAAGAGCCCGAGGAATTCGCAGGAGAAGCCCCTGAGCAGCAGTCGGTTGGTGGAGGCAAGTGTCCCTTGACCTATCTCTGTCCTATTCACTCTTTAATTCACCTCCCGCTTTACACATTTATGCCTAAGGATTGACTAGCTTTTGTTATCCATGTCCTTGTTTACCTATTCGGGTTGGATTATTACTGTTTAGCTCTATGCTATTGCTCAACTATAATCAATGAACATGATGAGATTATCTATGATACGCTGTTTTCCCTTCTCTTATTATGATGTATGCTTGTGTTCATCAAGGGGGCTCGAGCGGTTTCTCGAGTGCCTCTCCGTAAGGACCTGTTCTATGGATGACCGCCCGGGAAAACAGTGCAACCATGAGGGTGGAATGGGGTGCCCTTAGCTGAATAATTAGAGGATCCGGGGTGTAGTTCACTTAGCCGTCGTGCCGTCAATGGGGCTCGGTGTATGCGGCTCGCTCTGCCAAGTTTGGGTTCGCCCCTTGGGGAGGAGTGCGGTGCATTTAGGAAACCTAACGGGTGGCTACAGTCCCGGGGAATCTTTGTAAAGGCTACGTAGTGATGCCCTGCTGGGTCACCTTGGTAGTGATCAATGGAGAGTCATGATCTCCGGGCAGAAAGGGAATCACGGCTTGTGGGTAAAGTGCACAACCTCTGCAGAGTGTTATGAAACTGATATATCAGCCGTGCTCGCGGTTATGAGCGGCCAAGGGAGCTCCAGAGATTAGTGATACTTGATCAGAGATACTTTGGTACAGGTGACAATGAGATTGATGGTTCTGATTACGATTATGGTATTGGTAAGTGGTATTCTTTCCATTTGGAAAGGATACATTGGGCTAATAACTTGGGTTAATGTTAAAACCTGGCTTTCTACTAGTAAGTAATAACCTGACCAACTAAAAGCAACTGCTTGACTTATCCCCACATAAAGCTAGTCCACTACAGCCAAACAGGATACTTGCTGAGTATGTTGATGTGTACTCACCCTTGCTCTACACACCAAACCCCCCCCCCCCCCAGGTTGTCAGCATTGCAACCACTGCTCAGGTGAAGATGAAGCTGTGGAAGGAGACTTCCAGGAGTTCCAAGACTACGACGAGTTCTAGGTGTGGGTTAGCGGCAACCCCCAGTCGGCTGCCTGTGAAGGCCGTGGTTATCTACGTTTCTTTTCCGCACTTTGATTTATTGTAAGACCTATATGGACGTCTCAGACGTATGATGTAATCGACTATTCCCCTTATTAATACTATTTTGAGCACTGTGTGATGATGTCCATATTATGTAACTGCTGTGTACGTGAATAACTGATCCTGGCACGTACATGGTTCGCATTCGGTTTGCCTTCTAAAACCGGGTGTGACAGACTCCGAGGGCCCGTAGGTCGAGACGTCCGTCAGCTGGTCCCAGGGTGACCGCATACGATACCCCAGAGGGTTTGGACTCGCCTCTACGAGAGCGCTCGCCAAAGCGAAGCCGCTTGGCGGGTCGAGGCTGAATCCAAAAGGCGTGAGATGGGAATCAGTGGGTACCTCTTGGTCGACGGGCGGTGACGTAGTCACGTCAGGGACTGACTGCGCCGTCGTCTCAGGTACGAGGGTGACGCCCAGCAAGCCTTTCGCGAGCGTGCTGGCATCGTCCATTTTCTCGGGATTGGCGTGTTGCGGGGGAGACGGCGCTCGTCTTCGTCTCAGACGCGAGGTCGATGCTCGACGTGCCCCCCGTTGGGGCGCCGGCGCCGTCGACTCGCTCGACAGCCGACGAGGTGCCGCCTCCTGCTTGGCCTTGGTCGCCCCGCCTCCTCCTCCGTCGGCGGGGGAGGGGACAGGGTGAGCTCGAAAGTTGTTCTTCCACCATGCGGGGAAGACGTCGTCGATTCCGCCGCCGGCAGGTGGGCTGTCGGCCGCCATTGTCGCTGTCGCACGGCGGGGGAGGGAGTATCATGTCGTAGCTGCCGTCGAGGGACATGAACTCAAGACTCCCGAAATGGAGCACCGTCCCGGGCTAGAAAGGTTGCTGGAGACTGCCCATCTGGAGCTTGACGGGAAGCTGTTCATCAACACACAGCAGGCCCCTACCTGGCGCGCCAACTGTCGGCGTTTCGAGACCGGGGGGTCCCTGGACCGACGAGTGAAATGTCGCCGCGTGCCCCAGCCCAGATGAGTCGGCGCGAGACGGAGCGCGAAGGGGGGAGGAGACGGGCGTGAGAGGTGGAAATCCCGCGGCCTTCGTGTTTGTCCCGCGCCCAGGTCGGGTGCGCTTGCAGTAGGGGGTTACAAGCGTCCACGCGGGAGGGAGCGAGCGGCCTCACGCGAGCGCCTGTCCCGTCCTCTTCCCCGCGCGGCCAACCTTCTGTAAGAGGGCCCTGGTCCTTCCTTTTATAGGAGTAAGGAGAGGATCCAGGTGTACAATGAGGGGTGTAGCAGAGTGCTAACGTGTCTAGCGGAGGGGAGCTAGCGCCCTAAGTACATGCCATCGTGGCAGCCGGAGAGGTTTTGGCACCCGGTTCGTGTGGTGTCGTGGCCATCGGAGGAGCGCTGGATCCTGGCGGAAGGACAGCTGTCGGAGCTGTCGAGTCCTTGCTGACGTCCTCTTGCTTCCGTAAGGGGGCTGAGAGCCGCCGTCGTCATAGAGCGTGCGGGACGCCATCATTGCATGTCTGGCGGAGCGAGCCAGATGGGACGCCGGTCTTGTTTCCCGTAGCCTAAGTCAGCTTGGCGTAGGGTAATGATGGCGCCCCCTGTTGACGTGGTCGGTCCGTGCCCTAGGTTGCGCGATGTGGAGGCTCCTCCGAGGTCGAGGTCGAGTATGTCTTCCGAGGCCGAGGTCGAGTCCGAGCCTCTGGGTCGGGCGAGGCGGAGACCGTCGGCTGAGGCCAGGGCTGAGTCCGAGCCCTGGGGTCGGGCGGAACGGAGTTCGTCGTCTTCCGGGGTTGAGCCTGAGTCTGAGCCCTGGGTCGAGCGGAGCGGAGTTCGCCGTCTTCCGGGGCTGAGCCCGAGTCCGAGCCCTGGGTCGGGCGGAGCGGAGTTCGCCGTCTTCCGGGGCTGAGCCCGAGTCCGAGCCCTGGGTCGGGTGGAGCGGAGTTCGCCGTCTTCCAGGGCTGAGCCCGAGTCCGAGCCCTGGGTCGGGCGGAGCGGAGTTCGCCGTCTTCCGGGGCTGAGCCCGAGTCCGAGCCCTGGGTCGGGCGGAGCGGAGTTCGCCGTCTTCCGGGGCTGAGCCCGAGTCTGAGCCCTAGGTCGGGCGAAGCGGAGTTCGCCATCTTCCGGGGAGATTGAAAGGGAAATGTGCCCTTGGGCCATTTCTAAGTATTTTGGTGGTTTAGTGTCCAACACAAGTGTCTAAGTGTAAAATGGTGGACAAAGTACAAATCAAGGATAAAGGTATGTTTCTCAGACTTAGTACATTGTTTTAGAGACTAATGTATTGTGTCTAAGTGCTGGAAACAGGAAAAGACCAACTGGAAATGCCTTGGCTCGAGCAGCCAAGACTTTGCTCAGTCTGGAGCACCGGACTGTCCGGTGGTGCACTGGACAGTGTCCGGTGCGCCAGGCTGACTCGAGCAAAGTGGCTGCTCTCGGGACTTCGACGGCGGTGTACGGCTATAATTCACCGGAATGTCCGGTGGTGCACCGGACTGTCCGGTGGGCCGTTCACAGGCGAACTTATCGCTCTCGGGAATTCATCGTCGACGTACGGCTATAATTCACCGGACTGTCCGGTGTGCACCGGACTGTCCGGTGAGCCAACGGTCGGCAGGGCCAACGGTCGGCCGCGCGATCTGCGCGGGACACGTGGCCGGGCCAACGGCTAGTAGGAGGCACCGGACTGTCCGGTGTGCACCGGACATGTCCGGTGCGCCAACGGCTCTCAGGCTGCCAACGGTCGACTGTGCCATTTTTGGAAGGAAATCGGGCACCGGACAGTGTCCGGTGTGCACCGAACTGTCCGGTGCGCCAGTCAACAGAAGGCAATATCAGCCTTCCTAGATTGCTCTCAACGGCTCCTAGCTGCCTTGGGGCTATAAAAGGGACCCCTAGGCGCATGGAGGAGAATAACAAGCATCCCCTAAGCATTCCTAAGCACCAAGACATCGATTCCGCGCCTTTGATTCTTTGCAATAGCGATTAGAGCTCTAGTTGAGTGGTGAACTCATTGAGTTGTGTTGTGAGCTCTCGTTGCGACTTGTGTGCGTGGTGTTGCTGTGATTTCTTGTCTTGAGTGCGTTGCTAATCCCTCCCTTGCTCCGTGCTTCTTTGTGAACTTCAATTGTAAGGGCGAGAGACTCCAAGTTGTGGAGATTCCTCGCAAACGGGATTGAGTAAAGCAAGCAAAACACCGTGGTATTCAAGTGGGTCTTTGGACCGCTTGAGAGGGGTTGATTGCAACCCTCGTCCGTTGGGACGCCACAACGTGGAGTAGGCAAGCGTTGGTCTTGGCCGAACCATGGGATAACCATCGTGCCATCTCTGTGATTGATCTTTGTTGGTTATTGTGTTTTGTTGAGGATTCCTCTCTAGCCACTTGGCAATTATTGTGCTAACGATTAACCAAGTTTTTGTGGCTTAAGTTTTGAAGTGTTACAGGATCACCTATTCACCCCCCCCCCCTCTAGGTGCTCTCAGTTGAGCCTGAGTCTGAGCCCTGGGTCGAGCGGAGCGGAGTTCGCCGTCTTCCGGGGCTGAGCCCGAGTCTGAGCCCTGGGTCGGGCGGAGCGGAGTTCGCCGTCTTCCGGGGCTGAGCCCGAGTCCGAGCCCTGGGTCGGGCGGAGCGGAGTTCGCCGTCTTCCGGGGCTGAGCCCGAGTCCGAGCCCTGGGTCGGGCGGAGCGGAGTTCGCCGTCTTCCGGGGCTGAGCCCGAGTCCGAGCCCTGGGTCGGGCGGAGCGGAGTTCGCCATCTTCCGGGGCTGAGCCCAAGTCTGAGCCCTGGGTCGGGCGGAGCGGAGTTCGCCGTCTTCCGGGGCTGAGCCCGAGTCCGAGCCCTGGGTCGGGCAGAGCGGAGTTCGCCGTCTTCCGGGGCTGAGCCCGAGTCCGAGCCCTGGGTCGGGCGTAGCGGAGTTTCCTACGGTGCCTGAGGCCAAGCCTGGCTGCCTGTCAGCCTCACTCTGTCGAGTGGCACAGTAGTCGGAGCGGCGCAGGCGGCGCTGTCCTTCTATCAGGTCGGTCAGTGGAGCGGCGAAGTGACTGCGGTCACTTCGGCTCTATCGACTGGAGGACGTGCGTCAGGATAAAGGTGTCAGGCCACCTTTGCATTAAATGCCCCTGCGATTTGGTCGGTTGGCGTGGCGATTTGGCCAGGGTTGCTTCTTGGCGAAGACTGGGCCTCGGGCGAGCCGGAAGTATGTTCGTCGCTGGAGGGGGGCCTCGGGCGAGACGTAGATCCTCCGGGGTCGGCTGCCCTTGCCCGAGGCTGGGCTCGGGCGAGGCGTGATCGAGTCCCTCGAATGGACCGATCTCTGACTTAGTTGCACCCATCAGGCCTTTGCAGCTTTGTGCTGATGGGGGTTACTAGCTGAGAATTAGGAGTCTTGAGGGTACCCCTAATTATGGTCCCCGAGCAATATTGCTCCTAACTTTAATTCTCATCTTAAAGGAGCAATCAATAGAAGAGTTCTCTCTCTCTCTTCATCCTAACTTGGTTTTAGTTATCACTAACAACTTGTATAAACCAAGTTTGTGTTGTTTAGAGTTGATTTTTATAGGATCACCTATTCACCCATCTAGGTGTTCTCACTTATGCCTATATGTTAAATGCACCAAGCTTCAACATTACTTGATTAACACAAAAGCCAAAATTATAAGCATGGATGATGTCATGAAACATATGTGCACTCAGTCCCTATTATGAAAGGATGCCTGGGCAAATGGATGTATGCCCTGTTAGAATTCGATCTGTGGTATCAATCAACAAATATCGTGGAGGGACATGCCCTCATAGATCTCATCACTAAAAGAGCACCTCCACTAACATTGACAGTTGTCATCAAAACATGGGTACTCTTCTTTTATGGATCAATTTTTGATGTAAGTTGTGGTGTCGGGGTGCGGGTACTCTCACCTTGGGGGCAATATTCAATTTTTCACTACGGTTAGAAGTAAGATGCACCAACAATCATGTAGAGTATGAAGCCATTCAAAAAGAGATGTGGTTGATTTTATAAGCTAGAATTGAGCCTATATAAATAGTCAAAGACTCAAAAGTGGTGATCAATCAGCTCACAGGGGATTTCAATTGTACCAGTGATGCTTTGTAGCCTGTACCCATATTTCAACAACTACCGAGAGTTGATGACAAGGTTACACTTCATCACACTAATGTCGGTGCCTTGGGAATAGAATTTAGATGCCAAAAAATGGCCTAGATGGCATCTAATTACATGTCTGCCAACTAGGATGATGAAGTGGAGATTCTACAGATTGATGCAGTCGACTAGAAAGCCGATATCTTCAACTACTTGAAGGATCCGACCCGGGGTGCACATAAGCAGATAAGGTACAAAGCCTTAAGGTATGTACTCATTGGATATGAAATATATTATTATACCCTTGAAGGACTACTATTGAAATGTTTCGAACCCATCCAAGATTTTGAGCTGATGCATGATGTGCATGAAGGCATGTGTGAAACACACTAGTCACCTCACCAGATAAAGTGGTTAATCAGGAGGTCTGGCTACTATTGGTCGATGCACTTGTAAGATTGTTTCATGTGCTACAAGGCTTGCCAAAAGTGTCAAAAATTAGGGCCATTCAACTTTCTCCATCCATTGCTTTGAATCCCATCATTAAGCCATGGCTATTCAGAGATCCGGGATGCCATATCTTGTCTTAGTAGGCGCGGACTTTACGACGTTTGACTTGGGTTTCCATCATGCTTCTCTTCCTTGGTTAGGAGTTGGGTGGTTATTCTATCTCACAGACTTGCTTGGTAGGGACCTGATTGGTCGCTCCGCTCTGCGGACTTGCCCGACAGGGACTTGGTCGGTTGCCCCGCCTCGCAGGCTTGCTCGGCAGGGAATGCTCGATCACTCTGCTTCGCGAACTTGCTCGGCAGAGGCTTGGTCGGTCGCTCTGCCTCGCAGTCCTGCTCGGTGGGGCTTGGTCGTTCATTCCGCCTCGCGAACTTGCTCGGCAGGGATCTGGTCCGTCGTTCCGCCTCACACTCCTTAGCAGGGATCTGATCTGACTTGCTTGGTAGAGACCTGATCATCGCTCTGCTCCACGAACTTGCTCGGCAGGAAGCGGGTGGGTCATCTTGTCTTGCGAACTTGCTCAGCGGGAAAACTTTAATCGGCAAGAAGGTTTTATGGATTTTACTTTAGGTACCCCATTTCTAGATACCCTACAATTATAAGGTAAGTTCTTCAAATACGTAAATTATAATAGCGTATCTCCAAACTTAAAAATTGCAATAGCATCCAAATAGACGTGCTACCTTATTTTACCTCAATGACGAAACTACCCCTGCCTCTTCTCCTTCTTCAGCCTCCAGCCGGCGCCGCCTCCCCGCTCCGCTCCCTCCTGCCACCTGCGCGCAGCCTCACGGCGATGTCAGCGGCCACGTCGACGGCGCCGTCGATCGGAGAGTATCCTTCCCCGGTGTCCCCTCCCTACCCGGCCACCTCCAAGGACCTGGAGCTCCGGCGCGCCATGACCGCCTCCGCGCGCTCCGCGGCCTTCGCGTCTGCGGACGTCGTGTTCGAGGACGAGTGGCTCGCCGTCGTCGACAAACCCGCCGGCGTCTACTGCGACGCCCTCCTCACCTCCTTCCCTTGCTCTGCCGTCTCAGGTAAATAAGATGGAACTTAAAAGGAATAGGTGGCGCTGAGCTCATTGCTTGTGATTTCGTATGTCGATCATCCAGTGTCAGTAATATCGATGATTTGGATGAAGAAATTGGCGTATTTAGGTAGTATGATGATATCTTTGTGTAATACAACATGTTGTCTAATGTTACTTTACTGATGGCAACATGGTTATTAAGACGACGGAACGGAACGCTCATGGGTGGAGTTTTAACTTTTAAACGGTTTAAACAAAGTTTAAACGTAATTTTAAACAACATAGGGAAATTTCAATATATCATAATTTCAGACAATTATATAAAGTCAAATACCAAACAACCAACATAAGTTCACATAATAATATTGTGCAAAATGACATGTCCACAACCACATTACCACAATAACACAAGTTCAACTAATAGCAAGTCGACAACCGCAAACAAAGTGGAATGAGATGTCTAATAGTCCACAATCACAAACATAGCACAAAAGCAACTAAAGTAGAATGCAATGTCCACAACCACAGGCACACAAATGTTACTCAAGCACTCAATAACCATCATCCAAATCATCTAAACCAACATCATCCTTGTCTTGCTCATCACCACGGCTACCACTGTTGTTTGTTTCTTCTTCATCATCCATGTCAAGGTCGTCAAGCACAAAATTGTCATCGTCTTCATTCTCATCACCCACATCAAGACCATCTTCATCATCCTCAAGAATTGGCACTTGAGTACCATGAGCTCTCCTAGGAAAGTAGCGGTCTTGAAGTTGTGTAGATTCCTAATTGGGTTGGGCCAAATTTTACAAGCAGGCAACTTAAACGCTCGAAACGTGGCGTTTAACTATATATCGCGTTTAAACATCAAAACGTGACGTTTAAATACGAGGAAGTGTAAAATGTTTCAACGTTTCGCTGTTCTATCAGCGTTTTATAGTTTAAACGACGTTTAAACGTCGTTTTAATAACCATGGATGGCAATGCCATTGCTCAATACTTGGTTTAGTTTAGGACATACAGGCTATGTAATTAATGTAAAGGATGAGTAAAAAATGTGCATTGGAGGCTATTTAGGAGCATTACAGTGTGGAATGCATTTTGACAAATTGTGCAATATTGTGTTTCATCACACTACCACAGGCATAAGGCAATCTGTATTCAAGTGTTGATTCTCATTCTATTTCCAAATGATCCAAGCTCATATAATGTTGTCTGTAATGGACTAGTTTAACAATTCCTACTAGCAAGTGAGTGTCCAGCACTGAAAGTATGATATGCTATGATGACAATCAGCATTTTAAATGCGTCGCCTAGGCGTCCAGACGCCCAAAAAATCTGAGGTGCGTAGGCGTTCAGGCGGCGGTCCAACGCCTTGTCTCACCTTACCACTTTAAGAACCATGGTGACAAAAAAAAGAAATTTGTTTCATGCACTCTTTGGAAGTTTTTTAATTGAATACAATATCCACTATTTGGTATTTGTTTCATGCATTGTCTCCCAAAGCATATGGAATTAGTTATGTCTGGCTAGTAGTTAGTACCTTTAGTCTTTAGGACTATAGTTGCTACTTGCTACTTGTGGACTGGCTGAGGTGAGGAAACAGCACTTGTGATCTGTCTGTCTTTTGTCAGAAAGTAAAAGTTTGATTCTTAAGTAATCCACTACATAATAATATCAGAGTGTTTTATTTTAATATTTTTAACATCTAGATTTCATTATTTGAAGCCACAATCGAATTGTTTTTTTTTCTTTACATTAGTATTGTTCTTGATTTACTATTTCTAAGTTCTTCTTTTACAAAAGAGATGATACACTATTCGTTCTCACTACAGGCAAACATTTCTTGCGACTTGCAGAGAATCCAGCAACTAAACCTAACCTTCACCTTGCAAACAGGCTGGACCGTGATACTAGTGGGCTCATGGTTATCACCAAATGCAACAAAGTTGCTGGGAAGCTAGTGAAGGCATTCACTGACCATAAAGTCAAGAAAACATATCTAGCTCTCTGCATAGGTTTCCCACCGGCATGGGAAAAGATCAAGATATGTTCTGGCCATGGGCGATCGAAACACGGCGCTTGGCGTGTATATGCTATGTCTGATGTTGGCCGTTCACTCCCAGGCGGCTCTGTCGTACGGGACATGAGCACGCGGTTTGAAGTTCTAGGCGTCAACGGTAAAGGGCAGTTCAGAGAACCCTACAGCTTGGACACCGACGATATCGAGCCAATTACTGTGCAAGAAAAGGCGACTGACCAGACTTGTGGCGGTGATGCGAACAGCAGTGTCATCTTGGTTAGAGCCTATCCCCAGAGCGGACGGACACACCAGATTCGTCTACACTGCCAGTATCTTGGTCTCCCTATCAGAGGTGATGTGAAGTACGGCGGGGTGATCGAGTGGGACGGCGTAGAGTGTGAGGGCCATGCACTGCATGCGGAGAGCTTGTCATTTGTACACCCCATCACTGGATTGCCCATCACTCTCCGGTCACCTCTCCCTCCATGGGCAAAAGATTGCATATCAGCAATGGAATAAAGTTCCCTTGGCCTCAATGTGATGCACGATGCTCCATTTGGCACTGAAATGTCCACCAAGGATGTAACTCTGAGATCTCAAAAGGCATCATCTCTTGAAGACCTTTTCTGGGAGTAGCGTTGGGAAATAGCACTATCAAATATACTGAGTCCACTGTTACAGGCAGTTCTACTTGAGACTGTAATTTTAGCACGTGTACCGTAGAGATATTGAGTTGTTTGTTGTAGTTTTGTTTCAAATTGTGAGTACCCAAACGCAGGCACACACAACACATGTTGAACCATGGATATTTATTTATTTATTTATTTGGTCGTTCAACAAGGCATCTGGAAAGCCCCTTAAACACCAGAAAATTTTGAGATCCACATGTAAGCTGTTCTTGAAAGGGAGACAGCAGAATGGGATTTCTCAGTATTCCAGGTGCAGTTCTGCACCTGAGCTAGTTCTTGGTCTGGATGGCCATTCGAGTGACAACTGAAAATCAATTAAGCACGTGGCTGTTCAAGAATTTGTACTTGCATAACCATGAGCTGCAGAAATTGGTAAAAAAAAACAGAAATATATAGAGAGAACTTGCATAACCGTGTGTCATGTGAAGTGAGGACAGTTTCTCCACCTCACCTGATGGTGAATTTGTTTGAGTGGATGAAACCTTTAGGTGCAGAGGGAATCATTCGAACATGGAAAAAGTTTTCCTCATCTCATCCTTTCTTTGATGCAAATGAATGAAGCACAGGCCACAGGGAAGTTTACCCTGCCGGCAAGTTATTGAAATGTCTGAACGCACTGGGAACATAGTAGTACAATCCAATCCAATCCAATCCAATCAGTTGACATGCTCATATGGGGGGGAGCAGCAGGTCTGTCGGATGAAAATCTTGCAAAAAAAATCATGTCGTCCTGGCTGTTGCGCCAGAGGAACCGTCCATTATTCTCTCCAACGGTTGCCGCAGCTCGGGTTGCAGCAGACGAAGAAGAGCGTCATCCCTTCCTCCCCTCTCGCAGTGGCCTGCAGTACCATGCAACAGTGAGCTCAAGTTTCTGGCCCATGGTCTACGAAGAAGAAGACGATGCTATTGCTAGCTCTCAAGTATGCGTGTTCAGTTGTCATGGACTCCGTTTCCAAAGGAGGCGAGGAGGTGACAGGTGACCGACCTGGAAGAAGACGGCCTCGCCGTGGCCGCAGGAGGAGCAACGCACGGACTTGGTGCGGGGCAGCGTGGGGTCGCCGGCCACGTCCTGGAGCACCTGGGTGAACTCCCCGGCGCTGTGGTGCACCACGTTCCGGTACACGCAGTTGTTGTCCGCGACCTCCTGCGGAGAGCGTTTGGAGACCGCGTCAGATTCTAGAAAACAAGAGAGCTCTGTGCTTCGGAGAGATCCGAATGGATCCCGACAGACACGAGATGCTGAACGGGCGGAGGAAGGAAGGACACCTGGTGGTCGCAGTTCCGGCAGGCGTAGAGGAGCACCTTCTGCTCCCGGTCCTCCTTGGGGTACAGGATGTTGTTGCTGCCATGGCCAAGAAACAGAAACGATGCCGCCGTCAGTATACAGCAGGGCAGAGCACAGCATAGCAGCTTGAGTGAGCAAGGAAGCGAGCGAGCGAGCGAGCAGGCAGCGTCGTCGTTATACCATTCACGGCAAAACTTCATGGTACTCATGGCTGCTAGCTGACGAGCGGGAGAGCCTGTTTGTCTGCCGCGTTGACCCCGGTGCTACCTGCCTGTCGTCTGGCTGCTTCGTCGAGATCTTGTTCTTGGTGGTGGTGGAGCTGAGCTAAGCTGAATCGTATTCCTCTTTGCAGCAAGTGGTTGATTGGGAGTGGAGATTTGGTGAGCCCAAGGAGGCACCGCACCACTGGCTGGAGTATTTTAAAATATCGTTTTATTTGAATTGGTGATGCGCAGAGTTGTGGGGCGTCTGGGCGGGTGGGGACACGAAACACAGACACTACCCGGGTCTCACTCTCACCGGGAAAGATAGTTTTATGGGGAATCGCAATAATCTGTCCGGCCAACCAATCAACACCATCTTACTCCCGCGGTCCCACCCTCTCAAAAGAATCAAAAATATAAAGATCAAAAATATATTTAATTCTCTATAACAACACTGGTACTAACACTGGTACTAATGAATCGACGTATGTATCTCTAGAAAGCACTTTATATCATGAGACAAGACTAAAAAATAGTTATGCCTTATCTTATTAATCAAATATTTACACTTAAAGCTACTAATAAGGATTTACTCTCAAGCCATTGTCAACTACTCGCTGGGAGAGTCGTGTTGATAGTGTGAAGGCTATAAGGTTTCAGATTCAAAAAATAAGGGAGGCTTTATTGCAAGTGGCTGAAAGTGATGATGATGATACATTAACAAGTAGTGAATCTAAATCCTTGACAGACAGTGAACTCGGTAACTTCGAATTTATAGTGGCAATAGTCATTTGGTATGACATATTATCTAAAGTTAATTTTGTCAGCAAGCAGCTACAAGCAAAGGAGATGGTTATTGGTGTTGCCATTCAGAAGGTACAATAGCTTATTTTCTTTTTGAGTGAGTATAGAGAAACAAACTTTTCAAGAGCAATATAATTTGCCAAAGAAAATGTATTTAAGATAGATATTGATCCAAATTTCCACACAAAACGTAAAATCGAAAGAAAGAGGCAATTCGATGAGAGCCTTGATGATGCATCTATTGCTTTGCAATCTGCACAAGTCATTTAGCGTTAATTATTTCATTGTTTTTGTTGATCAAGCTATATATTCATATAAGGATGGTGTGAAATGATATATATCGAAGTTTTATAATAAAGTAGAAGAATCATTGTGTTATATTATATTTTAAAATTTTATAATCTCTATTATAAATAGTACCAATAATTTTAGCCAGGTCACGCCTTGGACTACAACTCTTCAGCCCCGATGCACATCCATCCCTAGTCTCAAACAAATATTTAAAAATTTGTTTAGAAGCAAGATAATTTAAGAGACTAAAATCATCTTTGTGTTCAAGATAGAATAGAAAGAGAATTTTAGCCCCTTAGATGGATATGGATGTCCCACGGATGTCGTTGAACGTGTCTGTCACTAACAAATCGTGTTTGTTATCTATGACAGTGTTTGTTTCACCTTTTTCCGAGCTTATAGTAGCTAGAAGATGCTGCGGACTGACAAACATACAACTTTTCAGCATGTTTTTTTGAGAATCGCTTTGGTGAAAACTATCCAAAATCAACATAAACATAGAATTGATTGAGTCATCGTGATAGGAGGAATATGTCACTTTCTAAATCATGAACCTTATAAACCCCTTCATTTTTTTCGTAAATAACTCATACAATACTTAAATTCTTTCCACGGCTAGATTCTCGAAAAAAAGTTAGAAAAAAGCTAAACTAAATAGAGCCTACGTTTATGTCAAACAAAAAAAATGCTAAGAGAGACCGGCCAGAGATAGGGATGAATCAGAGTTATTGAACCATTATAAGACCATGTTCTGTAGTTTATCCAACATAGTTTTTGTATTGTTCTGTACTGTATATCTAGGGGTGGATATCGAGCCAGCTCGGCTCGGCTCGACCGAGCTCGAGCTGGCTCGGCTCGACTCGTTAAACAACCGAGCCAGAGAACCAGCTCGGCTCGTTTGCAAGTTCGAGCGGGCTCGTTTAGCTCGCGAGCCAAAAAAATTAGTATACATGTATATATATAACAATATAATCAATTGCTATTTAATTTCATACTAATTTAACACTAGAAAAGACTAACAATAATCATAATTTTATATATCACATCATTTAAACCCTAAATTAATATAGTTATCACTTATTAATTCATCAAATACAAGTATAGGCTTTGTTTTACAGATAAATGCTAGCTAATTCGAGCTAACGAGCTGGCTCGAACTCGTGTCGAGCTGGCTCGTTAACGAATCGAGCTGAGATGTTAGCTCAGCTCGTGATAAAATTAAAACGAGCCGAGTCGAGCGAGCTCACGAGCCACGAGTATTTTGTTCAGCCCTATGTATACCGCAATGTTCGTATAATTTAAATATGAGTATGAGTAAGTTGCTAGAAATAGTCTAAAAGTCTAGACCATAGGACAAGGGCTTGTTTGTTTTTAGTTTTTTTGTGACGAGCTAGGAGAATCTAGTTATGAAGATAATTTAAGTATTATATGGATTACGTATAGAGAAAATAAAGGAGTTTACATGATTTAGATCTAGAAAGTGATGTATTTCTACTGTCCTGGTGACTCAAACTCAAACGATTCTCTGACCCTGATTTTAAACAGTTTTCGTCAAAGTCATTCTTAAAAAATCAAGCGACGGTCGACGATCGCTTTTGACGGCCAAAAACTGTAAACAAGCCACCACAGTCCAGCAGCACCGGTTTCATTCTGGAAGCAGAATCGGAGGTGGATTCCCTGAAGCCACCGCTGGAAAAAAAAACACTCCTTTTTATGTATCTCTTTCCCAGCGCATACTCGCCGGCCGCCGCGTTGGACTCTAGAGCCGCGTCCAGCACTCCAACCTGTCAATCGCCATGGTTCCGTTGTTACTCGCACGACTATTCCAACTCCGTTCTAGAAGTGTCTCTCTCTCGTCCCTGCCTTGACTTGCCTCCTCCGGAAAGGAAGACGAACCCATTTCTTGCAGTGCCACAGGAAGGAGCAAGACGATCCATATTTGGAGAGGCCATTTGGCATCCAGAGCATCCAGATAAACTTGAAAGAGCAAGAAAAACGAGGCCTCGTTTCTTGCAGTGCCTGTGCGTGCGGCGGCAGCGCATGCGCATTCTCTCCCCTCCCCGTTCTCCTCTCCCCGGGCAACCCGGCCGCGCCGCCCCCCTTTCTTCCACCCTCGTTGGTAGAGTACCGATATAGTTCCCCCATCGGCCAGGAATCCTCGCATCGCATCACGACACCCGGTTCCTCTCCCTCCCTTCCCTTCCTCTGCTTCCGGGGAGGAGGAGAGGAAAGAGACAGACGAAGGGCGCACCGGGAAGGAGGACCTGGAGGAGGAGGCACACAACACAATCCTTCCTCTTGCACGCGGAGTCCTCAAGCGGGCCTCCTCCTCGGCCTTGGCTCAAATTCCGGGTGCCATAACACGACCTCCGCCGGCGGCCACCGGCAGCCATGTCGCCCTTCTACCTCGCTCGCGGTGCTTCCAAGGTCCGTCCCGTCCGTGCTTGTATTTCATCCGTGTTCTCGATCGGGCCTCTGTTAAGAGGCAGAGACCTCGCCTGATTCTGGTTGAAAAGGCTTGGCTTGGATTTTGAGGATCGGGTCTATTTGGCGTGCAGCTAGTGAGAAGGATTACCTCGGAGACATCGGTCGAGCTCAAGATTCTATCTGATAAATGGCGGCTTCTCCTCGCTGGCCTCATTTTCCAGGTAAATATACCGCGGCTGTGAGATTACTCCCTCTCCCACTCCCATGGGGTGTGATTCTGGTTGAAAAGGCTTGACTTGGATTCATTCATTCTTAATGTTTTTTCAGAGAGATTTTCTTGTGTACTAATACTAAATTGATAGATGATCAGCTCGGCATTTGCAGTTTTCCTACTTACAGTTCCGCGTAATAATTATTCTGTATTTATTTTCTTAATGATATAAAATAGTACATACATGGTTTGGCCGCTCATGGGGTTCATTATCTGCACCGGCCGGGCCCTACCCTTCAAGATCTTGGCTTCATGATTCTTCCGGTATGTCTACAGAGTGATTGAGAACCAATGCACAACATCTAACACTATTGAATTAAATAATGCTAATGTTTTCTTATTTGCATCTTTTATCTGAATTTGATGTAGGAGCTTGGGAAAGAAAGGGGTTACATCAGTGAGACATTGTTTACATTCGTCTTCCTCACCTTCGTTTTGGTACTCATCTCTTTTTGTTGTCTTATTTTGCCTCGGTGTAGATGGACATGATTGTACATTGGAAGTTGGCTATTTGTCTTAAATAAACCAACGAATAACTTTGCGATGTATATCTGATGCATAACTATGTCAATGTTTTATTCACAATGTACTCTTTATTCACATTTGCATTCTCCAATGGCTACCAAATTTTCTTGTTCTATTCCTGAAACGGATCTATTTTGTTCAAACCTACAAGTCTGACCAACTCAAAAAAAGATTGATGGACGTAACCTTAGTAACCAGGTTCCCGGATCGATTGGATCGAGGAACGGGAACGTGGTACGCGGTACGCTACTAAAACTAGGATTTAACACTACTGGAACGAGATTGTTCCCATGTTCCCGGAACGGAACGAACGTTCCCGGAACGAGGAACGTGGCCAAGTTCCCCGTTCCCGGTTACTAAGGACGTAACCCTGCTTTTATACAGCCAAATCTGTCTTACAAATGAAGTAACTTAACTCAATTGTGACAACATGGTTTTTCAATTTGCAGTTGTTTTTCCCTGAAATGGACCAATCTTTTTTCTAGCTGCAAGTTTTGCATTGCCCAGTTGTAACAGTGTCAATTTTGCTTTGCAGTGGACATTTCATCCTTTCATCCTTCAGACTAAACGCTTCTACACTGTTCTGATATGGCGCAGGGTACTTGCCTTCTTATGTGTGAGTGTTTCTTTATTGCAAGTTCCTTCTATTTGATTTCCTAATCAGATGATAGCTTAGTTTCTATTCTATAACTTACTAGGAATATATGTTTTTTGTTTCTTCAGGCTTCTCAGTTTCTTCGAATAATAACATTCTATGCAACACAGCTTCCAGGACCTAATTATCATTGTCGCGAGGTGCATATTTTGTTATAAGTTGATTATTATGTGCTATGTCATTATGACTCGGGAATACTTTTATTAATCTCATAATACACAGGGCTCGCCTCTGGCTAGATTACCACCTCCCCAGAATGCAGCTGAGGTCTTTCTGATTAATTGTAAGTGGTGATTCCCTATGCGTCAATATATTGTGCATCTCTTTCTGTATGTCCAAATATCCTGAGCTTTGTTCTGTCATTTGACTACAGTCCCAACAGGAGTGATTTATGGATGTGGTGACTTGATATTTTCATCCCACATGATTTTCACCCTAGTTTTCGTCATAACATACCAGAAATATGGAAGCATAAGGTGAGTAATTGTTGTCCAATTATTTTCTTCTTGTTTATGTTGGCTCATTTGTGAAAGATATGTTGAATGATGTTTAAGTCCTTTTTTTTTTGCCAATTCATGTCAGGTTTTGTAAGATGCTTGCTTGGTGCATAGCTGTTGCTCAGAGTCTTCTTATTATATGTTCTCGCAAGCATTACAGTGTTGACGTCGTTGTTGCATGGTAAGTGCATATTTATTGAACTGGGTGTTTATGCCATGTTTCTTTTTCCCTTTGTTGATGTATCTTTCTTACACAGGTATACTGTGAATTTGGTCGTTTTCTTTGTGGATAAGAAGCTTACAGGTGAGAAAGAATCTACGCCAATGTCGAGAGTAATCATTTCCTATGTGGTTCCATACATCACTAACGCTTGAATTTCATCCTGTAGAACTTCCTGATCGATCAGTGGGATCCACATCAGTACTTCCTGTGAGTGCAAGGGATAAAGATACCAAGTTGAAAGAAGAAAATACCAGATTGCTGAATGGTAACTCTATGGATTCAGCTGATCGGGTATGGAATTATCATGACGAGATGGCTATAATTTTGTTGAACTATCTTGCTTATTACCTGAACTTAGCAATATTGTTATGTTGCGATGCAGAGGCCACGGACACAAATGAATGGAAAGCAAATTGAGAATGAAAGCCATGTTGATAGTGAAACTGTGAAAACATGATCAACTATCAAGGAGGGGATTTTGTTAGCTAAGAGACGTTTCAGACGACTAAAGAAATATGGGATGCCATCCGCTTTGGTGCCTACTGCCTAGCTCCTTGACGACTTCATGAAATATAGCTACGAAGGAAATAGTTTTACATCTCGCTGTTCTAGGCAGCAGAAGTTTTGTTTGCAAAACTGTACATCTTCCTCGGCTCTCTCATTTGTAACCCTTTTTCTTTCTGGTTTCTTTCATTTATTTACCAGCTTGGAATTCAGATTATTTATACTAGTTGTGTATAGTTAGCACAGGTTCTTTGCATGTGAACAGTAATCATATGGACAATATAAGATTGTTCTTGTTATAAGCACCACTTTTTATTATTCAACTTTTTATTCAAGTGAAACAGCCGTAGTGTAAAAGGATGAAAGTGGTGACACGTTGTATCTCTTTGGTGGTGACACGTTATATCTCTTTGGTGGTGACACGTTACCCGCATTGTTTTGTTCTATATGCATTCACTCGAAAGGAAGAGAAAAAGGCTGAAAGCTGCTAGAACCTTAATGGTTTTGATGATTAATAACGATATAAGACTATAATAATGAACATGTGTTTTATAGACAGTTTAAGTTATGTCACAATGATGGCATGTGTTTTATAGACAATTCAAGTTATGTCACAATGATGGTGATTGTTTGGGCAATCAATAGTTTTTATGCTTCTAAGTAAGGAATTCATTTTGGTTTTCAAAGGATACATGACAAGATTAAGGATGGACTAGTTCTTAGTATTGATTGGAGTTAAGAGACACTCAGAAGAGTTTAGTATTATGTTTCTTTTGATCGTACTATAAAGGAGAGTATGGACTATTAGCCTAACTTAGGTGAGTCTAATATGTTAAGTGTGGTGCACATTTGTTAAAACTAGCATATAGGGGAGGCTGGGGTGGAAATGGGAGGGGTTGGCGGTGCCAATGGCATGAGTGAGGAGGAGGGGTAGGATGAGGGGGAGGCTGGTGGCTATGGGGTCGCAGGGAGGGATGAGAGACGATCTAAATAATATTGTCTATTGAATTTGAGCGAGTAAGGTAGAGGGGGTTATCCAACGATCTGAATCGTTGGTTTTGATGGTGTGTTAAGTTTAGATACAATTTGTTCGGTGGATTTAATGTAGGTTACGGGTGTGGGAGTGATTTGGTTGGATGGGTTTTACAAAGTTTATAGTGGTGGATGAGAGCACCTAGAGGGGGTGAATAGGTGATCCTGTAAAATTCAAACACTAATAGCCACAAAACTTAGTTAAGAGTGTTAGTGCGGCTAAATAACTTGAAGCGAGTTCTTGTGACTACAAATAATCACAGAGAGATCAACACAAGACACGATTTTTATCCCGTGGTTCAGCCAAGTAACACTTGCCTACTTCCACGTTGTGGCATCCCAATGGACGAGGGTTGCACTCAACCCCTTTCAAGTGATCCGATGATCAACTTGAATACCACAGTTTTTTCTTTAGATGATTATTCCCGTTTGCGAGGAATCTCCACAAGCTTGGAGTCTCTCGCCCTTACAACAAAGATCACAATGAAAGCACGGAGTAAGGTTGGGATGAGCAACACACACAAGACACAAATCGTAGCACACCCACGCACACAAGAGAAGACTTGAGCTCAAATGACAACACAGGGAGTCCTTGACTCGAATAGAGCTCAAATCTCTAACACAATGAAACGAATGCGCGGGAACAGAGTCTGGATGCCTTAGGATGCTTGGTGAATGCTTGGGTTACTCCTCCATGCGCCTAGGGGTCCCTTTTATAGCCCTAAGACAGTTAGGAGCCATTGAAGATCAACATGGAAGGTTATCCTTTCCTTCTGTCGAGTGGTGCATCGGACAGCCCAGTGTGCCACTGGACAGCTACTGTAGCATGTCCGGTGCCGATCTCCTTCCTTTTCTGGCACATACGACCGTTGCAGCTCCAGACCAGTTGGCGCACCGGACACTGTCCGGTGCACACCAGACAGTCCGATGCCCGCTGCCGACCGTTGGAGCTGCCACGCATCGCCCGCGGATTGCGCGGCCGACCGTTGGCTCACCGGACAGTCCGATGAATTATAGCCATATCGTCTTTTCCGTTTCCCGAGAGCGACGAGTTCGCCGCGGACGAACCACCGGACAGTCCGATGAATTATAGTCGTACGCCGCCGTCGAGTCCCAAGAGCAGCCTTTTCACGCGGACCAGCCTGGCGCACCGGACACTGTCCGGTGCACCACCGGACAGTCCGGTGTGCCAGGCCAAGCTAGACTTCGGCTGCACCCAGCCAAGTCTCTTTCAATTCTTTTCTTTTCTTCTTTTCTCTGTTTCTAACACTTAGACAAATATATTAGTATACAAAAACCAACTACTAAGTCTAGAAACATACCTTGTTATATGATTTGCACTTTTTGCTTGTTTGGCACATAATCAACTCACTTACTATGTGTTGGACACTTAATCACCAAAACATTATAGAAATGGCCCAAGGGCACATTTCCCTTTCAATCTCCCCCTTTTTGGTGATTTATGCCAACACATCAAAAAGCAACAAAAATAGGTGAAACATCGATGCGAATGAGGACCAAATTGTTTTTGACTATAATTTGGCATATTTGGATCATTCTTTGTCACCACTTGGTTTGTTTTTGCAAATCAAATTCATTTTCCTATCTCTAAGTAAAACTCACTTGTTTGGGCATAAAGAGAGATAATCCAAGAGTAAAATTGATCAAGTGCCAAAAACTCCCCCTTTTCCCATAATCATAAATTCTCCCCCACAAGAGACCAAATTTTGCAATAAGAGTATTTTGGACAAATCAAAAGTTCTAACTCTATTGTTTTCAAAATTCACAAATGGTAGCTGATACATTTGCTTTGGCCTTAATTTCTTCCCCTTTGGCATTAAGCACCAAAACGGGATCATTCTTGGCCCTTTAACCCCATTGCCTCACCAGAAATGTCAATTAAGAGCAAAAGGCAATAAGAGCATAAGTATGAACTTGGAGGTGAGTACACTAATACCGGAGTGCAGTGGAAGTCTTTGCATGGTCCAAGTTCACCTTTCCCTTTCAATGCACCTTTGAGACTAAATCAAGTATACTCAAGCACAAAGGTTAGTCTCAAAGGGTCAAGTTGTAGCATATCTCCCCCGAAATATGTGCATCATTCACACATGGACTTGTGAGGTCAGGGGATCCCTTGCACAACTTGAGCACCATAAATAAGCAACAAATCACATAAATACATGAAGTAACATGATCAAAGGCATAGAACACATGTATGCTATAGATCAATCCAAGTTACGTGAATCTAAGACATTTAGCTCACTCTGCAACCTGCAAAAGTTTTCTCATCTAACGGCTTGGTAAAGATATCGGCTAGCTGGTTCTCGGTGCTAATGTGGTACACCTCGATATCTCCCTTTTGCTGGTGGTCTCTCAGAAAGTGATGCCGGATGTCTATGTGCTTAGTGCGGTTGTGTTCAACAGGATTATCCGCCATGCGGATTGCACTCTCATTGTCACATAGGAGTGGGACTTTGCTCATATTGTAGCCAAACTCCCGGAGGGTTTGCCTCATCCAAAGTAGTTGCGCGCAACACTGTCCTGCGACAACATACTCGGCCTCAGCGGTGGATAGGGCAACGAAGGTTTGTTTCTTTGAACTCCAAGACACCAGGGACCTTCCTAGGAATTGGAACGTCCCTGAGGTACTCTTCCTATCAACCTTGCATCCAGCATAATCGAAGTCTGAATATTCAATCAAGTCAAAGGTAGACCCCTTTGGATACCAAATCCCGAAGCAAGGCGTAGCAACTAAATACCTAAGAATTCGCTTAACGGCCACAAGGTGACATTCCTTGGGGTCGGATTGAAATCTAGCACACATGCACACACTAAGCATAATGTCCGGTCTACTAGCACATAAATAAAGCAAGGAACCTATCATAGACCAGTATACCTTTTGATCAACGGACTTACCTCCTTTGTTGAGGTCGACATGCCCATCGGTTCCCATCGGTGTTTTCACGGGTTTGGCGTCCTTCATCCCAAACCTCTTGAGAAGATTTTGAGTGTACTTCGTTTGGGAGAGGAAAGTGTCATCCTTGAGTTGCTTCACTTGGAACCCAAGGAAGTAGGTCAACTCGCCCATCATCGACATCTCGAACTTTTGTGTCATCACCCTGCTAAACTCCTCACAAGACTTTTGATTAGTAGAACCAAATATTATGTCATCAACATAAATTTGGCACACAAAAAGATCACCCTCACAAGTCTTAGTGAAAAGAGTGGGATCGGCTTTCCCAACCTTGAAAGCATTAGCAATTAAAAATCTCTAAGGCATTCATACCATGCTCTTGGGGCTTGCTTAAGTCCATAGAGCGTCTTAGAGAGTTTGAACACATGGTCGGGGTACCTGTCATCCTCAAAGCCAGGGGGTTGTTCCACGTATACCTCCTCCTTGATTGGCCCGTTGAGGAAAGCGCTCTTCACATCCATTTGAAACAACCTGAAAGAGTGGTGAGCGGCATAGGCTAATAATATTTGAATAGACTTGAGCCTAGCCAAAGGAGCAAAAGTCTCCTCGAAATCCAAACCTGCGACTTGGGCATAACCTTTTGCCACAAGTCGAGCCTTGTTTCTTGTCACCACCCCGTGCTCGTCTTGCTTGTTGCGGAACACCCACTTGGTTCCCACAACATTTTGCTTTGGACGTGGCACCAGACTCCAAACTTCATTCCTCTTGAAGTTGTTGAGCTCTTCCTGCATGGCCAACACCCAGTCTGGATCCTGTAAGGCCTCTTCTACCCTGAAAGGCTCAATAGAAGAGACAAACGAGTAATTCTCACAAAAATTAGCTAAACATGAGCGAGTTGTTACTCCCTTGCTTATGTCACCTAGAATCTGATCGACGGGGTGATTTCTTTGAATCGTCGCTCGGACTTGAGTTGGAGGGGCCAGTGGTGCTTCTTCCTCCATAACTTGTTCTTCTTGTGCTCCCCCTTGATCACGTGCCTCTTCTTGAGGAACTTGTCCATCATCTTGAGTTGGGGGATGCACCATTGTAGAGGAAGATGGTTGATCTTGCTCTTGTTGTTCCTATGGTCGCACATCACCTATCGCCATTGTGCGCATTGCGGCCGTCGGAACATCGTCTTCATCTATGTCATCAAGATCAACTTGCTCTCTTGGAGAGACATTAGTCTCATCAAATACAACGTCGCTAGAGACTTCAACCAAACCCGATGATTTGTTGAAGACCCTATACGCCTTTGTATTTGAGTCATACCCTAGTAAAAACCCTTCTACAGCTTTGGGAGCAAATTTAGAATGTCTACCTTTCTTCACCAAAATGTAGCATTTGCTCCCAAATACACGAAAGTAAGAGACATTTGGTTTGTTACCGGTAAGGAGTTCATAGGAGGTCTTCTTGAGTAGGCGATGCAGATATAGCCGGTTTATGGCGTGGCAGGCTGTGTTCACAACTTCCGACCAAAACCGCTCGGGCGTCTTGAACTCGCCAAGCATCATCCTCGCCATGTCGATAAGCGTCCTGTTCTTCCTTTCTACCACACCGTTTTGCTGTGGTGTGTAGGGAGCGGAGAACTTGTGCTTGATGCCTTCCTCCTCAAGATACTCTTCCACTTGTAGATTCTTGAACTCGGACCCGTTGTCGCTCCTTATCTTTTTCACCTTGAGCTCAAATTCGTTTTGAGCCCTTCTTAGAAAGCACTTTAGGGTCCCTTGGGTTTCTGATTTATCCTACAAAAAGAACACCCAAGTGAAGCGGGAAAAATCATCAACAATAACAAGACCATACTTACTTCCCCCGATGCTAAGGTAGGCAACGGGTCCAAAAAGATCCATGTGAAGAAGCTCCAGTGGTCTTGATGTTGTCATCACATTCTTGCTGTGATGAGTGCTTCCCACCTGTTTCCCTGCCTGACAAGCTGCACAAGGTCTATCTTTCTCGAAGCAAACATTGGTTAGTCCTAACACATGTTCTCCCTTTAGAAGTTTATGAAGGTTCTTCATCCCAACATGTGCTAGACGGCGATGCCACAACCAACCCATACTAGTCTTAGCTATTAAGCATGCATCTAGATCGGCCTCCTCTTTCGAAAAATCAACTAAGTAGAGTTTGTCGTCTAATACACCCTTAAAATCTAATGAACCATCACTCCTCCTAAAGACAGATACATCTATATTGGTAAATAGACAATTATAACCCATGTTACATAATTGACTCACAGACAATAAGTTATAACGAGCGATTCAACTAAGAACACATTGGAGATGGAATGCTCGGATGTAATGGCTATCTTCCCCAATCCTTTAACCTTGCCTTGGTTCCCATCTCCAAAGATGATCGAATCCTGGGAATCCTTGTTCTTGACGTAGGAGGTGAACATCTTCTTCTCCCCCGTCATGTGGTTTGTGCATCCGCTGTCGATAATCCAGCTTGAGCCCCTGGATGCATAAACCTGCAAGGCAATTTACACTTGGGTTTTAGGTACCCAACTCTTGTTGGGTCCTACAAGGTTAGTCACAATAGCCTTTGGAACCCAAATACAAGTCTTGTCTCCCTTGCATTTGGATCCCAACTTTCTAGCAACTACTTTTTCATTCTTACATAAAAGTGCAAATGAAGTATTGCAAGCATGGTAAATGGTAGAAGGTCCATTGCACATTTTTCTAGGAGTATGAGACACAACATGATTTCTCCTAGGCCTACTTCTACCATGAACAAAGGTAGAACTAGAGGCAATCATAGCATGAGAGTTATAAGTAGCATGATCATAACTCCTATTGTAATGAGTGCGGCTAGCAATCTTCCTATCATAAATAAAGGCATGATTCCTTTGAGGACTACTAACCATAGGGGCCTTCCCTTTCTCCTTGTTGAGAATGGGAGCCTTTTGGCTTGTCAAGTTCTTGGTTTCCTTTTGAAAACTGAAAGAGAAATAGGCTTACACCTTTTCCTATATGAATTTTGGTGGTTGAATTGCCCAACACAAATAATTGGACTAACTAGTTTGCTCTAGATTATAAGTTTTACAGGTGCCAAAGGTTCACAACAAACCAATAAAAAGATCAACAAAGGGTTCAAAGAAAGAGAGCAAAAGACAACCCAAAGGCAGCCCTAGTCTGGCGCACCGGACTATCGGGTGTGCCACCGGACAGTGTCCGGTGCACCAGGGAACCCAACTCCAAACTTGCCAACTTCGGGAATTCTGGGAGCCACTCCGCTATAATTCACCGGACTGTCCAGTGTAGCACCGTACTGTCCGGTGTGCCAGCAGAGTAACGACTATCCAGCGCCAACGGTCGTTTGCAGAGGAACAGTAAAACGCTACAGTGCACGACTGCGCGCGCAGAAGTCAGAGCAGGCGCAGAAGGCGCACCGGACAGTGAATAGTGACTATCCGGTGCACCACCGGACTGTCCGGTGGCCCAGTTGTCAGAAGCTCCAACGGTTGGAACCCAACGGCCTGGTGACATGGCTGGCGCACCGGACAGTGTCTGGTGGCGCACCGGACTGTCTGGTGTGCCATACGACAGAAGCCTTCACCAACGGTCAACTTGGTGGTTGGGGCTATAAATACCCCCAACCACCACACTTCAATGCATCCAAGTGTTCAGCCATCAAACCTCATACAAGAGCTCTAGACTTCATTCAAAGACACAATCAAAGAGATCAAATCCTCTCCCAAGTCCAGAATCACTCCAAAGAAATTAGTGACTAGAGAGAGAGACATTTGTGTTCATTTGAGCTCTTGCGCTTGGATTGCTTTTCTTCTTCCTTCTTTCTTGTTTCCAACTCAATTGTAATCAAGGCAAGAGACACCAATTGTGTGGTGGTCCTTGTGGGGACTTAGTGTCCTGATTGATTGAGAAGAGAAGCTCACTCGGTCTAAGTGACCGTTTGAGAGAGGGAAAGGGTTGAAAGAGACTCGGTCTTTGTGACCACCTCAACGGGGAGTAGGTTTGCAAGAACCGAACCTCGGTAAAACAAATCACCGTGTCATCCACTCTTATTCGCTTCTGATTTGTTTTCGCCCTCTCTTTCGGTCTAACGCTAACCCCGACTTGTAGTTGTGCTTAAAATTTGTTAATTTCATATTTGCCTATTCACCCCCCTCTAGGCGACTTTCAATTGGTATCAGATCCCGGTACTTCATTAGAGCCTAACCACTCGAAGTGATGTCGGGAGCATCCACCATAAGGGAGATCGGGACCGGCCACAAGTCCGCAAGCTCGGGGAGAACACACTCACGAGAGTCCACCCACAAGCACAAGGAGGAATCCTCTTCCTCCATCAAGTCCCAACGGAAGGGTGACAAGAAGAAGAAGATGAAGAAGGTGGTCTACTACGAGACCGACTCTTCATCACCCTCCACCTCCGGCTCGGAATCGGCATCCGCCACTTCTATGCGCCATGAGCGCAAGAAGTATAGTAAGATGCCCCTTCGCTATCCTCGTATTTCAAAACACACTCTATTACTTTCTGTCCCATTAGGCAAACCACCTATGTTTGATGGTGAAGATTATTCTATGTGGAGTGATAAAATGAGGCATCACCTAACCTCACTCCACAAAAGCATATGTGATATTGTTGAGTATGGAGCACAGGTACCAAAGGAAGGGGACAAGGATTATGATTCGGAGGAGGTTGAACAAATCCAACACTTCAACTCCCAAGCCACTACTATACTCCTCGCCTCTCTAAGTCGAGAGGAGTATAATAAGGTGCAAGGGTTGAAGAGTGCCAAAGAGATTTGGGACGTGCTCAAGACCGCACACGAAGGAGATGAGGTGACCAAGATCACCAAGCGGGAAACGATCGAGGGGGAGCTCGGTCGATTCATGCTTCACCAAGGGGAGGAGCCACAAGCGATGTACAACCGGCTCAAGACTTTGGTGAACCAAGTGTGCAACCTCGGGAGAACCAAATGGGATGACCATGAAATGGTCAAGGTTATTCTAAGATCACTTGTATTTCTTAATCCTACTCAAGTTCAATTAATTCGCGGTGATCCTAGATATAAACTAATGTCTCCCGAGGAAGTGATAGGAAAATTTGTGAGCTTTGAATTGATGATCAAAGGCTCTAAGAAAATCATCGAGCAAGGCGCCACCTCAACACCCGAGGTGAAACCCGTCACATTCAAGGCGATGGAAGAAGAAAAGAAGGATTCTACACCAAGTAGGATTCCCATCGACGCCTCCAAGCTCGACAATGAGGAAATGGCGCTCATCATCAAGAGCTTCCACCAAATCCTCAAGCAAAGGAGGGGGAAGGATTACAAACCCCGCTCCAAGAAGGTTTGCTACAAATGTGGTAAGCCCGGTCATTTTATCACTAAATGTCCTTTGTCTAGTGATAGTGACAGGGGCGACGACAAGAAGGGAAAAAGAAGAGAAAACAAGAGGTACTACAAGAAGAAGGGCGGCGATGCCCATGTTTGCCGGGAGTGGGACTCCGACGAGAGCTCCACCGACTCCTCCTCCGACGAGAACGCCGCAAACATCACCGTCACCAAAGGCCTTCTCTTCCCCAATGTCGGCCACAAGTGTCTCATGGCAAAGGACGACAAGAAGAAGAAGGTAAAATCAAGATCCTCCACTGAGTATGCAACCTCTAGTGATGAGGATAATTCTAGTGATGATGAGGATAACTTGCTCACTCTTTTTGCCAACCTAAACATGCAACAAAAGAAGAAATTAAATGAATTAATTAGTGCTATTCATGATAAGGATGAACTCTTAGATAGCCAAGAGGACTTTCTAATTAAAGAAAACAAGAAGCATGTTAAGGTTAAAAATGCTTATGCTCTAGAGGTAGAAAATGTGAAAATTTGACTAGTGAGCTAAGTACTTGCCATGATGTTATTTCCAACCTTAGAGATGAAAATGCTAAATTAATAGCAAAGGTTGAGAAGTTAGATATTTGTGATGATTAAATTGTTAGTCTTAGAAATGATAATGCTAGTTTGATTACTAAGATTGACAATTTGAATGCATCACTCTCTAGCCTTAAAATTGAGAATGAAAAATTAATTGCTAAGGCTAAAGACTTAAATGTTTGCAATATTTCTATTACCAATCTTAGAGATCAAAATGCTATTTTACATGCTAAGATTGTTGAATTAAATAATTGCAAACCCTCTACATCTACCGTTGAGCATGTTTAAATTTGTACTAGATGTAGAGACATTAATGTTGATGCTATTTATGATCACCTAGCTTTAATTAAACAACAAAATGATCACATAGCTCAACTTAGTGCTAAAATTAATGAGCATGACTTAGAAAATGAAAAAATTAAATTTGCCAGAAGCATGCTCTATAATGGGAGACGCTCTGGCATTAAGGATGACATTGGGTTCCAAAAGGGGGACAATGTCAAGCTTAATGCCCCTCTTAAAAGATTGTCCAATTTTGTCAAGGGCAAGACTCCCATGCCTCAGGATAACGAAGGTTATATTTTGTACCCCGCTGGTTATCCTAAGGATAAGATTAGGAGAATTCATGCAAAGAAGACTCATTCTACTCACCATGCTTTTATTTATAAGAATGAGCCTTCTAGCTCTAGGCATTCTACACATGTTAAAATGCCTAAAAGGAAAACTCCTATTGCATCAAATGAATCTAATATTTCATTTAAGACTTTTGATGCATCCTATGTGCTCACTAACAAATCAGACAAAGTAGTTGCCAAATATGTTGGGGGCAAACACTGTTAGAAATATGCCCTAGAGATAATCATAGAGATGAGCATATTTCTTTGTATCCATGATATATATATTGCTTAATTGAATATCCATGGAAGGCACCTTGTATTGATTAGCAATTATGTGAATTGTTTGTGAGATTCTTTACTTATATGGTTATTCTAAATAATGTCCCTAGTCAGAGTCGATGACTAGCACATGTATTAGTTGATGACTACATTTCACAAGTCATGAACATAGAGATGTTAAACTAATAATGTGGGCGCATGTATGACATGAGGCTGGACCGACCCAACGTGAGATATTGTAATATAGTTCTCTTCTTGCAACATGAATACTGTATCCTTAGACCTGAGATTGTCGCATGTTCTCAAGATGTGAATTGACTTACTTAGGGACTATCAAACGCTATCTCGTAACTGGGTAGTTATAAAGGTAGTTTTGGGTTTGTCAGGAAGCATGCTGTGAGGCATGGTCAGTCAAGATGGAATTTGTCCCTCTCTTTGTGAGAGAGATATCTCTGGGCCCCTCGAGTGATTGGATCAAGAAATGCATGGCCGTGCTAGGGTTAAGAGTTAACCATTGAAAGGATTCCAATTCACAGTATCGAGAAAGAGAGGTCAGCTTAGAGCCAGACCAAATATCGTGAGACAAAGGGAACAGCATGTACGTAATGTCGCAATGGTTCGTCTGATATGATCTTTACGTACACATAGGAGTTGACATGTCTTGCTAGAGGCCGCTGTCAATTATTGGGCCAAGTAAGAGTACTCGGGCTATGTCTATTTGTACGTGAACCTATAGGGTCACACACTTAAGGGGAAGGAAGCCTAATTCGGATTAGATCCGAAATTAGACTGGGCTTTAGGGTTAATGATGGGCCTCGGCGTCAGAAGCCCACCATAACGCCTATATAATGAGGGGCGGGGGCGCGGTTAAGGGATAACCTAATTCGCCACCTGCAAACCAGCAGCCGCCGCTCGCCTCTCGCCCTCGCCAAGCCGCCGTCGCGAACCTAGCAGTTCGGTACGCGGCGCTTCCTCCCTGTACGTGTGGATACCTCGGAGGTGCTGCATCTGGAGCACTTGGACGAACCGTGCGAGGACGTGAAGGACGCCGGCAACTGCACGGCACTGCTCGACGCGTTCGTCTACATCGAGACGTCTTCCGCTGCTCTGCGTGTCTAGTGGTAATTCCATGACCTATAATCGCAGTAGTTCTTGGTATTATGGGGATGAAAATTTTGTTTTGCGCTAGCGTAGCCTCCCCGTAATCCTACAAACACAAGGGGTCAAAGACTTGTGTTTGGGTACCCAAGGTGCTTGTTTCTAATGTCAAAGGACCCAAGACCGTTTGTGTACCTAAGAACAAGGCCTAAATTTGTTTTGTAGGTTTATGCATCAGGGGGCTCAAGTTGGATCATCGATAGCGGGTGCACAAACCACATGACAGGGGAGAAGAAGATGTTCTCCTCCTACGAGAAAAACCATGATCCCCAAAGAGCTATCACATTCGGGGATGGAAATCAAGGTTTGGTCAAAGGACTTGGTAAAATTGCTATATCTCCTGACCACTCTATTTCCAATGTTTTTCTTGTAGATTCTTTAGATTACAATTTGCTTTCTGTTTCTCAATTATGCAAAATGGGCTACAACTGTCTCTTTACGGATATAGGTGTTATTGTCTTTAGAAGAAGTGATGATTCAGTAGCATTTAAGGGAGTGTTAGAGGGTCAGTTATACTTGGTAGAGTTTGATAGAGTTGAACTCAACACTAGCTTAATTGCTAAGACTAACATGGGTTGGCTCTGGCACCGCCGACTAGCCCATGTTGGGATGAAGAATCTTCATAAGCTTCTAAAGGGAGAGCACATTTTGGGACTAACCAATGTTCATTTTGAGAAAGACAGAGTTTGTAGCGCATGTCAAGCAGGGAAGCAAATTGGAGCCCATCATCCACACGAGAACATCATGACGACCGACAGGCCGCTTGAACTACTCCACATGGACCTATTCGGCTCGATAGCTTACATAAGCATCGGCGGGAGTAAGTATTGTCTTGTTATTGTGGATGATTATTCTCGCTTCACTTGGGTGTTCTTTTTGTAGGAAAAATCACAAACCCAAGAAACATTAAAGGGATTCTTGAGACGGGCTCAAAACGAGTTCGGCTTAAGGGTCAAAAAGATTAGAAGCGACAACGAGACAAAATTCAAGAACTCTCAAATTGAAGGCTTCCTTGAGGATGAGGGCATAAAGCATGAGTTCTCTTCTCCCTACACGCCTGTCACACCCGAATTTCAGGGGCACCAAGACCCGGGCACGAACATAATCACCAGGTGTGCTAGGACCAAGTCTCACACATATGATGAATCATGGCACAGGATCGAATGTCACATATTTACTACATAACAGGAGTTCTATACAAAATAAATAAATAATTACATTATAAGGAGACAACGGTCCAGCAACCCAAAGTTGACTGGGAGACGACGACCTAGACCTCTCACGAACACAGCACATCATCCTCCAAGCGCCTCATCCTGTGGTACCTGCTCTTGACCTGTGGGGGGTGTGAGACAGCAAGAGTGAGCACACATACGTTCATCGCTCAACAAGTTGTGGGGAATAATGTGCATGAACTCGCCAAAGGTGGGAGCTCACGTGAAGTGTAAGGCTTACCAAAGAGGATGGTTAGAGCTGAGCATTGCTTTTAAAGTTGGTCAAAATTTTATTAGCAGTTACTAAGTATAAGTAAATACCAACCCAATTAAGTAGTAGAACAAAGTAACAACATCACCTGCAATGCAATGCATATGACAAATTGAATTTAAGTTCCATAATTAATCATGTGAGTGTCCGAGCCGCTCATGACCGTGAGCACGGCTAGTATACCAGTTTTACACTCTGCAGAGGTTGCGCATCTTTACCCACAAGTCGTGTTACCCATTTGCCACGGAGTTGATCAGACTCCATACACCTCTACCGAGGAAGCGAGGCAGGGTACCACTACGAGGCCTTTACAAAGTTCCACTAGCTTCAGACTACCCGCTACAGTTTATAGGAAGATCCAGTGCAGGGTTCTTGCCTGACCGCCATCGCAGCAAAATCAACCAAGGACCTCCCTACACTGACCACTCCCCTACTGCCCTTGCCCCTTTCGGGTAAGGTAGCCCTCCACTAGCTTTCCTAGTTAATCAGCCAAGGGCGTCCCATAAACCCTTGTGGTAGCACTGTTTTCCCGGGTGGTTCTCCATGTTCCAATTAACATAATGATCTTATCATGAACAGTAAATAACAACTGATAACAAAGATATAATCATGAATAAAAGGTATCTCCATACCCAAAACCACATATAGCACTAGCAAGTACTACCCAGAAAGTTCAGTGGTAAACAAGGTATAAAGATAGACAAACTAGGGTATCCTATTGGGACCCATCAAAATTGACCTATGCAGATCATTATGATTAATTAGAACATGAGTGGGTAAAAAGAAGTGATCAAGGGCACAACTTGCCTGGCACTTGAGATTCCAGTTACCAGGGTGATTCTTCATATCCTCGCGACCTCACTGCTAGTCGTAGCAATACAGACAAACATGGTATATACAAAATTAACATCACACCAAACATAGGAATAGATTGCTTAATAACAATCTACGTGTCGCTACGAGATCGTGGGATCGAGAGCTACTAAGATCGGAGTTACGATTAAGGAGTTATGATTTTATAGAAGATATATGTGATTAAAATATTAAACTATATTATAAATTGATTAGTATAAATCATATGAGATAATATATTATAAATCATTAACTCACTTTGATCTAAGTTATAAATGGACCATAGATTATATTCTAATGATACGGAGATTAACAAGACTAACCAACATAAGTTAAACAGAGATCTAATTATAAAAGAATGGGGCATGGTATAATAAATGCTATTATTTCGTAGTAAATATTTATACGAGACTAACGCAACTGGAACGGATCAAATCGGAGTTATAACGGAGGAGTTATGAATTTCTAAAGGTTCTATATATTTGATATGAGATTGATTAGGAGATCAATTTTATTACTGTTTTCATGTAAAAACAGAGGCAATAGGTTGTAAACAACATTATTACAAAATTATAGAAATTGGAATAGATCATTTTGGACTTGATATGACTTTTCTAGGAAATAAACAAGTTTCTATAATTATTTTTGTATTCAAAACCATTTTCTTAATCCATTTCTATAGTTTTCCCTATTCACTGGACTGCGCACCAAATACCAGAAATTGCAGGGGCTGGCGTGCAAGAAATCCTAAGACTCAGCCTAACCACGAGTTGTACTGCGGGTTTAATATGAAGAACCCCGAGGGCTCTTATGCATAATAGGCGGCCGAAGGGGTATCGCGATATCTAGACCGTTGGATCGACTACCTACGGATCAGATTAGATATCCATAACTGTGAACCGGTACGCAACTCAAGCCGTTGGATCAAAGATCTATGATCTGGATTTTATTACGGTGCGATCAGATCTAGTTCATCTGATATCTAATCAACGGCTCGGATTTAACCTATCGAATGGGTACACCACATCTAATCCAGATCGCCCAAAATCGATCGGACGACTCCTACGATTCTTCCTCCCCCGATGACCATCAGGCAGCAGCGGCGGCGCCCACGCGCTTCACGGTGGCGCACACCGGCAAGGACTCACATGCCAACGCCCGGTGACCAAAATCCATCTCTGAGTATTCCGAAACGTAGTTGAGGAAACAAATTTACGCGAGGTGCACTTTACCGGGGCCCGAGGCGACGGAGGAGCCTGCGCGAGGTGTGACTGCGGCGAAGCTCCTGTGTTGGTGAAGAAGTCGCCCCGAGTGATGGCGAAACTCCCACGCCACACGCCAGGATCAAAACGACGACGTGCGAGAGCTCTTGATGTGGCTACACCCGCCTATCCTCCATTATTCGGTGGCCACGACCGGAGCAGAGGAGGCGAGGTTCCAGTTGCCATCAGCCGCGGCGGAGTTCCTCTCCGACGCGCGTGAAGGATGAACCGCAGCCGAAGGTGTCTCGAGCCCAGCGGATGCGGCGATCTTCTCCCGCCACGCCCGATGGGGGCCCAAGCTAGCAGCGAACGCACGGGGGACACTGTGGTGGCCTTTCTCCCTTGGTTTCTCTCTCCCCATGGCTGATCGGTGGCGCGTGAGCACGACCGTGGCGGAGGCCATGGCCAGCGGCTCCCAACACGGCCCCAAGGCGGATTCACAACGGTGAGGTGGCACCGGCGAGCAAATCCCAAGTTTGACGGCAACCTTGGCCGGCTGAAGATGGAGCCAGGCCAAGCCGCGACTGGTGTTTAAATAGGGGCAGGCAGCGAGGATCTCGGCTGGGGAGTTTGGAGATCGGATCACGGACGCCGGTGGCCAAACCTGCGCGATCTCCGTGCGGACACTGATCCTGGACTCGTTCTTTCCGTGGGGGATGAAGCGCCTGACCACGTGGGTCCCGCGTTTCAGGGTCGGCAAGTGGGCGAGGGCGACGCACCCGCACGGGGATCTCGCCAGGGTTCAGCGGAGCTCGGAAATCCCAGGCATCGAGCGGGTTAGGGAGGAGATGAGCCTGACGAGGGGTGGCCCACCAGTCATTGAACGCAAGCATGGCACAAGAGGCTGGCGAGTGGGACCCACACGTCACTAGCACAAAGGAAAAAGAACAGGGGAGGGAATAGAGTGGGCTGGCGGGAGTGGGGAAATAGGAGATGAATGGGCCGACCAAGGGAGAAAACGACCCATGCACAGGTTTTCTTTTTCTTTTCTATTTAAGAGCTCTCATTTCAAACTCACTTCAAATTCAAAACCCCTATTTCGAATTTTATATTCTCCAAATATCAGAATTAATACTTTAATGTGAATATATCCACTATTGTTTCTAATATCATTTTTTATCATTTTTCCTTGTCATTTATTTATTGGAGGAATAAAAAAATGGCTTAGTTGAAATTTTCCCTCCCATTTCCTATTCCTAAAGCACTATAATAGCTATATTTGTTTATTTATTTTATCATAATTATATTTTTTCTACTAATTTTGGGTCTTACAACGCCACAACAAAATGGTGTAGTGGAGAGGAAGAATAGAACTCTACTTGACATGGCGAGGACCATGCTTGATGAGTACAAGACTTCAGACCGGTTTTGGGCGGAAGCAATCAACACCGCTTGCTACGCCATCAACCGCCTCTACCTTCACCGAATCCTCAAGAAGACATCGTATGAACTCCTAACCGGTAAAAAGCCCAATGTTTCATATTTTAGAGTCTTTGGTAGCAAATGCTTTATTCTTGTTAAAAGAGGTAGAAAATCTAAATTTGCTCCTAAGGCTGTAGAAGGCTTTTTTACTTGGTTATGACTCAAACACAAGGGCATATAGAGTATTTAACAAGTCCACTGGACTAGTTGAAGTTTCTTGTGACATTGTGTTTGATGAGACTAACGGCTCTCAAGTAGAGCAAGTTGATCTTGATGAGCTAGATGATGAAGAGGCTCTGTGCGTCGCGCTAAGGAACATGTCCATTGGGGATGTGTGTCCTAAGGAATCCGAAGAGCCTCCACAAGCACAAGATCAACCATCTTCCTCCATGCAAGCATCTCCACCAACTCAAGATAAGGATCAAGCTCAAGAGGATGAAAATGAAGATCAAGAAGATGAGCCACCTCAAGAGGAGGACAATTATCAAGGGGGAAATGCCAATGATCAAGACAAGGAAGATAATGAGGGTCTAAGGCCGCCTCACCCAAGAGTCCACCAAGCAATACAACGAGATCACCCCGTGAACTCCATCCTCGGCGATATTCATAAGGGGGTAACCACTCGCTCTCGTGTTGCTTATTTTTGTGAACATTACTCCTTTGTGTCTTCTATTGAGCCATACAGGGTGGAAGACGCATTAAGGGATTCGGATTGGGTGTTGGCGATGCAAGAGGAGCTCAACAACTTCACAAGGAATGAGGTATGTCATTTAGTTCCACGTCCAAATCAAAATGTTGTAGGAACCAAGTGGGTTTTCTGCAACAAGCAAGATGAGCATGGTGTGGTGACAAGGAACAAAGCACGACTTGTGGCCAAAGGATATTCACAAGTCGAAGTTTTGGATTTTGGTGAAACCTATGCACCCGTAGGTAGGCTTGAGTCAATTCGCATATTACTTGCCTATGCTACTTACCATGGTTTTAAGCTTTACCAAATGGACGTGAAAAGTGCCTTCCTCAATGGACCAATCAAGAAGGAGGTCTATGTTGAGCAACCTCCTGGCTTTGAAGATAGTGAGTATCCTAACCATGTCTATAAACTCTCTAAGGCGCTTTATAGGCTCAAGCAAGCCCCAAGAGCATGGTATGAATGCCTAAGAGATTTTCTTATAGCTAATGGCTTTAAAGTCGGGAAAGCCGATCCTACTCTATTCACTAAAACTATTGCAAATGATTTGATTGTATGCCAAATTTATGTTGATGATATCATATTTGGATCTACTAACAAATCTACTTGTGAAGAATTTAGTAGGATCATGATTCAAATATTCGAGATGTCAATGATGGGGGAGTTGAAGTATTTTCTGGGCTTTCAAGTCAAGCAACTCCAAGAGGGCACCTTCATTAGCCAAACGAAGTACATTCAAGACATTCTTGCAAAGTTTGGGATGAAGGATGCCAAGCCCATCAAGACACCCATGGGGACCAATGGGCATCTCGACCTCGACACGGGAGGTAAATCCGTAGATCAAAAGGTATATCGGTCGATGATAGGTTCTTTACTCTATTTATGTGCTTCACGACCGGATATTATGCTTTATGTATGCATGTGTGCAAGATTCCAAGCCGATCCTAAGGAAGTTCACCTTAGGGCCGTTAAACGAATCTTGAGATATTTAGTTTATACTCCTAAGTTTGGCCTTTGGTACCCCAGGGGATCCACTTTTGATTTAATTGGTTATTCAGATGCTGATTGGGCAGGGTGTAAGATTGATAGAAAGAGCACATCAGGGACTTGCCAGTTCTTGGAAAGATCTCTGGAGTCTTGGGCTTCTAAGAAGCAAAATTTTGTAGCTCTTTCTACCGCCGAAGCCGAGTATATTGCAGCAGGCCATTGTTGCGCACAATTGCTTTGGATGAGGCAAACCCTCAGGGACTATGGTTACAAATTAACTAAAGTTCCTCTCCTATGTGATAATGAGAGTGCAATCCGCATGGCGGATAATCCCGTTGAGCATAGCCGCACTAAACACATAGCCATTCGGTATCACTTTTTGAGGGATCACCAACAACGGGGGGATATCGAGATTGCTTATATTAACACCAAAAAACAATTAGCCGATATCTTTACCAAGCCGCTAGATGAGAAAACATTTACCAAACTTAGGCATGAGCTAAATATTCTTGATTCTAGGAATTTTGATTGATATTTTGCACACATAGCTCATTTATATACTTTTGATCATATCTCTTTCATGTGCTATGACTAATGCGTTTTCAAGTGAATATTATGCTAAGTCATAGATTGAAAGGGAAATGGAGTCCTCAGCGAAGACAAAAGGCTTCCACTCCACTCCATCGAATTATTCATCCTTCGCCGTCGCTCCACAACGCTCTCTAATTTGGTATAATCTTCACTTCTATATTATTTACCAAAGGGGGAGAAAGTATGAAAAAAGGGCTTATATTTCACTCACAAGTATCCGTTTTGGCGATTCATGCCAAAGGGGGAGAAAGTATTAGCCCAAAGCAAAAGGACCGCACCACCACCAATTTCAAAAATGTAGTCTTTCAAATTTGGGTTAAGAAAAGATTTTTCAATTGGTATCTTATTTTTGATATAATTTCAAATTGGTATACCCTCTTCAAAATTAATATCTAAAAACCCTCTTGAACAATAAGAGGAGGATTTCATTAAGGGGGAGTTTTGTTTAGTTAAAGGAAAAGCATTTGAAACAGGGGGGGAAAAATTCAAATCTTGAAAATGCTTCTCAAAATCTTACTCATATTTTTGACTATTCGCAAAAGATTTTGAAAAAGAATTTCCAAAAGAGTTTGCAAAAACAAAACGTGTGGTGCAAGCGTGGTCCAAAATTTTAAATAAGAAGAAAGCCATCCATGCATATCTAGTAGAAATAATTATTGGTTTCATTCCAAGCAACCTTTGCACTTACCTTATGCAAACTAGTTCAATTCTGCACTTTTATATTTGCTTTGGTGTGTGTTGGCATCAATCACCAAAAAGGGGGAGATTGAAAGGGAAATAGGTTTACACCTTTTTCTATATGAATTTTGGTGGTTGAATTGCCCAACACAAATAATTGGACTAACTAGTTTGCTCTAGATTATAAGTTTTACAGGTGCCAAAGGTTCACAACAAACCAATAAAAAGATCAACAAAGGGTTCAAAGAAAGAGAGCAAAAGACAACCCAAAGGCAGCCCTGGTCTGGCGCACCAGACTGTCCGGTATGCCACCGGACAGTGTCCGGTACATCACCGAACAGTGTCTGGTGCACCAGGGAACACAACTCCAAACTTGCCAACTTCGGGAATTCTAGGAGCCACTCCGCTATAATTCACCGGAATGTCCGATGTGCCAACGGAGTAACGGCTATCCAGCGCCAACGGTCGTCTGCAGAGGAACAGTAAAACGCTACAGTGCGCGACTGCGCGCGCAGAAGTCAGAGCAGGTGCAGTATGCGCACCGGACAGTGAATAGTGACTGTCCAGTGCACCACCGGACTGTCCGGTGGCCCAGTTGTCAGAAGCTCTAACGGTCTGAACCCAACGGTCTGGTGACGTGGCTGGCGCACCGGATAGTGTCCGGTGGCGCACCGGACTGTCCGGTGCGCCATACGACAGAAGCCTTCACCAACGGTCAACTTGGTGGTTGGGGCTATAAATACCCCTCAACCACCACACTTCAATGCATCCAAGTGTTCAGCCATCAAACCTCATACAAGAGCTCTAGACTTCATTCAAAGACACAATCAAAGAGATCAAATCCTCTCCCAAGTCCGGAATCACTCCAAAGAAATTAGTGACTAGAGAGAGACATTTGTGTTCATTTGAGCTCTTGCGCTTGGATTGCTTTTCTTCTTCCTTCTTTCTTGTTTCCAACTCAATTGTAATCAAGGCAAGAGATACCAATTGTGTGGTGGTCCTTGTGGGTACTTAGTGTCCCGATTGATTGAGAAAAGAAGCTCACTCGGTCTAAGTGACCGTTTGAGAGAGGGAAAGGGTTGAAAGAGACCCGGTCTTTGTGACCACCTCAACGGGGAGTAGGTTTGCAAGAACCAAACCTCGGTAAAACAAATCACCGTGTCATCCACTCTTATTCGCTTCTGATTTGTTTTCGCCCTCTCTTTCAGACTCATTTATGTTTCTAACACTAACCCCGACTTGTAGTTGTGCTTAAAATTTGTTAATTTCAGATTTGCCTATTCACCCCCCTCTAGGCGACTTTCAAAAATCAAGTCCATCCTTAATGGAGGGGTGTCTACCAATAGTAGGCATCCCTAGCAAATTTTAATTTATCAAAATCAATTTTGCAAGTCTTAAGTTGAGCATTAAGACTTGCCACCTCATCATTTAATTTCGTAATAGAAGCAATATGTTCATTACAGGCATGAACATTAAAATCCTTACATCTATTACAAATAACAACATGCTCTACACATGAACTAGATTTATTAACTTCCTCTAGCTTGGCATTTAAATCATCATTTAAACTCTTTAAACTAGAAATATATTCATGGCAAGCAGACAACTCAGAGGATATCATTTCATTTCTTTTAAGTTCTAGAGCAAGAGAGTTTTGAACACTAATAACTTTGTCATGCTCTTCATACAAAATATCTTCTTGCTTCTCTAGCAATCTATCCTTTTCATTTAGAGCATCAATTAATTCATTAATTTTCTCTACTTTCGCTCTATCTAAACCTTTGAATAAACTAGAGTAATCTACTTCATCATCGGAAGATTCCTCATCACTAGAAGTAGAGTACTTAGGATAATCTCGAACACTTACCTTCTTCTCCTTGGCCATGAGGCAGGTATGGCGTTCGTTGGGGAAGAGGGAGGATTTGTTGAAGGCCAAAGCAGTGAAATCCTTCGTCGCCAGAGTCGGAAGAGGAGCAGTCTGAGTTCCATTCCTTTCCAAGGTGTGCCTCGCCCTTTGCCTTCCTTTAGTTCTTCTTCTTCTCCTTCTTCCCGTTCTTTTCTTGTCCCTCGTCACTATCATTATCGGGACAATTTACAATAAAGTGACTAGTCTTACCGCATTTGAAGCAGGAGCACTTTCCCCTTGTTTTGTTCCTGTTAGGGTACTCCTTACGTCCTTTGAGTGCGGTCTTGAAGCGCTTGATGATAAGCGACATCTCATCTTCATTGAGTCCGGCAGCCTCCACTTGAGCTACCTTGCTTGGTAGCGCCTCCTTGCTGCTTGTTGCTTTGAGAGCAACGGGCTACGACTCGTATATAGGTAGTGGATCGTTCAAGGCCTCATCCACGTACCTTGCCTCCTTAACCATCATGCGCCTACTCACGAATTTTCTGAGTATCTCCTCGGGCGTCATCTTGGTGTACCTGGGGTTTTCTCGAATAAGATTGACAAGATGGGGATCAATTACTATGAATGACCTTAGCATGAGTCGGACGACGTCGTGGTCCGTCCATCTTGTGCTTCCATAGCTTCTAATCTTGTTGACCAGGGTCTTGAGCTTGTTGTAAGTTTGTGTTGGCTCTTCTCCCCTGAGGCCCTGATCATGGCGAATCTTCCTAGCTCTCCTTCCACCAACTCCATTTTGGTGATCACTGTAGCGTCATTTCCCTCATGTGAGATCTTGAGGGTGTCCCAGATTTGCTTGGCGTTGTCCAAGCCGCTAACCTTGTTGTATTCATCCCTGCACAAAGATGCTAGCAAAATAGTGGTAGCTTGTGCATTCTTATGAATTTGTTCATTTATCATCACGGGGTTATCAGTACTATCGAAATGCATTCCATTTTACACAATTTCCCAAATGCTAGGATGGAGAGAAAATAGATGACTACGCATTTTATGACTCCAAAATGAGTAATCCTCTCCATCAAAGTGTGGGGGTTTTCCTAGAGGAATAGAGAGTAAATGTGCATTCGAATTGTATGGCATGCGACAATAGTCGAAAGAGTACTTTTGATTAACCGTTCTCTTTTTCGACGAGTCATCGTCATCGTCTCTTGGTGAAGAAGAGGAGGCGTCACTGTCGTAGTAAATGATCTTCTTGATGCGCCTCTTCTTCTTCCCGTCCCTCTTCTTATGACTCGATCCTGAGTCAGTGGGCTTGTCGTCCCTTGGCTCGTTAAAGAGGGACTCCTTCTCCTTGTCGTTGACCACCATCCCCTTTCCCTTAGGATCCATCTCTTCGGGCGATTAGTCCCTTAGATGAAGAGTACAACTTTGATACCAATTGAGAGCACCTAGAGGGGGGGTGAATAGGTGATCCTGTAAAATTCAAACACTAATAGCCACAAAACTTAGTTAAGAGTGTTAGTGCGGCTAAATAACTTGAAGCGAGTTCTTGTGACTACAAATAATCACAGAGAGATCAACACAAGACACGCGATTTTTATCCCGTGGTTTGGCCAAGTAACACTTGCCTACTTCCACGTTGTGGCGTGCCAATGGACGAGGGTTGCACTCAACCCCTTTCAAGTGATCTGATGATCAACTTGAATAACACGGTTTTTTCTTTAGATGATTATTCCCGTTTGTGAGGAATCTCCACAAGCTTGGAGTCTCTCGCCCTTACAACAAAGATCACAATGAAAGCATGGAGTAAGGTTGGGATGAGCAACACACACAAGACACAAATCGCAGCACACCCACACACACAAGAGAAGACTTGAGCTCAAATGACAACACAGGGAGTCCTTGACTCGAATAGAGCTCAAATCTCTAACACAATGAAACGAATGCACGGGAACAGAGTCTGGATGCCTTAGGATGCTTAGTAAATGCTTGGGTTACTCCTCCATGCGCCTAGGGGTCCCTTTATAGCCCCAAGGCAGCTAGGAGTCGTTGAAGATCAACATGGAAGGCTATCCTTGCCTTCTGTCGAGTGGCGCATCGGACAACTACTATAGCCTGTCCGGTGCCGATCTCCTTCCTTTTCTGGCACAGACGACCGTTGCAGCTCCGGGCCAGTTGGCGCACCGGACAAGCTGCCGACCGTTGGAGCTGCCACGCGTCGCCCGCGGATTGCGCAGCCGACCGTTGGCGCAGACGACCGTTGGCTCACCGGACAGTCCGGTGAATTATAGCCACGTCGCCTTTTTCGTTTCCCGAGAGTGACGAGTTCGCCGTGGACAACTCACCGGACAGTCCGGTGAATTATAGTCATACGCCGCCGTTGAGTCCTGAGAGCAGCCTTTTCACGCGGACCAGCCTGGCGCACCGGACACTGTCCGGTGCACCATCGGACAGTCCGGTGTGCCAGGCCGAGCTGGACTTCGGCTGCACTCAGCCAAGTCTCTTTCAATTCTTTTCTTTTCTTTTCTTCTTTTCTCTGTTTCTAACACTTAGACAAATATATTAGTATACAAAAACCAACTACTAAGTCTAGAAACATACCTTGTTATATGATTTGCAGTTTTTGCTTGTTTGGCACATAATCAACTCACTTACTATGTGTTGGACACTTAATCACCAAAACATTATAGAAATGGCCATTTCCCTTTCAGTGGATTAGATAAAGGTATATATTAGCACTAGGTAGCTCAAAGGTAGCCTAAAAGTCATTTGGAACAAACCTCATCCATAAAGTTTTGAATTGGAAGTGATTTGAAGGTGGTTGAAGGTGCCAAACCTTAAGAAACAAGATCGTTAGACCATCGAGCATGGTCTGACACCTGCCAAAGAAGACCTAATCATCGGAACCCAAGAAATAGGGCTATTGTACTATAGTGTTTTAGTGTCAGGGTGTCCATAAACATATCAGAGAGGTCTATATGTATTGGACTAGACCAATGGGTCTCATCGAACTAGACGATGCAACTGTACCAACTAATGTTCTTCCTATATGGCGTCAAATATTGTGAACAGGATGAACGTGAGACTATTGAGTCTTGGTCCAACGCCTTCCAAAATGTGATCAGAGATGTTTTATGAGCATCAATCTGATCAGACGAGGAGGCATCATGACATATTCTCTTGTAGGATTGCCTGACACAGTGAGGTCACTATGACCATTGAGTCTTGTTGTACCGAGGGCTATGGTCTGACACTCAGGCATTAGATGGTTTGATGCCTCTGTATTTATCCTAGAGTTACTATATCTGCTTTTTGGATGGTTGGGGTGCATAAATGCAACACCAACTCGTCTATTCTAGCTCTCTTGTCCATGTGTTTAGCTGAAGAACCCATTTGGAGGGAAAGCAGGGTCCTTTGCCTACTAAGGTGATTGAAATTTGGTATCACCAGATTAGTGCATTGTTAATGCATTAAGAGAAGCAAGTGTTCATTTACCATTCTCACTAGCCTTGGTTAGATCAAGTGAGAGTTTGTGCTTGTTACTTCTGGTGATCGGCATCACCTAGACAGTTTGGTGGTGATCAGGAGTTCCGTGTTCGCTAGATGGAGATTGTGGGTGGCCCAAATTAAGGTGTAAATGGTTGTGGGTGATTCATCATGCTAGTGGCAAAACATCAAATCGTGGAGAGCATTTGGTCCTTGTGTGGATCAAGGGAAAGCGACACCCTTGTGTAGGTGCTCCAATGGAAACTACTTGGGTGTCGACTCTCTGATACCTTGGCAAAACATCATCATCTTTCTAGCCCTTTTACTTTGATAATTTACATTTGAGCATTTCAATTTTTGCCTTTATATTATTAGAATTCCTATGCTAAAATAGGGTTGGAACCTATGGTGCAAAACTTTTCATAATATAGAAACTCTATTAGGCGCAACGAGTGAAGTGGGCTATCTCATAGGATCTAATTGTTGAAAGAAATTAGATTGGCCCAATTCACCTATCTCTTAGACATCTTGATCCTTTCTATGAACATATATTGTGTCTAGAGAGAGGTGAATATGCCTATAAAATAACGGTCTAAAAATTATTAGCAATGGGAGCATCACTATCACTGCGAACCTCTTAGCGACACTGTTGCGTGCATTGACCTATACAAGGTCACTATTCAAAAATTGTCTAATGAAAATTAGATCAAGTAAATTTGTAAGCTTAATGGGGTAGAGTAGAGCCTAATACACTAGTTTAGTATAGTCATATAAGCATAAATTAATAGATTGGGACCAAACACTAATATAACTTCATAAGAAAGTAAAACATAATATAAAGCAAGAATGTAATAAACACAAGAATGTATCACATGGTTCAGCTAATGATTCATGCAATAAACACAAGAATGCAATAAACATAATTTTAAGAAGGGTTTTTTTTATAAATCATCATCAAAATATGAGAGGTTAAGAGCCTGTTTGGTTCGTGACTAACTGCACCACACTTTGACTAAGGTTAGTCGTTCGAATCGAAGAACTAACCTTAGACAGAAAGTTAGGTAAAATGTGGCAAGTTAGGCAGCGAACCAAACAGACCTTAAACATCCCGGTCATCAGATTTGATCTCTGATGATTAAGTCAATTATTTATCAGGACTAATGGTTCTATTGAGAAACAACCTAATTTGATGTTTAGTAAAAAATTAGTTATCGGGACTAAGGGCATACTCGTTTTGGATTATAATTTGTCCAGATTATATAATCTAGCTTAAATAATCTAAATAGAAATCAGGTTATATAATCTGGAAGTCAGATTATCACAATTCCATGATTTACTCAAGACATGTTTATTTGAGATTATTTTGGCAAAATACCCACTATCCATGGTAACTTGAAGACAAATTATCCACCATTACAACTTCTTATAAAAAAACATTTCATCTATTTTTACTTGCTCCCATCACGCAACATATAACTAAAATCAATGATAAAAAATTTCAATAAGTTGGTTTGTCCTAAATCGTTTGATCTAGATTATTTAATATCATATATAATCTAGATTATATAATTTATAAGCTGAACCAAACTGCTAATAACAGCCTTCACGGGTTACAAGTTGCATGCATTAATCGCTAAATCTGATTATCCTAGATTAAGCCAAGTAAAGAAGCAACTTTGTGCAATCACCTATCTCAAGATCACTAGCTAGCGATCTACTCAGCCGATTCTTCCCTCCAAACCACTATATATCGTATCGAATCACAAACACGGGATGTCTGGATGAATGAACAGCACGTATGTATGGAGTCACAAGAGCTGCCGGTGCTACGGGAAAAAAAACGTCCAGCATCGCATTCGCAAGATTCAGCAGCGGCATTGCCATTTGTGATTTGCCGCCACCTGAATGCTCAACCTTTTCAGAGTTCAAATTCAAACTTCAAAAGGGTAAACTTTTGCCGGAGCGGAGAGCGCGCGGAGATGGTCACGGCACGGCGGCGTTCCACGTCTCGCATAGGGCGCAGACAACGGGGATGGGTACTTCCCAGCCGCCGGCGACGAGGCCAGACGAGGCAAGGCAAGGGCCGACGTGTGGAGGGGCAGGGGCAATCTCGTCATTTACCCTAACAAGTACAAGTACAACACGGGGGCACGTGACTATCTCGTGTTCTTACCTTCTCTCCTCTCTTCTCACCAGCGGAGAGAAAGCAAACCCTAGTCCCCGTCGTCGCCGCCGGCAACCCTTCGGATCTGCGGCGAGCGCCACAGCGGTTAGAGCGAATCCACCCAGGGGGAGTTGAAGCCCCTTTGTCTGGGAATTTCGCGGGGAAGCAAGCGGTTGGTGGTGAAGGAGGCTATGGGGTCGTCGTCGAAGGTGGTGCGGCCGGAGGAGGTGCTGGAGTCGCTGAAGAACGACGGCAGCATCGACGCGCTCCGCATGAAGATCATCGCCCAGCTCAAGGCCAACGTGCGTGCACGCCTCCCTTCCTCCCCCGATTCCCCTCCTATTCCTCTGAGTTGAGAGTGCATTTTATCTAAGAAACTACTTCCAGCTCCTCCTTACTATTACTATTATGTTAGAAATTGTTTGTTGTAAGATAAGAGATATGTTAGGGCTTCTTCAGTTTCCTCTCAATCTATATGGATTCTAGGGGATTAGGTGGGATTAAATCCATAGCAAGTTAAAATCCTTCATATTTTTTTCAATCTCTTCCAATTCATAAGACAGGCGAGCAATGCCTTATTGTTTTTGCACGAGAATTTGGGTATTTAGTTGTCCTTTGGTGTCACGTGCTGTTTCCTCATTCGTTCTGTTCTACTTTTCCCTATATCTATGTGATGTATCGGGAATTGGTTTGCACAAGAATGTAGATATTTACTTGTCCTTTGGCGTCACTTGGCACATGTTGTTTCATCAGTGGTGTAATTCTGTTTTCCCCTCCTTTGAGCATTATGTTCTGGGAAATCTTATTTATTAGCATAAAGTTTCATGCGTGCATATAGCAGGGTATTCTTGTTGATGTTGAATAAAAATCATTTCTGCATTGTCTTATGCTCCATGTGCCCTTCTTTATGCTCTTGGCATCACTCTATGCAAGGCTCACCTGACCAATAGAGTATTGAGAAGTGGGGACTTGGCGATGAAATTTTTTTACTTTGATTTCAGGAAGATATGAAGAAAAACACTATGATGATGGTGGAGCAAAGCAAGGTACTGAATACTCCTGGAGCTGAGAAAAAGACGAAGAGGGAGTTGTTTGATGCACTTCGACAGGAACTGGAGTAAGCTCTTGTCTTTCTGTTTGAATCTATGCTCACTAACAGTACATTGCCTGGTTGGTATTTGGCCTTAACCACAAGTTGCTTATCTGGATCTTACAAAATGTTTATTGCAGATTTTACTAAAAAGTTTAAAAAAACGTGTAGCCTTAGCCTCCTACACAAATCTCAGGTCTAGGATTAGTTATCTTCCTACCATATCGTTGTCCATTGCTGGTTGTTCAAAAAGTACTAGAGTGATATAGTTCCCATGATTTTATTTGTTCTTCCATTGTTCTGGTGTATTATTTGTATTGTGGGAAATTCATCCCCCCGTGTTTTGCAGTTTTCAACTCCATTCCCAGTTTTTTGCCTGAACCAGTACGGAGATTCCATCAAAACTATGATGCAATGCTAACTGTTTGTATGCAATGCAGGACCCCAGTCCTTGAGAAAGCCTCCAAGGCAGTTTGGGAGCTGATTCTAGACAATGGTGGATTAGGGAAAGAGATAACTGAAACGGTTGAGAAAGTCTTCTGCCGGCTCAGTGGAATCGACATGATGCCACCTCCGCCTTCGGGCGCTGGTGCTCATCGAGAGAAAGATGACATGTCCTTCGATGAAAAATTTGTGAAGAGCAAGGAGGTGGATGCCTTTGAACCATCCTCATCAAGGAAGAGACCTTTCAGCGACGTCAACCGAAAAGGTGCAGGTGCTTTACCTAATGGCAGTGCTACAGACCAGCATGATGAGTCCGAGGATAGTGATCAGAAGATATGATGCTCTGCTCTCTGCTCTAATTTTTAGCTCAGGCTGAAGTAGCTTTGCTGCTTGAATGATAACAAGTCGAATTGTGATCCCTGCATATTCTATGGCTGTATGGTATATTGGCAAGTTAGACTTTTTCTGTTTATACAAGTTCTGTGAGCAACTGCTATAGGATATTTGAGTTTTCAAATCTGCTGCTGTCTATTTTCTTCTTAATATAGGATAAATTTGTTGACTATTACTCGACAGTTTTGTGGTATGTTTAACTTGTAATCATTCTAGAGTGTTGTAACCATCAAGAGTTATAAGTTAGATGCTTCTTAATCTTGCAGTATTCTATTCTTTTTCTCGAGGGAGTTCATTAGCAATTTTCTAATGGTTGCTTGGTCAAAGTTGGCTGGTAATCATTTATTCTTCTTGTTTAGTTTTTGTTCACCAAAGCACTCGTTTAGCGTAAACATGAATGGACTGAAGACATCCCACCGAAATTTCCAGAAAGATTTTACAATGTTCATCTAATCTACGATGACTTCAAACAAAAACACCAGTTATTAAAAAAACATCAATAGCAACGAAAGATCTTTGTACCCACTAAAAAGTCCCTCCGTTTTTTTGAAAAAAATAATCTTCAATGTCCTTGGTAGCCAAAAGAATACACATCTCTTATATCAGCTGCAATAAAGGAAACACAGTAGGGTACATCTACATTAGTGTCACACAAGGAGATTGCTACTCATAATAAGTCAGAGAAGAATGGTTCTACTAGTACAGCTGTGCCTGTGATAGCATTACATCATCGACATCATGAAGGGCTTGTTCGTTTTGGAGTGGATTGAGGGGGATTGGAGGGGATTAAATCCCCTCCTATACAAAATTTTGTATAGGAGGGGATTTAATCCCCTCCAATCCCCCTCAATCCACTCCAAAACGAACAAGCCCGAACTGGGCTAAAACTTTTAGATCCTGTTAGGCTTCAGTCGACGGTGTTCATCCCTCCCGTCACAAATCATGAAGCCACAAACTCATGATGAAATTTGTTTGGTGATCGGTGCCGGCTTCAGCATCAGGCATCGATGAAGTGGATGTCAAAGGTGCTCGGATGGATCTGCCACACATTCAGGGAAGCGTATTCCTCCAAGCACTCCTTCAATTGAGCCTCGCTGTATCCCTGTGATCCAGACATACATTTCCAGCACCAACCAAATTTCCAGCAATCAGACCATCGTTGTACCAGTATGTGTTTGTAAAAGTAGAAGCTGTACCTTTCTGGAGATCAAGTTAAGAGCATGAGCATATCTCACGTCCATGCTGCTCGTCCTCGCGGCCTCGTCTCTCAGGATGGAATATATGTCAGATATCGCATCGAGGCCAGACCGCTGGCGGTCGTCCGAGTACAACGAGTACTTGGACATCTGCATCAGCCGCAGTGCTTCGTCGACGTCGCTCTGGGCCACGGTTTCTGAGAACCTAAGCCTTGCCAAGGCCTGAGACAGGCGAGCAGCAGCAGCATTGTTTAAAGAGAGGTATTTTCGTATGGTATTGTGAAGGGAAAATAGCCATAGCCAAGTTTTACTTACGATAGAGATACGGAGTATGCTCAGAAGCGTCCTGATGGTTGTGTAGGAGGTTGGCGCGTTCGACTTCGCCTCCTCTTGGCGGATGCTGGAATATGCAGTCGCAATGTATTCCTCGAGCTCTCTAGGAACGGAAGGAATCACTCTTCTAGCTGCAGATATGTATGCCCTGTGAACAGGTAAAGATTGTTAGACCAAGTATTACATAATTGAGAGATACTACACGGCGATTTTACTCGGATTTCAGGTTTTATAGTTCCTGGAGCTTCCAACTAAAATATGAGCAATTCAACTATGAAATTGAAATTAAGTGAAACAAGAGCATTGTCACTATGAGTTGAGGAACAGTGTCCTTGCCTGAGCACAGATGGCTCGAGTGGTGTGAACCCCAGCGCCGGCGATTCAAGGTTTTGATGAACATGAACAATGTGCCTCGCCATTTCGAGATCGGTTTCCATGTCCGCGCGATCCAGGATCAACCAAAGCAGGTCGAAACGGGACAGGAGTGCCGGAGGTAGATTTATATTTTCTGCTGGAGTCCTCCTCATGTCGTACCTTCCCCTGAATGGTTAGAGGTAATTACCATTGTCAACTGATGAAATTTTCTTTTCATCCCTTAGAAAGAATGATTTATGCATATGAAAATTTACCATGCTGGATTTGCAGCAGCCAGAATTGCAGTTCTCGCATTGAGAGAGGTGGTGATGCCAGCCTTGGCAATGCTAACTGTTTGCTGCTCCATTACCTCATGGATTGCTGTCCGGTCTGACTCTTCCATCTTGTCAAACTCATCTATAGCACAAATGCCCATATCTGCCAGTACCTGGAACCCAAGAGTTCGTGCTATGAGAGATTGAGTGCCTATGATTTGGACGAGATGAAACCTTTATGGGGGGGGGGGGGGGGGTGCTACCACAGTTTGTAGTGCTACCATAACAGCTAAAGCGAGAGCTCCAAACAAATGAAGTTGAAGGTTTACCAGTAATATAAGTACGGAATCTCTACTGTTGAAAGCTTTGAAAGAAAAAAACTACATATTTTCTCAATAGCTGTATCCAAACACTGGAGTAAACTTTATATATATGCTTGTGGAAAGCACAAACAGCTATACACTTACAGTTCAGTAGAAAAGAGAAATACAGTAAAAGGTGCCATCATAAGGAGGTGTTGGTCTTACCAGTGCTCCACCCTCGAGGACAAACTCATTTGTTACTGGATCCTTTTGGACGGCAGCGGTAAGACCAACACCACTGCTCCCACGTCCAGTGGTGTACACTCCTCTTGGTGCAACATTGATAATATGCTTCAGAAGTTGACTCTTTGCAACACCAGGATCTCCCATCATGCATATATGCAGGTCGCCTCTGATCTGTACATTTACATTCCAGTCAATATTGAGATGTGAACTGTTGGAGAGAACAAAACCTCGGATGGAAATGACATTATGCTGAGTCCTAGCAGAATACATACCTTCATGCCATCTGCGAGCTTCCTATGGGGTGCACCAACAAGTAGTAACAGCAGTGCTTTTTTGACGTCTTCATGGCCAAATATTTCAGGTGCCAAGGACCTTGCCAACTTACTGTAGATATCACCGTCCTCAGCCAATCTGTCAATTTGTTCTTGTTCATCACCTTTGAGATCATACCTGCGACAGTTTTGCAATCTCTATCAGACAGCTGCAGAAGATAAATGGATTGCTCGGCATGAAACCTAGACGACTTACTCCTCATATTTTTTCTTGAAATGTGTGACAGACATTGCTTCCAAGTAAGTATCAGCAACTAATCCTGCACGCATTGCTCTAAACCCATAGTAAGGCATAGGGAGAAAAATTCCTGACATCTCAACCACATCTCCAGGTGCAACCTGCTCATGATAGCATTTAGTACTTGGTTATATTACATAATATCTTTAGTGAGTTCTTAATTCTCAAGAGAGCATTTAGCTAGTGAATTGAATAAACCAAAAACATAAATCTAAAAGCAGCTTGCTTCTGAAGCTAAGTGTAGAGCACATTGATAGAAATAGCGATAACAGAAGAGTAAAGGCTATTGTTGCGCAAAGCAACCCAAAAAAACTGCTCAAGTTTCAGTAAAGCTACTATTTTGTTTTACCTTTCTAGTCAGCTCTCCTCTTAGATGAACAGTCAGAGAACGAGGAATGTGGCCCTTGGGTACATGCTCTGCTAACTCTTGAAGCTTCACCTGCAAGACAATGTAGTTGTTATATGGAAGTGGAATCCAAAATATGATGAAATTTTGGCTGCTATGGAAAAAGATAGCCCTGCTTGACCAGATTGTCAAGAAAGGTTAATACCTCCTGAAATTTCAAAAACTTCGATGCACGCAATTGAAGGATTAGATTCCCCTTTGCTTTGTTCAGCTTGCATCGTTGAGATGGACATTCAATGAGGGGCATAAACACTCTAGCAGTCACTTCCTGCCAAATTCAAAACAAAAAGTTTCATTCAAAATAGAACTTAGACCAGATACAAAATTCTAGGTATGTAGCTGACTATAGACAGAAGTGTCTTTCAGTAAGATCATTTATCATACGGTGTCAAATATAGAAACCAAATCACTAAGGAAGCCTAAAATGAGATCAAGTACCTGGTATATCTCAAAGCCACATTCTTCACATGTATAAACAGCAACCTGCATCAAGGGCTTCACATCCGAGCAGCGAGTAACAATCCCAGATATTTTCACAAGCTGCCCAATGTTGGATGCCTTTACTTGTCTAATGGTGAGTGGAGTTGCCTTTGAGAATGTCTTGATGTAAACCTCACTACAGTACCAAAACAAAATCATTTTTTAGACAAACATCAACAGAGCTCGATAAATGGATATACAGGGAAATTATTGAACTGCAGATCCAGTTGGAGGTACAGAATTCGGTAGCTCCAAGAACAATTGTAGGTCCATTTTGTTTAACCAGATTATCGAAACCAGGTCACCATTCACCAAGGCAAATTTAGGACAAGGCCACTTACAAGAACCGTTTGATATCTGGTGGCATTCTCTGCAGCGGGTCCGTGCCGTCCGCGCCGCCGTCCACCCCCTCGTCCACACGCTGCGTCATCAGGATGTCCCGGTCCTCGTCGACGGTGTACGCCTCAGTGGGCTCCGGCATGATCTCGTCCATGGCCTCCGCGAAGATGCCGACGTAGCGCCGCGTGTTCTCAGTGACACGCTGCAGGAACTCCTCATCGACGTCCTTGTGCTGCGCACCCGAAAACAACATTTTGCAGCCAAAATCACACCTTGCGTCCGCAAAATTGGCAAACAGAAGGGAACTGAATGGTGTGGAGGTGAGGAGCTGGTACATGAAACAGGTCGTCCAGCTCGATCTGGACCGCGCGTATCTTCCTGTTGGCGACATCTTGCTGTGACCAGAGGGAGAAATCAGCGTGATACTGCAGATCTGGAAGGGGCAACCCTAGAACACGGGGAAGAGAAGAGATCGTGGGTAGGTACCAGGATGTTCAGGTACTTGGGGTCGCCGTGAGGGCCGACGAAGTTGGACAGGAAGTCCTTGGCGAGCGCTGCAGAGACAAACCAAACGCCATGAACCAACGCACCGCCAGGGAACGTTCAGGAACCATCGAGGAGCAAACGAAGGAACGGTTCGAGGTGGTACCGGAGGATGTTGCAACAGCAACGCGTACCTTTGTCTGCAGTGAAGTCGGGGTTCTTCATCCCGGCGGCGGCGGCGGCGGAGGCGTCGAGTGAGTGGGAGGCAGAGAAGGCCGGGGTGCGGGAGGGAGGCGGCACCGTGTTGGGCTGGGGGATGGCGGGAAGAAGGGAATAAGATGAAGGTTTTGGCGGGAAGGGAGAGGGCTGCGTGGCGGGAAGTGCGGGCTGGCCCGGACTTCGAGTGGGCCGAGATGTCGTGGACCTATGAGAAGCACGATTGGGCCTTAATCCCCACACCACCCAAAATTCATACTTTCTTCTATCTATTAAAAAGATAATAGGGCTTCAATATTTACCGGAATTTTGGTCACAGTCTTCTCACACAAACCAGTGGGTTGAACAGCTGCTAATAAAAGTATGAATTCTGGGTCGTTCGTGTTAAGTAACCCTAGTTAGGGTTATGTGGGCAAATACCGACTTTGCCCCTGAAGGGTCTCATATCTCTATATAAGGAACATGTACACCCTTTCATAATACAGAGATCAGAAAGAGGCCAGAGGCCCAACCCTATATCCAGTGTCTCGTGTTTCCTCTGTCGTGCTTATGGGAAGGGAGACGGGTTCTCTACATCTTCTTGCGCCTCTACTGCTGACGGGAGGGAAGGGAGCGGATCTGGTGATCCGTGGTAACGTAGTTCTCAACACGTTATCAGCACGCTCTACCTCAACGTTGCTGCGAGATCAGATCTGCATCAACCCTTCGTCACGCCGGCAGGTCCTTGGCCTAGCCGAACTGTCCTACGCGACAGTCTTCGATTCTCCCTCTACGCAATCGAGCGGTATGTTTTCTTGATCCGTTGGTGTGATCTGTGCGCCACCAACTTGTTGTCTCCGTCATGGTGCTGCGTCTGTGCCGGAAGCACTCGCATCGGAGCCTTGCTGGAGCTGGTCTACTCCAATGTCATGCCTCTGCCTACGGTGAGACTACGCCAGCGCTTGGGCATGTGCCACGCTGGAAGCGTCCACGCCGCACCGGAGCTGTGCCGACGCCAGAAGCCACGCCTGTGCCTACAGTGGGGCCGCGTCGCGCAAGCAGCAAGGGTAATACGAGACCCAACACCGCGACATGAATCATGATGGTCGGTTGTGGCGGTGGTGCGAGAGCCCGCTAGAACAGGAGGACCCGTTCCCAACCTAATTATTCCCGAAGATCTGGACGGTTTCCCGGCAGGCCCATCCATCCGTAACGTCCGCACTTCAAACTTCAATGCGGGATTGACTACCGAGCCGGCCGTTGAGGCAACGAAACAGAAAAACCGTGTGACGTTGGGCATCGTGCATGCATGGACGGTCAACAGAAAAAAGGGAGCGGCCGTGGGTCTTGCTCATGCACAGGAAGCAAAGACTCTTCTTTGGCCTTTCTTGGTTTTATTTTCGAAATGGTCGTTAATCTCAATTTAATTATTTATATAAATAAAATTCTTGGTGAATTTATATAAACTTGTATGCATGCTCTATATTATTTATTCTATATATTTTCTATTGTAAATAAAAAAGAATAAAGCATGTTTTATGTTACAATTTCTACTTTAATTAATTATTTCCTGCAGTAAATAATTAGTAGAGAAATACATGTTTAAATATGGAAAATGCTGATGTGTTATGCTCATGCAATATTTTTGGTGTTTATTTTTCTGCTTTTATTTATTATAGCAGAAAATTATTAAAATGCATGTAAAGTCTATATAAGGCATACTCAAATCGCTCTAAATATTTATATTATGTTGAGCTTTTGGAATTTGGACTTACGTCGAGCGATTAAATTGTATAGTGGGTACACAGATGTGCCGATCAGGTTACATTATTAATTGGCTGAGTTAAGACATTGGCTATTGGCTGCGCCCTGGCAACATGACGCAATATTTGTGTCATACGAACTTGGCTGCGTCATGTGATTGCTATGTCGCGCTCTCTATTAATCGGATCGCTCCTGTTGAGTCAGACCGCCATCGCTGAGTCGCGTATTTTTCGCATACCCTGTAGGCATTGTCTGTCATCCGTGATCATCGAGCCACAATTGCGCCTGTTGTGCACGTTGTGCGGACTTATTGTGTACCCCAATTACTGAGCCATAATTGTGCCTGTTGCGCTTATTACGAAGGCTTGTTGTGTTGTCGTAGCCCTGATGGCCGCACACGCGTTGACACCAGACGCTAGAGCTTGTACTCGCGTGGATTGTGGTGGGTTGTTCAAAACCCCTGAAGTCACATTATACGCAACCTTCTTAAACAATTTTATTTGGCTGTATATTTTATTTGACTGTGTTGTGTGGCATTATATATTTATATATCGCCAAGTGGCCGTAACGACTATATCAAGATCAATAGTGCTTGAAAATCTGGGAAATTAAATTGAAATACAATGAAACACAGATAAATTAATTTTTTGCTCTCTCCTCATGCATAAAGTTTTACCCGAAGTAACCCGAAGATATATAATATAATGCATGAAAGCCTTTTTGGCATAGAAGACATCACAAATTGGGATTCTATTAGTAAGCAAAAGGCCTTACCAAATAATTTAAGACTATAAATCTCAGCCATATATTGCTCAACCAGATGTTAGCACATTGCTCTCTTTGTCGCTAAATGACATGAAGCAAACTATGAGATAAAAGGACATGTAATCGCCAGCAACACGAAGTTGCGAGTATACCGAGAGGTTATTCTGAGAAAATTTTCACTATGTTGGTGTGAAAACCATAGTGTGTTCCTGTCGAACCACTTTACTCGTTCTATCTAGGACCTCTGTACTTGTGTTGCATACATCTCTCAGAATTGTAAATACTTATAGTCGCTGAATTGACTAGGTATAGTCCTTTGATTGGTATGATATACTTTTAAGCTAAATGGTAAAGGTCGGTCCTGAATGGACACATACCTGGGGTTTATGTAGCCGAACTACACTGAATTCCACCCTTTGGCATGCTTACTATTATCTACCTCCGATCTACCAGAAGTGAGAAGAGTAGACAAATAATTATGAAATCCCACATCACCAAAGAGCTTGCAGCTAAATTAGACATTAACATGTCATTGGTCCTTGGCACCGGAAGATCCATAATTCTTGACCACTAAGCTATTAGTGATGGTAATTTGTGATAGAAATATGAAGATATTATGGAGACCAGAGGTATTCTCCCTAGTCTTGATGACTCCTTTGTATGAGAGCAGTATTATCTGTTGTTGAAGACTAGTCCCAGACGGATATTGGTATTTCCTTCGCTCTTGCCAAGCAGTTATCTCCATTTGCTTTGTCGAAAGCTTACGAATCAGATGATTTTTCCCAGATAAAAGGAATTATTGGCCTTGTCTGTTCTATTCCAAAGCTTCTCTTTTTGCTGAACAATGAAGAGATCAAAATAATGCTATATAGAACAATTTGGTATATAATATGAGGAGAAATGTTTGCCTTGCTGGCATCACCACAAATAATTAATTATTGTTATAAGTTCTCTCTCAAAATTATTATACCTAAAAATGTTGCATAAATCGATACCCAATTTCATAGCGGTATGAGTAATTGGGTAAACAATGGGCAATAATAAAATGAGCTGGACTATACATCTCTGCATATAAAAGTCTCTGCTTGGCAGCATTGGCCTGATGTCGTGCACTTTACTACCAATATAAACACACATTTTCCTATGTGCCTCAAAGCACAATGCAACCAGTGAATGTCTTTGTGAGCGTTAGACCCTGATGGTCATTTTACTTGTTGATCTGAAGTCAACTAATGGCTCCAAATGACGAATGGTATTCATGAGCCCCTGAAGAAGCCTTATGGATAAAATAGTGTTGTGCATGTTAGTCTAAATCTTAATGATTGACTGTGCATTTGGTAATAATAACAATAAGTTTGCAGAATTGTAACCATGAAGCAACTTGTTGTTGCGTGTCTCGCTAGATATTGAGACTAACCCTTCATGTGAAGGACAAATATGTAGTATTCATGCCACTACATTAATCTAAGTCCAAAGCTCACTGCATAAAACCCCTATCTGTAATGTGCGTAAGATTTCCCAAATAAATCACCACAATAGCATACATTGGCCACAACTGGATGATCGTGGTTGGGGATTTTATCTGTTTGCTTTTAGAACATCTCGGCATTAGGGGGAGGAATGCCCATATAGTGTAATACCTCAATATTCTATTAAACGCACAAAAGCCAAACTGAACCTGTCATTCGGTGTGTACTCCTGTGTATATGGAGTTTGCCAGAAATCGTTGAGGAGTAACCATATTGGTTTGAATGCTTCTACTTGATGTAGATGTGGATATACCCGGGATTAATATCATATCCACATTTGACTTATTGGTATTTGATCTATTCTCGGGGACGCCTGCGAATATGATCCATCAACCTTAGTCAAAGCATATGTTCTGGTTGTAGATTCACGTGGTCTGTGATAACCCTCCTCCGATTAATTCATCCTGATGGTGATTTGCTTCACGAAGAGGTTCATCTTGATGATGAAATTCCTAGCAATGCGCGCAATATCATTGTGCTAGGAATATGGAACAATGAATCTTTCGTTTTGGGAAATAACGAAGATCATTATTAAATGTGGGAGACAAATATGTCGACACCTATATTGCCTCCCTAGATTGCAAAATGGATCCAAAACAAAGTCCTAGGCATGAGTGCTTTAAGCTCTCTTATCGGGTCATTGATAAATGCAATCGAGGCTGAACCAATAATCGCAAAGTGAAAGTCACGAGCTTGAAGTTCAGACATTATGGGCACTATTGAAATAATGTGTGGTGAATGCGATGGTTCAAGTGGTCTTGTGAGAGATCCATCCCACATATGTGTTGAATAAACACTGTTCCGCTATGTAATATATCTGGCAAATGGCATGAATTAAAATATGCAGTTAATAGGATTCTGAAGATCCATCATGAGATCCTAGGAGGACTCATAATCTTGAATTATAAATATGCAACATATAAATCTCATACCGAATAATGCATTCCTAATGAATGACCACTCTCCTATGTAGGGAGAATATCTCCTAGTTGAGATTATAGTTCTCAGATGGAACCTTTCCAGAAGAAATAAAGTCTGTGTTAAACACCAAAGTTTGATAATCCCTATAAAGGGATAAAGACCCATACAGACCCGAAAAGGAATAAGATGTGGTACCAAAGGACTTGAAGTTTACCGAATAAGCACATGTGCATTCCATGAGTTTTACTCATGGTAATTTCCACTAGATGTGGAATTACGGTATCCTCTAAAGCCCTAATGGCAGAAACCTATAAGGTTTAGGTGTTACTGGCAAAATATCCCCATTGTGCCAGAATGACAGACTATAACGATGTATCTGATCGATGAAAAATCCCTGATGGATTACGATCTTAGATGGACTTTTGTTACACCATCATAGATGTTGCAATGGATGAACACCTCGAGCGATGTGTCATATTTAGAATATGTACTATTGCAACTATATTATTCCCTAAGTCCTATTGAAGGACATGTTATTTGCTTTGCACAACTATGTATAAATTGTGGTGTAAAGATAGAAAATGATAGCACCCCAACCTCATCGATTCTCGTTATTCCAGATGAACAATGAGACGTATATCTTGAAGAATATGCTTGAGTTATGAGGGATAACGACTTTGACAGATGTCATCGTCAGGGGGAGCACAATCGTGAGACAATAAATGTCATATTCTATGCCCTGAAGGCATGAGCTTGATGATCAATATGTGAACCTTTATGGAACTTTCTATCAAATATATAGATCCAGTCGATCGAACACCATCAGTCAAAGTGGCTTATTTATATTGATACGTGCACTTACCTCGTATATCCTAGAAGTGAGTAGAGGTAAAGTTCCTGAAATAGTCCTTGCAAGGATATGCAATCCGTTTGCTAAATCTTCATGTGCATATACTTCCAGAAGAAGATGTTTTGCTTTATTGATACAATTTTGCAAGGATCAGGGGGAGCACATTTCTGAAGTTAGCCCTTGTAGAAGATTCGATAGAATCTAGATCCTAGAGGATCGAAATCTGTCCCGATGTCAGCTGTTGTACTCTTTTTCCCTTGGTGAGTTTTCTTGAAGTTTCTCACATGAGGTTTTTAACGAGGCAACAAAGTGCAAATGCAATTTACGTCACCATGTACTCTTTCTCCGTATTTTTCCCATTGGTTTTTTGGGAGTTTTAAAGAGGCATGTGTTGGTCGCGGTATTCGCCCAAGGGGGAGTGTTAAGTAACCCTAGTTAGGGTTATGTGGGCAAATACCGACTTTGCCCCTGAAGGGTCTCATATCTCTATATAAGGAACATGTACACCCCTTCATAATACAGAGATCAGAAAGAGGCCAGAGGCCCAACCCTATATCCAGTGTCTCGTGTTTCCTCTGTCGTGCTTATGGGAAGGGAGACGGGTTCTCTACATCTTCTTGCGCCTCTACTGCTGACGGGAGGGAAGGGAGCGGATCTGGTGATCCGTGGTAACGTAGTTCTCAACAGTTCGATCTTCTTCCGTCACGGCATATCGGTCTGTGTCTTGACGGTTGCTGCACCTGTGCCGTTCTGCCGCCCACCTGCACCCGGATCCTTGAAATGCAATTCACTCTAGTGATCATTATTTATTTGAAATTTAATTTATTTTAGAAATTATAAGGCACGTATTAATTAAGCTAACATGACTCTATACAGAGATTAAGTTAATATAATTCTGTATATAAAACTTTTGTGCGATATTATGATACTTATATGTCGCATTTTTACTACAGTAAAATAAATTGGAGAGTGTGCTAGCTATAAGTTGCCGAGTAGACATGCAACATAGGGATCTATAGAATTAATTTATATTTCTCATGCTATGAATTTGAAATAGATTTTTATATATCTCTATCCCTATCTCTACTACTAATTAAGAATGTAATGTGGGCGCCTGGCGCGGCCATGCCCCCGCCTCCGCCTCCCGCGCGCGATGCCCCCATGGCCCCACACCGACGCAGAGCTCGCCCACCGCGCACCCCCGCGTCGCCGTGATGGCCGCTATATCCCCGCCATCGCACGCGCCAACGCCCCTCCTTGTCGCCTCCACGACCCAGCCGTGTCCCCGTTCGCCACCTCCCCATTCTCTTGGATCGGTAGCCACTGCCTCTCCACTATCCCAGCCGGCCACCTCGACGAGACCTCGCCTCTCCCCAGCCGACGGTGACGGAGACGGGCCCGCACAACGGTCACTCTCTCCGTCCCCGTCCTTTCTTAGTTCACCTTCTTCGGGGCTGTCAGATCTCTGTGGCGGCTAGGGATGGGCAATTGCTGTGTGACAACCGCGACGACGACATGATGCTCGCCAAGGCAACATCGCTGCCGCGCACGCCCCCTGCCTGCGATGCCCACCACCGTCGCGCACACCCCCTCCCCCCGTAATAGGATTTGGGAGCAGGGCCACCAATGCAGACGTCCCTCGTCATGGTGCAGCCGCGGCCTACGCTCGGCGTGCCCGACCTCCTCCGCACGCTGACCTGTTGTCCTTCTCCATGGAGGGCAAACTACTGCCGTGGATCGAGTGCCTCGAGTCGCTTGGCCTGCCGACGCAACCCTATCCTCCCTCCCACGCCATCCCCCCGCTGCGCCCTTCTTGTCTTCTCGGGCTCAGACAACCTCCAGTTGTAGCGGCAGTGATGGGGCAAAGAAGCTCTGGGACGTCCTGGACTCTTGCAAGAAGAAGCTCCTGCTCCATCACCTTCAGTAAGTAGATCAGCAGTTTGCAGCCACTGTACCCGTATCCCCTTCATAATCCCCAAACTCTGACTGTGGATTCTCCCTCACCAGCCACCTGTAATCCATCTCTTCATATGAATGGGCTAATATTCAATCCATCTAAAGATGAACCCTCTGAAACTAGTGAAATGATAGACATTATATTTCCATGAAACGTTGGAGCAATAGTTGTGCCTATGCCTGTCATAGCATTATCATGGCCACCATCCTTAATGTTATTTCCAGGTGTAGGAACCATATAAAGTGCCCAAAGGGCTCCTATGATTTCATCTTCAGTTATTTTGCAACTATTCATTCGAGGCCTACAACGATTTGCAAATACCAAAATAAGGGCACTTAAAAACCAAATAAAGCATTTAACAACACTTAATCAAATTCAATGGGATCTTGGAGCAGCAAGGCCACCACTGCAAGAAATTGAACGAAGTGGATGAACTTACAACCAACTCTGCATACTACACCGCCATTTTTGGGAAGTATATCTCGATTCATCCCATAGAGTAGAAGTTGCCAATTCTCACACTTGTCGTAGCACACCCACTGTTCATTTATTAAAATGGGTTCTGGAGAAGGAAGGGATGCAGATGCAAATGGCAAAACATCTTATTTCTCATCAAACATGGCAGATATATTGACGTCACCATCATTTCCAACATCTGACTTGTTAGCAATCTCCCAAGATGAGATGGTCTTTTTTTCTCATGCCTCACACTCTTATCTATTTGATATGAATTATCCAGATAAATTCTATGGTGTGAGGCATAATGCTCATCTGCACCATAATTTTTTCTGTCAATGTTGCCATTCATTTGTTTTTACCTTGAACTTGACCTTCCCAGATAGGGCGGCTTACGAAGAGGAGACTTTCTTCTTCCCTTTCATCATGCCTAAAGAATCAACATTTCCTACTATGACAACCATGAAATATGCACTAAACAAGCCTCCATTTTCCTTGCTTTTGTACTGAGATTGTTCATCTTCCATATGACAGGTATGAAATCTGGTGGATTGAGTTGACCTTTTCTTTTCTTGATGTATGTAGTTCATGACAATTTTACACATTTTGTCATTACAGGTGGTGGTAGTTCATAAGGCAACAAAAAATGGTCTAGCATTGTAGCAGCATTTAGAGTTGTGTAGCGATTACAGGGCAGGACTTTCAACCTTGAGATGTCGATCCCTAAATACACGCAAACACCAAGATTTAAGGTGGCTGGCACTATGGAGGGCACATATATCATATTTGTGTGACATTTATTATAGAATAATTTCGCATTTGTTTGCATATGGGCATGTTTACTGTGCTCCTCTTTTGGGTTCCTTTGAGTAAATTAGAGCTCATGCTTTAGGGATGAATTCACTTTATTTATACTTTTCCTCAATGTTCTCTTATCTTTTTGTTGTTGTTTATGTTGCATGAACACATATTACAATGAGAACCATCAGTCTTTATATTTCACATGATAACACGTTTTTTATTGCCTCACCCTCCAAATACAAGTTGTAGTATCATAATAACACGTTTGATACAACTCCGTTCTCCACTTTATTATTATAGAAAATCATGTGCCAACAATTGACAATCTTATGCTTTTTATTTTTAAAATTGTGGGCAAAATGCCTGCTTGCTCCATGTAACAAATATATCTTTCATGGCTCTCATATTAATAATCTCAAAATTTAAATGTTGGCAAGATCTACAACTAAAATAGTGTTCTCCCAAGAAACATTTGTTCGTTCATCACATTGTAGCTAAATCAGGTGTGCTTGCTTCACTGATATCTCAAAAGAGGCATCGTCCCTTTTTGAAATGAATGATGACGCATACCTGTTGTTGGCTATCTCACACATGAGCTGTCGCGTTACAAAAACACGGTCACTCTTGCAAGCTCCTGTGTTCATTGCAGGGGATCAGTTTCTAAGGATTTTCCTAAAACTATAATTTGCCTTCTATTTTACAAAACAAAACATGTAGCTTGCCTTCTATTTTTTTACTCCACAAATCTCTACTACTATTATCAATAAACTAACCATGGTTAGGATCAATAATCTAATTTGTCTCAGATGCTTACCAAAAAAAAGAAGAATCGATTCAACAGTGAACTAACCATGGTTGTTCTTTTTTCCTACTTTTCGTGCTCGCACAGTTCGACTACTGTCGGGGACCATAATTAGGGGTACCCCCAAGACTCCTAATCTCAGCTGGTAACCCCCACCAGTACAAAGCTGCAAAGGCCTGATGGGCGCGATTAAGGTCAAGACTCAGTCCACTCAAGGGACACGATCTCGCCTCATCCGAGCCCAGCCTCGGGCAAAGGCAGCCGACCCCGGAGGATTCACGTCTCGCCCGAGGGCCCCCTCAAGCGACGGACACACCTTCGTCTCGCCCAAGGCCCAGTCTTCGCGGAGAAGCAACCTTGGCCAGATCGCCATGCCAACCGACCGTATCGCAGGAGCATTTAATGCAAGGATCGACTGACACCTTATCCTGATGTGCGCTCCTCAGTCGACAGAGCCGAAGTGACTGCAGTCACTTCGTCGCTCCACTGACCGACCTGACAGGAAAACAGCGCCGCCTGCCCCGCTTCGACTGCTGTGCCACTCGACAGAGTGAGGCTGACAGCAGCCAAGTCCAGCCTCGGGCGCCATAGGAAGCTCCGCCTCACCCGACCCAGGGCTCGAACTCAGCCTCGACCCCGAAAGACGGACTCCGCCTCGCCCGACCCAGGGCTCGGACTCAGCCTCGACCCTGGAAGACGGTCTCCGCCTCGCCCGACCCAGGGCTCGGACTCAGCCTCGACCTCGGAAGACGGACTCCGCCTCGCCCGATCCCAGGGCTCGGATTCAGCCTCGGCCTCAGAAGACGGTCTCCACCTCGCCCGACCCAGGGCTCGGACTCAGCCTCGACATCGGGAGATGAACTCTGCCTCGCCCGACCCCAGGGCCCAGACTCGACCTCGACCTCAGAGGAGCCTCCGCCTTGCCCGACCTCGGGCTCAGACCCGCCACGTCACAGGGAAGACCATCATTACCCTACCCCTAGCTAGCTCAGGCTACGGGGAACAAGACCGGCGTCCCATCTGGCTCGCCCCGGTAAATAAGTAATGATGGCACCCCGCGTGCTCCATGACGACGACGGCTCTCAGCCCCTTACAGAAGCAAGGAGACGTCAGCAAGGATCCGACAGCCCCGACAGCTGTACTTCCACAAGGCTCAAGCACTCCTCCGACGACCACGACATCACATGAACAGGGCGCCAAAACCTCTCCGGCTGCCACGACGGCATGTACTTAGGGCTCTAGCTCCTCTCTGCTAGACACGTTAGCACACTGCTACACCCCCCATTGTATACCTGGGCCCTCTCCTTACGCCTATAAAAGGAAGGTCCAGGGCTCTCATACAAGAAGGTTGGTCGCGCGGGAGAACGGGCCGACGCACAAGGCTCTCTCTCTCCCCACGCGGACGCTTGTAACCCCCTACTGCAAGCGCACCCGACCTGGGCGCAGGACAACACGAAGGCCGCGGGTTTCCCCTTTGCCGTTTCTCCCCCCCTTTGTGCTCCGTCTCGCGCCGACCCATCTGGGCTGGGACATGCGGCGACAATTTACTCGTCGGTCCAGGGACCCCCCCGGGGTCGAAACGCCGACAGTTGGCGCGCCAGGTAGGGGCCTGCTGCGTGTTGACGAACAGCTTCCCGTCAAGCTCCAGATGGGTAGTCTCCAGCAACCTCTTCAACCCGGGACGATGCTTCGTTTCGGGAGTCTGGAGTTCATGACCCTCGACGGCAACTACGACATGATACTCCTTCCTCCGCCGCGCGACAACGACAATGGCGGCCGTCAGCCCGCCCGCCGGCGGCGGAATCGACGACGTCTTCCCCTCGTGGCGGAAGAGCAACATCCGGGTATGTCCCGTCACCTTCCCCGCCGACGGAAGAGGAGGCGGGGCAGACATGGCCAAGCAGGAGACGACACCTCGTCGGCTGTCGAGCGAGTCGACGGCATCGGCGCCCCAGCGGGGGACACGTCGGACGTCGACCTCGCGTCTGAGACGAAGACGAGCGCTGTTTCCCCGCAACACGCCAACTCCAAGCAGACGGACGACGCCAGCACGCTCGCGAAGGACATGCTGGGCGTTAGCCTCGTACCTGAGACAACGGTGCAGTCCGTCCCTGACACGACTTCGTCACCACCCGTCGATCAAGAGGTATCGTCCGTTTCCCGTTCCATGCCTTTTAAATCCAGCTGCGACCCACCAAGCGACCCCGCTTCGGTGGACGCCTTCGTAAAGGCGTGTCCAAACCCTCCGGGGTATCATGTGCGGTCACCCTGGGACCGGCTAATGGCCATCTCGACCTACGGGCCTCTAGGTTCCGAGGAAGATGACGAGCCCGACTCTGGTTGGGATTTCTCCGGGCTCGATAACCCCAGTGCCATGCGGGACTTCATGACCGCATGTGACTACTGCCTCTCTGATTGCTCCGATAGCAGCCACAGCCTCAGCGACGAGGACTGTGGCCCAAGTCACGAATGCTTCCACGTCGATCTAGGGGGTCTCGACGAAGGCCACCATCTTGGTATGCCGGAGGACGGTGATCCCCCTAGGCCTGCGCCTCGCGTTGACATCCTTCGGGAGCTAGCTGTGGTCCCAGTCCCTACGGGGGGTCAGGACGCACAGCTCGAGCAAATCCGCGAGGTACAGGACAGGCTCGACGAGGAAGCAGGACAACTTGTGCAGCTTCGGCAAAATATCGGGCAGGAGTGGGCAGGCCGAGCACCGGCTGGAGAAGCGCGTCACCTGGCCCAGGACGTCCAGCACCGCATCATCGACGATGCCAGGGCAAGGCTGCCTTCGGCTCCCAGTGGGGTCGGCCAGAACCTGGCTGCAGCAGCGATACTACTCCGAGCGATGCCGAAACCATCCACCACCGAGGGGCGGCGTATCCAGGGAGAGCTCAAGAATCTCCTGGAAGATGTCGCGGTCCGACGGGCCGAAAGCTCTGCCTCTCGAAGGCAGGGGTACCCCCCGGAGCATCGCGCCGTGACTTCCCGGTTCATGCGGGAAGCCTCGGTCCACACCGGGCGAACACGGAACTCGGTGCCTGTGGCCCCGGGTCGCCTCGGCAACGAGCACCACCGCTGCGACCGTCGAGCCCACCTCGACGAGAAGGTGCGCCGAGGCTACCACCCCAGGCGTGGGGGACGCTACGACAGCGGGGAGGATCAGAGCCCCTCGCCCAAACCACCCGGTCCGCAAGCTTTCAGCCGGGCCATACGACGGGCGCCGTTCCCGACCCGGTTCCGAACCCCGACTACTATCACCAAGTACTCGGGGGAGTCGAAGCCAGAACTGTGGCTCGCGGACTACCGGGTGGCCTGCCAGCTGGGTGGAACAGACGATGACAACCTCATCATCCGCAACCTTCCCCTATTCCTCTCCGACGCCGCCCGAGCCTGGCTGGAGCATCTGCCTCCTGCGCAGATCTCCAACTGGGACGACCTGGTCAAAGCCTTCGCCGACAACTTCCAGGGCACATACGTGCGCCCTGGGAACTCCTGGGATCTCCAAAGCTGCCGCCAGCAGCCGGGAGAATCCCTCCGGGACTACATCCGGCGATTTTCGAAGCAGCGCACCGAGCTACCCAACATCACCGACTCGGATGTCATCGGCGCGTTCCTCGCCGGCACCACTTGCCATGACCTGGTGAGCAAGCTGGGTCGCAAGACTCCCACCAGGGCGAGCGAGCTGATGGACATCGCCACCAAGTTCGCCTCTTGTCAGGAGGCGGTCGAGGCCATCTTCCGGAAGGACAAGCAGCCTCAGGGGCGCCAGTCGAAAGACGTCCCCGAGGCATCCGCTCAGCGCGGCGCGAGGAAGAAGGGCAAGAAGAAGTCACAAGCGAAACGCGACGCCGCCGACGCGGACCTTGTCGCCGACGCCGAGCACAGGAACCCTCGGAAGCCTCCCGGAGGCGCCAACCTGTTCGACAAAATGCTCAAGGAGCCGTGCCCCTATCATCAGGGTCCCGTCAAGCACACCCTTGAGGAGTGCGTCATGCTTCGGCGCTACTTCCACAAGGCTGGGTGAAAGGGAATTAGGCTTACACCTAGTTCCTAAATAATTTTGGTGGTTGAATTGCCCAACACAAATAATTGGACTAACTAGTTTGCCCAAGTGTGTAGATTATACAGGTGTAAAAGGTTTATCCTCAGCCAATAAAAAGACCAAGTTTTGGATTCAATAAAGAAGCAAAGGGGCAACCGAAGGCACTCCTGGTCTGGCGCACCGGACTGTCCGGTGTGCCACCGGACAGTGAACAGTACCTGTCCGGTGCACCAGGGGACTAAGACTCAAACTCGCCACCTTCGGGAATTTCCAGGGCGACTCGGCTATAATTCACCGGACTGTCCGGTGTACACCGGACAGTGTCCGGTGCGCCAAGGGAGGTCGGCCTCAGGAACTCGCCAGCTTCGGGAAACGCCAACGGCTAGTCCGCTAAAAATCACCGGACTGTCCGGTGTGCACCGGACTGTCCGGTGCGCCTCCGGAGCAACGGTCTTCTCCGCGCCAACGGCTCTCTGCCGCGCATTTAATGCGCGCTCTGCGCGCGCAGGGGTCAGAAACGCCCATGCTGGCACACCGGACAGCAAACAGTACCTGTCCGGTGTGCACCGGACACCCAGGCGGGCCCACAAGTCAGAAGCTCCAACGGTCAGAATCCAACGGCAGTGATGACGTGGCAGGGGGCACCGGACTGTCCGGTGTGCACCGGACTGTCCGGTGCGCCATCGAGCAGACAGCCTCCCAACGGCCACATTTGGTGGTTGGGGCTATAAATACCCCAACCACCCCACCATTCATTGCATCCAAGTTTTCCACTTCTCAACTACTACAAGAGCTCTAGCATTCAATTCTAGACACACTAAAGAGATCAAATCCTCTCCAATTCCACACAAAGCCCTAGTGACTAGTGAGAGTGATTTGCCGTGTTCATTTGAGCTCTTGCGCTTGGATTGCTTCTTTTCTTTCTCACTTGTTCTTGAGATCACAACTCCATTGTAATCAAGGCAAGAGGCACCAATTGTGTGGTGACCCTTGCGGGGAAGTTTCGTTCCCGGCTTTGATTTGAGAAGAGAAGCTCACTCGGTCCGTGGGACCGTTTGAGAGAGGGAAGGGTTGAAAGAGACCCGGCCTTTGTGGCCTCCTCAACGGGGAGTAGGTTTGCAAGAACCGAACCTCGGTAAAACAAATCTCCGTGTCTCACTTGCTTATTCGCTTGGGATTTGTTTTGCGCCCTCTCTCTCGGACTCGTTTATATTTCTAACGCTAACCCGGCTTGTAGTTGTGTTTATATTTGTAAATTTCAGTTTCACCCTATTCACCCCCCTCTAGGCGACTATCAATTGGTATCAAAGCCCGGTGCTTCATTAGAGCCTAACCGCTCGAAGTGATGTCGGGAGATCACGCCAAGAAGGAGATGGAGACCGGCGAAAAGCCCACTACAAGCCACGGGAGCACTTCATCGGAAGAGTCCCGCACCAAGAGGAAGGAGAAGAAGAAGGACTCCTCCAAACGGAAGGAGAAAAAGTCTTCCTCTTCTCACCACAAAGAGAAGAAGGAAAAATCTTCTTCCCACAAGCCGCATCGGAGAAGCGACAAGCACAAGAGGATGAGGAAAGTGGTCTACTACGAGACCGACACTTCATCAACATCGACCTCCGACTCCGATGCGCCCTCCGTCACTTCTAAGCGCCAAGAGCGCAAGAAGTATAGTAAGATCCCCCTACACTACCCTCGCATTTCCAAACATACACCTTTACTTTCCGTCCCATTAGGCAAACCACCAACTTTTGATGGTGAAGATTACGCTAGGTGGAGCGATTTAATGCGATTTCATCTAACCTCGCTCCACAAAAGTATATGGGATGTTGTTGAGTTTGGTGCACAGGTACCGTCGGTAGGGGATGAGAACTATGATGAGGATGAGGTGGCCCAAATCGAGCACTTCAACTCTCAAGCAACAACAATACTCCTCGCCTCTCTAAGTAGAGAGGAGTATAATAAAGTACAAGGGTTGAAAAGCGCCAAGGAGATTTGGGATGTGCTCAAAACCGCACACGAGGGAGACGAGCTCACCAAGATCACCAAGCGGGAAACGATCGAGGGGGAGCTCGGTCGGTTCCGGCTTCGCAAAGGGGAGGAGCCACAACACATGTACAACCGGCTCAAGACCTTGGTGAATCAAGTGCGCAACCTCGGGAGTGTAAAATGGGATGACCACGAGATGGTTAAGGTTATTCTAAGATCTCTTATTTTCCTTAACCCTACTCAAGTTCAATTAATCCGTGGTAATCCTAGATATACTAAAATGACCCCCGAGGAAGTTATCGGGAATTTTGTAAGTTTTGAGTGCATGATCGAAGGCTCGAGAAAGATCAACGAGCTTGACGAACCCACCACATCCGAAGCTCAACCCGTCGCATTCAAGGCGACGGAAGAAAAGAAGGAGGAGGCTACACCAAGTCGACAACCAATAGACGCCTCCAAGCTCGACAATGAGGAAATGGCGCTCGTCATCAAGAGCTTCCGCCAAATCCTCAAGCAAAGGAGGGGGAAGGATTACAAGTCCCGCTCCAAGAAAGTTTGCTACAAGTGTGGTAAGCCCGGTCATTTTATTGCTAAATGTCCTATATCTAGTGACAGTGACCGAGGCGACGACAAGAAGGGGAGAAGAAAGGAGAAGAAGAGGTATTACAAGAAGAAGGGCGGCGATGCCCATGTTTGTCGCGAGTGGGACTCCGACGAGAGCTCAAGCGACTCCTCCGACGACGAGGACGCCGCCAACATCGCCATCACCAAGGGACTTCTCTTCCCCAACGTCGGCCACAAGTGCCTCATGGCAAAGGACGGCAAAAAGAAAAAGGTTAAATCTAACTCCTCCACTAAATATGAATCTTCTAGTGATGATAATGCTAGTAATGAGGAGGATAGTTTGCGTTCCCTTTTTGCCAACCTTAACATAGCTCAAAAGGAAAAATTAAATGAATTAGTCAGTGCTATTCATGAAAAGGATGATCTTTTGGATTCTCAAGAGGATTGTCTAATTAAAGAAAACAAGAAACATGTTAAGGTTAAAAAGGCTTATGCTCTTGAGATAGAGAAATGTGAAAAATTATCTAGTGAGCTAAGCACTTGCCGTGAGATGATTGACAACCTTAGACATGAAAATGCTAGTTTAAATGCTAAGGTTGATTCACATGTTTGTAATGTTTCAATTCCCAATTCTAGAGATAATAATGATGATTTGCTTGCTAGGATTGAAGAATTGAACATTTCTCTTACTAGCCTTAGAATTGAGAATGAAAAATTGCTTGCTAAGGCTAAGGATTTTGATGTTTGCAATACTACCATTTCCGACCTTAGAACTAAGAATGATATCTTGCATGCTAAGGTTGTAGAATTAAAATCTTGCAAACCCTCTACATCTATTGTTGAGCATGTATCTATTTGTACTAGATGTAGAGATGTTGATGTTAATGCTATTCATGATCATATGGCTTTAATTAAACAACAAAATGATCATATAGCAAAACTAGATGCTAAAATTGCCGAGCACAACTTAGAAAATGAGAAATTTAAATTTGCTCGTAGCATGCTTTATAATGGGAGACGCCCGGGCATCAAGGATGGCATTGGCTTCCAAAGGGGAGACAATGTCAAAATTAGTGACCCTCCTAAAAGATTGTCTAATTTTGTTAAGGGCAAGGCTCCCATGCCTCAGGATAACGAGGGTTACATTTTATACCCTGCCGGTTATCCTGAGAGCAAAATTAGGAGAATTCATTCTAGGAAGTCTCACTCTGGCCCTAATCATGCATTTTTGTATAAGGGTGAGACATCTAGCTCTAGGCAACCAACCCGTGCTAAGTTGCCTAAAAGGAAAACTCCTAGTGCATCAAATGAGCATGACATTTCATTTAAAACTTTTGATGCATCTTATGTTTTGACTAACAAATCCGTCAAAGTAGTTGCCAAGTTTGTTGGGGGCAAACACAAGGGCTCCAAGACTTGTGTTTGGGTACCCAAAGTTCTTGTTTCTAATGCCAAAGGACCCAAAACTGTTTGGGTACCTAAAGTCAAGAACTAAAATTGTTTTGTAGGTTTATGCATCCGGGGGCTCAAGTTGGATACTCGACAGCGGGTGCACAAACCACATGACCGGGGAGAAAAGGATGTTCTCCTCATATGAGAAAAACCAAGATTCCCAACGAGCTATCACATTCGGGGATGGAAATCAAGGTTTGGTCAAAGGTTTGGGTAAAATTGCTATATCACCTGACCATACTATTTCCAATGTTTTTCTTGTTGATTCTTTAGATTACAACTTGCTTTTTGTTTCTCAATTATGTCAAATGGGCTACAACTGTCTTTTTACTGATATTGGTGTCACTGTCTTTAGAAGAAGTGATGATTCAATAGCATTTAAAGGTGTGTTAGAGGGTCAGCTATACTTAGTAGATTTTGATAGAGCTGAGCTCGACACATGCTTGATTGCTAAGACTAACATGGGTTGGCTCTGGCACCGTCGACTAGCCCATGTTGGGATGAAGAATCTTCATAAGCTTCTAAAGGGAGAGCACATTTTAGGATTAACAAATGTTCATTTTGAGAAAGACAGGATTTGTAGCGCATGCCAGGCGGGGAAGCAAGTTGGAGTCCATCATCCACACAAGAACATCATGACGACCGACAGGCCGCTTGAGCTACTCCACATGGATCTATTCGGCCCGATTGCTTACATAAGCATCGGCGGGAGTAAGTATTGTCTTGTAATAGTGGATGATTATTCTCGCTTCACTTGGGTATTCTTTTTACAGGAAAAATCTCAAACCCAAGAGACTTTAAAGGGATTCTTGAGACGGGCTCAAAATGAGTTCGGCTTAAGGATCAAGAAAATAAGAAGCGACAATGGGACGGAGTTCAAGAACTCTCAAATTGAAGGCTTCCTTGAGGAGGAGGGCATCAAGCATGAGTTCTCTTCTCCCTACACACCTCAACAAAATGGTGTAGTGGAGAGGAAGAATCGAACTCTTTTGGACATGGCAAGAACCATGCTTGATGAGTACAAGACACCGGACCGGTTTTGGGCCGAAGCGGTCAACACCGCCTGCTACGCCATCAATCGGTTATATCTTCACCGAATCCTCAAGAAGACATCCTATGAACTCCTAACCGGTAAAAAGCCCAACATTTCATACTTTAGAGTTTTTGGTAGCAAATGCTTTATTCTTGTTAAAAGAGGTAGAAAATCTAAATTTGCTCCTAAAACTGTAGAAGGCTTTTTACTTGGTTATGACTCAAACACAAGGGCATATAGGGTCTTTAACAAGTCCACTGGACTAGTTGAAGTCTCATGTGACGTTGTGTTTGATGAAACTAACGGCTCTCAAGTAGAGCAAGTTGATCTTGATGAAATAGGTAATGAAGAGGCTCCGTGCATCGCGCTAAGGAACATGTCCATTGGGGATGTGTGTCCTAGGGAATCCGAAAAGCCTCCAAGTGCACAAGATCAACCGTCCTCCTCCATGCAAGCATCTCCACCAACTCAAAATGAGGATGAAGCTCAAGTTGATGAAGGGCAAAATCAAGAAGATGAGCCACCTCAAGATGATGGCAATGATCAAGGGGGAGATGCAATTGATCAAGAAAAGGAGGATGAGGAAGAACCAAGGCCGCCACACCCAAGAGTCCACCAAGCAATCCAACGAGATCACCCCGTCGACACCATCCTCGGCGATATTCATAAGGGGGTAACCACTAGATCTCGTGTTGCTCATTTTTGTGAACATTACTCTTTTGTTTCCTCTATTGAGCCACACAGGGTAGAGGAAGCACTTCAAGATTCGGATTGGGTGGTGGCGATGCAAGAGGAGCTCAACAACTTCACTAGAAATGAGGTATGGCATTTAGTTCCACGTCCTAACCAAAATGTTGTAGGAACCAAATGGGTCTTCCGCAACAAGCAAGATGAGCATGGTGTGGTGACAAGGAACAAAGCTCGACTTGTGGCCAAAGGATACTCCCAAGTCGAAGGCTTGGATTTCGGTGAAACCTATGCACCCGTAGCTAGGCTTGAGTCAATTCGCATATTATTAGCCTATGCTACTTACCATGGCTTTAAGCTTTATCAAATGGACGTGAAAAGTGCCTTCCTCAATGGACCAATCAAGGAAGAGGTCTATGTTGAGGAACCTCCCGGCTTTGAAGACAGTGAGTATCCTAACCATGTTTATAGGCTCTCTAAGGCGCTTTATGGGCTCAAGCAAGCCCCAAGAGCATGGTATGAATGCCTAAGAGATTTCCTTATTGCTAATGGCTTCAAAGTCGGCAAAGCCGATCCTACACTCTTTACTAAAACTCTTGAAAATGACTTGTTTGTATGCCAAATTTATGTTGATGATATTATATTTGGGTCTACTAACGAGTCTACATGTGAAGAGTTTAGTAGGATCATGACACAGAAATTCGAGATGTCGATGATGGGGGAGTTGAAGTATTTTCTAGGATTCCAAGTCAAGCAACTCCAAGAGGGCACCTTCATTAGCCAAACGAAGTACACTCAAGACATTCTAACCAAGTTTGGGATGAAGGATGCCAAACCCATCAAGACACCCATGGGAACTAATGGGCATCTCGACCTCGACACGGGAGGTAAGTCCGTGGATCAAAAGGTATACCGGTCGATGATTGGTTCATTGCTTTATTTATGTGCATCTCGACCGGACATTATGCTTTCCGTTTGCATGTGTGCAAGATTCCAATCCGACCCTAAGGAATCCCACCTTACGGCCGTAAAACGAATCTTGAGATATTTGGCTTACACACCTAAGTTTGGGCTTTGGTACCCTCGGGGATCCACGTTTGATTTGATTGGTTATTCGGATGCCGATTGGGCGGGGTGTAAAATCAATAGGAAGAGCACATCGGGGACTTGCCAGTTCTTGGGAAGATCCTTGGTGTCTTGGGCTTCAAAGAAGCAAAATTCGGTCGCTCTTTCCACCGCCGAAGCCGAGTACATTGCCGCAGGTCATTGTTGCGCGCAATTGCTTTGGATGAGGCAAACCCTGCGGGACTACGGTTACAAATTAACCAAAGTCCCTTTGCTATGTGATAATGAGAGTGCAATCAAAATGGCCGACAATCCCGTCGAGCATAGCCGCACTAAGCACATAGCCATTCGGTATCATTTTCTTAGGGATCACCAACAAAAGGGGGATATCGAGATTTCTTACATTAACACTAAAGATCAATTAGCCGATATCTTTACCAAGCCTCTTGATGAACAAACTTTTACCAAACTTAGGCATGAGCTCAATATTCTTGATTCTAGAAATTTCTTTTGCTAGCTTGCACACATAGCTCATTCGAACACCTTTGATCATATCTCTTTTATATGCTATGACTAATGTGTTTTCAAGTCTATTTCAAACCAAGTCATAGGTATATTGAAAGGGAATTGGAGTCTTCGGCGAAGACAAAGGCTTCCACTCCGTAACTCATCCTTCGCCATCGCTCCAAGAAAAGGACCTTGTCTTTGGGGGAGAGAGTAAAAGCCCAAAGCAAAAGGACCGGACTTCGTCTTTGGTATAATCTTAACTCATTTACTTATGACCAAAGAGGAAGATAGTACTTCGATGGGCTCTAATGATTCCGTTTTTGGCGATTCATGCCAAAGGGGGAGAAAGTATGAGCCCAAAGCAAAAGGACCGCACCACCACCATATTCAAAAACTTAGTGCTTTCAAAAAGTATTTATCAATTGGTATCCTATTGTGTTCAAAAGGGGGAAAAGTAGTATTTCAAAAATGGTATATCAAAACCCTCTTGAACACTAAGAGGAGGATCTCTTTTAGGGGGAGTTTTGTTTAGTCAAAGGAAAAGCATTTGAAACAGGGGGAGAAAATTTCAAATCTTGAAAATGCTTTGCAAACTCTTATTCATTTACCTTTGACTATTTGCAAAAGATCTTTGAAATGAATTTACAAAAATTTTGCAAAAACAAAACATGTGGTGCAAGCATGGTCCAAAATACTAAATAAAAAAAGAAACATTCCATGCATATCTTGTAAGTAGTTATATTGGCTCAATTCCAAGCAACCTTTACACTTACATTATGCAAACTAGTTCAATTATGCACATCTCTGTTTGCTTTGGTTTGTGTTGGCATCAATCACCAAAAAGGGGGAGATTGAAAGGGAATTAGGCTTACACCTAGTTCCTAAATAATTTTGGTGGTTGAATTGCCCAACACAAATAATTGGACTAACTAGTTTGCCCAAGTGTGTAGATTATACAGGTGTAAAAGGTTTATCCTCAGCCAATAAAAAGACCAAGTTTTGGATTCAATAAAGGAGCAAAGGGGCAACCGAAGGCACTCCTGGTCTGGCGCACCGGACTGTCCGGTGTGCCACCGGACAGTGAACAGTACCTGTCCGGTGCACCAGGGGACTAAGACTCAAACTCGCCACCTTCGGGAATTTCCAGGGCGACTCGGCTATAATTCACCGGACTGTCCGGTGTACACCGGACAGTGTCCGGTGCGCCAAGGGAGGTCGGCCTCAGGAACTCGCCAGCTTCGGGAAACGCCAACGGCTAGTCCGCTAAAAATCACCGGACTGTCCGGTGTGCACCGAACTGTCCGGTGCGCCTCCGGAGCAACGGTCTTCTCCGCGCCAACGGCTCTCTGCCGCGCATTTAATGCGCGCTCTGCGCGCGCAGGGGTCAGAAACGCCCATGCTGGCACACCGGACAGCAAACAGTACCTGTCCGGTGTGCACCGGACACCCAGGCGGGCCCACAAGTCAGAAGCTCCAACGGTCAGAATCCAACGGCAGTGATGACGTGGCAGGGGGCACCGGACTGTCCGGTGTGCACCGGACTGTCCGGTGCGCCATCGAGCAGACAGCCTCCCAACGGCCACATTTGGTGGTTGGGGCTATAAATACCCCAACCACCCCACCATTCATTGCATCCAAGTTTTCCACTTCTCAACTACTACAAGAGCTCTAGCATTCAATTCTAGACACACTAAAGAGATCAAATCCTCTCCAATTCCACACAAAGCCCTAGTGACTAGTGAGAGTGATTTGCCGTGTTCATTTGAGCTCTTGCGCTTGGATTGCTTCTTTTCTTTCTCACTTGTTCTTGAGATCACAACTCCATTGTAATCAAGGCAAGAGGCACCAATTGTGTGGTGACCCTTGCGGGGAAGTTTTGTTCCCGGCTTTGATTTGAGAAGAGAAGCTCACTCGGTCCGTGGGACCGTTTGAGAGAGGGAAGGGTTGAAAGAGACCCGGCCTTTGTGGCCTCCTCAACGGGGAGTAGGTTTGCAAGAACCGAACCTCGGTAAAACAAATCTCCGTGTCTCACTTGCTTATTCGCTTGGGATTTGTTTTGCGCCCTCTCTCTCGGACTCGTTTATATTTCTAACGCTAACCCGGCTTGTAGTTGTGTTTATATTTGTAAATTTCAGTTTCGCCCTATTCACCCCCCCTCTAGGCGACTATCACTGGGCCACCGGCGGAAGGTGGCTGAGCCCACAACAACGACAAGAAGGAGGATCACAAGGCAGAGGAGTTCCCCGTGGTCCTTGACTGCTTCATGATCTACGGTGGGCATGTGGCGAACGCCTCGGCTCGGCACCGCAAGCAAGAGCGCCGGGAGGTCCGCTCGGTAAAGGTGGCGGCGCCAGTCTACCTAGACTGGTCCGACAAGGCCATCACCTTCGACCAGGGCGACCACCCCGACCGCGTGCCGAGCCCAGGGAAGTACCCACTCGTTGTCGACCCCATCATCGGCAACATCAGGCTTACCAAGGTCCTCATGGACGGAGGCAGCAGCCTCAACATCATCTACGCCGAGACCCTCGGGCTGCTGCGAATCGATCTGTCCTCGATCCGGGCCGGCGCGACACCTTTTCACGGGATCATCCCCGGGAAACGCGTCCAACCCCTCGGGCAACTCGATCTGCCCGTCTGCTTCGGGACTCCCTCCAACTTACGGAAGGAAACCCTCACGTTCGAGGTGGTCGGGTTCCGAGGAACCTACCACGCAGTGCTGGGGAGGCCATGCTACGCCAAGTTCATGGTCGTCCCCAACTACACCTACCTCAAACTCAAGATGTCGGGCCCCAACGGGGTCATCACCGTCGGCTCCACGTATCGACACGCGTACGAATGCGACGTGGAGTGCGTGGAGTACGCCGAGGCCCTCGCCGAATCCGAGGCCCTCATCGCCGACCTGGAGAGCCTCTCCAAGGAGGCGCCAGATGTGAAACGCCACACCGGCAACTTCGAGCCAGCTGAGACGGTCAAGTCCGTCCCTCTCGACCCCAGCAACGACGCCTCCAAGCAGATACGAATCGGCTCCGAGCTCGACCCCAAATAGGAAGCAGTGCTCGTCGAATTTCTCCGTGCGAACGCCGAAGTTTTTGCGTGGAGTCCCTCGTACATGCCTGGCATACCGAGGGATGTCGCCGAGCACTCGCTGGATATCCGAGCTGGAGCCCGACCCGTGAAGCAGCCTCTGCGCCGATTCAACGAAGAAAAGCGCAGAGCCATAGGCGAGGAGATCCACAAGCTGATGGCTGCAGGGTTCATCAAAGAGGTATTCCATCCCGAATGGCTTGCCAACCCTGTGCTTGTGAGAAAGAAAGGAGGGAAATGGCGGATGTGTGTAGACTACACTGGTCTAAACAAAGCATGTCTGAAGGTTCCCTACCCTCTGCCTCGCATCGATCAAATCGTGGATTCCACTGCTGGGTGCGAAACCTTGTCTTTCCTCGATGCCTACTCAGGGTATCACCAAATCAGGATGAAAGAGTCCGACCAGCTCGCGACTTCTTTCATCACACCCTTTGGCATGTACTGCTACGTTACTATGCCATTCGGTTTGTGGAATGCGGGTGCGACATACCAAAGGTGCATGAACCACGTGTTCGGAGAACACATTGGTCGAACGGTCGAGGCTTACGTCGATGACATCGTAGTCAAGACGAGGAAAGCCTCCGACCTCCTTTCTAACCTTGAAACGATATTCCGGTGTCTCAAGGCGAAAGGCGTAAAACTCAATCCCGAGAAGTGTGTCTTCGGAGTCCCCCGAGGCATGCTCCTGGGGTTCATCGTCTCCGAGCGGGGCATCGAAGCCAACCCGGAGAAAATCGCGGCCATCACCAACATGGGGCCCATCAAGGACTTGAAAGGAGTACAGAGGGTCATGGGATGTCTTGCGGCCCTGATCCTTTTCATCTCGCGCCTCGGCGAAAGAGGCCTACCTCTGTACCGCCTTTTGAGGAAGACCGAGCGCTTCACTTGGACCCCCGAGGCCGAGGAAGCCCTCGGGAACCTAAAGGCGCTCCTTACCAGCGCGCCCATCTTGGTGCCCCCCGCTGCCAGAGAAGCCCTCTTGATCTACGTCGCCGCTACCACTCAGGTGGTCAGCGCCACGATCGTGGTCGAGAGACGAGAAGAGGGGCATGCATTGCCCGTCCAGAGGCGGGTCTACTTCATCAGTGAAGTATTGTCCGAGACCAAAATCCGCTACCCGCAAATCCAGAAGCTACTGTACGCGGTAATTCTGACGCGGCGAAAGTTGCGACACTACTTCGAGTCTCATCCGGTGACTGTGGTGTCATCCTTTCCCCTAGGGGAGATCATCTAGTGCCGAGAGGCCTCAGGTAGGATTGCAAAGTGGGCGGTGGAGATCATGGGCGAGACAATCTCGTTCGCCCCTCGGAAGGCCATCAAGTCCCAAGTCTTGGCGGACTTTGTGGCTGAATGGGTCGACACCCAGCTTCCAGCAGCTCCGATCCAACCGGAACTCTGGACCATGTTTTTCGACGGGCCGTTGATGAAAACAGGAGCGGGCGCGGACCTGCTCTTCATCTCACCCCTCGGGAAGCACCTCCGCTACGTGCTGCGCCTCCATTTCTCGGCGTCCAACAATGTGGCCGAGTACGAGGCTTTGGTTAACGGGTTGAGCATCGCCATCGAGCTAGGGGTCCGACGCCTCGACACTCGTGGCGACTCGCAGCTTGTCATTGACCAAGTCATGAAGAACTCCCATTGTCGCGACCCGAAGATGGAAGCCTACTGCGATGAGGTTCGACGCCTGGAGAACAAGTTCTTCGGGCTCGAGCTCAACCACATCGCCCGACGATACAATGAGACTGTAGACGAGCTGGCTAAGATAGCCTTGGGGCGGACAATGGTTCCCCCGGACGTCTTTTCCCGAGACCTACATCAACCCTCAGTCAAGACCGATGACACGCCCGAGCCCGAGGCACCCTCGGCTCAGCCCGAGGCACCCTCGGCCCCCGACGGTGAGGCACTGCACGTCGAGGAATAGCGGAATGGGGTCCCGCCTAATCGAAACTGGCAGACCCCATACCTACAATATTTCCACCGAGGAGAGCTACCCCTCGACCGAGCCGAAGCCCGGCGACTGGCGAGGCGCGCCAAGTCGTTCGTCTTGCTGGGGGACGGGAAGGAGCTCTACCACCGCAGCCCCTCAGGCATCCTCCAGCGATGCATATCCATCGCCGAAGGTCAGGAGTTATTACAAGAAATACACTCGGGGGCTTGCGGTCACCACGCAGCACCTCGAGCCCTCGTTGGGAATGCCTTCCGACAGGGTTTCTACTGACCAATCGCGGTGGCCAACGCCACTAGGATTGTACGCACCTGCCAAGGGTGTCAATTCTACGCGAAGCAGACCCACCTGCCCGCTTAGGCTCTGCAGACAATACCCATCACCTGGCCGTTTGCTGTGTGGGGTCTGGACCTCGTCGGTCCCTTGCAGAAGGCACCCGGGGGCTACATGCACCTGCTGGTCGCCATCGACAAATTCTCCAAGTGGATCGAGGTCCGACCCCTAAACAACATCAGGTCCGAACAAGCGGTGGCGTTCTTCACCAACATCATCCATCGCTTTGGGGTCCCGAACTCCATCATCACCGACAACGGCACCCAGTTCACCGGCAGAAAGTTCCTGGACTTCTGCGAGGATCACCACATCCGGGTGGACTGGGCCGCCGTAGCTCACCCCATGACGAATGGGCAAGTAGAGCGTGCCAACGGCATGATTCTGCAAGGACTCAAGCCACAGATCTACAACGACCTCAACAAGTTCGGCAGGCGATGGATGAAGGAACTCCCCTCGGTGGTCTGGAGTCTGAGGACAACGCCGAGCCGAGCCACGGGCTTCACGCCGTTCTTTCTAGTCTATGGGGCCGAGTCCATCTTGCCCATAGACCTAGAATACGGTTCCCCGAGGACGAGGGCGTACGACGACCAAATCAATCGAACCAACCGAGAAGACTCACTGGACCAGCTGGAAGAGGCTCGGGACATGGCCTTACTACACTCGGCGCGGTATCAGCAGTCCCTGCGATGCTACCACGCCCGAGGGGTTCGGTCCTGAGACCTCCAGGTGGGCGACTTGGCGCTTCGGCTGCGACAAGACACCCGAGGGCGCCACAAGCTCACGCCTCCCTGGGAAGGGCCATTCATCATCGCCAAGATTTTGGAGCCCGGAACATACAAGCTGGCCAACAGTCAAGGCGAGGTCTACAGCAACGCTTGGAACATCCGACAGCTACGTCGCTTCTACCCTTAAGATGTTTTTCAAGTTGTTCATATATCTCGCTTACATACAAAGTCTAACCATCAAGGAAGGGTCAGCCTTGCCTCGGCAAAGCCCGACCCTCCCTCGGGGGCTAGAAGGGGCGAACCCCCTCTGTGTCAAAATTTTCCTCGGAAAAAGTCTTTCTGCTAGAACATCTTTCGTGCTTTTCGACTGCTTCGAAAGTGGGATCCTGAAAACGACGGAGTACACGTAAGCAGGCAAGGCCGACCGAGCCAAGGGACTCCTACGCCTCCGGGATACGGATACCTCACTCATCACCTTCTGCGATAAGTAACTCGCGCTCGGATAAGCGATTCCGCTGACCGAACAAGTCTTAATGCTCGAAAACTGTTCTGCCGAAACAATTTTTCGTGCCTTCTCGACTATATCGATAACAGAATCCTACGGACGAGTAAGAGCACACGTAAGCGGCAAGGCCGACCGAGCCGAGGGACTCCTACGCCTCCGGGATACGGATACCTCACTCATCACCTTCCGTGAAAAGTAACTCTCGCTCAGACAAACAATTCTGTTACCGACAAATAAGTCTAGATACTCGAAACAAGGGGAAAAAATGCAGCTTTACAACACGACGACGATATGTTTGGGCCTCGGCGGCCGCAAAAAACATATGCACACTACAAGATAAACTGTTCCTGTAGGGTCAGACATCAGTGGGGGAGCAGCAGCACCCTCAGCGTCGACTCCACCTTCGATGGAATCCGACCCGGCCTCGGACGGCAACACGGTCGGAGGATCTCCACCTCGAAGGAACCTGTTGGCCCCACGCCTGGGCCATCGCCGCTAGGGTCTCCGCCGGGAACCCGGCCTGAGCAGACGGCTCGACCGGCCGCTCCGTAGCCTCAGCCAGCTATCCCCCGAAGACATCAGCCCGACTCGTGGCCTCGGCAACTCGACTCCGGCGTCGGCCCCGCTAGTGGACGGCCCGGCCAGGCTCCGACCGACGAAGCTTCTTTTCGAGCCAACTCTGCCTCTGTCCGTGCTGGCACCGCTGCCTCCGGCTCCAGCTCATCGTAGAGCAGCCAAAGGTTCCTTTAACTAAGCAAGAGAAGCCTTGGGCGGCAAGGCCGACCGAGCCAAGGGACTCCTACGCCTCCGGGATACAGATACCTCACTCGTCACCTTCGCACGAGGCAACTCACACTTGGTTAAGCGGTTCAGCTAGCCGACAGGCGAGTCCTAGTGCTCGAAATGAGGACAAAACATGGCTTCACGCCAAAAATACATAAATGTTCAGGCCCCGAAAGCCGCAATGAACAAACGCCGACACTTAAGGTGCCATTACAAACGGAATTCCGGTTCCGCCCCCGCGGGTACGAACAACCTCCACATCGGAGAGCCTGCGGGGCGACAAACTCCTTTCGACTCCAACGCATCCAGCGTGGAGGCCCAGGCCCACACATCATGTAACCGGCGCGCCGGTTACTACGTGCGGGAAACTGCACCGCCACTTGCGCCAGTACCGCGCCATCTCGACTGCGGAACTGGTGCCGCGACTCGAGGCAACCCTGCGCATGGCCCAACAGTGCCAACCGAGCACATCGGTCACGGGTCAGTCAGCCGCGGAGAAGGCGCGACGGTCGATATGGCCAAAAGTGGGCCCGCAGTAATGGCGACGGCAGGCGGGCGAAAGCAGCGGTCACATCGTCTGCAGGCTTACGTCCCCTCCTGGGACAGCGATAGAGCCCTCTCCCACGGAGTGAAGACGACGTGCCCGTGTTCCGTTCCTCGAACGGCTCGCGCACGCACAACGGCTGCTCCGCGAACCACTCGTCTCGTCGCATTAACTCTGCGGCAGGACAGGCAGCACCTTTGGCAGGCGAAGCAGGCGACGCTTCACCTCTGCCATAATGACCGCATCAAAAAAGGTGCGCCACATCGTTCGATTTTGTATCGTTTTTCCTCTTCCTCTTTCTCTCTCTTGCTACAAGGACCGAGAAAGGGGATACTCCGAAAGGGATCCTTCTCCGCAAAGGAAGCGGGCCCCGAGCCCCCTACTGATCAGAGGTTCGAAGGCTGGCCCCTCGGAAGGGTTCGACAGCCGCCTCAGAGCACTCGGGCTCCGAGCCCTCCTACTGATCAGAGGTTCGAAGGCTGGCCCCTCGGAAGGGTTCTGAAAGTCGCCTAGAGGGGGTGAATAGGGCGAATCTGAAATTTACAAACTTAATCACAACTACAAGCCGGGTTAGCGTTAGAAATATAATCGAGTCCGAGAGAGAGGGTGCAAAACAAATCGCAAGCGAATAAAGAGTGTGACACGAGGATTTGTTTTACCGAGGTTCGGTTCTCGCAAACCTACTCCCCGTTGAGGCGGTCACAAAGACCGGGTCTCTTTCAACCCTTTTCCTCTCTCAAACGGTCCCTCAGACCGAGTGAGCTTCTCTTCTCAAATCAATTGGGAACCAAACTTCCCGCAAGGACCACCACACAATTGGTGTCTCTTGCCTTGCTTACAATTGAGATGATCGCAAGAAAGAATGAAAGAAAGAAGCAATCCAAGCGCAAGAGCTCAAAAGAACACAACAAATCTCTCTCACTTATCACTAAAGCTTTGTGTGGAATTGGGAGAGGATTTGATCACTTGGGTGTGTCTAGAATTGAATGCTAGAGATCTTGTAAATAGTTGGAAGGTGGAAAACTTGGATGACTTGAATGTGGGGTGGTTGGGGGTATTTATAGCCCCAACCACCAAACTAGCCGTTTGGTGGAGGCTGCTGTCGTATGGCGCAGCACTGGACAGTCCGGTGTGCCAGCCACGTCACCAGGCCGTTGGGTTCCGATCGTTGGAGTTCTGACTTGTGGGCCCGCCTGGCTGTCCGGTGGCGCACCGGACAAGTCCTGTAGACTGTCCGGTGTGCCACCCGCGCGTGCATTGCTCCTCTGCGCGCGCAGGCGCGCATTTAATGCGTTGCAGTCGACCGTTGCGCGCGAAGTAGCTGTTGCTCCGCTGGCTCACCGGACAGTCCGGTGTGCACCGGACATGTCCGGTGAATTATAGCGGAGCGGAAATCCGAAGCTAACGAGTTTAGAGTCACTCTCTCCTGGGGCACCGGACACTGTCCGGTGGTACACCGGATAGTCCGGTGAATTATAGCGGAGCGCCTCTGCGTTTTCCCGAAGGTGAGGAGTTCAGCCTCGAGTGCCCTGGTGCACCGGACACTGTCCGGTGCGCCAGACCAGGGCACACTTCGGTTGTCCCTTGCTCTCTTTGATTGAACCCATTCTTGGTCTTTTTATTGACTTATTATGAACCTTTGGCACCTGTATAACTTATAGACTGGAGCAAACTAGTTAGTCCAATTATTTGTGTTGGGCAATTCAACCACCAAAATCAATTAGGAAATAGGTGTAAGCCTAATTCCCTTTCAATCCCCCCCTTTTTGGTGATTGATGCCAACACAAACCAAAGCAAGTATAGAAGTACATAATTGAACTAGTTTGAATAATGTAAGTGCAAAGGTTACTTAGAGTTGAGCCAATATAAATACTTATAGGATATGCATGGATTGTTTCTTTATTTTTAACATTTTGGACCACGCTTGCACCACTTGTTTTGTTTTTGCAAATTCTTTTGTAAATCCTTTTCAAAGTCCTTTTGCAATATAGTCAAAGGTAAATGAATAAGATTTTGAGAAGCATTTTTAAGAATTGAAATTTTCTCCCCCTGTTTCAAATGCTTTTCCTTTGACTAAAACAAAACTCCCCCTTAATGAAATCCTCCTCTTAGTGTTCAAGAGGGGTTTTGAAGTTAATTTTGAAGAGGGTATACCAATTTGAAATATATCACAAATAAGATACCAATTTGAAAATACTTCTTTAAGACCAAATTGAAAGACTAAAATTTTGAAATTGGTGGTGGTGCGGTCCTTTTGCTTTGGGCTCATGCTCTCTCCCCCTTTGGCATAAATCGCCAAAAACGGAATCATTAGAGCCCTTACCTAACTACTTTCTCCCCTTTGGCAAAATAAAACATGAGTGAAGATTATACCAAAGCCGGAGAGATGCACGGAGCGACGGCGAAGGATTAGTTATGGAGTGGAGTGGAAGCCTTTGTCTTCGCCGAAGACTCCAATTCCCTTTCAATATACCTATGACTTGGTTTGAAATTCACTTGAAAACACATTAGTCATAGCACATGAAAGAGACATGATCAAATGTATATGAATGAACTATGTGTTCAAATCAACAAAAGAAGTTCCTAGAATCAAGAATATTTAGCTCATGCCTAAGTTTGTTAAAAGTTTGTTCATCTAGTGGCTTGGTAAAGATATCAGCTAAATGATCTTTAGTGTTAATATATGCAATCTCGATATCTCCCTTTTGTTGGTGATCCCTTAGAAAATGATACTGAATGGCTATGTGTTTAGTGCGGCTATGCTCAATGGGATTATCCGCCATGCGGATTGCACTCTCATTATCACATAGAAGAGGAACTTTGGTTAATTTGTAACCGTAGTCCCTAAGGGTTTGCCTCATCCAAAGCAATTGCGCGCAACAATAGCCTGCAGCAATGTACTCGGCTTCGGCGGTAGAAAGAGCTACGAAATTTTGCTTCTTTGAAGCCCAAGACACCAAGGATCTTCCCAAGAACTGGCAAGTCCCCGATGTGCTCTTTCTATTAATTTTACACCCCGCCCAATCGGCATCCGAATAACCTATTAAATCAAAAGTGGATCCCCTAGGATACCAAAGCCCAAACTTAGGAGTATAAACTAAATATCTCAAGATTCGTTTTACGGCCGTAAGGTGAGCTTCCTTAGGGTCGGCTTGGAATCTTGCACACATGCATACGGAAAGCATAATATCTGGTCAAGATGCACATAAATAGAGTAAAGAGTCTATCATCGACCGGTATACCTTTTGATCGATGGATTTACCTCCCGTGTCGAGGTCGAGATGCCCATTGGTTCCCATGGGTGTCTTGATGGGTTTGACATCCTTCATCCCAAACTTGCTTAGAATATCTTGAGTATACTTCGTTTGGCTAATGAAGGTGCCTTCTTGGAGTTGCTTCACTTGAAATCCTAAGAAGTACTTCAACTCTCCCATCATAGACATCTCGAATTTTTGTGTCATGATCCTACTAAATTTCTCACAAGTAGATTCGTTAGTAGACCCAAATATAATATCATCAACATAAATTTGGCATACAAACAAATCATTGTCAAGAGTTTTAGTAAATAAAGTAGGATCGGCCTTTCCGACTTTGAAGCCATTAGTGATAAGAAAATCTCTAAGGCATTCATACCATGCTCTTGGGGCTTGCTTGAGCCCATAAAGCGCCTTAGAGAGTTTATAAACATAGTTAGGATACTCACTATCTTCAAAGCCGGGAGGTTGCTCAACATAGACCTCTTCCTTGATTGGTCCATTGAGGAAGGCACTCTTCACGTCCATTAGATAAAGCTTGAAGCCATGGTAAGTAGCATAGGCTAATAATATACAAATTGACTCAAGCCTAGCTACGAGTGCATAGGTTTCACCGAAATCCAAACCTTCGACTTGGGAGTATCCCTTGGCCACAAGTCGGGCTTTGTTCCTTGTCACCACACCATGCTCATCTTGCTTGTTGCGGAAAACCCACTTGGTTCCTACAACATTTTGATTAGGACGTGGAACCAAATGCCATACCTCGTTCCTAGTGAAGTTGTTGAGCTCCTCTTGCATCGCCACCACCCAATCCGAATCTTGTAGTGCTTCCTCTACCCTGTGTGGCTCAATAGAGGAAACAAAAGAGTAATGCTCACAAAAATGTGCAACACGAGATCTAGTGGTTACCCCCTTATGGATGTCGTCGAGGATGGTGTCGACGGGGTGATCTCGTTGGATTGCTTGGTGGACCCTTGGGTGTGGCGGTCTTGCTTCTTCATCCTCCTTGTCTTGATTATTTGCATCTCCCCCTTGATCATTGTCGTCATCTTGAGGTGGCTCATTTTGTTGATTTTCTCCTTCATCAGCTTGAGCCTCATCCTCATTTTGAGTTGGTGGAGATGCTTGCGTGGAGAAGGATGGTTGATCTTGTGCATTTGGAGGCTCTTCGGATTCCTTAGGACACACATCCCAATGAACATGTTCCTTAGCGCGATGCATGGAGCCTCTTCATCACCTATCTCATCAAGATCAACTTGCTCTACCTGAGAGCCGTTAGTCTCATCAAACACAACGTCACAAGAAACTTCAACTAGTCCAGAGGACTTGTTAAAGACTCTATATGCCCTTGTGTTTGAATCATATCCTAGTAAAAAGCCTTCTACAGTCTTAGGAGCAAATTTAGATTTTCTACCTCTTTTAACAAGAATAAAACATTTGCTACCAAAGACTCTAAAATATGAAATATTGGGCTTTTTACCGGTTAGGAGTTCGTATGATGTCTTCTTGAGGATTCTGTGTAGATACAACCGGTTGATGGCGTAGCAGGCGGTGTTGACCGCCTCGACCCAAAACCGATCCGAAGTCTTGTATTCATCAAGCATGGTTCTTGCCATGTCTAATAGTGTTCTATTCTTCCTCTCCACTACACCATTTTGTTGTGGGGTGTAGGGAGAAGAAAACTCATGCTTGATTCCCTCCTCCTCAAGGAAGCCTTCAATTTGAGAGTTCTTGAACTCCGTCCCGTTGTCGCTTCTAATCTTTTTGATCCTTAAGCCGAACTCATTTTGAGCCCGTCTCAAGAATCCCTTTAAGGTCTCTTGGGTATGAGATTTTTCCTGCAAAAAGAATATCCAAGTGAAGCGAGAATAATCATCCACAATAACTAGACAGTACTTACTCCCGCCGATGCTTATGTAAGCTATCGGGCCGAATAGGTCCATGTGTAGGAGCTCCAGTGGCCTGTCAGTCGTCATGATGTTCTTATGTGGATGATGAGCACCAACTTGCTTCCCTGCTTGGCATGCGCTACAAATCATGTCTTTCTCAAAATGAACATTTGTTAATCCTAAAATGTGCTCTCCCTTTAGAAGCTTATGAAGATTCTTCATCCCAACATGGGCTAGTCGGCGGTGCCATAGCCAACCCATGTTAGTCTTAGCAATTAAGCAAGTGTCGAGTTCAGCTCTATCAAAGTCTACCAAGTATAGCTGACCCTCTAACACTCCCTTAAATGCTATTGAATCATCACTTCTTCTAAAGACAGTGACACCTACATTAGTAAAAAGACAGTTGTAGCCCATTTGACATAATTGCGAAACGGAAAGCAAATTGTAATCTAAGCAATCTACAAGAAAAACATTGGAAATTGAATGGTCAGGAGATATAGCAATTTTACCAAATCCTTTGACCAAACCTTGGTTTCCATCCCCGAATGTGATAGCTCGTTGGGGATCTTGGTTTTTCTCATAGGAGGAGAACATCTTCTTCTCCCCTGTCATGTGGTTTGTGCACCCGCTATCGATAATCCAACTTGACCCACGGATGCATAAACCTACAAAACAAGTTTAGTTCTTGACTTTAGGTACCCAAATGGTTTTGGGTCCTTTGGCATTAGACACAAGAACTTTGGGTACCCAAACACAAGTTTTTAACCCCTTGTGCTTGCCCCCAACAAATTTGGCAACTACCTTGCCGGATTTGTTAGTTAAAACATAGGAGGCATCAAAAGTCTTAAATGAAATGTTAGAATCATTTGATCCCTTAGGAGTTTTCTTCTTAGGCAACTTAGCACGGGTTGGTTTCCTAGAACTAGATGTCTCACCCTTATACATAAAAGCATGGTTAGGGCCAGAGTGAGATTTCCTAGAATGAATTCTCCTAATTTTGCTCTCAGGATAACCGGCAGGGTACAAAATGTAACCCTCGTTATCCTAAGGCATGGAAGCCTTGCCCTTAACAAAGTTAGACAATTTCTTAGGAGGGGCATTAAGTTTGATATTGCCTCCCTGTTGGAAGCCAATGCCATCCTTAATGCCAGGGCGTCTCCCACTATAGAGCATGCTTCTAGCAAATTTAAACTTTTCATTTTGTAAGTTATGCTCGGCAATTTTAGCATCTAATTTTGCTATATGATCATTTTGTTGTTTAATTAAAGCCATGTGATCATGAATAGCATCAATGTTAATATCTCTACATCTAGTACAAATGGAAGTATGCTCAACGGTAGATGTAGAGGGTTTGCAAGATTTTGATTCTACAACCTTAGCATGCAATATATCATTTTTACTTCTAAGGTCGGAAATGGAAGCATTGCAAACATCTAATTCTTTAGCCTTAGCAAGCAATTTTTCATTTTCATTTCTAAGGCTAGCAAGGGAAATGTTCAATTCTTCAACCTTAGCAAGTAAATCAACATTATCATTTCTAAGATTTGGAATTGAAACATCACAAACATTTGAATCAACCTTAGCTAATAAATTAGCATTCTCATTTCTAAGGTTGTCAATAGTTTCATGACAAGTGCTTAGCTCACTAGATAGTTTTTCACATTTTTCTACTTCTAGAGCGTAAGCATTTTTAACCTTAACATGCTTCTTATTTTCTTTAATAAGGAAGTCCTCTTGGGTGTCCAAGAGATCATCCTTTTCATGAATGGCACTAATCAATTCATTTAATTTTTCCTTTTGTTGCATGTTTAGGTTGGCAAAAAGAATGCGTAAGTTATCCTCCTCATTGCTAGCATTATCCTCATCACTAGAGGTTTCATATTTAGTGGAGGATCTAGATTTTACCTTCTTCCTTTTGCCGTCCTTTGCCATGAGGCACTTGTGGCCGACGTTGGGGAAGAGAAGTCCCTTGGTGACGGCGATGTTTGCGGCGTCCTCGTCGAAGGAGGAGTCGGTGTAGCTCTCGTCGGAGTCCCACTCCCGGCAAACATGGGCATCGCTGCCCTTCTTCTTGTAGTACCTCTTCTTCTCCTTTCTTCTCCCCTTCTTGTCGTCGCCCCTGTCACTGTCACTAGAAATAGGACATTTTGCAATAAAGTGACCGAGCTTACCACACTTGTAGCAAACTTTCTTGGAGTGGGGTTTGTAATCCTTCCCCCTCCTTTGCTTGAGGATTTGGCGGAAGCTCTTGATGATGAGCGTCATTTCCTCGTTGTCGAGCTTGGAGGCGTCGATGGGTGTTCTACTCGATGTAGACTCCTCCTTCTTCTCCTCCGTCGCCTTAAGTGCGACCGGTTGTGCTTCGGACGTGGAGGGGCCGTCAAGCTCGTTGATCTTCTTTGAGCCTTTGATCATCAATTCAAAGCTCACAAAATTCCCGATTACATCCTCGGGAGTCATTAGTGTATATCTAGGATTCCCACAAATTAATTGAACTTGAGTAGGGTTAAGGAAAACAAGTGATCTTAGAATAACCTTAACCATTTCATGGTCATCCCATTTTTTGCTCCCGAGGTTGCGCACTTGGTTCACCAAAGTCTTGAGCCGGTTGTACATGTCTTGTGGCTCCTCCCCTTGGCGAAGTCGGAAGCGACCGAGCTCCCCCTCGATCGTTTCCCGCTTGGTGATTTTGGTCACCTCATCTCCTTCGTGCGCGGTCTTTAGCGTGTCCCAAATCTTCTTAGCACCTTTCAACCCTTGCACCTTATTATACTCCTCTCGACTTAGAGAGGCGAGGAGTATAGTTGAGGCTTGGGAGTTGAAGTGTTGGATTTGGGCCACTTCGTCCTCATCATAATCATCATCCACCTAGCATAATCTTCACCATCAAACTCAACAACATCCCATATACTTTTGTGGAGTGAGGTTAGATGAAATCGCATCAAATCACTCCACCTAGCATAATCTTCACCATCAAACGTTGGTGGTTTGCCTAATGGGACGGAAAGTAAAGGTGTATGTTTAGGAATGCGAGGGTAGCGTAGGGGAATCTTACTAAACTTCTTGCGCTCATGGCACTTAGAAGTAATGGATGGCGCGTCGGAGCCGGAGGTGGAAGGTGATAAAGTATCGGTCTCATAGTAGACCACCTTCCTCATCTTTTTCTTGTCGCCACTCCGATGCGACTTGTGGGAAGAGGATTTCTTCTCCTTCCCCTTTCCCTTGTTGCGGGACTCTTCCGATGAAGCTTTCCCGTGGCTTGTAGTGGGCTTGTCGCCGGTCTCCATCTCCTTCTTGGCGTGATCTCTCGACATCACTTCGAGCGGTTAGGCTCTAATGAAGCATCGGGCTCTGATACCAATTGAAAGTCGCCTAGAGGGGGGGTGAATAGGGCGAATCTGAAATTTACAAACTTAATCACAACTACAAGTCGGGTTAGCGTTAGAAATATAATCGAGTCCGAAAGAGAGGGTGCAAAACAAATCGCAAGCGAATAAAGAGTGTGACATGAGGATTTGTTTTACCGAGGTTCGGTTCTCGCAAACCTACTCCCCGTTGAGGTGGTCACAAAGACCGGGTCTCTTTCAACCCTTTCCCTCTCTCAAACGGTCCCTCGGACCGAGTGAGCTTCTCTTCTCAAATCAATTGGGAACCAAACTTCCTGCAAGGACCACCACACAATTGGTGTCTCTTGCCTTGCTTACAATTGAGATGATCGCAAGAAAGAATGAAAGAAAGAAGCAATCCGAGCGCAAGAGCTCAAAAGAACACAACAAATCTCTCTCACTTATCACTAAAGCTTTGTGTGGAATTGGGAGAGGATTTGATCACTTGGGTGTGTCTAGAATTGAATGCTAGAGCTCTTGTAAATAGTTGGAAGGTGGAAAATTTGGATGACTTGAATGTGGGGTGGTTGGGGGTATTTATAGCCCCAACCACCAAACTAGCCGTTTGGTGGAGGCTGCTGTCGCATGGCGCACCAGACAGTCCGGTGCGCCACCGGACAGTGTCCGGTGCGCCAGCCACGTCACCAGGCCGTTGGGTTCTGACCGTTGGAGTTCTGACTTGTGGGCCCGCCTGGCTGTCTGGTGGCGCACCAGACAAGTCCTGTAGACTGTCCGGTGTGCCACCCGCGCGTGCACTGCTCCTCTGCGCGCGCAGGCGCGCATTTAATGCGTTGCAGTCGACCGTTGCGCGCGAAGTAGTCGTTGCTCCGCTGGCTCACCGGACAGTCCGGTGTGCACCGGACAGTCCGGTGTGCACCGGACATGTCCGGTGAATTATAGCGGAGCGGAAATCCGAAGCTGGCGAGTTCAGAGTCGCTCTCCCCTGGGGCACCGGACACTGTCCGGTGGTACACCAGACAATACGGTGAATTATAGCGGAGCGCCTCTGCGTTTTCCCGAAGGTGAGGAGTTCAGCCTCGAGTGCCCTGGTGCACCGGACACTGTCCGGTGGCACACCGGACAGTCCGGTGCGCCAGACCAGGGCACACTTCGGTTGTCCCTTGCTCTCTTTGATTGAACCCATTCTTGGTCTTTTTATTGACTTATTGTGAACCTTTGGCACCTGTATAACTTATAGACTGGAGCAAACTAGTTAGTCCAATTATTTGTGTTGGGCAATTCAACCACCAAAATCAATTAGGAAATAGGTGTAAGCCTAATTCCCTTTCAGGTTCGACAGCCGCCTCAGAGCATTCGGGCTCCGCGCCCACTACTGATCAGAGGTTCGAAGGCTGGCCCCTCGGAGGGGTTCGACAACCGCCTCAAGCCACTCGGGCTCCGCGCCCACTACTGATCAGGGGTTCGTAGGCTGGACCCCGAAGGGTTCGACAGCCGCCTCAGAGCACGCAGAGCGAGGGATGACTCTAGGTACGTCCGATACATGGCCGAGGCTCGGGCTACGCTCCCGAGGTACCCTAGGACATTTCCGAGACCAGCTGGAGCGATTCTGTAACGGAATCCCATCAGAGGGAGGCATCGAGCCCTCGGACCCTATCGAACGGGACCGAGTCCGGCAAATCACCTGTAGGTACTTTTGGAGCGCGCCTCTGGGCCACTAGCCGACCCTTATCGAACGGGGCACGGGCGTCCACTCGGATCACCCGCTAGCAACTCACTGGAGACACCAAGTTCGGCGCCCTCCGAGGGCAACATGGCGCTTTCCCCCCTCCTCCTTGCGGAAAGGCGACGCAGGGGCGTATGAAAAAAGCCGAGTCTGTCCTTGACCGTCCTCTCGCTCTGTGCGGAGGCTCGAGGGATGCTCTCGCAAACCCGACTCCGGCCAAACCGTTGACAGCGTCAACATACCAGCCCGAGAACTTGGAACCTGACTATGCACCCGGGCTACGGCCAGTTCGCATGAGGGAACAACCAGACCGGCCAAAGCATCACGAAACGCGCTAAGACCTCGAAGGAGTCAAACAACTCCTCCGAGGCCTCGGGGGCTACACCCGGCGGGTGCGCTCGCGCGCACCCACCGGAACGAAACGCAACCGAGAAAGGCTGGTCCCCTTGCAAAAAAGTGCGACAAAAGCCTCCAAGCGAGTATCAACACTCCCTTCGAGGCTCGGGGGCTATTGTCGGGGACCATAATTAGGGGTACCCCCAAGACTCCTAATCTCAGCTGGTAACCCCCATCAGCACAAAGCTGCAAAGGCCTGATGGGCGCGATTAAGGTCAAGGCTCAGTCCACTCAAGGGACACGATCTCGCCTCGTCCGAGCCCAGCCTCGGGCAAAGGCAGCTGACCCAGGAGGATTCACGTCTCGCCCGAGGGCCCCCTCAAGCGACGGACACACCTTCGGCTCGCCCGAGGCCCAGTCTTCGCAGAGAAGCAACCTTGGCCAGATCGCCACGCCAACCGACCGTATCGCAGGAGCATTTAATGCAAGGATCAACTGACACCTTATCCTGACGCGCGCTCCTCAGTCGACAGAGCCGAAGTGACCGCAGTCACTTCGCCGCTCCACTGACCGACTTGACAGGACAACAGCGCCGCCTGCCCCGCTCCGACTGCTGTGCCACTCGACAGAGTGAGGCTGACAGCAGCCAAGTCTAGCCTCGGGCGCCATAGGAAGCTCCGCCTCACCCGACCCAGGGCTCGGACTCAGCCTCGACCCCGAAAGACGGACTCCGCCTCGCTCGACCCAGGGCTCGGACTCAGCCTCGACCCCAAAAGACGGACTCCGCCTCGCCCGACCCAGGGCTCGGACTCAGCCTCGACCCCGGAAGACGGTCTCCGCCTCGCCCGACCCAGGGCTCGGACTCAGCCTCGACCCCGGAAGATGGACTCCGCCTCGCCCGACCCCAGGGCTCGGACTCAGCCTCGGCCTCGGAAGACGGTCTCTGCCTCGCCCGACCCAGGGTTCGGACTCAACCTCGACATCGGGAGACGAACTCCGCCTCGCTCGACCCTAGGGCCCAGACTCGACCTCGACCTCGGAGGAGCCTCCGCCTCGCCCAACCTCGGGCTCGGACCCGCCACGTCATAGGGAAGGCCATCATTACCCTACCCCTAGCGAGCTCAGGCTACGGGGAACAAGACCGGCGTCCCATCTGGCTCGCCCCGGTAAACAAGTAATGATGTCACCTCGCGTGCTCCATGACGACGGCGGCTCTCAGCCCCTTACGGAAGCAAGGAGACGTCAGCAAGGATCCGACAGCCCCGACAGCTGTACTTCCACAAGGCTCAAGCACTCCTCTAACGGCCACGACATCACATGAATAGGGCGCCAAAACCTCTCCGGTTGCCACGACGGCATGTACTTAGGGCTCTAGCTCCTCTCTGCTAGACACGTTAGCACACTGCTACACCCCCATTGTACACCTGGGCCCTCTCCTTACGCCTATAAAAGGAAGGTCCAGGGCTCTCATACGAGAAGGTTGGCCGCGCGGGAGAACGGGCCGACGCACAAGGCTCTCTCTCTCTCTCCCACGTGGACGCTTGTAACCCCCCTACTGCAAGCGCACCCGACCTGGGCGCAGGACAACACGAAGGCCGCGAGTTTCCCCTTTGTCATTTCTCCCCCCCTTTGTGCTCCATCTCGCGCCGACCCATCTGGGCTGGGACACGCGGCGACAATTTACTCGTCGGTCCAGGGACCCCCCGGGGTCGAAACACCGACAACTACCTTATCCCACCGATGGGGATGGACAAGTGCAGCGCGAATGGACAAGTGTAGCGCGAACAGCGTGGACAGCGGCAACGTACACAAGGCGGGCATGGTGATGAATGGGTTGCCCATCAGTGTGTACGCATCTGAGACATTGGGGTGTGCGGCGGCCATGTCCACAGACGGTTGATGAGCAAGATGCTCGGACGCATTGGGGATTCACTGCTGATCAGGTTCGGCACATACACATGCGGCTCGTGCGCCGTGTCATGCACGCTCAAGTGGGACGTGGCCACTGTCATGGAGTACAAGGGTATACCCCTGCAGCAGGTCGTCGACTACTATGTCAGGGGCACGATGTAGAATATCCGAAGACAACTATTATCAATAATTAGCCAATATAAACTATTTACAAACCTTTACTAATGTTTACAAAATAGCATATCCCTATATCATTGTTTTTGAGGAAAAATGGCGTATTAGTATTGACACATCGCGTATCCATAGGAAGTCTCGTAATTGATTAATAACATATGTTGACCACATGTGTAGCTATTAGACAATATATGGGTTTGATATATGAACATGTATGGTGTTTAGTTCCTTCTTCTACTTTGTTCTAATAGATGAATAAAAAATGAATGGGTCTTTCCTCCTTTTCCTCCTGTCGGGAGAGCACATCTCATGAAGTGATCCAAAATTAATTACTACTAACCCTTTTATCAGCGGTGTTCGTGTACCATTGCAATGCACGGGCAACTAACTAGTATATATATATACATACAATGTGAAGTTATAGAATGTTAAATTCTAAACCAAATAGTCTTGTTTATCAGGTAGATTCTAGTTCCTCTAAAATAAAAAAATCAAAACGGCAGCTAACCTTTGCCATCAAATAGGCAAAGGAGCCATAGACTAGGCTTGTTTGGACAGCAACTTCCTAGACAGCTACCATATGATCCTAGTCCTAGGTATAGAAAATCCAACGTCTAGCGTTACTATCAGGACCAGACAAGTTCTTGTCGCCACCATCCAAACAGAACCCAATTTATATTGGGATGATAGATGGGCCTAACATCCTGGTTTTTTAAGTTGTCATGCGGTTTTGACACTACAAAATTCAAGGTATGTTTCTTTGAGTTACAGTTTAGGGTTTTTGGAGTCAAAAGGTGGGTTTACAGTAGCTTTTGGCTTCTGACTTTTCTTTTATTGTTGCTTTTGTACTATATTTTTATCTTCTTGTCTTTTAGACAAAAAAGTTGCTCAAAACATGTTTTTCACCATTTAGGTTTCAAAATATAGATTTCTAGTTTTTTAAAAGGCAACTCAATAACTAGAGTATTTGTTTTAACTTCTATCTTTTGGTTTACAGAAGTTTGATAAAAGCTCGGATGATACAATTTTTTTAAAATATATATATAATATCACAAAGTTGTTTTGTGATTTTATGAGACAATGACATAAAACTATGGTTTAGAAAAAATAATGTCATGAGTTGAGTTTCTAAAACTCCAAAAGACTATACTTTGTTGTATCCAAACATCTATTAGCTTTGGGAAACCAAAGTATTTGTTAAACCATAGTATTTCTCCCATACAAAAAATATTTTCCATCCAAACATACCCTTGATGTCACAAAACTACGATATGTGGAATTAACTCAAAAGCTCATGTGCCCCTTTGATGATTTTGAAGATACCTCTTTCTCTCATTCATTCACTCGTTCAGTATACATTTTGGTGTCAGCTATTTATACTGTTATTTAACTCACTCAACATTCTCATCCTTCTCATTTTATATTAAGTCATTCCAATTATATTTTAAGACAATCGGTAACATTCAAGTATTTCTTAATCACGTGTGATCTGATTTAAGGCACTTTCATGATTATTTAATACATTCCCTTTTTTCTCTTAGTCATTCAATACATGTTTTGTTTAATTAAATCATTCCGTTACAGTCTAAGTCATTCTATATCATTCAATTATTTGTGTAGCTTATTTAAGGTATTTCATATTATTTGCAGATGTTACAAGACTTTATTACATATATTTTAATTCATTCAATAGTTTATTCTCCTCGAGACTTATAATATATTTTAAGTCGTTTTTTCGATTAGATTAACATAATTATTTTATCATGATTGGAGTCGCTTAATTAACGGGTGAGGCGTGCTATGGAGCGTGGGGGCACATGGTGGGTTGTTGGGGCGTGCGATTTGATCAGGGTGCGGTGGGTAGCGCGCCGATTGGAGTGTTGGGCAAGTAGGGGTGGCACACAATTGGTGGTCAGAGTGTGTGAGCTGATCAGGTTATGGGTGGTTAGCACGTCGGGGACCAATTTAGTTGCACTACCGGAATCCGAGGCTTTGCCGAGTGTTGTATTCTTTGCCGAGTGCCTTTTGTCGGGCACTCGGCAAATAAGGCTTTGCCGAGTGCCGCACTCGGTAAAGTTAGGCTCTCGGCAAAGAGCCCCTTTACCGAGTGTTGGACACTCGGCACAGGACGGCACTCGGCAAAGACAAGTTTGTCGAGTGTCTAACACTCGGCAAAGGGGGCTCTCGGCAAAAGGCCGTCAGCGGCCGTCCCAAAGCTGACGGCCGTCAGTCTTTGCCGAGAGCCAACGGTTGGCACTCGGCAAAGAGTCTTCTTTGCCGAGTGCCACATAGTAGGCACTCGGCAAAGGCAGCTTTGCCGAGTGTCATCTCTAGACACTCGGCAAAGTGTATTTTTATTTTTTTTTATTTTGTCTCCCAAACTTTTTGTGGTATGTTCCTATACTATGTAGACCTACATGTATCATTTGTGGACAATTATAACAAAGTTTCAATCGTTAGTAGATTTAGTTCGTTTATTTGAATTTCTTCGGAAAATTCAAATTTGAACTGCAGGTCACTCGAAACTTGGAAAACCGTGCATGAAAAAATGATATTCATGGTACTTAGCATAAGTTACGACCAATTTCAGAAGCGTACCGGAAACTTCGAGCAACATGCTCACTAAACATGACCGTGAACTTGGCATCCACATGTTTAAAAATTGTAAAAAACACAAACAAAGTCAGAAAATCATGAAACTTGTCCACGTGTCATGATATCATATGTATTGGCTGTGATAAAAATTTTAGAATGTTTGGAGAAAGTTGTGAGACACTATGTGTAGAAACCTAAGAGCACTACACATGAAATCATAGAGTTTCAATGTGGATCTCTTAGGTTTCTACAAATAGTGTCTCACAACTTTCTCCAAATATTCTAAAATTTTTATCACAGCCTATACATATGATATCATGACACGTGGACAAGTTTCATGATTTTCTGACTTTGTTTGTGTTTTATACAATTTTTAAACATGTGGATGCCAAGTTCACGGCCATGTTTAGTGAGCATGTTGCTCGAATTTTCCGGTACGCTTCTGAAATCGGTCGTAACTTATGCTAAGTACCATGAATATCATTTTTTCATGCACGGTTATCCAAGTTTCGAGTGACCTGCAGTTCAAATTTGAATTTTCCGAAGAAATTCAAATAAACGAACTTAATCTACTAGCTATTGCAAACACTGTTAAAATTGTCCCAAAATGATACATGTAGGTCTACATAGTTTAGGAACATACCACAAAAAGTTTGGTGCCCAAAACAAAAAAACATACAAATGTACTTTGCCGAGTGCCCCTGGGTGGCACTCGGCAAAGAAGTGTAAATTAATCTTTGCCGAGTGCCCCTGGGTGACACTCGGCAAAGAAGGCGCCTTTGCCGAGTGCCGCCGATCTGGCACTCGGCAAACCATATTTTAAAAATAAAAAAAATCTTTGCCGAGTGCCGCATCGCGGGCACTCGGCAAAGAACATGAACTTAACCAAACCGACGACTTCTCCTTCTTCTCTCTCTCACTCACGCTCACTCGCTCACGCCGCCGCCCGCGCTCGCCGCCGACCCCGCGCCCGCCCTCTCCGCAATCCACGCGCGCGCCCCCGGCCCTGCGCCCGCGCGCCGCCCGCGCGCCCGCGCGCTTGCTGCGCCGCCGCCGCCGCCGTAACACGCCCGCCACCACGCGCCCGGCAAGCCGCCATCGGCCGCGCCCAAGCCGCCGCCCGCCCCACGCGCCCGGAACGCCGCTGCCATTGCCCGCGCCCTCCACCATCGGTATTATTGTCATATGTTATTTAATTTATTAAATTTATGTGTGTTTATTGTCATATTATGTGTTGTATTAAATTTATACTACATGTTTATTTAATTTATTGTGTGTATACTACGTGTTTATATTATGTTTTTATAATGAATTATGTGTGATTATTGAATTTAGTGAGTTTATACTATGTGTATCAATTAGATATATTTGTGGATGTCAGCCATCGTGCTGCTAGTTTTATTTACAGGTTTTTGTAAACATCCCCGTAGAGGGGAGGTGCTGCCGAATTTTTGTTGATAGGCTTGAGTTATTTTTTGCATATGTCTTACATGTTATATTAAACTATAGTCAGTTATATATGTTATAGGATGGAGGACCGTGAGTGGATGTACACGGGCCGTAGAGGAAGGAACGATGTCACCACAGAATGGATTAGAAAGACCGATGATTTCGTGGAACGGGCATATGGCGAAGCTGCTAAAGGAGCGAGTCTAGTCCCATGCCCGTGCAGCAAATGTGATAACCGGAAAAGAAAACCAAAGAAGGCCATGGTAGAACATATTTGGAAGAATGGATTTACGCCGGGCTATACTCGGTGGATATTTCATGGTGAAGCGCATCGTACGAGAGAGGAGGTGTTGAGACAACGTGTCGAGGATTATGACGCGGATGCGGGGGTAGCGGATATGTTGAACGACTATCAGGAGGCACAGTACACAGGAGGATGTATGGATGACGAGCCAGAGCCAACTGCAAAGGCGTTCTACGACATGTTCGACACGACACAGAAGCCCCTTCACGGCAAGACAAAGGTTTCTCAACTGGATGCCATTAGGCGTGTAATGGCGTTCAAGTCGCAGTACAGCATGAGTAGAGACGCATTCGATGGATTGTTGACGGTTATTGGGAGTCTGCTTCCGGATGATCACGTTCTGCCAAAGAGCATGTACGAGGCACAGAAACTACTTCGTGCACTCAAGATGACGTATGAGCAGATTCATGCTTGTCCGAAGGGCTGCGTGCTATTTAGGAAAGAATACGCGGAGGCAAAGTACTGTCCCAAGTGTAATTCGTCTAGGTTTATGGAGGTAGACTCTGGTGATGGACAGAAGAGGCAGCTCGACATCCTCTTGACAATCCTACGACACCTTCCATCGTTCATACCGAGGATCCAGCGTCTTTACATGACAGAGGAATCCGCGAAACAGATGACATGGCACAAAAATGGAAAACGATACAATCCTGACAAGATGGTGCACACATCAGATGGTGAAGCATGGCAACACTTTGATGACATTCACCGTGAGAAAGCCGAAGAGGCTCGTAATGTACGTGTTGCGTTGGCCACAGATGGGTTCAATCCCTATGGAATGAGCGCTGCCCCGTACACATGTTGGTCCGTGTTTGTTATCCCAATCAATCTCCCCCCTGGTGTGTGCTTTCAAAGGCAGAATATATTCGTGTCGTTGATAATTCCCGGACACCCGGGGAACAAAATGGGCGTGTACATGGAGCCTTTGATCGATGAATTGGTACGTGCCTGGGAGGAAGGGGTATGGACGTATGACCGAGCTACGAAGACAAACTTCAGAATGCATGTTTGTTACCAGTACTCCATGCATGACTTACCGGCGTATGGGCTATTCTGTGCCTGGTGTGTTCACGGTAAGTTCCCATGCCCAGTTTGCAAGGAAGCTCTCAGGTTCATTTGGTTGAAAAAGGGTGGCAAATATTCGTCCTTCGATAAACATCGACAATTTCTTCCTGCTGACCATCCATTCCGCCTAGACATCAAGAACTTTACGAAAGGTGTCGTAGTGACAGACCGCCCACCTGCAACGATGACTGGTGCCGAAATTCGTCAACAGATAGATGGGCTCGTGGCCAATACAGAAGGTGGTTTTGTGGGATATGGTGAGCAGCATATGTGGACACATAAGTCTGGCTTGACTCGGCTCCTGAGAGCACCTAGAGGGGGGGGTGAATAGGTGATCCTGTAAAACTTGAACTTAATGCCACAAAAACTTGGTTAAGCGTTAGCACATTATTGCCAAGTGGCTAGAGAAGAGTCTTAGCGAAACACAATAACCACAAGAGAATCAACACAGGTAGACACAGTGGTTTATCCCGTTGTTCGGCCAAGTACAACACTTGCCTACTTCCACGTTGTGGCGTCCCAACAGACAAGGGTTGCAATCAACCCCTCTCAAGCGGTCCAAAGACCCACTTGAATACCACAGTGTTTGCTTTTCTTTTCTATATCCCGTTCGCGAGGAATCTCCACAACTTGGAGTCTCTCGCCCTTACAAAGATGTTCACAAAGAAGCACGAAGTAAGGGAGGGATTAGCAACTCACACAAGACACAAAGATCACAGCAAATACGCACACACAAGACCCAGACTTAAGCTCAAAAGACTAGCACACTAGAACGGAGCTCAAATCACTAGAATGTCGATCAAGTGCGCAAGAATGGAGTGTGAGTGATCAAGAGTGCTCAAGGAATGCTTGGTGTACTCCTCCATGCGCCTAGGGGTCCCTTTTATAGCCCCAAGGCAGCTAGGAGCTGTTGAGAGCAATCCGGGAAGGCAATTCTTGCCTTCTGTCGCCTGGCGCACCGGACAGTCCGGTGCACCACCGGACACTGTCCGGTGCGGATTTCCTTCCTTATTTGGCGAAGCCGACTGTTGGTAGCCTTGGAGCCGTTGGCGCACCGGACACTGTCCGGTGCACACCGGACAGTCCGATGCCCCCTCCCGACCGTTGGCTCGGCCACGTGTCTCGCGCGGATCGCGCAGCCGACCGTTGGCCCGGCCGACCGTTGGCTTACCGGACAGTCCGGTGCACACCGGACAGTCCGGTGAATTATAGCCGTACGCCGTTAATTCCTTCCCGAGAGCAGCAAGTTCTCCTGAGCCAGCCTGGCGCACCAGACACTGTCCGGTGCACCACCGGACAGTCCGGTGCACCCAGACAGAGCTGGCTTTGGCTGAAACAAAGCTATCTCTCTCCAATTCGATTTCTCCTGTTTCCAGCACTTAGACATAATACATTAGTCACTCAAACAATGTACTAAGTCTGAGAAACATACCTTTATACTTGATTTGTACTTTGTCCACCATTTGACACTTAGGCACTTGTGTTGAACACTAAATCACCAAAACACTTAGAAATGGCCCAAGGGCACATTTCCCTTTCAATCTTCCCCTTTTTGGTGATTAATGCCAACATAACATAAAGCAAGTAGAACAAGTACAAAATCAATTCAAATAAGAACTCAAATTTGTTTTGAATCAAATTTGGCATATATGGATCATTCTTTGCCACCACTTGGTTTGTTTTTGCAAATCAAACTCATTTTCCTATCTCTAAGTCAAACACACATGTTGAAACATAAAGAGAGATATTTCACGAGAAATTGATCAAGGATTCAAAAACTCCCCCTTTTTCCCATAATTAGACCTTTTCCCCACAAGAGACCAACTTTTGACAATAAGAGCAATTAAGAGTATTTTGACAAACAAAAACTCTAACTCTATTATTTTCAAAATTCACAAGTGGTAGCTGATCCATTTATTGCTTGCTTTGGCCTTATTTTCTCCCCCTTTGGCATCAAGCACCAAAACAGGATCAATTTTGGCCCTTTAACCCCATTGCCGCACCAAAAATCTTCAACTAAGAGTAAAAGACAATAAGAGTACTAAGATGAACTTGGAAGAAGTTACTCGTTCATCAGAGTGCAGTGGAAGTCTTGCATGGTCCAAGTTCACTTTTTCCCTTTCAATCCTCCTTTGAGACTAAATTAAGCAAACTCAAGCACACAGTTAGTCTCAAAGGGTCAAGTTGTAGCACATCTCCCCCTAAATTTGTGCATCACTTGCAAATGGACTTGTAAGGTCCGGGGAGTGCATGTACAACTTGAGCACCATAAATAAACAACACAATGCAAAAGAAACATGATCAAAGGCATAAACACATGTATGCTATAAATCAATCCAAGTTCCGCGAATCTAAGACATTGAGCTCACTACGCAACTTGCAAAAGGTCTGCTCATCTAAAGGCTTGGTAAAGATATCGGCTAGCTGGTTCTCGGAGCTAACATGAAACACTTCGATATCTCCCTTTTGCTGGTGGTCTCTCAAAAAGTGATGCCAGATGTCTATGTACTTTGTGCGGCTGTGTTCAACAGGATTATCCGCCATGCGGATAGCACTCTCATTATCACATAGGAGTGGGACTTTGCTCAGATTGTAGCCGAAGTCCCTGAGGGTTTGCCTCATCCAAAGTAGTTGCGCGCAACACTGTCCTGCGGCAACGTACTCGGCCTCAGCGGTGGATAGGGCAACGGAGGTTTGTTTCTTAGAACTCCATGACACCAGGGACCTTCCTAAGAATTGGCATGTCCCCAATGTACTCTTCCTATCGACCTTACATCCAGCATAGTCGGAGTCTGAATATCCAATCAAGTCAAAGGTAGACCCCTTTGGATACCAGATCCCGAAACAAGGCGTAGCGACTAAATATCTAAGAATTCGCTTCACAACCACTAAGTGACACTCCTTAGGATCGGATTGAAATCTAGCACACATGCATACGCTAAGCATAATATCCGGTCTACTAGCACATAAATAAAGTAACGACCCTATCATAGACCGGTATGCTTTTTAATCAACAGACTTACCTCCTTTGTTGAGGTCGGTGTGTCCGTCGGTTCCCATCGGAGTCTTTGCGGGCTTGGCGTTCTTCATCCCAAACCTCTTGACAAATCTTGTGTGTACTTCGTTTGGGAGATGAAGGTTCCATCCTTGAGTTGCCTCACTTGGAACCCAAGGAAGTAGTTTAACTCGCCCATCATCGACATCTCGAATTTCTGAGTCATCACCCTGCTAAACTCTTCACAAGACTTTTGGTTAGTAGAACCAAATATTATGTCATCAACATAAATTTGGCACACAAAAAGATCACCATCACAAGTCTTAGTAAACAGAGTTGGATCAGCTTTCCCAACCTTGAAAGCATTAGCAATTAAAAAGTCTCTAAGGCATTCATACCATGCTCTTGGGGCTTGCTTAAGTCCATAGAGCGCCATAGAGAGCTTACACACGTGGTCGGGGTACCGTTCATCCTCGAAGCCAGGGGGTTGCTCCACGTACACCTCCTCCTTGATTGGCCTGTTGAGGAAAGCGCTCTTCACATCCATTTGGAACAACCTGAAAGAATGGTGAGCGGCATATGCTAGCAAGATACGAATGGACTCTAGCCTAGCCACAGGAGCAAAAGTCTCCTCAAAGTCCAAACCTGCGACTTGGGCATAACCTTTTGCCACAAGTCGTGCCTTGTTCCTTGTCACCACCCCGTGCTCGTCTTGTTTGTTGTGGAACACCCACTTGGTTCCCACAACATTTTGCTTGGGACGAGGCACCAGTGTCCAAACTTCATTTCTTTTGAAGTTGTTGAGCTCCTCCTGCATGGCCAACACCCAGTCCGGATCTAGCAAGGCCTCTTCTACCCTGAAAGGCTCAATAGAAGAGACAAAGGAGTAATGCTCACAAAAATTAACTAATCGAGATCGAGTAGTTACTCACTTGCTAATATCACCCAAAATTTGGTCGACGGGATGATCCCTTTGAATCATTGCTCGAACTTGGGTTGGAGGTGCCGGTTGTGCTTCTTCCTCCATTACATGATCATCTTGTGCTCCCCCTTGATCACACGCCTCCTGTTCATCATCTTGAGTTGGGGGTTGCACCATTGTTGAGGAAGAAGGTTGATCTTGCTCATCTTGTTCCTGTGGCCGCACATCTCCAATCGCCATGGTGCGTATTGCGGTCGTTGGAACTTCTTCTTCATCTACATCATCAAAATCAACAGCTTGCTCTCTTGGAGAGCCATTAGTCTCATCAAATACAACGTCGCTAGAGACTTCAACCAAACCCAATGATTTGTTGAAGACTCTATACGCCTTTGTATTTGAGTCATAACCTAACAAAAACCCTTCTAAGGCTTTGGGAGCAAATTTGGAATTCCTACCTGAAAGGGAATTAGGCTTACACCTAGTTCCTATATAATTTTGGTGGTTGAATTGCCCAACACAAATCTTTGGACTAACTAGTTTGCTCTAGTGTATAAGTTATACAGGTGTCAAAGGTTCACAACAAGCCAATTAAAAAGACCAAAGTTGGGTTCAAAATGAAGAGCTAAAGGCTGCCCGGAAGCCTCCCTGGTCTGGCGCACCGGACTGTCCGGTGGCGCACCGGACAGTGTCCGGTGCACCAGGGGGACTCGCGCTGAACTCCTCAGCCTCGGGATTTTCCAGGAGCCGCCGCGCTATAATTCACTGGACTGTCCGGTGTACACCGGACAGTGTCCGGTGCGCCAAAGAAGGCGCGGCTCTGGAACTCGCCAGCCTCGGGTTTCCACGAAGGCTGCTCCGCTATAATTCACCGGACATGTCCGGTGTGCACCGGACTGTCCGGTGCATCCACGGAGCAACGGCTAGTCGGCGCCAACGGCTACCTGCGGCGCATTTAATGCGCGCTCTGCGCGCGCAGAAGTCAGGCGCGCCCATACTTGCGCACCGGACAATGAACAGGAGTTGTCCGGTGCGCCACCGGACATCGAGGCGGGCCCAGAAGTCAGAACTCCAACGGTCAGATTCCAACGGCACTGGTGACGTGGCTGGGGCACCGGACATGTCCGGTGTGCACCGGACTGTCCGGTGCGCCATCGAGCAGACGGCCTCCCAACGACCACTTTTGGTGGTTGGGGCTATAAATACCCCAACCACCCCACCATTCATGGTATCCAAGTTTTCCACTTCCCAACTACTACAAGAGCTCTAGCATTCAATTCTAGACACACCAAAATAGATCAAATCCTCTCCAAATTCCACACAACGCCATAGTGATTAGAGAGAGTGGTTTGCTTGTGTTCATTCGAGCTCTTGCGCTTGGATTGCTTTCTTTCTTCTTGACTCTTTCATTGTGATCAAGCACTCACTTGTAATCAAGGCAAGAGGCACCAATTGTGTGGTGACCCTTGTGGGAACTTTGTGTTCCAAGTGATTGAGAAGAGAAAGCTCACTCGATCCGAGGGATCGTTTGAGAGAGGGAAGGGTTGAAAGAGACCCGGCCTTTGTGGCCTCCTCAACGGGGAGTAGGTTTGCAAGAACCGAACCTAGGTAAAACAAATCCGCGTGTCACACTCTTCATTTGCTTGCGATTTGTTTTCCACCCTCTCTCACGGACTCGTTTCTTTATTACTAACGCTAACCCGGCTTGTAGTTGTGTTTATATTTGTAAATTTCAGTTTCGCCCTATTCACCCCCCCTCTAGGCGACTATCAATTGGTATCAGAGCCCGGTGCTTCATTAGAGCCTAACCGCTCGAAGTGATGTCGGGAGATCACGCCAAGAAGGAGATGGAGACCGGCGAAAAGCCCACTACAAGCCACGGGAGCACTTCATCGGAAGAGTCCCGCACCAAGAGGAAGGAGAAGAAGAAGATCTCCTCCAACAAAGGGAAGGAGAAGAAATCTTCTTCTCACCACAAAGAGAAGAAGGAAAAATCTTCTTCCCACAAGCCGCATCGGAGTGGGGACAAGCACAAGAGGATGAGGAAAGTGGTCTACTACGAGACCGACACTTCATCACCATCAACCTCCGGCTCCGATGCGCCATCCGTAACTTCTAAACGCTAAGAGCGCAAGAAGTATAGTAAGATTCCCCTACGCTACCCACGCATTTCCAAACATACACCTTTACTTTCCGTCCCATTAGGCAAACCACCAACTTTTGATGGTGAAGATTACGCTAGGTGGAGCGATTTAATGCGATTTCATCTAACCTCGCTCCACAAAAGTATATGGGATGTTGTTGAGTTTGGTGCACAGGTACCATCCGTAGGAGATGAAGACTATGATGAGGATGAGGTGGCCCAAATCGAGCACTTCAACTCTCAAGCGACAACAATACTCCTCGCCTCACTAAGTAGAGAGGAGTATAACAAAGTACAAGGGTTGAAGAGCGCCAAGGAGGTTTGGGATGTGCTCAAAACTGCGCACGAAGGAGACGAGCTCACCAAGATCACCAAGCGGGAAACAATCGAGGGGGAGCTCGGTCGGTTCCGGCTTCACAAAGGGGAGGAGCCACAACACATGTACAACCGGCTCAAGACCTTGGTGAATCAAGTGCGCAACCTCGGGAGCGTAAAGTGGGATGATCACGAGGTGGTTAAGGTTATTCTAAGATCTCTTATTTTCCTTAACCCTACTCAAGTTCAATTAATTCGTGGTAATCCTAGATATACTAAAATGACCCCCGAGGAAGTTATCGGGCATTTTGTAAGTTTTGAGTGCATGATCGAAGGCTCGAGGAAGATCAACGAGCTTGATGATCCCACCACATCCGAAGCTCAACCCGTCGCATTCAAGGCGACGGAGGAAAAGAAGGAGGAGTCTACACCAAGTAGACAACCAATAGACGCCTCCAAGCTCGACAATGAGGAAATGGCGCTCGTCATCAAGAGCTTCCGCCAAATCCTCAAGCAAAGGAGAGGGAAAGACTACAAGTCCCGCTCCAAGAAAGTTTGCTACAAGTGTGGTAAGCCCGGTCACTTTATTGCAAAATGTCCATTATCAAGTGACAGTGACAGGGATAACGACAAGAAGGGAAAGAGGAGAGAAAAGAAGAGGTACTACAAGAAGAAGGGCGGCGATGCCCATGTTTGTCGAGAGTGGGACTCCGACGAAAGCTCTAGCGATTCCTCCGACGACGAGGATGCCACCAACATCGCCGTCACCAAGGGACTCCTCTTCCCCAACGTCGGCCACAAGTGCCTCATGGCAAAGGACGGCAAAAAGAAGAAGGTAAAATCAAGATCCTCCACTAAATATGAAACCTCTAGTGATGATAATACTAGTGATGAGGAAGATAACTTGCGCTCTCTTTTTGCCAACCTTAACATGGAACAAAAAGAAAAATTAAATGAATTAATTAGTGCTATTCATGAAAAGGATGACCTCTTGGACTCTCAAGAGGACCTCCTAATTAAGGAAAACAAGAAACATGTTAAGGTTAAAAATGCTTATGCTCTAGAAATAGAGAAATGTGAAAAATTATCTAGTGAGCTAAGCACTTGCCGTGAGATGATTGACAACCTTAGGAATGATAATGCTAGTTTAAATGCTAAGGTTGATTCTCATGTTTGTAATGTTTCAATTCCCAACCCTAGAGATAATAATGATGATTTGCTTGCTAGGATTGAAGAATTGAACATTTCTCTTGCTAGCCTTAGAAATGAAAATGAAAAATTGCTTGCTAAGGCTAAAGATTTTGATGTTTGCAAAATTACAATTTCCGATCTTAGAGATAAGAATGATATACTACGTGCTAAGATTGTTGAACTTAATTCTTGCAAACCCTCTACATCTACCATTGAGCATGTCACTATTTGTACTAGATGTAGAGATATTGATGTTGATGCTATTCATGATCAGATGATTTTAATTAAACAACAAAATGATCATATAGCAAAATTAGATGCTAAAATTGCCGAGCACAACTTAGAAAATGAGAAATTTAAGTTTGCTCGTAGCATGCTTTATAATGGGAGACGCCCTGGCATTAAGGATGGCATTGGATTTCAAAGGGGAGACAATGTTAAACTTAATGCCCCTCCTAAAAGTTTGTCTAACTTTGTTAAGGGCAAGGCTCCCATACCTCAGGATAACGAGGGTTACATTTTATACCCTGCCGGTTATCCCGAGGACAAAATTAGGAAAATTCATTCTAGGAAATCTCACTCTGGTTCTAACCATGCCTTTATGTATAAGAGTGAGACATCTAGCTCTAGGCAACCAACCCGTGCTAAGTTGCCTAAGAAGAAAATTCCTAATGCATCAAATGAACATAACATTTCATTTAAGACTTTTGATGCATCTTATGTGTTGACTAACAAATCCGGCAAAGTAGTTGCCAAATATGTTGGGGGCAAGCACAAGGGGTCAAAGACTTGTGTTTGGGTACCCAAAGTTCTTGTGTCTAATGCCAAAGGACCCAAAACCATTTGGGTACCTAAAGTCAAGAACTAAACTTGTTTTGTAGGTTTATGCATCCGGGGGCTCAAGTTGGATACTCGACAGCGGGTGCACAAACCACATGACAGGGGAGAAAAAGATGTTCTCCTCATATGAGAAAAACCAAGATCCCCAAAGAGCGATCACATTCGGGGATGGAAATCAAGGATTGGTCAAAGGTTTGGGTAAAATCGCTATTTCCCCTGACCACTCCATTTCCAATGTTTTTCTTGTAGATTCTTTAGATTACAACTTGCTTTCTGTTTCCCAATTATGTCAAATGGGCTACAACTGTCTATTCACTGATATAGGTGTCACTGTCTTTAGAAGAAGCGATGATTCAATAGCATTTAAGGGAATGTTAGAGGGTCAGCTATACTTGGTAGATTTTGATAGAGCTGAACTCGACACTTGCTTAATTGCTAAGACTAACATGGGTTGGCTCTGGCACCGTCGACTAGCTCATGTTGGGATGAAGAATCTTCATAAGCTTCTAAAGGGAGAACACATTTTAGGATTAACAAATGTTCATTTTGAGAAAGACAGGATTTGTAGCGCATGCCAGGCAGGGAAGCAAGTTGGAGCCCATCATCCACACAAGAACATCATGACAACGGACAGGCCACTGGAGCTCCTACACATGGATCTATTCGGCCCGATTGCTTACATAAGCATCGGCGGGAGTAAGTACTGTCTAGTTATTGTGGATGATTATTCTCGCTTCACTTGGGTATTCTTCTTACAGGAAAAATCTCAAACCCAAGAAACCTTAAAGGGATTCTTGAGACGGGCTCAAAATGAGTTCGGCTTAAGGATCAAGAAAATAAGAAGCGACAACGGGACGGAGTTCAAGAACTCTCAAATTGAAGGCTTCCTTGAGGAGGAGGGCATCAAGCATGAGTTCTCTTCTCCCTACACACCACAACAAAATGGTGTAGTGGAGAGGAAGAATCGAACTCTATTGGACATGGCAAGGACCATGCTTGATGAGTACAAGACATCGAATCGGTTTTGGGCCGAGGCGGTCAACACCGCCTGCTACGCCATCAACCGGTTGTATCTACACCGAATCCTCAAGAAGACATCATATGAACTCCTAACCGGTAAAAAGCCCAACATTTCATATTTTAGAGTTTTTGGTAGCAAATGCTTTATTCTTGTTAAAAGAGGTAGAAAATCTAAATTTGCTCCTAAAACTGTAGAAGGCTTTTTACTTGGTTATGACTCAAACACAAGGGCATATAGGGTCTTTAACAAGTCCACTGGACTAGTTGAAGTCTCATGTGACGTTGTGTTTGATGAGACTAACGGCTCTCAAATAGAGCAAGTTGATCTTGATGAGATAGGTGATGAAGAGGCTCCATGCATCGCACTAAGGAACATGTCCATTGGCGATGTGTGTCCTAAGGAATCTGAAGAGCCTCCAAAAGCACAAGATCAACCATCCTCCTCCACGCAAGCATCTCCACCAACTCAAAATGAGGATGAGGCTCAAATTGATGAAGGGCAAGATCAAGAAGATGAGCCACCTCAAGATGATGGCAATGATCAAGGGGGAGATGCAAATGATCAAGAAAAGGAGGATGAGCAAGAACCAAGGCCGCCACACCCAAGAGTCCACCAAGCAATCCAACGAGATCACCCTGTCGACACCATCTTCGGCGACATTCATAAGGGGGTAACCACTAGATCTCGTGTTGCACATTTTTGTGAACATTACTCGTTTGTTTCCTCTATTGAGCCACACAGGATAGAGGAAGCACTTCAAGATTCGGATTGGGTGGTGGCGATGCAAGAGGAGCTCAACAACTTCACTAGAAATGAGGTATGGCATTTAGTTCCACGTCCTAATCAAAATGTTGTAGGAACCAAATGGGTCTTCCGCAACAAGCAAGATGAGCATGGTGTGGTGACAAGGAATAAAGCTCGACTTGTGGCCAAAGGATTCTCTCAAGTCGAAGGTTTGGATTTCGGTGAAACCTATGCACCCGTAGCTAGGCTTGAGTCAATTCGCATATTATTAGCCTATGCTACTTACCATGGCTTTAAGCTTTATCAAATGGACGTGAAAAGTGCCTTCCTCAATGGACCAATCAAGGAAGAGGTCTATGTTGAGCAACCTCCCGGCTTTGAAGACAGTGAGTATCCTAACCATGTCTATAAGCTCTCTAAGGCGCTTTATGGGCTCAAGCAAGCCCCAAGAGCATGGTATGAATGCCTTAGAAATTTCCTTATTGCTAATGGATTCAAAGTCGGAAAAGCCGATCCTACTCTATTCACTAAAACTCTTGACAATGATTTGTTTGTATGCCAAATTTATGTTGATGATATCATATTTGGGTCTACTAACGAATCTACTTGTGAAGAATTTAGTAGGATCATGACACAAAAATTTGAGATGTCTATGATGGGGGAGTTGAAGTATTTCTTAGGATTCCAAGTCAAACAACTCCAAGAGGGCACCTTCATCAGCCAAACAAAGTATACTCAAGACATTCTAACCAAGTTTGGGATGAAAGATGCCAAACCCATCAAGACACCCATGGGAACTAATGGGCATCTCGACCTCGACACGGGAGGTAAGTCCGTGGATCAAAAGGTATATCGGTCGATGATAGGATCTTTACTCTATTTATGTGCATCTCGACCGGATATTATGCTTTCCGTTTGCATGTGTGCAAGGTTCCAATCCGACCCTAAGGAATCCCACCTTATGGCCGTAAAACGAATCTTGAGATATTTGGCTTATACTCCTAAGTTTGGGCTTTGGTACCCTCGGGGATCCACATTTGATTTAATTGGTTATTCGGATGCCGATTGGGCGGGGTGTAAGATTAATAGGAAGAGCACATCGGGGACTTGCCAGTTCTTGGGAAGATCCTTGGTGTCTTGGGCTTCAAAGAAGCAAAATTCGGTCGCTCTTTCTACCGCCGAAGCCGAGTACATTGCCGTAGGCCATTGTTGCGCGCAATTGCTTTGGATGAGGCAAACCCTGCGAGACTACGGTTACAAATTAACCAAGGTCCCTTTGCTATGTGATAATGAGAGTGCAATCAAAATGGCCGACAATCCCGTCGAGCATAGTCGCACTAAGCACATAGCCATTCGGTATCATTTTCTTAGGGATCACCAACAAAAGGGAGATATCGAGATTGCATACATTAATACTAGAGATCAATTAGCCGATATCTTTACCAAGCCTCTTGATGAACAATCTTTTACCAAACTTAGGCATGAGCTCAACATTCTTGATTCTAGAAATTTCTTTTGCTAACTTGCACACATAGCTCATGAATATACCTTTGATCATAATATGCTATGACTAATGTGTTTTCAAGTCTATTTCGAACCAAGTCATAGGTGTATTGAAAGGGAATTGGAGTCTTCGGCGAAGACAAAGGCTTCCACTCCGTAACTCATCCTTCGCCGTCACTCCGAGCCGCTCTCTATCCTTGGGGGAGAAAGCAAAGCAAAAGGACTCCATCTTTGGTATAATCTTCACTCACTTGTTCTGACCAAAGAGGGAGAATGTAACAAAAAGGGCTCTAATGGCTCCGTTTTTGGCGATTCATGCCAAAGGGGGAGAAAGTATAAGCCCAAAGCAAAAGGACCGCACCACCACCTAATTTTAAATTTCAATTGTCAATTTGGTATCTTCTTGTATTCAAAAAGGGAAGAAAATAGTATTTCAAAATTGATTCATCAAAACCCTCTTGAACACTAAGAGGAGGATTTTATTTAGGGGGCGTTTTGTTTTAGTCAAAGGAAAAGCATTTGAAACAGGGGGAGAAAATTTCAAATCTTGAAAATGCTTTGCAAACTCTTATTCATTTACCTTTGGCTATTTAACTTTGAAAAAGATTTTGCAAAAACAAAACATGTGGTGCAAGCGTGGTCCAAAATGTTAAAAATGAAGAAACAATCCATGCATATCTTGTACGTATTTATATTGGCTCAATTCCAAGCAATCTTTGCACTTACATTATGCAAACTAGTTCAATTATGCACTTCTATATTTGCTTTGGTTTGTGTTGGCATCAATCACCAAAAAGAGGGAGATTGAAAGGGAATTAGGCTTACACCTAGTTCCTATATAATTTTGGTGGTTGAATTGCCCAACACAAATCTTTGGACTAACTAGTTTGCTCTAGTGTATAAGTTATACAGGTGTGAAAGGTTCACAACAAGCCAATTAAAAAGACCAAAGTTGGGTTCAAAATGAAGAGCTAAAGGCTGCCCGGAAGCCTCCCTGGTCTGGCGCACCGGACTGTCCGGTGGCGCACCGGACAGTGTCCGGTGCACCAGGGGGACTCGCGCTGAACTCCTCAGCCTCGGGATTTTCCAGGAGCCGCCGCGCTATAATTCACCGGACTGTCCGGTGTACACCGGACAGTGTCCGGTGCGCCAAAGAAGGCGCGGCTCTGGAACTCGCCAGCCTCGGGTTTCCACGAAGGCTGCTCCGCTATAATTCACCGGACATGTCCGGTGTGCACCGGACTGTCCGGTGCATCCACGGAGCAACGGCTAGTCGGCGCCAACGGCTACCTGCGGCGCATTTAATGCGCGCTCTGCGCGCGCAGAAGTCAGGCGCGCCCATACTGGCGCACCAGACAATGAACAGGAGTTGTCCGGTGCGCCACCGGACATCGAGGCGGGCCCAGAAGTCAGAACTCCAACGGTCAGATTCCAACGGCACTGGTGACGTGGCTGGGGCACCGGACATGTCTGGTGTGCACCGGACTGTCCGGTGCGCCATCGAGCAGACGGCCTCCCAACGACCACTTTTGGTGGTTGGGGCTATAAATACCCCAACCACCCCACCATTCATGGTATCCAAGTTTTCCACTTCCCAACTACTACAAGAGCTCTAGCATTCAATTCTAGACACACCAAAATAGATCAAATCCTCTCCAAATTCCACACAACGCCATAGTGATTAGAGAGAGTGGTTTGCTTGTGTTCTTTCGAGCTCTTGCGCTTGGATTGCTTTCTTTCTTCTTGACTCTTTCATTGTGATCAAGCACTCACTTGTAATCAAGGCAAGAGGCACCAATTGTGTGGTGACCCTTGTGGGAACTTTGTGTTCCAAGTGATTGAGAAGAGAAAGCTCACTCGATCCGAGGGATCGTTTGAGAGAGGGAAGGGTTGAAAGAGACCCGGCCTTTGTGGCCTCCTCAACGGGGAGTAGGTTTGCAAGAACCGAACCTCGGTAAAATAAATCCGCGTGTCACACTCTTCATTTGCTTGCGATTTGTTTTCCACCCTCTCTCACGGACTCGTTTCTTTATTACTAACGCTAACCCGGCTTGTAGTTGTGTTTATATTTGTAAATTTCAGTTTCGCCCTATTCACCCCCCTCTAGGCGACTATCACTACCCTTCTTCACTAGAATGTAGCATTTACTCCCAAAAACTCGAAAATACGAAACATTGGGTTTGTTACCGGTTAGTAGCTCATACGACGTCTTCTTGAGGAGGCGATTAAGGTAGACCCTGTTGATGGCGTGGCAAGCCGTGTTCACGGCTTCCGACCAAAAGCGCTCGGGGGTCTTGAACTCTCCAAGCATCATCCTCGCCATGTCTATAAGCATCCTGTTCTTCCTCTCTACCACACCGTTTTGCTGTGGTGTGTAGGGAGCGAAGAACTCGTGCTTGATCCCTTCCTCCTCAAGGTACTCGTCCACTTGATGGTTCTTGAACTCGGACCCATTGTCGCTCCTTATCTTTTTCACCTTGAGCTCAAACTCGTTTTGAGCTCTCCTTAGGAAGCGCTTGAGGGTCCCTTGGGTTTCAGATTTATCCTGCAAAAAGAATACCCAAGTGAAGCGGGAAAAGTCATCAACAATAACTAAACCATACTTACTTCCTCCTATGCTTAGATAGGCGACAGGTCCGAAGAGGTCCATATGTAGCAGCTCCAGGGGTCTTGATGTGGTCATCACATTCTTGCTGTGATGCGCTCCTCCCACTTGTTTACCTGCTTGACAAGCTGCACAAGGTCTATCTTTTTCGAAGGTAACATTAGTTAAACCTATCACGTGTTCTCCCTTTAGAAGCTTGTGAAGGTTCTTCATCCCCACATGTGCTAAGCGGCGATGCCACAGCCAGCCCATGCTAGTCTTAGCAATTAAGCATGCATCTAGACCGGCCTCCTCTTTTGCAAAATCAACTAAGTAAAGTTTGCCGTCTAATACACCCTTAAAGGCTAATGAACCATCACTTCTTCTAAAGACAGACACATCTACATTAGTGAATAAACAGTTATATCCCATATTGCATAATTGACTAACAGATAGCAAATTATATCCAAGAGACTCAACTAAAAACACATTAGAAATAGAGTGCTCATTTGAGATTGCAATTTTACCTAACCCTTTTACCTTGCCTTGATTCCCATCACCGAATATTATTGAATCTTGAGAACCCTTGTTTTTGACGTAGGAGGTGAACATCTTCTTCTCCCCCGTCATATGGTTTGTGCATCCGCTGTCGATAATCCAGCTTGAACCCCCGGATGCATAAACCTGCAAAGCAAATTTAGGCTTGGGTCTTAGGTACCCAACTCTTGTTGGGTCCTACAAGGTTAGTCACAATTGTCTTAGGGACCCAAATGCAAGTTTTGTCTCCCTTGCATTTTGCCCCTAATTTTCTAGCAACTATCTTTCTATCCTTTCTACTAATGGCAAAGGAAGCATTTAAAGCATGATATATGGTAGAAGGTTCATTAATTTTCCTAGGAACATTAACACCATTTCTCCTAGGCACATTTCTACCATGCATACAGGAAGAACTAGAAGCAAACATAGCATATGAATCATACATATGTGAATCAAAAGCATCATAACTTTTATTTGCATTTCTAGCATGTCTCCTATCATGATACATAAAAGCATGGTTCTTTTTAGCACTACTAGCCATAGGGGCCTTCTCTTTCTCCTTGGCGGGGATGGGAGCCTTATGGCTTGTTAAGTTCTTGTCTTCTCTCTTGAACCCAAGTCCATCCTTAATTGAGGGGTGTCTACCAATCGTGTAGGCATCCCTTGCAAATTTTAACTTATCAAATTCGCTTTTGCTAGTCTTAAGTTGGGCATTAAGACTAGCCACTTCATCATTCAATTTAGAAATTGAAACTAGGTGTTCACTACAAGCATCAACATTAACATCTTTACACCTAGTGCAAACCACAACATGTTCTACACAAGGTGTTGATTTATTAGCTATTTCTAACTTAGCATTCAAGTCATCATTTATGCTTTTTAAACTAGAAATAGAGTCATGGCATGTAGACAATTCACAAGAAAGCATTTCATTCCTCTTTATTTCTAAAGCAAGGGATTTTTGAGCTTCTACAAACTTATCATGTTCATCATATAAGAGATCGTCTTGCTTTTCTAGCAATCTATTCTTATCATTCAAAGCATCAATCAATTCATTTATTTTATCCACCTTGGTTCTATCTAGACCCTTAAATAAACATGAATAATCTATTTCATCATCATCACTAGACTCATCCTCACTTGAAGAAGAATAAGTACTAGTGTTACGAGCGCTTACCTTCTTTTCCCTTGCCATGAGGCAAGTGTGATGCTTGTTGGGGAAGAGGGATGACTTGTTGAAGGCAGTGGCGGCGAGTCCTTCGTTGTCGGAGTCGGACGACGAACAATCCGAGTCCCACTCCTTGCCAAGATGTGCCTTGCCTTTTGCCTTCTTATAGTTCTTCTTCTTCTCCCTCTTGTTCCCTTGTTCCTGGTCACTATCATTGTCGGGACAGTTAGCAATAAAATGACCAACCTTACCACATTTGAAGCATGAACGCTTCCCCTTTGTCTTGGTCTTGCTTGGCTGCCCCTTGTGACCCTTTAGCGCCGTCTTGAAGCGTTTGATGATGAGGGCCATCTCTTCATCATTGAGCCAGGCCGCCTCGACTTGCACCACCTTACTAGGTAGCGCCTCCTTGCTCCTCGTTGCCTTGAGAGCAATGGGTTGAGGCTCATGGATTGGACCGTTCAACGCGTCGTCGACATATCTCGCCTCCTTGATCATCATTCGCCCGCTTACAAATTTCCCAAGAACTTCTTCGGGCGACATCTTGGTGTACCTAGGATTTTCACGGATATTGTTCACCAAATGTGGATCAAGTACAGTAAAGGACCTTAGCATTAGACGAACGACGTTGTGGTCCGTCCATCGTGTGCTTCCGTAGCTCCTTATCTTGTTGATGAGGGTCTTGAGCCGGTTGTATGTTTGGGTTGGCTCCTCTCCTCTGATCATTGCGAATATTTCAAGCTCGCCCTCCACCAACTCCATTTTGGTGAGTAAGGTGACGTCGTTCCCCTCATGTGAGATCCTGAGGGTGTCCCAGATCTGCTTGGCATTGTCCAAGCCGCTCACCTTATGATACTCGTCCCTGCACAAAGAGGCTAACAACACAGTAGTAGCTTGTGCATTTTTATGAATCTGTTCATTGATAAACATAGGACTATCCGAGATATCAAATTTCATTCTACTTTCCACAATCTCCCATATGCTCGGATGGAGAGAGAACATGTGACTACGCATTTTGTGGCTCCAAAATCTGTAGTCCTCTCCATCAAAGTGAGGAGGTTTACCAAGTGGAATGGAGAGCAAATGAGCATTTGTACTTTGCGGAATACGAGAGTAGTCAAAAGAAAAGTTCAAATTAACCGGTTTCCTTCTCTCGTAGTCGTTGTCGTCGTTGTCCTTTTGGGAAGAAGTGGACTCGTCGCTGTCGTCGTAGTAGACGATCTCCTTGATGCGCCTTGTCTTCTTCTTCTTCCCATCCTTTCGTTTGTGGCCCGAGCCCGAGTCGGTAGGCTTGTCATCCTTCGGCTCGTTGACGAAGGACTCCTTCTCCTTATCATTGATCACGATTCCCTTCCCCTTAGGATCCATCTCTTCGGGCGGTTAGTCCCTTTCTTGAAGAGAATGGCTCCGATACCAATTGAGAGCACCTAGAGGGGGGGTGAATAGGTGATCCTGTAAAACTTGAACTTAATGCCACAAAAACTTGGTTAAGCGTTAGCACAGTATTGCCAAGTGGCTAGAGAAGAGTCTTAGCGAAACACAATAACCATAAGAGAATCAACACAGGTAGACACAGTGGTTTATCCCGTGGTTCGGCCAAGTACAACACTTGCCTACTTCCACGTTGTGGCGTCCCAACGGACGAGGGTTGCAATCAACCCCTCTCAAGCGGTCCAAAGACCCACTTGAATACCACGGTGTTTGCTTTTCATTTCTATATCCCGTTCGCGAGGAATCTCCACAACTTGGAGTCTCTCGCCCTTACAAAGATGTTCACAAAGAAGCACGGAGTAAGAGAGGGATTAGCAACTCACACAAGACACAAAGATCACAGCAAATACGCACACACAAGACCCAGACTTAAGCTCAAAAGACTAGCACACTAGAACGGAGCTCAAATCACTAGAATGTCGATCAAGTGCGCAAGAATGGAGTGTGAGTGATCAAGAGTGCTCAAGGAATGCTTGGTGTACTCCTCCATGCGCCTAGGGGTCCCTTTTATAGCCCCAAGGCAGCTAGGAGCCGTTGAGAGCAATCCGGGAAGGCAATTCTTACCTTCTGTCGCCTGGCGCACCGGACAGTCCGGTGCACCACCAGACACTGTCCGGTGCAGATTTCCTTCCTTATTTGGCGAAGCCGACCGTTGGTAGCCTTGGAGCCGTTGGCGCACCGGACAGTGTCCGGTGCACACCGGACAATTTCCGGTGCACACCGGACAGTCCGGTGCCCCCTCCCGACCGTTGGCTCGGCCACGTGTCTCGCGCGGATCGCGCAGCCGACCGTTGGCTTACCGGACAGTCCGGTGCACACCGGACAGTCCGGTGAATTATAGCCGTACGCCGTTAATTCCTTCCCGATAGCAGCAAGTTCTCCTGAGCCAGCCTGGCGCACCGGACACTGTCTGGTGCACCACCGGACAGTCCGGTGCACCCAGACAGAGCTGGCTTTGGCTGAAACAAAGCTATCTCTCTCCAATTCGATTTCTCCTGTTTCCAGCACTTAGACATAATATATTAGTCACTCAAACAATGTACTAAGTCTGAGAAACATACCTTTATACTTGATTTGTACTTTGTCCACCATTTGACACTTAGGCACTTGTGTTGAACACTAAATCACCAAAACACTTAGAAATGGCCCAAGGGCACATTTCCCTTTCAGCTCCCCTATTATGACGACCTGCTCCTTCCACACAACATTGACGTGATGCACACTGAAAAGAATGTTGCCGAGGCACTGTGGGCAACAATTATGGACATTCCTGATAAGTCAAAGGATAATGTGAAGGCAAGAGTGGATCTGGCAGCGTTATGTGATAGACCAAAACTAGAGATGAAGCCGCCAAGTGGCGGAAAGACGTGGAGAAGGCCTAAGGCCGATTTCGTCCTAAGCAGGGCCCAGAGGAAGGAAGTACTTCAGTGGATCAAGATGTTGATGTTCCCTGATGGGTATGCATCTAACCTGAGTAGGGGGGTGAACTTATCTACTATGCGAGTCTTAGGGATGAAGAGTCATGACTTCCACATATGGATTGAACAGATTCTTCCTGCGATGGTTCGAGGCTATGTCCCTGAGCATGTCTGGCTAGCGCTTTCAGAGTTGAGCTATTTCTTCCATCAGCTTTGTGCAAAAGAGTTATCTAGGACCGTTGTTGCAGACTTGGAAAGATTGGCCCCCGTGTTACTGTGTAAGCTTGAGAAGATATTTCCACCCGGCTTCATCAATCCAATGCAGCATTTGATTCTTCATCTCCCCTATGAGGCACGAATGGGGGCCCCGTGCAGGGACGTTGGTGCTATCCAATCGAGAGATGTCTAAATACTATACGAAAGAAATGTAGAAATAAATGCAAAATCGAGGCTTCCATTGCAGAGGCATACATTCTAGAGGAGGTCTCAAACTTCACAACAACTTATTATGGTGACAAACTGCCGAGCGTGCATAATCCACCCCCTCGTTACAATGATGGCGACAATGAATCGAACCTTAGCATATTTCGAGGCCAACTCGGAAGCGCAAGTGGCTCGACCACCAAGACCCTGACACATGAAGAGTGGCGGCATATCATGCTATACGTATTGACCAACCTTGAAGAGGTGATGCCATACATGGAACAATTTCTTCATGAATTCTGGCGTCGATCAAGGGATCCCACTCCACAGGAATATGACGCTCTTCTTAGAAAGGGTGCGAGAAATGGGTTGCCCGATCTCATTTCCTGGTTCAAACGTAAGGTACGTGCTTAGTTTGTAAAAGAGATACGTCTTTGAACTCAATTTAGCGTATTTTAACTTGCGAATACTTGCAGGGCCAAAGAGATCCGTCTATGAGTGCCGAGTTGAGACAAGTAGCCAACGACTTTGCTTATAGGGTCAAGAAATATTCTGGGTATGACGTCAATGGATACCGTTTTCGCACAACACACTACGACAAAAAGTCGGCCCAATCGGAAAACAACGTGTTCTGGAGTCTTTACGCTGGGCCTTGACAATGTCGATTATTTTGGACGAATCGAAGAAATATATGAGCTCAATTTTTATGGTTCCAAACCTCTTACTTCAGTGATATTCAAATGTCATTGGTTTGACCCTCAAGTGACGAGATGGACACATTCTAATCTTGGGTTAGTCGAAATTCGACAAGATTCCACCTTAGCAGGAGACGATGTCTATATCGTGGCCCAACAGGCCACACAAGTGTATTATCTCCCATATGCGTGTCAAACGAAAGAACATCTTAAGGGTTGGGATGTTGTGTATAAGGTATCGCCGCACGGGAGGTTACCTATTCCTAACGATGAAGATTACAACTTAGACCCGGACACATATGATGGAGAGTTCTTCCAAGAAGATGGGCTAGAAGGGCGATTTGAGATAGACTTAACTGAAGCTATCGGAATGGACGTAGATATTGAAATGGTTGTTGATGAGGAGGATGATGAGGTGCAAAATGATAATGACTTAGTAATCCTTGAAGGCAATGACGAGGTTGCGTCTTCCGATGGTGTTGAGATTGAAATGCTTGATAGTGATGATGAGAGTTATGATCCGGCTAACCCCGACACATATGAAGATTATTTTTAATCGATGTAATGCTATATGACTTTTTATTTCGCACCTGTTTTTAAATACATCTTTTTATATGTGCTTATTTGTTTACTCTTAATTGCAGGTTGTTGGACAAATATGGTGGACGGTTTCCTGAGGAGGAGGAGGGGGAGGAGGAGTAGGACGGCGGACGATGCAGAGCAGGCAGCGCAGCAGGACGAGGCAGAGCAGGCAGCGCAGCAGCAGGCGGCGCCTCAGGACGACGACGACCAGCAGCAGGACGACGACGACCAGCAGCAGGACGCCTCAGGTTCAGGCGGCTCTAGTTCGAGGAGCATCTACCTGCGAGGCCCCGCGAGTCTCCCGCCGCGTCCCATACTTCGGGACAGACGACCGCTGATTCGGCCGGAAGGGGAGAGGTATGTAACTTTATGTTCTTCATTCTTGTTCATATTATGTGTTCAAAATCATAATATAAACTAATACTTTTTATTTATCACTTGGACAGGTCTTGGACGGTTTTGGATTATGCTGGGGGTCATCGTTGACCCCCCAATAACATCCTCGACCTGCTGTGCAGGGAACACTTCCCTGGACTTGTGGAGTACGCCGGAGTGACGGGCCCAGCCATCACCTTCGACCACTACGCCGTCGCCCCCGATGCAGTAGACCGGGACGACAGGGAATTCAATAACAAGGCGGAGCGGGTGAAGCAAGAGCTGTGGGTAAGTCTTAGTATAATGTAAAATATGTCGCATTCGTTGCAAATTCTTGAAATAATGTATGGATACATCATTTTTGTATGCATGATTTCTTCAGATGCGATGCTGGATACGAGGCTAGGGCGGATGTGGTGGCCACCACGAGCTGTAAGAAGCTCGTCGTGGACATGCACTATGAGGCCCGCATCCAGGCCATCATCACCTACCACGGCTCCGTCCTTGGGGAGAAGGTGACCAAACCTCAAGCTCGAACCATGTCGTTGACCAGGGAGCAGTACCTGCAGGTAAAGTCATGCATGTTTGGTACCAGTACTCCATGCATGAATTTTATTTTATCTTCTGATATGCACTTTATGTGTTTACTTTGTAGGTGATTCCACATTGGTGCGCCGCACATCCTATGTGTTAGGAGCAGATGGTGGATAGGTGGTGTTCGGCTGAGTGGGACGAGGCGCACACAGCTAGCCGGGAACGGCGTTTGATGATGCAAGGCCCCTCCCACCACCAAGGCAGCCGGAGCCTGGGCCAATATGCTGAAGCATGGGTACGCCACCTTTTTTATTTAGATATATAGCACTAAGTTAGATATTATTTCTAACTATCTCGTTGGTTTTCGTTGCAGTCGGCGTCACATGGTGGCAGGCCTTGCTCCACCTTCTCGGCCTATGCTATGGCCCATAAGGGTAAGACGACGTCCGACGTCACCTACAACCCGGATGACGGGCCTGAGGCCTACACCAACCCCGCCGTCTACAGCCGCCTCCATGACTACACCGCCATGGCGCAGGAGGTCCATGACCCAGACTATGATCCGAGCACCGAGCTGATCGACCCCGGTGTGCTCATGAGGGTCGGAGGAGGCAAGAGACATGGGCGGTACTGGATTGCCGACGGGGCAATCGACTCGTCCTCCACTCCCACTCTGTCTCAGGTGAGAGCAAGGAGCACGGGCTCGAGTCCAGCCATTCGACCTCGGCACGACAGCTCACAGCATCGCATACAGCAGCTCGAGGTTAGTGCTTCTGTAACTCATCCTTCCTTGAGTTATATACCTACTCTTTGAGTTACTATAATGTTGGCTTGTAATATTACAGACCCAACTAGAAGAAGAGAGGAGGGAACGTCACGAGATGGAGGCGAGGATGATGGCGGAGCGGGAGGCGGAGCGGGAGGCGGAGCGCCGGGCAGATCATCATAGGATGGCAGAGATGTTCCAGTACATGCAGAGCCTTGGCGCCGCACAGGGCATCGCTCCACCACCTCCATTGTTCCCTCCAGTTGACCCTGCTCTCTTCCACACTTCTGTGAGTATCAAAATTGTAGTTAGATGTTTGTAATGCATCTGGTATAACACATTCAATCTCTTCTCTGTGCAGGACCAATTTGGAGCGGCATCCAACAATCCTCCGGAAGGGTTCAGCCCAACGCAGCCCCGGTCAAACCGCCCACCTCCATGAGTGTTGTGTTTTCATTGTTTTAGACTTCAGAACTTATGTATAATACTTATGTCTGTGTTTGATACTTATGTGAGACCTTGCGACGTTTGAGACTTATGTTTGTGTTTGATACTTGTGTTGAACACTTATGTTTGTGATGGATATTTATGTTTGTGGTGACGGTTTTATGTTTGTGTTGGCTATTTATGTCTGTGATGATATCTGTGATGTATATATGTGATATATATGTGATATCTTCTGTTTGTGTGGATGGAATACAAAAAACAAATAAAAAATGTATATACTAGTCACTTTGCCGAGTGTAACACTCGGCAAAGAGGCGCTTTGCCGAGTGTCAGGGTCATAACACTCAGCAAAGAGCACAGACCTAGGCACCAGCTTAGGTTCTTTGCCGAGTGTTATGTCGCTGGCACTCGGCAAAGAGGTCGGCTTTGCCGAGTGTCGCACAGAACACTCGGTAAAGAGCCTGACATGGGGACCCTCTCTGGCGGACTCTTTGCCGAGTGCTGTCTGGAAGACACTCGGCAAAGATAACTTCTTTGTCGAGTGTCTTCCAGACAGCACTCGGCAAAGTCGTCGTCTCCGTCACCCAGCGCCGTAACGGCCGCTTTTCTTTGCCGAGTGCTCTCTGGCACTCGGCAAAGAGGTTTGTCGAGTGCCCGAGAAAAAGCACTCGGCAAAGAAGCCTTTGCCGATGCACTCTTTGCCGAGTCTTCTTTGCCGAGTGTAACACTCGGCAAAGCCTTTGCCGAGTGTTTTTAAGGCTTCGCCGAGTGCTTCAGGCACTCGGCAAAGCGATTGATTCCGGTAGTGTTGTCTAGACGATGGACCCATCTTATACACACACGACGGTGTCACTATTCATCATCCAGGGTGATACCCCGGAGGTCCATCACCTGAACCAACCCACCATGCATGCTAGCCCGCCCAACCATGCCCCACTCATCCAGTCCGCTCGAGCGACTAGACCCGCACCACCTAGTGTCCGCAATTTCTCATCATCGCGCATGTACTCATACACCGCAGTAGTCGCCTCCCCGCCCTCGACCCATCGCTCTCTTCCTAATGGTGGGCAATTTGGTCCTTTAAACGCTGAGTGGCTAAATGATTTCCTACTATACTTCGTTGACGTTGAATTGTTGAATATTTGTTCCTGTTGTTGTTTATTAAACAATGAGTGATTGAAGTAAGCCTTAAATTTCTGAATGATTCTTGTAAATTTTTTTAAAACGATGCATGACTGAAGTAAACCTTAGATAAGTTGAATGTTTGTAACTGCTATATTTCATTAATCCGTAAATGACTGAAGTAAACTTTGAATTGTCGAATGTTTCTTATTTGTAAAAATTTTAAAAGATGAATGGTTGAAGTAAACCTTGAATCAATGAGTCTTTGGGTTGGGATAGTTGTGGGTTGCGGACGACAGGCGGATCGGCCCCGTTATGCACGTGCAGACCCGTTTCAACTCTTAATCACTTGGTATGGTTGGTTCCCTAAGGGCTGATTTGGTGATCAGGGATCACGGGAGGATGGAAGGGGATTGAGAGGAAAATTATTTCATTTCTCCTTCAATCCCTTTCAATCCTCTCATGATCCCCTTGTCACCAAATCAACCCTAATCTGGTTGGTTTCTTGGTATGGTTGGTTCTCTGGTGGGTTGATCCGGTTAGATCTTTTCGTCCATGTGATGGTCCAAGCGTGTCCTTCACTCTGAATAGTTGAACATCTCTAAGAGATTGAGGTAGCCGATCTTAAATCTAACAAATAACAGGCGTCTCAACGTGGACGGATAGGTTGCTTACCACTTAATGAATATCGATCGTTATGTCTTCCTCAAACAAATCGAGACATTAAAAATATGTAAAGGCATAGGATAACTTGAAGACATAAATAGATCTTCAGAAACTTGAGGGCATATATAATGGATGTATTGAGTTATATCTTAAGAATATGTTTAAGAGAGTAAATATAAAAAAATTGAAGACACATATCTTAACGAAGATACTGTCTCTTTCCAGAGGACTACATAATTGATCAATTTAATTTATTGAATACTATATTTGATGCAATGAATATAGTAAGATACATGTTTTAGACTCATTCACTGTATTATACTTCATCTGTTCATAAATATATGACACCGTTGATTTTTTTTAAAAAAATAAACTTTGATCACTTGTCTTATTTAAAAAAATTAATTAGTTATCATTTTTTATTTGTTTTATCACTTAAGTTAGTTTGTGCTTGACTTAAAAAAATATCATTTTTGGATAAATATTTTGAATAATACAAGTGATCAAAATTTTCGAAAAAATCAACGAGATAGTATTATGTTTTGTACTTGGAGTACCGTGCAACGCTGTCAGGTTGTACATACCCTTATCCACCCAAAATACATCTGTTTTTTTTTCCCACGGCGGCTCTGTCAACTTTAGACTATCCATCGAGGAATTGAACAGAGTCACGGAGGTTTTGTTAGTTGGTGGGTTTTTGTCAACGTTAACACACCCAAAAAATAAAGTGAGGACGGAGAGGAGAAAAAGAAGCGTAAACTCTGGGACGTCTGCCACGCATGGATGCATGCACTTGGAAGGCCACCATCACAATCAAGCCCGCTGGACGCCCAGATTTCCTAAACTAGCTATTCAAGATTTCTTCCTGGATTCATGTTGATGCATGGCAAATACTTGTGGGTGTTTAATTAATTACCCCGTAAACTAGCTATTCAAGATTTCTTGTGATCATTTGCAGTTTGGAACCTTCGTTAGTGCACTGTACACATCAGGAGCTTTGACCTAACCTTAAAACGTGGCCGGAAAGGAGGAACTGAGATAAAGATTAGCAAATGGATGCATGGATTGGAGCACGTTTATGGTGCTTTTTCGATCGACTTTCTTTAAGTTCCTTTCCACCGTACGTAGCTGCTCTCATCGTCTCCTCTTAGTCTCATACTGTCTCTCTCCTCTCTCTAATTAACTAACTAACTAACTAACTATACTAAGAGAACCACTTGCCGTTTGATGAGTAGGACATTACTCTCTCTCTCTATCTGTGTGTGTGTTTGATCGATATACTCGTATATTAGGCTATCTGCCACAAGTTTGCTGGTAGCCTAAACAAAGGGGCAGAAGCTGTTGTTTTGCGTTTGGTTCAAACACAACTGTGTGTTATTTATACATGAATTGCCTTTTGATACACGGCTGACGGCTCTCTAGCTCTTGCCATTTAAAACCCTGCGTTAGGTTTCGGCCGTCTTCGCCTGCGTTATTAAAGAGACATTGTGGGAGGGGAGTGGGGACCTAGCGCCTAATTAAGTGGCTGCTTAACAAAGCTCCTTTTATACCATGCATGCATGCATGGGATGAGAAAGACCAACACGTGTTCTTCTTTTTCTTTTCTTTTCGCTTTGAAATAGAGTAATGGATAAGTCCAAAAACATGTACTAGCAAAAGGACAAAAAAAACGTGGCACTCCATGCTACCTGGTTGACAAATTTCCAGTTCCACAATGTGTTGTTGGCAAACATTTCGAAAGCTTCATTTGTATTGCAGAAACCGTTGGATATGCTCTCTACGCTAGCTGGTTAAAAGGTAACTAGGGTAGATCTAATCTTAACCATCTCCCTAATCCGCACTCTTGATCGAGGGCCATCCTAACCATGGTTGCAGTCCCTGGTCACACGTTGCCATATAAAAGGAAAAGGGGACCGACGTGTTATCCAATGCTAACAGTTCGCACAAACTCTAGTCCACATTTACAGTGAAGATCCCATCGCCTAGTCATGTGCAGTGACCAGAACAACTCTATAGAGATCAATGGAGCCTCAACTCGCTCTGGATCCGAGCCACCTCCTCTACAGGAGAATGGAGGCGATGGCGACGACGGCGACCCTCCTCCTGGACAAGACGCTCCACTACGCCAAGATCCTCCACCACCTCTATAAGGCAGAGGATCCTACGACGCCACCTATGGTAACCCGTAACCTTTCCCTTAATCAATGGCAAGACGATATGCCTTAAGCACCCAATCCCTCTCTGTGTTTATGTGTGTTAACTGCTAGTTAGATTAGATCAACTCTCTGTTTACTCAAATGACGATGGATTGTTAAGTAGACACTGTTAAAGATCCTATAAACCTATCAATGACATCATGAGTCAGGATTGTTGTCCACTCAGGTTAATCCGAATGTGTATTGAGTTAGAAAAGATAGGAAGTACTTGGAACAGATTCAAGTCAACAAGAAGTAAGGAGCCGATGGAGGTTCGGGGTCCCTAAGACAAGAACATAAAGAATCAATAAATATAAAGAAAGCAAGAGGGATTTGAGGAGGGAGCAATAATTCCCATGGAATCAAACTCAACTCAATGTTCCTCTCGGATCCATATCTAAGAAACAATCCAAGGGGCTCAGGTACTAACCCTAACCTAAGTCTCGACTTCAAATCTTGGAAGAATAAATAGATCGAGTTCAAGAAGAACCCTAGAACATAAACTATCCCCAAATCAAAATGTAGAGAGAAAATAGGGATCACAAATCACTAGAGGGGGAGAAGAAGGATCTTACCAGGGCCTAACCATTGGTGGACCACCATCCGTGGTGCTCGAGCTCCACCTCCCTCCCTCCTAGTAGTGCAAGGCATTGTCGAGGAGCTCACCGATGGCGGCACCCTCACGAGGAAGGCGCTCATCGGTGGGGAGTCCCACGGCGGTGCCACCATGGTTGCCGCTCTTGTCCTGACCTCACTGGAGTTTAATAGAAAGAAGGGATGAGAGAAAATCACTAGAGAATAATAGAGAGAGGAGAGCGGTGCAGCACACGGATGAAAGGATTGAGAAAGGAGAGTGTGTTAGTGTTTTTTCAAAATTTTCGATATTTATTTGCATGCACATTGCGTCGTCGAATCTCAACCGTCAGATTGAATATTATGACCATAGTAAGGTGGGGGAGTCGGTGTGGCCACTAGGCCGAAATGGTGGCTCGGACCCAGGTTGCGGCATAAGCACGCCTCAGTTCTCCCGCATAGGTCGTTGGGCCTCGCAGCAATGGGCCCGGGGGCCACATAATGTAAACCATTGGGGAAGATTGCCATTTCTATTTTTAGTGAATTTAAGTATTCCTTTATTTATTTCCGCAAAATAGAAAATAAATAAAGAAAAATAAAAAAAGAAACCAAGAAAATTAGAGAAATATTTTTCTAAGATGTAGTTTTTTAGAAGAGATAGTTTGGACTATTTTGTTTTTTGCCGCGTACTCTAGATTATTTTTCTATGCATTATTATTCATTTTGAAGCCAACATGGATTAATTTTCATTGCATAGAAATTTAATAATTTGTGGTATTTTAAATGTTTGACCAACGTTGAATATTTTAAAGCATATTTAGAATACGTTTTCTATATCATCCAATGATGGTTTAGAATTTTTAGCACCAGATGTTTGTTTATGTGGCATGGTTATTATTTGACCAGCGTTGAATATTTAGTTTGTGCGAGTTCTATGTTTTAGTACTTTATTTCAAATGTCCTGAATATTTTTTGTTTTTTTCCAAGGTGCAAACACTGCCCTGCTGATTGGTCAGATATGGCAGATCAAACTGCTAGATGGTATAATTACCACTCTTGGCAGAAAAAGATTGAGATGGTGACTATAGTGGGTGAGATAGATTACTCACTGTGGTTTGTGAAACCCACCAAGCCTACAACAGGCTCACCTTAGTATGACCATAAGATTGTTACGGTACAACATCGATAAGGTCAAGTGGAAAAGATCGAACATAAAGTGATTGATCATAATCAAGAGTCTCATCAAAGACCCTATTAAGGGTGTTGTTCTAGAGTGTGAGACAGCCAAGAAGTACCTTAAGAAGATAACTTCTCATTTCACTAGGTCCTCCAAGGCTTATGCATGTTCCTTGATGATGGAGTTTTTCGACACTAAATACGATGGAAGTGGTGTGAGACCATTCATTCATAAAATGATTTCCATTGTATCTAAACTGAAAAAATACCTTAGGCAACCAATGCACGAGGAGCTTGTTGTGCTCATGATCATGAAGTCTCCACCTAAGGAGTTTGAGACCTTTTATGTTCAGTATAACATTAGTGTCAAAGACAAGTGGAACCTGGACTAGCGTATGACATAGTTTGTTCAGGAAGAGGAAATGTTAAAGAGTAAAAAAGTGACTCTATTAACTTTGCCAAACACACTGTTCCAAAACAAAACAAGAATTCCAAGAAAAAATTCAAGAAGCAAGGAAAACAGACCGACAAGGCTTCAACTAGCAACAACCAGCCAAAGCAGTCCGACAACTTCCCAGTTCCCCTGACACCTGCCTCTACTGCAAGAAGACATGTCACTACAAGAGGAAGTGTCCATATTTTCTATGTACATGCTAGATAATGGTAAGGACCAAGTTACCTTTGTAGATGAGTCTTTATACTTAGAATATCCTAATTATTCTTGGTGGATTGACTCAAGTGCAACTACTCATGTTGCTAATTCTCTACAAGGATTTCATTCAAGCCAAAGGCTCCCAAAGGCCAAAGAACAATGACCAACAGAGTCAAAGCAACAGTCAAAGCCATTCTTAATCTACATCTTAGTTTATCTAGTGGCTTTATACTATTTGTCGGGTACCGTAATTAGGGGTACCCCCAATACTCCTAAACACGGCTGGAAAACATCTTCAGAACAAACCATACACGGCTGATAAAGCGCAGTTCAAATCAAGGCCACGTCTACCGAGGGACGCGACCTCATCCGAGCCCAGCCTCGGGCGGGAACAGTAGTCCCGGACGGATTCACGCCTCGCCCGAGGGTCCCCTCAGTCAGCAGACGCACCCTCGGCTCGCCCGAAGCCCAGCTCGGGCAGACTTTGTCGTACATTGACCTTGGCCAAATCGCCTTACCAGCCGACCGTATCGCATGCGCATTTAATGCGGGGATCGCCTGACACCTTATCCTGACACGTGTGCCTCAGTCGGCAAGGTCGAAGTGACCGCAGTCACTTTGCCCCTTTACTGACCGATCTGATAGGAAAACAGCGCTGTTCGCCCCGCTCCGGCTACTGTGCCAACCACCAGGGTAAAACTGAGTCACGATCTCCCATGAGTTCGGCCTTGGGCGCAACAGGGAACTCCGCCTCGCCCGACCCCAGGCCTCGGCCTCAGCCTCGGGAGGAGTCACAACCTCGCCCGACCTCAGCCTCAGCCTCAGGAGAAGTCTCCGCCTCGCCCGACCTGGGCCTCGGACCGACTACGCTATAGGGGATACATCATTACCCTACTCCTAGCTAGCTGCCTCAGGCTACGAAGGAACAAGACCGGTGTCCCATCTAAGGTTACTCCGACAACAGGTAATGATGGTTCCCCGCGTGCGCCCATGACATCGGATTGCTCTCAACCTCCTACGGAAGTAAGGAAACGTCAGCAGCATCCATGCCGCACCGCCAGCTGTGCTTCTACAGGGCTCAAGGCGCTTCTCCGACGGCCACGTTAGCCCGTCTACAGGGCTCAAGGCGCTTCTCAGACGGCCACGTTAGCCCGTCTACAGGGCTCAAGGCACTTCTCCGACGGCCACGTTAGCCCATGTACAGGGCTCAAGGCGCTTCTCCACCAGCCACATTAGCACATAGCTACACCCCAATGTACAGCTGGGCATCTCCTTGTATCTATAAAAGGGGATGTCCAGGGCCTTTCTAAAAAGGGGGGTTCATGTTCAGGTTCACGCTGAGATACATTCACGTTGATGTGGGACGTGGACATAGGAGGAACGCAGGGACGCGGGGCAGACAAGACAGGCAGGACGCAGAGACTCTCTCTCTCTCTCGCTCTCGCCCTCGCTCTCTCGTGACGCTTGTAACCCCTACTACGAGCACCCCGGTGCAAGATAATATAAGCCTCATTCCCCTGCTTGTGTTCCATCTTGCATCAACCCATCTGGGCAGTGACACGCAACAACAAATTCACTGGTCGGTTGACGGTCCTCGCGGGCCCGAAACACCGACAGTTGGCGTGCCAGGTATGGGCTCGCTGCGTGTTAACGAACACTTTCCCGTTGAGTTCCAGATGGGTAGCCTCCAGCAGCCTCTTCAGCCAGGGACGCTGCTCTGCTTCGGGAGTCTCGAGTTCATGTCCCGCGACGGCAGCTACGACATGGTACTCCTCCCCTCGCAGCGCGACAGCAACAACGGTCGTCGGCTCGCCCGGTGGTGGCGAACTCGACGACGGCTTCCCACCGTGGCAGAAGAGGAACACCCGGGTTTGCCCCGCCACCCTCCTCACCGGAGGAGGAGGAGACGGGGCAACCGTGGCCAGGCAGGGCGGTGGCGAACTCGACGACGGCTTCCCACCGTGGCAGAAGAGGAACACCCGGGTTTGCCCCGCCACCCTCCTCGCCGGAGGAGGAGGAGACGGGGCAACCGTGGCCAGGCAGGAGACGGCGCCTCATCGGCTATCGGACCAGAGCGAGTTGACGACGCCGGCACCCCTGCGGGGGACATGTTGGGTGTTGTCCTCACACCTGAGACAACGACGGGTGTCGCTTCCCCGCCACGTGCCAACCCCAAGCGGACTGATGACGCCAGCACCCTCGCGAAGGACTTGCTGGGCGTTAGCCTCGTACCTGAGATAACGGTGCATTCTGTCCCCGACGCGACTTCACCATCGTCCATCGACCAAAAGGTACCGTCTGTTTTCCACTGTGTCCCTTTTAGATTCAGCTTCGATCCACCAAGCGACCTTGCTTCGGTGAGCGCTTTCGCAAGAGCATACCCTGACCTTCCAGGGTATCATATGTGGTCATCTTGGGACCGACGAACGGCCGTCTCAACCTCCGGACCCGCGGGTTACAAGGAAGACGACAACTCCGACTTCGATTGGGATTTCTCTAGACTCAGTGATCCTAGTGCCATGCGAGACTTCATGTCCGCATGTGACTACTGCCTCTCCGGCTGCTCTGACGATGGCCACAGCCTCGGTGACGAGGGTTACGACCCAAGCCGCGAGTGTCTCCACATCGATCCGGGGGATCACGGCGAAGACAACCACCTTGGCATGCCGCAAGATGACAACGCCCCTGTGCCTGCGTCTCGCGTTGACATCCCGCGGGAGCTAGCTGTGGTCCTAGTCCCTGCGGGGGGTCAGGACACACAGCTCGAGCAATTCCGCGAGATGCAGGCCAAGCTCGACGAAGAAGCGGGGCGGCTTGTGTAGCTCCGACAAAACATCGAGCAGGAGTGGGCAGGCCGAGCACTTGCCGATGGAGCACGTCATCGGGCCCAAGACGTCTAGCGCCGTATCGTCGACGATGCTAGGGCAGGGCTGCCCCCGGCCTTCAGCGGGGTCGGCCAGAATCTAGCTGCAGCGGCGATGCTACTCCGAGCAATGCCAGAGCCATCCACCACCGAGGGGCGACGTATCTAGGGCGAACTCAAGGGTCTCCTGGAAGACGCAGCGGTCCGACGAGCCGAGAGCTCTGCCTCCCGAAGGCAAGGGTGCCCCTCGGAGCATCATGCAACGTCCTCCCGATACGTGCGGGAGGCCTCGGTCCGCACCGAGCGCACACGGGACGGGACGCCCGCAGCCCCGGATCGCCTCGGCGACGAGTAGCACCACTGCGACCGTCGAGCTCGCCTCGAAGAGAAGGTGCGCCGAGGCTACCACCCCAGGCGCGGAGTACGCCACGACAGTGAGGAGGACCAGAGCCCCTCACCCGAACCGCCAGGTCCGAGGGTCTTCAGCCGGGCCATACAACGGGCGCCGTTCCCGGCCTGGTTTCGAGCCCCGACTACCATCACCAAGTACTCAGGGGAGACAAGGCCGGAGTTGTGGCTTGCGGATTACCGAGTGGCATGCCAGTTGGGAGGGACGAATGACGACAACCTCATCATCCGCAACCTCCCCCTTTTCCTCTCTGACGCTGCCCGGGCATGGCTAGAGCATCTGCCTCCTGCGCAGATCTCCGACTGGGACGACCTGGTCAAGGCCTTCGCGGGAAACTTCTAAGGTACGTATGTGCGCCCTAGGAACTCATGGGACCTCCGAAGCTGCCGCCAGCAGCCAGGGGAATCCCTGTGAGAGTACATCCGGCGGTTTTTGAAGCAGCGCACCGAGCTGCCCAACATCACCGACTCAGACGTCATCGAGGCATTCCTCGCCGACACCACTTGCCGGGACCTGGTGGGCAAACTGGGCACAAGACTCCCACCAAGGCGAGCGAATTGATGGACATCACCACCAAGTTCGCCTCTAGTCAGGAGGCGATCGAAGCCATCTTCCGGAAGGACAAGCAGCCTTAGGGAAGACAGAAGGAAGATGCCCCCGAGGCGTTCGTCCAGCGTGGCTCGAAAAAGAAGGCCAAGAAGAAGGTGCAAGCAAAGCACGACGCCGTTGACGCAGATCTCGTCGCTGCTACCGAGCACAGGAATCCTCGGAAGCCTCCCGGAGGAGTCAACACGTTTGACAAGATGCTCAAGGAGTCGTGCCCCTATCACAGGGGTCCCGTCAAGCACACCCTTGAGGAGTGCGACATCCTCCGGCGTTACTTCATCAAGGCGGGACCCTCAGCAGAAGGTGGCAAGGACCAAGGCAACAACAAGAAGGGGGGCGACAAGGAAGAGGAGTTCCCGGAGGTCCGCGACTACTTCATGATCTACGGCGGATAAGTGGCAAACGCCTCGGCTTGGCATCGCAAGCAGGAGCGCCGGGAGGTCTGCTCGGTGAAGGTAGCGGCGCCGGTCTACCTTGACTGGTCCGACAAGCCCATCACCTTCGACCAAGGCGACCACCCCGACTATGTGCCGAGCCCAGGAAGGTACCCGCTCGTCGTCGACCCCGTCATCGGCAACGCTAGGCTCAGCAAGGTCCTCATGGACGGAGGCAGCAGCCTCAACATCATCTACGCCGAGACCCTAGGGCTCTTGGGGATAGATCTGTCCATGATCCGGGCCGGTGCAGCACCCTTTCACGGGATCGTCCCCGGTAAGCGCGTCCTGCCCCTTGGGCAACTTGATTTGCCCGTCTGCTTCGGAACTCCCTCCAACTTCCGTAGGGAAACCCTCACGTTCGAGGTGGTCGGGTTCCGAGGGACCTATCACGCGGTGTTGGGAAGACCGTGCTACGCTAAGTTCATGGCCGTCCCCAACTACACATACCTCAAGTTCAAGATGCCAGGCCCCAACGGAACCATCACCGTTGGATCCACGTACCGCCACACTTATGAGTGCGACGTGAAATGCGTGGAGTACGCTGAGGCCATCGCCGAGTCCGAGGCCCTCATCGCCGACCTGGATTGCCTCTCCAAGGAGGCGCCTGATGCGAAGTGCCACGCCGGCAACTTCGAACCAGCCGAGGCGGTTAAGACCGTCGCCCTCGACCCTAGCAACGACGCCTGCAAGCAAGTCAGGATCGGCTCCGAGCTCGACCCCAAATAGGAAGCAGTGCTCGTCGACTTTCTCCGCGCAAATGCCGAAATTTTTGCGTGGAGTCCCTCGGACATGCCAGGCATACCGAGGGATGTCGCCGAGCACTCGCTGGATATCCGAGCCGGTGCCCAACCCGTGAAGCAGCACATGCGCCGCTTTGATGAAGAGAAGCACCGGGCCATAGGCGAGGAGGTCCACAAGTTGATGGCTGCAGGGTTCATCAAAGAGGCATTCCATCCCGAATGGCTAGCTAACCCTGTGCTTGTAAAGAAAAAGGGTGGGAAATGGAGGATGTGCGTAGACTACACTGGTTTAAACAAAGCATGTCCGAAGGTTCCCTACCCTCTGCCTCGCATCGATCAAATTGTGGACTCCACTGCTAGGTGCGAAACCCTATCATTCCTCGACGCCTATTCAGGTTATCATCAAATCAAGATGAAAGAATCAGACCAGCTCGTGACTTTTTTCATCACACCATTTGGCATGTATTGTTATATTACTATGCCATTTGGCTTCAGGAATGCAGGTGCAACCTACCAAAGGTGCATGAACCATGTGTTCGGAGAGCACATCGGCAGAACGGTCGAGGCTTATGTCGATGACATCGTTGTCAAGACAAGAAAAGCCACCGACCTCCTCCCCGACCTCGATGTAACTTTCGGGTGCCTGTGTGCAAAAGGCGTAAAACTCAATCCTGAGAAGTATGTCTTCGGAGTCCCCCGAGGCATGCTCCTGGGGTTCATCATCTTCGAAAGAGGCATCGAGGCCAACTCGGAGAAGATCGCAGCCATCACCAACATGGGACCCATCTACAAAGGGTCATGGGATGCCTTGCGGCTCTGAGCCGCTTCATCTCGCGCCTTGGCGAGAAAGGATTACCCTTGTACCGCCTCTTAAGGAAGGTCGAGTGCTTCACTTGGAGCCCCGAGGCTGAGGAAGCCCTCGGAAACTTAAAGGCACTCCTTACTAACGCGCCCATCTTGGTTCCCCCCGCTGCGGGAGAAGCCCTCTTGATCTACGTAGCCGCAACCACTCAGGTGGTCAGCACCGCGATCGTAGTCGAGAGACGGGAGGAAGGGCATGCACTACTCGTCCAGAGGCCGGTCTATTTCATCAGTGAGGTGCTATCCGAGACCAAGATCCGCTACCCACAAATCCAGAAGCTACTGTACGCAGTAATTCTGACACGGCGAAAGTTGCGACAATATTTCGAGTCTCATCCGGTGACTGTGGTGTCATCCTTCCCCCTGGGAGAGATCATCCAGTGCCGAGAGGCCTCGGTAGGATAGCAAAATGGGCAGTGGAACTCATGGGCGAGGCAATTTCATTTGCCCCTCGGAAGGCCATAAAATCCCAAGTCTTGGTGGACTTCTTGGCTGAATGGGTGGACACCCAATTGTCGACAGCTCCAATCCAGGCCGAACTTTGGACCATGTACTTCGATGGGTCGCTCATGAAAACAGGAGCAGGTGGTGGCTTGCTCTTCATCTCACCCCTCGGGAAACATGTGCGCTATGTGCTGCGCCTCCATTTTCCGGCGTCAAACAACGTGGCCGAGTATGAGGCTTTGGTTAACGGGTTGCGCATCGCCGTCGAGCTAGGGGTTCGGCGCCTCGATGCTCGGGGCGACTCGCAGCTTTTCATTGACCAAGTCATGAAGAACTCCCACTGCCGCGATCGAAAAATGGAGGCCTATTGCGACGAAGTTCGGCGCTTGGAAGATAAGTTCCACGGGCTGGAACTCAACCATGTTGCTCGGCGGTACAACGAGACTGCGGATGAGCTGGCTAAAATAGCCTCGGGGCGAACGACAGTTCCCCCGGACGTCTTCTCTAGGGACATATATCAACCATCCGTGAAACTCGACGATGCGCCCAAACCCGATGAGACCTCGGCCCAGCCCGAAGTACCCTCGGTCGCCGAGGGTGAGGCCTTGCGCATCGAGGGAGAGCGGAATGGGGTTGCGCCAAACCAAAACTGGCAGACCCCGTACCTGCAATATCTCCTCCGAGGAGAGCTGCCCCTCGACAAGGCCGAAGCTCGGCGACTGGCTCGGCGCGCCAAGTCGTTCGTTTTACTGGATGATGAAAAAGAGTTGTACCACCGCAGCCCCTCAGGCATTCTCCAACGATGCATATCTGTCGCCCAAGGACAAGAGCTGTTACAAGAAATACACTTGGGGGCTTGCGGTCACCATGCAGCACCACAGACCCTCGTCGGAAACGCTTTCCGACAAGGTTTCTACTGGCCGACCGCAGTGGCCGACGCCACTAGGATTGTACGCTCCTGCCGAGGGTGTCAATTCTACGCGAGACAGACGCACCTGCCCGCTCAGACCCAGCAAACAATACCCATCACTTGGTCGTTTGTCGTATGGGGTCTGGACCTCGTCAGTCCCTTGCAGAAGGCACCCGGGGGCTTCAAGCACCTGCTGGTCGCCATCGACAAATTCTCCAAGTGGATCGAGGTCCGACCCTTAACCAGCATCGGGTCCGAGTAGGCGGTGGCGTTCTTCACAAATATCATCCATCGCTTTGGGGTCCCAAACTCCATCATCACCGACAATGGCACGCAGTTCACTGGGAAAAAGTTCCCAGACTTCTGCGAAGGCCACCACATCCGTGTGGACTGGGCCGCCGTCGCTCACCCAATGACAAATGGGCAGGTGGAGCGCGCCAACGGTATGATTTTGCAGGGACTAAAGCCGAGGATCTACAACGATCTCAATAAGTTCGGCAAGCGGTGGATAAAAGAGCTACCCTCGGTGGTTTGGAGCCTGAGGACGACGCCAAGCCGGGCCACGGGTTTCTCGCCGTTCTTTCTAGTCTATGGGGCCGAGGCCATCCTACCCACGGACTTAGAATATGGTTCCCCGAGGACAAAGGCTTACGACGACCAAAGCAACGAGACCAACCGAGAAGATTCGTTGGACCAGCTGGAAGAGGCTTGGGATATGGCCTTACTACACTCGGCGCGGTATCAGTAGTCTCTGCGATGCTATCACGCCCGAAGGGTTCGGCCCCGAGGCTTCCAAGTAGGAGACTTGGTACTTCGGCCGCGACAAGACGCCCGAGGGCGCCATAAGCTTACTCCTCCCTGGGAAGGGCCCTTCATCATTGCCAAGATTTTGAAGCCCGGGACATACAAGTTGGCCAACAATCAAGGCGAGGTCTACAACAACGTTTGGAACATCCAACAGCTACGTCGCTTTTACCCTTAAAATGTTTCAAGTCGTTCATGTATCTCGCTCTCTTTACATGCATAAATATAGTTTAACCATCAAAGAAGGATCAGCCTTGCCTCGGCAAAGCCCGACCCTCCCTCGAGGGCTAGAAGGGGGGAACCCCCTCTGTGTCAAATTTTACCTCGGAAAAGTCTTTTACCAAAACGTCTTTCGTGCTTTTCGACTGCATCGATAACAGAATCCTAAAGACGAGCGAGAGAGACCTTGAACGGCAAGGCCGACCGAGCTGAGGGACTCCTACGCCTCCGGGATACGGATACCTCACTCATCATCTTCCACGAAAAGTAGCTCACGCTCGGATAAGTGATTCTGCTACCGAACAAGTCCTAACGCTCGAAAACTTTTCTGCCAGAACGACTTTCGTGCCTTTTCGACTGCGTCGATAACAGAATCCTAAAAACGATGGGAGAACACGTAAGCGGCAAGGCCGACCGAGCCGAGGGACTCCTACGCCTCCGGGATATGGATACCTCACTCATCACCTTCCGTGAAAAGTGACTCACGCTCGAACAAGGGATTCTGCTACCGAACAAGTCTTAACGCTCGAAACGAGAGGAAACAAAACGCAGCTTTATAATCCGACGTTAAAATGTTTAGGCCTCAGCGGCCGCAAAAAACATACGCATACTTCAAAGCAAATTGTTCTTGCAGGCTCAGACATCGGCAGGGGGAGGAGCGGCACCCTCGGCGACGTTTCCACCCTCGGCAGGATCTGGCACGGCCTCAGACGGTGACACGGGCGGAAGTATCTCCACCTCAAAGGAGGAAGCCAGCACCACACTCGGGCCCTCGACGGCCGTGTCAAGCCTCTGGACCTCAGCTAAGGCATCCTCCTCATTGTCGGGTAAGCAGTACCCCTCGCTAACCCGCTCTAGATCCACGTCGTAGTGGGAAGCGAGCACAGCGAAGGCCCGCCTAACGCCGTGGTGCAGCGCCCCGTGGAGTCTGCTGCGCACATGGCCGCCCAAGGCCCGCAGATGACTCTAGGGGGAGCTACCCAAGGGGACGCCGTCGAGGCCGAAGGCCTGGCAGAGAGCCGAGATGGCCTCGGACATGGCCACACGATCAGCCTCCTTCTGCTCAGCCACATCGGCAAGCGCCTTGCAGTTCTTAATGGCCTCGTTAAGAGCCATCTCAAACCCTGCAGACAGCAGGACAACATTCTTCAGATGCAAGGAGAAGAATGGAGACAAAAACAAAGTCGCAAAGCGGGCAAAACATACCTTCGGCCCGGGCACGCTGCTACGAGGCCTCGGCTTCGGTAGACCGGGCAGACCCGACGACCACAACCAGGCCCTCCACAAGAGTCCCGGCCCGAGCGGTCGCCTCGGGTCTAGAAAGAAGGAAGCCCCCTCTGCGTCAAATCTTTCCTCGAAAATTTTTTCCGCCAAAACGACTTTCGAGCCTTTCGACTGCGTCGATAACGGAATCCTAAAAACGACGAGGGACCACGTAAGCGGCAAGGCCGATCGAGCCGAGGGACTCCTACGCCTCCGGGATACGGATGCCTTACTCATCACCTTCCACAAAAAGTGACTCACTCTCGGACAAGGGATTATGCTACCGAACAAGTCCTAATGCTCAAAACAAGAGGAAAGAAACACGGCTTTATACCCAAAATGTTCAGGCCTTAGCAGCCACAAAGAACAAACACACGTACTTGGGATAGCAGTGGTACCTAGACTTGGACGTCGGCGGCGCCCTCGGCGGTTGTCCCGACCTACGGCAGATGTCTTAGTACTTAAAGCTATTACATCTCGCTCTCAAGAGGGTACCATTACAAACGGGACTCCGGGTCCATTCCCGCAGGAATGAACAACCTCCACACCGGAAGGCGTGCGGGATAACAAACTCCAGGTGGCTCGCCGCCGACCACTGCACCAGCAGCGCGACAACGACCTCTGTCTCAGGCGGCTAGACAACAGCAGCGATGGTCTTAGGGCAAATGCTACTGCTGAAAGGCCCTCGTTCACGTCCCCTCACGGGGGACGAGAACCAACCATTAAAGCCCCTCACCTATGGCGACCACCACCTCAACACCGACGACAGCGGCCACCTGCCCACCAACACCGCACCGGCGAACGGTGGCCGCCCCAAAGCGCAGTGGCAGGTCCTCACTCCCATCCTCGCCATAGGAACGAGAATGGGACCGTCCCAGAACACGAGTACCGCCCTCACGGCGTACGACATGTTGTGCGACCCCCGGTGCGACCGATAGCGCAAGGAGGACCTAGACGAGGCCGGCCCGCGCACGGCGCGACCGACACCCGTGCGGCGGACGGGCAGCCATGCTCCTCCCCAGCGGTAGGAGGTGGCACCGGAAGCAGCGCCAGAGCCGCTCAGGCCGGGGAGCCGGACACGCGGCAGCTGCCAGCGCCACGGATGGCGAGCGCCCTTCTCCCCCGATCACTGAGGGAAGGAGCGGGCCGCTGCCCACGCGGAGGCGGGCCCTGACCTGGCGCACCCTCCTCCCCAGCACGGATGATGAACATCCTTGAAGCTGAGGGCAGGGGGGAGGCCACGACCCGGCTCGCTCTTCCCCACCACGAGGCCCGCAGTCATCATCCTGGGTGACCGCCGGTGGGGGACTGCAGCCAGCTGCGTGATGAAAATCCTTGAAGCCGAGCGGTGACTGAAGAGCGCCAACCCCCACGAGGTCGCGCTCCTCAAACAACAGCAAGAAGAAGGCAACGCAGGTGCACACCATCTGGGGGCTCGGAAGGTGGAAGGGCACGATGAATGCGAGGAGTGTGAAGGCATGGCTACTGCCCGGGAGATCGACCCCATTTTAAAGGCAGATCTCCTCACTCGCACCCCCAAGCGTCACGGGCAAAGTCTTCACCGACGTGCTCCAGGGTTCTCACCCTCCGACGCGGGGGGCTGGGTCCCACACAGCATGCGAGCTGACCCGAAACGGAAGAAGCCAAATCGCCGCACACGAAGCATGTAACTGCCCCACGGTTATAAGCATTCCCCCATCATTGCCGAAACCAGTGGTCGAAAGGTCGGACCGCCACGCAGGAAGCATGCAACCGCACCACGGTTGTGCACCCTTTCGGCTTCGTCGCATCCGGCGGTCCAGCATGGAGGCCCGAGCCCACATGTCATGTAACCGGCGCAATGGTTACTACATGCAAGGAAACCGCACCGCCACTCGCGCCAATGTCGCGTCTACTCGACTGCAGAACTAATGCCGCGACTCGAGGCAGCCCTGCACGTGACCCAACAGTGTCAATTGAGTGCAACGATCACGGGTCAGTCAGCCGCGGGGAGAGGCGCGACGGTCGATATGGCCAGAAGCGGACCGGCAGTAATTGCAGCAACAGGCGTGTGGAAGCAGCGGTCCAATCACCTATAGGCTCGCACCCTCTCCTGAAACGGCAGGGGAGCCCTCTCCCACGGAGTAAAGACGACGCACCTGTGTTCCGTTCCTCGAACGGCTCGCGCACGCGCAACAGACGCCCCGCGAATCGCCCGTCCCGTCGCATTAACTCCTTGGCAGGGCATGCGACACCTCCGGCAGGAGAAGCGGGCGCCGTTTCGCCTCCATCATGATGACCGCGTCAAAAAAGGTGCGCCGCCTTATTTAAATTCATATCCTTTTCCTTTTCCTCTCTCTCTCTCTCTTGCCACAGGGACCGGGAAAGGGGATATTCCGAAAAGGATCCTTTCTAGCGAAGGAAATGGGCCTCGAGCCCTCCTACTGATCAGGGGTTTGAAGGTTGCGCCCTCCGGGGATCAGCGACCGCCCCAGAGCACTCGGGCTCTGTGCCCTTTACTGATCAGGGGTTCGAAGGCTGGCCCCTCGGAAGGGTTCGACAGCCGCCCCAGAGCATGCAGAGTCAGGGATGACCCTGGGTACGTCCGTTACATGGCCGAGGCTCGGGCTACGCTCTCGAGGTACCCTAGGACATTTTCGAGACCAGCGGGAACGATTTTGTAACGGAATCCCACCGGAAGGAGGCATCGAGCCCTCGAACCCTATCGAATGGGTCCGAGTCCGGCAAATCACCTGCAGGTACTTTTGGAGTGCGCCTCTGGGCCACTAGCCGACCCTTATCGAACGGGGCTCGGGCGTCCACTCGGATCACCCGCTTGCAACTCACTGGAGACACCATGTTTGGTGCCCTCCGAGGGTAACATGGCGCTTTCCCCCCTTCCTCCTTGTGGAAAGGCGACGAAGGGGTGTACAATAAAAGTCGAGACGGTCCTTGATCGTCCTCTCGCTCCATGCAAAGGCTCGGGGGCTGCTCTCGCACCAGGCTACGGCCGAATCGTTGACCACGTCAACAAACCAGTGTGAAAACTCGGAGCCTGACCGTGCACCCGGGCTACGGCCAGGCCGCATGAGGGAACAACAAGGTCGACCGAGGCATCACAAAAAGAATTAAGACCTCAGAGGAGTCAAACCACTCCTCCGAGGCCTCGGGGGCTACACCCGGCAGGTGCGCTCGCGCGCACCCAACGGAACAAAATATAACCGAGAAGGGCTAGGTCCCCTTGCAAACATCCGGCAGAACCTCCAAGTGAGTGCCCGCACTCCTTTTGAGGCTCGGGGGCTACTGTCGGGTACCGTAATTAGGGGTACCCCCAATACTCCTAAACATGGCTGGAAAACATCTTCAGAACAAACCATACACGGCTGATAAAGCGCGGTTCAAATCAAGGCCACGTCTACCGAGGGACACGACCTCATCCGAGCCCAGCCTCGGGCAGGAACAGTAGTCCCGAACGGATTCACGCCTCGCCCGAGGGTCCCCTCAGTCAGCAGACGCACCCTCAGCTCGCCCGAAGCCCAGCTCGGGCAGACTTTGTTGTGCAGCGACCTTGGCCAAATCACCTTACCAGCCGACCGTATCGCATGCGCATTTAATGCGGGGATCGCCTGACACCTTATCCTGACACGTGTGCCTCAGTCGGCAAGGTCGAAGTGACCGCAGTCACTTCGCCCCTTTACTGACCGATCTGACAGGAAAACATCGTTGTTCGCCTCGCTCCGGCTGCTGTGCCAACCACCAGGGTAAAATTGAGTCACGATCTCCCACGAGTTCAGCCTCGAGCGCAATAGGGAGCTCCGCCTCGCCCGACCCCAGGCCTCGGCCTCAGCCTCGAGAGGAGTCACAACCTCGCCCGACCTTAGCCTCGGCCTCAGGAGAAGTCTCCGCCTCGCCCGACCTGGGCCTCGGACCGACTACGCTACAGGGGATACATCATTACCCTACTCCTTGCTAGCTGCCTTAGGCTATGAAGGAACAAGACCGGTGTCCCATCTAAGGTTACTCTGGCAACAGGTAATGATGGTTCCCCGCGTGCGCCCATGACGTCGGATTGCTCTCAACCTCCTACGGAAGCAAGGAAACGTCAACAGCATCCATGCCGCACCGCTAGCTGTGCTTCTACAGGGCTCAGGCGCTTCTCCGACGGCCACGTTAGCCCGTCTACAGGGCTCAAGGTGCTTCTCCGACGTCCACGTTAGCCCGTCTACAGGGCTCAAGGCGCTTCTCCGACGGCCATGTTAGCCCGTGTACAGGGCTCAAGGCGCTTCTCCACCAGCCACATTAGCACATAGCTACACCCCCAATGTACAGCTGGGCATCTCCTTGTATCTATAAAAGGGGATGTCCAGGGCCTTCCTAAAAAGGGGGGTTCACGTTCAGGTTCACGCTGAGATACATTCACGTTGACGCGGGACGTGGACATAGGGGGAACGTAGGGACGCGGGGCAGACGAGACAGGCAGCACGCAGAGACTCTCTCTCTCTCTCTCGCCCTCGCTCTCTCGCGACGCTTGTAACCCCTACTACGAGCACCCCGGTGCAAGATAATATAAGCCTCATTCCCTCGCTTGTGTTCCATCTTGCATCAATCCATCTGGGCAGGGACACGCAGCAACAAATTCACTAGTCGATTGACGGTCCTCGCGGGCCCGAAATGCCGACACTATTATTGAGAGATGTACTCTTTGTTCCTTCCTTGAGGAGGAATTTAATTTCAGTTTCTAGATTAGATGATAAGGATATTAATTGTCACTTTGGTGATAAACATTGTACCATTTAGTTTGGTAATAATAATGTGGGTCTCGCCATCTGACGAGATGTGCTTTATTTGCTTTCACATTGTGATGTTGTTAATGAGTTAAACTCACTAGAATCTCAACCGAAAAGAAAAATAAATGATGGAGAAACCTCATCAAAATTATGGAAATATCGTTTAGGCCATATTTCGATGAGGAGAATATAACATCTCATTAAGGAAGATATTCTCTATCCCTTAGATTTTGCATACTTAGAATAATGCAGAGAGTACATAAAGGGTAAATTTGTGAAGCAGGTCAAGAAAACTGCTAAGCATAGTACAAGAGCATTAGAAATAATTCATACATATATTTATGGTCCTTTCCAAGTAAGGACAATATATGGGTTTGATTCATTCATATCCATCACAGATGACTACTATCAATACAGTTATATTTATCCTATTAAGGAAATGTCATATGCCTTAGACAAGTTTAAATAGTTCAAGGCTGAGGTAGAGAATCAACACAACCTGAAAATAAAGATAGTAAGATCAGATCTTGGGGGAGTATTACGGACACCATACAGAGTATGGACAAGTATCAAGGCCTTTTGCGAGATCCCTAAAAGAAAATGGCATAGTTGCCCAATATTCAACACCTAGTGAACCCCAACAGAATAGGGTAGCTGAAAGAAGAAGTAGAACACTAATGGACATGGCAAGGAGTATGTTAAGTTACTCTAGTTTGTCGTTGGGTCTATGGATGGAGGCTTTAAAAACCGCTATCCATATACTCAACAGAGTCACGAGTAAATCAATACCTAAAACCTCATATGAGTTGTGGACTGGTAGAAAGCCCACACTCAACTATCTACATATATGGGGTTGTCTAGCGAAAGCTAAAATATTTAACCCCAGGCAGGGAAAACTAGATGAAAGAACCACTAATTGCTAATTTATTAGTTACCCTGAGAAGTCAAATGGATTCAGATTCTACTGTCCAAGTAGATAGACTAAGTTTGTAGAAATCAGACATGCTATATTTCTATAAGATGAAATGATCAAGGGGAGCAAGATACTCAAAGAAATTTACATTCAGGAAAAGAGGATGAGTATCCTGATTCCGATGGCTGAAGCTAGAATAAAATGTGTTCATGACACAACCAAAGGGTTTTGTAGTGCAGGGTAAAGAAGTCCATTTATGGTATGAAGCAAGCTTCTAGACAGTGGTATCTCAGGTTTGATCAGACTATAAGAAAGAATTGTTTTGAGGGAAACAAGGAAGACAATTGCATTTATGCAAAGTTTAAGAATGGAAAGTATATCTTCCTTGTCTTGCATGTTAATGGCATACTTTTGACTGGTGGTGATAAGAATCTACTATAGAAAACAAAGCAGTTTGTATCCTCGAACTTTGATATGAAAGACATGGGAGAAGCCTCCTATGTTCTTGGAATAGAAATTCATAAAGATAGAAAGAAGGGAGTATTAGAACTCCCACAAAAGACATACATAGAAAACATACTAAAGGGGTACAATATGCACCAATGTAAGGCTTTGCCTGCGCCAATAGTCAAGGGTGAGAAGTTTGAGAATTATCAGTGCCCCCAGAATCAGTATGAGAAAACAAGGTTAGTATGTACCCTTGTAGTTCGAGTTGTGATGGGTGATTATTAACAAGTGTAGCGTACTTGGTTCAATCGGGTGGACTAACTAGGGCATGAGTTTATTGGTGCAACATGTCTCTTGGCTTGTGGTGCGTAAGTATGGAGTTCGGTGACTGTGGTCGACTGCAAAGATGAAGCTCACGTGGGTTAGTACCACAGTTTACAAAATTGTTCCAGAGGTAAAACCGCCTCCACCGGTAACGGTTTACCAACGGTAAACCGGTAAAAACCGGTAAAAACCGACCGGTTTGACCAATTCAAATCAATTTAATTTGAACCGGTTTACCAGTGAAAAACCAGCGAAAAACCGCTCTAAACCGTCGGTTAATCGCGAAACTAATCGGTTTTTGCTGTTTTTTACAGAAAAAATGGAAAATTTTGACAAGATTTATTTGTAGTTTGCTCAATTCACATTGCACAGTAAGTATTAATTAATCTACACGACGTGTATGCACCAAAATAACATATAACATATATATGAAACCACAAACTCCAGTTCTCATGCAACAAACAATCAGCGAACTTCGCAATACTCAAATACAAGTTCTTTTACAACTCTCCAACGAGGCAACGACACATAGGTCGACTTATTTCACAATACTCACATGTTTATCTCGAGTCATAGTTATAGTACTCAGTCATGTTGGAAGGATCGTGATATTGTTCCAATCCGTTATAGTGATAGTGATAGGTCTATACAAAATATATAAGATACATTAGCTAGAAAACAAGAACGACAAATAAATATTTATCCATAAAGCAAAAAAACATACTGGTATGTGTGTTTGGTGTTTGTGTATTGCATGTGCACCTCACCAAGTGTTGGACTTTTCTCCTGATAAGCAAATATTAGGAACACATAAAAGAACTAGAGCTAAGGGTTCTAGATTGAATCTTGTCTAGACGGATAGTTATTAGAAGACCGAAGCTACTTGATCTACGGATTTCATCTTGGACAGGAAATGAAACCGAAATTGACCACTAAATGCCTAAACTGGATTTGAGCTACGGATTTATCTTCACATATAACATATCACATCTTCACATATAGCATATAATACTAAACAAGACTAATGTTGTCTAAATTGACCACTAAATACTCAATTTTGCCATTAAATCTGGTTTTCCGGTAAAATTTGGCAGTTTACCGGTCCCAGAAAACGGTTTACCAACGATTTTCGGTTTTTTATGATTTTTTTTTCAAATTTTTTGAATTTCAAACGAATTTTGAAAAAAAAAAAGTCATTTACCGAAACCACACTCCAACGGTTTCGGTAAACCGACCGGTTTACCGCCGGTTTTTAGCGGTTTTGTAAACCATGGTTAGTACCGATGGACTAGGGGCGGTGAAGGACAATATATGTGTGCGTTCATGAGTATTGGGAACAACAGTAAATGCACGGGCTACATTTTGATACATGGGGATAAAGTACAAATATATGTGTGGATCTTTGGATTTCCATTCTAATCTTACAAGTGACACGCACGTACTGTTAATTCATTGGGACCGGTGAAATACACATGCGATCCACTAAACTACTTTGGTAGAGTCAGGAGACATTGGCTAGCAAGTTGTCGTGTTTTTTGAAGCTGCAGGTAGAAGTAGAACCCAGCATCATCTCTTACGACAATGTGGCACGCATATTCACATATATATAGGTAAGTGAAAGATGAGTAACATCTAAAATAACCGGTAATAACATAGTGGGTTCTTCCTCCGACAGCGTAAGAAAAATCATGTTAAAGGATCTGACGCTGACATTATAGTTCGATTTTAGGGTTTGTTCGGTTGCATTTGGATCGAAGGGGATTAGGCTAGTAGATTCTCTATTTCATCCCCTATTTCAAATTTATCTCTGCAAGCAAACAGTGTTATCTATAGTTCTATGTCCCCCTATTTACACACTATACTGGAGACAGTCTTAAATCTCTCTTAATCCCCTTCGATCGAAACGAAACCGGACATAACCATATTAAGGTTTTTATAATGCTCCATTCTGGTGAGGATCAATCAATCAACTAGGGCAATTAAAGCAGGACTGGAGGAGGGTGGAATACTTTCGAGACAAGCCAATAAAACAAATGCATTTACGGAATATACGTGAGAATATTTTTTTGACAGGGATCATGTGGACGGCGGTATGCACTTGCATGCATGGATATGCTCACCGACGCATGTTTTTTATTGTTTTAAATCATTTTTAAAAGAAAATTTAAAACCAATCTATTCAAAACTTTATTTCTAAATTTATGGCGTATCCTGGCACGACACGACCATCGTGTCGGACCAGGTTGGCACGTGGGCTATCTAGGCTGCTTAGATCCAGCACGCCAGATGTTACATGGGTTATCTCTATACACACTTGTCGGGGACCATAATTAGAGGTACCCTTAAGACTTCTAATCTCAGCTGGTAACCCCCAACAGCACAAAGCTGCAAAGGCCTGATGGGCGCAATTCAGGTCAAGGCTCCGTCCCCTCAAGGGACACGATCTCGCCTCGCCCGAGCCCAGCCTCGGGCAAAGACAGTCGGCCCAGGAGGATTCACGTCTCGCCCGAGGGTCCCCTCAAGCAACAGGCACACCTTCGACTCGTCCGAGGCCCAGCTCGGGCAGGCTTCGCGGAGAAGCAACCTTGGCCAGATCGTCTCGCCAGCCGACCGGATAGCAGGAGCATTCAATGCAAGGATCGCCTGACACCTTATCCTTACACGCGCTCTTCAGTCGACAGAGCCGAAGTGACCGCAGTCACTTCGCCCCTCCACTGGCTGACCTGACAGGAAAACAGCGTCGTCTGCGCTACTCCGACTGCTGTGCCACCCGTCATGGTGAGGCTGACAGCCGCCAAGTCCGGCCTCAGGCGCCATAGGAAGCTCCGCCTCGCCCGACCCCAGGGCTCAGACTCAACCTCGACGCCGGAAGACGGTCTCCTCGTCGCCCGACCCCAGGGCTCGGACTCAACCTCGACGCCGGAAGACGGTCTCCGCCTCGTCCGACCCCAGGGCTCGGACTCCACCTCGACCTCAGAAGACGGTCTCCTCCTCGCCCGACCCCAGGGCTCGGACTCAACCTCGACGCTAGAAGACGGTCTCCGCCTCGCCCGACCTCAGGGCTCGGACTCCACCTCGACCTCGGAAGATGGTCTCCACCTCGCCCGACCCCAGGACTCGGACTCAACCTCGACCTCGGACGACGGTCTCTGCCTCGCTCGACCCCAGGGCTCGGACTCAACCTCGACCTCGGACAACGGTCTCCGCCTCGCCTGACCTTAGGGCTCGGACTCAGCCTCGACCTCAGAGGAATCACCGCCTCGCCCGACCTTGGGCTCGGACCGACCACGCTACAGGGGGGCCATCATTACCCTACTCCTAGCTAGCTCAGGCTACGGGGAACAAGACCGGCGTCCCATCTGGCTCGCCCCGGTAAACAAGTAATGATGGCACCCCGCGTGCTCCATGACGACGACAGTTCTCAGCCCCTTACGGAAGCAAGGAGACGTCAGCAAGGATCCGATAGCTCCGACAGTTGTGCTTCCATAGGGCTCAAGCGCTCCTCCGACGGCCACGACATCACATGAACAGGGCAGCAACACCTCTCCAACAGCCACGTCGGCATGTACATAGGACTCTGGCTCCTCCCTGCTAGACACGTTAGCACATTGCTACACTCCCTGTTGTACACCTGGACCCTCTCCTTACATCTATAAAAGGAAGGTCCAGGGCCCTCATACGAGAAGGTGGCCGCGCGGGAGGACGGGCTGACGCACAGGCTCTCTCTCTCTCCCTCGCGAATGCTTGTAACCCCCTACTGCAAGTGCATCCGCCCTGGGCGCAGGACAACACGAGGCCACGATTCCCCTTATTGTTTCCCCCTTGTGTTCCGTCTCGCGCCGACCCATCTGGGCTGGGACACGCAGCGACAATTTACTCGTCGGTCCAGGGACCCCCCGGGGTCGAAACGCCGACAGTTGGCGCGCCAGGTAGGGGACTGTTGCGTGTTGACGAACAGCTTCCCGTCAAGCTCCAGATGGGTAGTCTCCAGCAACCTCTCCAGCCTGGGACGCTGCTCCGTTTCGGGAGTCTTGAGTTCATGTCCCTCAACGGCAGCTACAACATGATGCTCCTTCCTCCGCCGCGCGACAACGACAATGGCGGCCGTCAGCCCGCCCGCCGGTGGCGGAATCGACGACGTCTTCCCCACGTGGCGGAAGAGCAACATCCGGGTCTGTCCCGTCACCTTCCCCGCCGACGGAGGAGGAGGCGGGGCAACTATGGCCAAGCAGGAGGCGGCACCTCGTCGGCTGTCGAGCGAGTCAACGACGCCGGCGCCCCAGCGGGGGACACGTCGGGCGTTGACCTCGCGTCTGAGACGAAGACGAGCGTTGTTTCCCCGCAACACGCCAACCCCAAGCAGATGGACGACGCCAGCACGCTCGTGAAGGATTTGCTGGGCGTTAGCCTCGTACCAGAGATAACGGTGCAGTCCGTCCCCGATGCGACTTCGTCACCTTCCGTCGATCAAGAGGTACCATCCGTTTCCCATCCTGTGCCTTTTAGATTCAGCTTCGACCCACCGAGCGATCCCGCTTCGGTGGACGCTTTCATAAAGCCATATCCAAACCTTCTGGGGTACCATATGTGGTCAACCTGGGACTGATTGACGGCCGTCTCGGCCTACGGGCCCTCGGGTTCCGAGGAAGATGATGAGCCCGACTATGGTTGGGATTTCTCCGGGCTCGGTGACCCCAGTGCCATGCGGGACTTCATGACCGCATGTGACTACTGCCTCTCCGATTGCTCCGATGATGGCCACAGCCTTGACGACGAGGACTGTGGCCCAAGTCGCGAATGTTTCCACGTCGATCTAGGGGGTCTCGACGAAGGCAACCACCTTGGTATGCCGGAGGACGGCGATCCCCTAGGCCTGCGCCTCGCGTTGACATCCTTCGGGAGCTAGCTGTGGTCCCAGTCCCTGCGGGGGGTCAGGACGCACAGCTCGAGCAAATCCGCGAGATGCAGGCCAGGCTCGACGAGGAAGCAGGACAACTTGTGCAGCTCCGGCAAAATATCGGGCAGGAGTGGGCAGTCCAGGCACCGGCCGGAGAAGCGCGTCATCTGGCCCAGGACGTCCAGCACCGCATCGCCGACGACGCTAGGGCAAGGCTGCCCCCAGCTTCCAGTTGGGTCGGCTAGAACCTGGCCGCAGCAGCAATACTACTCCGAGCGATGCCGGAACCATCCACCACCGAGGGGCGGCGTATCCAGGGAGAGCTCAAGAATCTCCTAGAAGATGCCGCGGTCCGACGGGCCGAAAGCTCTGCCTCCCAAAGGCAGGGGTACCCCCCGGAGCATCGCACCGCGACTTCCGGATTCATGCGGGAAGCCTCGGTCCACACCGGACGCAAGCGGGACATAGCGCCTGCGGCCCCGGGTCACCTCGACAACAAGCACCACCGCCGCGACCGTCGAGCCCACCTCGCGTGGGGGACGCTACGACATCGGGGAGGATCGGAGCCCCTCGCCCAAACCACCCGGTCTGCAAGCTTTCAGCCGGGCCATACGACGGGTGTCGTTCCCGACCCAGTTCCGAACCCCGACTACCATCACCAAGTACTCGGGGAGACAAGGCCGGAACTGTGGCTCGCGGACTACTAGCTGGCCTGCCAGCTGGGTGGAACGGGCGATGACAACCTCATCATCCGCAACCTCCCCCTGTTCCTCTCTAACGCCGCCCGAGCCTGGCTGGAACATCTGCCTCCTGCGCAGATCTCCAACTGGGACGACCTGGTCAAAGCCTTCGCCGGCAACTTCCAGGGCACGTACGTGCGCCCTGGGAACTCCTGGGATCTCCGAAGCTGCCGCCAGCTGCCGGGAGAGTCCCTGCGGGACTACATCCGGCGATTTTCGAAGCAGCGCACCAAGATGCCCAACTTCACCGACTCGGATGTCATCGGCGCGTTCCTCGTCGGCACCACTTGCCGCGACCTGGTGAGCAAGCTGGGTCGCAAGACTCCCACCAGGGCGAGCGAGCTGATGGACATCGCCACCAAGTTCGCCTCTGGTCAGGAGGTGGTCGAGGCCATCTTCCGGAAGGACAAGCAGCCTCAGGGGCGCCAGCCGGAAGACGTCCCCGAGGCGTCCGCTCAGTGCGGCACCAAGAAGAAGGGCAAGAAGAAGTCGCAAGCAAAACGCGACGCCGCCGACGCAGACCTTGTCGCCGCCGCCGAGCACATGAACCCTCGGAAGCCTCCCGGAGGTGCCAACCTGTTCGACAAGATGCTCAAGGAGCCGTGCCCCTATCATCAGGGTCCCGTCAAGCACACCCTTAAGGAGTGTGTCATGCTTCGGCGCTACTTCCATAAGGTCGGGCCCCCGGCGGAAGGTGGCAGAACCCACAACAACGGCAAGAAGGAGGATCATAAGGCAGAGGAGTTCCCCGAGGTCCACGACTGCTTCATGGTCTACGGTGGGCAAGTGGTGAACGCCTCGGCTCGGCACCGCAAGCGAGAGCGCCGGGAGGTCTGCTCGGTGAAGGTGGCGGCGCCAGTCTACCTAGACTGGTCCGACAAGCCCATCACCTTCGACCAGGGCAACCACCCCGACCGCGTGCCGAGCCCGGGAAAGTACCCGCTCGTTGTCGATCCCGTCATCGGCAACGTCAGGCTTACCAAGGTCCTCATGGACGGAGGCAGCAACCTCAACATCATCTACGCCGAGACCCTCGGGCTCCTGCAGATCGATCTGTCCACAATCCGGGTCGACGCGGCGCCTTTTCACGGGATCATCCCCGGGAAACGCGTACAACCCCTTGGGCAACTCGATCTACCCGTCTGCTTCGGGACTCCCTCCAATTTCCGAAAGGAAACCCTCACATTCGAGGTGGTCGGGTTCCGAGGAACCTACCACGCAGTGCTGGGGAGACCATGCTACGCCAAGTTCATGGTCGTCCCCAACTACACCTACCTCAAGCTCAAGATGCTGGGCCCCAATGAAGTCATCACCATCGGCTCCACGTACTGACACACGTACGAATGCAACGTGGAGTGTGTGGAGTACGCCGAGGCCCTCGCCGAATCCGAGGCCCTCATCGCCGACCTGGAGAGCCTCTCCAAGGAGGCGCCAGATGCGAAGTGCCACGCCGGCAACTTCGAGCCAACTGAGGCGGTTAAGTCTGTCCCTCTCGACCATAGCAACGACGCCTCCAAGCAGATCCGGATCGGCTCTGAGCTCGACCCCAAATAGGAAGAAGTGCTCGTCGACTTTCTCCGCGCGAACGCCGAGGTTTTTGCGTGGAGTACCTCGGACATGCCTGGCATATCGAGGGATGTCGCCGAGCACTCGTTGGATATCCGAGCTAGAGCCCGACCCGTGAAGCAGCCTCTGCGCTGATTCGACGAAGAAAAGCGCAGAGCCATAGGCGAGGAGATCCACAAGCTGATGGCTGCAGGGTTCATCAAAGAGGTATTCCATCCCGAATGGCTAGCCAACCCTGTGCTTGTGAGAAAGAAAGGCGGGAAATGGCGGATGTGTGTAGACTACACTGGTCTAAACAAAGCATGTCCGAAAGTTCCCTACCCTCTGCCTCGCATCGATCAAATCGTGGATTCTACTGCTGGGTGCGAAACCCTGTCGTTCCTCGATGCCTACTCAGGATATCACCAAATCAGGATGAAAGAGTCCGACCAGCTCACGACTTCTTTCATCACACCTTTTGGCATGTACTACTACATTACTATGTCATTCGGTTTGAGGAATGCGGGTGCGACATACCAAAGGTGCATGAACCACGTGTTCGGAGAGCACATTGGTCGAACGGTCGAGGCTTACGTCGATGACATCGTAGTCAAGACGAGGAAAGCCTCCGACCTCCTCTCCGACCTCCTCTCCGACCTCCTCTCCGACCTTGAAACGACATTCAAGTGTCTCAAGGTGAAAGGCGTAAAACTCAATCCCGAGAAGTGTGTCTTCGGAGTCCCCCGAGGCATGCTCCTGGGGTTCATCATCTCCGAGCGGGGCATCGAGGCCAACCCGGAGAAAATCGCGGCCATCACCAACATGGGGCCCATCAAGGACTTGAAAGGAGTACAGAGGGTCATGGGATGCCTCGCGGCTCTGAGCCATTTCATCTCGCGCCTCGGCGAAAGAGGCCTGCCTCTGTACCGCCTCTTAAGGAAGACCGAGCGTTTACTTGGACCCCCGAGGCCGAGGAAGCCCTCGGGAACCTGAAGGCGCTCCTTACAAGCACGCCCATCTTGGAGCCCCCTACTGCCGGAGAAGCCCTCTTGATCTACGTCGCCGCTACCACTCAGGTGGTCAGCGCCGCGATCATGGTCGAGAGACGAGAAGAGGGGCACACATTGCCCGTCCAGAGGCCGGTCTACTTCATCAGTGAGGTACTGTCCGAGACCAAAATCCGCTACCCGCAAATTCAGAAGCTACTGTACGCGGTAATTCTGACGCGGCGAAAGTTGCGACACTACTTCGAGTCTCATCCGGTGACTGTGGTGTCATCCTTCCCCCTGGGAGAGATCATCCAGTGCCGAGAGGCCTCAGGTAGGATTGCAAAGTGGGGGTGGAGATCATGGGCGAGACAATCTTGTTCGCTCCTCGGAAGGCCATCAAGTCCCAAGTCTTGGCGGACTTTATGGCTGAATGGGTCGACACCCAGCTTCCAGCAGCTCTGATCCAACCGGAACTCTGGACCATGTTTTTCGACGGGTCGCTGATGAAGACAGGAGCGGGCGCGGGCCTGCTCTTCATCTCGCCCCTCGGGAAGCACCTCCGCTACGTGTTGCGCCTCCATTTCCCGGTGTCCAACAACGTGGCCGAGTATGAGGCTCTGGTTAACGGGTTGCGCATCGCCATCGAGCTAGGGGTCCGGCGCCTCGACGGTCGTGGCGACTCGCAGCTTGTCATCAACCAAGTCATGAAGAACTCCCATTGCCGCGACCGGAAGATGGAAGCCTATTGCGACGAGGTTCGGCGCCTGGAGGACAAGTTCTACGGGCTCGAGCTCAACCACATCGCTCGACGATACAATGAGACTGCGGACGAGCTGGCTAAGACAGCCTCGCGGCGGACAACGGTTCCTCCAGACGTCTTCTCCCGAGACATACATCAACCCTCAGTCAAGACCAACGACACGCCCGAGCTCGAGAAGGTCTCGGCCCTGCCCGAGGCACCCTCGGCTCAGCCTGAGGCACCCTCGGCCCCCGAGGGTGAGGCACTGCGTGTCAAGGAAGAGCGGAATGGGATCCCACCTAATCGAAACTGGCAGACCCCGTACCTGCAATATCTCCACCGAGGAGAGCTACCCCTCGACAGAACCGAAGCTCGGTGACTAGCGCGGCGCGCCAAGTCGTTCGTCTTGCTGGGTGACGGAAAGGAGCTCTACCACCGCAGCCCCTCAAACATCCTCCAGCGATGCATATCCATCGCCGAAGGTTAGGAGCTATTGCAAGAAATACACTCGGGGGCTTGCGGCCACCATGCAGCACCTCGGGCCCTCGTTGGAAACGCCTTCCGATAGGGTTTCTACTAGCCAACCGTGGTGGCCGACGCCTCTAGGATTGTACGCACCTGCCAAGGGTGTCAATTCTACGCAAGGCAGACGCACCTACCTGCTCAGGCCTTGAAAACAATACCCATCACCTGGTCGTTTGCTGTGTGGGTCTTGGACCTCGTCGGTCCCTTGCAGAAGGCACCCGGGGGCTACCCGCACCTGCTGGTCGCTATCGACAAATTCTCCAAGTGGATTGAGGTCCGACCCCTAAACAGCATCAGGTCCGAACAGGCGGTGGCGTTCTTCACCAACATCATCCATCGCTTCGGGGTCCCGAACTCCATCATCACTGACAATGGCACCCAGTTCATTGGCAGAAAGTTCCTGGACTTCTGCGAGGACCACCACATTCGGGTGGACTGGGCCGCCGTAGCCCACCCCATGACGAATGGGCAGGTAGAACGTGCCAACGACATGATTCTGCAGGGATTCAAGCCAAGGATCTACAACGACCTCAATAAGTTCGGCAGACGGTGGATGAAGGAACTCCCCTCGGTGGTCTGGAGTCTGAGGACGACGCCAAGCCGAGCCACGGGCTTCACGCCGTTTTTTCTAGTCTATGGGGCCGAGGCTATCTTGCCCACAGACTTAGAATATGGCTCCTCGAAGACGAGGACATACGACGCCGGAAGCAACCAGACCAACCGAGAAGACTCATTGGACCAGCTGTAAGAGGCTCGGGATATGGCCTTACTACACTCAGCGCGGTATCAGCAGTCCCTGCGACGCTACCATGCCCGAGGGGTTCGGTCCCGAGACCTCCAGGTGGGCGACTTGGTGCTTCGGCTACGACAAGACGCCCGAGGGCGCCACAAGCTCACACCTCCCTGGGAAGGGCCGTTCATCATCGCCAAGATTTTGAAGCCCGGAACATACAAGCTAGCCAACAGTCAGGACGAGGTCTACAGCAACGCTTGGAACATCCGACAGCTAGGTCGCTTCTACCCTTAAGATGTTTTCAAGTCTTCATATACCTCGTTTACATACACAAATAAAGTCTAACCATCAAGGAAGGGTCAGCCTTGCCTCGGCAAAGCCCGACCCTCCCTCAGGGGCTAGAAGGGGGGGTACCCCCTCTGCGTCAAAATTTTCCTCGGAAAAAGTCTTTCTACCAGAATATCTTTCGTGCTTTTCGACTACTTCGATAGTGGGATCCTGAAAACGACGGAGTACACGTAAGCGGCAAGGTCGACCGAGCCAAGGGACTCCTACGCCTCCGGGATACGGATACCTCACTCATCACCTTCTGCGATAAGTAACTCACGCTCGGATAAGCGATTCCGCTGACCGAACAAGTCTTAACGCTCGAAAACTTTTCTGTCAAAACAATTTTTTGTGCCTTCTCGACTATATCGATAACAGAATCCTACGAACGAGTAAGAGTACACGTAAGCGGCAAGGCCGACCGAGCCGAGGAACTCCTACGCCTCCGCGATACGGATACCTCACTCATCACCTTCCGCAATAAGTAACTCTCGCTCGGATAAACAATTCTGTTACCAACGAACAAGTCCTGATGTTCGAAACAAGGGGAAAAGAAATGCAGCTTTACAACACGACGGCGGTATGTTTGGGCCTCGGCGGCCGCAAAAAACATACGCACACTACAGATAAACTGTTCCTGCAGGATCAGACATCAGTAGGGGGAGCAGCAGCACCCTTGGCATCGACTCCACCTTCGGCGGAATCCGACCCGGCCTCGGACGACGACACGGTCGGAGGATCTCCACCTCGAAGGAAAATATCAGCACCGCGCCTGGGTCATCGCCGCCAGGGCATCCTACAGGAACTCGGCCCAAGCAGACGGCCGGACCGGCCGCTCCGTAGCCTCAGCCAGCCGTCCCCCGGGGACACCGGCCCGGCTCATGGCCTCGGCAGCCCGACTCCAGGGTTGGTCCCGCCAGTGGACGACCCGGCCAGGCTTCGGCCGCCGCTGCTATGCATCCTCGTCCTGGGAAGTCCCCTGCTCCTGGGTCGACGAAGTCTTCTTTTTGAGCCAACTCCGCCTCTGTCCATGCTGACACTGCTGCCTCCGGCTCCGACTCATCACAGAGCCGCCGAGGGTTTCTTTAACTAGGCAAGAGAAGCCTCGGGCGGCAAGGCCGACCGAGCCGAGGGACTCCTACGCCTCCGGGATACGGACACCTCACTCGTCACCTTCCGCACAGGGCAACTCACACTTGGTTAAGCGGTTCAGCTAGCCGACAGGCGAGACCCGGTGCTCGAAATGATGAAGAAACACGGCTTTACGCCCAAATACACAGATGTTCAGGCCCCGACAGCCGCAATGAACAGACACCGGCACACAAGGTGCCATTACAAACGGAACTCCAGTTCCACCCCCGCAGGTACGAACAACCCCCCACATTGGAGGGCCTGCGGGACGACAAAATCCCAGGTGGCTCGCCGCCGCCCACTCCGGCAGCAGCGACAACGACCTCCGCTCCGGGCGGCCAAACAACAGCAGCGATGACCTCAGGGCAGACGCTGCTGCGATAAGGCCCTCGCCCATGTCCCCACTCGAGGGGCGAGGACAAGCTATCAAAGCCAAAGAGCCGGAGGCCCAGAGCGCAGATGGTGGTGGCGATCTCGTCGGCGACGAGGACTTCTTCAGCCGCCACCACCTCAGCACCGACGACGGCAGCCATCTACCCACCGGCAGATCCCCACTCGGGTCCCCCGGACGGGCGAGCATCGACCTCCGCGCAGAGGCGTCGTACCGGAGCAAGGGCAGGACAGCCCAAGAACACGAATGTCGCCCTAGCAGCGCGCGACGTCTTGGGCGGTCCCCCGGTGCGCGCGGCGCAACAACCGCCCGTACGGCGGACAGATAGCCGCACTCCGCCCAGCGGTGGGAGGTGGCACCGGAAGCTGCGCCAGAGTCAGCTGAGCCAGCGAACCGGGCACGCTGGAGCTGACGACGCTTGCGGCCGATCAACCCCGCGTTGTCAAAGTCCGCCCCCCGCTAGGCCGGTGAGCGCCCTCTCCCCTGAATGCCGAAGGAGGAGGTGGCCCGCCGACCCATACGGGAGGTAGAGCTCTGGCTCAGCTCGCCCTCCGCCCCAGCAAGGATGATGAAGATCCTTGAAGCTGAGGGCGGGGCAGAGGTCGCAGCCTGGCTTGCTTCTCCCCACCATCAAACTGGTGGTCACCGTCTTGGGTGACCATCGACGAGGGGATGCAGCCGGGCTGCCTGATGAAAATCCTTGAAGTCGAGCGATGGCTGAAAGGTACCAACTTCCGCGAAGTTGCGCTCCTCCAACAGCAGCAAGACGAAAGCAACGCGGGCGCTCCCCATCCGGGGGCTCGGAAGGTGGAAGGGCGCAATGCATGAGGGGAGTGCGAAGGCATGGCTGCCATCCAAGGGGTCGCCCCCTTTTTAAAGGCGACTCTCCCCACTTGCGTCCTCAGCCGTCGTGGACTGAGTCTTCACCAACACGCTCCAAGGTCCTCCTTGTACGACACGGGGGCTAGGTCCCACGCGTCATGCAAGCTGGCCCAGGACAGAAGAAGCCAAACCACCACGCATGGAGCGCGTAACTGCCCAGCGGTTACGAGCACTCCTCCACTTTCTCCCAGACCAGCGGGTGAAAGGGCGGACCGCCATGCAGGCGGCATGCAACTGCACCAAGGGGACGCACCCTTTCGACTTCGACGCGTCCAGCATGGGGCCCAGGCCCACACGTCATGTTATCGGCGTGCCGGTTACTACGTGCGAGAAACTGCACCGCCACTTGCGCCAGTACCACGCCTTCTCGACTGCGGAACCGGTGCCGCGACTCGAGGCAACCCTGCGCATGGCCCAACAGTGCCAACCGAGAACATCGGTCACGGGTCAGTCCGCCGCGGGAGAAGGCACGACGGTCGATATGGCCAAAAGTGGGCCGGCAGTAATGGCAGCGGCAGGCGAGCGGAAGCAGCAGTCAAATCATCTGCAGGCTCACGTCCCCTCCTGGGACAGCGAGAGAGCCCTCTCCCACGGCGTGAAGACGACACGCCCGTGTTCCGTTCCTCGAACGGCTCGTGCACACACAACGGCTGCCCCGCCAACCACTCGTCCCGTCGCATTAACTCTGCGGCAGGGCAGGCGACACCTTTGGCAGGCGAAGCGGGCGACGCTTCACCTCCGCCATGATGACCATGTCAAAAAAGGTGCGCCACGTCGTTCAATTTCGTATCCTTTTCCTCTTCCCCTTTCTCTCTCTTGCTACAGGGACCGGGAAAGGGGATACTCCGAAAGGGATCCTTCTCCGCGAAGGAAGCGGGCCCCGAGCCCTCCTACTGATCAGAGGTTCGAAGGCTGGCCCCTCGGAAGGGTTCGACAGCCGCCTCAGAGCACTCGGGCTCCACGCCCACTACTGGTCAGAGGTTCGAAGGCTGGCCCCTCGGAAGGGTTCGACAGCCGCCTCAGGCCACTCGGGCTCCGCGCCTACTACTGATCAGGGGTTCGAAGGCTGGCCCCCCGAAGGGTTCGACAGCCGCCTCGGAGCACGCAGAGCGAGGGATGACTCTGGTTACGTCCGATACATGGTCGAGGCTCGGGCTACGCTCCCGAGGTACCCTAGGACATTTCCGAGACCAACAGGAGCGATTCTGTAACGGAATCCCATCAGAGGGAGGCATCGAGCCCTCAGACCCAATCAAACGGGACCGGGTCCGACAAATCACCTGCAGGTACTTCTGGAGCGCGCCTCTGGGCCACTAGCCGACCCTTATCGAACGGGGCACGGGCGTCCACTCGGATCACCCGTTAGCAACTCACTGGAGACACCATGTTCGGTGCCCTCCGAGGGCAACATGGCGCTTTCCCCCCTCCTCCTTGCGGAAAGGCGACGAAGGGGCGTATGATAAAAGCCGAGTCAGTCCTTGACCGTCCTCTCGCTCTGTGCGGAGGCTCGGGGGCTGCTCTCGCAAACCCAGCTCCAGCCAAACCATTGACAGCGTCAACATACCAGCCCGAGAACTCGGAACCTGACTATGCACCCGGGCAACGACCAGTTCGCATGAGGGAACAACTAGACCGGCCGAGGCGTCATGAAAAGCGCTAAGACCTCAGAGGAGTCAAACCACTCCTCCGAGGCCTCGGGGCTACACCCGGCGGGTGCGCTCGCGCGCACCCACCGAAACGAAATACAACCGAGAAAGGCCGATCCCCTTGCAGAAAAGTGCGACAAAAGCCTCCAAGCGAGTACCAACACTCCCTTCGAGGCTCGGGGGCTACTGTCGAGGACCATAATTAGGGGTACCCCAAGACTCCTAATCTCAGCTGGTAACCCCCATCAGCACAAAGCTGCAAAGGCCTGATGGGCGCAATTCAGGTCAAGGCTCCGTCCCCTCAAGGGACACGATCTCGCCTCGCCCGAGCGCAGCCTCGGGCAAAGACAGCCGACCCAGGAGGATTCAAGTCTCGCCCGAGGGTCCCCTCAAGCAACGGGCACACCTTCGACTCGCCCGAGGCCCAGCTCGGGCAGGCTTCGCGAAGAAGCAACCTTGGCCAGATCGCCTCGCCAGCCGACCGGATCGCAGGAGCATTCAATGCAAGGATCGCCTGACACCTTATCCTGACGCGCGCTCTTTAGTCGACAGAGCCGAAGTGACCGCAGTCACTTCGCCCCTCCACTGGCTGACCTGACAGGAAAACAGCGCCGCCTGCGCTACTCCGACTGTTGTGCCACCCGTCAGGGTGAGGCTGACAGTCGCCAAGTCCGGCCTCAGGCACCATAGGAAGCTCCGCCTCGCCCGACCCCAGGGCTCGGACTCAACCTCGACGCCAGAAGACGGTCTCCTCCTCGCTCGACCCCAGGGCTCGGACTCAACCTCGACGCCGGAAGACGGTCTCCGCCTCACCCGACCCCAGGGCTCGGACTCCACCTCGACCTCGGAAGACGGTCTCCGCCTCGCCCGACCCCAGGGCTCGGACTCCACCTCGACCTCGGAAGACGGTCTCCTCCTCGCCCGACCCCAGGGCTCGGACTCAACCTCGACGCCGGAAGACGGTCTCCGCCTCGCCCTACCCTAGGGCTCGGACTCCACCTCAACCTCGGAAGACGGTCTCCGCCTCGCCCGACCCCAGGGCTCGGACTCAACCTCGACCTCGGACGACGGTCTCCGCCTTGCCCGACCCGAGGGCTCGGACTCAACCTCGACCTCGGACGACGGTCTCCGCCTCGCCCGACCCTAGGGCTCGGACTCAGCCTCGACCTCGGAGGAATCACCGCCTCGCCCGACCTTGGGCTCGGACCGACCACGCTACAGGGGGGCCATCATTACCCTACCCCTAGCTAGCTCAGGCTACGGGGAACAAGACCGGCGTCCCATCTGGCTCGCCCCGGTAAACAAGTAATGATGGCACCCTGCGTGCTCCATGACGACGGCAGTTCTCAGCCCCTTACGGAAGCAAGGAGACGTCAGCAAGGATCCGACAGCTCCGACAGCTGTGCTTCCACATGGCTCAAGCGCTCCTCCGACGACCACGACATCACATGAACAGGGCAGCAACACCTCTCCAAAAGCCACGTCGGCATGTACATAGGACTCTGGCTCCTCCCTGCTAGACACGTTAGCACATTGCTACACTCCCTGTTGTACACCTGGACCCTCTCCTTACGTCTATAAAAGGAAGGTCCAGGGCCCTCATACGAGAAGGTGACCGCGCGGGAGGACGGGCTGACGCACAGGCTCTCTCTCCCTCGCGAACGCTTGTAACCCCTACTGCAAGTGCATCCGCCCTGGGCGCAGGACAACACGAGGCCGCGATTCCCCTTATTGTTTCCCCCTTGTGTTCCGTCTCGCGCCGACCCATCTGGGCTGGGACACGTAGCGACAATTTACTCGTCGGTCCAGGGACCCCCCGGGGTCGAAACGCCGACAACACTATTTAATGTTCTTTATAAAGACTAAAATTTAGTCCTAAAGTTTAGAAGAGTGACAGGCACGGATACATTCGTATACATGCGAAGATTTTGACCCATGGGTGCATCCGTCACCCGACCCGAAGTTTCACGGATGAGAGTATGTGTTTCTATTTCAACCCGCGAGTGACCTGTACCCAACCCAAAATTAAACATATTCTTTATTATGTTAAAAAATAATTAAGATATAATGATAATTATTTTGATTAAGTAACTTGGCTAATGATTCATGAAATATTTTGTTGCCGCTTAACATGTGAAGGCTTAAAATCCGTAGATATAATTATTTATAGCCTAATTATTGTTTAAGTGTACACTAAGTAAAAACATACAGTTGACTCGAAACCCAACGAATTTAGGTGCGATTTTGGAATTGCACCGACGGATACCTATCCGACCGTGAACAGGTTTTTGTTCCACCTGACCTATTACCATATCTATACCCACCCTTAGAAAGTATGTACATCTCGTGAGAGTACATAACACATCACATTGCAACAAACACAAGATAATAAATACCATGTTACGGTCCAATTCCAATCAACCACGCCGTCTAAAACCACGAGATCCCCGGTGTCCCACTAATCCATCAGCAGCCGCACATAGTAAGGGTGTACCCAGCAATTCGGCCGCACGATGCACGAGCAGGAACAACCCACGGAGTCCCACAAGGGTCACTGACAGACACGCAAGACAGATTCCCTTCACCTTGCTCCCATCAGCATTTCATGGGAGCCATTCTGCCATGACAAGAGAATTACAAAGATGCCCTCGTCCCGGCATTAAATACACCTCCCCGCTCGGCCTGATCCCCTCCCCCTTCCCTCTTCTCCGCCTCCGATTGGAGTGGCTCGCCTTCTTCCCCGCAGCCAGCACGAGCTTGTCGAGATTTCAGCTCGTTTCTCCGCCAGAGGTCGAGCAGGCCAGCCTCCCAGGACCGAAGCTCTGCCCGGTTCGCCAGTCCAGGAACTGCTGCTCTCCCGGAGCCAGAGATCCAAACAAACCTCTGCGTTGGGGTTCTCCGGGGTTCCTTGCGCTGGAGGGAGGTTTCGTTCTCGCCGGCCATGGTTTGGCTGAGAAGAAGCAGCAGCATATTGATGCGAAATCTCTGAGCTTTATGAAGATCGCCACTCACCTGCGCCGCTCCTGCTTCCTCCACTCCTTCTCGGTCGTCTTCCTCTACTGGTTTTATGTGATCTCGTAACTTGCCCTCCCCCGGATCCGCCATTCCCCGTGCCCTCTCTCTCTCTCTCTCTCTCTCTCTCTCTCTCTCTCTCTCTCTCTCTCTCTCTCTCTCTCTCTCTCTCTCTCTCTCTCTCTCTCCGTCCCCTCTTGCTTCTCCCTTCTTTCTTGCCTTCCCGAACAACCGCCGAATAATAATACACTAGCGCTAGCGATAGAGGAATTTTGTTGGAGGTAAAGTAGCCAGACCGACCGGGGGAAAAAAGACCGTGTCTTGATGTCGTCGTCGTCGCTGTCGCCGGCGGGGAGGACGTCCGGGTCGGACGGCGACTCGGCGGCGGACACGCGCCGGCGCGAGAAGCGGCGGCTGTCGAACCGCGAGTCGGCGCGGCGGTCGCGGCTGCGGAAGCAGCAGCACCTGGACGAGCTGGCCCAGGAGGCGGCGCTCCTGCAGGCCGAGAACGCGCGCGTGGCGGCCCGCGCCGCCGACGTCGCGTCGCAGAACGCGCGCGTCGAGCAGGAGAACGCCGTGCTCCGCGCTCGCGCCGCCGAACTCGGCGCCCGCCTCCGCTCCGTCAACGAGGTGCTCCGCGTCGTCGAGGAGTTCAGCGGCGTCGCCATGGACATCCAGGAGGAGGTGCCGCCGGCGGACGACCCGCTGCTCCGCCCCTGGCAGTTGCCCTGCTACCCGGCCGCCGCCATGCCCATCGGCGCCCCGCATATGCTCCGCTACTGATGAGTGATGAATGATTGCCCCCGCCAACCATACGAGGCAGACAGAGCCGGGGCTGGTCGGCAAACGAGACAAGAAGAATTGGCTGCGTCTCAACAACACATGATTATTGCTGCTGATCTGTTCTCTCTGTGTGTATGAGATGATGCTCGTTTACATATGTATCTGGTTGGTTGTACTTTCGGTATTGTAATGTTATTATATCAATAAGTGTTATGTAATCTCCTACGTTTGAGTGTTTATTCGATGATTCATTTTTTGTATACGGTTAACAAGTTACTCCATGAAAACATTTCTCATGGAGTTCAGTTCGAAAAAAAAAACAAATCAAGCTAATTGAGGTGTTAACTTCACTTCGCATGATTATGCGTTTCTTATGGAATAATGTTGAACACCAAAAATGGCGGACGGTCCGTGTCCCCCGTGATCAGATTAACTCAAGTGATTATCATTATCTTGTGTGTGGTTATCTATCTAATCACGTGATATTTGTTAGCTTTTGCCTAGGCACGGGTTTAGACCTCCCCTATACATATGAAGGGGTACGGCCGATTAATAACCCCAAACACATTCCAATCGAATCATTTACTTTATTATCATTCCTTTATCATTCATGTCATATGAGTAGATGTAGCATATCCTTAGTTCTAGCTTTCAGCATATCCAGCTACACCCATATTCGACTACACGCCGTCTAGATCCGTTTTGTGTGGTCTGCCGAGCCCAAGACGACCATAGTATCGTACCCCTCCTTTGGGGGCAAGATCTAGTTGTCAATCCAAGAGATCTCTTCCTCGAATTGATCTATTAATTCCTAGGCGACTCTACGTCGTCTAAGAACGTCACGAGTGACCTGTCGACCCGAAGCACCCTAAGATCTTTCCCCCGGAGGCGAGAACTAGGTTCCTTTGAGGAGGAAGACGATCCTGCGCCATCGTAGAACGTCCGGTGCGATGTCGAGAAGGTGCTGCTCCTGCGCCTGGTCGCGGACCGTCCGACCCAGAGTCGCGGATCGTCCGCGTCGCCGTAGAGGGCATCGCTGGGGACCTATTTCCCTGAAACATTTCGTGCAACACCCCATTGTAAATAACACCATGACATCCAATGTTATTCAATCTCCTAAAAATTCTTTATGTGACAATAGGATTAAAAGTGTGGACGAATATATAGAGGAATTAAGGCTTAAGTTAGAAAAATATGTACGTCCAATTCTTTGCTACGAGAATTGGGCACCGAAACAACTACGCCAAACATATCGACAACTAATGGGTTTTCTCAGTCCCAGCCATATTATGGTATGCCGACGAACTTGTATCTGAGGCAACTGCTGCTGGCATCTTCAATATGCGGTGGATCGGCTCTCAGCACGGCCGGACAGTCCGAGCACGATCTCAGACCGTCCTGCTCCCCATCGGACCATCCGACACCTTACGTCGGGCAGTCTGGAGTCACACAGAGCCCACCAAAAGGCTTGCTCGGCATGACTGGACAGTCCGGGTATAGTACCGGACCGTCCTGTCCCTTCGCAGACCATCCGACTACACAAGTCGGACCGTTCGGAGCACCGAAAGCCACCTATGGTCCGTCTAGTGCAGAAAACCGGCATAAATATAGCCGGGCACCTAAGCCCCAAGAGCCGGAAAAGTCACCTGTCGCTGAGCTTGTTTGGCCCGTTAAGGCCAAGTCTTCTGTTCGTTCTCACCCGCACTCGACACAAAGAAGAAATTTAAGTTCACATTTAATATTGCTAAGTGCGATAAAATATTTGATGAGTTAATTAAGCATGGTAATATTAAATTATCACATATAATTCCTCTTGTTTAAGAATTAAAAGGGTGTGTATATTGTAAATGGCATGACTCCTTTCTTCATGACACCAATGATTGTGTTGTCTTCCGTCGGCAAATACAATCGGCTATAAACGAAGTCCGATTGAGATTACAAAACGAGGTGAAGATTGACAGGCCACCTGTCCTTATCACCACATTAGAGCCGACGAGCAAAAAAGTCTTAGTTCGTCCATGTGTGACCGATAAAAGCAAATATAAAAATATCATCATTGGTAATCCTTGCACGCCAAATATGTCACGCAGAGTGGTTACTTGGTAGGCTTCAGACAAAAAAATACATGAGGCACTGGGGGGCAAGCACGACCGAACACCCGATAATGGTCGCCTATCCCGCGGATGGCAGACGATCCAGGTACTAAGGCCGGACAGTCCAGGACAGGCGCGGACAGTCCGGCTATGAAGGCAGGACAGTCCACAGACGACCAGAAGCAACAGCAACCTCAGACCGTTAGACCACAATGTTCCAAAACAGGTATTTGGAAGCAAAACACTTCCAAGATGTCTGGCCGACTCAGCAAAGTTAGCCCTACTTTTGATCAGCTACTTGCTAAATATATGAAGAAGGTCGTTCCACACAACCGACCAATAAAACAAATGAAGTCAAAACGATGATATGTGTGAAAGCAAAGGCCAACTAAACCGACCCAAAAGGTAGCACAGCCAAGATCGTCTGGCCATCCTCCTCCAGGGATGGCATGGTGCTTCCCGGTCTATCCATCATCAATGTGTTGTCCTATGCGATGAATCTGTATTGCTGGCTCAATCCATTTGCTTATTCGAGCTGGGGGCACCACAAGTTTTTGCCTATTGACATGTTGATCAGGCAGACATGGACGAAGAGGATGCAATCCGAAACGGCCTCTATCCATCAAAGTTCTATCAAATATTTATATTATCTGATCACAAGAGTCGATGACTTGCATCGAGCTGAGTCCTTACTTCGAGAACAAAATAACTCATGAGATCAATTGTTTCTGAAGTTTGCTGGTGCTTTTGGTTTGCCAAGCTCCACCAAAAGGCAGGGGGCATGTGTTGAACACTAAAAGTGGCGGACGGTCCATGCCCCCACGATCAGATTAACTCGGACGATTATCCTCATCTCGTGCGTGGTTATCCATCTAATCATGTGTGATTTGTTAGCTATCGCCTAGGAATCGGTCGAGACCTCCCCCTATATATATGAAGGGGTATTGCCGATTGAGAACCACCGAACACATTACAATCGAACCAATTACTTTATTTACCATTACTTTATCATTCATGCCCTAGGAGTAGATGTAACCTAGCCTTAGTTATAGTTTTCCGCATATCCACCTCTACTTCTATTCGACTCTTACGTCGTCTAGATCCGTCTTGGATGGACTGCCGAGCGCAAGACAAATATAGTATCTTACCCCTCCGGGGGAAAATCTGGTTGTCAATCTGTCGGCGTTTCGGACCCGCGAGGACCGTCAACCGACCAGTAAATTTGTTGATGCGTGTCCCTGCCCAGATGAGTTGATGCAAGATGGAACACAAGAGGGAAATGATGCTTATGTTATCTCGCACCGGGGTGCTCGTAGTAGGGGTTACAAGCGTCGCGAGAGAGCGAGGGCGAGCGAGAGAGAGAGAGAGTCCCTGCGTGAGTCCGTCTCTGCCTGTCTCGTCTGCCCCGCCTCCCACTATGTCAACGTCTCTGTGTGTGTGTCCACGTATGTCCACCCGAACGTGTGTCAACGTGGACGTGTGTCAACGTGAACGTGTGCCAACGTGAACGTGTCTTAGGAAGGCCCTGGACATCTCCTTTTATAGATACAAGGAGACGCCCAGCTGTACAATGGGGTGTAGCTATGTACGCGTGTTAACGTGGCTGTCGGAGAAGTGCCTTGAGCCCTGTAGAAGCATAGCTGGCGGTGCGGCATGGATCCTGCTGACGTTCGCTTGCTTCCGTAGGGGGTTTGAGAGCAACCGACGTCATGGGCGCACACGGGGAACCATCATTACCTGTTGCCGGAGTAACCTTAGATGGGACACCGGTCTTGTTCCTTCATAGCCTGAGGCAGCTAGCTAGGAGTAGGGTAATGATGCATCCCCTGTAGCGTAGTTGGTCCGAGGCTGAGGTCGGGCGAGGCGGAGACTTCTCCTGAGGCCGAGGCCGAGGTTAGGCGAGGACGTAACTCCTCTCGAGGCCGAGGCTAAGGCCGAGGCCTGGGGTCAGGCAAGGCGGAGACCTCCTCCCGAGGCCAGCGCTGAGGCCGAGGCATGAGGTTGGGCGAGGCGGAGCTCCCTGTTGCGCCAGAGGCCGAACTCGTGGGAGATCGTGACTCAGTTTTACCCTGGTGGTTGGCACAGTAGCCGGAGCGGGGCGAATAGTGCTGTTTTCCTGTCGGAACGGTCAGTACAGGGGCGAAGTGACTGCGGTCACTTCGACCTTGCCGACTGAGGCACGCATGTCAGGATAAGGTGTCAGGCGATCCCCGCATTAAATGCGCATGCGATACGATCGGTTGGTAGGGCGATCCGGTCGAGGTCGCTGCACGACAAAGCCTGCCCAAGCTGGGCTTCGGGTGAGCTGAGGGTGCGTCTGCTGACTGAGGGGACCCTCGGGCGAGGCGTGAACCCATCCAGGACTACTGTTCTCGTTCGAGGCTGGGCTCGGATGAGGTCGCGTCCCTTGGTAGACGTGGCCTTGACTTGAACCGCGCTTTATCAGACGTGTATGATTTGTTCCGAAGATGTTTTTCGGCCGCGTTTAGGAGTATTGGGGGTACCCCTAATTACGGTACCCGACAGTAGCCCCCGAGCCTCAAAGGGAGCGCGGGCACTCGCTTGGAGGTTCTGCCGGATTTTTGCAAGGGGACCAGCCCTTCTCGGTCATGTTTTGTTCCGATGGGTGCGCGCGAGCGCACCCGTCGGGTGTAGCCCCCGAGGCCTCGGAGGAGTGGTTTGACTCCTCTGAGGTCTTAATTCTTTTTGCGATGCCTCGGTCGGCCTTGTTGTTCCCTCATGCGGCCTGGCCGTGGCCCAGGTGCACGGTCAGGCTCTGAGTTTTCACGCTGGTTTGTTGACGTGGTCAACGGTTCGGCCGTAGCCTGGTGCGAGAGCAGCCCTCGAGCCTCTGCACGGAGCGAGAGGACGATCAAGGACCGTCTCGACTTTTATTGTACGCCCCTTCGTCGCCTTTCTGCAAGGAGGAAGGGGGGAGCGCCACGTTACCCTCGGAGGGCACCGAACATGGTGTTTCCAGTGAGTTGCTAGCGGGTGATCCGAGTGGACGCCCGAGCCCCGTTCGATAAGGGTCGGCTAGTGGCCTAGAGGCGCGCTCCAAAAGTACATGCAGGTGATTTGCCGGACCCGGGCCCATTCGATAGGGTCCGAGGGCTCGATGCCTCCCTCCGGTGGGATTCCGTTACAAATCGTTCCCGCTGGTCTCGGAAATGTCTTAGGGTACCTCGGGAGCGTAGCCCGAGCCTCGGTCATGTAACGGACGTACCCAGGGTCATCCCTGACTCTGCGTGCTCTGGGGCGGTTGTCGAACCCTTCCGAGGGGCCAGCCTTCGAACCCCTGATCAGTAAAGGGCTCGGAGCCCGAGTGCTCTGGGGCGGTTGCCGAACCCCGAAGGGCGCAACCTTCGAACCCCTGATCAGTAGAAGGGCTCGGGGCCCGTTTCCTTCGCTGGGAAGGATCCTTTTTCGAAATAACCCCTTTCCCGGTCCCTGTGGCAAGAGAGAGAGAGAGGGAAAGAAAAAGACATGAATTTAAATAAGGTGGCACACCTTTTTTGATGCGGTCATCATGACGGAGGCGAAACGACGCCCGCTTCTCCTGCCGGAGGTGTCGCTTGCCCTGCCAAGGAGTTAATGCGATAGGACGGGCGATTCGCGGGGCGTCTGTTGCGCGTGCGCGAGCCGTTCGAGGAACAGAAAGACCATTTCACCTTCGAGTTTAATTCCGCGGCGGGTTCGGGCGAAGCCTTGGGTGGATCTCGCCCGGGCCTTTATATACCCGGAAGAGGGGCCGGTGGTGGTTCTTTACCCTGCCATTTGCGCTTACATTCTGCTTTGGTTTCCGCAACCTAAGAGAGCAGCCAGAGAAAAGGAAACCACCCACCTCATCCCTTCTGCCTCCACCACCTCCATTCGGCGATGGCTGACAAGGTGACCGTCATTCCGCCGCGCGACCCGTGGCCTTTCTCCACCATCGCTGTGGAGGATCTAGAGGCCCTCGTTGCCGATGGTCTGCTCCGTCCCCTCTCCGATGGGCCGCAGCCGGAGTGGATGGCCCCCGCGAGCGAGGCTAACCCGACTCCGCCGCCGGGGTATGTGGTCAGTTTCATCCCCTTCCATGAGCTGGGGTTTGGAGTGCCAGCGAGCCGCTTCATGCGGGCGCTCCTGCACCACTACGGGGTGGAGCTGCATAACTTCAACCCCAACTATATCATGCAAGCGACCATCTTTGCGGCGGTTTGCGAGGGTTTTTTGGGGATTGACCCTCATTAGGACCTGTGGACCCATCTCTTTTCCGCGGAGTTCTTCGTCGCGACGACGAAGGCGAAGAAGGTCCGTATGGCGGTGCGGGCCGGTGGCTGCACCCTCCAGCTGAGGCCGGGGCGCGCGCAGCAGTACATCACTGCCTCCCTTACATCTTCGAACAAGGGGTGGCAGAACCGGTGGTTTTATCTCCGGAACGACGGCGGGATGCTTCCGCCGTTTTCTCAACGAGTGGTGACCGCCGCCGGCACTAACTGGCGCTGGGGGGCCACGCGCGAGAACCAGGAGAAGCTCCAGCCTATTCTGCAGGCCTTACAGAAGTTACGAGATGTGGGCCTTACCGCTGCGGGGGTCGTCGCCGCTATCCATCGTCGGAGGGTGCTCCCTTTGGCCGAGCGGCGGTTGCGGCTCGTGGAGATGAAGCCGGGGGTCGATTCAGAGGACTCGCGGTTGTCCTCGACCTCCCTCTCCGCCGACGACCTCCTTAAGCGGGTAACAAGTACGGTAGGGAGGTCGGATGCCAGCGCCCTTAGCCAGCCCGCGATGCGTCCCGACCGTGGGTATGTGTCCCTGGTAAGTGTCCAATCCTCCTTCTGTTTTGCACCGAGTTCTCTACGCCTTTGATTCTTATTGTTGGGATTTTTGTTCGTCCCCAGGGGTTGAGGATTTATAAACCCGTCCGGCCACCGGTCCCGGAGGACGCGGCGGACCGAGCCGCGTGGAGGCTTGCCGCGGAGAAGGAGAAGGAGGACGCGGAAAAGGCCCGAGCTCGCGAGAGGATGCTAGCTCGGGAAGCTTTGGAGAAGCGTCGTCGGAGGCAGGCGAGGGATGGGCTCCCGAGGGAGTCGTCGCCGGAGACGCCTGACGACGACGATGATGATGATGACGATGACGACGAAGACGACGACATGGCAGCCCAACTTGGCCTCAACCCGGACCCGAGGCTGGGCCAGGGGTCGCCGAGCCAGCCTCCAAGTGGGCTGGCACCATCAGTGCCTGGGGCCGGGACACCAAGGTCCTAATCCTAGGAGCGGAGGCAGGCCGAGGGGGTACTTGACCCCTTGGCCGAGACAGTTCTTGTGACTCCGGGGGGTCAGGCCGATCCGCCTGTCCCCCAAGAGCAGGTGCCAGCGCTGGCTGCGCAGGAGGCAGGTCCCTCGGCCGCCGTGACGACGCCTGGGCAGGCCACTCCCTCGGCGCCTCGGGCGTCCGAGGCTGAAACGGTGCCGAAGCCGGCGGCGGGGCAACCCTCGGCAGCGCCTGTGGGGATAGGGGCCCGAGGGGCCTCCCCACAGGCACGATTGGCTTTGCCCCAGAGCGGGTAAGTATCTGAGGATACCTCTGTTTGGCTCTTTCATTGTGTGTCTTGAACTTGCCGTCTCTCTCTCTTTTAGCAAGCGAAGGCAGGGCTTGGCTGGTCTGGCCCCCACGAAGGCCCTTAAGATGAAGCCGGCCTCGGCGGCCGGTGCTGTGGCGCGCCACGCCGGTTGGTTGGCCTCCGCACAAGGTGCTCTCCAGCGGGGGGCCCAGGCGGCGCGAGTTGCCATGGGGCAAGCCTCCCAGGCTAACCCCCATGTTGGAGCGGCCATCACGCTGGGGGAGGCTGCTGACGCGGGCCGCCGCCCCGGGCCCGGCTGACTTGTTGCTGGTGTCGGTGTCGACTCCTGTCGGGGTCGTTGCTGATTCACCCGTGGAGCCGCCTGCCGCCGCCGACTCGGGATGGTTGAGGCGCCGCCGCCCGTGGTCATCCCCGACCTCTCCATTCTCGGCCAAGAGGAGGGGGCGGCCGTCGTTGTCGACGTCGGTGATCGGAGGCCTGCCACCTTAGCCGAGGAGGGGCCCAGTACGTCGACGGTGGTGGTGCCTGATGCATCGGCTGCAGGGGGACCCGACGCCTTGGTCAAGGGGCGCGCAGAGCCGTGGCCCGTCTTGGGGAGCAGCGGCCTTATCCCCGCGCAGCTCAATCCCAGTGAGTGGGGTGGGCAGCCGCTCCTGTTCTAGAGCCGCGCCACCTCGGATTCGGAACCCCTCCTCTCCCTCAACGATGAGCTGGAGGAGAGGTCCCGGGATAGTTTTCGTGAGTATACCGAGGCGACGATGAGGTCGCTTCGGTCGACCATGGAGATCCTTTCCAGGGACGTTCTCAGGGTCTTCCAGGTAAGGATTTAGATGTATACCTTGCATGACCAGGGCATTCTTTGTAATATACTGTTTCCTTCCTTAGGAACTTACGGACATGAGCACCGCCAAGTCGCTGTTCATCCGACGAGAGAGCAACATCTGGGATTCGCTGTAGTCCCAGCGGGCCGCGCTTACCGAGGCCAATGAGTGCCTCGCCCAACGGAGCACCGAGGTGGCGGACCTTCGGCTGCTCTACGATGAGCTGAATTCGGAGGTAGCGGCGGCGCGGACAGAGGCGGCGTTGGCACGAGCGGAGGCTTTGTCGGCCCGGGAGCAGGTGGCTTCCCAGGCCGAGGAGATGCGGCTATGGCAGCTGGAGCTTGACCAGGCTATCGGTGAGCGGGACCAATCTTGGAGCCAAGATGCCGAGGCCGTGAGCCGGGCTGAGGCCCTTAGGGGTCAACTGGCTGAGGCTACGGAGCGGCTAGTCAAGGCGTCCGCTCAGGCCGGGACCCTTGCGGAGAGCCTGGCCGTGGCCGCCGGGTCTGCCCAGTCCGCCCAAGCCGAGGCCTCGCAGCAGCGTGCCCGGGCCGAAGGTATGTTTTGCCCGCTTTGTGACTTTGTTTTTGTCTCCATTCTTCTTCTTGCGTCTGAAGAACTTTGTTTGACTGTCTACAGAGTTCGAGACAACTCTTGACGAGGCTGTCAAGAACTGCAAGGCGCTGGCCGAGGCGTCTGAGCAGAAGGAGGCCGAGCGTGTGGCCATGTCGGAGGCTATCTTGGCTTTCTGCCAGGCCTTTGGCCTCGACGGCGTCCCCTCAGGTAGCTCCCCCCAGAGTCATCTGCGGGCCTTGGGCGTCCATGTGCGCAACAGACTCCGCGGGGCGCTGCACCACGACATTAGGCGGGCCTTCGCCGTGCTCGCTTCCCACTACGACATGGATCTAGAGCGGGTCAGCGAGGGATACTACTTACCCGACGAAGAGGAGGTTGCCTTAACCAAGGTCCAGAGGCTTGACGCGGCTGTCGAGGGCCCAAGTGCGGCGCTGGCTTCCTCCTTTGAGGTGGAGGTCCTTCCGCCCGTGTCGTCGCCTAGGGCCGGGCCAGATTCTGCCGAGGGTGGAAATGACACCGAGCGTGCTGCTCCTCTCCCTGCCGATGTCTGAGCCTGCAAGAACAGTTTGCTTCAAGTATGTGTATGTTTTTCGCGGACGCCGAGGCCTAAAAATTTTAATTGTCGGGTTATAAAGCTGTGTTTTCTTTCCTCTCGTTTCGTGTGTTAGGACTTGTTCGGTAGCAGAATTGCTTATCCGAGCGTGAGTTACTTTTCACGGAAGGTGATGAGTGAGGTATCCGTATCCCGGAGGCGTAGGAGTCCCTCGGCTCGGTTGGCCTTGCCGCTTACGTGTTCTCCCGTCGTTTTTAGGATTCTGTTATCGACGCAGTCGAAAAGGCACGAAAGTCGTTCTGGCAAAAAAGTTTTCGAGCGTTAGAACTTGTTCGGTAGCAGAATCGCTTATCCGAGCGTGAGTTACTTTTCGCGGAAGGTGATGAGTGAGGTATCCGTATCCCGGAGGCGTAGGAATCCCTCGGCTCGGTCGGCCTTGTCGTTCAAGGTCTCTCTCGCTCGTCTTTAGGATTATGTTATCGACGCAGTCGAAAAGCGCGAAAGACGTTCTAGCAAAAGACTTTTCCGAGGAAAATTTTGACGCAGAGGGGGTTCCCCCCTTCTAGCCCCCGAGGGAGGGTCGGGCTTTGCCGAGGCAAGGCTGATCCTTCCTTGATGGTTAGACTTTACTTATGCATGTAACGAAAGCGAGATACATGAACGACTTGAAACATTTTAAGGGTAAAAGCGACGTAGTTGTTGGATGTTCCAAGCGTTGCTGTAGACCTCGCCTTGATCGTTGGTCAGCTTGTATGTCCTGGGCTTCAAAATCTTGGCGATGATGAAGGGCCCTTCCCAGGGAGGAGTAAGCTTGTGGCGCCCTCGGGCGTCTTGTCACAGCCGAAGTACCAAGTCTCCCACTTGGAAGCCTCGGGGCCGAACCCTTCGGGCGTGGTAGCGTCGCAGAGACTGCTGATATCGCGCCGAGTGTAGTAAGGCCACGTACCGAGCCTCTTCCAGCTGGTCCAACGAATCTTCTCGGTTGGTCTGGTTGCTTTGGTCGTCGTAAGCCTTTGTCCTCGGGGAACCGTATTCTAAGTCTGTGGGTAGGATGGCCTCGGCCCCATAGACTAGAAAGAACGGCGAGAAACCCGTGGCCTAGCTCGGCGTCGTCCTCAGACTCCAAACCACCGAGGGTAGCTCTTTTATCCACCGCTTGCTGAACTTGTTGAGGTCGTTGTAGATCCTCGGCTTTAGTCCCTGCAAAATCATACCGTTGGCGCGCTCCACCTGCCCATTTGTCATTGGGTGAGCTACGGCGGCCCAGTCCACACGGATGTGGTAGCCTTCGCAGAAGTCCAGGAACTTTTTCCCAATGAACTGCGTGCCATTGTCGGTGATGATGGAGTTTGGGACCCCAAAGCGATGGATGATATTTGTGAAGAACGCCACCACCTGCTCGGACCCGATGCTGCTTAAGGGTCAGACCTCGATCCACTTGGAGAATTTGTCGATGGCGACCAGCAGGTGCTTGAAGCCCCCGGGTGCCTTCTGCAGGGGACCTACGAGGTCCAGACCCCATACGACAAACGGTCAAGTGATGGGTATTGTTTGTAGGGTCTGAGCGGGCAGGTGCGTCTGTCTCGCGTAGAATTGACACCCTCGGCAGGAGCGTACAATCCTAGTGGCGTCGGCCACCACGGTCGGCCAGTAGAAACCTTGTCGGAAAGCGTTTCCCATGAGGGTCTGAGGTGTTGCATGGTGACTGCAAGCCCTCGAGTGTATTTCTTGTAACAGCTCTTGTCCTTGGGCGACGGATATGCATCGTTGGAGAATGCCTGAGGGGCTGCGGTGGTACAACTCTTTTTCTTCACCCAGTAAAACGAACGACTTGGCGCGCCAAGCCAGTCACCGAGCTTCGGCCTTGTCGAGGGGCAGCTCTCCTCGGAGGAGATATTGCAGGTACGGGGTCTGCCAGTTTTGGTTTGACGCAACCCCATTCCGCTCTCCCTCGATGCGTAAGGCCTCACCCTCGACGGCCGAGGGTACCTCGGGCTGGGCCGAGGTCTCGTCGGGTTCAGGCGCGTCGTCGAGTTTCACGGATGGTTGATATATGTCCCTGGAGAAGACGTCCGAGGGAACTATCGTTCGCCCCGAGGCTATTTTAGCCAGCTCATCCACGGTCTCATTGTACCGTCGAGCAACATGGTTGAGTTCCAGCCCGTGGAACTTATCCTCCAAGTGCCGAACTTCGTCGCAGTAGGCCTCCATTTTTTGATCGCGGCAGTGGGAGTTCTTCATGACTTGGTCAATGACGAGTTGCGAGTCGCCCCGAGCGTCGAGGCACCGAACCCCTAGCTCGACGGCGATGCGCAACCCATTAACCAAAGCCTCATACTCATCCACGTTGTTTGACGCCGGAAAATGGAGGCGCAGCACGTAGCGTACATGTTTCCCGAGGGGTGAGATGAAGAGCAAGCCAGCACATGCTCCTGTTTTCATCAGCGACCCATCGAAGTACATGGTCCAAAGTTCGGCCTGGATTGAAGCTGTCGGCAACTGGGTGTCGTCCCATTCAGCTAGGAAGTCCGCTAAGACTTGGGATTTTATGGCCTTCCGAGGGGCAAATGAAATTGTCTCGCCCATGAGTTCCACTGCCCATTTTGCTATCCTACCCGAGGCCTCTCGGCACTGGATGATCTCTCCTAGGGGGAAGGATGACACCACAGTCACCGGATGAGACTCGAAGTAGTGTCGCAACTTTCACCGCGTCAGAATTACTGCGTATAGTAGCTTCTGGATTTGTGGGTAGCGGATCTTGGTCTCGGATAGCACCTCACTGATGAAGTAGACTGGCCTCTAGACGAGCAGTGCATGCCCCTCTTCTCGCCTCTCGACTACGATCACGGTGCTGACCACCTGAGTGGTTGCGGCTACGTAGATCAAGAGGGCTTCTCCCGCAGCGGGGGGCACCAAGATGGACGTGTTAGTAAGGAGTGCCTTTAAGTTTCCAAGGGCTTCCTCGGCCTCGGGGGTCCAAGTGAAGCGCTCGGCCTTCCTTAAGAGGTGGTACAAGGGTAACCCTTTCTCGCCAAGGCGTGAGATGAAGCGGCTCAGAGCCGCAAGGCATCCCATGACCCTTTGTACTCCTTTCAAATCTTTGATGGGTCCCATGTTGGTGATGGCTGCGATTTTCTCCGGGTTGGCCTCGATGCCTCTTTTGGAGACGATGAACCCCAGGAGCATGCCTCGGGGGACTCCGAAGGCACACTTCTCGGGATTGAGTTTTACGCCTTTTGCACGCAGGCACCCGAAAGTCACTTCGAAGTCGGAGAGGAGGTCGGAGGCTTTTCTTGTCTTGACAACGATGTCATCGACGTAAGTCTCGACCGTTCTGCCGATGTGCTCCCCGAACACATGGTTCATGCACCTTTGGTAGGTTGCACCTGCATTCCTCAAGCCAAATGGCATAGTAATATAACAATACATGCCAAAGGGTGCGATGAAAGAAGTCGTGAGCTGGTCGGATTCTTTCATCTTGATTTGGTGATAACCTGAATAGGCGTCGAGGAATGACAGGGTTTCGCACCCAGCAGTGGAGTCCACAATTTGATCGATGCGAGGCAGAGGGTAGGGAACCTTTGGACATGCTTTGTTTAAACCAGTGTAGTCTACGCACATCCTCCATTTCCCACCTTTTTTCTTTACAAGCATAGGATTAGCTAGCCATTCGGGATGGAATACCTATTTGATGAACCCTGTAGCCATCAGCTTGTGGACCTCCTCGCCTATGGCCCTGCGCTTCTCTTCATCAAAACGGTGCAGGTGCTGCTTCATGGGTCGGGCACCGGCTCGGATATCCAGCGAGTGCTCGGTGACATCCCTTGGTATGTCTGGCATGTCCGAGGGACTCCACGCAAAAATTTTGGCATTTGTGCGGAGAAAGTCGACGAGCACTGCTTCCTATTTGGGGTTGAGCTTGGAGCTGATCCTAACTTTCTCGTCGGCGTCGTTGCTGGGGTCGAGGGCGACGGCCTTAACCGCCTCAGCTGGTTTGAAGTTGCCGGCGTGGTGCTTCGCATCAGGCGCCTCTTTGGAGAGGCAATCCAGGTCGGCGATGAGGGCCTCGAACTCGGCGATGGCCTCAGCGTACTCCACGCATTCCACGTCGCACTCGTAAGCGTGGCGGTACGTGGATCCGACGGTGATGATTCCCTTGGGGCCCGACATCTTGAGCTTGAGGTACGTGTAGTTGGGGACGGCCATGAACTTGGCGTAGCACGGTCTTCCCAGCACCACGTGATAGGTTCCTCGGAACCCGACCACCTCGAACGTGAGGGTTTCCCTGTGGAAGTTGGAGGGAGTTCCGAAGCAGAAGGGCAAATCAAGTTGCCCAAGGGGCACGACGCGCTTACCGGGGACGATCCCATGAAAGGGTGCTGCATCGGCCCAGATCGTGTATAGATCTATCCCCAAGAGCCCTAGGGTCTCGGCGTAGATGATGTTGAGGTTGCTACCTCCGTCCATGAGGACCTTGGTGAGCCTAGCGTTGCCGATGACAGGGTCGACAACGAGCGGGTACCTTCCTGGGCTCGGCACATAGTCAGGGTGGTCGCCTTGGTCGAAGGTGATGGGCTTGTCGGACCAGTCTAGGTAGACTGGCGCCGCTACCTTTACCGAGCAGACCTCCCGGCGCTCCTGCTTGCGGTGCCGAGCCGAGGCGTTCGCCACCTGTCCGCCGTAGATCATGAAGCAGTCGCGGACCTCCGGGAACTCCTCTTCCTTGCCGCCCCCTTCTTGTTGTTGCCTTGGTCCTTGCCACCTTCTGCCGAGGGTCCCACCTTGATGAAGTAACGCCGAAGCATGTCACACTCCTCAAGGGTGTGCTTGACGGGACCCCTGTGATAGGGGAACGACTCCTTGAGCATCTTGTCAAACGTGTTGACTCCTCCGGGAGGCTTCCGAGGATTCCTGTGCTCGGCAACAACGATGAGATCCGTGTCAACGGTGTCGCGCTTTGCTTGCGCCTTCTTTTTGGCCTTCTTTTTCGAGCCACGCTGGACGGACGCCTCGGGGGGCGTCTCCCTTCTGTCTTTCCTGAGGCTGCTTGTCCTTCCGGAAGATGGCTTTGACCGCCTCCTGACCAGAGGTGAACTTGGTGGCGATGTCCATCAATTCGCTCGCCTTGGTGGGAGTCTTGCGCCCCAGTTTGCTCACCAGGTCCTGGCACGTGGTGCCGGCGAGGAACGCCCCGATGACGTCCGAGTCGGTGATGTTGGGCAACTCGGTGCGATGCTTTGAAAACCGTCGGATGTACTCACGCAAGGATTCCCTTGGCTGCTGCCAGCAGCTTCGAAGGTCCCATGAGTTCCTAGGGCGCACGTACGTACCTTAGAAGTTTCCCGCGAAGGCCTTGACCAGGTCGTCCCAGTCGGAGATCTGCGCAGGAGGCAGATGCTCCAGCCATGCCTGGGCAGCGTCGGAGAGGAAAAGGGGGAGGTTGTGGATGATGAGGTTGTCATCATTCGTCCCTCCCAACTGGCATGCCAGTCGGTAATCCGCAAGCCACAACTCCGGCCTTGTCTCCCCTGAGTACTTGGTGATGGTAGTCGGGGCTCGGAACCGGGCCGGGAACGGCGCCCGTTGTATGGCCCGGCTGAAGACCCTCGGACCTGGCGGTTCGGGCGAGGGGCTCCGGTCCTCCTCACTGTCGTAGCGTCCTCCGCGCCTGGGGTGGTAGCCTCGGCGCACCTTCTCTTCGAGGCGGGCTCGACAGTCGCGGCGGTGCTGCTCGTCGCCGAGGAGATCCGGGGCTGCGGGCGTCCCATCCCGTGTGCGCTCGGTGCGGACCGAGGCCTCCCGCACGTGTCGGGAGGACGTTGCGCGATGCTCCGAGGGACACCCTTGCCTTCGGGAGACAGAGCTCTTGGCTCGTCGGACCGCTGCGTCTTCCAGGAGACCCTTGAGTTCGCCCTGGATACGTCGCCCCTCGGTAGTGGATGGCTCCGGGCCTCCGGCATTGCTCGGAGTAGCATCACCGCTGCAGCTAGATTCTGGCCGACCTCGCTGAAGGCCGGGGGCAGCCCTGCCCTAGCATCGTCAACGATACGGCGCTGGACGTCTCGGGCCCGATGACGCGCTCCTCCGGCAAGTGCTCGGCCTGCCCACTCCTGCTCGATGTTTTGTCGGAGTTGCACAAGCTGCCCCGCTTCTTCGTCGAGCTTGGCCTGCATCTCGTGGAATTGCTCGAGATGTGTGTCCTGACCCCCCCACAGGGACTGGGACCACAGCTAGCTCCCGCGGGATGTCAACGCGAGACGCAGGCACAGGGGCGTTGTCATCTTGCGGCATGCCGAGGTGGTTGTCTTCGCCGTGATCCCCCTGATCGATGTGGAGACACTCGCGGCTTGGGTCGTAACCCTGGTCGCCGAGGCTGTGGCCATCGTCAGAGCAGCCGGAGAGGCAGTAGTCACACGCGGACATGAAGTCTCGCATGGCACTGGGATCACTGAGTCCGGAGAAATTCCAACCGAAGTCGGAGTCGTCGTCTTCCTCAGAACCCGTGGGTCCGGAGGTTGAGACGGTCGTCAGTCGATCCCAAGATGACCACATATGATACCCTGGAAGGTCAGGGTATGCCCTTGCGAAAGCGCTCACCGAAGCGGGGTCGCTTGATGGATCGAAGCTGAATCTAAAAGGGACAGGGTGGAAAACCGACGGTACCTTTTGGTCGATGGACGATGGTGAAGTCGCGTCGGGGACGGAATGCACCGTTATCTCATGTACGAGGCTAACGCCCAGCAATTCCTTCGCGAGGGTGCTGGCGTCATCAGTCCGCTTGGGGTTGGCACGTAGCGGGGAAGCGACACCCGTCGTTGTCTCAGGTGTGAGGACAACACCCGACATGTCCCCCATAGGGGTGCCAGCGTCGTTGACTCGCTCTGGTCCGATAGCCGACGAGGTGTCGCCTCCTGCCTGGCCACGGTTGCCCCGTCTCCTCCTCCTCCGGCGAGGAGGGTGGCGGGGCAAACCCGGGTGTTCCTCTTCTGCCATGGTGGGAAGTCGTCGTCGAGTTCGCCGCCGCCGGGCGAGCCGACGACCGTTGTTGTTGTCGCGCTGCGGGGGGAGGAGTACCATGTCGTAGCTGCCGTCAAGGGACATGAACTCGAGATTCCCGAAGCGGAGCACCATCCCCGGCTGAAGAGGCTGCTGGAGGCTACCCATCTGGAACTCAACGGGAAAGTGTTCGTTAACACGCAGCGAGCCCCTACCTGGCGCGCCAACTGTCGGCGTTTCGGACCCGCGAGGACCGTCAACCGACCAGTAAATTTATTGTTGTGTGTCCCTGCCCAGATGGGTTGATGCAAGATGGAACACAAGAGGGAAATGAGGCTTATGTTATCTCGCACCGGGGTGCTCGTAGTAGGGGTTACAAGCGTCGCGAGAGAGCGAGGGCGAGAGCGAGAATGAGAGAGAGAGTCCCTGCGTGAGTCTGTCTCTGCCTGTCTCGTCTGCCCCGCCTCCCACTATGTCAACGTCTCTGTGTGTGTGTCCACGTATGTCCACCCGAACGTGTGTCAACGTGGACGTGTGTCAATGTGAACGTGCCTTAGGAAGGCCCTAGACATCCCCTTTTATAGATACAAGGAGACGCCCAGCTGTACAATGGGGTGTAGCTATGTGCTAACGTGGCTGGCGGAGAAGCGCCTTGAGCCCTGTACGCGTGTTAACGTGGCTGTCGGAGAAGTGCCTTGAGCCCTGTAGAAGCATAGCTGGTGGTGCGGCATGGATCCTGCTGACGTTCACTTGCTTCCGTAGGGGGTTTGAGAGCAACCGACGTCATGGGCGCACGCGGGGAACCATCATTACCTGTTGCCGGAGTAACCTTAGATGGGACACCGGTCTTGTTCCTTCATAGCCTGAGGCAGCTAGCTAGGAGTAGGGTAATGATGCATCCCCTGTAGCGTAGTTGGTCCGAGGCTGAGGTCGGGCGAGGCGGAGACTTCTCCTGAGGCCGAGGCCAAGGTCGGGCGAGGACGTGACTCCTCCCGAGGCCGAGGCTGAGGCCTAGGGTCGGGCGAGGCGGAGACCTCCTCCTGAGGCCGGGGCTGAGGCCGAGGCCTGAGGTCGGGCGAGGCGGAGCTCCCTGTTGCGCCCGAGGCCGAACTCTTGGGAGATCGTGACTCAGTTTTACCCTGGTGGTTGGCACAGTAGCTGGAGCGGGGCGAACAGTGCTGTTTTCCTGTCAGAACGGTCAGTACGTGGGCGAAGTGACTGCGGTCACTTCGACCTTGCCGACTGAGGCACGCGTGTCAGGATAAGGTGTCAGGCGATCCCCGCATTAAATGTGCATGCGATACGGTCGGTTGGTAGGGCGATCCGATCGAGGTCGCTGCACGACAAAGCCTGCCCGAGCTGGGCTTCGGGTGAGCCGAGGGTGCGTCTGCTGACTGAGGGGACCCTCGGGCGAGGCGTGAACCCGTCGAGGACTACTGTTCCCGTCCGAGGCTGGGCTCGGATGAGGTCGCGTCCCTTGGTAGACGTGGCCTTGACTTGAACTATCAGTCGTGTATGATTTGTTCTGAAGATGTTTTTCGGCCGCGTTTAGGAGTATTGGGGGTACCCCTAATTACGGTACCCGACACAATCTAAGAGATCTTTTCTCAAGTTGATCTCTTAATTTTTAAACGGCTCTACATCATTTAGGGACACCCCGGGTGACCTGTCGACCCGGAGCACCCTAAGATCTCTCGACCCTTCGCCATCGCGGACTGTCCGCGACACCGTAGAGGGCACCGACAGGCAGTACATTCTTAGTGATTGGTGTCACCCAGATCGGCGCCAACAAATAATATAACAGGAGTAAAAAAAAAGATTTCATGATTCACAAAAAGCTGTGAGATTCATACCAAACCTCAAAGCAAGGAGAAAAGCACCAAAACATCAAATCGAAGGGCATATCTTCTGTCGCAAAGCTCTTCGTGGGATCCTGTCTTCTGACAGATCCCTCTCCTACGTTGCTCGCCAGTCTGTTCCTTGGCATCAAGCAAACAACACTTGATTCATCGGAAAAATACAAAAAACATGTGACAAGATGCATTTCCTCGCCTAGTTTGTCGAAAACTATATATATAATCCTCTCCTAGACCGTCATATTTTCTCTGTTTCAATCAAATTATAAAATAATATACTAACATATACAACATTAAATTAATCAAATCTATCATTAAATGTCCTGATGGTGTGTTTATTTGATGGCCCTTTTTTTATAAACTTACTTGTTATAAAGTTATGAAAGCTTAGGGGTATTGGTTTCTAGGGACTAATTTTTAGTCCCTCTATTTTCTTCCATTTTAGTTCTAAATTGTCAAATACGAAAACTAAAACTTTATTTTAGTTTTCGTATTAGACAATTTAAGGACTAAAATGGAATAAAATAGAGGAACTAAAAATTAGTTCTAGAAACTAAACATCTCCTTAGTAAGTAGTAACCTGGAGCAGCTGAAAAGTCTAAACCAAACTCGTTCTGGACCTAAGAAAGTATATGTATTTTAAAAAGAGAAGCAATGAGAAATTTCTTAATACACTGTCATGTGACCGAAGCGAAATTGAACTTGCATCAGACTATGGAGTCAGGCGAAAAGGACAGTGAAAGGAACAGGAAAACCTTAAAAACTTATCTTGACCGAACCGACGACGCCATCAAGTGAAAGAGCACCACCTGAACGTGCACGCAACATGTCAATATTATCCGTGCATCACCCACTCAAAAGTCAGGTAAAAACACAAGTGTGGGATAGCCTGTTAGGTCACCGTGATCCAATCACATACGGCATACCTCATAACGCAAAGTCGAGCACAGCTACTCGCTAAGACCACATAAACATATGTAAAAAAAACAGAGAGAGAAAAGGCCAGATGTTTGGTATTGACATGGACGTGCTCAAATATTCATCAAAAGGAAAGGAAAATTCGACAAAATCTGGTGTTCCCAAATGGTTGTGCTTATTTCCAGGACAAATCTCCACAGCAAGCAATCACTTTGTCATGCTCTCGAGAGAGTTCTTTGAAAATAACTGGGAAGAACTCTTTACTCCTCGACGACAACGCTGATCTGGCCCTTGTCAAGCATGTCATAGAAGGACCTAGTCTTCCTCTGCTCGTTCCAGTGGTGCATCTTCCACATGCCTCCCGCGATCAGACCCAGGGTCAGTCCAATGAAGATCTCCTTCACCACACTCGGGCCCTTGAGGGTGGCATGCGCAACCCTGCCGCCTGCCATTTGCTTTCTTGCTTGTTGAGGTCAGACGCCAAGCGCCTGAAACGAAAGCAATGGAGCTTATGTGAGCTGATGCGTGGGTGCAGCTGTGCAACAGGCAGACAGCATTTCTTCAATAAGGTAGAAAGGTACTCTTAATAAATGCAGACAGCGTCACATTTCGGCCCATTCAAATTCTACGATTAGTCACACCTACAAGGGGAGGCTAAGGTGATATTTACATAGCAAAATTGGACCCCAAGTTGTGCAGCAATGACGTACTATAAAGAATCGCCCACAGATATGCAGAGAGCAAACAGGATATTCAGAAATAGTAGAGGGGTTCATTGCTCAACAGCAACCTCTCCCAGAAAATCATCATCAAACTCAAAAGAGTCAACTCCCTCTATTCTTACATTTGCATCCTAAATTCCCGTATTCACCACGAAACATTTCTTAAAGATTAGGGCAGAAACAGAAAATGACACCTGAAATACTTCCAGGTCATAGCTCTCAATCATTGCTTCTTCGACCAAAAAAAACAAATGTACACCAGGTACCCTTCACCTAACCTGGCACTCACTCCCAAAAACATAGCCATCATATAGTCAAACAAAGCCACAAAATGCTGCAAAGCAGATTAGTCGGACGGATTTCCCTATCACCCAACAAAGAACCAAGGTAATGATATCAACATCCTAGCATCTGCAATAGCGAGAGCTGAAACTATCCACTAACAAACAAGCATACGTCAAATCAGACGAACAATAATATCAGAACCGCACAAGGCTGTCATAGACTTATCATCTACTAAACAAAAAATGTATTGATAAGATGTGAGTTTACCATGCTGATTTTTTTACTTCATGCAAATCTTAGATGCTACAGACACACCCAACAAAGACCAATGAGCATGCACGCAAAAACTCCAAACAGAAACAACAGGTAAGGTCACTTCAATACAAGTGGTTGTCAGACATGCTCCAAAATACTCCACCACAAGTCTAATGATTTCGTGTTTGGTTTTTAGGACAATTTACAGGAGGGATATCCCTCAATACAACAACTAAATCACCAGTAATGCAAACAAACCATCCCTATTCAGGTAACCAATGCCATATACAGCCGCGTTATAATTGTGCCTATTCAGGTGGGTTACGCCGAATGTCCTTATATTTGTGGACAAAAATTCAATGGCTGCAGTAAAAATAGACAGCATATTGACTTATTTGTGAAATAGAAAACAATAACAGACTGCTAACACAAAAGGTAAAAAACAAAAGCTTCAGAAAATATGAGGCATGCTTGAGATTTCAGTGAGTTTGCACTAAGGTATATGCTTCAGGGTAGGAAAGGTCTGGAAGATAGCTATGATACACATACATGTTATAATACAAAAAAAAAACTCGACCCCTGGGGGTTTGACATCCCCCAATATCTAACAGCAAGGGATTTTTCTCAAACTGCAGGGTAGAGAAAAGAGCCCAAAACCTGGCTGCCCAGGGCGTGCCTGCAGCACATACGTCTCCGAAGACAGTTACACAGAAGGGGCTTTTTTTCGTGCAACCCATAATTTGAACCTTGGTTGGCGACCTCCACCTAGAGGACCTAGCACTGCGCTATTGACGCGTTTGCATAAGTTATAATACAAATAAATTCAATTATCTACAGGTAAGACCGTAGAATCTCATGTAAAGTGCCTAGGGTCTGGACAACGACAAAGCGCTAGCGAACTTTACCAAAGTGTTTACAGGCTAGCATCAGCAGCCATTTTTAACATTAATTCATTAATAACAACGCAAAAGAATACAATGTCATAGTTCATAGTTCAGTATAACAAATGGAAGTGCATATGCATATATAGTGTAGCAAAAGCAATGCAACAATCTGATCCTAAGAGTACAATGAAGAGGCAATCTAAAGAGGCACCCTACCACAGCACCTGATGTGATGTACTCATGTGCACCAATACTTACTCATAAATATCATGTATCCTAGAAGCTACATGGAAATGGAAAGCAACAGCAAGCTGATAAGACCTAAGAACATGTGATTAAGTGAAAGAACCTCCACACATCAGAGTAAGTCCCAGGTCTAGGAATAGGATACAGGTTAAATTACATCCACACACTAGAAATTGTCAAAGACTATTAAGACACGATGATCCACATTGCAAAACTTTAAACATAGAGTTGAAGATGGACAATCAATTTGAACGTATGCTAACTAGACCCGAAAATCCAATATGTATCAGCTCCTATCAGTCAATGTCACAAGAACCTAGGCTTGAGAGTACGCATCATTTGGAGGTAGTATTAAATGCAGCCTGATTCCCAACCTAACCTATGAAGGTAATACAACATAAGCATGCCATGAAAATCATGTCTAGTAGTTAATTTTCTATGCAAAGCAGAGAGCCAGAGAACCCTCAGTTCATTCAGGTTATAGATGAACATAGAAATACTGAGAAGTGAAGAACACAAAACAACAGTCAATGTACATTCTCCCTATTGCTACATTCAGAATATGTGATGTGTGCATGTACATTATGAAACGAAGACCTAGTACCTGAGAAGCTACGCATGACAAAGGCTAATGCTAAGCAAGAAGATTACACTCACTTGACAAACTTGTGATAGGTTAGATGCACCCTGGTCTCCAGCTTAAGGAGCAGAAATGCATCTAAATCAAAAATACGAATAATGCAAACCCTCGTGAACATAAAAACATGGTAGACCACAAAATGTCACAAAGATGTAGGTTATGCATCTGCGCCATCTAAAGGCAGAAGCAAATGCAGCCAGATCCCCATATCTAGTTTATTAACATCAGTAAAAACTGCAATCCCAGCAAAGTTGATTCAAAATACCCCATTTGCTTGCATACTAGTCCATCCCTGATGAATTCAGATCCTTGAGCAGACCGCAGAAACTGAATAAAGAACATTATTACACACCAAAAGAAATGGCTTTATATGTACACCAGACAGTATTTTCCATGCAACAAGCACCACTTCTTTTTCACCACCAGCATCCCTCTCGCATCGCAGACCAACAGCCACCGGTGCATAAGAATAATACACCAGAACTGTTCGCTGCGGATTCGATCGGTGCACCGCCCCTCAACACTCCACGGCAGACGACCCTTGGCCCATTGCGTCCCTTCATCCCACCCAAGGACCAGAAGCAGAGGCGGCCGCCGTATCCACACCACGCCAAACTATCGACACGACGACCTAATCCCCTCGCCTTAATCGTCCTCGACACCCACACCGAAACGGATCCGACGCGCGAACCCAGCGCCCCGTCGCCGTGGGGGGACCAGATCCGGACGGCAAAGGAAACCGAAAGAGCTAAGCTTATCTTCAAAACGCGAGCAGGCGCGTAGCCGAGTAGGAGAAGGAGCCGGGAAAGGAGGTAAGATCCGGGGCACGGTGGAGAGGAGGGGAGCTCACCACGCCGGAGATGGAGAGGGACCTGAGCCGCCGCCGAGAGGAGGGAACCGGAGACTCGGAGAGCCTAATTCGATCCGCGTGTGGTGGCGTTTTCCCTTTCCGAAGAGGTCAAGCCAGTTGACGGTGGCAAATACTCATCGTCTCATCTTATAATTTTGGAACAATTGGATCTATACCATTAAAAGATCCAAACTTTAGATATATACCATGGACCCCACATGTCATTGACTCATGTGGACTCACATGTAAGTGAGATAGTAATGGTATGGATACAAAGTGGTGATCTTTTAATGGTATGGATCCAAATTTCCCTATAATTTTAACTGACTCATCTTATTAAAAAAATCATAATTATTATTAATTTGTACCGTGATATTATTTATTATATAATATAGTTTAAGTATAATTTTAAATTTTTCACTTTTTCTAAAAATTCTGAATAAGGTGAATCATCAAAGTTATCGTAAATAAATCAAACGAATTATAAATTAGAACAGCCGTATTACAGATTTACCGAAAAAACAAATAATTTTGCTATTTTTAGGGCTAGTCAAACTATCTCTTATTGACGTGGCACGTTAGTTTAACACGACATCATACAAATAATTTAACACGCCATCATACAACTTAAAACATGTCGGTCGCCTCACGCAAATGCGGTAACTGATTCACCACTTTGTTCGTTGCTTGCAAGTAGGGGCACGTATGGAAGCATCCAGTTTTTAAGAAAATGATTTATAAAAACTAAGGTGTTTTTAAATATGTCAGTTTATGCTCCCGTTTCTAGAAACTGGATTCCCAGTTTCTAAGAAACCAAGAAACTAGCCTTTTCTAGCTAAAATCAGTTTTTGCCTAGTAAATTACACATTAATATTAGTTGGTTTGGTGAAAATTATGGTGATTGCCATCGCTTCTAGATCTATGCTCAGTAAAGATAGGTTTGCCTTTGTGTATCGAAAAATTTAGAAATTGATTTCAAGAAACTAGCCTCAAATGCGTGCATCCAGTTTTTTTCCCTATAAACCAATATCTAGAAATTAAAGATAGAAACCCAAAAAATGGCGTGTTTCCAAACATGCTCTAGGCTACAATGTTTCTTATCTTGCATTTTATCCGTTTAAAGGAAGAGCAAACAGAATGAGAGATACGAGATATCTTTAACTGTGTACTTAGATTAAGATTACTTTCATTTTATATCCATATGCTTTCGATCTCGACTTAGAACTAGCTAGGATTCTGTTTGGCAGAGCTTCTGTTGATTGTAAAAGTAGTTTATCTGAGAAAACTGGTGAAAGACAGATTCTGCTTATTGATTGTTTTTAGCTTATTTTGAGAAGTAGTTTAAACTGATAAATTGTTGCAGAAGCCTACTGTTCGGTCATCTTCTTCTTAAATCTGCGAGAAAGCTGTGAAATAAGTTGTGCCACATAGGACCTAGGTTTTGTGTTGAAGCTTAAGTTGTCCTATTATGTATATACACGAGTTTGGGTTGTGTTAGGTTGTTAGTCTCTATGTGTGCGTTTGTGTGATCCGATGTTGAGGCTAGAGCACTAGTGTCGACTGCCTCCAAGGCTTACCCATATCGCTATGTAAAATATTATTTTGCACTATAGACTGCACTGTTCGTAAAGCAGAGTTTCAATATAAGAATAATGATGAGTAAACTGGTAGAGGTAGCCTTAGTGTTACAGTACTAGTGTTTGATCTCAACTTGGAAGTTGTTTGTTTCTCTGGCACAAACTAATTATGAATAAGTAATAAATTTAATCATATTTAAAATATAAAAAATAAATAAATTATGCTTGTTGACTTTGTTCTTGTTATTATACTTCTTACGAGTATATATAAGATTATAAACTATGTTTCGTCGGCTTTGAACCACCATACACATGCAATATATTGATTCTTGATGCAAAATTGGTTCGAGCAATTCACCGAGCACCTATTTCACATTGAATAGCAAAAAAACCCTAGAGAGAATTTTACTAACGATGAAAGAACTACCTCGAACCGGCAGAAGTTGGGGAAGTTGTGCGGGCCGAGGGAATGAAACGAGGATGGGGTGCTGAGGCAAGGAGGCGAGGCGTGGGGTGGTGTGCACGGACACGACGACGACGCGACAAGCGCTTGGGCGACAGCACGACGAGGCACAGGGCGAAAGCATGCGGACACGGGGGCGACACTCCGACGGGTTGAGGTGTATGGTGTGGGCGAGGTGGGTAGGTCGACGATGCGGCGGACAGTGGACCCAGGGGCAAAAGCTAGTAGAAAAATTAAGATGGTGCACCACCAAAACAATGCATAAATATTTCATGTCATATATGGTAAATATTAATCAATTTACAAATGAAATTTGTATTTACCATGTGCACCAGAGTAGCTCAACGCGTCGCCCCTGAGTGGGCCAACAACGCGGGATCGGAGCACGGCACCGCAGCAGCGCTCCGGCGATGTGGTGGGGAGGTGAGTGGCACAGCGACCGGCGAGCGAGGAGGCAAGACGAACATGACCAATTGGCCGCAAGAGCAACAACACGACCCTTATATTCTTTAACTTTCGATGGCTTCTTGATACCATCAAAAAATAACTTAACTTCCAACAGCCTTGGGGATAGTCGTTAAGAATTAAGTTAACTTCCTATAGCTAATCCTAAAACCATCAGAAGTCCTTCAACAATAATGTTATGAGGAATGAGGAGATGTTATAGGAACTCTTATAGCTATAGAACGTTTGGAAGGTAGCTTGAACCGAAGTCGAGCCCCAAATATATTTGAAGTGAATTTATGAGTCCTATGAACCAAAATGACATTGCTCCATAAGGCTTATTAGCCCATGCTAGGCGGCAAGGCTATTCACCCAATGTCATGCACCCATGATAAGCTAAAACGAACTTCAATAAAGTCATTTCCAGTGGGAGTTTCATCATCATTAAATGAGATGACACATCATCATATTTGATGACATGACATAATATTTATAATGAGAGAGGTGGAGAGAGTTTTATCCAGATGAAACTTAGGATACACGGTTTCATAGACAAAATATATGAAACTTCCACCAGAAATGGTAAGGATTGCTGACGGCTCTGGGTTTCAGCTTTAGCGTAGTTGTAGTTTCAAATATCCAGAAAAAAGCTGAAACTACAACTACACGCATGACACACTGAAGCCGAAATGTTGTTGTAGTTTCAGCGTGTCATGCACCCGTGATTTTCTTTGGGCCTGAGTTGCTTGATATGCAATAAAAGAACAGGAGCCTTTTTTGTTTTCTGTGCACTCAAGCCCACGGTTCCGAGCATTTGTTTCCCAAAGATGATGTTGATAAAAAAATCAAGTCATCCTAACAATTTGAGTTGTCTTTGGTTGGTAAAGTAACCCCCCCCCCCCCCCCCCCCCCCCCCCCTCTTTGCTCAGGCGCCTATATTTCAAGAATGCAGTATTGTCCTTGTTATAGACTAGACATTTCAAGCAAATGTTACTGTCTCAAACTTGTTACATTTACTAATACTGAGAAACTTTCTACCTTCGTAATCCTCCTAAATAATTAGCACTGCAGAATGATCGTCTCAACCTGCTTTACAAGGAGCCGCTGCTGTAGGATCTATGGGTCCGTTCTCCAATATTTGTCGTAATTTTTGAACTAAACCACGACAAATAAAAAAGAACGGAGAGAGTAATACATAGCGTTGCTCAGTTGCCACTGGGCCTCCAAAACTGTGCTTTTTCTACACCAGAAATAAATATTGAAGGCATATCATTATATCAAGTAGCATAAGCTGGAAAACCATGCAGCTCATCCTGATCGGGGATGATGGAAATCTGCGCTTCTTTTGGAAGCAAACCATCCTCAGCACCGGATTCTGCTTTAGCAGGTAATTCATTGCAATGGATGGGAAGGGTTCGTTTTTCTTGCTGGAACAACCTGCAAGCAGAACAAAGATTCTAGTGAGCTTAGGTACCAGTCCACAAAGGTAGAAATTGCTAGGAGAATGCTAGCTCGTACGGGTTTTTGCAAAGCATCGGGCTTTGAATTGTTACAACATATTTGCAGGAAGAGATCTCCTTGACTGAACTAATCAGCACAGTAGGCTCCGAGCAGACAAATCTAACCTGTAGGACAAAATGGTGATTATGTGCTTTACCTCAGATTTAGTGGGTGTTTGATTATAATCTATCCAGATTATATACTCCAACAAATTTTGAACTAACACTTAGTTCAAAATTTATTGGATTATATAATCTAGGCAGATTATAATCCCAAACAAACACCCCCTTATATTGTTTCTTTCTCACCTCTGTCTCCCGGGGAATATCTGTGAGATCACATACAGTCCCATTTGTATACAAGTGAACATGATACCTGAAACAGAGCAGGAACAGAACATATGCATTCAGAGCTGAGGAACATATTGTGTTGTTTCTCTTCCCACTTTCAGTACAGTTCAGTACAGCACCTCTTAGATATATCTTTCACGTGATGGTCATCGTCAGCTAACTCAGAGGTGCTATTTTCATGGTATGCAGCAGTCGCGTCGTCATCGAATTCGCCTAGAACAAATTCTTGGATAACCTTCAACAAAAGAGACACAGTTTACACAGCGATGCTGTAGCTCTAGCAACTTTTGATTGCATATGTGGTAATGCCAATAAAACTGAGTGAGGATACAGTTACTATTATTCAAAGTAACAGCAAGATATATTCTTTTCTGCACATTGTAACTTTGCTTCTCCATTAGAAGCTAGCAATTCTTGCACTATAACATCCCAAGATTTGTTTGAGGTGATGGATAGACAGAATAACAAAAAATGTTATGATTACAGGCCTGGGCAAAAAGACAAATTTATTGAAGGAGAAAAACTCTTACCTTACCGTCCTCTACATGGACCTGTCTGATTTTCCCATAATAACAGAATTCATACGACCACCAACCTTCGTGCTGTGCCAAAATAGATAATAATCAGTTCTTTTAGGCATTGCTTACCAGGCACACATTTTCATGACTGGAAATACACTCTCCATGTTCATGCATAAGAAAGAATTGTATGCTCACCCTGTAGAAACACTGATCCTTGAGAACCTCAAGTAACTCATCTGGCTCCTTTGGCTTAATTCTCCTTTCACTTTCTATTATAATATTAGTTGCATTTTGTGGGAGCATTGACTTCATGGTTTTAGTTTCTTCAACTGGTAGAAAGCACTTATAACGCTTCCCCTCATGACTAGCCATTGGTACCGATTCCTGACCATTCTCCTGTTGAATACACCATAATCATCTCTAGTTAGGATGAAAGGGATTATTGCCTGAATTATGCCAAGCAGTAATTTCTAGAGCAAAAATGAAAAATGGAACACTCAAATACATTTTTTCCTGAAAACGTGAAATTCAAACGATTTAGCATAAACATGGTAACTTTACATTGAGTCGATTGTCTTTTGCACGCAATGACCAGCTGTGGTAAAGTCAAGAATGTATATATATATGAAAAATTATTTCTACTTCCGGTAGTAGCTACACCCACATGTATATCACAAAATTTATGATGCATATGCTCCGATAAAGTGTATATATATGAAGTATATGATCATACTAAACTATCTGGGATGTCAAGTATACATAAAGTATGTGGTTGTACTTATTTTATATACTACTAGGTTAATATTATAATATATTAAAAAATATAGTCTCCTTTATTTTTTTCATGTAGTAAGATTTCTAGTATCCTATACAAATAAACAAACTGATAAATGTACCCATATGCAAGATGGTTTATTAAAGTTAGGAGTAAATATAGATTAGGAAAAATGTGTCCTATATATATAAGCATTGAAAATTGCCGGTAAACTTCAAGTAGTTTCAATTTAAGTTCACTAGTAGAACCTAATAGCTATACAACAAGCCGGCCACATATAACCAGCAATGAAATTGAGTAAGAACAAAAGAAAGCTCTTGCTTTGTTACAAACAAGGATCGGAAGGACAAACCCCTTAGAAATCTTACTGGATGGAATGGCGAATCAACAGGATGGAACTCGACGCGGTACCTTGGCTCACGCGAACTTCGCCCAAATGGCAAACCTGGCGATCAACACCCAGTTAAGCTCGCTTCCAGCGCATATCAGTGTTGAACAAAAGGAAACCTAAGAGCATGTAAGACTACAAACCAGCCCTCGATCCATATGCGCACTTAAAGGCGAAGTCTTTTGAACCATACTACTACAGGCCGCTAGATCTGCGAAAGAATTTGTAGTATATGGGTACTAGCCACTAGATCGCCACCAGCATCGACCTACAGCCTTTGAATTTTCGATTCGACGACAGAAATCATCAAGAGACATCGACGAAGCGGTGGATTCATTGGGGTTTGGGGAGGAGACGCAGAGAGGGTAGTGGTATTCAATGGCGCTCACCTGAAGTGGTGAAGATCTGGTCGTTTGCTACAGTGCGAGCGACCAGGAAGAAGAGCAGGACGGATACCCGGCCGGCGAAGTCCATCGGAGGTGGCAGGTGGGTCTTGGCAGCTCTTCGAGACCCCTTCCGTAACGTCAGTGAAGTTTAGCCTAGAGTGCAGAAAAACTTAACTTTACGAATGTCCCATCATTTTACAAGCTATGTGCTGGTACGTTGTTAAGGGATTTAAAAATTAATATAAAATATAAATTTGGTATAGAAAATTTATGTGATAAAATATGATCGTAATACTAATATTATATTGATGATATAAATATATAATATTATTATAAATACGTTGACTCAACACAAAATTTAAAAAACATAAGTTGTTCTATTTCAGCAACTTCATGTGTTCTACACCTCCACACAATCATATTTAATTTCTATAAAAATAATTTAATATTATAATGAATATATGATCTACATATTATATTTTAAACTTATATTTTAAACTGATAAATAATAAATATTTCATTTTATCTTAGCCAAAAGGCTGAGAAAGGTATGGGTTGAAAAAGGAGTTTGACCTTTTTTATAGGTTGCTCAATATCTTTTGAGCGATACAACGCTTGGGACTTCCCGTCGTATTAAGATTGGGTGGTTTCTCAAGGTCCTCTGCGGTGTAATGATTCATTGCTACACGAGAAGCGAGGAAGAGGAACAAAGCTACGCGTTTCGTACATGACGCACATAAGCGAGAAAGAAGAACAGACTTACACGACTTACACGTTTCGCACATAACTTATGGCAACTACTCCATGGTCATCAAAGCAATACACCGTTCATTCAGGAATCAGGATACATGTCAGCCATCACAACACACCAATGCAACATATCATTCGAATCACAATCTCACGCTCGCAACACCGATGGTGAACAAATAGTGTTATGGTGAGACAAAGGCTAAAGAAAAGATCTGATATACTTGTAAAAAAACTTGACTCATAATCTCACACCCTCAACACCAATGACGAACAAACATTGTTATAGTGAGACAAAGGCTAAAGAACGTCTATTCACACTTCGAACAGAGTGCAATATTTCCATGTTATTTGCGCAAACGAAAATATTCGCATCTTACACTTTGAACGTAAGTAGCTTGTGATTTCTATTACATTTCATAGGGGTCGTGAAGAAATCAAGGAGTACAGAAAGCAAAATCGAGAAGGCTGAGAAGAGCCTAGGTACGTAAAGGCCATCAATGACATCACTCAAGCTTTTCAAGGCATCAGCTCCATCATGCAAGAAGTGGTTTACATGTAAAGGCCATTTGATATGTACCAGGTAAAGGGCGAGGTCCAGCTGGCACATGAAAATTTTAGTGCTTCCATACATCTGTATCTACAAATAGTACATTCCATTTCAGCCGGGAATCCAGTCTACCAAGAATTCTCCCCCTGATTGTCCCAAAATATAGTCAACATGGTTGCAAATTCTAAAAAATATTAACCACACATATCAATACTTAGGGCTTGTTCGATTACGGGTGGATTGAGAGGATTTTTAGACTATCTCTAGTAGAGTGTGAAAAATAGGAGACATGAAACTATAGATAACATTGTTTGACACTTTACATATAGACGTTTAAAATAGAAAATGAGATAGGAGATGTAATAGAGGATCTGCTAGAGACATCCTTATAGGGAAGCAAATGAAAGCCTTCCTGCAATACTTCTGTCACCAAAAAAGCAATGAGCCATTATCATCAGCATACACCATTTCAAGTGATCAATTGCAACCGAGTTGGAATGAGTTGGAATACAAAGAATCAAGCCGCAAGGATACATTTCAAGTTCATCGGCTATAACAAAAATGACTGAATGAGATTATCATTTTGGAGGTGACTATCCTAAATTTACATACGAGATGTAATTTCTGCAAAAGAAAAGGTTCTTGCAAAAGACCACTGAAACCAAGAGAATTCCCTTATACATAGAGACGCTACAAAATGGTACCTAGGCTCAAAAGGCAAAGCATGCCAAAATCCCGAACTCATCGCCAACAATTCAGATGATGATCACAACACAACAGGGTAGCATCCTTCCATTTCTTGGGTTAATGTTGAACCCACCATTTTCGGCAGGGCTCGCTCGCTCCGTCTAGGATACATAAGACCACAGTGAAAATCTGAGGACATTACAAAGCAGTAGCAGCATGTAGATCAAACTTACACATCAAAACACACCACCACCGACGGTCACAATATACAACTGAACGTGTTCCAATAGCTTAAATCGAAGCACAACACCATCACCACACTCTGCAAGCGAGGACAGATCAAATGTGATATCTGGCCATGCATTAAGCATAACACTTTTTTTTGTTGGCTATAAACTTTGTTGTGAAGTTACATTCAGATACCAAAAGACACATTCTTATAATAAAGAGCCGGGAGCAAAGTCGAATCCAGGTGAGTCCACGTCGTCTTCAATTTTCCAGGCCGCACGATCGTTTTTCAACGACATGTCCTCTCGTCTACTCCAGAAGCCACGAACATTCCAGATTTCAGTCGTCGTCATGCTCCTCTGCACCATCATCGTCGCTTCTTCACTTCCTCTCCCCCTTTCAAACACATCCCCAGCTAGCACGCCGCACTCCACATGCCTTGCATCCTCCGCCTGCTGCCGCCTCCTCCACGCGAACACGCTCGTGGCGCTCTTCCACGCCGCGCCTCTGCTACCGCCGTCGCTCCCCGTCTTCGTTGCGCCACCCCTCTCCCCCCGCCTCTCCCACATTGACACCAAGGCACACCAAATGTCCCGCCGTCTCCCTGCTCCATACGTCCTGCCTCCTTACCTTCTCCGACTACCCATTCCCACCGCTCCTCCCTGCATTCCAGTCACTCCTGTTCCTCCGCCTTTTCCTCTCCCGTTCCTCAATCACCCCTATGAAACATTGCCACTGTGTCCTCGCAAGTTGGCTCCAGCCGCGACACCATAGGATGAGGTGCTACGACAACTCACATGCACCTTTGCTTTACTCCTTTTCTCTTTATCGGTATCTACAGTCATTTGCGGGGAGATGTGTGCATACATAATACTGGATATGTGAGTATTTGAGATGGAGAGAGAGAGAAGTCAACAACAACAAAAAATTATTCTTCAGATTTGTTCCTTTGTTTTATGTCAGTAACAACCACAATACTGCTCTGCCTTCTTGCAGTTCCATCAACTGGGTCCTTTGAATTGTACAACCAAGCAATGGCCTATAATTACAGAAATAACAAATCAATATAATTTCAATGGGTGTACATACACACTGCTCTCAAGTTTTGAAGTAATAAATAAAACTTACGATCTTTTATCTTCATCAGCCAACCAGTTCAAACGCTTATCTACTTTGATTATTTCAGTTCATTATTCATCTAATATCCTCCACTACATTTTATTTTGTGCTGGAGAGGGAGTTCCTTTAGCACACATTACCAAATGGAGACACCAAAGACTAGCTAATGGCAATATCGACAAAGTGAAGATTTTCTGCAATATTATTTCCATTAGAATGGTTAGCAAATGGATTTGACTGTAGATAATTTGTGAATATCTTGGTCGGCAACCTGCAGTGCATGAAAAATGTAATACGTATGTCAACCCCTACTTTTTGCAGGCATATCTGAAAAAATATTGCTGCACTAATTTTTTTGGTGTTGTAAGTTGCACTCTTAGACTCAATAACCAACAAAGGCATAACAAATCATCATGAGGTAAACCACAAAAGGATTATAGAAAAACTTTATCATCACAATTGAAATTGATTTATAGATATCTAGAGTAATCATATGGTAAACTCATTCTACTTTGCACCAATTCACTAGCATTCTAATGGCACATGAATTTTTCTATGAAAGTTAGGTACTTGCCATCGATATTACTAATGGTTAGCATAAAAAATAGCACAACATTCCACTACAGCACTTACCCTTCGCTAGGAGATAACATCGAGAAAGTTAGATTTTTTGGGACTCAAAATAATATACTTCACACTTTTTCTATAACATTGATTTTGCAAAAATAAGACTCAAAACATGTCACACTTGAATAGCTTATGTTACAATGTTGGTGACCTTGACAACCGTGTAGTTTGTAGGAGCAAGAAAGAAAATTCACTTCTTTAGTTTTTAGAGTTCCTTTCCCTTTTGCTCACAATGGTGATCAGAGAAGCAAATGAAAACCATACGATAATATCATCAATGAACAACGTCACCAAAGTATATTACTTACACTACATATGAACTACTTGCATAGAAAGATATAATACACTTATCATTAACGCGTGCCGGGCGCGCACAAGTTACAAGTGAAATTGTAAAAGTATGTGATCTGAGCTCATGGAGTAGAGACAATAGTTTAAAGTTTGGAAATTTAACATGAAGTTCATACCCATACAGATAGATGAGTCATCAAGAAATGCAAATACAAAGTATATACAAAGAATGAGGAAAGTATCGGTCATCACATATTTAGGGGATGCATAACCGTAGGCTCTAGTCACCCATGTCGATACATGCGTCTGATCACCTTCAGGGCCAACGTTTGCGAGGTCAAAGTCAGACAGTTTGGCAATATAATCCTGCAGCAATGGGAACAAGAAGATAAATATGGCAAACATATTTGCATTTCCATTGGATGGTATCAATAGAACTAAAAAAGGAGAAGAAAGCGTGAGGAAGCAATTGACACTCAACATAGTCCATCAGACTATTTGATGTCCTAAAATCTCTATAGATGATAGGCCTTTGAGCATTGTGGAGGAAAGCAAGTCTTTGTTGTTGTTTGAATGTGTTACAAGGCTTGTGAGCCTACTTGATTGGTTGATGGGATGTTTGGATACTTGCTAGCCCTCTGGATCCTAAGTTGGCTTAGGTTTCTATGGGACGCCTTGTCCCCCTTATATAGTTGCGGGAGCAGGTAGTCATTGATACATGAAGAAATTGATGGGGTGTGTCATTTCCCACCTTCGGGTTGTAAGTCATCTCCTTTACTTCCGAAGGCTACCACTGCTGCCCCCTTGGCCTCCCAAGGTCCTGTCACTTCTAACCTAACCGAACTAGGGGGCAGTTGGGTCCCGCAGAGGGGTGTCCGAAGCCTTTCTGTGAGGCGGTGTTTCTAAGGGAGCATACAAGTGGTTGGCATTGGAGTTTCCTCTTTATGTCTTATCTGGGGTGCCTGGTTGCCCTACACCTGTGGTGAGTCCCACCATGGTGGTGTGGTCTATGGGTCCTTCTTATCCTTCAAAGAGTTGGGTGGTTATACATAGACGTCTTCACAGTTTTTCGTACTATACCTACCTCACTTGGTGCATGGCTAGACAAGAACATGCACCGAGCGATCAGAGAGTCATAAATGTATCTTTCATTCATAGAGATTCATAGTACATCTGGGTTGAAAGGGAATTAGGCTTACACCTAGTTCCTAAATAATTTTGGTGGTTGAATTGCCCAACACAAATAATTGGACTAACTAGTTTGCCCAAGTGTATAGATTATACAGGTGTAAAAGGTTCACACTCAGCCAATAAAAAGACCAAGTTTTGGATTCAATAAAGGAGCAAAGGGGCAACCGAGGGCACCCCTGGTCTGGCGCACCGGACTGTCCGGTGTGCCACCGGACAGTGAACAGTACCTGTCCGGTGCACCAGGGGACTCAGACTCAAACTCTTCGCCTTCGGGAATTCTCGGAAGCCGGCGCGCTATAATTCACCGGACTGTCCGGTGTGCACCGGACATGTCCGGTGCTCCAAGGAAGCTCGGCCTCCTAAACTCGCCAGCCTCGGGTTCGCGCGGCAGCCGCTCCGCTAAAATTCACCGGACTGTCCGGTGTGCACCGGACTGTCCGGTGTGCCAGCGGAGCAACAGCTCCCTGCGGCGCCAACGGCTCCCTGCGGAACATTTAATGCGCGCACAACGCGCGCAGAAGTCAGAATCGCCAAATTTCATTTAAAACTTTTGATGCATCTTATGTGCTTACTAGCAAATCCGGCAAGGTAGTTGCCAAATTTGTTGGGGGCAAACACAAGGGTTCCAAGACTTGTGTTTGGGTACCCAAAGTTCTTGTTTCTAATGCCAAAGGACCCAAAACAGTTTGGGTACCTAAAGTCAAGAACTAAATTTGTTTTGTAGGTTTATGCATCCGGGGGCTCAAGTTGGATACTCGATAGCGGGTGCACAAACCACATGACAGGGGAGAAAAGGATGTTCTCCTCATATGAGAAAAACCAAGATCCCCAACGAGCTATCACATTCGGGGATGGAAATCAAGGTTTGGTCAAAGGATTGGGTAAAATTGCTATATCTCCTGACCATTCCATTTCTAATGTTTTTCTTGTTGATTCATTAGATTACAACTTGCTTTCTGTTTCCCAATTATGTCAAATGGGCTACAACTGTCTATTCACTGATGTAGGTGTCACTGTCTTTAGAAGAAGTGATGATTCAATAGCATTTAAGGGAGTGTTAGAGGGTCAGCTATACTTGGTAGATTTTGATAGAGCTGAACTCGACACTTGCTTAATTGCTAAGACTAACATGGGTTGGCTCTGGCATCGCCGACTAGCCCATGTTGGGATGAAGAATCTTCACAAGCTTCTAAAGGGAGAGCACATTTTAGGATTAACAAATGTTCATTTTGAGAAAGACAGGATTTGTAGCGCATGCCAGGCAGGGAAGCAAGTTGGAGTCCATCATCCACACAAGAACATCATGACGACCGACAGGCCGCTTGAGCTACTCCACATGGATTTATTCGGCCCGATTGCTTACATAAGCATCGGCGGGAGTAAGTATTGTCTTGTAATAGTGGATGATTATTCTCGCTTCACTTGGGTATTCTTTTTACAGGAAAAATCTCAAACCCAAGAGACCTTAAAGGGATTCTTGAGACGGGCTCAAAATGAGTTCGCCTTAAGGATCAAGAAAATAAGAAGCGACAACGGGACGGAGTTCAAGAACTCTCAAATTGAAAGCTTCCTTGAGGAGGAGGGCATCAAGCATGAGTTCTCTTCTCCCTACACGCCACAACAAAACGGTGTAGTGGAGAGGAAGAATCGAACTCTATTGGACATGGCAAGAACCATGCTTGATGAGTACAAGACACCGGACCGGTTTTGGGCCGAAGCGGTCAACACCGCCTGCTACGCCATCAACCGGTTATATCTTCACCGAATCCTCAAGAAGACATCCTATGAACTCCTAACCGGTAAAAAGCCCAACATTTCATATTTTAGAGTTTTTGGTAGCAAATGTTTTATTCTTGTTAAAAGAGGTAGAAAATCTAAATTTGCTCCTAAAACTGTAGAAGGCTTTTTACTTGGTTATGACTCAAACACAAGGGCATATAGGGTCTTTAACAAGTCCACTGGACTAGTTGAAGTCTCATGTGACGTTGTGTTTGATGAAACTAACGGCTCTCAAGTAGAGCAAGTTGATCTTGATGAGATAGGTGAAGAACAGGCTCCATGCATCGCGCTAAGGAACATGTCCATCGGGGATGTGTGTCCTAAGGAATCCGAAGAGCCTCCAAATGCACAAGATCAACCATCCTCCTCCATGCAAGCATCTCCGCCAACTCAAAATGAGGATGAGGCTCAAGTTGATGAAGGGCAAAATCAAGAAGATGAGCCACCTCAAGATAATGGCAATGATCAAGGGGGAGATGCAAATGATCAAGAAAAGGAGGATGAGGAAGAACCAAGGCCGCCACACCCAAGAGTCCACCAAGCAATCCAATGAGATCACCCCGTTGACACCATCCTCGGCGACATTCATAAGGGGGTAACTACTCGATCTCGGGTTGCTCATTTTTGTGAACATTACTCCTTTGTTTCCTCTATTGAGCCACACAGGATAGAGGAAGCACTTCAAGATTCGGATTGGGTGGTGGCAATGCAAGAGGAGCTCAACAATTTCACGAGGAACGAGGTATGGCATTTAGTTCCACGTCCTAACCAAAATGTTGTAGGAACCAAATGGGTCTTCCGCAACAAGCAAGATGAGCATGGTGTGGTGACAAGGAACAAAGCTCGACTCGTGGCCAAAGGATATTCACAAGTCGAAGGTTTGGATTTCGGTGAAACCTATGCACCCGTAGCTAGGCTTGAGTCAATTCGCATATTATTGGCCTATGCTACTTACCATGGCTTTAAGCTCTATCAAATGGATGTGAAAAGTGCCTTCCTCAACGGACCGATCAAGGAAGAGGTCTATGTTGAGCAACCTCCTGGCTTTGAAGACAGTGAGTACCCTAACCATGTCTATAGGCTCTCTAAGGCGCTTTATGGGCTCAAGCAAGCCCCAAGAGCATGGTATGAATGCCTAAGAGATTTCCTTATTTCTAATGGCTTCAAAGTTGGCAAAGCCGATCCTACACTCTTTACTAAAACTCTTGAAAATGACTTGTTTGTATGCCAAATTTATGTTGATGATATTATATTTGGGTCTACTAACGAGTCTACTTGTGAAGAGTTTAGTAGGATCATGACACAGAAATTCGAGATGTCGATGATGGGGGAGTTGAAGTATTTTCTAGGATTCCAAGTCAAGCAACTCCAGGAGGGCACCTTCATTTGCCAAACGAAGTACACTCAAGACATTCTAACCAAGTTTGGAATGAAGGATGCCAAGCCCATCAAGACTCCCATGGGAACCAATGGGCATCTCGACCTCGACACGGGAGGTAAATCCGTGGATCAAAAGGTATACCGGTCGATGATTGGTTCATTGCTTTATTTATGTGCATCTCGACCGGACATTATGCTTTCCGTTTGCATGTGTGCAAGATTCCAATCCGACCCTAAGGAATCACACCTTACGGCTGTAAAACGAATCTTGAGATATTTGGCTTACACACCTAAGTTTGGGCTTTGGTACCCTCGGGGATCCACATTTGATTTGATTGGTTATTCGGATGCCGATTGGGCGGGGTGCAAAATTAATAGGAAGAGCACATCGGGGACTTGCCAGTTCTTGGGAAGATCCTTGGTGTCATGGGCTTCAAAGAAGCAAAATTCGGTCGCTCTTTCCACCGCCGAAGCCGAGTACATTGCCGCAGGTCATTGTTGCGCGCAATTGCTTTGGATGAGGCAAACCCTGCGGGACTACGGTTACAAATTAACCAAAGTCCCTTTGCTATGTGATAATGAGAGTGCAATCAAAATGGCCGACAATCCCGTCGAGCATAGCCGCACTAAGCACATAGCCATTCGGTATCATTTTCTTAGGGATCACCAACAAAAGGGAGATATCGAGATTTCTTACATTAACACTAAAGATCAATTAGCCGATATCTTTACCAAGCCTCTTGATGAATAATCTTTTACCAGACTTAGGCATGAGCTCAATATTCTTGATTCTAGAAATTTCTTTTGCTAGCTTGCACACATAGCTCTTTTGAATACCTTTGATTATATCTCTTTTATGTACTATGACTAATGTGTTTTCAAGTCTATTTCAAACCAAGTCATAGGTATATTGAAAGGGAATTGGAGTCTTCGGCGAAGAAAAAGGCTTCCACTCCGTAACTCATACTTCGCCATCACTCCGAGCAACTCTCTATTCCTTGGGGAGAAATGAGCATCAAAGAAAAGGACTTCATCCTTGGGGGAGAGAGTAAAAGCTCAAAAGCAAAAGGACCGGACTTCGTCTTTGGTATAATCTTAACTCATTCATTTATGACCAAAGAGGAAGAACTTACTTCGAGGGCTCTAATGATTCCGTTTTTGGCGATTCATGCCAAAAAGGGGGAGAAATGAGCCCAAAGCAAAAGGACCGCACCACCACCACCAAATTCAAAAACTTAGTGCTTTCCAAAAGTATTTATCATTTGGTATCCTATTGTGTTCAAAAGGGGGAGAAAGTAGTATTTCAAAAATGGTATATCAAAACCCTCTTGAACACTAAGAGGTGGATCTCTTTTAGGGGGAGTTTTGTTTAGTCAAAGGAAAAGCATTTGAAACAGGGGGAGAAAATTTCAAATCTTGAAAATGCTTTACAAACTCTTATTCATTTACCTTTGATTATTTGCAAAAGAACTTTGAAAAGGATTTACAAAAGAATTTGCAAAAACAAAACTCGTGGTGCAAACGTGGTCCAAAATGCTAAATAAAGAAAGAAACATTCCATGCATATCCTGTAAAGTAGTTATATTGGCTCAATTCCAAGCAACCTTTACACTTACATTATGCAAACTAGTTCAATTATGCACTTCTCTATTTGCTTTGGTTTGTGTTGGCATCAATCACCAAAAAGGGGGAGATTGAAAGGGAATTAGGCTTACACCTAGTTCCTAAATAATTTTGGTGGTTGAATTGCCCAACACAAATAATTGGACTAACTAGTTTGCCCAAGTGTATAGATTATACAGGTGTAAAAGGTTCATACTCAGCCAATAAAAAGACCAAGTTTTGGATTCAATAAAGGAGCAAAGGGGCAACCGAGGGCACCCCTGGTCTGGCGCACCGGACTGTCCGGTGTGCCACCGGACAGTGAACAGTACCTGTCCGGTGCACCAGGGGACTCAGACTCAAACTCTTCGCCTTCGGGAATTCTCGGAAGCCGGCGCGCTATAATTCACCGGACTGTCCGGTGTGCACCGGACATGTCCGGTGCTCCAAGGAAGCTCGGCCTCCTAAACTCGCCAGCCTCGGGTTCGCGCGGCAGCCGCTCCGCTAAAATTCACCGGACTGTCCGGTGTGCACCGGACTGTCCGGTGTGCCAGCGGAGCAACGGCTCCCTGCGGCGCCAACGGCTCCCTGCGGAACATTTAATGCGCGCACAGCGCGCGCAGAAGTCAGAATCGCCCATACCGGTGCACCGGACATCAAACAGTACATGTCCGGTGTGCACCGGACACCCAGGCGGGCCCACAAGTCAGAAGCTCCAACGGTCAGAATCCAACGGCAGTGATGACGTGGCAGGGGCACCGGACTGTCCGTGTGCACCGGACTGTCCGGTGCGCCATCGAGCAGACGCCTCCAGCCAACGGTCAAGTTTGGTGGTTGGGGCTATAAATACCCCAACCACCCCACCATTCATTGCATCCAAGTTTTCCACTTCTCAACTACTACAAGAGCTCTAGCATTCAATTCTAGACACACAAAAGAGATCAAATCCTCTCCAATTCCACACAAAGCCCTAGTGACTAGTGAGAGTGATTTGCCGTGTTCATTTGAGCTCTTGCGCTTGGATTGCTTCTTTTCTTTCTCACTTGTTCTTGAGATCACAACTTCATTGTAATCAAGGCAAGAGGCACCAATTGTGTGGTGGCCCTTGCGGGGAAGTTTTGTTCCCGGCTTGGAATGAGTTGGAATACATTTCAAGCGCAAGGAATCAAGCCGAGTTGGAATGAGTTGGAATACAAAGAATCAAGCCGCAAGGATACATTTCAAGTTCATCGGCTATAACAAAAATGACTGAATGAGATTATCATTTTGGAGGTGACTATCCTAAATTTACATACGAGATGTAATTTCTGCAAAAGAAAAGGTTCTTGCAAAAGACCACTGAAACCAAGAGAATTCCCTTATACATAGAGACGCTACAAAATGGTACCTAGGCTCAAAAGGCAAAGCATGCCAAAATCCCGAACTCATCGCCAACAATTCAGATGATGATCACAACACAACAGGGTAGCATCCTTCCATTTCTTGGGTTAATGTTGAACCCACCATTTTCGGCAGGGCTCGCTCGCTCCGTCTAGGATACATAAGACCACAGTGAAAATCTGAGGACATTACAAAGCAGTAGCAGCATGTAGATCAAACTTACACATCAAAACACACCACCACCGACGGTCACAATATACAACTGAACGTGTTCCAATAGCTTAAATCGAAGCACAACACCATCACCACACTCTGCAAGCGAGGACAGATCAAATGTGATATCTGGCCATGCATTAAGCATAACACTTTTTTTTGTTGGCTATAAACTTTGTTGTGAAGTTACATTCAGATACCAAAAGACACATTCTTATAATAAAGAGCCGGGAGCAAAGTCGAATCCAGGTGAGTCCACGTCGTCTTCAATTTTCCAGGCCGCACGATCGTTTTTCAACGACATGTCCTCTCGTCTACTCCAGAAGCCACGAACATTCCAGATTTCAGTCATCGTCATGCTCCTCTGCACCATCATCGTCGCTTCTTCACTTCCTCTCCCCCTTTCAAACACATCCCTAGCTAGCACGCCGCACTCCACATGCCTTGCATCCTCCGCCTGCTGCCGCCTCCTCCACGCGAACACGCTCGTGGCGCTCTTCCACGCCGCGCCTCTGCTACCGCCGTCGCTCCCCGTCTTCGTTGCGCCACCCCTCTCCCCCCGCCTCTCCCACATTGACACCAAGGCACACCAAATGTCCCGCCGTCTCCCTGCTCCATACGTCCTGCCTCCTTACCTTCTCCGACTACCCATTCCCACCGCTCCTCCCTGCATTCCAGTCACTCCTGTTCCTCTGCCTTTTCCTCTCCCGTTCCTCAATCACCCCTATGAAACATTGCCACTGTGTCCTCGCAAGTTGGCTCCAGCCGCGACACCATAGGATGAGGTGCTACGACAACTCACATGCACCTTTGCTTTACTCCTTTTCTCTTTATCGGTATCTACAGTCATTTGCGGGGAGATGTGTGCATACATAATACTGGATATGTGAGTATTTGAGATGGAGAGAGAGAGAAGTCAACAACAACAAAAAATTATTCTTCAGATTTGTTCCTTTGTTTTATGTCAGTAACAACCACAATACTGCTCTGCCTTCTTGCAGTTCCATCAACTGGGTCCTTTGAATTGTACAACCAAGCAATGGCCTATAATTACAGAAATAACAAATCAATATAATTTCAATGGGTGTACATACACACTGCTCTCAAGTTTTGAAGTAATAAATAAAACTTACGATCTTTTATCTTCATCAGCCAACCAGTTCAAACGCTTATCTACTTTGATTATTTCAGTTCATTATTCATCTAATATCCTCCACTACATTTTATTTTGTGCTGGAGAGGGAGTTCCTTTAGCACACATTACCAAATGGAGACACCAAAGACTAGCTAATGGCAATATCGACAAAGTGAAGATTTTCTGCAATATTATTTCCATTAGAATGGTTAGCAAATGGATTTGACTGTAGATAATTTGTGAATATCTTGGTCGGCAACCTGCAGTGCATGAAAAATGTAATACGTATGTCAACCCCTACTTTTTGCAGGCATATCTGAAAAAATATTGCTGCACTAATTTTTTTGGTGTTGTAAGTTGCACTCTTAGACTCAATAACCAACAAAGGCATAAGAAATCATCATGAGGTAAACCACAAAAGGATTATAGAAAAACTTTATCATCACAATTGAAATTGATTTATAGATATCTAGAGTAATCATATGGTAAACTCATTCTACTTTGCACCAATTCACTAGCATTCTAATGGCACATGAATTTTTCTATGAAAGTTAGGTACTTGCCATCGATATTACTAATGGTTAGCATAAAAAATAGCACAACATTCCACTACAGCACTTACCCTTCGCTAGGAGATAACATCGAGAAAGTTAGATTTTTTGGGACTCAAAATAATATACTTCACACTTTTTCTATAACATTGATTTTGCAAAAATAAGACTCAAAACATGTCACACTTGAATAGCTTATGTTACAATGTTGGTGACCTTGACAACCGTGTAGTTTGTAGGAGCAAGAAAGAAAATTCACTTCTTTAGTTTTTAGAGTTCCTTTCCCTTTTGCTCACAATGGTGATCAGAGAAGCAAATGAAAACCATACGATAATATCATCAATGAACAACGTCACCAAAGTATATTACTTACACTACATATGAACTACTTGCATAGAAAGATATAATACACTTATCATTAACGTGTGCCGGGCGCGCACAAGTTACAAGTGAAATTGTAAAAGTATGTGATCTGAGCTCATGGAGTAGAGACAATAGTTTAAAGTTTGGAAATTTAACATGAAGTTCATACCCATACAGATAGATGAGTCATCAAGAAATGCAAATACAAAGTATATACAAAGAATGAGGAAAGTATCGATCATCACATATTTAGGGGATGCATAACCGTAGGCTCTAGTCACCCATGTCGATACATGCGTCTGATCACCTTCAGGGCCAACGTTTGCGAGGTCAAAGTCAGACAGTTTGGCAATATAATCCTGCAGCAATGGGAACAAGAAGATAAATATGGCAAACATATTTGCATTTCCATTGGATGGTATCAATAGAACTAAAAAAGGAGAAGAAAGCGTGAGGAAGCAATTGACACTCAACATAGTCCATCAGACTATTTGATGTCCTAAAATCTCTATAGATGATAGGCCTTTGAGCATTGTGGAGGAAAGCAAGTCTTTGTTGTTGTTTGAATGTGTTACAAGGCTTGTGAGCCTACTTGATTGGTTGATGGGATGTTTGGATACTTGCTAGCCCTCTGGATCCTAAGTTGGCTTAGGTTTCTATGGGACGCCTTGTCCCCCTTATATAGTTGCGGGAGCAGGTAGTCATTGATACATGAAGAAATTGATGGGGTGTGTCATTTCCCACCTTCGGGTTGTAAGTCATCTCCTTTACTTCCGAAGGCTACCACTGCTGCCCCCTTGGCCTCCCAAGGTCCTGTCACTTCTAACCTAACCGAACTAGGGGGCAGTTGGGTCCCGCAGAGGGGTGTCCGAAGCCTTTCTGTGAGGCGGTGTTTCTAAGGGAGCATACGAGTGGTTGGCATTGGAGTTTCCTCTTTATGTCTTATCTGGGGTGCCTGGTTGCCCTACACCTGTGGTGAGTCCCACCATGGTGGTGTGGTCTATGGGTCCTTCTTATCCTTCAAAGAGTTGGGTGGTTATACATAGACGTCTTCACAGTTTTTCGTACTATACCTACCTCACTTGGTGCATGGCTAGACAAGAACATGCACCGAGCGATCAGAGAGTCATAAATGTATCTTTCATTCATAGAGATTCATAGTACATCTGGGTACTGATGCTAGCGAGTCTTATCAGGTTTGTATGACCTAGGATGATTTAGCTCAAAGTGAAGGCCTGACCTAGTCAGGACGACCAAGTTGGTGCCGCTCGAGGCAACCGAGGTTAGGGCTGCCCTAGTCGGGGTGACTAGGTCGGGTTTGCTAGGGCTGATCTAATTAGGTGATCAGGTTGGGGTAGCTCTGGCTGGGCCGACCTTATCGAGGTGACTAGGTTAGGATCGCATAACACGATTGAGGTTAGGGTGACCAGGTTAAGGTAGCCTTTGACCTGGGTCATGTTTCATTGGTGTTGGAGAGAAGGCTTTGTTGAAGATCCATGAATAACAAAATATGTTGTCTAAGTGTGTTTCAGGGTGACACCTTCAAGGTCATCATGCTAAAATAAGAAGCTTCGAACGACTATCTTCGACGATTGAAGAGAAGATGAAGGGACGACGAAGCTCCGCATAAGATGAAACCACCTTTCGAACATAGAAGGGCTATGAAGGACGACAAGAAGACGTACATGGCACATCTCTCATGTAAAAGGACATAGATACCCCCTCTGATTGTGTACATCCTTTGCATAGGACGAAGGGTGCTTCTACAATTTTGTATGAAGATGTATACCGATATGATCCTATTAGGTGTATCGTACCACTGCTACAGGGTTAAACGTTCATAGGTCTAGAATATGTATCACCTTCGAATAGTTGAGCATTCAAAGTGTTCTGACATTGAAGACCCCTCGTGTGACCTTAAGCATCCTCGAAGGTACTACTTCTCGAAGGTCTTGTAATCTACCTTGTAATCTGTGATCCAAAAGTAAAACAAAAGGAGGAATATAAGAACAGATCAGTCTTACATAAGTCTTTCATGTGTTGTATATACGAAGGTCCATCTCGTACGGTTTGCTTATTCTTATTTTCTTTGGTTCCTCTTCCTTCTTCCTTTTATCTTTGAACCCTTCTAAGGTTTAAGGGAGAAGAGGTTTCCCCCTAACTGTCTTGCCCTATTGTGGTTACTTGTAGTAGTGTCGGGGACCATAATTAGGGGTACCCCCAAGACTCCTAATCTCAGCTGGTAACCCCCATCAGCACAAAGCTGCAAAGGCCTGATGCGTACGATTAAGTCAAGGCTCGGTCCACTCAAGGGACACGATCTCGCCTCACCCGAGCCTAGCCTCGGGCAAGGGCAGCCGACCCCGGAGGATTCACGTCTCGCCCGAGGGCCCCCTCAAGCAACGGACACACCTTCGGCTCGCCCAAGGCCCAGTCTTCGCCGAGAAGCAACCTTGGCCAGATCGCCACACCGACCGACCGTATCGCAGAAGCATTTAATGCAAGGATGGCCTGACACCTTATCCTGACGCGCGCCCTTCAGTCGACAGAGCCGAAGTGACCGCAGTCACTTCGCCGCTCCACTGACCGGCCTGACAAGAAGACAGCGCCGCCTGCGTCGCTCCGACTGCTGTGCCACTCGACAGAGTGAGGCTGACAGTAGCCAAGTCCGCCCTCGGGCGCCATAGGAAGCTCCGCCTCGCCCGAACCCAGGGGTCGGACTCGGCCTCGGCTCCGGAAGACGACGAACTCCGTCTCGCCCGACCCCAGGGCTCGGACTCGGCTTCGGCTTCGGAAGACGACGAACTCCGCCTCGCCCGACCCCGGGGCTCGGACTCAGCCTTGGCCTCAGACGACGAACTCCGCCTCGCCCGACCCCGGGGCTCGGACTCAGCCTTGGCCTCAGACGATGGTCTCCGCCTCGCCCGACCTGGGGCTTGGACTCGACCTTGACCTCGGAAGACAGACTCGATCTCAACCTCAACCTCGGAGGAGCCTCCACCTCGCCCGACCCAGGGCTCGGACCGACCACGTCACAGGGGGGCCATCATTACCCTACCCCTATCTAGCTCAGGCTACGAGGAACAAGACCGGCGTCCCATCTGGCTCGCCCCGGTAAACAAATAATGATGGCGCCCCGCGTGCTCCATAACGACGGCGGCTCTCAGCCCCTTACGGAAGCAAGGAGACGTCAGCAAGGACTCGACAGCCCCGATAGCTGTCCTTCCGCAAGGCTCCAGCGCTCCTCCGACGGCCACGACATCACATGAACAGGGTGCCAAAACCTCTCCGGCTGCCACGACGGCATGTACTTAGGGCGCTAGCTCCTCTCTGCTAGACACATTAGCACACTGCTACATCTCCTATTGTACACCTGGGCCCTCTCCTTACGCCTATAAAAGGAAGGTCCATGGCTCTCGTACGAGAAGGTTGGCCGCGCGGGAGGACGGGCCGGCGCGTATAAGCCCTCGCTCTCTCTCTCTCCCACGCGGACGCTTGTAACTAGGGGTGGTAATGGATCACGATCCAAATGCTTCTTCACAAAAAGTTAAGGCCCTCAAATAACATTAGTTCAAAAATGAATAAGAATAAGGCCCGATCCTAATCCGATTCGACCCTTAAAATTTGCAGTGTAAAGTTTATAGCCCATTACCACCCCTACTTGTAACCCCCTACTGCAAGTGCACCCGACCTGGGCGCAGGACAACACGAAGGCCGCGGGTTTCCCCTTTTCTGCCTGTCTCCTTTTTTGCCCCCCCCCTTCGTGCTCCGTCTCACGCCGACCCATCTGGGCTGGGACACTCGGCGACAATTTACTCGTCGGTCCAGGGACCCACCGGGTTGAAACGCCGACAAGTAGATTTGATAGGCAAGCAATAATTGACGGTCCTCTTATCTTACAGTGAATGTTTAGGCTGTCTTGAGATACCCCTAGTATGGGTACATATCATCCGGTAAAGTTTACTAGAAATCAGGCACGTACATGGCCCAACGCATCTGGTCCGACTGCACAGGGACCCCATTTTCTAGGGCCCCCATCTCGTGTATTATATGCTGGGCCATGGTCGTAACCAGCTTCAATTCGTGAACTTGACACTCGTGGGACGCCGTGTTGAACAGAAGCCAAAACCACACATCCTAGAGATGGCAATGAGGCGTTGATCTCCGGTTCCCCGTGGGGAATTTCTCTATTAGGGGATGGGGATGAGAAAGGTTCTCCCCGCGGGGGTGTAAATGAAGAAAATCCTCTCCCGACGGGAAAACGGGGACGAGTCCGTTTCCCGCAGGCATCTGTTAAACTTATATATGATGATGTTTTCATGTAATATATACCAATAAAATAAATAATTACATTGTTAAGAGATAACTTGTTGTATAAATATGTTTATTTTAATATACACATAATGATTTTTAATACCTGATAATGTTTTATATTAATAATAAAGAAAATATGTCATGATTATAATTTAAGCGGGAACGGAATCCCGACAGGGATTTATCTCCGTGAGGAATGGGGATGGAAATAATGCCCCTCAAAACAGTTCATGTGATTCCACGGAAAACTTTTTTTTGGTCACAGAGACGAATATGTGGAGCCAAAACAGCGAATTCTCCGTTGCCATCCATAACGCATCCATCTCGCGCGCAGGAGCATTTGCAGGCTTGGCGCAGCCACGGTGCCGCCCAACGTCGAGGCTGTCTGTCAGCCAGTCCGACAGTTCGATGCGACATCTGAAGTCTGAACGCCGACAAGCCCTGCGGCTTCACGAGTCCACGGGAAGCACCAGGCCCGGTCCTATGATTTTGAGGGCCCCCGGGCGAACTGATCATGATGAACCCTCTAGACTATAAAAAAATTTTATATTATGCAGCGAAGTATATTAATACTTCGTAAATAAATGATGATGTGTATTGAAATTATTTTTTAAAAAAATATAAGAAGCTAGATAATATACATCGATACAGATTAGTGCTTCGCAGTTTGAAAAATAAGAACGACGATCGTCGAATAACCTAAATTCTGATTGCTCGACCGTGCATGTCTGGAGGCTAGCGCAGTGGTTCCCAGCTCCCTGGAATCCTGGAGAGTTGGATCGGCGAGATGGCGAACGACGATCGCGTGGAGGGTGTGGTCTCATAGACGCTCGGGGACGTGAGCGTGACGACTAGGCAGTGGACAACGCGTGTCACGTGGTCCGTGTGCGCCGGGCGTCCGTGTGCCCAGCCCTCCTACCTTGTTGGCTACCTATACTATTTTATTACTAGCATATAACCCGTGCTAATGCTACGTTCCTGGGAAGAGGAGGAGAGGGGTGGACGATGACGGTGGTGGCGCGAGGAGAGGGATTGATGGCTGTGGGGACGCGAGGAGGGGAGGGCTAAAGGATGATCAAATAATATTGTTCATTAGATTTGAGTGATCAAAAGAGATGATGTTATTCAACGATCTGAACCGTTGATTTTGATGTTATGTTAAATATGGGTGCAATTTGTTTGATGGATTTCGTAAATATTATAGGTGTGTGAGTTATTTGGTTGGATGAGTTTTGTAAAGTATAAACTGGTGTATTATATGGTGTTATAGATACTAAATATTGGGGCCCTAATAGTTTTGGGCCCCCGGCCGTAGCCTCCGTTGCATAGGCTCAGGGCCGGCCCTGGGAAGCACTAGTGCACTACGCCCACACGTTTCACAACATGTCAAGCGTTCCAATGTCCTATTTTATTTATTTTACTTTTTTGAATGGCAGTAATGATAGTAGGTCACGGCATCAATGTCAAGCCATTAGTTTATCAGAGTTCAGCAACAGCAACCTCAAGGTCAAGGCATCAACAAGTAAAACTCAATGGATTCGCAACAATTGCACTTGAAAAATGATGTTTTGGAGAATATATGATTGAAGATTTCATTTCGAAGAATACTAGACGCTTGATGTTTTTTTTTCTAGAAGTTAAGAAGATATGGTAAGAAAGATTCATCCTTTTACCTTTTGAGCATGAATGCCAATTGCCAGTGCAGTTCTATTTTTTAAGTATTGCATGAAAACATATAGTTATATCGCGCACTAGCTAAGAGCGTTGTGCGAGCGCTGGGCGTAGGCCCACAGGGCACGGCGCCGAGGCGGTGCGCGGGGCGGAAGAATCAGCGGGGGCGCGTGAGGCGGACCCAAAGTATCAGCGTGAAAGGTGAAGCCGTGATAGCAGCAGATGCTCACATTATATTCTTAATAGAGTAGTATAGATATATTGAGATCATACATTTGTTAGATATTTTTAGTTCCCTAGTATAGGGCCGCCATTTTTTTTCACCAGGGCTACGGAAACGTAGATACGGGCCTGTCAGAAACAAAACTACAATTAAAGAAGAAACTGCTGAATTTGGCTTAATTGATAGGTAACCGACTCATTTGAATATCTGTTTAAGTTGTATAATTTTTAGATTCATTAAATTACAAGACGGGGGTAGTTTTAGACTTGGCCAACAATCAGTATCTGTTAAAACGAAATCAGCGCACTTTTGCCTCCAGGGAAACTGTCCACGTCACCATAACATTTCTGCACCGTTGATTTACGCTCCGATGCAATATAATCCGTAGGATTTAGTCTCCTCTGGAGCACATGTGAAAGTTCGAGAAATTAGTAACGTGGCACATGTTAAAAATGCTCTGTTGTATAAAAAAGAAAGTGACTGCTCAGGTCTCTTAGACAAATTTTAGTCTCCTCTGGAGCACATGTGAAAGTTCGAGAAATTGGTAACGTGGCACATGTTAAAAATGCTCTGTTGTATAAAAAAGAAAGTGACTGCTCAGGTCTCTTAGACAAAATAATGCACGCGACTCTGAAGGTGTCAGCTTACCCGTGGGCCAGGCGTGTCCCACAAGGGCAAAGTTGATTCACTTCTTTTTTCTTTGCAAGTGTATCGAAAATTAAAAAACAAACAAAACAACAGTACACTTCTCAGTAGTTATAGGAATTGGATAAGAAAAATAGGCATACAGTTTTAGTGTGTACTCCCTTTATATTGCCTATTTTTTATATATTTCCTTACTATGAAAGCAGCTCCAAAACGTGTCTCCGTAGCCTGTCAACGACGACATAAATTCATGAGGCCCTGCTTATTGCCTATTTTTTTTTATATTTCCTTACTATGAAAGCAGCTCCAAAACGTGTCTCCGTAGCCTGTTCACGACGACAGAAATTCATGAGGCCGTCTGGCCGTGCGATCGTGAACCAATAGCTTATGTTGATCGTGGTCTCCGTAGCATGTGGATAGGCATTGTTGATTTCTATTGCTTAGGGTTTAGGGTTCAAGAATTTGTTGATGCCATTGTTGATTTGAAACTCTGATTTCTATTACCCAAACATCAGTCATATGATGATCCATGATTTGGTTGCGCATAACAGAGGCATATCTAATGGGTGGTTCGGGTGGACTACGGCATACCCTAAGCCGTCCCACTAAACCACCAGTCTATTAAGGTCTAACAGAAAATCTAACACCAGTAGTTATTTTTTATTTGATGTTTACACAATTTTATATTATATTTGCATTTTAATGTATACAATTATGGACTTAAATGCTAATTTTATAATTTCATATGCTATTCTTTCCTTTATATTTTGAACCGTATACCAAATTATTATGTATTATAAAAAAATCTTATGGCATACCTCGTGAAAAAATTCTAGCTACGCCACTAGCGCATAAGTATAGTCGATATAATGTTTCGCAGTGGCATTTAAATATTTCTCTCCTCATAGGTAGTAGTATGATAAATGTAGCACACTTACAATTGGTTTTGTACGCCAACAAGAAATTTCTTTTACACAATTTTGGATTGTCCTAAAAATCACTATACGACAATTATGAGTTTTGGGGCAAATATTTTAAAACTCATTATATGTTTTTTATGTTAGTCAAGGGATCGTTTTGATTTATTTGAAGTTCTATGAATCTAGCAAGTTGATAACATCTGAAAGTTGTGCAGCAGTTTTTATTTGCATCTACTACTAGATTTATATGCCAGCAACCATAAAAGCCTCGCTCAAGGCGCGAGCAATTTACTAGTTTTATTTATTTACACAAGAGCAATACTTGCCTCCCGTTCGTCCACGTCATCTTTTTAGTTTCATCGGTTCGATCTCAAATCAGTGGCGGACGCTAGCGACTGCCTCCCTCCGCTCGATGTTGTTGTCTGTGGGCTCCGCTCCTAGAACTCTCCACGTCGAGCCTGTGAGCAAAACTTGTCGTCCGTGAGGCCATGTCGTGCTTTAACTTCCCAGCCGTTCGAACACCATCCAACGCCTTTGGTTAAGGCCTTATTCGGTTATTCCCATTACACATGAATTAGATGAGATTGAAAAAAATTAAGAAGAAATTTGACTTGTTTGTGATTTAAACACACTCAATCTCACTCAATCCATATGGATTGAGAGCGAACCGAACAAGTCCTAAATCGTGTCGAACCTTCGAGACGAAGCCATGCTTCCTCCATCCGACCCAACCCACCAATCCCCGCGAGCCACGTTGTGGAAGGAGTAGGAGACGAATACGGTCGTCTCAAGGATGGCCGGGACCCGGGAGCATGCAAGCGGTGTATGCGGTGGGCCGGATAAGCGCGTCTCGCGCTGCACTGGCTCCTCGTCATGCCCCGATCGCTGGCCCTGCTCCTGTCCTTCCGGTGGCGCCCGCGACCGGGGGTCGGGGCCGCGACCGTGCCGTCTGATGGCTGCCGCCCGCATTGGAGGCTAGCAGGTAGAAGGTGAAGGCGTCTTCGTTGGTGGTTCTACAAGGTACCAGCCAGGTCGCCCATGGTCACATCATGCCTAGTATTTTTCTTTTTTTCAGCAATCATCAGTTAACAATTTCTGCTTGTGAATAAGTTCACATCATGCCTAGTATTTTTCTTGTCACTGTTGCATTGTATTGACCTTACAACTTCCAAGGTCAGTCTTGGTTGCTTCTAGGTCACCCTGCTAATCTGTGCCTTATCCAATCCACCGGTAATACAATACATACATAATAGAAACTTAACTGCCCCTAGCTCATAGCTACCGAACGACTTAAGAGAGCGCGCCAACGGCGCGCCATACATCTAAACAAGATCTTAAACCGAAGTACAGCAGCAATATGTTTGTATTAAATTTACGAGTCTTATTATGCACCAAACTCATTGCTTCTCCACAGGGCTGACGTTGGCGGCAAGGCTATTCACCAATGTCATGCCGGAACAGCGTGGACCAGTGTTATTTGCTGCAAGTGTAATCATGGTTACTTCCAACAAGTATGTATAAATATGATTAGGTAAATTAGTTACACAACAAAGGGCATTTGGTCTAGTGGTATGATTCTCGCTTAGGGTGCGAGAGGTCCCGAGTTCAATTCTCGGAATGCCCCAAAAATATGCGTTTTTTTTTTGTTTTACGTTTGAACATGCACTTCACTTCTGGTTTGGCTTCCCTTTCCAACCTTGAGCTCTATGAACGGATGAACAAACAGGTTACAAAAACTTATTCTGCTCTTTATTATACATATGAAACGTACGTGCAGTATCTACAACAAAAACACCTTTTTCTCTCAAAAGAACTAAAAACAGGATGCGTATTGTGGGATAGCAATAACATCCGGCATCTTTAATCACAGGTTCAGCAAAAAGATCTTCTACATCTCTACCCCACAAATCTACATGTAGATAGATATCCATTTCTATACATTTGCAGGCAGACCCTTATTGCATTGCATCCTTTAGAACTCCCACCATAGATGCACATCATCTTCATGCCTTATTTCCAGCCATAGATGGCATGCCAATGGAGACAGCACAAACTCCCCAGTCCCCACCATTATGTTCCCTGAGCCCTATCAAGCATTTCCTTGGACGGCCTTGTAGCACTTGAGGCTGCAGAGGGGGAGGTTCAGCTTGGAGTGCCTGTACTTGTAATCGTTCGTGCACGATGGCCCAGCGCATTTCTCCCGTGGAGGAGGATAGCTGCTCGCAAAGAACAAAAAAAAAGGTGGTAGATGAAGTCATGGCTTCAGCACGATTATGGGGGACAAGCAAAGCATGCAAAGGATGTGAGGGTCACCTGTGTGGCTTGGAGTCGAAGATGCTGGGGAGGCCTACTGCGTGTGGAAACGAAATAACTGTTCCGGTGGGCCCCATGACCCAGCGGATCGAGTTTGCCGCCATGTTTTGTGCTCTGCTAGCTCGCTCCTGTATCAAGAAAAATGATTTGTTCAGCAAGGGGATACTGCTGGTATTAATGGAACACCAATGGGCACCACATAGCAAAGACCAAATGATGCATCGAACCTTCTCTCCTCGCTCCTTCTGCTTCCTCTCTTCTTTCTTCTTCTCAGAGTCAATGCCCAATATTTTCCTTATAGCTTCCGCCTGCAGAGATCAAAACATAGCTGAAACTGACTCCTGGAAACCGAAACATGCCAAATACTGATCGAAAACGCGAGAAAAGATTTCTCTCCTACCTCACTTTCTTTAGTGGCCTTTTCCACTTGCATCCTGCGCCTCTGAGCAGCTTCAGCCTTCTTCGCAAGCATTTCCTCTTCAGAAAGCTTGTCCTTCTTGCCTGGTCCAACAGAAATATGTTTCAACACATTTAGCAGGAGAACAAAGAGTTTGATGTTTTAATCAAATTGAACTGCACAAAATGAAGAGCAAAGATAGTGCGGACTTCTCGAAGGAGCTGGAGGTAGCCCATCAGGGAACTCGACAGTACTGATGCTGCTGCCATCCATCCATGATTGAAGGGCGCGGCGACGTGTCGTGAGAGGTTCACTTCTAATATTGACAGGTGATTCAGTCGCCGTTGTTTTCTGTTCAGTGTCTTCAACGTCAGGTTCACTGTCTGAGGTTGGTTCTTCTTCAGTATTATCATCATCAGCTGATTCTCTAGATCTTTTCTTGCCAGATCGGGAAGTAACAAAATCGTTATCAGCCCCATACACCTTGCTCCTATTTTTCCCTTTCCTTGAGGCACTCTTCTTAGAGCCACTTCCTTTGCTCTTAGACTCACGAGTACCATCCCAATCTTCAGGAGTTCCAAGATTGCTTGTACCAAAGTCCTCGTCAAATTCATTGTCCACAGATTTCTTAGCAAGCCTCCTACTCTTCCGTACAGGATCTGAAGTAGGTTCTCTCTGAAATTTGTCTGCTTGCACATGTGCCATTGTTTCTTGAATCGACCTCTCCTTTCTGGCTTTCTTGTCTCGTGAAGAGGTTGGCCTGTCAGAATCTTTTGTGCCTTCCTTCTACAAGCAGTTCATCCTTTCGAATCAGTTGTCAATTGTGTATAGCATATCATGAAGTAAACAAAAGAAGATGTTTGCAAAGGACACATATTCATGCTAAATCAAGAACGTTGAGAAAAATCTCAGCAAGTTCGTCTCTGTGTTAGCAACCCAGCTAGTTTTCCATTTGATTTCAAAAGGTGGGTTGGGTAATCTTATCCCATAACCAGAATTGGTGCAAACCCAACCACAATACAGGATGAAAACATAGCTCAAAGCACTCACCAGATGGCCATGCTTTTGCTGGTGCCGCGAATCTACAGGCCGTGGGGGCTTCACAGGCGACGTATCAGGGTTCGGTTTCGGTAGCACATTACGAATCTTGAGCTTCACCTTCCCCAGCTTCTCACGGTTCCCCTCAGGGGCATGGCTGCTACCGTCGCTCTTCCTGGAGCCACCGGCTGCGGCCTCGGAACGCAGCCGGATGCTCCCCTTGGTCGCGCGCTCCGGCGACGGAGCGTTCAGGAGGAACTCACGCCTACGGTTGCCCCCGTCGGGGCCGGTGGCGTTCTCGTCCGAAGTCAACAGCAGACTCCTCGGGGCGCTCCTGGATGTCACCGACAGCGGCGGAGGGGAGCCGTTGTCCCGCTGCACCGCGGCAGGGCCGCCCTCCGGCCTCGGCCGCCTCACCGCGCTGCTCCGCCGCTTCTTCATGTGTGCCCCATCGAATCCGGATCCCTCGCCGCCTTCCATCTGGCCGGAATCTGGACGCAGGGAAAAGGGGAGAGAGACCGTGAGTTCGTTGGCCAACAAATTCGTCAAAGGAAAATACTGCAGAGCTTGTACAGTGTAGATTAGGAACCCGGAATTGGAAAGAGACGAACCTGAGATGAGTAGGGTCAAGGAAGGATCCAAGACGCTCCGACGAGCGACGAGGGCTACGTGACCTCTACCGCCGCCGCAGGTGGAGGTCCGAGAAGAGTGGGGCGAAGTTGGATGACGGACGGCCGGATGGGGCAGATTGTAATTTTCGGTCATTTTTTCACTTTAATATCTGTGTTTGTCGAAATTTCAGAGAGAGACATTGCACTTTCTTTGAAGTATATGATATTTAAAAAAAAGTAAAATACTCTGGCGGTCTCTAAACTTATAGTGTTATATTATCCCGTCTCTAAACTTCCAAAGTATACCTCCAAAGTCCCTAAATATGTAAAATTGTATGTCTTGGTTCTTAAACTCTCAACATACATATTTCTGGTCTCTATACTTCTATAGTTATGTCATAAGAGCATCTCTAACTTATCTAAAAGCATCCCCTAAACTTTAATTTAGGATATCTTTAAGAAAAACTACGATCCAACTGTTTTCTAAATTAATTCTGATAATTACGCATATCCAAAACCATCGTTTCTTCTCCCCAAACTTGCTCTCCTCTTCCGCATTCCCAACCTGAGAATTGGCGCGTAAATTTTGCTGTCTCGCGTCGTTTTTCCCACCAAATCGACCGCATTCCGCGCACCACACTAGACCGCAACTGATCCGCGTGCCTTCATGTCACTACCACAAGCACTCTCTGGCAACAAAATTTTGGGAGAGGAACCCATCTCCTCGCTGCCCAAGTAGATCTGGTCGAGTATCTCGTCTCCTCGCGGTACCAGCCAAAAGAATTTTCCGTGCCTTCTCCAAGGTAATCATCAGGTCACCTGCTCTCTCCATCCCTAGTTGCTTCGGTCTCTCTCTGAAATTCGTAGATGCCCTACTCCGGGGATGCATGTGTGTAGTATTTTTCCATTAACTAATCTTTACACGTTTCTCTGAAATTCGTATTTGTGGTTGGATGTTTCTAGGAATTTTTTCCATTAACTTGATTGGTCACGTTATGGATAGATAGATGGAGACAAGTGTTTTTATGGTTATAGAATGCAGATAACTACTATATCAGCTAGTATATGCTATCGAAGTGATTTCTTTGTTGTTAGGTATCCTGATTTTATACTCTGAATTGAGCCAATATTGTACTTTTGCATATGTTTATTTTTTTTTAGATAATGGAAAAATCATCCGACCTTGGCCTTAAATGAGGTTACGGCCATTTATTACAAGGGACGGAAGCATATTGCCAAAACTCCTCCTATGACCACTTCAGAGAACCCCAACTAGCCAAATTAAAGAACTTCAGCTATCGAACCACAGCTACTACATATTTAAACGCAACGCAGACCCCCATCCAAAATTGCTAAAGAACTGTAGTAGCACCCTCTCCACATTACGACATGAAGACTTTATTAACTCTTGGTCCTCCCTTCTAGGCTGAAGCTGAGACCAGAAGCGGCACCAATATGTTGCCCTGAAGGTTACCTGCACACATGATTTAGGAGATGAATTATTGAACACCACATCATTTCTACTTAACCAAATAGCCCAACAAATTGCCGATGCAACGGTTAATAGTAAGTTTCGAACTCTGGGAAGCCTCCCGCTCGCCCAAACCCCAAACAAATCATTAACATCCCGAGGAGGTCTCAACCCCGTGCTTATCTGAATCAACCGCCAAATGAATGACGCATACAAACAACTGAAAAATAGGTGCTTTATTGTCTCCGGTCTACTACAAAAGCAACATATCTTATTCCCATTCCAATGCCTCCTAGCCAAGTTATCCTTTGTTAATGTTACCCCTCTTTTGAGGTACCACATAAAAATCTTAATTTTCAGAGGAAGCCTAAGTTTCCAAAGGTCTTTATTATGCACCCCCAACCCATTGTTAAGAGATGCCAGATACAGAGACTTAACCGTAAACATCTCGTTGGCGGTCAAGTTCCATCTGAACAAGTCCCTGTTTGAATTCAAATCGGTATGCGCAACAAGTGAGACCAATTGAACCCATTGGTCCCTCAATTGTTGAGCCAAACCCCTCCGAAAGGATATATTTAAGGGCACCGTGGAGAACACACAGGCAACAGTAGAGTTCTTCCTCCTCGCTAGGTTATAAAGAGACGGAAAACGAAGTTTTAACGTTCCCGACCCGAGCCAATCATCCTCCCAGAAACGCACCTGGGACCCATCATGAATCACAAAGGTTCCTTTACTAATGAATGTGTCCTTAACTTTCATAAGACCACTCCAGAAGTGTGAATCAGTGGCCCTACGCTACGCCTGGGATAAGGTTCGATTGGCCAGATATTTACGTCTCAATAATGATTGCCACATCCCTTCTTCATTGAGAAGTTTATACAACCATTTGCTTAAGAGGCATTTATTTTGAACCTCTAAATTCAAAATGCCTAGCCCGCCAACCTCCTTAGGTTGACAAATTACATCCCATTTGGCCAGCCTATATTTTTTCTTATGACCCTCCCCTTGCCAGAAAAAACGCGATCTGAAATAATCTATCTTCTCCAGCACACCTTTTGGTACCTCAAAGAAAGACATCATAAACATCGCTAGACTGGTCAACACAGAATTAATTAATACGAGCCGCCCTCCTACTGACATAAGTTTTCCTTTCCAGCTGCTGAGCTTTTTCTCGAATTTGGCCTCCACTGTTTTCCACTCACCAATTGTCAATCGACGGTGGTGCATAGGAATCCCAAGATATCTGAAGGGCAGCCCACCAGAACTGCAACCAAACAGCCGTGTGTACCTCCCTTCATCCTCTTTTGCCTTCCCATAACAGAATATCTCACTCTTGTGAAAGTTTATTTTAAGACCAGATAACTGCTCAAAGGCACATAATATGAGCTTCATATTCGTTGCCTTTTCCAGATCGTGATCCATAAACAAAATTGTATCATCGGCGTATTGCAGAATGGATAGCCCCCCATCTACCAAATGCGGCACCAAGCCCTTGATCTGGCCATTTTCCTTTGCTCTATTAATTAGGGTAGCAAGCATGTCCACTACCAAGTTAAAGAGAATAGGAGACAGCGGATCGCCCTGCCTCACCCCTCTATGGGTCTGGAAAAAAGGACCCATGTGATCATTAACTCTAACCGCAACATGGCCCCCCTTCATGAAAGACTCGATCCACCTACACCAGGTACTTGAAAAACCTTTCATACGAAGGGATTGTTGAACAAAGCTCCACTTCACCTTATCATAAGCTTTCTCGAAGTCGATTTTGAAAATGACCCCATCCCTTTTCTTCGTATGTAGCTCATGAATAGTCTCATGTAAGACCACCACCCCTCCATGATATTTCTTCCTGGCAGGAACGCAGTCTGCAGGGGACTGATTACATTCTGCGCAACCTCCGTGATCCTCTTAGTCGCCACCTTTGTGAAGATTTTGAAACTGACATTTAGGAGACAAATTGGTCGGTATTGTTGAACCGAGATTGCCTCCCGAGTCTTAGGAAGCAAAATGATAGTCCCAAAGTTAAGACTATACAAAGGGAGATTTCCTGAGTGGAACTCACGAAACAAAGCCATAAGATCATCTTTAATAACATCCCAACAGATTTGATAAAATTCCGCCGGGAATCCATCAGGACCTGGAGCCTTGTTATGTTCCATACTAAAAACCACCGCTTTTACTTCATCTTCAGAAAATGGCTGGGTGAGCTTCTCGTTCTCAACTTGAGTAACTTGTATTATATCATCTCTAAGATCCTCATCCAGACTAAAAGACGTGTTTTCTGGGGGGCCAAAGAGATTTTTATAATAACCAGTTATATGACTCTTTAATTCTTTCTCGTCGTATAACATACGAGCTCCATCCGTCATCTGGAAGATGCGATTCTTCCTGAATTTTCCATTGGCTATCATCTGAAAATATTTAGTATTACTATCCCCCTCCAGGAGCTCCTTGACCTTCGCTCTTTGATACCACTTTATTTCCTCCTCCCGGAGTAGCTGAGCAAGCCTGTTCTGTAAGTAGTTGCGCAGATCCAACTCCGAAGTACTCAACAGAACTACTTCAGCTCTCTTATCTAAATCATCAAGCTTAGCTATGATCTCCTTTTTTTCCTTTTTCAACAACCCCGAAGTGTGCATTGCCCAACCCCTTAAGTGTTGGCGCACCTTCCTAATCCTGGCTTGCCAATTCTCCAAAGGAGTAGAACCACTTGTCTCATTTACCCAAATATCTTTTACCATATCCACAAAACCATCCCTCAGAAACCAGCCTAGTTCTAACTTGAACGGAGGAATTGTATGGGCGGTTACAACACCTGTGCTAAGAAGCAGAGGAGTATGATCGGATATATTTCTCGACAAGGCATGTACCGAAGCTCTAGGGTATTTTCCCTCCCATTCTGTAGCTACCAAAATCCGATCCAACTTCTCATAAGTCGGAATATCCCTAGTATTAGCCCAGGTGTACCTTCGCCCCGACATCTGCAATTCTCTTAGATCAAGACCATCAATTACCGCATTGAAAAGGAACGGCCAACGATGATCAAATCTATCATTATTTTTCTCAGATGGAGATCGTAAAATATTAAAGTCTCCCCCAATGAGAATAGGTAAAGTTTCTGTATTGCTCACACGGACTAGCTCAGAAAGGAATTCTTGTTTGAAGCAGTCCTGGGCAGGGCCATACACCGAGACAAGAGCCCATTTAAAACCATCTGCTTTATCAAGCAAATTAAACTTAATAAAGAAATCCCCCTCCGTGATGGCACCAACATCAAAGACATCAGCGTCAATTCCTAACAACATCCCCCCAGATCTACCATGAGGTTCTTTGCAATGCCAGATAAAATTTTTCCCAGCACACAAATTCCTTAGTAGATGATCTGGGAAGGATTTGCGGCCTGTTTCAGAGAGGGCAATAAAATTGAGACCATGTTCTTTGGTCAGATCCGAAATGTATCTAAGTTTTTTCAAATCCTTGAACCCATTGCTGTTCCAAAAGATTCCTTTCATTGGTAAACAATTAATTAATAATCAAGCCCGACCTTTTTTCTTAGAACACAACGAACCCTGACTAGATGGTACCTGCAAGTACAAACACAGCTATACGAATTATGGTACCTGCAAGTACAAACACACATTTGTATAATGTGCCAATTAATATTTTCCCCTGTATTGAGAATATTGTTCACATAATCACATCCTCCATATATGAATTTATAGAATGTTGTCTGCTATATTGTCCAAATTATAGAGCATCATATGCAACTGATTTTTTTTCTATTTCTAGGTATTTGTACGAATGGAAGTTAATGGTTTTTACATGTCCTTGTTGAATGATGGTGATTATCCTGCTGCTTTAGAAAACCTGGGCACTATACCAGACATATCTCAACGGTCACCCTTAATGGATAATGCACCCTCATCAAAGCCAAAGTAGAAGCATAAAGGGAAAAACTTTAATGAAGACGAAGACAAACTTCTATCTGTAGCTTGGTTGAATGTTAGTATAGATGCTATACAAGAAACTAACCAAACTAAGGATGAATTTTGGAGAAGAGTATACACTTTCTATGAGAATAACATAGAATCGTTAGCAGAATGCAGTCAGAGCTCATTGGTACATCGATGGGGAACTATTCAAGAAGTTGTGAGCAAGTTTTGTGGGTGTCTAGATCATATTGAGACAAAAAATGAGAGCAGGGCAACTACTTATGATAGGGTATGTATCTACTCTCTCTTTGAACCCATAAAACCTTTAGTTGTCGTTCTTTAGAAATTTATCCCAATTCCGTCTTTTTATAGGCGGAGCAAGCTGAGAAGTTGTTTAAGAGTCAAGATGCCAATAAGAAGTCATCCCAATTTAGGTACAATTGGCTGCAATTGAGGAACCAACCTAAGTGGCATGAGAGGTTGAACCAATTAGCATATCTGAAAACAAGTAACAAAAAATAGAAGGCAACTCGAGATGTAGAAGTTGACGGTAGTGTTAGAATACCCGTTTAGGGTTTGGGGTTGTTCCCTATGTAATTACTGTCTCGTCCCTCTGTAATGGGCCTGGCCCAGTACTCAAGTCTATTAATACACCACCCAACCCCTGTTAGGGTTAGGGTTTGCTATTCCAATATGGTATCAGACTAGGTTTTTTTTCCAGCCTCCACCTCTCCAGTCGCCGGCTCCTCCTCTCCTCTCTCCTTCTCCACCGCCAAGCGCCGCCAGGGCAGCCGCATCCGCGCCCAGGAGCCGCCGCGTCGCGTCAGCCCGCGACCCCGACGGCGCGCCCGTCTACACCAGGCCGGCCACCGCCAGAGCCCCCGTGCACCCGCCCCTGCTCATACGGCCCGACGCCCAGCGGCCCGCGATCGAGCAGCGGTCCGCACCCAGGCGCGCCACCGCTCCTGCCCAGGCGTCCGCGACCGGCCCAGGCCGCCGCACCGCCTGCCGATCCGGCGCCCCGACGCCGCCCCTCGCCTTACCGGACCAGGACGCAGCCGCCCCTACCCCCGCCGACGGCCGAGGCTCCCTCCACCAGCCGCACAGAGGCCTGGGCGTCCGAACAGGGGCGAGCAGGGCGAGATCCGGCCAGGGGAGTGGCGTCCCACGCGAGCTCCCCTTCCCCTACCAGCCACCGGCCACCTCCGGACGCCGGTTCTTCCCCACTGCTCGGCAGCCTTCTCCTCCCTGCTACACCCGACCAGGAGCACCCGCCCGGTGGTCCTGCGCCCCTGCTGTTCCGCGTCACGCAGCGCCCCTGCTGTCCCGTGCCGTGGACGCCCGACGCCGAGCACTCAGCCGCCTCTGCTGTTCCGCGCCCGGCTGTCCAGTCCGCGCCTCCCTGCGCCGACCTGCACCGGTCGCCATGAGCTTTACCTCGCCCGCCGCTCTCGTGACGGTGCGTGTCCTCCTCCACGACGGCCAGCTCATCCGGGGCATGTTCGTGTCCTTCGATCCCGTCTGGAACCCTATTCTTCGGGACTGCGTCGAGGTCCACCCTCAGGCGGGCCGTCACGTGCCTGGACCGCTTGTCTTCCCACATGCTGCGATCGCCTCCCTAGCGGTTGAGCCCGTGTCATCTCCCTCCCTTCCTAGTGCCTCTGTCGGGGCACCTTCTTTGGCCCTCTCCGCTCACAACGTACCTTCGCCACTTCCACCTCCCCGGACCACCACCGATTGGGTGGTTGACTCTGGGGCCTCCTTCCACACTACCCCCACCACTACTTCGTTACTCCACTCCCATCCACCCCACCCCTCACATCCTACCTCCATCGTCGTCGGCAACGGTTCCACCCTCCCGGTCACCTCAGTAGGTACATCGGCTCTTCCAGGACCATTCTGCCTTAATGACGTCCTTGTTGCTCCCGGACTAACTCATCCCCTCCTCTCGGTTCGTCGCTTCACTAGTGACAACCAGTGCTCTATGGAGTTCGACCCCTGGGGCCTCACCATACGCCACCTTCCCACACATGCTGTGCTCGCTCGCTGTGACAGCTCCGGCCCCCTCTATTCTCTTCACTTGCCCTCCACTCCCCACACCAGAGTAGCCTCATCTCCTGTACTTACTACTACCACCACTTCACATGCTCTTGCTACTACCACCACCTCCTCCGCCATTTGGCACCGTCGCCTCGGGCACCCTGGACCTGACGTCATGTCCCAGCTTTCCGGCCACTCCGACATATCATATACTCGGGGCTCTTCTGAGCGCCTCTGTCATGCTTGTCAGCTCGGCCGCCACTCCCGTCTTCCTTTTTCTACTTCCACATCCAGGGCTGTCCAGGCCTTTGATCTTGTCCACTGTGATCTCTGGACATCTCCTGTCCTTAGCCTCTCCGGCTACAAATACTACCTGGTCATTCTCGATGACTACTCCCATTTCCTTTGGACTTTCCCCCTTCGGCTGAAGTCCGACACGTTTACCACCCTCACTCACTTTTTCGCCTGGGTATCCACCCAGTTCTGGCGCCCGGTCCGTGCCCTGCAGTGCGACAATGGCCGCGAGTTCGACAACAACGCCTCCCGCTCTTTCTTCCTCACTCACGGCGTCCAGTTGCGTCTCTCGTGTCCCTACACCTCTGCTCAGAACAGCCGGGCCGAGCGCATGATTCGCACCACCACCAACATGATCCGCTGCCTTCTCTTTCAGGCGTCTCTCCCTGCCACCTACTGGGCAGAGGCCCTTCATACCGCCACACATCTCCTCAACCGTCTTCCCTCGAAGGCGGTGAGCCACCCTACACCTCACTTCGCCCTGTACGGCACAACCCCTTCCTACGACCACCTACGCGTGTTCGGCTGTGCCTGCTACCCTAACACTTCCGCTACCGCCCCTAACAAGCTTTCTCCTCGCTCCACTCGCTGTCTCTTCCTCGGCTACTCCCCTGACCACAAGGGGTATCGGTGCCTGGACCTCACCTCCCACCGCATCATCATCTCTCGTCACGTCGTCTTCGACGAAGATGTGTTTCCCCTTGCAGGCTCCACCCCACCCACCGATCTAGACTCACTCCTCAAGTCTGATCCGGTTCCCCCCCCCCACCCCCGGCGCCCCGCCTCGCGCCCATTCCCGCGCCACGCGCGGCCCCGTCGATCACGCCTACGCCACGCGCGGCCCCGTCGACCACGCCTGCGCCACGCACGGCCCCGACGACCCCGCCTGCGCCACACACGGCCCCGTCGATCACGCCTGCGCCACGCGCGGCCCCGACGACCCCGCCTGCGCCACGCGCAGCCCCGTCGACCCCGACTCGCTTTGCCGACCCCGCGCTCGTCTACCACCGTCGCAGCCACGCCGCCACCTCGGCGCCTGCCGACTCGGGCCCGTCGACGAGCACGGCCCGCTTTGCCGACCCCGCCGTCGTCTATCACCGCCGCGAGCCGGCCATACCCGCCGCTCCCGACGTTCCGGCAGCCCGCTCCGAGTTGTCAGTGTACCACCCGGTCGCCATCCACCGCGACCCTGGGCACGTCCACCCGATGGTGACTCGGCGCGCCGCTGGCGTTCTTCGCCCCGTCGACCGGCTGATCCTGGCAGCGGATACGACCTGCACTCCTCCGGACGCATCCCCTGTGCCCTCCTCCGTTCGCGCTGCCCTCGCCGACCCACATTGGCGTCGTGCTATGGAGGAGGAGTACGCGGCCCTCTTGGCCAACCACACCTGGGACCTGGTGCCGCGTCCACCAGGCACCAACGTGGTCACCGGCAAGTGGCTATTTCGCCACAAGCTGACCTCGGACGGCTCCCTCGACTGCTATAAGGCCCGTTGGGTCCTTCGGGGCTTCACCCAGCGCCCCGGAGTGGACTACGATGAGACCTTCAGCCCCGTCGTCAAGTTCACCACTGTTCGCGCCGTCCTCTCCCTCGCCCTCTCCCGCGACTGGGCGATCCACCAGCTCGACGTCAAGAATGCCTTCCTCCATGGCACTCTAACGGAGACTGTCTACTGCAGCCAGCCCACCGGCTTTGTCGACGCTGACCGTCCGGATCTGGTCTGCCGGCTGAACCGGTCCCTGTACGGCCTCAAGCAGGCGCCACGGGCATGGTACAGTCGCTTCGCCTCCTACCTGGCCTCCATCGGCTTCGTCGAGGCCAAGTCGGACACGTCCCTGTTCATCTATCGGCGCGGCGACGACACCGTCTACCTCCTGCTCTACGTCGACGACATTGTGCTCACGGCATCCACCGCCGACCTTCTTCACCGCACGATCGTCGCCCTTCAGCGGGAATTCGCCATGAAGGACCTGGGGCCCCTTCACCACTTGCTCGGCATCACCGCCGAGCGCCGGCCTCAGGGTCTCTTCCTCCACCAGCGCCAGTACGCCATCGACATCCTGGAGCGGGCTGGCATGTCTGACTGCAAGTCCTGCTCCACGCCTGTCGACACCCAGGCGAAGCTCTCTGAGGACGACGGGCCTCCGGTCGCCGACGCGACGTCTTACCGAAGCCTGACCGGTGCACTCCAGTACCTCACCTTCTCCAGGCCCGACATCGCTTACGCCGTCCAGCAGGTGTGCCTGCATATGCACACTCCGCGGGAGCCCCATCTCACCGCGCTCAAGCGGATTCTGCGCTACCTCCGCGGCTCCCTCGATTACGGCCTCCTACTCCGACCATCCCCGACGTTGGAGCTTGTGGTCTACACCGATGCTGACTGGGCTGGCTGTCCCGACACGCGCCGGTCCACCTCCGGTTACGCCGTGTTCCTGGGTGCCAACCTCGTCTCTTGGGCCGCCAAACGGCAGCCCGTCGTCTCTCGCTCCAGCGCTGAGGCCGAGTACCACGCCGTGGCCAACGGCGTGGCAGAGGCCTCCTGGCTACGACAACTCCTCCACGAGCTCCACATTCCCCTTCAGCGCGCCACCCTCGTCTACTGTGACAACGTCAGCGCGGTATACCTCTCCACCAATCCCGTGCAGCATCAGCGCACGAAGCACGTGGAGATTGACCTGCACTTCGTCCGCGAGCGTGTCGCTGCCGGTGACGTTCGGGTTCTCAGCGTCCCCACCACGCTGCAATTCGCTGACATCTTCACCAAGGGGTTACCGTCGAGTGTATTTTTAGACTTTCGCTCCAGTCTCAACATCTGTACATGATAGAGTTGTGACTGCTAGGGGGTGTTAGAATACTCGTTTAGGGTTTGGGGTTGTTCCCTATGTAATTACTGTCTCGCCCCTCTGTAATGGGCCTGGCCCAGTACTCAAGTCTATTAATACACCACCCAACCCCTGTTAGGGTTAGGGTTTGCTATTCCAATAGGTAGCCCTCGAGATTTAAATGTTGGTGGTAGCCCTTAGGATGTAAATGTTGGTGATAGCCCTAGAGATACCATTCCTACAAATCTAGATGCACCAAAAAGACCAATGGGTAAGAAGATGACAAAAGAAGCTATACAACGAGGCGGGAGTGATGCATGCATACAAGCTTTAGACATTTTGTGGGCAAAGAAGAGTGAGGCTGATGCGGAGAAGCAACAAAAGAAAGAGGAGTGGTATGCCAAGACATTTGCTCTAGATCAAGAGAGGCTTCAGTTGGAACAGAAGAGGCTTGCAATTGAAGAAACAAAGGAAATAAATGAACAAGAGAGGCTCCACAGACGGAGAATTGCTGAAGAAGAGAGAATTATGAACATAGATATAAGTTGCATAGTTGCATGGCTGAGATGCAAAAGCAATACTACATGAGCCTACAAGCTGAAATCATGGCTCGTCGCATTAGCAACTCTGGTTGAATTTAAAATATTGCATTTCCTTAGTATTTTCATTAGTTGAATTATATTGTTGGCTAATGTGTGTTTGTCATGAACGCACTACTCATTACACTATTATTGTTGGATATTTTACACTTAGTCCATGAGAATAAAAAACCAGTATTATGTGTGATGGTATTATTGTTGGTGAGGTGTCAACTATATATTTGTTGTTGGGTGAAACTGGCATGCAGCCATAGAGCGTAGGTACCAGCTACCACATGTCTAGCTTGAAACTATTTATTTGTTCCCGTGCGTCGAAACATGTCAATGCTGCATGTTTTTTCAATTTTCACATAAGAACTCATTGAATACACAAATCGGTAACAATTGAATGGTAAAATGACAAGAATTGGTGAGCAAACATGACACTAATTATATTGATCTGAGTGATGTTGCCACAAGTGCTCCACTAGGTCTTCTCGAAGTTGATGGTGAGTTTCATTGTTCCTAATAGTTATGTGGTTCTCAATAAATTCATCAAAATCTGTTATATGCTCGTGAGAGGTCTCCACATTATCTCCACCATTGTCAAATCGTTCGTCGGGATCCACTATTCCCTCATCTTCAATAATCATATTATGCATGATAATACATGCTTTCATAATGTATGCTAGTGTCTCATCATCCCAAAAACGAGCTGGGCCACGCACAATGGCAAAACGTGACCGTAGAACTCCAAAAGCTCGTTCCGCATCCTTCTGTACTGCTTATTGTGCTTTGGCAAAGTATTTTCTATTATTTCCTCGTGGCTCTGGTATGGTTTTTACCAATGTAGCCCAAGATGGATATATCATGTCTGCAAGGTAGTATCCCATTGTATAATCATGGCCATTTATGTTGTAGTTCACTTTAGGAGCTTCTCCATTTGCTAGCTTTGAGAATAGTGGCGATCGATGAAGAACGTTGATGTCATTGAAAGAGCTAGGTAAACCAAAAAATGCATGCCAAATCCATAGATCGTTTGAAGCAACAACTTCTATAATTATTGTAGGTTTATAAAAATGGCCTGAATACATACCTTGCAACGCCGAATGACAATTCTTCCACCTCCAATGCATACAATCTAGTGAACCAAGCATACTCAGAAAACATCTTTCTTCCCCAAGAGCCAGTAAACGAGTTGTATCGCTCTCAGTGGGTGACCTCAAGTACTCTTCTCCAAAAACTTCAGTAATAGCTTCAATAAACTTTCTCAGGCTTTCTATAGCATTACTTTCTCCAATGCGGACATACACATCTGTAGCATCTGCTGGTACTCCATAAGTTAGCATATGAAAAGCTGCAGTAACCTTTTGAAAGCAACTTAGTCCAACTTGATTGGCTGCATTTCTTAATAGTTTATAATAATCATCATGAGCTTCCACAACATTCTTTATACTTAATAATAGGCATCGATTCATCCTAAACCTACAATGGCAAAATAAAAAGATATCAATATACAATGTACTGCACATGCTATTCAAATTAGTCTATTATTTCATAAAACAAAACCTTCGTCGAAATAAAGATGGACCATATGTGGGATTGTCGGCTAAGTAATCTTGAAACATTCTTGCATGTCCTGCTTCTCTATCTCGATATATGTATGTTCGAACCAGAAATGAGCCGGCGGACTGTCCGGCCCTGAGGCCGGACGGTCCGCGGTCCGGACGGTCCGCGCCTGTGGGCCGGACTGTCCGCGCGTGCGCAGAGCAGATTAGGGTTCCGAGTTTTGTGCTACGGTTGTTGGCTAAAATCGCGGGATTAGCTCGGAATCAGTTGTGTAAAGGGTCCAGCCCCCCTCCTCTATAAATAGAGAGGTCTACGGCCGATTTGTAATCATCAACAATCGAATCAATACAACTTTTATTCGCATTTTACCCTAGGAGTAGTTCTAGTCTAGTTTAGGTTTAGCCTCCCAATCCCCAAATTCTTCGTCTCTCTTCGGCTCTACGTCGATTAGAGGAGTCTAGGTCGGCCGGCCCGAGCCTAGACACCACCTAGGATCTCTCCTCCCCAACGGGGTCCCTCCCGGGAGCGAGATCCAGGCGCCGCCGGCGACTTTCGCCGCCTCTGCGTACGCGCGGACCGTCCGACCGTCAGGCAGAGAAGCCCTAGCCGCGCACCAGGCCGCGGACCGTCCGGCCCCAGGCCGCGGACAGTCCGCCCCTGCGCAGAGAGTACCACCGCGCCTCGCACCAGGCCGCGGACCGTCCGGCCCCGCGCGCGGACCGTCCGCCCCTGTGCAGAGAGCACCGCCGCCGGTTCTTCTTGAGTATTTGGCGCTCCGAAAAGGCGCCAACATACTTTTTGGCGACTCCGCTGGGGAAAACATATCTAGGCTTATCAAATCGACCCTCAATGGCCGGTTCAAGGGATAGCTCTGATATTTCTCCAAGCAACATCATAGAGCCGACTTGGGAAACCTTGCCGGCTGACGAGTAGCTCCAGTTTGAGGAGCACAAGGAGCGGATGATCCAGGAGGCGAAAGCAAAGTTCTTGGCCAACTTCAAAGTGGACAGGAACAACAAGGTCGTCCGACATCGGGCGACGGATCCGGCTTCGCTCCAACCCACGCCAGATATCCCCAATGTAAGTAATACCAACGATCTGCAATCTCTTAGAAATTATGTAGAAGATCAGCGTGAACAAATGCAGAACATCATAGGGGGTATGCAACGCGATCTTAAGAGACTAGTACGTGCATTTGATAAATCTAGTACCGCAAATTTTCCTTCGCACGAGGTTGAGTTAGGAGATAACGCGTGTAACACATCGGCTACAGGTTGTCACGACCAGTCACAACCCCTTTATGGGATGCCGATGGACACATACCCTAAGCAACCGCAAATCGGCAGCAAACCAGCCGATCTGCACATGCCCGGACCGTCCGCACGTGAGCGCGGACCGTCCGGGCCAGCAACAGTCGGGCCTATTTTTAATGAGTTACCTAGATATGCGCCCGAGCCACCACACACGACACAGAACCCAAACTACCCATTCGGATGGTCCGCATACAACGACGGACGGTCCACATATAACCACGGATGGTCCGGGTACGTATCCGGGCAGTCCGCGCATGAGTCTTTTGAGGAGGATTATTACATGAATCCTCGCCCGTCCCAGCAACACTTCCCATCACACTATGCGATACACCAGCCCATTAATTCAGGATCCAAAGCCCAGGAAAGCTTTCCGGCCCCACCTAGAAGGCCGGAAAGGAACGATCAAACCTATGACCCATATAGGGCAAATGAAAATGCACCACGTAACTCAAACCAATGGGGGGAAAGACAACATGCTAATGTCCAGCCAACCCCACCTATGTTTGACCAGAGAGCCGGTGGTCTCGCACCGGCTGCCATTGATATAGTAAGGGAAGAAATAGCCGGGGCGTTCCGAGATAAGCTCGGAGTAAGCATGGTCCCTGGGGGGCAATCATATCGGAAACCTTATGACAGCCGATTTGATCACCACCCATACCCACAGGGAACCAGGATACCCGAATTCGCAAAATTTTCGGGTGATCAAGGGAAAAACACACGTGAACATATAGGCCAGTTCTTAGCACAATTGGGAGAATTGGCCGACACAGAGGCATTTCGCGTACGTTTATTTTCATTATCGCTAACAGGAACCGCGTTTGCATGGTATGCCACTTTACCTCCTAATTCCATTTCATCATGGGGGGATCTAGAACAAAAATTTCATGATCATTTTTTCTCCGGTGATTATGAATTGGATTTGGTAGATTTAGTGTCATTGCGACAGACAAAAGACGAATCGGTTAATGATTACATCCGGAGATTCCGCGATACAAGAAACCGATGCTTTCAAATTCATTTAGCAGAAAAACAGCTAGTAGGATTAGCCTTTAATGGTCTACGATATTATTTAAAAGAGAGATTAGAAGGCATCCAATTTTTTACACTAGCACAGTTACACCAGAGGGCTTTGGCTTGCGAAAGCCGGAGCAAAGAAACTGCTAAAACAATGCGTCACAACGTACATATAGTAGAATGCGACCAAAGTAGCTCAGATGACGAATCAGCCGAAGTATATGCTGCTGAAATGGTTTGGCCAAAACAGGCCAAATCTTCGGCTTGTTCCTCCTTGCAGCCGGTTCAAAAGAAACGTCAAGAGGAGGTTAAATTTACGTTTAATGTTGGTAAGTGTGATAAAATATTTGATGAATTACTCAAAAATGGCAATATTAAAATAAATCACACTGTTCCATCCGCCGACGAGCTAAAACGTCGTGCGTACTGCAAGTGGCATAACTCATTTTCTCATGCCACTAATGATTGTAATGTATTTCGACGACAGATTCAATCGGCCATTAATGAAGGACGATTGAAATTTCAGGAAATGCAGGTGGATACAGAGCCCTTTCCAATGAACGTGATCGACTTTGAGGGCAAGAAAGTACTGGTTCGGCCAAACACGGCCGATAAAAGCAAAGGCAAAGAGGCAATCATCGGCAATTCTAAAAAGGCCGATGAGGATCATAAAGTTTCTTGCAGAAAAGTGGTAGCCGAGAAGACTCCCGATGGAGGGGAGACCCTAAAGGTGACCATCACAGCCTCCAGTACTGGGGGGCAAGCGCAGACAGGGAGACAGATGCAGGAACCCGTGCTACGTATCCCGGACGGTCCGACACGTAGGCGCGGACGGTCCGGGACCCCACCGGACGGTCCAGAGAGCTCCGGCGGACGGGCCGGCCGTACTCAGGACTTACGACGGCCACGTACTTTCAAACCACGACGACCAGAGATAGGTACGTGGAAAACAAATACATTCAAGGCAGCTGGTCGGTTGGTTAAAGCCGACCCAACTTTTGATCAATTACTGTCTAAATACGTTAAAAAGAAGGCCGACCCCAGTGACCGGCCAGCAAAGCGACCCCGCTCACCCATGCATGAGCAGCGCGAGGTCAGGCCGATTGGATCACCCCACCAATCGAAAGAAATGAAAGGTCATACTATACAAGTGAGACCTAACATACCTGCATGGACACCTCCACCTCCATATCCACCTATGCCATATCCGTACACATATTTACCTCCGCCATATGTCCCAAATCAAATGTGGGGCATGCCACAGTACCCCGCCTGGGGGGCACCCCAAACATCTGTTTTCAACAGGTTGACGCCACCAGTACAAGACCGATTGAGCACTGCTCAATCCGGTCACCAGGCACAAACCCAACAAGATTGCCGGACTACTCGGCCTTCAAGGCCGACCAATCCGGCAGGGGGGCATATGCCTGCAGCAACTCAAAAAACAACAAAAGGGGACATCATCAAAATAGGCACCGCAGATGTTGTCATACAGGGAGACAATAAAGGGCCGATGATTTTCGGTGAATCGGCCAACGCAACCGAAAAGGATACGGCTACCATCAAAACAGCCGATCCAAAATACTCCATGCCTCGATGGTGCCCAGCGGGATTGACACGATCCCAAAAGAGAAAATTACAGCGCCTAAGAGCAAAGGAGAGCCAGGAGAAGGAGGCGGAAAAGACATTTAATGACACACATCCATTATACCCGCCACCGCAAAAGAAATGGAGACCGAAGGCCGTTGAGAAAAAACAAACGGCCACAGAAATAGAAAGTCAATCTGCACCAAGCGCGGACCGTCCGTCCCCTACGCGCGGACCGTCCGCCGTTCACCAGGAAGTCTCTGGACAACCTGCACCAGGCGCGGACCGTCCGGCCACCGCATGCGGACCGTCCGCCGTTCACCAGGAAGCCTCCAACGACACGACAACATCAATGGAAGAGGACGACCTGCTGGGAGAAGACCTGGTCGACTACGAGGCTTCTCCAGAACACCCAGGTATGGATGTAAATATTATTACATTTTCTGCCGATTGTACTATTATCGGCGACGATGAACCTGTTGTTGCCCAGTTTGATTTTGGTCCTAAAGAAGCCGCCTTTACTAAACCAAAAGAATCGGTAAATCATTTAAAGCCGCTCTTCGTGCGCGGCCACATTGATGGGATACCGATTGCTAAGATGTTGGTAGATGGAGGGGCAGCTGTAAATCTAATGCCTTATTCATTATACAGAAAATTAGGTAAACAAGATGACGAACTTGTCAAGACCAACATGACCCTCAGCGGTGTTGGAACTGATAGTTCGATCAAAGCCAGGGGAGTCACGTCCGTTGAATTAACCATCGGGACTAAGACCCTTGCTGCTGCATTCTTCGTCGCTGATGTAGAAGGAAATTACAGTTTAATCCTAGGCAGAGATTGGATTCACGCCAATCAATGTATACCTTCTACATTACATCAAATGCTGATACAATGGGTAGGCGATGACATAGAACAAGTACATGCTGATGTATCGGCCTGCATCGCTGTGGCTGATGCCCCTGTACTCTGGACTTATGAGACTGCTACATGTCTCACAGGAGTAGACTTTTCTGATTATCAATTCATAAGTATAGATAAGAAAGGTTTCATTCCTGTAATGCTAGAGCCGATGGAGAATCGGCTAAATCCTAATAAAGTTAAGTGATGAATACACACAAAGTTCATGAGTCTTTGGTCACGGACAGTTCGGCCGCCAAGGCCGGATGGTCTGGTCTTTCACAAAAGAGTTCGGACTTTAAGACCGAACATCTACCACAGCGAAAAGACAGTATTACGGATGATCCGGTCCCCAAGACCGGAAAGTCCGCCATCACACAAAGATCATCTGATTCCTCTGTGGGGGCCATGATAGAGGAATTCAGAGATCTTGATAAACTAGGACAGGGGTTTACATCGGCCGATCCTTTGGAGGAGATTGACATAGGAGATGGTAAAACTCCAAGGCCGACTTTTGTAAACAAGACCCTGGAGACCGATTCTAGAAATGAGATGATCGGTCTATTGAAGGAATATTCAGATTGTTTTGCTTGGAATTACACTGAAATGCCTGGACTAAGCCGAGAAATTGTCGAACATCGGCTGCCTATTAAGCCTAGTTTCAGACCTTTCAAGCAGAAAGCTAGAACATTTCGTCCAGATCTTCTCCCACGAATCAAGGACGAAATCCACCGGCTGCTAGAAGCTAATTTTATTAGACATTGCAGATACGCAGAGTGAGTCTCCAATATTGTGCCGGTGGAGAAGAAGGAGTCAGGTAAGCTTAGAGTATGCATTGATTTTCGTAATTTAAATAAAGCAACTCCTAAAGATGAATATCCCATGCCCATAGCCGACACATTAATCAATAATGCATCAGGGAATAGAATTATTAGCTTCCTTGATGGTAATGCCGGATATAATCAGATTTTCATGGCCGAAGAAGATGCGTCTAAAACGGCCTTTATATGTCCAGGCTTCATTGGTTTATTTGAATGGGTTGTCATGACATTCGGTCTTAAAAATGCTAGTGCTACTTATCAGAGGGCTATGAATCTGATCTTCCATGAGTTGTTAGGAAACACTGTGGAAGTCTACATTGATGATATTGTTGTCAAATCGGCTGAGTTTAGTTCTCATATAGCTGATTTGCGCAAAGCCTTTGATAAAATGCGTCGGTATGGTTTAAAAATGAACCCACGTAAATGTGCTTTTGGAGTGTCGGCTGGTAAGTTTTTAGGATTTGTCATCCATGAACATGGTATAGAAATAGACCCTGACCGAATCAAGTCTATTCGGAATGTGGGGCCTCCGACGTGTAAGGTCGAAGTGCAGAGGTTTCTCGGCAAGGTGAATTATTTACGAAGGTTTATTTCTAACTTAGCCGGGAAAATTGATGCCTTCACCCCTATCCTTCGGCTTAAGAATGATGCTGAATTCACTTGGGGGGCAGAGCAGCAGGAAGCATTTGATCTCATTAAAAAATAATTGTCTTCGGCTCCCGTGTTAAAAGCACCACAAGTAGGAGCACCATTCAGATTATACATTGCAACTGAAGACAAGGTTATTGGGGCTGTTCTGACACAAGAAACTGAGGGGAAGGAGCATGTGGTGACATACCTAAGCCGAAGGTTGGTGGATGCTGAAACAAGGTACACTTTTATTGAAAAGTTATGCTTATGCTTGTTTTATGCATGCACCAAATGTAGATGTTATTTACTGTCTAGTCATTGCACTGTTTCTGGTCAAGCCGATGTAATCAAGTACATGTTGCATAACCCAATTATGAGTGGTAGAATTGGTAAGTGGGCTTATGCACTCATAGAATATGACTTGGCTTATGAACCATTGAAATCTATGAAAGGCCAAGTCATAGCGGACTTTATTGTAGAACATCGGGTTAATGATATTCATGAACTAGACATATCATACCTCACTATTACTCCTTGGACTTTATATTTTGATGGATCGGTTTGCAATGAAGGGCAAGGAATTGGCATTGTGCTTGTTTCACCAAGTAATGTCTCCTTTGACTTCTCTAGCCGATTGAAAACGTATTGCACTAATAATCAAGCTGAATATGAGGCCCTCCTATTCGGTTTAGAGCTTTTAAATGGTATGGGAGTAAAACATGTGAAGGTATTTGGTGATTCTCAGCTGGTTGTCCAACAAGTGTTAGAAGAATATCAATGTCTTGATGGTACTCTAAATAGTTATCTTGAGAAATGTTGGAGCATAATCCATTCTTTTGACGAATTCAGTATTCGACGTATCTCTAGAGTTGAGAATCATAGAGCTAGCGACTTGGCACAAGATGCATCGGGTTATCGGATAAAGAGAGGGAAATTTCACAAAACTGAAAATCTGATAACCAGTGCAGAGCCAAATTCCCAGGCCGCGGACCGTCCGCGTGATGACGTCGGACCGTCCGAGGTTACCAGAAAGGTTCTCTTAGTCGATTCGGCTGACAATGAAGCCGATGCAAGTGATTGGAGGACACCTATACTTAATTATTTGCAAAATCCCAATATCAGGACAGATAAGAACATTCGGCGAACAGCTTTCAAGTATGTTTTGATGAGTGATGAACTTTACCGCCGAACGGTTAATGATGTCCTGCTTAAGTGCTTGGGCCCAGATGATGCTATATTAGCTATGGCCGAAGTACATGAAGGAATTTGTGGTACCCATCAATCAGCTCCAAAGATGAAGTGGTTGTTGCGAAGGTCTGGTTTTTATTGGCCTAGTATGATAGCTGATTGTTTCAAGTACTACAAGGGGTGCCAAGTGTGTCAAAAATTCGGTGACCTACAGTTGGTCCCTGCAGCCGAATTACATCCTATCATCAAGCCTTGGCCATTCAGAGGATGGGGATTAGACTTTATTGGAGAAATTCATCCTTCATCATCAAAAGGGCATCGGTTTGTGTTAGTTGCCACTGACTATTTCACCAAATGGACTGAAGCCGTTGCTCTAAAGAACATGACGCACAAGGAGGTAATTGAGTTCATAACTGAGCATATTATTCATAGATTCGGCATTCCCCAGACTTTGACTACAGATCAAGGTACTTCTTTTATGTCAAAGGAGGTACGTGAATTTGCTGAATTATACAGAATTAAGCTGCTTAATTCGTCTCCATATTATGCTCAGGCCAATGGACAGGCCGAGTCTAGTAATAGGACGTTGATTAATTTGATAAAGAAGAAGGTATCTGATAATCCTAAACATTGGCATAAGATTTTGTCTGAAGCTTTATGGGCTCATAGAATATCTAAACATAGTGCTACTAAAGTATCTCCTTTTGAGCTTGTCTATGGGCAGGAAGCAGTGTTACCTGTGGAAATAAGTTTGAATGCTGTCAGGTTTGCCAGACAAAATGATCTAACTGCTACTGATTATTATAATTCAATGATGGATAATATTGATGAGGTGACCGATAAGAGGATGATAGCTTTGGGAGCAATAGAAAAGGACAAGATCATGGTAGCCAGGGCCTACAACAAGAAGGTCAAAGCAAAATCATTCCAAGTAGGAGACTTGGTGTGTAAGACCATTCTACCTCTAAGGAATAAAGACCGAAAGTTCGGGAAATGGTCGCCAAGCTGGGAGGGTCCTTATAAAGTGAAACAGGTGATGTCTGGTAACGCTTATTTACTACAAACATTACAAGGCAAGGATTTACCTAAGGCTTTGAATGGGCGGTTCCTCAAACAGTACCATCCTAGTATGTGGCAAGATGCCTAAGAAAACCGATGTGATCACATCGAGTTAGTTGCTTTTGGTTCGCCCAGCTCCACCAAAAGGCAGGGGGGCATATGTTCGAACCAGAAATGAGCCGGCGGACTGTCCGGCCCTGAGGCCGGACGGTCCGCGCCTGTGGGCCGGACTGTCCGCGCGTGCGCAGAGCAGATTAGGGTTCCGAGTTTTGTGCTACGGTTGTTGGCTAAAATCGCGGGATTAGCTCGAAATCAGTTGTGTAAAGGGTCCAGCCCCCCTCCTCTATAAATAGAGAGGTCTACGGCCGATTTGTAATCATCAACAATCGAATCAATACAACTTTTATTCGCATTTTACCCTAGGAGTAGTTCTAGTCTAGTTTAGGTTTAGCCTCTCAATCCCCAAATTCTTCGTCTCTCTTCGGCTCTACGTCGATTAGAGGAGTCTAGGTCGGCCGGCCCGAGCCTAGACACCACCTAGGATCTCTCCTCCCCGACGGGGTCCCTCCCGGGAGCGAGATCCAGGCGCCGCCGGCGACTTCCGCCGCCTCTGCGTACGCGCGGACCGTCCGGCCTCAGGGCGCGGACCGTCCGACCGTCAGGCAGAGAAGCCCTAGCCGCGCACCAGGCCGCGGACCGTCCGGCCCCAGGCCGCGGACAGTCCGCCCCTGCGCAGAGAGTACCACCGCGCCTCGCACCAGGCCGCGGACCGTCCGGCCCCGCGCGCGGACCGTCCGCCCCTGTGCAGAGAGCACCGTCGCCGGTTCTTCTTGAGTATTTGGCGCTCCGAAAAGGCGTCAACAATGTACAAATGCCCGGGGATAGAGCCGCCACGCTTTGCTGGAAGTATTGACTCACTCTGTATGATTTGAGCAGCAAAGATGATGAATGCATCGTCGTCATCTTCAGAGGATGATTCGTCCAAATACCGACGGGAAAGCAATGACCAATCACTCATTGCGTCTGAAAAATATAATTACAGTACATATAAAAAACATTGAATTAGCACATGAATACTAATTGAGGCTAACATCTCACGTGAGAGACCGGATGCAGGATTTATGCCTTCCTATTGATTGATGCCTTCTTGCTCGATCTAGAAGGAACCAAGCCTCACGTGAGAGAGAACGACGACAGACTCGTTTGGATTAGCACTGGCGGGTCAGGATTAATATATTAGATCGGTCTCCAGATTGAATCGATCTCTAAGAAAAAATAGAATATATGTGGACCTATTAATTAAGATGATGTGGCAAGGTTTAAACTATTTAGGAAATAGTCTTTAAGGAACGGTTGGAGGACAAGAGATTTTTCTTTATCTAATATGTTTTGGGAGACCGTAAAACCAGTGTTTTGGAATTCATTTTTAACAAACTGTTGGAGATGCTCTAAAGATCCATAAACTTGTTTTTTAATGTCATCATAGGTCCAAATAGTTTATATCTTTGATGACTCCAAAAACCATATAAGGATCGAAATGTGCATGTTGAGAGTTTAGAGATCGGGACAATACAACTTCACAAGTTTAGAAATCTTAGATGTGCACTTTAGAAGTTTAGGGACCAGGATAATAATTGCGAGTTTATGTTCCTCTTTTAAAAATTAGAGGACAATGCAGGTGCGACACACATGTAAAAATCATACACAACGAAAGAAACTTTAACACATCAATTAATATATACCATATTAAAAATGTAACTATTCATTTATACAACAATACATGATAATGTTGTACAACCTTAATTCAATTAATAATAAAATTAGTTTTATTTTTTAGAACCCCAAAACCAATAAACTAAAAAACATAAAGCAACACTCAAGAAAAGAACCTACATATAGTATAAAGAAAAAAATAGTTAAGTCGTGCAAAAATTCTCATACAAGCTCCAACCAAATCTTGAATGGTAATGTGATTTAACTCGAGTAAGGAAAAGTAACATATGATAAGTACAAAACTAATAAGAAGTTTGTGCTCTTACATGAATTGTCAAAAAAATTACCTCATCGATGATACAAATATATCAAGCACTATAACAATCTGGTTGCACAAAAACTATCATATAAACTCCAAATGGATCATTACCTTGGATGATAATGTGATTTTAATCAAGAAAGGGAAAGCAACATATGAATATATAATAAGTACCAAATTGACCAATGAAGTTTGTACTCAACCATAAATTGTCAAAAAATTACCTCATTGATGATCCAAGCATACCAAGCATTGTATATCAATAAATTAGCAAATAAGACATTGTTAAATGTAGAAATTCATTTGCAATGATATATAAAAAAATAAAAAGACATAAATGCAATAAGAAGGTATAAATGCCTATTGCAATGATATTCCACCAAAAAAATACATATAAAAAACAACTAATAACTTGATCTTAGTTTATGGAAGAAAAGAACTTGCAATATGTATTATACCATGAGGTCTAAAAGGGGACATATAGAAACTAGATAATATCCATCAAAAACAAAATTTACATTGTTATTAGTCGTGATCACTTTTTTTGCCTCGGGTCGATCAAACCCTCAAACACTTCTAAGGTGAGCCGACAAGGTTTCACTACATAGACTTTACAAAGATTCTCCTGGTGTGTAGCCGTTCATTAGGTTTCGCCAGTCGTACAAAGACAATACTCCTCCCTAAGGGGGTGACTAACAAACCAAATCGAATAAACCTCAGCACCCGCCCTTAGCAGAGCAAGCACTATGCCCCAGCCTCCATTGACGGCACAACGATGAAGCAAACTACACCCCTAGATTCCTCCAATTAATCAGCTAAGTGCGTCCCATACACCCTTATGGTTGTAATGTTTTTATAGGTGGTCTCTCAACAAACAGTTCCTTTCGTAGAGGTTGTCGGTGCTTCGACCCCGGGCGGTCCCTGGACCGACGAGTAAATTGTCGCCGTGTGTCCCAGCCCAGATGGGTCGGCGCGAGACGGAACACAAACGGGGGAAAACAGCAAAGGGGAAACCCGCGGCCTTCGTGTTGTCCTGCGCCCAGGTCAGGTGCGCTTGCAGTAGGGGGTTACAAGCGTTCGCGAGGGAGAGTGAGAGAGAGAGACTGTCCGCCAGCCCGTTCTCCCGCGCGGCCAACCTTCTCGTATGAGAGCCCTAGACCTTCCTTTTATAGGCGTAAGGAGAGGGCCCAGGTGTACAACAGGGGGTGTAGCAATGTGCTAACGTATCTAGCAGAGAGGAGCCAGAGCCCTATGTACGTGCCGTCGTGGCTGTCGGAGAGGTTTTGGCGCCCTGTTCATGTGATGTCGTGGCCATCGGAGGAGCACTTGAGCCCCGTGGAAGTACAACTGTCGGGGTTGTCGGATCCTTGCTGACGTCTCCTTGCTTTCGTAAGGGGCTGAGAGCCGCTATCGTCATGGAGCACGTGGGGTGCCATCATTACTTGTTTACCGGGGCGAGCCGGATGGGACGCCGGTCTTGTTCCCCGTAGCCTGAGCTGGCTAGGGGTAGGGTAATGATGGCTCCCCCCTGTGACGTGGTCGGTCTGAGCCCGGGGTTGGCGAGGCGGTGACTCCTCCGAGGTCGAGGCTGAGTCCGGGTCCGGGGGTCGGGCGAGACGGAGACCGTCGTCTGAGGTCGAGGTTGAGTCTGAGCCCTGGGGTCGGGCGAGGCGGAGTCCGTCGTCCGGCGTCGAGGTTGAGTCCGAGCCCTAGGGTCGGGCGAGGTGGAGTCCGTTGTCCGGCGTCGAGGTTGAGTCCGAGCCCTGGGGTCGGGCGAGGCGGAGTCCGTCGTCCGGCGTCGAGGTTGAGTCCGAGCCCTGGAGTTGGGCGAGGCGGAGTCCGTCGTCCGGCGTCGAGGCTGAGTCCGAGCTCTGGGGTCGGGCGAGGCGGAGCTTCCTATGGCGCCCGAGGCTGGACTTAGCTGCTGTCAGCCTCACTCTGTCGAGTGGCACAGCAGTCGGAGCAGGGCAGGCGGCGCTGTTTTCCTGTCAGGTCGGTCAGTGGAGCGGCGAAGTGACTGTGGTCACTTCGGCCCTGTCGACTGAGGAGCGCGCGTCAGGATAAGGTGTCAGTCGATCCTTGCATTAAATGCTCCTGCGATACGGTCGGTTGGCGTGGCGATCTGGCCAAGGTTGCTTCTCCGCGAAGCCTCGGCCTCGGGCGAGCCGAAGGTGCGTCCGTTGCTTGAGGGGACCCTCGGGCGAGACGTGAATCCTCCTGGGTCGGCTGCCTTTGCCCGAGCCTGGGCTCGGGCGAGGCGAGATCGCGTCCCTTGAGTGGACGGAGCCTTGACCTGAATCGCGCCCATCAGGCCTTTGCAGCTTTGTGCTGATAGGGGTTACCAGCTGAGATTAGGAGTCTTGGGGGTACCCCTAATTATGGTCCCTGACAGTAGCCCCCGAGCCTCGAAGGGAGTGTTAGTACTCGCTTGGAGGCTTGTGTCGCACTTTTTTGCAAGGGGACCGGCCTTTCTCGGTTGCGTTTCATTCCGGTGGGTGCGCGCGAGCGCACCCGCCGGGTGTAGCCCCCGAGGCCTCGGAGGAGTGGTTTGACTCCTTCGAGGTCTTAGCGCGTTTTGTGATGCTTCGGCCGGTCTGGTTGTTCCCTCATGCGAACTGGTCGTAGCCCGGGTGCATAGTCAGGTTCCAAGTTCTCGGGCTGGTATGTTGACGCTGTCAACGGTTTGGCCGGAGCCGGGTTTGCGAGAGCAGCCCCCGAGCCTCCGCACAGAGCGAGAGGACGGTCAAGGACTGACTCGACTTTTTTCATACGCCCCTGTGTCGCCTTTCCGCAAGGAGGAGGGGGGAAAGCGCCATGTTGCCCTCGGAGGGCGCCGAACATGGTGTCTCCAGTGAGTTGCTAACGGGTGATCCGAGTGGACGCCCGTGCCCCGTTCGATAAGGGTCGGCTAGTGGCCCAGAGGCACGCTCCAAAAGTACTTGCAGGTGATTTGCCAGACCCGGTCCCGTTTGATAGGGTCCGAGGGCTCGATGCCTCCCTCTGATGGGATTCCATTACAGAATCGCTCCTGCTGGTCTCGGAAATGTCCTAGGGTACCTCAGGAGCGTAGCTCGAGCCTCGGCCATGTATCGGACGTACCCAGAGTCATCCCTCGCTCTGCATGCTCTGAGGCGGCTGTCGAACCCTTCGGGGGCCAGCCTACGAACCCCTGATCAGTAGTGGGCGCGGAGCCCGAGTGGTCTGAGGCGGCTGTCGAACCCCTTCGAGGGGCTAGCCTTCGAACCTCTGACCAGTAGTGGGCGCGGAGCCTGAGTGCTCTGAGGCGGCTGTCGAACCCTTCCGAGGGGCCAGCCTTCGAACCTCTGATCAGTAGGAGGGCTCGTGGCCCGAGTGCTCTGAGGCGGCTGTCGAACCCTTCTGAGGGGCCAGCCTTCGAACCTCTGATCAGTAGGAGGGCTTGGGGCCCACTTCCTTCGCGGAGAAGGATCCCTTTCGGAGTATCCCCCTTTCCCGATCCCTATAGTAAGAGAGAGAAAGAGGAAGAGGAAAAGGATACGAAATCGAACGACATGGCGCACCTTTTTTGACGCGGTCATTAAGGCGAAGGTGAAGCGTCGCCTGCTTCGCCTGCCAAAGGTGCCGCATGTCCTGCCGCAGAGTTAATGCGACGGGACGAGTGGTTCACGGGGCAGCCGTTGTGCGTGTGCGAGCCGTTCGAGGAATGGAACACGGGCGCGTCGTCTTCACGCCGTGGGAGAGGGCTCTCTCGCTGTCCCAGGAGGGGACGTGAGCCTGCAGACGACTTGACCGCTGCTTCCGCCCGCCTGCCACCGCCATTACTACCGGCCCACTTTTGGCCATATCGACCGTCGCGCCTTCTCCCGCGGCTGACTGACCCGTGACCGATGTGCTCGGTTGGCACTGTTGGGCCATGCGCAGGGTTGCCTCGAGTCGTGACACCGGTTCTGCAGTCGAGAAGGCGCGGTACTGGCGCAAGTGGCGGTGCAGTTTCCCACACGTAGTAACCGGCGCACCGGTTACATGACGCGTGGGCCTAGGCCCCCATGCTGGACGCATCAGAGTCGAAAGGGTGCGCCCCCTTGGTGCGGTTGCATGCCGCCTGCATGGCGGTCCGCCCTTTCACCCGCCGGTCTGGGCGAAAGTGGAGGAGCGCTTGTAACTGCTGGGCAGTTACGTGCTCTGCGCGCGGCGGTTTGGCTTCTTCTGCCCAGGGCCAGCTTGCATGACGCGTGGGACCCAGCTCCCGTGTCGTAGGGGGAAGACCTTGGAGCTTGTTGGTGAAGACTCCGTCAGTGACGGCTGAGGACGCAAGTGGGGAGAGTTGCCTTTAAAAGGAGGGCGACCCCCTTGGATGGCAACCATGTCTTCACACTCTCCCCATGCATCGCGCCCTTCCACCTTCCGAGCCCCCGGATGGGGAGCGCCCGCGTTGCTTTCGTTTTGTCGTCGTTGGAGGAACGCAACTTCGCGGAAGTTGGTATCTTTCAGCCATCGCTCGGCTTCAAGGATTTTCATCAGGCAGCCCGGCTGCATCCCCTCGCCAGTGGTCACCCAAGACGGTGACCACCAGTTTGACGGTGGAGAGAAGCGAGCCGGGCTGCGACCTCTGCCCCGCCCTCAGCTTCAAGGATCTTCATCATCCTGGCTAGGGTGGAGGCCGGGCTGAGCCGGAGCTCTACCTCCCTCGCGGGTTCGTGGGTCACCTTCTCCCTCACCACTCAGGGGAGAGGGTGCTCACCGGCTTAGCGGAAGGGGCGGACTTCGACAACGTGGGGCCGAATGGCCGCAAGCGTCGTCAGCTCCCGCGTGCCCGGTTCGCTGGCTCAGCTAGCTCTGGCGCAGCTTCCGGTGCCACCTTCCATCGTTGGGCGGATCACGGCTATCTGCCCGACGTGCGGGCGGCTGTCGCGCCGCGCGCACCGGGGGACCGCCCAAGATGTCGCGCGCTGCTAGGGCGGCGTTCGTGTTCTTGGGCTATCCTGCCTTTGCTCCGGTACGACGCCCCTGCGTGGAGGTCGGTGTTCGCCCGTCTGGGAGGACCCGGGTGGGGATCTGCCGGTGGGCAGACGGCTGCCGTCGTTGGTGCCGAGGTGGTGGCGGCTGAAGAAGTCCTCGTCGCCGACGAGATCGCCGCCACCATCCACGCTCCGGGCCTCTGGCTCTTTGGCTTTGATAGCTTGTCCTCGCCCCTCGAGTGGGGATGAGGGCGAGGACCTTATCGCAGCAGCGTCTGCCCTGAGGTCATCGCTGCTGCTGTTTGGCCGTCCGGAGCGGAGGTCGTCGTCGCTGCTGCCGGAGCGGGCGGCGGCGAGCCACCTGGGCTTTCGTCGCCCCGCAGGCCCTCCAATGTGGGGGGTTGTTCGTACCTGCGGGAGTGGAACCAGAGTTCTGTTCGTAATGGCACCTTGAGTGCCGGTGTCTGTTCATCGTGGCTGTCGGGGCCGGAACATTTATGTATTTTGGCGTAAAGCCGTGTTTCTTCCTCATTTCGAGCACTAGGACTCGCCTGTCGGCTAGCTGAACCGCTTAACCAAGTGTGAGTTGCCTCGTGCGGAAGGTGACGTGTGAGGTATCCGTATCCCGGAGGCGTAGGAGTCCCTCAGCTCGGTCGGCCTTGCCGTCCGAGGCTTCTCTTGCTTAGTTAAAGAAACCCTCAGCCGCTCTGTGATGAGCCGAAGCCGGAGGCAGCGGTGTCAGCACGGACAGAGGCAGAGTTGGCTCGAAAAGAAGCTTCGTCGGCCAGAGCCTGGCCGGGCCGTCCACTGGCGGGACCGACGCCGGAGTCGGGTTGCCGAGGCCACGAGCCGGGCTGATGTCCTCGGGGGACAGCTGGCTGAGGCTACGGAGTGGCCGGTCGAGCCGTCTGCTCGGGCCGAGTTCCTAGAGGAGACCCCTGCGACGATGGCCCAGGCGTGGTGTTGACAGCTTCCTTTGGGGTGGAGACCCTTCGACCATGTCGCCGTCCGAGGCTGGGTCGGACTCCGCCGAAGGTGGAGTCGATGCCGAGGGTGCTGCTGCTCCCCCACTGATGTCTGATCCTGCAGGAATCAGTTTATCTGTAGTGTGCGTATGTTTTTTGGCGGCCGCCGAGGCCCAAACATACCATCGTCGTGTTGTAAAGCTGCGTTTCTTTTCCCCTTGTTTCGAGTATCATGACTTATTTATCGGTAACAGAATTGCTTATCCGAGCAAGAGTTACTTTTCACGGAAGGTGATGAGTGAGGTATCCGTATCTCGGAGGCGTAGGAGTCCCTCGGCTCGGTCAGCCTTGCTGCTTACGTGTACTCTTACTCGTCCGTTGGATTCTGTTATCGATATAGTCAAGAAGGCACGAAAAATCGTTTCGACAGAAAAGTTTTCGAGCATTAAGACTTGTTCGGTCAGCGGAATCGCTTATCCGAGCGTGAGTTACTTATCGCAGAAGGTGATGAGTGAGGTATCCGTATCCCGGAGGCGTAGGAGTCCCTCGTCTCGGTTGGCCTTGCCTGCTTACGTGTACTCCGTCGTTTTTAGGATCCCACTTTCGAAGTAGTCGAAAAGCATGAAAGATGTTCTGGCAGAAAGACTTTTTCCGAGGAAAATTTTGAAGCAGAGGGGGTGCCCCCCTTCTAGCCCCCGAGGGAGGGTCGGGCTTTGCCGAGGCAAGGCTGACCCTTCCTTGATGGTTAGACTTTGTTGGCGTATGTAGACGAGGTATATGAACGACTTGAAAACATCTTAAGGGTAGAAGCGACGTAGCTGTCGGATGTTCCAAGCGTTGTTGTAGACCTCGCCTTGACTGTTGGCCAGCTTGTATGTTCCGGGCTTCAAAATCTTGGCGATGATGAATGGCCCTTCCTAGGGAGGCGTGAGCTTGTGGCGCCCTCGGGCGTCTTGTCGTAGCCGAAGCACCAAGTCGCCCACCTGGAGGTCTCGGGACCGAACCCCTAGGGCGTGGTAGCGTCACAGGGACTGCTGATACCGCGCCGAGTGTAGTAAGGCCATGTCTCGAGCCTCTTCCAGCTGGTCCAGTGAGTCTTCTCGGTTGGTCCGGTTGCTTCAGTCGTCGTACGCCCTCGTCCTCGGGGATCCGTATTCCAAGTCCGTGGGCAGGATAGCTTCGGCCCCATAGACTAGAAAAAACAGCGTGAAGCCCGTGGCTCGGCTTGGCGTCGTTCTCAGACTCTAGACCATCGAGGGGAGTTCTTTCATCCATCGCCTGCCGAATTTGTTGAGGTCGTTGTAGATCCATGGCTTGAGTCCTTGCAGAATCATGCCGTTGGCACGCTCTACTTGCCCATTCGTCATGGGGTGAGCTACGGCGGCCCAGTCCACCCGGATGTGGTGATCCTCACAGAAGTCCAGGAACTTTCTGCCGGTGAACTGGGTGCCGTTGTCGGTGATGATGGAGTTTGGGACCCCGAAGCGATGGATGATGTTGGTGAAGAACGCCACCGCCTGTTTGGACCTGATGCTGTTTAGGGGTCGGACCTCGATCCACTTGGAGAATTTGTCGACAGCGACCAGCAGGTGCGTGTAGCCCTCGGGTGCCTTCTGCAAGGGACCGACGAGGTCCAGACCCCACACAACGAACGACCAGGTGATGGGTATTGTTTGTAGAGCCTGAGCGGACAGGTGGGTCTGCTTTGCGTAGAATTGACACCCTTGGCAGGTGCGTACAATCCTTGTGGCGTCGGCCACCGCGGTTGGCTAGTAGAAACCCTGTCGGAAGGCGTTTCCAACGAGGGCTCGAGGCGCTGCGTGATGACCGCAAGCCCCCGAGTGTATTTCTTGTAATAGTTCCTGACCTTCGGCGATGGATATGCATCGCTGGAGGATGCCTGAGGGGCTACGGTGGTAGAGCTCCTTCCCGTCACCCAGCAAGACGAACGACTTGGCGCGTCGCGCCAGTCGCCGAGCTTCGGCTCCGTCGAGGGGTAGCTCTCCTTGGTGGAGATATTGCAGGTACGGGGTCTGCCAGTTTTGATTAGGCGTGACCCCATTCCGCTCTTCCTCGACGCGCAGTGCCTCACCCTCGGGGGTCGAGGGTGCCTCGGGCTGAGCCGAGGGCGCCTCGGGCAGGGCCGAGACCTTCTCGGGCTCGGGCGTGTCGTCGGTCTTGACTGAGGGTTGATGTAGGTCTCGGGAGAAGACGTCCGGGGGAACGGGGAACCGTTGTTCGCCCCGAGGCTATCTTAGCCAGCTCGTCCGCAGTCTCGTTGTATCGTCGGGCAATGTGGTTGAGTTCGAGCCCGAAGAACTTGTCCTCCAGGCGCCGAACCTCATCGCAGTAGGCTTCCATCTTCGGGTCGCGACAATGGGAGTTCTTCATGACTTGGTCGATGACAAGCTGCGAGTCGCCACGAGCATCGAGGCGTCGGACCCCTAGCTCGATGGCGATACGCAACCCGTTAACCAGAGCCTCGTACTCGGCCACGTTGTTGGACGTCGGGAAATGGAGGTGCAACACGTAGCGGAGGTGCTTCCCGAGGGGCGAGATGAAGAGCAGGCCCGCGCCCGCTCCTGTTTTCATCAGCGACCCATCGAAAAACATGGTCCAGAGTTCCGGTTGGATCGGAGCTGCTGGAAGTTGGGCGTCGACCCATTCAGCCACGAAGTCCGCCAAGACTTGGGACTTGATGGCCTTCCGAGGGGCGAATGAGATTGTCTCGCCCATGATCTCCACCGCCCATTTTGCAATCCTACACGAGGCCTCTCGGCACTGGATGATCTCTCCCAGGGGGAAGGATGACACCACAGTCACCGGGTGAGACTCGAAGTAGTGTCGCAACTTTCGCCGCGTCAGAATTACCGCGTACAGTAGCTTCTGGATTTGTGGGTAGCGGATCTTGGTCTCGGACAGTACTTCACCGATGAAGTAGACCGGCCTCTGGACGGGCAATGCATGCTCCTCTTCTCGTCTCTCGACCACGATCACGGCACTGACCACCTGAGTGGTAGCGGCGACGTAGATCAAGAGGGCTTCTCCAGCAGCGGGGGGCACCAAGATGGGCGCGCTTGTAAGGAGCGCCTTTAGGTTCCCGAGGGCTTCCTCGACCTCGGGGGTCCAAGTGAAGCGCTCGGTCTTCCTTAAGAGGCGGTACAGAGGTAGGCCTCTTTCGCCGAGGCGCGAGATGAAACGGCTCAGGGCCGCAAGGCATCCCATGACCCTCTGTACTCCTTTCAAGTCCTTGATGGGCCCCATGTTGGTGATGGCCGCGATTTTCTCCGGGTTGGCCTCGATGCCCCGCTCGGAGGCGACGAACCCCAGGAGCATGCCTCGGGGGACTCTGAAGACACACTTCTCGGGATTGAGTTTTACACCTTTCGCCTTGAGACACTTGAATGTCGTTTCAAGGTCAGAGAGGAGGTCGGAGGCCTTCCTCGTCTTGACTACGATGTCATCGACGTAAGCCTCGACCGTTCGGCCAATATGTTCTCCGAACACGTGGTTCATGCACCTTTGGTATGTCGCACCCACATTCCTCAAACCGAATGGCATAGTAACGTAGCAGTACATGCCAAATGGTGTGATGAAAGAAGTCGCGAGCTGGTCAGACTCTTTCATCCTGATTTGGTGAAACCCTGAGTAGGCATCGAGGAAAGACAGGGTTTCGCACCCAGCAGTGGAATCCACGATTTGATCGATGCGAGGCAGAGGGTAGGGAACTTTCGGACATGCTTTGTTTAGACCAGTGTAGTCTACACACATCCGCCATTTCCCCCCTTTCTTTCTCACAAGCACGGGGTTGGCAAGCCATTCAGGATGGAATACCTCTTTGATGAACCCTACAGCCATCAGCTTGTGGATCTCCTCGCCTATGGCTCTGCGCTTTTCTTCGTCGAATCGGCGCAGAGGCTGCTTCATGGGTCGGGCTCCAGCTCGGATGTCCAGCGAGTGCTCGGCGACATCTCTCGGTATGCCAGGCATGTACGAGGGACTCCACGCATAAACCTCGGCGTTCGCGCGGAGAAAGTCGACGAGCACTGCTTCCTATTTGGGGTCGAGCTCAGAGCCGATCCGGATCTGCTTGGAGGCGTCGTTGCTGGGGTCGAGAGGGACGGACTTAACCGTCTCAGCTGGCTCAAAGTTGCCGGCGTGGCGCTTCGCATCTGGCGCCTCCTTGGAGAGGCTCTCCAGGTCGGCGATGAGGGCCTCGGATTCGGCGAGGGCCTCGGCGTACTCCACGCACTCCACGTCGCATTCGTACGCGTGTCGATACGTGGAGCCGACGGTGATGACCCCGTTGGGCCCCGACATCTTGAGCTTGAGGTAGGTGTAGTTGGGGACGACCATGAACTTGGCGTAGCATGGTCTCCCCAGTACCGCGTGGTAGGTTCCTCGGAACCCGACCACCTTGAACATGAGGGTTTCCTTTCGGAAGTTGGAGGGAGTCCCGAAGCAGATGGGCAGATCGAGTTGCCCAAGGGGTTGGACGCATTTCCCGGGGATGATCCCGTGAAAGGGCGTCGCGCCGGCCCGGATCGAGGACAGATCGATCTGGAGGAGCCCGAGGGTCTCGGCGTAGATGATGTTGAGGTTGTTGCCTCCGTCCATGAGGACCTTGGTAAGCCTGATGTGGCCGATGACGGGATCGACAACAAGCGGGTACTTTCCCGAGCTCGGCACGCGGTCGGGGTGGTCGCCCTGGTCGAAGGTGATGGGCTTGTCGGACCAGTCTAGGTAGACTGGCGCCGCCACCTTTACCGAGCAGACCTCCCGGCGCTCTTGCTTGCGGTGCCGAGCCGAGGCGTTCGCCACTTGCCCACCGTAGATCATGAAGCAGTCGTGGACCTCGGGGAACTCCTATGCCTTGTGATCCTCCTTCTTGTCGTTGTCGGGGGCTCTGCCACCTTCCGCCGGTGGCCCGACCTTGTGGAAGTAGCGCCGAAGCATGACGCACTCCTCAAGGGTGTGCCTAACGGGACCCTGATGATAGGGACACGACACCTTGAGCATCTTGTCGAATAGGTTGGCGTCTCTGGGAGGCTTCCGAGGGTTCCTGTGCTCGGCGGCAGCGACAAGGTCTGCGTCGGCAGCGTCGCGTTTCACTTGCGACTTCTTCTTGCCCTTCTTCTTGGTGCCGCGCTGAGCGGACGCCTCGAGGACGTCTTCCGGCTGGCGCCCCTGAGGCTGCTTGTCCTTCCGGAAGTTGGCCTCGACCGCCTCCTGACCAGAGGCGAACTTGGTGGCGATGTCCATCAGCTCGCTTGCCCTGGTGGGAGTCTTGCGACCCAGCTTGCTCATCAGGTCGCGGCAAGTGGTGCCGGCGAGGAAAGCGCCAATGACATCCGAGTCGGTGATGTTGGGCAGCTCGGTGCGCTGCTTCGAAAATCGCTGGATGTAGTCCCGAAGGGATTCTCCCGGCTGCTGGCGGCAGCTTCGGAGATCCCAGGAGTTCCCAGGACGCACGTACATGCCTTGGAAGTTGCCGGCGAAGGCTTTGACCAGGTCGTCCCAGTTGGAGATCTGCGCAGGAGGCAGATGCTCCAACCAGGCTCGGGCGGCGTCGGAGAGGAACAGGGGAAGGTTGCAGATGATGAGGTTGTCATCGTCCGTTCCACCCAGCTGGCAGGCCAGTCGGTAGTCCGCGAGCCACAGTTCCGGCTTTGACTCCCCCGAGTACTTGGTGATGGTAGTCGGGGTTCGGAACCGGGTCAGGAACGACGCCCGTCGTATGGCCCGGCTGAAAGCTTGCGGACCGGGTGGTTCAGGTGAGGGGCTCCGATCCTCCCCGCTGTTGTAGCGTCCCCCACGCCTGGGGTGGTAGCCTCGGCACACCTTCTCGTCGAGGTGGGCTCGACGGTCGTGGCGGTGCTCGTTGCCGAGACGACCCGGGGCCGCAGGCGCTGAGTTCCGCGTTCGCCCGGTGTGGACCGAGGCTTCCCGCATGAATCGGTAAGTCGTGGCGCGATGCTCCGGGGGTACCCCTGCCTTCGGGAGGCAGAGCTCTCGACCCATCGGACCGCGACATCTTCCAGGAGATTCTTGAGCTCTCCCTGGATACGCCGCCCCTTGGTGGTGGATGGTTCCGGCATCGCTCGGAGTAGTATCGCTGCTGCAGCCAGGTTCTGGGCGACCCCACTGGAAGCCGGGGGCAGCCTCGCCCTGGCATCGTCGGCGATGCGGTGCTGGACGTTCTGGGCCAGATGACGCGCTTCTCCGGCCGGTGCTCGGCCTGCCCACTCCTGCCCGATATTTTGCCGAAGCTGCACAAGTTGTCCTGCTTCCTCGTCGAGCCTGGCCTGTACCTCGTGGATTTGCTCGAGCTGTGCGTCCTGACCCCCCGCAGGGACTGGGACCACAGCTAGCTCCCGAAGGATGTCAACGCGAGGCGCAGGCCTAGGGGGATCACCATCCTCCGGCATACCAAGATGGTTGCCTTCGTCGAGACCCCCTAGATCGACGTGGAAGCATTCGCGACTTGGGCCACAGTCCTCGTCGCCAAGGCTGTGGCTGCTATCAGAGCAATCGGAGAGGCAGTAGTCACATGCGGTCATGAAGTCCCGCATGGCACTGGGGTTACCGAGCCTGGAGAAATCCCAACCATAGTCGGGCTCGTCATCTTCCTCGGAACCCAGGGGCCGTAGGTCGAGACGGCCGTCAGTCGGTCCCAGGTTGACCGCATATGATACCCCAGAGGGTTTGGACATGCCTTTATGAAAGCGTCCACCGAAGCGGGGCCGCTTGGTGGGTCGCAACTGAATTTAAAAGGCATGGGATGGGAAACGGACGGTACCTCTTGATCGACGGGTGGTGACGAAGTCGCGTCAGGAACGGACTGCACCGTTATCTCAGGTACGAGGCTAACGCCCAGCAAGTCCTTCGCGAGCGTGCTGGCGTCGTCCGTCTGCTTGGGTTGGCGTGTTGCGGGGAAACGATGCTCGTCTTCATCTCAGACGCGAGGTCAACGCCCGACGTGTCCCCCATTGGGGCGCCAGCGTCGTCGACTCGCTCGACAGCCGACGAGGTGCCGCCTCCTGCTTGGCCATGCCTGCCCCACCTCCTCCTCCATCGGCGGGGAAGGTGACGGGACAGACCCGGATGTTGCTCTTCTGTCACGTGGGGAAGACATCATCGATTCCGCCGTCGGCGGGCGGGCTGACGGCCGCCATTATCGTTGTCGCACGATAGAGGAAGGAGTATCATGTCGTAGCTGCCGTCGAGGGACATGAACTCGAGACTCCCGAAACGAAGCATCGTCCCGGGTTGGAGAGGTTGGTGGAGACTACCCATCTGGAGCTTGACGGGAAGCTATTCGTTAACACGCAGCAGGCCCCTACCTGGCGCGCCAACTGTCGGCGTTTTGACCCCGGGGGGTCCCTGGACCGACGAGTAAATTGTCGCCGCGTGTCTCAGCCCAGATGGGTCGGTGCGAGACGAAACACAAAGGGGGGAAAATAGCAAAGGGGAAACCCGCGGCCTTCGTGTTGTCCTGTGCCTAGGTCGGGTGCGCTTGCAGTAGGGGGTTACAAGCGTTCGCGAGGGAGAGTGAGAGAGAGAGAGAGACTGTCCGCCAGCCCGTTCTCCCGCGCGGCCAACCTTCTCGTATGAGAGCCCTGGACCTTCCTTTTATAGGCGTAAGGAGAGGGCCCAAGTGTACAACGGGGGGTGTAGCAATGTGCTAACATGTCTAGCAGAGAGGAGCCAGAGCCCTATGTACGTGCCGTCGTGGCTGTCGGAGAGGTTTTGGCGCCCTGTTCATGTGATGTTGTGGCCGTCGGAGGAGCGCTTGAGCCCCGTGGAAGTACAGCTGTCGGGGCTGTCGGATCCTTGCTGGCCGTCGTCATGGAGCACGCGGGGTGCCATCATTACTTGTTTACCGGGGTGAGCCGGATGGGACGCCGGTCTTATTCCCTGTAGCCTGAGCTGGCTAGGGGTAGGGTAATGATGTCTCCCCCTGTGACGTGGTCGGTCCAAGCCCGGGGTCGGGCGAGGCGGTGACTCCTCCGAGGTCGAGGCTGAGTCCGGGCCCGGGGGTCGGGCGAGGCGGAGACCGTCGTCCGAGGTCGAGGTTGAGTCCGAGCCCTAGGGTCGGGCGAGGCGGAGTCCGTCGTCCGGCGTCGAGGTTGAGTCCGAGCCCTGGGGTCGGGCGAGGTGGGGTCCGTCGTCCGGCGTTGAGGTTGAGTCCGAGCCCTGGAGTCGGGCGAGGCAGAGTCCGTCGTCCGGCGTCGAGGCTGAGTCCGAGCTCTGGGGTCGAGCGAGGCGGAGCTTCCTATGGCGCCCGAGGCTGGACTTAGCTGCTGTCAGCCTCACTCTATCGAGTGGCACAGCAGTCGGAGCAGGGCAGGCGGCGCTGTTTTCCTGTCAGGTCGGTCAGTGGAGCGGCGAAGTGACTGTGGTCACTTCGGCCCTGTCGACTAAGGAGCGCGCGTCAGGATAAGGTGTCAGTCGATCCTTGCATTAAATGCTCCTACGATATGGTCGGTTGGCGTGGCGATCTGGCCAAGGTTGCTTCTCCGCGAAGCCTGGGCCTCGGGCGAGCCGAAGGTGCGTCCGTTGCTTGAGGGGACCCTCGGGCGAGACGTGAATCCTCCTGGGTCGGCTGCCTTTGCCCGAGGCTGGGCTCGAGCGAGGCGAGATCGCGTCCCTTGAGTGGACGGAGCCTTGACCTGAATCGCGCCCATCAGGCCTTTGCAGCTTTGTGCTGATGGGGGTTACCAGCTGAGATTAGGAGTCTTGGGGGTACCCCTAATTATGGTCCCCGACAAAGGTACTCGGAAAACAACCCGATCCCCCTAAAGTGCCACAAGTTCATAATTATATCCAGAATAAAATCATCGTATCATAAAGTAATTCTCATCATGTTCGTTGATTAAAGTAAAGCACTAGCATATAGTTGATCATAATAGCCCAACCTAAAAAGGTAATTAAGGATAGGATAAATAGAAAGCTAGTCAATTCCTATGTTACTCATAGTATACGAAAAGTGTATTATAAAGTAAATATGCCATAATAGGTCAGAGGACACTTGCCTTCACAAAACAGCTACTGCTCAGGGGCTTCTTCTGCAACTTTCTCGGACTCCGCGGACGGAACGTTATCTAGGCGAGTGCGAACATACATTCAATATTCTTAAAACAGAACTGAATAGTACGCTATATAACAGAAAACATTATAAAAACGTGCAACATGAAATAGAGCTCGCTTCAATGGTCAGACGAGAAAAAGAAATGCCGAGATTTAAACTATGATTGAGAAGTTATCGCGTTTACATTATACAAATATGAACCCGAACATTTAATTTGACATACTTGTATTAATCGACATTTATCGAATGTAAATTTAGAGCTATTAAATAGTTTTAATTAATTTGCTACAATAACAGCTCTCAGCCAGACAAAGCGATTCTAAGCGAGGCGAATTAACGACGCAAGACAAAGCGTGCGATGTGCGAAACTGAGAAATAGCACGACAGCACGCGCGAACGACGCGCGGACAAACGCGACACTTGAGAACTACGAAATAGATGACACGTTTATACTAAACAATTATTAATGAAAGAATATTTAAGTTAATATTAACAATGTTGATATTTATTTATAAAAGCACAAGTTGAAAAACTATAAATTTGATTTGATTGGAATGCTAATTTAATAGCCATTCTCCAAACAAATATTTAACAAATTATTTAAAACATGTGACATCATGGAATAATATTTTTAACATGTAGAAAACTTTAATACGAATCTAACGCGATTTAAACGGAACACATCGGATTTATAACGCAAAAGATATCAAATATTTAAATTAATCAATTTTTTTGCGTGCAGTTACACAAAATTCCATGGTCTGTTTTGTAAAAAGTCCTTTCTTCTTCCTCTCCTACCCCCGCCATGGGCAAGGGGGATGGAGGAGCTCGGCCGCGCGGGAGAGGGGGGAGGGCACCAGGGCGTGGCCCCGCCGACCACCGCTGCGCGGGAGAGAGAGGGGGGCTACGATTTCACGGTGAAGAAAATGAAGAACGGGAAGAAAAAAATAGAGTTTGCTTACCGGAGAAGAAGGACCTCGCCGGAGCCGAGGAGAAATCCATCGATTGACAGCGAACGAGAGGTCTGATCGATGAATCGAAAGTATCAGGACAAAGCCCTCGATGAGACGAATGCAGCGGTAGTCTCGGATTTTGCTAACGATGCATTGATTGAAAGTAATTGCTCGCCGGAGTTGGGAACGTCCCGAACTTCGGCGAACAATTTCAGGAATTGTGTATCGAATATGGAAAATGATTTTGAGATTTGGAAAGGGCGCGACGAGAGGGTTCCAGGCATATATATATATTGCTAAGGTTTTAATATATTTTATTTTTCATAATAAATCAATTTTTAAAGTTAAAATAATTTCAGAAAAGGCTGAAATTGTATTTAACGTCTCAAAAATATCCCGAAGGCTCCAAACATTCTAGGAAAATTCCTAAACATGATTTGGTACCCAATGAACTAAAACACATACTTAGAGCTTTTGAAAATGTTTTTAAGTACCTCAGATAAATAGATTTTGGTTCTCGGAAAATAGAAAAATATTCCAAAAAATATGAAAATTTACCGGAAACTTCTACAAGGTACATTAACATGTTTCAAACACTTTTTGAACTTAGAAACACTATGCAACAACATGGATGCAACAACCAAAGCACCTCTATGGCTCACTTCACTAGGCTTATGCCAATATATAAAAAAATAATTATTCATTATTTTAGTAAAGGGAAAAGAAAAGAAAAAAAGATAATATCACCTGAATTTTGAGTATAAAGAAAAGAAATTTTTATACCCTAAAATTCAGGGTGTTAGAGAAGTGGACATAAAGTTCCTACATACACACACTTTCAATAACTGATACCTAGTATTGATCCTCTCTATTTTGTCCTGGTATCGTAGAGACATGAAACCTATGGTGTTTTGTTCTTGATTTAGTTAGGTGGCATATACTACATTGGAAATTTGGTTCTACTACAAGACACTTGATTTAAACAATATACTGAATATTTTTAAAGCACCACAACAAATATTCACCTTGCTTAAATAGCGTATAGTTGCCTTTTTATGACAATTACATCTTTGATGGTAAGGAGCTCAAGTTCGATTTGAAGAAGCTCTAGTCTTTATAGAAAGAAGGGCAAGGCCTTACAACTTAGAGCACTCTCCTGCTTAGGGAATAACCTATCTTATATTTAGTCTAGTTTTTGTTAGTAATCAAATATATCATGTTGTGTTAGCAGACATGGTGTTATGTAATTTTCTAAAAAAATCTCCAATATACATGAACAAGCTAAGCCATAAAAAATAGTAATCTACATGGAGAAGCTCTGGTCTTTAGAGGAATAATGTATTCTTTATTTATATTGTCCAAGTGTCATTCTAATTAATCTTTTGAAGACCTTTTTTCAGTCATTGTTATGTACTTCTTTTGTTCAAGAGAGAGAGAGAGATGCATCATTGTCTAGATCCATGACCTTGTCATATTCAGTTCATTGGAGATGTAGTCTTTTGTAGCTTATCAGTGAAAATACACCATGCAATTATTGTTCTTGTTGTTTGAGAAGGCAATAATAATCACTTTTTTTTATTTTAAGATTGTCCATTGAGTACAATCAATATTAGTACCAAGCACATTGTAATAAGGCTACCTTCATTGGTTGACCCCGATGACATTGATTCTTCCCCACTTAACATCGTTTATGGGGCAAGGGCTTAAGTTGAAGGGAAACTGTCGTGAACATGGATTGGAGTACAAGATGAAAATAAAGAGATAAGTTATATGATCTCTAATATAGTTGCACAAACACATTAGTGGATTGATAACTAACCACAATCATCACAATAGTCAGCCATCAGTAGAGGTTGTCGAGGAAATGCCTTTCTTCTCTACAATAAAGTCGATGGGGAAGCAGAAACAATAATGGCCTTTGCGTCACTTCCACACACTTAGTAATTGGATCTTAAGAGAGGATGGGTATTGGCTATTATGCCTAACTTGTTCTCCTCAGAATGGGAGTCGTCCCTCTTGAAGGCATTGCATAATGTGGGGCACAACCTTGTAATGTTAGGGTGCCCCTAATTATGGCACATATGGGGAAATGGTTTTTCCTTAGGTTGCCTCGACCATACATGATTAGGACGTTAGCACATAATCGTTCATGGGTCTGATATCACTTTTTTAGTATTCTCCCTTTGATCGAAAGGCTAACATCATAAGTCCATATTTAGTAGAAATAGCACATGGAGACAATGGGTTATAACAGTCAACAAAACACCATTGTAACAATAATACCTATAGCATGAAAATCCACCTTGATAGGATATCACATAAATAAAATGGGAGTTGGTTGTTTAATGTCTCTCATAGCCAGAATCAAATGCTTTCCATAGATTCATGTAAGCAACATAATCATCTAATATATTTGATGGTAAGTCTTAGAGGATCGATATTAACTTAATGTATAAAACTAATTATCTAATTTTGTGTTCTATCTTTCAGAACCTGGTACTTTATGTCAATGTGTTTGGCAAATATACTTGACTTTTTGTTACTCACATAGGAAAATCAATGAATGAAGTGTAGTAGTATGGATAAGTTGTTCACCACTTTAAACTAGGAATTGTTCATCACGAGTTTTTAAAGTAAAATACTCTCCTTGCAAGTATGATAAAAGAAAACTTAATGTCAATATCTTAGTATCAACATATTCTGCAAATTATTGTATGATTTGTCAATCTCCATGTTTTTAGACCTCTTATATGTAAGCATGCAATGCTTAGTCTCTTGAATTCACAAGAATTCTTAATGGTCTCCTAGGGGGGTCATTCCTAGATTTGACTCATTTCTACCAAAACCCCCATTTATAAGGCAAGACAGAGCGAGTGCAAACATAATGCTTTGAATACTTGTAGCCCATCTGCATCTTCTCAGTGTCGTCAAGTTGATGATAAGCCACATCCAAAACATAATAATTTGTGCGCAAAAGGCTTATACCTGGTGTGCTAACTATCAAAATATTTACTCTAGTAATATGGATTAGCATATCATGTACAAGAAATCTAAAGAGTAGAACATAAGTCACAGAGTTTATACTAGTTCAAATACATGGTACCCTATGTCCAGTTTACACTACATCTTTTTGCTTGTATACTCGAGTAGTGTCACGTGTTTATGATGGGACCAATATACCTGCTTATATAGTCTTGAAAATAGGGTTACATGATCCTGATTGGTTACCGATATGCTTCCTAATCAGTTACATGAAAAGTACAATAAATATTCTATCATATCTTCGTAGAAGGCAACATCCAAATCTTTCATGTCATTTTCTTGTCTACCACATTTGGTGACGCTCCATGTTATAGTGGGTTGCATGCTTGTTGTATTCAGCCATTCAGGAGTATATTATGTGGTTATGGAGGTGATGAGGTATCTAGGTTCCGTGTCACCGACATATTGTAATAAACATAGTAGTGTAATTAAAATTTAATTTAGATGCTTGATTTATCAAATATGACTTTTTAAGTTCCAAAAATGTTTAGTACAACGTTGATATCAACAAATTTGTCTCTCCTCTCGATTTGACAGCTTTTCGTTCAGTAGCCAGTTCTGAGGTTGAGGGCCACATCACATATCTATCAGGCTTGTACTCTCTGCTGACTTTTGGTGGTCGCTACATTGAGGAGTGGGTTAGAGTTTTCTATGCTACCGTCTGGATTGACCCCGACCATCAGTGGATGAGGTTTCGCTTCGAGCGCGAGGATGTCACGATTCACACTGCTCAGATCAGAGAACTCTTTGGTTTCCCTGAGTCGACGACAAGGCTTCACCGTCTCTGCTACAGTACCTAAGACCCTCCTTGTTGCCCTCATGGCGGAGTTGCTCCTGGCACAACTCATGTCTCAGCGCTCTTCAGGCCACCTTTCACTAGCGGCTCGCGACACTCTCCTGCAGATTTCACCACTGTAGCGAAGGTCCTCTATGAGCTGATGAGGCGGCTCGCAACACTCTCCAGTTCTACTCCTATGGATCCTTTGGCCCCCGAGCATTAGGTTGAGGACGAGACGATCCATCAGCTTGAGGATCAGGGTATGGTTGCTGACACCTCTTCATATTTAGATGATCAGGATCTAGAGATTCAACCACCACCACCTCTTGTGCCACCTCGCTCACACGATCACGAGGCCTGTGGTTCTAGTGCCGTTCCTCCCTCTGCACCTCCAGCTATTGATCTAGCCCTGACAGCTATACTTCAGTATTTGACCCAACAACAGGCTCCCTTGGTAGTTGAGTAGGCTCGTCAGGCAGCCATCAAGCAACAACTGTCTGAGCGGATGCTTTCGATATTTCAGACTATTCAGGACCGCCAAGACACTCTCCACTAGTAGCTCTTGCCAGATAGGGCGGAGCAAAGGGCGTTCATGACTCATATTCTTCATCACACTAGTGTTCCCGTGCCTCCAGTGCAGTCAGCTCCACCATCACCTCTTTAGACTTCAGTGGTACCAGGCATTCAGTCAGGACCCCAGTTTCATACCTTTGTCCGTCGTTCTCACCTCTCTGACTCAGCCACCAGTTTCTACGGTTGCTACCCCCGCAGTGACCATTTTAGTGCTAGCTTTAGTGCCAACAGCTCAGGCATCACAGTCAGCGTCAGAGTCATCACCAGCTGCAACTTCTACATCAGATCCTGGATCTGAGACTGACTCTAATACCCTTTATGTCTTTGCTCTTACTGCTCACCCTCGACCTGATGCGCTTGCCCCTCCTCCTCCTCCTTCTGGTCTTTAGGTTAGGGCAACCCTTTTGGTGCTTCCCGCTAAAGGGGGAGATGAGAGAGTTGTGAGAGCTAGGGGGAGTTAGTTGAGAAATTCATTGTCTTTTGTTGTAATATATGCATGGTACTCTCTGATGTGACTCTCCGTTTTTGTATGACTTTTGTATGCCTCACAAACTCAATGATATGCTCGCATGATCTTTTGATGATTGTGTGTGTTTATATGTTTTCACTTTCTTTCTTCACCAGTCATGCAACTCTTGTTCATGGATTTCACTCGCATTATCTAAACAAGATTTTATGTTATGTATGCACTTATACTTCCTATATTCTATACATGACTATCCTCTTTCAACTTGTTGAATATCACTAACAATCTTCTAATGTTGACAGAAATCAAACAAAATACTCTCACACTCTTGTAGGGTTGTCATCAATCACCAAAAAGGGGGAGATTAAAAGAATCTAGGCCCCTAGTTGGTTTTAGTGATTAATGACAACGTAAGATTACTTATGACTAACATGTGTTTTGCAGAGCAAATGGTAAGTTAGGTCACAATGTAGGAAGTTGTGCTACAACCGTGAAAACAATCCCTCAGAAAAGGGCGGATCAAAAGATGAAGGTATTCATATCCTAAGTGTCAAAGGAGTTGTGGGACACTTGGTATAGAGTTAGGACTTCTATTTTTATTTTACCCATACTATATAGAGGGGTTGTGGATGAGTAGTTTGACCAAGAGATAACTAGTGTAATGTCGGTGCATGTTCACACTCACAACTATGCTAGGTATCATTCTAGAATTCACTCATGAGTTAGAATCAAAATCGGTTTAGAATAACTCTAGATAAGAAAGAAATGTTGTTGTCCTAGGGGCAACGCACTGTCCGGTGGTTCCCTGGGCAGCGAGCCCGAGAACGCCCGAGAGCAAACCCTGAGAGGGACAGAAACCCGAGAGCGAATAGTTCGAGACAACTGATTTTTAGCCTAGCAGGGGACTGTCCGGTGTACACTGGACAACTACTGTGTTGTGTCCGGTGTGACTCTGAGCAACGGCTAGTTATCAAAACTAGCCGTTGGGAGTGCATCGTTGGTGCACAGGTGGCGCACCGGACTGTCTGGTGCGCCCATGCTCAGGAGATTTTGCAACAACTATTTTTTGGTGGGTGGAGAATTTATACCCCGTCCACCAGCCATATTGAATGTCTTGTTGCTCCCAACCACCTAGAATTTATTGCTAGAGCATTGCAAGTCCATAAAGCCTAGTGAGGTGATTAGCAAAATCATAACCCCATGTTAGGACCTCACTAGTGCGCATGAGAGCCACCTAGAGCACACACCACATGCATTAGACTTTTCTTGGTCAAGTGAAAGTCTATAACTTATTACTCTTGGTGATCGGCATCACCTAGACGACTCGGTGACGATTGGAGCTCGGTGATCACCTTGGAGGATTTGTTGGTGACCCGACTTGATGGTTGTATGTGGTCGTGAGGGATCCACCGTGCGGGGGAGGCAAAGGATCATCTCATAGTGAACACTTGGTTCTTGCGACGAGGACCAAGGGGGAATGATAACCTTGCGCGGGTGCTCCAATGAGGACTAGTGGAGAGTGCTGACTCTTCGATACCTCGAGAAAAAATTAGAGGAGTCTTCTTGTCCCTACTTTATTTTTCGCATTTACTTTGAGCATTTTACTTTCTGTATTTACTTTGCTAGTATTTGCCATAATGACTTAGGGTTGTTCTTCATTTTATAACTTTTACTTCTTGCTAGTAGATTGAGTGAAGTTGGGCTCTTTGTTTAGGGTTTAATCTTCTGTAAGAATTTTAGAAAAGCCTAGTTCACTCTCCTCTCGGACATCGTGATCCTTTCACTAGAAAAACTAAAGGGGACTAAAGACCATTAAAATAGATGAAAAATGACCAAAATATCTCTTGCTGCAAGTAATTTAAGTATTAATGAGGGGTAAATGTTGTCCAGAATATGCTTTTAGCCCCTTTTAGTCAGCTCTCAAGGGGCTAGAGACTAAAATAGTTTAGTTCTTCATTTAGTTTCTGTATTTGGTAGTCCCTGAAAAGGAACTAAAAGAGAGAGAATAAAGTTTAGTCATGTATAACCAAACATAGACTTGGAAAAACACCCTAGTTTCTATAAACCAAATTAAAAAAACTCGGTGCATGTAAACATGCTCATAGCTAGTAATTTAAGGTCTTGTTTGTTTCTCCTCTAGATTATATAATCTAGCTTAATTAAGTTGTGAGGTAAACAATACAAATTATTAAATAAATTATGTAATCTAGATATCTAGATTATGATAATCTATAAGCAAGTTAATAAGTGCTTATATAATCGATAAGCTGTATTATATAATTTTGGGAAGAAACAAACATGCCTAAATCAATGGTTTTACTTGTGTTAAAAAATCACTAGTTGTGCGTCTTTCAGTCTATTGGCCCGATATGCCTCAGTGAAGCAGGTTTTCCTTGTAGAATAATAAAAAGATCGCTCGTGGAATAATTGTTCCTATATTTGTGGAGAGCTATTATATCTTGATAGTCTCTAAAACTAGGGTTAATAATTCAGATCTAAATTTTGCAGAAACACATGGAGTCGCTTTAACATGATCAAGTTTAGGATTATAATTATCGGATTTAAATAAAATTTACATAAACTCTTGTAGGTGCTGTCAGTCAACAATCAGTTCTTGGTGAAGGTAGAAGGAATGAAGAGGAGTAAAAGGAAAACGAAATAACCGGAACGCTTGCACTAACTACATCTTCTTCTTGGATATCCATGGATGCACAAGTTTGGTGCATGTGTGAAGCTTCTCTGATGCGTGGAGAGTTAATTATAAGGTGGCGGTATATATATTATTGTTGTTGTTGCCTAGGAGCTAGCACATGCACAGGCGATCTAGCGCAAGCCGGCGGCGGTGGCGATGGCGAGGCAGTTGCTGGAGAGCTTGGCGAGCTCGGCGTCGTGCTTGGCCATGACCGGCGTGAGCTCCTCGCGCTCCTCGAAGCCCTGGTCGCAGGTGTCCACGTCGGTGCGCACGGTGTCGAGCATGGTGCCGGTGGTGTCGCGGTCGCCGGCGGCGAGGGACTTGGCGGCCTGGTCGAGGCTGTAGGCGATGTCGTCGAACGACTCGACGCAGTCGTGCAGCGGGCCGCGCGCCAGCGGCTGCGTCCGGGGGTCGTTGGCGAGCGCGCCCGCCGCGGCCTTGGCCTCGGCGGCCTTGGTGCGCACGGCGCCCATGGCCAGCCGCAGCACGCCGGCGCCGTCCAGCCGCTTCCCGACCGGCAGCTGCGGCTGCGGCTGCTTCGCGATGGCCGACATGCACAGGTCGGGGTAGTCGGTCTTCAGGCACAGGCTCCGCACGATGTCGGCGCCTGGGGCCATCGGCGTCAGCTTCGGCGGCGCCGGCGCCGCGGGCGTGAGAGGCTTCGGCTTCGGTGGCGCGGGCTTGGCCGGCGCTCCTGGCTTGCTGTGGCCACCGGGATTGCGCGGGACGCAGATGGCGCCGGCCGGTGGCGCCGCCGCGGCGGCGAGGAGGAGGAGGGTGAGGAGGCAGGCGAGGCACGGCGGCGGCGGCGGCGTCATGGCGAAGGGAAGAAATGGAGGTTAGAGTTTGGTTAGGGTCCGGGGTAAATAGAAGGAGACGTGGTCAATTAATAATCGATTTGTTTTAATTCTGTTTATTTAACGATTATTTATTTGAATGTGAGGAAAAGGAGGGGATTGGCTGGCTGCATTTTCCCTGGAAAAGTGGTAGCGATGGTAGCCGGTGAGAAAATAGCAAAATCGTGAGCGGTGATGGTTAGCTTGCTATCTGTTTCTGAGTTTGCATGTCTGAAAATAGTGCAGAATTATTACAACGGAGGGGGGAAATATAAAGTGAAACCGGTTGAACTGGACTAGTAGGATTAATGATGAGCGTAGAAAATTGGGTAGGTTTAATTTTGCACACGGGAGGGTAAAGGTTGTCTTACATCCGGTGCATATGAATTATACTATAACAATATCCGTGTGTCGCGCCTATACACTAATCATATCTGATAGTATAATTCAATAGTTATACGATACCTAAGAGTCCGGTGATAAACCAATATGATAGATCTTTCATATAAAAAATAAATTTAAAATTAAAGTAATCTCTCTCTATAAAAATAAATTTAAAATTAAAGTAAGCATATAGCTCACACACTAAATATTAAACTGTAGATATCACACTTTATCTTAGAAAAGACAGAGAAATGTATAGGTTGAAAATGAGATATGTTTCTTTTTTATAGCTCACTCGATAGCTCGTACTGTTTTAGCTAGCAAGATGATACTATTCATGAGCATTGTGCTGAATATGGATTTATATTATGTTAGGCTTCGACACATGACGCACGATATACAAAACTTGTGTTTTCAAGGAGTATATATATAGAGATTGCTTGTGTGCGGTGTGCACCAAGATGATTTTTTTTTGAGAGAACAGGAGGGGAGTCCTACTGAAAATTTTATTTAAATTAGAAAGAAAACATTATTCAGAACAAAAAAGAAGACGATTAGGCGACAACGATGTTTGATGAGGCTCTTAGGATTTATATTCTAGTCTAGCGACCCTACTCTCTTTATATAGCATAGCTCAGGGTATATGATCAAGTTATTTTTCTGCTAGGACTCTAAATTGTCGATCCGATAGACTAGCTGGGGCATGTTAAATGTGTATATCTGTCTCCTGTAGCACGTTAGTGAAGATATGCACGCCGAGGAAATATGATCAGTTTCAGTCTGATTGGATACCTGCACAGAACTGCGCAGGGTGGCTATGTGGATACGCCAGTTTTGAGTGTTTCTACGGATGCAAGTAAAATGACTTATATTACATCTGTTCATGCAAGCCACGTCTCCTACGTATAGGTAACCAAACAGTGGCTCACATAAATTCAATGTACACGTTGATACAGAATAAAATGATACGGGCAACCAATCAAGCAGTTTATCTCTGTAGTTTGCCGCACGCTCTTTATATATGTGTAGTGATCAAAATTGATCTCACTTAAAAAACCGCATACCATTTTGATTCCAGCTTTTTCTCGAGTTCACACGCGGAATCGCTTATGATTGAAGATATGACCAAGAGATTATCATGAACAATCTGATTAGAGTACAACTCATATTTAGTGTTAGATTGTGATAGTTTTGGGCCAGACCCATGTACGTGCTCGGGCCTGCCGTGCATACTCCTGTAGCTGGCTTCCCTATATCTATACTACTCTATTAAGAGAGCAAAGAGTGCGTCCACACCCTGCTGCCCCCGCTCCCGTCTCCCGCCGTGCCCCCGATAGACCCCCCATCAACGCCAACGCGGCGCCCCCGTCATTGGCCCGTCCACCATTCCCCCCGATCTGCACGGGCACGGACGCCATCCCCGCGCAATACCATCGCCGCGACCGCCCTCTCTGCGAGACAGCCGCCGTCCACCCCAACCACGAGGCCACGAGACCCTAGGCGACGACCGATGAGGCATCCACGCTTCACTCGCGAGTCGCGACTCCACATCTGCTCATGCCGTCTCCGCCTCCAGGTGACCCGCCTCCCAGTTTCTCGCATCCATGTGCACACCACCGCACCGGCCGGGCCGTCGTGCCGCCGCCAGTCGATTGCCCGTTTGTTACGGCTGTGACCACCGCCCACCAGCCTCTCCGCCTCTGCGTATGGCCACGCTTGAGCGGCTAATAAGCCCAGCAGCTGCTACATCACCACGCTCCTCTGAGACAAACAGAACACCATACGCATCAGGGTAAGCACATGCATCACCAATTTCTGCTTCTGTTTTTGTTTTTGTGCGTTAGACATTCATTCGTCAGAGAAATGGGGGTTGCTTAGGATTTCGTGGTGCTCTGCCAGCTCGAGCAATCTAAGCAATATACATGGCCAACCAACAGCAAGGAGGTGGCTGCACAGTTCATATAAATCTAACTCATTCTTCTACACTGAAGCATGTGTGGTCAAGGATCTAGCTGTGTCAGTTAATATCATAATTTGGAGTCATGGTGGAACCTTGTTTGGTAAGATACTACTAAGATGAGATGATTTAATCAGTGTTTTGTTGTCCTTTTATGACTGCAGATCTCTAATATATTTATCATTATAATAGGTGTTGTTTATTCAAGGCATACTGTACAAATTTATTCCTGTAATGGTGGTGATGATATTAGACAACACTTGGAGGTTTGACGTATCATAGTTTTTTCTACCTCATAGTTGTTTGGTGTGATATCACATTTGCAGCTATGTATAATTACATTTGGAGATGATAAGGCAATTAAGGCGAGTCTTTGTGATGGTTTAGCTCTTGGACTAATCATTTTATTCAGAATACTCTTGAGTCAAATAAACACAAAGCGTGGCATGAAGCTCTGAATATTGTATATTTCTAGGTATGTGAGGCCACTAGCGGAGCTAAGCAATTTACCTAGCAACAAATACAGATCTTCTTCCAAGCTGAGATTTACTCTCTCGACTTCTTTAATAATTGTGTTCAGTTTGCACCAATTGACACAAGGAGAGCTCTATACAAGGTGCTTTCTTCGAACTCTGCATGGGCATCTAAGATGGGTAGTGATATTTGTGAATGTGTGGGGAGTTGCTGTCATATATTGGGCAATCTTAAAGAAACAATAAAAATAAAGCTTGTTTCTAAAAGAAGATAATAAAGAGCCCTTCAGAATTTATATGCTATGCCTTTGCACTAATGTGTTACTGGACATGTCTTTATCCTGAGATATACAAGGAGGAGCTCCTTGTTGGTGTTAACACGATGCTCAGGGTTGCCGAAGAGATTCTAATGTTGATGATCTTTTTGGTGTGGTTTGGAACTGTAGATTACATGGTGGCGTTGCACTTGAGTTGTGCGCCACAGTCTGGCTATCAGCGAAGTGATGGATGCAGTGCGTGAAAAATACGCATCTAGCAGAAACGCGCAGATGGAAAATGTCAATGCGGTGCCACCAAATCGCAGGGATGAGACCAATATTAACTATTTGGTTTTAGGAGTAGCTGTTGGAGTAAAAAATGTTGAGTCCTAATCCCTAGAAATCAGTTCCTAATTTTTTAGGTCCCAATTATAGAAGTCCCTCTTGGAAATGCTCTAAGGAGAAGGGTTTTGAGGCTGATGGTGAAACTTATCATGTGCTGGTGCAGGGATTTGGGAGGCATAGGAAAAGAAAGGGATGGGAGGTTGTGTTGGATGAAATGCTTGATTTAGAATTTATACCAAATACTGCCTTTTATAATAGGCTACTTGGTGGCTTGCCGCTTGCATAAGTGAAGATCTTTGTGGTTACAATTACAAGAGAGCTTCTCGGGGCATGCGAAAGCACCAGACTGAAAGTATTTTGCTAGGTGGCGCTACATGGAGATGCCTCGTTAGGATGTTCCTTCCTATTGTTTTACTTGTGTGCAATCTCTCAACATATTAAATGCTTTATATTATCTCCCTTGATGTTTTTAACTATTATGTGGTCTTGAAAGTTAGGAAAAATAATCAATACTCAATGAAGACATAGTGATTGGGATATAGGTCTGTTCTGTTTTAGGGCACAATATCTCTACTCCTATTAAGGGGCTAAGGGAGGCATCCACAGGGGTGAGGTCGTGCCCCCCTCGTCCTTGGCGCCCCCTTGCGCGAGATCCGCTCCGCGTGCCCCCCTGCCGAGGTGAGCTCCAAATGCCTGCCCTCCGCCTCTGATCCGTGTTGCGGCTCTGCTCCGACGCATGCGCGTTTTGGCACTCAGTTTCTGACCAGTGATTCGTCTCCGCGCCTGCGGTTTAGGTTGGGGCTATGTTGTAGCGATGGGTCTCTGGAGGCGACTTGCAGCTCCGTTCTGCGTGGCTCTGGTTCTGGTCTCAGGGAGTCACTTGGGAGGGGTTGGCCTCTTCGGCTCCGCTGCTGCTTTTTAGGCACTGCTTTTTTTGAAGCACACATTGCTGTAGCTGAAACCTCCGTAATTTCTTCACCAGTTTTCTTTAATCTCTTGTTTCAATTATAGGTGTACACATCAACTGATTTTTTATTTGCTTCTATTAGTAAACTTAATTTCACAATCAACCTTGTAGCATCTTGAGATTTTGTTGTTTATTTCTTGTATTAGATATTCTTCTGAGTATTGGAATAAGGTCAATTTATCATTTTTCATCAGTAACTTCCTAAGAGGCTGCTTCTTACATACAAACCTGAAGAATCAGAGGAAATTCTTGAGCCTGCTCCTCTCGAAGAGGAAATGGCACCAGTTGAAGATCTTGTTCTTGTACCACCTATTAATGAAGTTGTTTCACCTCCTCCCAAGACTGAGGTGTCCCGATACTGGTGACTTACTGGTCGGAAAAATAACACATTAATATTATGGTCTAAATCTTATGTGCTTGATTCTAAAATCTGAAGTTGTGTTCCTGGTGTGGAAATAGAGTTGTTGGGCTATTTGTGTGGGGTGGGGGTTGGCATGTTCGGAGCTGTTTATGGTTGGAACCAGTGATTTTGCTACTCTTTTTTACGGATATTTGAGTTCGGAGTCGGAGCTGTCGAATTTTGAAACAGGGAGTGGGTTTACATGTAATGTTGGCAAATGGGGTCTGAATTATTAATAAAGACAAAGAGTTTCACTAATATTTTCAGTTCCAATCTCTACTTCTAATTATATATATTTGTGAGATAGATTTATGCAATGTATACTCACATAATATTTTTCATTGCATTTTCTTATTTCCATCACGATTTTGTATGTTGTGACCACGAAAGACTAGATGTTTTCTTAGAGTTTCTAAACAATATAGCTCTCTATTGCTATGACTGTGTGCGTTGTGCGCCGTCGCAACGCACGGGCAATGAACTATTATGTATTGAACTCATCTATCTATACTATTAGTTCAGCGTAAACCCTCTTTCATGGTATCAGATAGGTAGATCCCTTCGCTTCCGCAACCCTAACCCTAGCCGCCGCCGTCGTCGCGTCTCCCTCGACGAGCAGCCGCCGCCATTCGGTCCCGTTCTCCCTCTCATCTTCTGTTCGTCTTCAAAGTTGACATGGCATCTCTCTCTGACGACGAGCCACCACGTCTGGAGGCCGAGCGCGTCGCTCGGGAGGCAGTCGCGGCCGCCGCTGCCACTCGTCAAGCCGCCGTTGCCGAGGCCCACCGGCTGGTCGCCGAGGCCGACCGTCTCGCTGCAGATGCTGCTCGCGCCAGGCAGGAGGCCGACCGCGCCAGGCTCGCGCTGGCTGGGCCCGACGCACCTCCTCCACCACAACAGCAAGATGATGTGATTCGCACATACCTCGATGCCCAGGCTCGGGCAGAGGTCATGGCTCTTCACGCGCAAGCTGTCGCCGTCCTCAACATCAAGTCCCTCGTTCTGATCCTCCTCGACAATCTTTCACCAAACTACAACCGGTGGAAGGTTCTCTTCCTCAACACCCTCGGCAAGTACGAGCTCTCCGACCACGTGCTTGCAGACGCCACCCCTGCCGATGCTGACGATCCCCATTGGCGGCGCATGGACTGCACAGTGCGTTCATGGCTCTACGGCACAGTCTCCCCCGAACTCATTGAGGTCGCCACCACTCCAGATCCTTCTGCTCGTTCCCTGTGGCTGGGGCTCCAAGAGCAGTTCATCGGCAACAAGGAGACTCGTGCGATGATTCTCGATGCCGAGTTTCGCCACTTTATTCAGGGTGATCTCTCTGTCTCGGATTATTGTCGCCGGCTCAAGACCATGGCGGACTCTCTCGGCGACCTCGGCGAGGCTGTTCTAGATCGCGCCCTCGTCCTTACCGTGCTGCGTGGCCTCAACGGGCGCCTCTCGCACATGGCGTCTCTTCTCAAGCGGCAGCGCCCCTTCCCAACATTTGCCGAGGTCCTCAACGACTTGCAACTTGAGGAGATCGAACTGATGTCCAAGCCAGGGTCCTCCTCTACGGCGCTGGTTGCCGTTGCCACTACGGCTGGTGCAGGGCGCACTGCACCTGCTGCTTCAGGGGGCTCTTCTGGTGGCTCAACTGCACCACGTGCCCCTGCACCCAATGCCCCTGCTGTCAATAGGTCCAACAACCGGAGGACCAATCGGACCAAGAACCAGTAGCACCCACGCACCGCCGGCATGCCCACAGCTGCTAACCCATGGAATGGCACCATGCAGATATGGGCGGGTGCTGCAGCTGCTCGTCCTGGAAGTTTTGGTCTTCTCGGTGCGCGTCCCGGTGCCCCTCTGCAGCCTCGCACCTCTGCTGTCCAGCAGCAGGCGCTAATGGCACAGGCACTCCCCAGTTCCTTCCCCTACGACGCGTCCACCTACGGTCACGCTCCTGGTGCTCCACCGCCAGGCTTCGGTGGCCCAGTGTCGCACCATCTATATGGTGTCCCCTCGGCCTATGGAAATGGTGTCCCATCGGCCTATGGGATGCCCTCTCAGGGTGTGGTGTGGGATCAGCATGCGCTCGCCAACACATTCCACACCATGTCTCTCACGCCGCCCCCTACAACGGACTGGTACATGGACACTGGCGCCGACAGCCACATGACTTCTACCACTGGTAATCTCTTGTCCTCTCAAACCCCTTCGCAATCCAGTCCAACATCTATTATTGTCGGCAACGGGTCCCTGCTCCCTGTTACTTCCACTGGTCACACTCATTTTTCTGCTCCAGATCGTCCATTGCACTTACGTCATGTCCTAGTCTCTCCTGATATTATTAAAAATCTTATTTCTGTTCGGCAATTTACTACTGATAATAATGTTTCCGTTGAATTCGATCCTTTTGGTCTTTCTGTAAAGGATCTGGACACTAGGAACCTGATCGTCAGGTGCAATAGTACTGGGTGATTGTATCCTCTTCATCTCCCAACGCATCACCCGCCCCATGCATTGCTAGCTGGCGCTACACCAACCACGCTTTGGCATCAACGTCTTGGTCATCTAGGATTTGAGGCTTTATCCAAGTTGATCCCTGCATGTAATAAAAATGAGCTTGAGAGTCTCTGTCATGCATGTCAGCTAGGTCGTCATACTCGGCTTCCTTTTGTTCCTTCACACTCTAGAGCTGTCAAAAACTTTGATTTGATACATTGTGATTTGTGGACATCTCCTATTCTCAGTGTTTCTAGTTTTAAATACTACCTTATTATTCTTGATGATTGCTCTCATTTTACATGGACCTTTCCTCTGCGTCTCAAATCTGACACCTTTCAAGCTTTGTCTGATTTCTTTGCTCACGTTCGTACTCAGTTTGGTTGCACAATTAAAAGCATTCAGTGTGACAACGGTCGCGAGTTTGATAACTCCAGTTCTCTCACATTCTTTCTTAGCCATGGTGCCACCATGCGCATGTCGTGCCCGCATATCTCCCCCCAAAACGGCCGCGCCGAGCGCATTATTCGCACCACAAATGATATTATGCGAACACTTATGTTTCAGGCTAGTCTTCCTACCACATACTGGGTCGAGGCTCTTCGTGCAGCAACCTACTTGCTAAACTTGCGCCCCACAAAAACACTATCATTTGCTACACCGTACTTTGCCTTGTTTCGCATCCACCTTGATCTTTCCCATCTACGTGTTTTTGGGTGCAAGTGTTACCCAAACCTGTCGGCAACAGCTCCTCATAAGCTTGCTCCGCGTTCCACCGTATGTGTCTTTCTTGGATACCCTTTAGAACACAAAGGATATAAATGTCTTGATCTTACTACAAATAGAATTATCATCTCTCGTCACGTTACTTTTGACGAGTCCTCTTTTCCTTTTGCTGAAATTTCTAACCCACCTTCATCCCACTTTGATTTTCTTTTGGACTTGGATTGCACTTCTTTGCCTGTTGGTACTATGTATTCTACAGGTCCTATTGCTCCGGTCCCATCCAGTGCTGCTGCCCCCGTCCCATCACGGCAGGAGGTGGCACGTCGCACTACCGCCCAAGAGCGCCTGGACACTTCTGCTGCTGGCCGCATGGTGTACCTGGACACTGCCCTTGCTGGCCACATGCCTCAGGCTGCTGCAAGTATCCCAGGCGCGACCACAAATGAAGAGCGCCCGAACACTGCCCCTACTAACAACCGCATGGTGTGCCTGGACACTGCCCCTGCTGGCCACGTGCCTCAGGTTGCTGCAAGTGTCCTAGGCGCTACTGAAGACGGAGTCTCCCTCGTCGATGCTGCTGGCGGTGCTGCCCCTGTCTTGCTGCAGGATGGAGTTCGCGCCAAGCAGGAGGCTGACACCCAAGAGTGTCCGGATGTTGTCACTGCTGGCAACGTGACTGCTACAGTGGGTGTCTTGAGCAGCCCACTCACTGCACCGATGGATACTACACAGACTACTCTACTTGCTCGTGCCATCCCCGTTGTTCAAGTTGACAATGCTCATGGAATGCAAACTCGTGGAAAAACTGGCTTTCGGCTCCCAGTCAATAAACTCAACCTTCAGGTCTCCTCTCTGTCTCCGCTGCCCAAGACATATCGAGGTGTGCTTGCTGATCCAAATTGGAGAGATGCTATGATAGAAGAGTATACTACTATTCAGGCAAACAACACTTGGGATTTGGTTTCGCGCCCTAGAGGTGTCAACGTGGTGACAGGTAAATGGGTTTATCGCCCCAAATTTCATTCAGATGGCTCGCTTGACCGTTATAAAGCTCGTTGGGTACTTCGTGGTTTTACTCAGCAGCCTGGGGTTGATTTTGGTGAAACATTCAGTCATGTGGTGAAGCCAGCTACCATTCGCACTGTTCTATCAGTTGGATTATCTCATAATTGGCCTATTCATCAACTTGATGTGAAAAATGCCTTCTTGCATGGTACGCTGACTGAGACGGTCTATTGTGAGCAACCCTCCGAATTTGTTGATTCTGCCCTTCCGGATCATGTCTGTCGCCTGAACAAGTCATTGTATGGCTTGAAGCAAGCTCCATGTGCCTGGTACAGTCGGTTTGCCTCTCACATTTGGACTCTTGGTTTTGTTGGTGCTCGTTCAGATACATCTTTGTTTATATACAGACACGGCACGGACACAACATACCTTCTGCTCTATGTGGATGACATTGTGTTGACTGCTTCTTCTACACTGCTACTTCGTCGTATTATTGATGCTCTCACAACGGAGTTCTCTATGAAGGATCTGGGCAATCTCCATCATTTTCTAGGTGTATCTGTCACCCAGCACAACGGAGGTTTATTTTTGTCACAGAGACAATATATGCAGGACATTCTTGAGCGCGCAGGGATGTCTGACTGCAAGTCATGCAGTACTCCGGTTGATACATGCGCTAAGCTCTCTTCTGATGGTGCTCCTGTTGTTGATGCTACTCATTATCGTGGCCTGGCCGGTGCGCTGTAGTACTTGACTTTCACTCGTCCAGATATTGCATATGCTGTGCAGCAGGTGTGTCTCTTCATGCATGACCCTCGTGAGCCTCATCTCGCCTTGGTCAAACGCATTCTTCGGTATATTCGTGGCACCTTGGATCATGGCCTTCAGTTGTACCGCTCTCCTGTTACGGACTTGGTTACGCCAGCTGTTGGATGAACTACGCCACCCAATACGTCGTGCTACTCTGGTCTATTGTGACAACATTAGTGCTATTTATCTCTCGACGGACCCAGTGCAACATCAACGCACTAAGCACATCGAGATCGATTTGCACTTTGTTCGTGACAAGGTCGCCACAGGGGCTGTTCGTGTTCTTCATGCGCCGACTACCTCTCAGTATGCAGACATCTTCACAAAGGGTCTGACGTCTACAATCTTTACCGAGTTTTGTTCCAGTCTGAATGTTCTTCCAAGTGGCTGATGATCGACGCTCAGACTACGGGGGCGTGTTAGATTGTGATAGTTTTGGGCCAGGCCCATGTACGTGCTTAGGGCCTGCCATGCATACTCCTGTAGCCGGCTCCCCTATATATGTATTGAACTCATCTATCTATACGATTAGTTCAGCGTAAACCCTCTTTCATTTAGATTAAAGGTTTACGCGCTCTATAGATATATTAAAAAGAGCTAGGGTTATAATATTCACCACACGTATAAACCTTAGTTGTCGCTTCCCTTGTACCTGATCGCGCGACTCTTGTTGCGCGTGCTGTGCTAATACACCAACGTACGACGTTCCTCCCGTACATGCGGACTACGTGGAGGCACGACTATGATTGTTGCGCTAATCAGTGAAGGCACGACTATGATTGTTGCGCTAATCAGTGAAGCACGACTATGATTGTTGCGCTAATCAGCTACGGAAGAGGAGACGATCGTGATCGACTACTCCCTCTGCATCGAGACGCGCCTATGCTGTACTCCAACTCTTCTTCCGCTACTGTGCGCCTAGTGATAACGATCCATAATCTCTTACTTGCAAGTTTCCTGAGTGATGTGGTAGATGTGTCAGCATGTTCTCTTTCAGTGGTATCATAGCCAGGTTGCATATTTTTTGGTCTGGATCTAGTTTCATTAGATGGATCTTCTTAATGCACGTTTGATTAGATCAATTGGTCACAAGGGGTTAAAGTAGATTGCATTTTATATGACTGAGAGGATTAGTTCGTCCTCACTTTGTTGTATGCACAACTTGCCCCTACCAGTTGGAATCACCATTGGGGCCAATCGCGTACACAATTAGCAAATTGAGGCAAAAGATCGACATCATGAGCGTAATCTTCTTCTGGTCTAAAGGTCTCGGATTTCGGTTGATTTGATCAATCACGTGAGATTTTCATATATTTTCAATGAGATTTGGGACACCGTTGTTGTCTTCTATAGTAGCATACTTGTATAAAACATTGTTCGCCTAACTTGTTTTTGCAGGATGTGATGTGAATGTTATGGCCTTAATGTCATGTCATGATATGTGTATAACATTTGTGCATGCCTGTGTGCTGTAAAGTAACACAGCCGGGACCATTATTGTATGATGACCTGTGTGTAGCATCCCAAAAATTCAAATATTGAAATATTCTCAAACTCGCTCTAAATTCAAAATGAATTTCAAATTTCGTTTCAAAATATTTGTTTGTGAGTTGATCTCAACAAATAAAATATAGTGGTCTATATTCTCTCCGAAATCCTTCTCAAAATAGCCTACAATTATTTCCCCAGTGATCCCCTCTAATTCTTTTCGGAAATACTGCCCTAATATTCCACCGATAATTCTCCATATATTTTCCTCCTCAGAAAAACCTTCAGAATCATTTTTAAAGTCCCTACGAATATTTTCTCCATAATTTTTCTCATGCTCATACGTATATGTACGCCTCTGGTGTCATACGGTGAGCTCTACAAGCTAATTTCACTTATACATGACTAATACATGCTTATCTCCTAATCCTCTCATCCTCCCACTAATCTTTGCCTCCACCCCCCTAATCCCCCCACCTAGCCTATAAATAGAGGGGCAAGGGCCTCCTCTCAAGCCACCCCAAGCCATTTTATGGCAACTCTCCTCCCCCCACACGCCCACTCCATCTCCCACACAAGCACACACTAGCACAAGGATCGTTCGGTCATTCTTCGATCGTTCGTCCACATGTTCTTAGTTTGTTCGTTCGTCCGATCGTTCGATCGTTCGTCCGATCGTTCATGGTTCGTTTGTCCGTTCGTTCGTCCAAATAATCTTTGTTCAGCCGTTATGCTGCCGAAATTCCGATTGTTCGTTCGTCCGATCATTCGATCGTTCGTCCGTTCATTCATAGTTCCTATTCATCATTCATCATTCATTCATAGTCCCTATTTGATAGTCGCCTAGAGGGGGGGTGAATAGGGCGAAACTGAAATTTACAAATATAAACACAACTACAAGCCGGGTTAGCGTTAGAAATATAAACGAGTCCCCGAGAAAGGGTGAAAAACAAATCGCAAGCAAATGAAGAGTGTGACACGCGGATTTGTTTTACCGAGGTTCGGTTCTCGCAAACCTACTCCCCGTTGAGGAGGCCACAAAGGCCGGGTCTTTTTCAACCCTTTCCCTCTCTCAAACGGTCCCTCGGACGGCGTGAGCTTCTCTTCTCAAATCACTTGGGAATCAAACTTCCCGCAAGGACCACCACACAATTGGTGTCTCTTGCCTCAATTACAAGTGAATGTTTGATCACAAGAAAGTATGCCAAAGAAAAGAAGCGATCCAAGCGCAAGAGCTCAAATGAACACTACAAATCACTCTCTCTAGTCACTAAGGCTTTGTGTGGAGTTGGGAGAGGATTTGATCTCTTTTGGTGTGCTTTGTAATGAATGCTAGCTCTTGTATAGTGGTTGAAAGCTGGAAAACTTGGATGCAATGAATGGTGGGGTGGTTGGGGTATTTATAGCCCCAACCACCAAACTTGACCGTTGGTGGAGGCTGTCTGTCGTATGGTGCACCGGACAGTCCGGTGCACACCGGACATGTCCGGTGCGCCAGCCACGTCACCAATGCCGTTGGATTTTGACCGTTGGAGTTCTGACTTCTGGGCCCGCCTGGATGTCCGGTGCACACCGGACATGTACTGTTCAATGTCCGGTGCGCCAGTATGGGCGTGCCTGACTTCTGCGCGCTTCTGGCGCGCATTGAATGTGCCTGCAGGTGACCGTTGGCGCGAAGTAGCCGTTGCTCTGGAGTTGCACCGGACAGTCCGGTGTACACCGGACATGTCCGGTGAATTATAGCGGAGCAACCGCTGTAAATTCCCGAGGCTGCCAAGTTCCGAAGCCGCGTCCTCTTGGAGCACCGGACACTGTCCGGTGTACACCGGACAGTCCGGTGAATTATAGCGCGCTGGCTTCAGGAAAATCCCGAGGCTGAGGAGTTCTGCGCGAGGTCCCCTGGTGCACCGGACACTGTCCGGTGCGCCACCAGACAGTCCGGTGCGCCAGACCAGGGAGCCTTTCGGGATGCCTTTGGCTCTCTATTTTGAACCCAACTTTGGTTTTTTTAATTGGCTTGTTGTGAACCTTTGACACCTGTATAACTTATACACTAGAGCAAACTAGTCAGTCCAATTATTTGTGTTGGGCAATTCAACCACCAAAATTATTTAGGAACTAGGTGTAAGCCTAATTCCCTTTCAATCTCCCCCTTTTTGGTGATTGATGCCAACACAAACCAAAGCAAATATAGAAGTGCATAATTGAACTAGTTTTCATAATGTAAGTGCAAAGGTTGCTTGTAATTGAGCCAATATTAATACTTACAAGATATGCATGGATCGTTCCTTTGTTTTTAACATTTTGGACCACGCTTGCACCACATGTTTTGTTTTTGCAAATTCTTTTGTAAATCCTTTTCAAAGTTCTTTTGCAAATAGTCAAAGGTAAATGAATAAGATTTTGAAGAACATTTTCAAGATTTGAAATTTTCTCCCCCTGTTTCAAATGCTTTTCCTTTGACTTAACAAAACTCGCCCTAAATGAGATCCACCTCTTAGTGTTCAAGAGGGTTTTGACACATCTTTTTTGAAATACTACTTTCACCCCCTTTTGAACACAATAAGATACCAATTGAAAATACTCTTTGCAAAACTTAAGTTTTTGAAATTGGTGGTGGTGCGGTCCTTTTGCTTTGGGCTCATACTCTCTCCCCTTTGGCATGAATCGCCAAAAACGGAATCATTAGAGCCCTTAAATTACTTTCTTCCCCTTTGGACATAAATGAATGAGTTAAGATTATACCAAAGATGAAGTCCTTTTGCTCTCTCCCCCAAGAATGGAGAGTTGCATGGAGTGACGGCGAAGGATGAGTTACGGAGTGGAAGCCTTTGTTTTTGCCGAAGACTCCAATTCCCTTTCAATACACCTATGACTTGGTTTGAAATAGACTTGAAAAACACATTAGTCATAGCATATGAGAGAGACATGATCAAAGGTATACAAATGAGCTATGTGAGCAAGTTAGCAAAAGAAATTGCGCGAATCAAGAATATTGAGCTCATGCCTAAGTTTGTTAAAAGTTTGTTCATCAAGAGGCTTGGTAAAGATATCGGCTAATTGATCTTTAGTGTTAATGTAAGAAATCTCGATATCTCCTTTTTGTTGGTGATCCCTAAGAAAATGATACCGAATGGCTATGTGTTTAGTGCGGCTATGTTCGACGGGATTATCCACCATCTTGATTGCACTCTCATTATCACATAGCAAAGGGACTTTGGTTAATTTGTAACCGTAGTCCCGCAGGGTTTGCCTCATCCAAAGCAATTGCGCACAACAATGGCCTGCGGCAATGTACTCGGCTTCGGCGGTGGAAAGAGCGACCGAATTTTGCTTCTTTGAAGCCCAGGACACCAAGGATCTTCCCAAGAACTGGCAAGTCCCCGATGTGCTCTTTCTATTGATTTTACACTCCGCCCAATCGGCATCCGAATAACCAATCAAATCAAATGTGGATCCCCTAGGGTACCAAAGCCCAAACTTAGGAGTATAAGCCAAATATCTCAAGATTCGTTTCACGGCCGTAAGGTGAGCTTCCTTAGGGTCGGCTTGGAATCTTGCACACATGCATACGGAAAGCATAATATCCGGTCGAGATGCACATAAATAGAGTAAAGAACCTATCATCGACCGGTATACCTTTTGATCCACGGACTTACCTCCCGTGTCGAGGTCGAGATGCCCATTAGTTCCCATGGGTGTCTTGATGGGCTTGGCATCCTTCATCCCAAACTTGTTTAGAATGTCTTGAGTATACTTCGTTTGGCTAATGAAGGTGCCCTCTTGGAGTTGCTTCACTTGAAATCCCAAGAAGTACTTCAACTCCCCCATCATAGACATCTCGAACTTTTGTGTCATGATCCTACTAAATTCTTCACATGTAGACTCGTTAGTAGACCCAAATATAATATCATCAACATAAATTTGGCATACAAACAAGTCTTTTTCAATAGTTTTAGTGAATAGAGTAAGATCGGCCTTTCCGACTTTGAATTCATTAGTGATGAGAAAATCCCTAAGGCATTCATACCATGCTCTTGGGGCTTGCTTGAGCCCATAAAGCGCCTTAGAGAGTTTATAGACATGGTTAGGGTACTCACTATCTTCAAAGTCGGGAGGTTGCTCAACATAGACCTCTTCCTTGATTGGTCCATTGAGGAAGGCACTTTTCACGTCCATTTGATAAAGCTTAAAGCCATGGTAAGTAGCATAGGCTAATAATATACAAATTGACTCAAGCCTAGCTACGGGTGCATAGGTTTCACCGAAATCCAAACCTTCGACTTGAGAGTATCCCTTGGCCACAAGTCGAGCTTTGTTCCTTGTCACCACACCATGCTCATCTTGCTTGTTGCGGAAGACCCATTTGGTTCCTACAACATTTTGGTTAGGACGTGGAACTAAATGCCATACCTCATTCCTAGTGAAGTTGTTGAGCTCCTCTTGCATCGCCACCACCCAATCCGAATCTTGTAGTGCTTCCTCTACCCTGTGTGGCTCAATAGAGGAAACAAAAGAGTAATGCTCACAAAAATGTGCAATACGAGATCTAGTAGTTACCCCCTTATGAATGTCGCCGAGGATGGTGTCGACGGGGTGATCTCGTTGGATTGCTTGGTGGACTCTTGGGTGTGGCGGCCTTTGTTCTTCATCCACCTTGTCTTGATCATTTGTATCTCCCCCTTGATCATTGCCGTCATCTTGAGGTGGCTCATTTGCTTGATCTTCTATTTCATCAACTTGAGCTTCATCCTCATTTTGAGTCGGTGGAGATGCTTGCGTGGAGGAGGACGGTTGATCTTGTGCATTTGAAGGCTCTTCGGATTCCTTAGGACACACATCCCCAATGGACATGTTCCTTAGCGCGATGCATGGAGCCTCTTCAACACCTATCTCATCAAGATCAACTTGCTCTACTTGAGAGCCGTTAGTCTCATCAAACACAACGTCACAAGAAACTTCAACTTGTCCAGTGGACTTGTTAAAGACTCTATATGCCCTTGTGTTTGAATCATATCCTAGTAAAAAGCCTTCTACAGTCTTAGGAGCAAATTTAGATTTTCTACCTCTCTTAACAAGAATAAAGCATTTGCTACCAAAGACTCTAAAATATGAAATGTTGGGCTTTTTACCGGTTAGGAGTTCATAGGATGTCTTCTTGAGGATTCGGTGTAGATATAACCGGTTGATGGCGTAGCAAGCGGTGTTGACCGCCTCGGCCCAAAACCGATCCGAAGTCTTGTACTCATCAAGCATGGTCCTTGCCATGTCCAATAGAGTTTGATTCTTCCTCTCTACTACACCATTTTGTTGTGGTGTGTAGGGAGAAGAAAACTCATGCTTGATGCCCTCCTCCTCAAGGAAGCCTTCGATTTGAGAGTTCTTGAACTCCGTCCCATTGTCGCTTCTAATTTTCTTGATCCTTAAGCCGAACTCATTTTGAGCCCGTCTCAAGAATCCCTTTAAGGTCTCTTGGGTTTGAGATTTTTCCTGCAAAAAGAATACCCAAGTGAAGCGAGAATAATCATCCACTATTATAAGACAGTACTTACTCCCGCCGATGCTTATGTAAGCAATCGGGCCGAATAGATCCATGTGGAGTAGCTCAAGCGACCTGTCGATCGTCATGATGTTCTTGTGTGGATGATGGGTACCAACTTGCTTTCCTGCTTGGCATGCGCTACAAACCCTGTCTTTCTCAAAATGAACATTTGTTAGTCCTAAAATGTGTTCTCCCTTTAGAAGCTTGTGAAGATTCTTCATCCCAACATGTGCTAGTCGGCGATGCCAGAGCCAGCCCATGTTAGTCTTAGCAATTAAGAAAGTGTCGAGTTCAGCTCTATCAAAATCTACCAAGTATAGCTGACCCTCTAACACTCCCTTAAATGCTATTGAATCATCACTTCTTCTAAAGACAGTGACACCTACATCAGTGAAAAGACAGTTGTAGCCCATTTTGCATAATTGAGATACAGAAAGCAAATTGTAATCTAATGAATCTACAAGAAAAACATTGGAAATAGAATGGTCAGGAGATATAGCTATTTTACCAAGACCTTTGACCAAACCTTGATTTCCATCCCCGAATGTGATAGCTCGTTGGGGATCTTGGTTTTTCTCGTAGGAGGAGAACATCTTCTTCTCCCCTGTCATATGGTTTGTGCACCCGCTGTCGAGTATCCAACTTGAGCCCCCGGATGCATAAACCTACAAAACAATTTTAGTTCTTGACTTTAGGTACCCAAACGGTTTTGGGTCCTTTGGCATTAGAAACAAGAACTTTGGGTACCCAAACACAAGTCTTGGAGCCCTTGTGTTTGCCCCCAACAAACTTGGCAACTACTTTGCCGGATTTGTTAGTCAAAACATAAGATGCATCAAAAGTTTTAAAAGAAATGCTATGTTCATTTGATGCACTAGGATTTTTCTTCTTAGTCAACTTAACATGGGTTGGTTGCCTAGAGCTAGATGTCTCACCCTTATACATGAAAGCATAGTTAGGGCCAGAGTGAGACTTCCTAGAGTGAATCCTCCTAATTTTGCTCTCGGGATAACCGGCAGGATACAAAATGTAACCCTCGTTATCCTGAGGCATGGGAGCCTTGCCCTTTACAAAATTAGACAATCTTTTAGGAGGGGCATTAAGTTTGACATTGTCTCCTCTTTGGAAACCAATGCCATCCTTGATGCCAGGGCGTCTCCCATTATAGAGCATACTTCTAGCAAATTTAAATTTTTCATTCTCTAAGTTATGCTTGGCAATTTTAGCATCTAATTTTGCTATATGACCATTTTGTTGTTTAATTAAAGTCATGTGATCATGAATAGCATTAATATCAACATCTCTACATCTAGTACAAATAGATACATGCTCAACAATAGATGTAGAGGGTTTGCAAGATTTTAATTCTACAACCTTAGCATGTAACATGTCATTCTTAGTTCTAAGGTCGGAAATAGTAGCATTGCAAACATCAAAATCTTTAGCCTTAGCAAGCAATTTTTCATTTTCAATCCTAAGGCTAGCAAGAGAAATGTTCAATTCTTCAATCCTAGCAAGTAAATCATCATTATTATTTCTAGAATTGGTAATTGAAACATTACAAACATGAGAATCAACCTTAGCTAACAAATTAGCATTTTCATTTCTAAGGTTGTCTATTGTCTCATGGCAAGTGCTTAGCTCACTAGATAATTTTTCACATTTCTCAATTTCTAGAGCATAAGCATTCTTAACCTTAACATGTTTCTTATTTTCCTTAATTAGGAAGTCCTCTTGGGAATCCAAAAGGTCATCCTTTTCATGGATAGCACTAATTAATTCATTTAATTTTTCTTTTTGTTCCATGTTAAGGTTGGCAAAAAGGGTACGCAAATTATCTTCCTCATCACTAGCATTATCATCACTAGAGGACTCATATCTAGTGGAGGATTTAGATTTAACCTTCTTCTTTTTGTCGTCCTTTGCCATGAGGCACTTGTGGCCGACGTTGGGGAAGAGGAGTCCCTTGGTGACGGCGATGTTAGTGGCGTCCTCGTCGTCGGAGGAGTCGGTGGAGCTCTCGTCGGAGTCCCATTCGCGGCACACGTGGGCATCGCCGCCCCTCTTCTTGTGGTACCTTTTCTTTTCTCTCCTCTTGCCCTTCTTGTCGTTATCCCTGTCACTGTCACTTGATAATGGACACTTAGCAATAAAGTGACCGGGCTTACCACACTTGTAGCAAACCTTCTTGGAACGGGATTTGTAATCCTTCCCCTTCCGTTGCTTGAGGATTTGGCGAAAGCTTTTGATGATCAAAGCCATCTCCTCGTTGTCGAGCTTTGAAGCGTCTATAGGTTGTCTACTTGGTGTAGACTCCTCCTTCTTCTCCTCCGTCGCCTTGAAAGCCACCGGTTGTGCATCGGACGTGGAGGGATCATCAAGCTCGTTGATCTTCTTTGAGCCCTTGATCATACATTCAAAGCTCACAAAATTCCCGATAACTTCCTCGGGGGTCATTAGTGTATATCTAGGATTACCACGAATTAATTGAACTTGAGTGGGGTTAAGGAAGATGAGTGATCTAAGAATAACCTTAACCACCTCGCGGTCATCCCATTTCTTGCTCCCGAGGTTGCGCACTTGGTTCACCAAGGTTTTGAGCCGGTTGTACATATCTTGTGGCTCCTCCCCTTGGCGAAGACGGAAGCGACCGAGCTCCCCCTCGATCGTTTCCCGCTTGGTGATCTTGGTGAGTTCATCACCCTCGTGTGCGGTCTTGAGTAGATCCCAAATCTCCTTTGCATTCTTCAACCCTTGCACTTTGTTATATTCCTCTCTACTTAGAGAGGCAAGGAGTATGGTTGTGGCTTGGGAGTTGAAGTGCTCGATTTGGGCTACTTCATCCACATCATAGTCTTCATCCCCTACGGATGGTACCTATGCACCAAACTCAACAACATCCCATATACTTTTGTGGAGTGAGGTTAGATGAAATCGCATTAAATCACTCCACCTAGCGTAATCTTCACCATCAAAAGTTGGTGGTTTGCCTAATGGGACGGAAAGTAAAGGTGTATGTTTGGAAATGCGAGGGTAGCGTAGGGGAATCTTACTATACTTCTTACGCTCTTGGCGCTTAAAAGTGACGGACGCCACGTCGGAGCCGGAGGTGGATGCCGATGAAGAATCGGTCTCGTAGTAGACCACCTTCCTCATCCTCTTTTTCTTGTCCTCACTCCGATGCGGCTTGTGGGAAGAGGACTTCTCCTTCTTCTCTTGGCGTGAAGAAGATTTCTTCTCCTTCCCTTTGGAGGAGTCCTTCTTCTTCTCCTTCCTTTTGGAGGAGTCCTTCTTCTTCTCCTTCCTCTTGGTGCGGGACTCTTCCGATGAAATGCTCCCGTGGCTTGTAGTGGGCTTTTCGCCGGTCTCCATCTCCTTCTTGGCGTGATCTCCCGACATCACTTCGAGCGGTTAGGCTCTAATGAAGCACCGGCCTCTGATACCAATTGATAGTCGCCTAGAGGGGGGTGAATAGGGCGAAACTGAAATTTACAAATATAAACACAACTACAAGCCGGGTTAGCGTTAGAAATATAAACGAGTCCCCGAGAAAGGGTGAAAAACAAATCGCAAGCAAATGAAGAGTGTGACACGCGGATTTGTTTTACCAAGGTTCGGTTCTCGCAAACCTACTCCCCGTTGAGGAGGCCACAAAGGCCGGGTCTTTTTCAACCCTTTCCCTCTCTCAAACGGTCCCTCGGACCGAGTGAGCTTCTCTTCTCAAATCACTTGGGAATCAAACTTCCCGCAAGGACCACCACACAATTGGTGTCTCTTGCCTCAATTACAAGTGAATGTTTGATCACAAGAAAGTATGCCAAAGAAAAGAAGTGATCCAAGCGCAAGAGCTCAAATGAACACTACAAATCACTCTCTCTAGTCACTAAGGCTTTGTGTGGAGTTGGGAGAGGATTTGATCTCTTTTGGTGTGCTTTTGTAATGAATGCTAGCTCTTGTATAGTGGTTGGAAGCTGGAAAACTTGGATGCAATGAATGGTGGGGTGGTTGGGGTATTTATAGCCCCAACCACCAAACTTGACCGTTGGTGGAGGTTTTCTGTCGTATGGTGCACCGGACAATCCGGTGCACACCGGACAGTCCGGTGCACACCGGACAGTCCGGTGCACACCGGACATGTCCGGTGCGCCAGCCACGTCACCAATGCCGTTGGATTTTGACCGTTGGAGTTCTGACTTCTGGGCCCGCCTGGATGTTCGGTGCACACCGGACATGTACTGTTCAATGTCCGGTGCGCCAGTATGGGCGTGCCTGACTTCTGCGCGCTTCTGGCGCGCATTAAATGCGCCTGTAGGTGACCGTTGGCGCGAAGTAGCCGTTGCTCTGGAGTTGCACCGGACAGTCCGGTGTACACCGGACATGTCCGGTGAATTATAGCGGAGCAACCGCTGTAAATTCTTGAGGCTGCCAAGTTCCGAAGCCGCGTCCTCTTGGAGCACCGGACACTGTCCGGTGTACACCGGACAGTCCGGTGAATTATAGCGCGCTGGCTTCAGGAAAATCCCGAGGCTGAGGAGTTCTGCACGAGGTCCCCTGGTGCACCGGACAGTCCGGTGCGCCACCGGACAGTCCGGTGCGCCAGACCAGGGAGCCTTTCGGGATGCCTTTGGCTCTCTATTTTGAACCCAACTTTGGTTTTTTTAATTGGCTTGTTGTGAACTTTTGACACCTGTATAACTTATACACTAGAGCAAACTAGTTAGTCCAATTATTTGTGTTGGGCAATTCAACCACCAAAATTATTTAGGAACTAGGTGTAAGCCTAATTCCCTTTCACTATTCATCGTTCGTTCGTAAAAATAATCTTTGTTCAACCATTATGCTGCCGAAATTCCGATCGTTCGTTCTTCCGATCATTCGACCGTTCGTCCGTTCGTTCATAGTTTCTATTCATCGTTCATCGTTCGTTCATAGTTCTTATTCATCGTTCATCGTTCGTTCATAGTCCCTATTTATCGTCTGTCCGTTCGTTTGTCAAAATAATCTTTGTTCAGCCGTTATGCTGCCGAAATTCTGATCATTCGTTCGTCCAATCATTCGACCGTTCGTCCGTTCATTCATAGTTCCTATTCACCGTGCATACGACTATTCACCATTACTACTCACTGTTACTATTCACAACCGTTACTATTCATCGATACTATTCATCATAGTTACTATTCACAGTTGCTATTCATCATTGTTACTATTCATCGATGATATCTATCGTTACTCTTCTATCGTCACTATTCATCGTTACTATTCATCGATCATCCGATCACCCCAAATTTCAACTACTCATCCATCATGTTGTCCAGCTCACCTAAGACCTGCCAGACCAATATTCCAGTCATACGAACTCTAATGATTGTGATTTTCGTTCTAGTAAGAACTTCCCATCTGGTCACCCATCCCAGATTTATCCAAGTTGAGCACGCTTAACTTTGGGATTCTTTCGAGCCAGACTTCCAAACTCAGATTCCAATAATTCTTGTTTCTAAATTCTTATCAAATTATTCCCTATCCAACCATCTCATCCCTTAAGCATGGTTCATATTCCAGAAAACTCCCAAAATACTCTTGTCCCATATTCTGCCTATAATTTCCCAGTTCAGACTAAGTCAGACGATTCATTCGTCACTATTCTCACCAATAGTGAACTGTACTGTACTACACCACATACACCCAGCTACCCTCTCCCTCTCCACACACTCAACACCCTCAGCCAAGGTAAACACCCCACCCACTCAGTTAATCTGCTCTGCCGGCTATGCGCATAGTGTCGCTTCACCTCCAATCCACCCTCCTGGTAAGCACCTCTGCTCCAACACCAGTAATATCACCACACCACATGACACAGATTCTGCTCAAGTCTCTACCCATCCATATATCGTCATTCTGACCACTATACTAAATATTTGTTGATATACTTGCTGGTTTGTATGTTTGCTTGTTCATGTTGCATAGTTATCGGAGCGTTCGTGTCGTCTCGTGAAGGCTGGATCTGCAAGTCTACGCCAGGCGGTGGAGCCAGAAGCTAGTTCCGTGAGCTCTCGCCCCTTTCGTCGGTTAAAGCAACGACAAGCTCACTGGATCCCTTTGATGCATAAATTACCTATGTTTTACAAGTAGTGTCCCATGTATAGGTCAGGTACCCATGATCTGGCCGAGTGTAGGACGATTAAAGAACTGACAAAGTGCTTCTAGCAATGTCTCAATTAGAAGCGCCAAAATCAAGGACTCTCTCATCAGGAGCGCTCTGACAAGAAATGTCACGACTAGATGTGCCCCGATTGACAGTGGCAACAGTGGGGGCCATGACCCCAGGAGAAGAAAGGCAGTGATCCCAAGATCACATAGATTATCCAATGAGGCCTTCAATGACCTAGAATTCTATTACACCTCATGCTCTTGCATTGGGAGGTGCGTGCCACATGTATTTCATTAACACACAAGATTACTCCAACCTATTTTTTAATACTAAAAGGTGGTATACATGCTAAATGTGTCCATGTCTTATTCAAAACTGTGGGAAACCCTAAACCTAACTAGGGTTGGGAGTGTATTAATATAGAAAGGGTAGTTGGGTCAAGCTCATTACATAGGGGGTATACAGGTAATTACAAGGGGACTAATCGAAAACCCTAACGAGGTTCTAACCCCATAGTCTCAACTCTATCCTGTACAGATGTTGAGACTAGATCAAAACTCAACAAAAACACTCGACAACAGCCCCTTGGTGAAGATGTCAGTGAATTGTAACGTGGTTGGGACGCTGAGAATCGAACATCACTGGTGGAGACACGTTCGTGGACTTAGTGAAGGTCGATCTCCACGTGCTTTGTGCGCTGATGCTACACGGGATTGGTGGAGAGGTAGACCGTATTGACATTGTCGCGGTAGATGAGGGTGGCACACTGGAGGGGGCCATGGAGCTCCTGGAGAAGCCGACGGAGCCAGGAGGCATCGGCCATGACGTTGGCCATAGCGCAGCACTCAACCTCAGCGCTGAAGCAAGAGACAACGGGCTGTCGCATGATGACCCAGGCGATGAGGTTGGCTCCTAGGAACACAACATAACTAGAAGTGTTCCGACGCATGTCGGGGCAGCCAGCCTAGTCAACATCAGTGTAGACCACGAGATCCGACGTCGGGAGGGTCGAAGGACTAGGGCATTGTCGATGGAGTCGCGAAGGTAGTGAAGGATCCGCTTGAGAGTGGTGAGATGGGGATCTCATGGGTGTGCATGCGAAGGCACACCCGCTGGATGACATAAGCATTGTCGGGCCTAGAGAAAGTCATATACTGGATAGCACCGGTGAGGCTCCGGTAAGCCGTCGTGTCGGCGACCGGGGGCCTATCGTCCTTAGAGAGCTTTGCCTGAGTGTTGACAGGTGTGGAGCAGGGTTGATATCGGACATGCCAGCCTACCCTAGAATATCGAGAGCGTACTAACACTGGTGTACGAACAGACCTTGAGGCCTCTGCTTGGTGGTGATGCTGAGGAAGTGGTGGAGAGGCCCATGACCTTCATCGCGAATTTGCACTGAAGATCAACGATCGTGCACTGGAGAAGATCGACACTGGATGATGTGAGCACGATGTCGTCGACGTAGAGCAGGAGGTAGATAGTGTCATTGCCACACTGATAGATGAACATGGACATGTTCGACTTAGCCTCAACAAAGCTAAGGGAAGCCAAGTAGGAAGCGAAGCGACTGTACTAGGTCTATGGCGCATGCTTGAGGCCATATAGGGAGCAGTTCAGTCAACAGAACAGATTGGGTGGTGTCATCACCATGGTGTTGAAGGTGGCAGCGAGGGAGGCTAGGTCCCACCCTCTAGCCAACGAGGACTAGGGTGTCAGGGTAGGGGTCCTTAGAAGCAGAAGCAGGGGCAGGGCTAGGGATGTCGGGGCACATCGTAGGGTGGCACCTTCAAGAGAGCTAGCGGAGGAGGACGCAATAGGGAGGCACCCATAGCTAGGCCAGACCACATGGAGATGGTCCTAGACCAGGGGTTGTAGAATGACGGTCATGCCGCATCGCCGCCCCGACCAGAGGGCCATCCTAGGAGAAGCCACCACCCCCATGGTCGTCCTTGTGGGGACAATGACCTCCGTCGGCAGTGGGAGCCAGACGAGGAACCCCAGGCGCGGGGCGGTGGGAGGGCAAGCAGGAGCCCCTATCGACGTAGGGCGAGAGGCTTGGCCCCCTGAAGGCCCCTTACCACCGGAGGGCACGATGTAGAGGGCTAGGCCGGGAGCGGGTGTCTTAGTCTCCAGGGTGAGCTCTGTGAGGAGAAGCTCATTGCGGACGACATGGAAAGTGGGGAAAGGCACTGTCTGCTTGATGAGAGCCTTCAGGTGGCCGTAGGGGGGCTGAGGTCACGCAGAAGGTTCAACACCAGGGTACGATAGGCGACGGGCTCGTCGAGATCATGGAGAGAATCTTCCATGCCCTTCATCCAGCGGCAGTACTCTCTCACGAACTGGTCCCTCTGGGAGGACAGACGAAAGGACGTGTTGAGGTGGAGCAGCCAAGCCTCTCGGTTCCCAAGGAACTGGTCCTCAAGGGCGTTTCAAGCCTAGCGAGCGGTGCCCTCCTGCTCATAGTGACGCCCATAGCGTGCCCTTGCTCCAAGGCAAGGGAGGCCGCACACTTGCACTCCTGAGAGTTGGCTAGGACAACTTGGATGGTGGCGAGAGCCGCAACCAACATGAAGGATGTGGGCGGACAGGCCGACCCATGCGGGTTCGATAGGGGGAGATGGTGGGTGGGGAAGCACAGAGGGGAATTGTAATACTCAAAATTGTGTACAGGAATATATAGTGTTTTCCTTATTTGATGTGCCTCATTTGCATCATAAAAAGAGCATACACAAAATTTAGAGTTTAATTCAAACAAATGATAAAAAAATGCATCATGTTGGAGTTTATATGTTTGTGCATTAAATAAAATAATAATGTCAATGGTAATAAGATAATAATTACTAGAAGTTGAATTAAGCCCTAAATTAAACCTAGGGTTTTTGAAAATGAGAAGAAGAGAAATGATATATAAAAAAGATATAAATAATATAATTATATCTCTAAAAACTTGTATTTTAACTTCACCATATGATTTGGGAATAAATTTGGCCTAAGTTTGATTCGAAATTTGAATTCAAATTGGAATTGAAAATAGAGAGGAAAAGGAATAGAAAATAAAAAGAATAAAACAAAACCAGCCTCATGGGCCGCCATACCCCAATCTGGCCCATCCAGGGAAACCCCTCCACCGCGCGGCCCAGCTTTTCCGCGCCCACTCGCGCGTGCCACTGACCCGTGGGCCCCGCGTGCAGCCTCACCACTTTTCACGCGCGCGCGCTATGGGCCACTGGCGTGTGGGACCGAAGGGGCGAAAGGTTGTTTGCGTGCTCTGCGGACTCGCGGGGACGCTGCACGGTGGGGCCAATGCGTCAGCGCTTCCTTCTTTGTCGGATCGTGGCGACGGGCGCGGCTTTCGCGCGAGCTAAACAACCTGGCGATGACTGCGGCTCGGGCTGATATCCTCGCGCTGGGCGCGCCCCCATGCGGCATAAAATCCCCAACGGACCTCCCTGTTCTCTCCGTAGCTCCGAATCACGACCGCCACCGTACCACAGTGAGAGAAAAGGGGGGGAAAGCGTAGGACAGTGGGCCGCCACCGTGGGTTCCCATCGACGGCGGGATTCAGGCTCCAGCGCAGTTACCCGGAAGGTGGTCAGGCCCTGTTGAAGCTCGACGAAGAGTTAATCGGTGGGAGATTGGTTGAAGCTGTGGGAATTGCTCGCTGGACTTCGGCTTCCGCCGTGCGCCGTGGAGAGCTCGGGTTGCCACTTCAAACCGCGGTGAGTTGTGTCCTACGCGATTCCCTGTTGTTGCCGCTTTGTACTGCTGCCTTCGGATTAGAGTGTAGGGGCGGAAATCGCCGGGGGGCGCATGCTCCGGCCATGGCACCTCTATGAAGACTGGGGCGCCGCCGTGGGGGTCTGTGCGCCGCCGCCGCTGGATGGCATGACCGGGGCTGGGGATTGATCCCTCGACGTGGATCCAGTGTTGGACGGCATAGATTAAAGCTGGGATATCGATTCGGCCTGATGGAATGCGTACCGTCCGATCCGGATCGGAGGGGTGCGCTTATGTGTTGTTTATTTAAATCTGGTCCGCAGATCTGATGTTGTGCGGTTCACGTGGCATACCGGTTCGCTTTAGGGTTATTCTAATCTCGACCGTGGGTGTTCGATCGGACGGCTCACAGTAGATATTACCCCTTCACCGTGGTCAATTTTCAAAAGAACCCCTGGCCTTTGCTGAAATTAACCCACCATCCTCATTAGCAGTAGACTGAGTCTAGGGAATTTTCTGCGCTAGCCCCTGACTTTTCTGGTTATTGAGGCCCAATCCAGAACAGTATTAAAGCAGAGAATTTAAACTATAAATGGATTTTTATTATATAAATAAGTGCTAAAACTTGTAAAATGCATAGAAATTTCATTCTTACTCCAAATTGGGCCATTCCAATTTCTAAATTTTTGTAATATTATTCTCTATCATTTAGTGTCTCTGTTTTGGCATGAAAACAGTAAGAAAATTAATTTATCATTTAATCCTATTTCAAGCACATTAAATCTTAGGGAATTCATAATTTGAAATCTATAACTCCAAATTTAATTTGGGATTATTTGACATTTGCATCGCATTTGGGATTATTTTACTATTACTTTTCTTTATTATTATTAAGGTTTGGTATTTACTTACACTTAGTAATTGCTAATAAAATTTTGACCAACGTTTAAAAGCAATGCTCAGCCTCAGCCTTTACTTCATTGATTAGCCTTACACTTCATGAACTCCCACCTTTGGTGAGTTCATGCCACATTATTCCCCACAACTTGTTGAGCGATGAACGTATGTGAGCTCACTCTTGCTGTCTCACACCCCCCCCACAGGAGAAGAACAGGTGGTTCAGGAGGAGCCACAAGGCGAGGAGTATGATCTGATCTAGGTGGCGTTTCTCAGTTGACATTTGCGCCGAGGATCCTTAGTTCGTTTTATGTTTATTCTTTTATTTTGTATTAAGTCTTCCGCTATGTAATAAATACTCTGATGTTTTATGACATTTATCTCTATACACTCTGTTATTATATATGTTGTCTTCTTGGCGCATGTATGAGATGCACCTGGCTTTGTTCCTTAAAGCCGGGTGTGACAGGAATGCCAGGTGCGTAGTTGCGCATCGAGGACAGCAGGGGCTCCGAGCGGGGCCCAGGGCCAGCAATGAAGGGGGCTCATCCCCAGCGAGCTCGCTGGTGCGGGATGAGGGGAGGAAGGCGGGGAAGAGGCTGCTCGTGGCCGACGCGGCGGTGGCGACGGCGTGGGCGCGCCCGCGCCTGTGCCGACGACGATGGGCAGGGCGACGGCCTCACCCGCGCTAGGGCTCACATCGGCAGCGACATGCTCCATGAGAGGGAAGGGGGAGGAGGAGGGTGGCGGCCGGGGAGGGGCCTGGCGGTGGCCGATGGCTGGTGGGGAAGGGAGGGAGGGAGAAGAGGGAGAGAAAGTGAAACCTAGTTGTATACCATATGAGAAACCCTAACTCTAACTAGGGTTAAGAGTGTATTAATATAGACCAAGTAGTTGGGCCAAACCCATTATACAGAGGTATATAAGTAATTATAAGGGGACTGGCCCAAAATCCTGACGAGGTTCTAACAAAAACAAATAGCACAACAATGAAAGACGGCACTGCAAACTTATCTAGAAAAATCATGTTTACATAAGTGTGCCTCTAAGTTCTATGTTGCTTCGTTCTTATTCTTGCAGTCGCTGTAATAGTTTTGAAGATGCGGTCCCTTTTACTCGAACAGCTTCGCTTATTTGATACTAACTGTTTCTATGGGGTTGCATATATGGGCTTTTGATGGGCCATCAAGAAGTTTGGTCTCAAGCACGATCGCTCCTAAATCAGCTGGGGTGCATCGATTCTCCAACATCTTGTCTTCTGCCTTTTGTATTGCTCTTACTGATGTGCTATGGCATTATGTCCAGGTAGGTTTAATCCTTACGGTATACTTGGATTCCAGTGCAGTTATTGCTTACTAGGATTTGTTTCCCTATCATAATCCTATTTTACACTGATAAAATATATATTAGAAAGAAGAGATCCTATTCCATTTTGACAACTTCAATTACTTGTCATCTTTCAGACTTCCAACCTTTTGCCGCATTAGCTATGTAAACTTTGTCAAAATCTATACTACTCTATTAAAAACCTAATATGGTCACTTGATTCTATCACGACTTCAATACCAATTTATATGATATATACAAACTATACCAAACCACGGACAACTGGTTAGTTAAACCTATTTTTGTGTCCAATTTCAGGGGCAAAGAGGTCAGCAAGTTGTGCTGGAGGGGTAAACCCGGTCCTGTTTGGGAGAACGCATGGGGTGGCTTCTGCTTGTACCTGCATCTTATGCCATGCATGTGGTGCAGCTGAAGCAAATGCTACATGCATGGCAACTGAATGTGCGCCTGTTGTTTTTGCAGGTCGTCGAGCTATGCCTGAGTTCTTAAGGTACTTGATCCTTAATTATGCAAATACTGAACTGACACCATGTTTTTTCTCTCTATCTGTCCTTTTAATTTGTCTCTGCAGCATTTCTGACGACAGGCTGGGGAAGGCATAGCAAGATAGCTGGTTGAACCTCGGATCGGACCCCTGCGTCGCTTTCTCCCCATCGATGGCGACACGCCCATCTCTTTCTCCCCCCCTTGGGCTCGTGACGACGCCTTTGCTGCTTTGACCTTTGAGAGACGCCAGCTGTGTTGCTCGAGATCCAAAGAACACACCTTGTCATTCATGAACAGCCTGTGGTTCGCGGCCCTTTTGGTGTGGCACCAGCTCGTCGAGGGCTCGAGGCCGTGTATAAAAAGGGCCAGAAAAAAGAGTGGCGAGGAGCGGTGCGATGTGTTCTCCGCTGAATCAGATCTGCAGCTGTGGCTAACATCTGACGATGGCTCGTCCTGCATAATTGGACTCGGAGAGATGGGTACTTTACATGGGGATTTGTCAGCCATGCAAATGGGTCAGATTGGCGCTAATGAACAGTAAAAAAAGAATATCATTTTGCCAGTTTATCTGTGTATGTTTCTAAAGGCGTGCGTGCGATTGGAATTGCGATCTGCAAATGTCCTCTTTGCCTGTGTATGTTTCTAAAAGGAAAGCTGGCGTATGTATTTGATTGATCGAGCAAGGGGTGATCCGTGGGCTACTTATATGTTTACAAAAGAATACGATTCATTTACTCATTTTGTTATCAAAACTCTGTCTGTTACTTCTTTCACATGCAAGTGTTATTTGGTTCACGAATTAAATGGCAACGATAATGGTTCACATTTGAGTGACAGTGGTAAATAGATCGGTGTCAGTTTTCAGTGTGATATCTGATTACTGTACGCTATCCATCACGTTACATATTACGTGAACCAAACGGACAGCGCGCTAAGTGTTGAAGCATATCATCCACAAGAAAGAATTGCGTCCGGGAGCAGAACACTACCAAGAAAAAAAAAAGGTTTAGGACTAGTTTGGGAACCACATTTTTCCAAGGGTTTTTCGTTTTCCCAAGGGAAATTAGTTCATTTTCCCTTGGAAAATTGAAAATCCCATGGAAAAATGTGGATGCCAAACTAGCCCTTAATGATTGCATGTGATCCAATGTTTTTGGAGGGAATATACTGTTGCTGAGCGAGGAGTGCAGTATTGGGAAGCCACATGCCAAACTTGACAGCTGAAAGGGATTGGTCCACGGATTGGCTACTTTGGGAGTTCTTTTCCGTCTAAAAATCGTCAACAGAAAATATCAGTACTAGTCTATCTCTATATATGACTCGTGAGTAAAAACCCGCTCATGATTATCTATGGAATTCCAGGTTATTTCGGTGTGCAAGGCCACAACATTATTTCTCATGCTTAACACCGATAAAAAATAAAGTTGTACAACCAGTTGGTGTTTCTGAGAAAAATCCATCGATTGAAACTATAATCAGGACCTGCAAACTTTGGTCCAATTTAAGGCGTAAACACGAACATGGCAGAAAGCTTTGTTTGGAGAAAGGCACAGGGGTTACTAAGTACTAACTACTGTAGTGTTTTTTTTTTCTATCCTTCTCTTTTCTTTCTTTCTTTCTTTCTTTCTTCGTGTTCTTTTTCTCTCCATACTTTTGTGGTGTACTGCAGTCTAGTATCCGATTAAGCATTAAAATCAAGCCAGGGCGTGAAAAAGAGATTAGTCAGAGCTTTACCACATCTCCTTTGTCTTTTACATCTTGCTTGATTATTGGTAGGTAGAGTTAGATATGGGCATGGCTAGATGTTCTGTTGAGAAGTATATACACCACATGAAAAAGGTCACACTAGCAACAAACACAAGGGAAGAAAAAGTTGACCAAAATTTATGGCATGCAAGCATACACTTCCAGACAGTTGAGTGCTAATCAATTGGCACCCACAAAGGACCTACAACAAGAAAAGCAAACCATATAAATGCCCACCAAAAAGGAACTCCAAACTTGCAACACATAGTCATATAGATCTAGACGGTTAAAAGCCAAGAACTAACCATAAATCCATCCTAAAATTGTAGCAACAGTAGGTGATAATAAGAGCTCCTTTGGAACACATAATTTTCTTCACAGAAATTAGTTTAAAAACATAGAAAAACACACAAAATTCGGGAAATATTCTTTTATTCCAGAGTGGCATAAAACGTCTTTGATGTGTAGTAATACACCAACCAATACCAATTCACTAGTTGCTAATATTTTCCCTCGTTACGATACATAGCAAGGGAGGTGACTAGGAACAGAGATAGCGCCTGTTGGCACTGGCAATAAGGTAGGTAGATAGGAACAGGGACAACGCCTGTGTGGATCAACACAACACCCAAGAAAATATAGAAAAGAAATCGAAAAATGGGTACAAAATATGTTGGCAAGGCTCCAAATATCAAACAAAAACTAAGACTAGATGTAAAATGCCACTATAGCAACCTGGCAAACAGCCTCAGCAATTTTTTTATCACCAAGTTCACCAATCACTAGGGAACATTATAAAGAACACCTCATGCTATTTTCACCGGATCTCATATTTCATCTACTATTTAATTTTTTCGTTTTAAACTTAACTGAACAAACAGTATTACAATACGTGGAGACAGTCTCACTTCCCTCCATATTCTATATGACATAACTTTTTTCTCTCTCTATCATTTATTCTACCAATTATTATTACTTGTGTTTATTTTATTCATTCAATCTCCATCCGGATGCGTCATGCGTGTGTGTGACTTGTGAGAGAGACAGATTCCACAGCAATTTGCTCCCCTTCCACGCACAGGTCAAGAACCGCTCCCCAGAAAAGATCGTATTTTTCATCGATTCAACCGGTTTCTGTACGGGAAATCGCTGCTGGAGATCTCAGAGAACCGGAAGCTCGGAGCTTTTGCTCCGTTTGCGTCGAATCTGCCTTGGGAGCGGATAAAGGAGCGGCCTTTCGAGCTCGTCGGAGCCGCCCCTGAGGAGGCGAAAGGGGACGCGGCGGCGGCGCCATCAGCTGTAGGGCGCTCGTGGAAGTCGGTGAAGCCGGTGGTTTGAGGACGAGGTGGCCTCGGTGGTTTCGAGGAAGCCACCCACTGCCGCGGCGGGGATGGACTCCAGCGGGGAGGAACTCCTGAAGAAGATCCGGGAGCTGGAGGTTGGGCAGGCGCAGCTCAAGCAGGAGATGTCCAAGCTGATACCCGGCGCCGTGGAGCGGCGGCGCTCGCAATCCGTCTCGCCGCGGCGCGGCGCGCCGGTGCCACCGCCGACCAAGGCGAAGGCGGGGCCACCAGGTAGGCTGCTGTCCGGGGGATTTGAGGGCGGGCAGCGTGCGTGGGCCCGTGGGTCGGCGTCTTTCCCGCACTCATCGCCGCTGCATCGGGAGGGCCGGGCCACGGGCGCTGGAAATGGTAGCACCAGCGCTAGGCTGCCTGAGAGGCAGTACTCCAGGGTGCTGCAGTCACTGGGGCATTCCGTCCACATTCTTGACCTCGATGGGAGGATCATATACTGGTTAGATTTCTGGCGCTTCACCTTTTTTTACTTGCTTGACTGCAACTTGGGAGATTGACAAACATTCGAGGAAATGCAGTAGTCATGCTGGTTAGATATGTTGATTGTAGTGCCTGAAATGGAGTAAGTGGCCACATATACGAGTTGTGACCAAAATGAAATTTATTTGAACCTCTTGCGATAGCAATCCTAGAATCTTAAGCAATTCTTGTGTGCCATTTTTATCTATCAGTAAACATGCGATAGAGGTTGCAGTGGGATAGTGCAAATGACAATCGGTTACATTGTTGGCACTCTATATAACCCTAGCTCTGTAAGGATGTGCTGTTACATATTATCTTATCGATGCGAAGTAAAAGTAAGGAAATGCTAGATGGGATGCCTAGACTTTAGCTGGTTCTGGTGACGAGCTTGTACCCTAAAGTTCTACTTCTACATTATTGCACATATTGATATAACTAAAATAACATGATAAGGCACTTCCTCTGTAGTTGTTGGTTGCTTGGGGGCCAACATTGAGTCACAAAATGCATCAGGAGCTCCATGCAAGATCAAAATTCGTTTTGAGTTGCATTTCTTATGTAAGTATTGACATAATATGCACTTCACTCATAACAGTCTATTTGTCATTTTTAAATCTTGAATGCTACTTATTTGCCCTTTAATCGGATAAACATTTTGGTTTGAGAAGTTTGTATGCTTTTTAATTTTGCTACATTAGCACAATAGGTACTTCACAAATGCTCTTGGTTCTATTCTGTTCTTGTTTGTGCTTCCCTTTTCACCATATTTTGTCATTTACTTACTACGTAGGAATCAGTCTGCGGAGAATCTGTTTGGCTATCCTGCATCAGAAGCCCTTGGTCAGGACGCCCTCATGCTTCTGGTTGATTCTGGTGATCACAATGTGGTGAATGACATTTTCCGACGTATTTCTATGGGTGAAAGTTGGACTGGGAAGTTTCCAGTTAAGAGCAAACAAGGAGATAGATTTTCAGCTGTTGCCACCAACACACCTTTCTATGATGAAGATGGAAGTTTGGTGGGTATCATTTGTGTTTCAAGTGATTCCCGCCACTTGGAGCAGATATTTTGTAAGCCTCCAACCTCTGCAAGGCCTCAATCAGAATCATCTAGGACATCTTGTGATGGGAGTTGCAGCAACACTAGTCGCAGAATCAATTTGTTGAACAGAAGTCCTTTTGATCCTCAGATACCCCTGCAAAGCACTTTTGCATCCAGGATAACGAATTTGGTAAGATGGTTTTTCATTATATGAAGCAAAAGTTGTAGATGTACCGCTACTTCATTTCCTGAATACATAGCATCTAGCTTAGACAGATATTGTTCTTATATCATGCTGTCCTGCGAATTGATGTGACTTTTATTTCAATGGTCCATTTGTAGTTCAAATATCGTTTTACCAGGCGTGCTAGAATTGAACACCATCTCAAGCAACAACTATAACTTATTATGGACTTTAAATGTGTGTGCATGGTCACTTCTAGATGCACCTTGATTGTTCTTCTAAATTCTAGAATATCTTTGGCATGACTTGTGTAGTAATCAAATATGGACTCTTTTTAGTCTATATTCTTAATTGTTGCTAGCATATTCCTTTTTGATTTTTAGAATAATAACACAGGCTACCAAGGTCACAAATAAAGTTCGTTCTCGGGTCAGCACAGACGATTATGGCATAGAACGGGAAGGTGGCAGTGGTGAGAGTCATTGTTCGGATCGTGGTGCAAAGGAAGAACCAACATCTAGCGGAACAAATACACCTAGAGGGAATGCACCACATGGTCCCTTTTCTACAGATGAGAACTCCCCTGGGAAATCAACGAACCCAAGCAGTGATGAATTAGAAGGAAAAGTAGGTCTGCACAAGTTTTTGAGTTCAAAGGCAGAGGCACTACTGAACAAGAAAGGGATATCATGGCCTTGGAAAGTGCGCGAGAATGACGGACCTGATGAAAGAAATCATGTGATATTGTTGCATGGAGACCAAGAGAATGTTATGAATCATCAGAAGGTTTCAGATTCTAGCATAGCTCCAGATTCCCAAGGCGCTGAACACAACCTACCTAGCAAAAATGAGGCATCAGGTTCCTGGTCCTCTTACAACAATAACAGCACAAGCAGTGCAAGCAGCACAGGAAGCACTAATAGCAGTGCTCTCTACAAAGTAGATCATGAAGCGGATTGTCTGGATTATGAGATCTTATGGGAAGACCTTGTCATTGGAGAACAAATAGGGCAAGGTAATTGCTTCTCCTTTTGCGAATGGTTGCTTGATCATATGGAATTTTTTATTCATGGTTTCTTATTTGATTTGCCTGAAATAAAAGCAGCTTCGTTTTTCTTTTGTGTCATTTATTAATTGTTCTTTGGTAGCATTTGGCTTGTTCTCGTCTGCATCCTGCATTTCGGAGTGCCTACTTTATATCTAAATTTGTTTGCATATTCTCTATTTCCAAAAAAAAAAGACAGACAGGCACTACAGTTGGAGATGTGAATATACCTACTTTGCGTCTGTTGGGCCTATATTCTTTCTAATTATTCGAAGTACAAACCATGTCCTCATGATGACAACATAGTGGCAAAGCCTTTGTGTGTGGTGGGGGGGACTAAATAACTTGAAATATCAGGCTGAAATTTTAAACTTTGATGCTGCTACTAGTTTGTATGTTTGTCATGCTCTAAGCACTCATGGTCTGAACCTCTGGAGAACTTTGATCACCAGTGTGCTCCTGAAACTTTTTATACATTTAGTCTTCAATTTTCTTTTTCAACAAGCCATGAATTTAACTTCGCAAAATAAGCCTTAGCATGATCTTTGTTATGGTGATACAATAGGAATAATCTTCACGTGAGGTTCATAATTTTAAAAAAGGGGTCTTATGTGCAAGTCTGACAGACATCCTACTAAAGCACACTGAGGTGTACTGTGTACTGCTTTCTATTATATTGAATGTGTTTTGATCATTCTCTGTTTAACTTCTACATGTCCAGGCTCTTGTGGGACAGTATATCATGCTTTGTGGTATGGTTCGGTATGTTCTGTTTCTTGACTGTTGCATTAATTACTAATCTTGTTTACTTTTGCTTTTAGCTTCATCATCTTATGTGGCATGTTGTGGCAGGATGTGGCTGTTAAAGTTTTCTCCAGGCAAGAATATTCAGAAGATGTGATACTGTCCTTTCGACAAGAGGTAAATATCCATCCCCAGCTATAACTTATGTACAGCTTATAACAGGTGGATATGTCGCTCATTCTGGAGGCAGAGTAATTAAGTTCTGAATCAAAATACAGATAAACTTGAAACAAATGAAGTACAAATTGTGTTTCAGTTTCAGGATTTCTGCCGAACCTACCAACATCGTCACCAAATATATTGATGTAGATAGACATAAACACTAACATGCTCACAGATGTTCGTATATGTTTTCTTTTGAGTTGATTCTGGAAAGTTGTAGTGAAGTCTGTGCTAACTTAAGATTTTGTGACTTTCATATCAAAGGTGGTGACTTATTGCACTAATACCATTTATATGTGAAGGTGTCCCTTATGAAAAAACTGCGCCATCCTAACATACTGCTCTTCATGGGTGCGGTTACGTCTCCACAACGCCTTTGTATTGTAACAGAGTTTCTCCCTCGGTATGTGCCTACTTTTTTTTATGGGCATACATGTTTGCAAGTGTTTCTTATTCTGTAGCATTATCTCACTGAGTCACTGTTGCACATCTACATGAGTTGAGCCAAGAAGTATGTTTATATCTGGTTGAATTGTTCGACTGCAACAGCAATAGTTGCATAAGGAAAAGGAAATTTAAATTCAGAAAATCTAGGCTTGGTTTAAGTTGAGAAGTCATTGATATGCATACATTTTGCTGTTGGAAGTATTGTATCCTGTAAAATAAAATCTGTATTTAAGTAGGATTATGTAGTAACTAGTAAAAATGTTTCTCTCGAAATTGAAGTATTCTGTCCAACCTTAGTGAATCTTGATGCATGTATAGAATATAAAACCATAATGTATAGCCTAGGTGATACTTTCCCTGGTTCAAACTTCAAGATATATGCCGTTTAAATTCCTACAGATCAAACATTTTTTTGACTTTGACCATGGATATGTAAAGGATTGCGTAGATTGACTATGTAAGATGTTGCTAGATTTATCATGAAAATTACTTTCACAATATTTAATTATGTTTATTGAAGATCATATTTTTCGTAGAAATTGCTAGTCAAAGTGTCACCTTGTAGGCTATGACAATGCCTGAAGTACCATTATATATTTTGATTCTGAGGGAGTATTCTCCATGGGTGATGGATGACAGCAGATCTATGATATCCTTTTCCTTGGGTTGGGTTGGTTCCATGTTCAAAACACTGTCAAGCACTCAAACACTTCTCTCTTTTTGGTTCATTTCCGTATTTTTTCACTTCTGTCTTTTCAAATGCAGTGGAAGCTTGTTTCGCTTACTTCAAAGGAGTGCTACCAAGTTGGGTGTGAGACGACATGTTCACATGGCTTTAGATATTGTAAGTGCATTTTTTTGGTATTATGACTCCATTATGCACATATTCAGTTAACACTTTGGGGCCAGACAGTTCTCGCTTCATATATGAAAACAAGGAACTGCTAATTCTCTAGCAATTTTTTCTTCATTGCGTCTATGTATACTGCAATCCGTTAGTCATTGTTTTGTATTTATACAGGCAAGGGGCATGAACTATCTTCACCATTCCAGCCCACCTATCATTCACCGAGATTTGAAGTCATCTAATCTGTTAGTCGACAAGAACTGGACTGTGAAGGTACATTGGAGTTCATTTGTTTTCCAAATATTTTGTGTTTCCCCGCTTGCCTCTTCTCATTTCTTCCGACTCAATCAGGTGGCGGACTTTGGCCTTTCACGTCTCAAGCGCGAAACTTTCTTGACAACAAAAACGGGAAAAGGAACAGTAAGCTCAAGCAAGCTTAATCTGAGTATTTGATATATCAAATGTGATTGGTTTAAAGTTTTGCCCTGTGTTATTTTCTGCTTTAACTTATTCGATGTGGCTTTCCTACCCAGCCGCAATGGATGGCGCCAGAGGTGCTGCGCAACGAACCTTCCGATGAAAAGTAAGCTGCGGACAATCTTAATCGAAGGAAGTTCCTGTTATCACCTCTGTACATTTACTAAATTTTTTTCTCTGTGGTGCTAATGTAGGTCTGATGTGTATAGCTATGGGGTGATCCTATGGGAGCTCGTTACTCAGAAGATACCCTGGGAAAACCTGAACTCGATGCAGGTACGTCGCAGTTGCATGTTTAGACTGCGTCTGCTAGCATAACTGGTTACTTGAAAATCATAACCAGTCAAACTGCAGGGTTTTGCGGCCACAATTTTTTTTAAGATAATGCTTGTCTGGGTAGCTTCGACGATCCCTAACTGTCGAGGGTATGCTCCCATATCCGTAGGTCATTGGCGCAGTAGGTTTTATGAACCAAAGGTTGGATATCCCAAGCGAAGTAGATCCTCAGTGGAGATCAATTATCCTGAACTGTTGGGAAAGGTACGTACTGTTTATCACATCTTTTTGTACTGTTTTTTTAGGAAAGGACAAATTTTTAGACCCCAGTGAGTCCCTATAGACGATGCTACAGTACTGTATGCACTTAACTATTCCTGCTAACGAATTCCCCTCGCCGTGAGCAGCGACCCGCAGCAACGGCCGTCGTTCCAGGAGCTTCTGGAGAGGCTCCGCGAGCTGCAGAGGCGTTACGCCATCCAGCAGCGGAACGCGAAGAACAGCGTCGAGGAGTGAAGACTGAAGAATGCAATGCAACTCTCCCAAGCGGCGGCGGGCTTGCTTTGAAGCATTTTGCGAGCCAGCAGCATGCCAGATCTAGAGAAGGGCCTGAGCCTCCTGTACTGGGGCCTGGGGGCTGCTAAGGCTGGAAGAAGTATGTTCTACAGACGAGGCGCCTTCTGTCTTCTTCTTTTTTTTTAAAAAAAAAGAAAGTTCTTCCCCATGGCAATTGTGACTGTAATTAATTTCTGGGTCCTGACAGCAAGGGTCAGTAGGGTAGCGAGTGAGTAGTGACTGAGCTCGGGCTTGCTTGCTAGCGCCTCTGGGTTCTGATTCTTGACAACGCAAATGCGTACTACGTGGTTAACAGTAACATCCAATCCAGCCTCCAGTTTCTGGCAAGGGCATGCATGATGATGTGTAGATTGTCTGTTCTGATAGGTCAGTGGTGTGTACATGTGATCCCCAACCGAACGCATTCGACTGCGTCGCTTCGATATCTGGTTGGTCAGGTTACACTGCTGAATACGGGTGATAGATCCTTCTTCCCTAGCAAGTAGCAATGGCTGCCGAACAAGAATTCTTATATTTGAGTGCTCGAAATTAAAATAGGACCTTGAAGTGTTTAAGGCTATAAAAACATTTCTAGCTCCAACGATTGAGTCATATATCATATTATTAGTAAATAGATTATGTTATTTAAGAAATAAAATGTTAGAAATAATGTATAAAATGAGAATAAAGCTACAACACATGAGGTCATATTTAGGACACAAGAGACTGTTTGGTTCGCTGCCTCACTTGACATAGATTGGTATGCTTAAATCTTAGACGGGTTTGAGGTATGATTTTTCTCCTGCTGCGTAGGTCCAAATATATTAAGATTTTTTTAGACATTTAACAGTGTGGCACAGAATTTTAGCGTTCTATATTTTAAAATAGGACTTTATTTAGGACTCCTGTTAACGTTTAAAATAAGACTTTATTTAGGACTCTTGTTGGCGTGCTAGCTGCAAACACGCATTTGACACTACCAAGGCGAATCACAATCCGAAGCGAAATTTTGCTAGAACACTTACCATCACTATAAAAAAAAAGAAATAATTTTTTATAGATCTAGCGATATATACCAACATGACAAGAGGCTTTTCGCTGCCCTTCATTAAAAAGAGGACAACATATTAGGATACTAAAACAAAAACTGTGCAGACCGTCACGACACTAAAACAAGAAACTTTCAACGGCCATTTAACTTCGTATGGCCTCCAGAAGAGCCCATGAGAAGTTAATAACTTCTAACGGCCAACGGTACTCTCTTAAACGTTATTGGTGGAAGAGGAATGTCTTTAAACCATTTTTACATTAGTTTTAGTGCTTGATGACCATCATAATCATATAAATAAACTAGTTTGCCAAGTCTATGATTTACATGTTCATAAAGATCAACTTCGGAGTCTCTAAGTGTCAGAAATCAGAATGAGTTAGAAGTATTAAAAATCCAAGTTCCATGACTTAGATTAGTTAGAAAGCACAAGATATATTTGTCTAAGTTATAGAAACACCACCAAGTGCAGTCAAATCATCTTGAAGATACTTCAAAGTTTGACAGATCTCAAGTTCTGGAAATTACAAAGCGCGGACTGCCCGACACCAACTATGGACCGTACAAAGTAATATGACCAGAAATTACTCATAAACTTGTTGTTTCATGTGCTTGAACTACGAACCGTTCGACCTCAGGCAAGTACCGTCCGGACACCATCGCGGGTCGTTCGGCTATAAATCGTGGACCATCCATATGTGTAATATTGATTCAGACCGAAGGTGACAAGTTCAGCAAAGAAATTATAGAAGATGACGTGAACCATCCAGGACTAAGGGTGGACCGTCTGCATGACGTCACTAAGGGAAGATAACTATTTTTTAGTCAGTCATAGTCATTGGATTGTGAGCTATATCCGTTGAAAATGTTAGATCTAACCGTTGGAGGGTCGCGGACCGTCCGCCAATGCGCAATACTGGCAGATGAGGTATAACAACTATATGGGTGGTTGGAGGATTTAAAAGGGACCCCAACCAGCCCATTCACAATAAGAACTATTCATTCATATACAAGAGCTAAGTATTAACTCCTATGTACTAAAATAATACTTCCATACACATCAAAGCCTTACAAGTGCCACAAAAGACAAGATCAAGCTAGAGAAGCAACTCGTGTGCGTTGAGAGATAGTGCCTTATGAGAATCCTTGAGAAGAAAGTGTGTGCTACCTCTTGTGTTCATTTGAGCGTGGAGTTTTGACTCCCATTGAATTGTAAAGCTAGCAAGAGCTCTTATCTTTGTGGTCGGTCTTGTGGAGACTCCAGTCTTTCCATTGACAAAGAAAAGAAGGAACACTCATCGATCTTGGTGACCGTTGGAGAGAAAGGGTTGAAAAGACCTGTCCTTTGTGGATTCCTCAATGAGGACGTAGGTTCTTTCTGGAACCAAACTCGGGAAACAAATCACTCGTGTCTCGTGTGCTTATTGCTTGTGATTTGTTTGTCTCTTATTACACCCGGGTTTAAGGACAAATCCAGATGCATCTCAAATGTGTGCTAGGATCAAGTCTCACACATATGATGACTCATGGTACAGAAATCAATGTCACATCTTTATTATATAATAGAGCTTTCATAAAATATAGCTAAATAAAATACATCATATGACGACAACGATCCTCCACAATCATAGTTGACTGGGAGACAATGGCCTAGACCTCTTCGAACTCATCTTCATCTTCATCATTCTCCTCCGGCGGTATCTGTTCTTAACCTAATGTGATTATAGCAAAGGTGAGCTCCCATACGATCATCGCAAATCAAGTGTGGTAAAAAGTGCTATGAGCTCACTTACGGTTGGGGCTCATGTGTAGTGTAAGGCATACCAAGGAAAATTGTTAAGGCTGAGCATTGCTTTTAATTTTGTTAGTCAAAATTTTATTAGCAATTGCTAAGTATAAGTAAATACCAATCTAATTAAATAAAATAGATGTGGGCGGAATAGGTTATATGAGATAGTTCAAAATCTTGGGTGCATTTAATTTCAGGTTTGTCTATACAGATTATGCAACCTAACATGTAGGTCAAGTAGTTGTATATGACCGAGTTAAGTTAGGGCACCAATTTAGGGTAAGGTAAATAAGGTGAGAACAGTGTTTCTAGGAGTGGTAGCCCAATATTAACTTATCTAAGTTAATTAGTTATAACCTTTAGATATAAGCAAGAAAGATGAACCAAAATAAGGTAACAGTTTTAGATTAGATTAGACTAGATCAGATTAATCATATTATGTCACATTAGATTGAATTAAGTTAGATGGGACCCAGATTACAGTGGATTTAGATGAGATTGGATATAATGTGATTAGATTAGATCTGGTTAGGCTAGGTTGGTTTATATTAGTCTATTAGAGTAAGATGGATCTATTAAGATACGCTACAATCTTCTAAGATAGGATATATTTTTCTTTGATTAAACAATTTACTCTTTTTAATGGGGAATAATGAGTAGTTAACTTGTTTATAAGTATTTTTATGCATATAGCTAGATGTAATTGTGGACATTACTCAACACATCGCACTCAATCAAAGAACCAAATCAAACAGGTATCATAAGAACAAGTATTCAAGTGTATAGATACCTACCAAAAATAGTTTTTTCTATAATTAGGACTCCTATTACTTAGGGATAGTATTAGGTGCAGGATTCCAAGGTGTGAAATCTTATTTGGTCTTTGAAAGAGGAAAGGTAAGAGTAATCAGAGTAAAGCTGCAAGACATGAGAAAAAGATTAAGGAAATTTAGAAAGAATCAGAGTAGCAAAGGTAAGTAGGTAAGGGTTTGTGCAGTTCTATCTAGGTTACATTCTACAGTAAACATTGCCTCTCATACCACTTCTGTCACACCCGGATTTAAATACAAATCTAGATGCATCTCAAATGTGTGCTAAGATCAAGCCTCACACATATGATGACTCATGGTACAGAAATCAATGTCACATCTTTATTATATAATAGAATTTCCATACAAAAATAGCTAAGTAAAATATATCATATGACGAAAACGATCCTACACAACCATAGTTGACTAGGAGACGATGGCCTCTGATAGTAGACGCGGCCCGATCTTCCGTGAGATACGATAACTTGATTGAGTGGAGATCTCGACGTTGATGATCCAAGGCTCCGAGCGAACGGTTCCTCGCAATCACTACACCACGGCTCCGTTGGTTATCACCCGTGACACACAAATGACCTCACCACGAAGGCTTATCCATGCGAGCGCAATCAAGAACGCAAGCAAGAACAGGAAAGAAACACAACCAAAATTGTATTGATTACGGGATGAGGTCTCACAAGCCGATGACGACGACACTGTTTGATGACAGAATTGATCTAAGCAAAACCCAAACCTAACGTGGCGGCGGATGCTGAATAAATAGAGTATTAGGGCGTGCGTGACCCCTGGACTCGCCCCTAATGGGCTCCGACGCGATACACGGCCCAACGGCCCAACAGACGGTGTCGCAGCACCAAAACAGAATCTGAATGTTGACTTGTTTCGACGATTCCCGTTGACTCCGGACGAATTTTAGGGTGGAACCAGTTGGGTTGGTTAGATAATCTCCTTATCTTTCCAACCATATCAAGTTCGTCGCAATCAGAGTCCGGATGCATCTTAGGCGTCCATTTTAGTGCAGACTGGTCCTGAAACCCGAGATGGAGCCGCAACCGAGTCGGACTTGATCTCCTTCCTGTTGTGGGCGCCCTTGCTGCTCCTCCTCAACACCTAGGCCTTTCCCAAGTCCTTGATGGTCCTCTCCAAGGTTCCTAATCATCAAAACATCCATGGCCCCAAGTGTAAGCTCTGAAACACAATTGACTAGGGTAGAACGTACCTGGAGATTTAGCTGTCGTGCACGTGATCGTGTTATCGGTCCATTTATTGTATGTATAGAAGTGATGTCCTCATCATCATCCTCCTCTTGAATTGGAGTCGTCCTCGACTCGATCTCATCTTTGTCACCCATATATGGCTTCAAATCTGAAATGTTAAAGTTGGGACTAACCCCAAAATCTGGCGGCAACTCAAGTGTATATGCATTATCATTAATTTTTGCAAGAACTTTATAAGGACCTGCAGCTCGTGGCATAAGTTTAGACTTTCTTAAATCAGGAAACCTATCCTTTCTCAAATGAACCCACACCAAGTCACCAGGTTCCAATTTCATTTCCTTCCTGCCATTATTAGCAGCAATACGATACTTTTCATTCATCTTTTCAATTTGCAACTTAGTTGTTTCATGTAACTTAAGAATGAATTAACGTTGTGTAGCATCCAAGTTCACTATTTCAGAAGGTGGTAAAGGTAGCAAATCAATTGGGGCACGAGGATTAAAACCATATACTACCATAAATGGACTAAGCTTGGTTGTGGAATGAATCAATCTGTTATAAGCAAACTCAATATGTGGCAAACATTCCTCCCACAACTTCAAATTATCCTTCAAAATAGCCCGCAACATGGTTGAAAGGGAATTAGGCTTACACCTTTTTCCTAATTGATTTTGGTGGTTGAATTGCCCAACACAAATAATTGGACTAACTAGTTTACTCTAGTCTATAAGTTTTACAGGTGCCAAAGGTTCACAATAAGCCAATAAAAAGATCAAGAAAGGGTTCAAACAAAGAGAGAAAAAGACAACCCAAAGGCACCCTGGTCTGGCGCACCGGACAGTGTCCGGTGCACCAGGGCACTCAACACTGAACTCGCTACCTTCGGGAAAATCAGTGGGCGCTCCGCTATAATTCACTGGACTGTCCGGTGTGCCAGCGGAGCAACGGCTACTTCGCGCGCAACGGTCGACTACAACCGCATTCAATACGCTACAGTGCGCGTAGAGGTCAGAGCACGCGCGGGAGGCGCACCGGACAGTCTACAGGATCTGTCCGGTGCACCACCGGACAGCCCAGAGGCCCCACAAGTCAGAGCTCCAACGGTCGAACCCCAACGGCTGGCTGACGTGGCTGGCGCACCGGACAGTGTCCGATGGCGCACCAGACTGTCCGGTGCGCCATGCGACATCAGTCTTCCAACGACCATTTTTGGTGGTTGGGGCTATAAATACCCCAACCACCCCACATTCAATGGCATCCATGTTTTCCACCTTCAACACATTACAAGAGCTATAGCATTCAATTCTAGACACTCCAAAGAGATCAAAGCCTCTCCAAGTCCAAAGACAACTCCAACTCCAATCAATAGTGACTAGTGAGAGAGTGATATTTGTGTTCATTTGAGCTCTTGCGCTTGGATCGCTTCTTTTATTTCTCATTCTTCTTGTGATCAAACTCAATTGTAACCAAGGCAAGAGAAACCAATTGTGTGGTGGTCCTTGCGGGAACTTTGTGTTCCGTTTGATTGAGAAGAGAAGCTCACTCGGTCTAAGTGACCGTTTGAGAGAGGGAAAGGGTTGAAAGAGACCCGGTCTTTGTGACCACCTCAACGGGGAGTAGGTTTGCAAGAACCGAACCTCGGTAAAACAAATCATCGTGTCTCACTCTTTATTTGCCCACGATTTGTTTTTCACCCTCTCTCTCGGACTCGTTCATAATTCTAACGCTAACCCGGCTTGTAGTTGTGATTAAGTTTATAAATTTCAGATTCGCCTTATTCACCCCCCTCTAGGTGACTTTCAATTGGTATCAGAGCCCGGTGCTTCATTAGAGCCTAACCGCTCGAAGTGATGTCGGGAGCATCCGCCAAGAGGGAGTTCGGGACCGGTGAGAAGCCCGCTACAAGCCATGGGAAGGCTCCATCCGGGGAGTCTGCCAACAAGGTGAAGGGATCCCCTTCACACGACAAGTCGCGTCGGAGCGGTGACAAGAAGAAGAAGATGAGGAAGGTGGTCTACTACGAGACCGACTCTTCGTCGCCATCCACCTCCGGCTCCGACACGCCGTCCGTAACTTCTAAGCGCCATGAGCGCAAGAAGTTTAGTAAGATTCCCCTATGTTATCCTCGCATTTCCAAACGTGCTCCATTACTTTCCGTCCCATTAGGCAAAACACCTATGTTTGATGGTGAAGATTATAATATGTGGAGTGATAAAATGAGGCATCATCTAACCTCACTCCACACTAGCATTTGGGATGTTGTTGAAATTGGAGTGCAGGTACCATCACCGGGGGATGAAGACTATGATTCGGACGAGGTCGCCCAAATCCGGCACTTCAACTCCCAAGCCACCACTATACTCCTCGCCTCTCTAAGTCGAGAGGAGTATAACAAGGTGCAAGGGCTAAAAAGCGCCAAGGAGATTTGGGATGTCCTCAAGACCGCGCACGAAGGAGATGAGGTGACCAAAATCACCAAGCGGGAGACGATCGAGGGGGAGCTTGGTCGGTTCTGACTCAACCAAGGCGAGGACCCTCAAGCCATGTACAATCGCTTGAAGACCTTGGTGAACCAAGTGCGCAACCTCGGGAGCACAAAATGGGATGACCATGAGATGGTCAAGGTTATTCTAAGATCCCTCGTTTTTCTTAATCCTACGCAAGTTCAATTAATTCGAGGAAATCCTAGAAATACACTAATGTCTCCCGAGGAAGTAATAGGAAATTTTGTGAGCTTTGAGTTGATGATCAAAGGCTCAAAGAAAATCATCGAGCTAGATGGCCCCTTCCACGCCTGAAGCACAACCGGTCGCATTCAAGGCGACGGAGGAGAAGAAGGAGGAATCTACATCAAGTAGAACACCCATTGACGCCTCCAAGCTCGACAACGACGAAATGGCGCTCATCATCAAAAGCTTCCGCCAAATCCTCAAGCAAAGGAGGGGGAAGGATTACAAGCCCCGCTCCAAGAAAGTGTGCTACAAGTGTGGTAAGCCCGGTCATTTCATTGCTAAATGTCCATTTTCTAGTGATAGTGACAGGGGTGACGACAAGAAGGGAAAGAAGAGAGAAAAGAAGAAATACTACAAGAAGAAGGGCGGCGATGCCCATGTGTGTCGCGAGTGGGACTCCGACGAGAGCTCCTCCGACTCCTCCTCCAACGAGGACGCCGCCAACATCGTCGTCACCAAGGGACTCCTCTTCCCCAACGTCGGCCACAAGTGCCTCATGGCAAAGGACGGCAAAAAGAAGAAGGTAAAATCAAAATCCTCCACTAAATATGCATCCTCTAGTGATGAAGATAATGCTAGTGATGAGGAGGATAATTTGTGCACCCTTTTTGCCAACCTAAACATGCAACAAAAGAAAAAATTAAATGAATTAATTAGTGCTATTCATGAGAAGGATGAACTCTTGGACACTCAAGAGGACTTCCTAATTAAGGAAAATAAGAAGCATGTTAAGGTTAAAAATGCTTACGCTCTAGAAGTAGAAAAATGTGAAAAACTATCTAGTGAGCTAAGCACTTGCCATGATACTATTGTCAACCTCAGAAATGAGAATGCTAGTTTAATTGCTAAGGTTGATTCAAATGTTTGTGATATTTCAATTCCCAATCTTAGAAATGATAATGTTAATTTACTTGCTAAAATTGAAGAATTGAATGTCTCTCTTGCTAGTCTTAGAATTGAAAATGAAAATTTGACTGCTAAGGCTAAAGAATTAGATGTTTGCAATGCTTCCATTTCCGATCTTAGAGATAACAATGATATTTTACGTGCTAAGATTGTTGAACTTAATTCTTGCAAACTCTCTACATCTACCATTGAGCATGTCACTATTTGCACTAGATGTAGAGATATTAACATTGATGCTATTCATGATCATATGGCTTTAATAAAACAACAAAATGATCATATAGCAAAATTAGATGCTAAAATTGCCGAGCATGACTTAGAAAATGAAAAAATTAAATTTGCTAGAAGCATGCTCTATAGTGGGAGACACCCTGGCATCAAGGATGGCATTGGCTTCCAAAAGGGGGGGACAATGTCAAACTTAATGCCCCTCCTAAAAGATTGTCTAACTTTGTAAAGGGCAAGACTACCACGCCTCAGGATAACGAGGGTTACATTTTATACCCTGCCGGTTATCCCGAGAGCAAAATTAGGAGAATTCACTCTAGGAAGTCTCACTCTGGCGCTAATCATGCTTTTATGTATAAGGGTGAGACATCTAGCTCTAGGCAATCAACCTGTGCTAAATTGCCTAGAAAGAAAACTCCTATTGCATCAAATGATCATAATATTTCATTTAAAACTTTTGATGCATCCTATGTTTTAACTAACAAATTCGACAAGGTAGTTGCCAAATATGTTGGGGACAAACACAAAGGCTCCAAGACTTGTGTTTGGGTACCCAAAGTTCTTGTATCTAATTTCAAAGGACCCAAAACCGTTTGGGTACCTAAAAACAAGAACTAAATTTGTTTTGTAGGTTTATGCATCCGGGGGCTCAAGCTGGATCATCGATAGCGGGTGCACAAACCACATGACAGGAGAGAAGAAGATGTTCTCCTCCTATGAGAAAAACCAAGATCCCCAACGAGCCATCACATTCGGGGATGGAAATCAAGGTTTGGTCAAAGGATTGGGTAAAATTGCTATATCTCCTGACCACTCCATTTCCAATGTTTTTCTTGTAGATTCTTTAGATTATAACTTGCTTTCAGTTTCACAATTGTGTAAAATGGGCTACAACTGTCTTTTTACGGATGTAGGTGTCACTGTCTTTAGAAGAAGTGATGATTCAATAGCATTTAAGGGAGTGTTAGAGGGTCAGCTATACTTAGTAGATTTTGATAGAGCTGAACTCGACACTTGCTTAATTGTTAAGACTAACATGGGCTGGCTCTGGCATCGCCGACTAGCACATGTTGGGATGAAGAATCTTCACAAGCTTCTAAAGGGAGAACACATTTTGGGACTAACAAATGTTCATTTTGAGAAAGACAAGATTTGTAGCGCATGTCAGGCAAGGGAGCAGGTTGGTGTTCATCATCCACACAAAAACATCATGACGACCGACAGGACACTCGAGCTCCTACACATGGACCTATTCGGCCCGATAGCTTACATAAGCTTCGGCGGGAATAAGTACTGTCTAGTTATTGTGGATGACTATTCTCGCTTCACTTGGGTGTTCTTTTTGCAGGAAAAATCTCATACCCAAGAGACCTTAAAGGGATTCTTGAGACGGGCTCAAAACGAGTTCGGCTTAAGGATCAAGAAAATAAGAAGCGACAATGGAACGGAGTTCAAGAACTCTCAAATTGAAGGCTTCCTTGAGGAGGAGGGCATCAAGCATGAGTTCTCCTCTCCCTACACGCCACAACAAAATGATGTAGTGGAGAGGAAGAATCGAACTCTATTGGACATGGCAAGAACCATGCTTGATGAATACAAGACTTCGGATCGGTTTTGGGCCGAGGCGGTCAACACCGCCTGCTACGCCATCAACCGGCTATATCTACACTGAATCCTCAAGAAGACATCGTATGAACTCCTAACCGGTAAAAAGCCCAATGTTTCATATTTTAGAGTCTTTGGTAGCAAATGTTTTATTCTTGTTAAAAGAGGTAGAAAATCTAAATTTGCTCCTAAGGCTATAGAAGGCTTTTTACTAGGTTATGATTCAAACACAAGGGCATATAGAGTCTTTAACAAGTCATCTGGATTAGTTGAAGTCTCTTGTGACATTGTGTTTGATGAGACTAACGGCTCTCAAGTAGAGCAAGTTGATCTTGATGAACTAGGTGATGAAGAGGCTCCGTGCGTTGAGCTAAGGAACATGTCCATTGGGGATGTGTGTCCTAAGGAATCTGAAGAGCCACCACAAGCACAAGATCAACCATCTTCCTCCACACAAGCATCTCCACCAACTCAAGATGAGGATAAGGCTCAAAATGATGAAGGAGAAGATCAAGAAGTTGAGCCACCTCAAGAGGAGAGCAATGATCAAGGGGGAGATGCTCATAATCAAGATGAGGAAGATGAACAAGTTCCAAGACCGCCACACCCAAGAGTCCACCAAGCAATCCGACAAGATCACCCCGTGAACACCATCCTCGGCGATATTCATAAGGGGGTAACTACTCGATCTCGTGTTGCTCATTTTTGTGAACATTACTCTTTCGTTTCCTCTATTGAGCCACACAGGGTAGAGGAAGCACTTCAAGATTCAGATTGGGTGCTGGCGATGCAAGAGGAACTCAACAACTTCACGAGGAATGAGGTATGTCATTTAGTTCCACGTCCTAACCAAAATGTTGTAGGAACCAAGTGGGTCTTCCGCAACAAGCAAGATGAGCATGGTGTGGTGACAAGGAACAAGGCCCGACTTATGGCCAAGGGATATTCACAAGTCGAAGGTTTGGATTTCGGTGAAACCTATGCACCCGTAGCTAGGCTAGAATCAATTCGCATTTTACTTGCCTATGCTACTTACCATGGCTTCAAGCTTTATCAAATGGACGTGAAAAGTGCCTACCTCAACGGACCAATCAAGGAAGAGGTCTATGTTGAGCAACCTCCTGGCTTTGAAGATAGTGAGTATCCTAATCACGTATATAAGCTCTCTAAGGCGCTTTATGGGCTCAAGCAAGCCCCAAGAGCATGGTATGAATGCCTAAGAGATTTTCTTATCACTAATGGCTTCAAAGTCGAAAAAGCCGATCCTACTTTATTTACTAAAACTCTTGACAATGATTTGTTTGTATGCCAAATTTATATTGATGATATTATATTTGGGTCTACTAACGAATCTACATGTGAGGAATTTAGTAGGATCATGACACAAAAATTCGAGATGTCGATGATGGGGGACTTGAAGTACTTCTTGGGATTTCAAGTGAAGCAACTCCAAGAGGGCACCTTCATTAGCCAAACGAAGTATATTCAAGACATTCTAAACAACTTTGGGATGAAGGATGCCAAGCCCATCAAGACACCCATGGGAACCAATGGGCATCTCGACTTTGACACGGGAGGTAAACCAGTAGATCAAAAGGTATACCGGTCGATGATAGGATCCTTACTCTATTTATGTGCTTCACGACCGGACATTATGCTTTCCGTATGCATGTGTGCAAGATTCCAAGCCGACCCTAAGGAAGCTCACCTTACGGCCGTAAAATGAATCTTGAGATATTTGGTTTATACTCCTAAGTTTGGGCTTTGGTACCCTCGGGGATCCACATTTGATTTAATTGGTTATTCGGATGCCGATTGGGCGGGGTGTAAAATTAATAGAAAGAGCACATCGGGGACTTGCCGGTTCTTGGGAAGATCCTTGGTGTCTTGGGCTTCAAAGAAGCAAAATTCTATCGCTCTTTCTACTGCCGAAGCCGAGTACATTGCCGCCGGCCATTGTTGCGCGCAATTACTTTGGATGAGACAAACCCTTAGGGACTATGGTTACAAATTTACCAAAGTTCCTCTTCTATGTGATAATGAGAGTGAAATCCGCATGGCAGATAATCTCGTTGAACATAACCGCACTAAACACATAGCCATTCGGTATCATTTTCTAAGGGATCACCAACAAAAGGGGGATAACGAGATTGCTTATATTAACACCAAGGAACAATTAGCCGATATCTTTACCAAGCCACTAGATGAACAAACTCTTAACAAACTTAGGCATGAGCTAAATATTCTTGATTCTCAGAATTTCTTTTGATATTTTGCACACATAGCTCATTAATAAACCTTTGATCATATCTCTTTCATGTGCTATGACTAATGTGTTTCTAAAGTATATTTCAAACCAAGTCATAGGTGTATTGAAAGGGAATTGGAGTCTTCGGCGAAGACAAAGGCTTCCACTCCACTCCATCAAATTACTTATCCTTCGCCGTCGCTCCGAGCAACTCTCCAACTTTGGTATAATCTTCACTCATATATTGTTTGCCAAAGGAGGAGAAAGTAGTTATAAAAGGGCTTATATTTCACTCAAGTATCCGTTTTTGACGATTCATGCCAAATGGGGAGAAAGTATTAGCCCAAAGCAAAAGGACCGCACCACCACCAATTTTCAAAATTTTAAAGGACTTGAAATGATGAATTTTTCAATTGATATCTTATTGTTTTTAAAAGGGGGAGAAAGTAGTATTTTCAAAATTAGTATCTTAAAACCCTCTTGAACAATAAGAGGAGGATTTCACTAAGGTGGAGTTTAGATTTAGTCAAAGGAAAAGCATTTGAAACAGGGGGAGAAAATTTCAAATCTTGAAAATGCTTTTCAAAATCTTATTCATTCACCTTTGACTACTTGCAAAAGAACTTTGAAAAGAATTTACAAAAGACTTTGCAAAAACAAAACATGTGGTGCAAGCGTGGTCCAAAATGTTAAAAATAAAGAAACAATCCATGTATATCTTATGTGAATTAATATTGGCTCAATTCTAAGTAACCTTTGCACTTACATTATGCAAACTAGTTCAATTATGCACTTCTATACTTGCTTTGGTTTGTGTTGGCATCAATCACCAAAAAGGGGGAGATTGAAAGGGAATTAGGCTTACACCTTTTTCCTAATTGATTTTGGTGGTTGAATTGCCCAACACAAATAATTGGACTAACTAGTTTACTCTAGTCTATAAGTTTTACAGGTGCCAAAGGTTCACAATAAGCCAATAAAAAGACCAAGAAAGGGTTCAAACAAAGAGAGAAAAAGACAACCCAAAGGCACCCTGGTCTGGCGCACCGGACTGTCCGGTGTGCCACCGGACAGTGTCCGTTGCACCAGGGCACTCAACACTGAACTCGCTACCTTCGGGAAAATCAGTGGGCGCTCCGCTATAATTCATCGGACTGTCCGGTGAAGCACCGGACAATGTCTGGTGTCACACCGGACTGTCCGGTGTGCCAGCGGAGCAACGGCTACTTCGTGCGCAACGGTCGACTACAACCGCATTCAATGAGCTAAAGTGCGCGCAGAGGTCAGAGCACGCGCGGGAGGCGCACCGGACAGTCTACAGGACTTGTCCGGTGCACCACCGGATAGCCCAGAGGCCCCACAAGTCAGAGCTCCAACGGTCGAACCCCAACGGCTGGCTAACGTGGCTGGCGCACCGGACAGTGTCCGGTGGCGCACCGGACTGTCCGGTGCGCCATGCGACAGCAGTCTTCCAACGACCATTTTTGGTGGTTGGGGCTATAAATACCCCAACCACCCCACATTCAATGGCATCCATGTTTTCCACCTTCAACACATTACAAGAGCTATAGCATTCAATTCTAGACACTCCAAAGAGATCAAAGCCTCTCCCAAGTCCAAAGACAACTCCAATCAATAGTGACTAGTGAGAGAGTGATATTTGTGTTCATTTGAGCTCTTGCGCTTGGATCGCTTCTTTTCTTTCTCATTCTTCTTGTGATCAAACTCAATTGTAACCAAGGCAAGAGACACCAATTGTGTGGTGGTACTTGCGGGAACTTTGTATTCCGTTTGATTGAAAAGAGAAGCTCACTCGGTCTAAGTGACCGTTTGAGAGAGGGAAAGGGTTGAAAGAGACCCGGTCTTTGTGACCACCTCAACGGGGAGTAGGTTTGCAAGAATCGAACCTCGGTAAAACAAATCATCGTGTCTCACTCTTTATTTGCCCGCGATTTGTTTTTGACCCTCTCTCTCGGACTCGTTCATAATTTTAACGCTAACCCGGCTTGTAGTTGTGATTAAGTTTATAAATTTCAGATTCGCCCTATTCACCCCCCTCTAGGCGACTTTCAATGGTAGATAAAGTGCGATTAACAACCTCTGTTTGCCCGTCAGTTTGGGGATGACAAGTAGTAGAAAACAACAACTTTGTTCCCAATTTAAACCACAAAGTTCTCCAAAAATGACTTAAAAACTTAGCATCCCTATTAGAAACAATAGTATTTGGCACACCATGCAAACACACAATCTCAGTGAAGAACAAATCAACAATATGTGAAGCATTATCAGTTTTGTGACAGGGTATAAAATGTGCCATCTTTGAAAAACGATCGACAATGACAAAAACACTATCACTCCCCCTCTTTGTTCTAGGAAATCCCAAAACAAAATCCATAGAAATATCCTCCCAAGGTGCACGAGGAACAGGAAGAGGCAAATAAAGACCATGGGGGTTAAGTCGGGACTTAGCTTTGTTGCACGTGGTGCAACGAGAGACGTAACGCTCAACATCACGCCGCATCCGAGGCCAATAGAAATGAGTAAACAACACATCCTCGATCTTCTTAACACAAAAAAGTCCCATCAAGCCACCTCCATGTGCTTCCTGCAAGAGTAGAAGACGAACGGAGCTAGATGGAACACACAACTTGTTAGCACGGTAGAGAAGGCCTTCACGCAGCATAAATTTTTGCCATGTTCTTCCCTCTCTACAATTTTCAAAAGCATCTTTGAAGTCCAAATCAGCAGCATATAATTCCTTTATAGTCTCCAAACCAAATATTTTATGATTAAGTTGGGACAGCATAGTATAACGTCTAGATAAAGCATCAGCAATTACATTATCATTTCCTTTTTTATGCTTAATAATGTAAGGAAATGATTCTATGAATTCAATCCATTTAGCATGTCGTTTGTTTAGATTAGATTGTCCCTTAAGATACTTCAAAGATTTATGATCCGAATGTATGACAAATTCTTTAGATCATAGATAATGTTGCCAAGTTTGTAAAACTCGTACTAAAGCATATAATTCTTTGTCATATGTAAAATAATTCAGAGTTGGACCATGCAATTTTTCACTAAAGAAAGCAATAGGTTTACCTCCTTGAATGATCACTCCTCCAATCCCAATGCCACTCGCATCACACTCGAGCTTGAATGTCTTATCAAAATCAGGAAGTTGCAGCAGTGGTGCTTGTGTGAGCTTCGACTTGAGGGCATCAAAAGCTTGTTGTTGTGATGGTCCCCAACGAAACGACACTCCATTCTTTGTCAACTCGTGGAGAGGTGCTGCAATGGTGCTGAAATCCCACACAAATTGCCTGTAGAATCCTGCAAGACCAAGAAAACTTTGAATCTGCGTGACCGTGGTTGGAAGTGGCCAGCTCGTGATGGCAACAATTTTTTGCCTCATCCATCTCAATGCCCTGCGATGTCACAACATATCCAAGAAAAGACACACGATCGGTGCTGAAGGTGCACTTCTCAAGGTTACCAAATAAACGTGTGTCGGGGACCATAATTAGGGGTACCCTCAAGACGCCTAATTCTCAGCTGGTAACCCCCATCAGCATAAAGCTGCAAAGGCCTGATGGGTATGATTAAGTCAGGGATCAGTCCACACGAGTGACTCGATCACGCTTCGCCCGAGCCTAGCCTCGGCCAAGGGCAGCCGACCTCGAGAGACTTCCGTCTCGCCCGAGGCCCCCCATTTTACGGCGGACACACCTCCGGCTCGCCCGAGGCCTTGGCTTCGCTTAGAAGCAACCCTGACTAAATCGCCGCGCCGACTGACCAGGTTGCAGGAGCATTTAACGCAAAGGTGGCCTGACACCTTTATCCTGACACGCGCCCCCCGGCAGAGCCGAAGTGACCGCCGTCACTCCACCGCTCCACTGACCAGTCTGACAGAAGGACAGCGCCGCCTGCGCCACTCCGACTGCAGTGCCACTCGACAGAGTGAGTCTGACAGGCAGTCGGGCCCTGCCAAAGGCGCCATGGGAAACTCCGCTCCGCCCGACCCCAGGGCTCGGACTCGGGCTAAGACCCGGAAGACGGCGAACTCCGCTCCGCCCGACCCCAGGGCTCGGACTCGGGCTAAGACCCGGAAGACGGCGAACTCCGCTCCGCCCGACCCCAGGGCTCGGACTCGGGCTAAGACCCGGAAGACGGCGAACTCCGCTCCGCCCGACCCCAGGGCTCGGACTCGGGCTAAGACCCGGAAGACGGCGAACTCCGCTCCGCCCGACCCCAGGGCTCGGACTCGGGCTAAGACCCGGAAGACGGCGAATCTCCGCCTCGCCCGACCCCAGGGCTCGGACTCCGCCCTGGCCTCGGCCAAACGATCTCCGCCTCGCCCGACCCGGGGGCTCGGGCTCGGCCTCGGCAACGGAAGACAGACTGGACCTCGACTTCGGAGGAGCCCCCACGTCGCCCTGCCTAGGGCACAGGTCCGCCACGTCAACAGGAAGCGCCATCACCAACCTACCCCGAGCCGACTTGGGTCACGAAGGACAAGACCGGCGTCCCATCTGGCCAGCTCCGCCGGATGGGCAATGATGGCGCCCCCCAAGCTCTGTGACGACGGCGACTCTTAGCTCTCTTATGGCAGCAGAGCGACGTCAGCAAGGACTCGACCGCTCCAACAGCTGTCCCTCCGCCAGGCTCCGTCGCTCCTCCGACAGCCACGACATCACGCCAGCAAGGTGCCAAGACCTCTCCGGCTGCCACATTGGCATGTACCCAGGGCGCTAGCTCTCTCTCTCCGCTAGACACGTAGCACTCTGCTACCCCCCATTGTACACCTGGATCCTCTCCTTACGACTATAAAAAAAAGGACCAGGGCCTTCTTAGAGAGGGTTGGCCGCGCGGGGACGAGGACGAGACAGGCGCTCTCTTGGGGCCGCTCGCTTCCCTCACCCGTGTGGACGCTTGTAACCCCCCTACTGCAAGCGCACCCGACCTGGGCGCGGGACGAACACGAAGGCCGCGGGACTTCCACCTCTCTCACGCCCGACTCCGGCCACCTCGCCTCTCCCCCCTTCGCGCTCGCCCACGCGCTCGACCCATCTAGGCTGGGGCACGCAGCACACTCACTCGTCGGCTTAGGGACCCCCCTGTCTTGAAACGCCGACAGTTGGCGCGCTAGGTAGGGGCCTGCTGCGTGCTGACGAACAGCTTCCCGTCAAGCTCCAGATGGGCAGTCTCCAGCAACCTCTCCGGCCCGGGACGGTGCTTCGTTTCGGGACTCTTGAGTTCATGTCCTTCGATGGCAGCTACGACATGATACTTCTTCCACCGCCGCGCGACAACGACAATGGCGGCCGACAACCCGCCCGCCGGCGGCGGAATCGACGACACCTTCCCCGCGTGGTGGAAGAACAACATTCGAGCTCGCTCCGTCCTCTCCCCCGCCAACGGAGGAGGAGGCGGGGCCACCAAGGCCAAGCGGGAGGCCGCGCTCCGTCGGCTGTCGAGCGAATCGACGCCCCCGACGCCCCGACGGAAGGCACGCCGGACGTCGACCTCGCGTTCGAGACGAAGGCAAGCGCCGTCCCCCCGCGACACGCTGATCCCGAGCAAGAAGACGACGCCAGCGCGCTCGCGGAAAGCCTGCAGGACGTCGCCCTCGTACCTGAGATGACGGTGCAACCAGTCCCCGATGTGACTACGTCGCTCCTCGTCGACCAAAAGGTACCGACTAACTCCCATCTTACATCATTTCGACTCGGCCTCAACCTGCCAAACGACCTCGCTTTGGCGGGCGCTCTCATTGAGGCGAGTGCAACCCCACTGGGGTTTCGTATGCGGTCGCCTTGGGACCGGTTGACGGACGTCTCGACCTACGGGCCCTCTGGGTCCGAGGAAGATGACGATCCCAGCATCTGTTGGGATTTCTCCGGACTTGGCAACCCCGGTGCCATGCGGGACTTCATGACCGCATGTGACTACTGCCTCTCTGACTGTTCCGACGGAAGCCGCAGCCTTGACAACGAGAGCTGCGGCCCAAGCCGCGAATGTTTCCACATCGAGCTAGGGGATCCCTCCGAAGGCAACCATCTTGGCATGCCGGAGGATGGTGATCTTCCTAGGCCGGTGCCTCGCTCCGACATCCCACGGGAGCTAGCTGTGGTCCCCGCTCCGGCGGGGGGTTACGACCCACAACTCGAGCAAGTCCGCGAGGTGCAGGCCAGGCTCAACGAGGGAACGGGAGCGCTTGAGTCGATCCGTCGGGACGTCGGGCAGGTATGGGCGGGCCAACCCCTGGCCGGAGAAATACGTCACCTGCCCCAAGGTCTCCAGCACGGCGTCGCCAACGATGTCAGGGTCAGGCCGCCGCCCGCATCCAGCGGGGGTGGTCAGAACCTGGCAGCCGCGGCGATGCTCCTCCGCGCGATGCCGGAGCCATCAACCACCGAGGGTCGGCGAATCTAGGGAGAGCTCAAGAATCTCCTGGAAGGCGCTGCGGCCCGACGGGCCGAGAGCACTGCCTCCCGAAGGCAGGGACATCCCTCGGAACCTCATGCCGCGACTTCCCGATTCATGCGGGAAGCCTCGGTCTACACCGGGCGCACGCGCAACACCGCGCCTGCGGCCCCGGGCCACCTCGGCAACGAGCACCATCGACGCGACCGTCGGGCCCACCTCAACGAAAGGGTGCGCCGAGGCTACCACCCCAGGCGTGGGGGGCGCTACGACAGCGGGGAGGATCGGAGTCCCTCGCCCGAACCACCCGGTCCGCAGGCCTTCAGTCGGGCCATCCGACGGGCGCCATTCCCGACCCGGTTCCGACCCCCGACTACTATCACGAAGTACTCGGGGGAAACGAGACCGGAACTGTGGCTCGTGGACTACCGCCTTGCCTGCCAACTGGGTGGGACGGACGACGACAACCTCATCATCCGAAACCTCCCCCTGTTTCTCTCCGACACTGCTCGCGCCTGGTTGGAGCACCTGCCTCCGGGGCAGATCTCCAACTGGGACGACTTGGTCCAAGCCTTCGCCGGCAATTTCCAGGGCACATACGTGCGCCCCGGGAATTCCTGGGACCTTCGAAGCTGCCGGCAACAGCCGGGGGAGTCACTCCGGGACTACATCCGGCGATTCTCGAAGCAGCGCACCGAGCTGCCCAACATCACCGACTCGGATGTCATCGGCGCGTTCCTCGCCGGCACCACGTGCCGCGACCTGGTGAGCAAGCTGGGTCGCAAGACCCCCACCAGGGCGAGCGAGCTGATGGACATCGCCACCAAGTTCGCCTCTGGCCAGGAGGCGGTCGAGGCTATCTTCCGAAAGGACAAGCAGCCCCAGGGCCGCCCATCGGAAGAGGCTCCCGAGGCGTCTGCTCCGCGCGGCGCCAAGAAGAAAGGCAAGAAGAAGTCGCAATCGAAACGCGACGCCGCTGATGCGGACCTTGTCGCCGCCGCCGAGTACAAGAACCCTCGGAAGCCCCCCGGAGGTGCAAACCTCTTCGACAAGATGCTCAAGGAGCCGTGCCCCTACCATCAGGGGCCCGTCAAGCACACCCTCGAGGAGTGCGTTATGCTTCGGCGTCACTTCCACAGGCCCGGGCCACCCGCCGAGGGTGGCAGGGCTCGCGACGACGACAAGAACGAAGATCACCCAGCAGGAGAATTCCCCGAGGTCCGCGACTGCTTCATGATCTACGGTGGGCATGCGGCAAACGCCTTGGCTCGGCACCGCAAGCAAGAGCGCCGGGAGGTCTGCTCGGTGAAGGTGGCGGTGCCAGTCTACCTAGACTGGTCCGACAAGCCCATCACCTTCGACCAGGCCGACCACCCCGACCACGTGCCGAGCCCGGGGAAATACCCGCTCGTCGTCGACCCCGTCGTCGGCAACGTCAGGCTCACCAAGGTCCTGATGGATGGGGGCAGCTGCCTCAACATCATCTACGCCGAGACCCTCAAGCTCCTGCGTGTCGATCTGTCCTCCGTCCGAGCAGGCGCTGCGCCCTTCCACGGGATCATCCCTGGGAAGCGCGTCCAGCCCCTCGGACGACTCGACCTCCCCGTCTGCTTCGGGACGCCCTCCAACTTCCGAAGGGAGACCCTGACGTTCGAGGTGGTCGGGTTCCGAGGAACCTACCACGCCGTACTAGGGAGGCCATGCTATGCGAAGTTCATGGCCGTCCCCAACTACACCTACCTGAAGCTCAAGATGCCGGGCCCCAACGGGGTCATCACCGTCGGCCCCACGTACAAACACGCGTTCGAATGCGACGTGGAGTGCGTGGAGTACGCCGAGGCCCTCGCCGAGTCCGAGGCCCTCATCGCCGACCTGGAGAACCTCTCTAAGGAGGTGCCAGACGTGAAGCGTCACGCCGGCAACTTCGAGCCAGCGGAGACGGTTAAAACCGTCCCTCTTGCCCCCAGTGGCGACACCACCAAGCAGATCCGGATCGGTTCCGGGCTCGACCCCAAATAGGAAGCAGTGCTCGTCGACTTTCTCCGCGCAAACGCCGACGTTTTTGCGTGGAGTCCCTCGGACATGCCCGGCATACCGAGGGATGTCGCCGAGCACTCGCTGGATATTCGGGCCGGAGCCCGACCCGTCAGGCAGCCTCTGCGCCGATTCGACGAGGAGAAGCGCAGAGTGATTGGCGAAGTGATCCACAAGCTAATGGCAGCAGGGTTCATCAAAGAGGTATTCCATCCCGAATGGCTTGCCAACCCTGTGCTTGTGAGGAAGAAAGGGGGGAAATGGTGGATGTGTGTAGACTACACTGGTCTCAACAAAGCATGTCCGAAGGTTCCCTACCCTCTGCCTCGCATCGATCAGATCGTGGATTCCACCGCTGGGTGCGAAACCCTGTCCTTCCTCGATGCCTACTCAGGGTATCACCAGATCCGGATGAAAGAGTCCGACCAGCTCGCGACTTCTTTCATCACGCCGTTCGGCATGTACTGCTATGTCACCATGCCGTTCGGTTTGAGGAATGCGGGCGCGACGTACCAGCGGTGCATGAACCATGTGTTCGGCGAACACATCGATCGCACAGTCGAGGCCTACGTCGATGACATCGTAGTCAAGACAAGGAAGGCTTCCGACCTCCTCTCCGACCTTGAAGTGACATTCCGATGTCTCAAGGCGAAAGGAGTCAAGCTCAATCCTGAGAAGTGTGTCTTCGGGGTGCCCCGAGGCATGCTCCTAGGGTTCATCGTCTCCGAGCGAGGCATCGAAGCCAACCCGGAGAAGATCGCGGCCATCACCAGCATGGGACCCATCAAGGACTTAAAAGGCGTACAGAGGGTCATGGGATGCCTCGCGGCCCTGAGCCGCTTCATCTCACGCCTCGGCGAAAGAGGTCTGCCTCTGTACCGCCTCTTAAGGAAGGCCGAGTGTTTCGCTTGGACCCCTGAGGCCGAGGAAGCCCTCGGGAACCTGAAGGCGCTCCTTACAAAGGCGCCTGTCTTGGTGCCCCCGGCGGATGGAGAAGCCCTCTTGGTCTACGTCGCCGCGACCACTCAGGTGGTTAGCGCCGCGATTGTGGTCGAGAGGCAAGAGGAAGGGCATGCATTGCCCGTTCAGAGGCCAGTCTACTTCATCAGCGAGGTACTGTCCGAAACCAAGATCCGCTACCCACAAGTTCAGAAGTTGCTGTATGCTGTGATCCTGACGAGGCGGAAGTTACGACACTACTTCGAGTCTCATCCGGTAACTGTGGTGTCATCCTTCCCCCTGGGGGAGATCATCCAGTGCCGAGAGGCCTCGGGCAGGATCGCAAAGTGGGCGGTGGAAATCATGGGCGAAACAATCTCGTTCGCCCCTCGGAAGGCCATCAAGTCCCAGGTGTTGGCGGACTTCGTGGCCGAATGGGTCAACACCCAGCTGCCGATGGCTCCGATCCAACCGGAGCTCTGGACCATGTTTTTCGATGGGTCGCTGATGAAGACAGGAGCCGGCGCGGGCCTGCTCTTCATCTCGCCCCTTGGAAAGCACCTGCGCTACGTGCTGCGCCTCCATTTTCCGGCGTCCAACAATGTGGCCGAGTACGAAGCTCTGGTCAACGGGTTGCGAATCGCCATCGAGCTAGGGGTCAGACGCCTCGACGCCCGCGGTGATTCGCAGCTCGTCATCGACCAAGTCATGAAGAACTCCCACTGCCGCGACCCGAAGATGGAGGCCTACTGCGATGAGGTTCGGCGCCTGGAGGACAAGTTCTTCGGGCTCGAGCTCAACCACATCGCTCGGCGCTTCAACGAAACCGCAGACGAGCTGGCTAAAATAGCCTCGGGGCGAACGACGGTCCCCCCGGACGTCTTCTCCCGGGATCTGCATCGACCCTCTGTCAAGATCGACGACGCGCCCGAGCCCGAGGAACCCTCGGCACAGCCCGAGGCACCCTCGGCTCAGCCCGAGGTACCCTCGGCCCCCGAGGGTGAGGCACTGGACGTCGAGGAAGAGCAGAGCGGGGCCACGCCTGATCGAGATTGGCAGGCCCCGTACCTGCAATATCTCCGCCAGGGAGAGCTACCCCTCGACCAAGTCGAGGCTCGGCGGGTGGCGCGACGCGCCAAGTCGTTCGTCTTGCTGGGCGATGAAGAGGAGCTCTACCATCGCAGCCCCTCGGGCATCCTCCAGCGATGCATCTCCATCGCCGAAGGTCAGGAACTACTGCAAGAAATACACTCGGGGGCTTGCGGCCATCATGCAGCGCCTCGAGCCCTTGTCGGGAATGCTTTCCGGCAAGGCTTCTACTGGCCAACGGCGGTGGCTGACGCCACTAGAATTGTCCGCACCTGCGAAGGGTGCCAATTCTATGCGAAGCAGACCCACCTGCCCGCTCAGGCTCTGTAGACGATACCCATCACCTGGCCTTTCGCTGTATGGGGTCTGGACCTCGTTGGTCCCTTGCAGAAGGCGCCCGGGGGCTACACGCACCTGCTGGTCGCCATCGACAAATTCTCCAAGTGGATCGAGGTCCGACCCCTGAACAGCATCAGGTCCGAGCAGGCGGTGGCGTTCTTCACCAACATCATCCATCGCTTTGGGGTCCCAAACTCCATCATCACCGACAACGGTACCCAGTTCACCGGCAAAAAATTCTTGGATTTTTGCGAGGATCACCATATCCGGGTGGACTGGGCCGCCGTGGCTCATCCCATGTCGAATGGGCAAGTAGAGCGTGCCAACGGCATGATTCTACAAGGGCTCAAGCCTCGGATTTACAACGACCTCAACAAGTTCGGCAAGCGATGGATGAAGGAACTCCCCTCGGTGGTCTGGAGCCTAAGGACGACGCCGAGTCGTGCCACGGGTTTCACGCCGTTTTTCCTGGTCTACGGGGCCGAAGCTATCTTGCCCACTGACCTGGAATACGGCTCCCCGAGGACGAGGGCCTACACCGACCAAAGCAACCAAGCTAGCCGAGAAGAATCGCTGGACCAGCTGGAGGAGGCTCGGGACAGGGCCTTACTACACTCGGCGCGGTACCAGCAGTCCCTGCGACGCTACCACGCCCGAGGGGTCCGGTCCCGAGACCTCCAGGTGGGCGATCTGGTGCTTCGGCTGCGGCAAGACGCCCGAGGGAAGCACAAGCTCACGCCCCCCTGGGAGGGGCCGTTCGTCATCGCCAAAGTTCTGAAGCCCGGAACATACAAGCTGGCCAACAATCAAGGCGAGATCTACGGCAACGCTTGGAACATCAAACAGCTACGTCGCTTCTACCCTTAAGATGTTTTCAAGTTATTCACATACCTCGCACCAACGCAAAGTTTAGTCATCAAGGAAGGGTCGGCCTCGCCTCGGCGAAGCCCGACCCTCCCTCGGGGGCTAAAAGTGGGGAGACCCCCTCTGCGTCGAATTTTTTCTCGAAAAAGGATCTCTTTAGCAGGATTCCTTTCGTGCTTCTTGACTACTTCGGAAAGCGGATCCTGGAAACGACGGAGTACACGTAAGCAGCCAAGGCTGACCGAGCCGAGGGACTCCTACGCCTCCGGGATACGGATACCTCACTCATCACCTTCTGCGATAAGTAACTCGCGTTCGGATAAAGCGACTCCACGGACCGAACAAGTCTTCACGTTCGGAAGCTCTCCTGCCGAAGCAGTCCTTCAAGCTTTCTTGACTAAGTCGGGGACAGGGCCTCACGGATGGGTGAAAGTACGCGTAAGCGGCAAGGCCGACCGAGCCGAGGGACTCCCACGCCTCTGGGATACGGATACCTCACTCGTCCCTTCCGCGAGAAGCAACTCTAGCTCACACAAACATCCCTGTTACCAACAGAGAGTCCAGATGCTCGAAACAAGAGGAAAAAAGACGCGGCCTTGCAAGCACGGCGAGGGTGTGTTTTCTGGCCTCGGCGGCCGCAGAAGGCACACGCTACAAGGCGATCTGATCCTGCAGGCTCGGGTCTTCACGCTGAAGGGAGCCGTAGCACCCTCGGCATCGACGACGTCTTCAGCAAAGTCTGACCCAGCCTCGGACGGCAATGCGATCAAGGACTTCTCCGGGAATCCGGCCCGAGCAGGCGGCTCGGCCGGTTACCCCTGAGGCCTCGGCCAAGCATCTTCTGAGGGCGCCAGCCCGACCCGAGGCCTCGGCTGATCGACTCCGGCGTCGGCCCCGCTGACGGACAACCCGGCTAGGCTCCGGCCAACCAGGTTCCCATTCTCGAGCCAACTCCGCCTCTGTTCATACTGATATCGCTACCCCTGGCCTCGGCTCATCGAAGAGCGGCCGAGGGGTCTCTTGAACTAAGCCAGAGGAGCCCCAGGCAACAAGGCCGATCGAGCCGAGGGATTCCTACGCCTCCGGGATACGGATACCTCACTCGTCACCTTGACACGGGGCGACTCATGCTTAGTGAAGCGGTTCAGATAATTAACAGGCGAGACTTAGTGCTCGAAAATGAGGAAAAAACACGGCTCCGTGCCAAAATTACATGTTCAGGCCCCGACAGCCGCAATGAACAAACACACTGGCACTCAAAGTGCCATCATAAACGGAACTCCGGTTCCCCCTCCGCAGGTACGAACAACCCCACTCCGGGGGGAAGGCCTGCGGAGCAACAGAAGAATGATGAGCGGCCCGCTGCCGCCCGTTCTAACCACGACGCCAACCACCCACGCCCCGGGCAGCGAAGCGGCTTAGGCAGCAGCTTTGGGGCAGGTGTCATGAAGGGAGGGCTCTCCCCCGTTGAGGACGAGAACCAGCCATTCGGGCCGGGAGATGGAGACCCAGGGCCACTGGCGCCCTACCTATCCCGGCATGGCTGGAGGAAGTCCCCATGGGACTCAAGGACGCCATTCTCCCCCAGGCGCGGGGGGAAGAAAAAGGCAGCCGACCCATGCGGGGGCAGCCCCCCCGACTCGCCTCATCTTCCATCTTGGCCTGGATGACGAAAATCCTTGAGGCCGAGGGAGGAGTAGAGGCCGCGGCCTGGCCCGCTTTCCCCACCGTCGAACTGGAGGTCACCATCTTGGGTGACCGCCAGTGGCGGGGCGTGGCCAGGCTGCATGATGAAAATCCTTGAAGCCGAACGATGGCTGAGAGGTACCAACTCCCATGGAGTTGCGTTCCTCCAACGAGGAGGCGGAAAGGCGGCGGATACCCCCCATCCGGGGGCTTGGAAGATGGAAAGACACGACGCATAAGGGAGGAAGAAGACATGGTTGCCTTCTGAAAGGAGTCTCCCTCCTTTTAAAGGCAACTCTCCCTACGTGCGCCCCCAGACGCCACGGGCTGAGTCTTCTCCAACACGCTCCAAGGCCCTCCCCTGCGACTCGGGGGCTGGGTCCCGCATGTCATGCAAACCGGCTCAGGGCAGAAGAAGCCAAACCGCCGCGCGTGGTACGCACGACCGCCCAGCGGTTACGAGCGACCCCCCACTTTTGCCCAGACCAACGGGCGGAAGGGGCGGGCAGCCATGCAGGCGGCATGCAACCGCGCCAGGTGGACGCGCTTCTCCGACTTCTGACATGCCAGCTTGGAGGCCCAGGCCCACGCGTCGCGCAACCAGCGCGCCAGTTGCTGCATGCAAGCAACCGCACCGCCACTTGTGCCGCCGTCGCACCTCTTCGGTTGCGGAGCCTATGCCGCGACTCGAGGCGACCCAGCGCACGACCCAGCAGCGCCAGCCTGGCGCATTGGTCAAAGCGGCCGAAAGTGGGCCGGCAGTAATGGCGGTGGCAGGCGGGCGGGCGCAGCAGTCACGTCGTCAGCCAGGCTCACGTCCCATCCTGGGACAGCAAGAGAGCCTCCTCCCACGGCGTGAAGACGGTGCACCCGTGACCCGTTCCTCGAACGGATCGCGCACGCGCAACGGCTGCCCCGCCAACCACTCGCCCCGTCGCATTAACTCCGCGGCGGGACAGGCGGCGATTCTGGCAAGAGAAGCGGACGACGCTTCGCCTTCGCCATAACAACCGCGTCAAAAAAGGTACGCCACGTCGTTTCGATTTCATATCCTTTTCCTTTTTCCTCTTTCTCTATCTCTTGCAACAGGGACCGGGAAAGGGGGACACCCCGAAAAGGATCCTTCTCCGCGAAGGAACCGGGCTCCGAGCCCCTCCCTACTGATCAGAGGTTCGAAGACTGGCCCTCCGAAGGGTTCAACAGTCGCCTCAGATCGCGTGGGCCCGACACCCACTACTGGTCAGGGGTTCGAAGGCCAGCCCCCCGAAGGGTTCCATGGCCGCCTCAGGCTACTCGGGCTCCACGCCCACTACTGATCAAGGGTTCGAAGGCTGGCCCCCGAAGGGTTCACAGTCGCCTCAGACACCGAGCGAGGGATGACCGGGGGTACGTTCGATACATAACCGAGGCTCGGGCTGCGCTCCCGAGGTACCCTAGGACATTTCCGAGACCAGCGGGAACGATCTTGTAACGGAATCCCATCGGAGGGAGGCATCGAGCCCTCGGACCCCGTCGCCAGGGGACCGGGTCCGGCAAATCACCCGCAGGTACTTTTGGGCGTGCCTCTGGGCCCCTAGCCGACCCCAACGAACGGGGCACGGACGTCCACTCGGATTACCCGCTTGCAGCTCACCGGAGACACCATGTTCGGTGCCCATCGAGGGTAACATGGCGCTCTCCCCCCCTCCTCCTTGCGGAAAGGCGACGTAGGGGCGTATGTAAAAAAGCCGAGTCTGTCCCTGATCGTCCTCTCGCCCTGTGCAGAGGCTCGGGGGCTGCTCTCGCAAACCCGGCTCCGGCCAAACCGTTGACAGCGTCAACATACCAGCCCGAGAGCTTGGGCCCCGACCGTGCACCCGGGCTACGGCCAGTTCGCATGAGGGAACGACTAGACCAGCCGAAGCATTACGCAAGACATTAAGACCTCGAAGGAGTGTAACCACTCCTCCGAGGCCTCGGGGGCTACACCCGGCGGGTGCGCTCGCGCGCACCCACCGGAACGAAATGCAACCGAGAAAGGCTGGTCCCCTTGCAAAAAGTGCGACGGAAGCCTCCAAGCGAGTGCTAACACTCCCTTCGAGGCTCGGGGGCTACTGTCGGGGACCATAATTAGGGGTACCCTCAAGACGCCTAATTCTCAGCTGATAACCCCCATCAGCATAAAGCTGCAAAGGCCTGATGGGTATGATTAAGTCAGGGATCAGTCCACACGAGTGACTCGATCACGCTTCGCCCGAGCCTAGCCTCGGCCAAGGGCAGCCGACCTCGAGAGACTTCCGTCTCGCCCGAGGCCCCCCATTTTACGGCGGACACACCTCCGGCTCGCCCGAGGCCTTGGCTTCGCTTAGAAGCAACCCTGACTAAATCGCCGCGCCGACTGACCAGGTTGCAGGAGCATTTAACGCAAAGGTGGCCTGACACCTTTATCCTGACACGCGCCCCCCGGCAGAGCCGAAGTGACCGCCGTCACTCCACCGCTCCACTGACCAGTCTGACAGAAGGACAGCGCCGCCTGCGCCACTCCGACTGCAGTGCCACTCGACAGAGTGAGTCTGACAGGCAGTCGGGCCCTGCCAAAGGCGCCATGGGAAACTCCGCTCCGCCCGACCCCAGGGCTCGGACTCGGGCTAAGACCCGGAAGACGGCGAACTCCGCTCCGCCCGACCCCAGGGCTCGGACTCGGGCTAAGACCCGGAAGACGGCGAACTCCGCTCCGCCCGACCCCAGGGCTCGGACTCGGGCTAAGACCCGGAAGACGGCGAACTCCGCTCCGCCCGACCCCAGGGCTCGGACTCGGGCTAAGACCCGGAAGACGGCGAACTCCGCTCCGCCCGACCCCAGGGCTCGGACTTGGGCTAAGACCCGGAAGACGGCGAATCTCCGCCTCGCCCGACCCCAGGGCTCGGACTCCGCCCTGGCCTCGGCCAAACGATCTCCGCCTCGCCCGACCCGGGGGCTCGGGCTCGGCCTCGGCAACGGAAGACAGACTCGACCTCGACTTCGGAGGAGCCCCCACGTCGCCCTGCCTAGGGCACAGGTCCGCCACGTCAACAGGAAGCGCCATCACCAACCTACCCCGAGCCGACTTGGGTCACGAAGGACAAGACCAGCGTCCCATCTGGCCAGCTCCGCCGGATGGGCAATGATGGCGCCCCCCCAAGCTCTGTGACGACGGCGGCTCTTAGCTCTCTTACGGCAGCAGAGCGACGTCAGCAAGGACTCGACCGCTCCAACAGCTGTCCCTCCGCCAGGCTCCGTCGCTCCTCCGACAGCCACGACATCACGCCAGCAAGGTGCCAAGACCTCTCCGGCTGCCACATTGGCATGTACCTAGGGCGCTAGCTCTCTCTCTCCGCTAGACACGTAGCACTCTGCTACCCCCCATTGTACACCTGGATCCTCTCCTTACGACTATAAAAGGAAGGACCAGGGCCTTCTTAGAGAGGGTTGGCCGCGCGGGGACGAGGACGAGACAGGCGCTCTCTTGGGGCCGCTCGCTTCCCTCACCCGTGTGGACGCTTGTAACCCCCCTACTGCAAGCGCACCCGACCTGGGCGCGGGACGAACACGAAGGCCGCGGGACTTCCACCTCTCTCACGCCCGACTCCGGCCACCTCGCCTCTCCCCCCTTCGCGCTCGCCCACGCGCTCGACCCATCTGGGCTGGGGCACGCAGCACACTCACTCGTCGGCTTAGGGACCCCCCTGTCTCGAAACGCCGACAACGTGCATCACGCAAAACATCAAAAACAGCACGTAAATGTTCAATATGATCATCATGAGACTTACTATAGATAAGAATATCATCAAAATATACCACCACAAATTTACCAATGAAAGCACGTAAAACCTCGTTCATCAATCTCATGAAAGTGCTAGGCGCATTAGTTAACCCAAAAGGCATGACTAACCACTCATAAAGACCGAACTTAGTTTTAAATGCAGTTTTCCATTCATCACCTAAAGACATACGAATCTGGTGGTATCCACTATGCAAGTCAATTTTAGATAAAACAATAGAACCACTTAATTCATCAAGCATGTCATCCAATCTAGGAATAGGATATCTGTACCGAATTGTTATTTTATTAATGGCTCTACAATCAACACACATGCGCCAAGTGCCATCTTTCTTAGGAACCAAAAGAACAGGAATAGAACAAGGACTAAGGCTCTCACGAATGTACCCGCGGTCCAGAAGGTCCTGGACCTGGCGCTGAATCTCCTTAGTCTCCTCGGGGTTGGTCCTGTAGGCAGCACGGTTGGGCAAGCTCGCCCCTGGAATTAAATCAATCTTGTGCTCAATGCCTCGCACAGGTGGCAATCCAGGGGGTATCTCAGATGGAAACACATCCATATACTCTTGCAAAAGGTTAGCAATAGCAGGTGGCAAAACAATAGACGTATCATCAATGGAATAGAAAACATTTTTGCACACTAAGGCATAGCAAAGTCCAAGAGAGGCATGTAACTCATCAAGATCAGATTTAGTGGCTAGCAAAGTAGGAGTTTTTAACTTAATAGGTTGCTGATTTTCAGAGTTCAAAACACCTTTTTGCTTAGCATTAGTCTTTTTCTCATGTTCAAAGTGGACAATCTCAGTGGGAGTCATAGGAAGCAACACAATTTTCTTTCTCTTATGCATGAAAGTATATTTATTAGATCTACCATGGTGAATAGCATCAATATCAAACTCCCAAGGACGTCCCAGTAAAAGAGAGCAAGCATCCATAGTCACCACATCGAAATCAACAAAGTCATGGTAAGAGCCAACTGAAAAATTCACCCTTGCTGTTTTTGTTACCTTGAACTTACCGCTGTTGTTAAACCATTGAATGTGATAAGGGTGGGGATGCTCTCGTGTGGTCAAGCCAAGCTTCTTGACCACCTCAACATTCACCAAGTTGTTGTAGCTACCACCATCAATGATGGTATGTACACGGCAGTCCTTGACGATGAGGAACATGTTGAAAAGGTTGTGGCGTTGTCTGTTGTCGTCGTCACTAGTCGTGGTACTCAAAGCTCGTTGCACAATCAAGGCCTTATAGGTCTCGGTTGCTGTTGTACTAAGAACCTCTTCATCACCATCATAAGTCTCTGCAATGTTAGCTCCAACAGTATCTTCATCTTCAACATCAGAAGCACTAACATACCCACCATCACCAGTAGCAATGTATGCCTGTTTGCTGGGGCAATCTCGCTGAATATGACCAAGTCCCTAGCAGCGGTGGCACTTGATGTCGGAGGAGCGGCCTGTGGAAGAGGTGGTCGTAGCAGGTTTTGCTGCAACACCCGAAGGCACAGCGGAAGATGTGGACGTCCGTACGCCCGAAAATGATGACACCTAGGCTGGCGCTGGTGGCTGGCGTGGAGCGAAAGTGCTGCTCCTCCGTTGTTGACGACCCTGCAATTCTTTTTCTGCCAACATAGAAAGATGGAACAAGCGTTGTATAGAATGATATTCTTTATAATCAACAATATCCTGAATCTCCCGCCTCAATCCCCCATAAAACCTAACCATTTGATCCTTCGGATCCTCAACTACCCCACATCGTAGCATACCTTTCTGAAGTTCTTGGTAGTATTCCTGTACCGACATGTCTCCCTGATCTAAGCGTTGCAATTTTTTTCAAAGATCACGTCTATAAGAAGGGAGAACAAAGCGAGCTCGCATCTCCTCTTTTAACGCATTCCATGTTTGTGGTGCAGCACGTGTGTTAACAAGTTCATTCCACCAAATGATAGCAAAATCTCTAAATTCACTAGTGGCTTGTCTAACCCTATGCTGCTCAGAAACAAGATGGGAATTAATTTTTTGTTCTACCGTCATCTCCCAGTCTAAGTAAGCTTCAGCATCATAAGAACCCATGAACGGTGGAATAGAGAACTTAATCTTAGCAAATGGATCATGGTCTGGTTCAGGATTATGATGACGACGTCTACCATTACCTCCCATACCTTGTCGATTACGTGCGAGGCATTGTCGCAGCGGTGCATAAACATCATCGTAATCGTCGTCGTCGTCCACAGGAGAGTGAGCTGGGGCTGGAGTTGGTGGTGGGGGACGAGCCTCCAGTACGTCCATGCGTGTAACAAGTTCAACAACTCGTCGATCAAGCTGCTCATAGAATGTCGAGGCAGAGTCCTGATATTTTTTAAAAGCTTCAGTCATCGCGCGCATCATCTCCTTCAATTCCATCTGAGAGACACTCATCGTCGTTAAGTTTAGGCCCCTTGTCCTTGTCCATTTGATTCTTTGGTCATGTCATTGTTAGCACAAAACAGAGACAAAAAGGCAACAAACAATGTGAACCCTACAACTATCTCTCAGGGTGGTGGTGGAGGTGGTGGAATACAAATTATGAAGCGTCTTACCCTGCTCTTACAACGTTCTTACCAGCACTGCAGGTGGCAAACGGTGACCGGTGTGACTGTCCAACGAGCGTGGGTGTGATTGCAAAGGAGTACCTGTTCTGTTCGAGAGAAAACTGGAGCTATGGAAAGGCTGACTAAATATATATATGTGGCACACAAGTCAGTAACAGATAGCAATGCTGAATAAGTGTTCCAAGTACTCATCCTAGTTGTTGGCCTAGAAAATGTAATAGAACAGTTGGACCAAAGCACAAGAAATGAGGTATAAGTATCTAGTGGGAATGACAGTTCTGTAAATAGAGCAGATTTTTCAGCACTAGTAGGAATCAAAGGCGCGTTTCCAAAGAAGTACCATCAAAAGAGCTCGAAATATTCTGAATTTTTTACCACTGATCCAAAAACACAAAGAATGGAAGCACACAAAATTTCACTTGAAACAGAGTTGTATTGTGGCATAGAGAAATTCACAAAGGATCTATGAAATTCCTGAAAATACTTAAATAATTTTTTAATTATCTTCCCGATTTTTTGAATGTTTTGACCGAACCAAACAGGCCGGAGGTGAGTTTGGGTCACCCCAGAATGGAGTCAGGAATCTGCTGTAAAAATTTGAGCTTAAACGGAGCACCGAGCGAAAAGTTATGCCCGTTTTATGGAAGGTACCTCAAGTTATGGTTTTCAAAGGCACAAATCGGCACGAACCGAAGCGGCGGCTATGGAGCACAGGGTCGGTTTTAGAGATAGGATTTGTTTTCTGGATATGATCGGTTTAGATACCTAATCTGTTTTGTAGATATGGTCGGTTTTAGAGATAGGATCTGTTTTGTGGATAGAGTCGGTTGTAGAGATAGGATCTGTTTTGTGGATATGGTCGGTTGTAGAGATAGGATCTGTTTTGTAGATAGGATCGTTTTTTAGGATGGAAGCGGATGGACACAATCAAACTGAACCAAAACAAATCTAATCCAGCAACCAAACTCAACTAGAACACAAACTCAGAACTGCGGACTCTAAAACTGAATTGTGCAAAGGCTAAGGCGATGGTTTTAAGTCGGAATAAACCGATCGTATTTTTTTTGGCTTTTTGTGGACTATAGGACGAAACAAAACTAATCTAAAGGTAGGATTATACCTCATGGGCAACCTGGAAATCTGATACCAATTGATAGTAGACGCGGCCCAATCTTCCGTGAGATATGATAACTTGATTGAGTGGAGATCTCGACGTTGATGATCCAAGGCTCCGAGCGAACGGTTCCTCGCAATCACTACACCACGGCTCCGTTGGTTATCACCTGTGACACACAAATGACCTCGCCACGATGGCTTATCCCTGCGAGCGCAATCAAGAACACAAGCAAGAACAGGAAAGAAACACAACCAAAATTGTATTGATTACGGGATGGGGTCTAACGGGCCGATGACGGCGACACTGTTCGATGACAGAATTGATCTAAACAAAACCCAAACCTAACGTGGCGGCGGCTTCTGAATAAATAGAGTATTAGGGCGTGCGTGACCCCTGGACTCGCCCCTAACGGGCTCCGACGCGATACACGACCCAACGGTCCAACAGACGGTGTCGCAGCACCAAAATAGAATCTGAATGCTGAGTTGTTTCGATAATTCCTGTTGACTCCGGACGAATTTTAGGGTGGAACCAGTTGGGTTGGTTAGATAATCTCCTTATCTTTCCAACCATATCAAGTTCGTCGCAATCGGAGTCCGGATGCATCTTGGGCGTCCATTTTAGTGCAGACTGGTCCTAGAACCCGAGATGGAGCCGCAGCCGAGTCGGACTTGATCTCCTTCCTGTTGTGGGCGCCCTTGCTGCTCCTCCTCAACACCTAGGCCTTTCCCAAGTCCTTGCTGGTCCTCTCCAAGGTTCCTAATCATCAAAACATCCATGGCCCCAAGCGTAAGCTCTAAAACACAATTGACTAGGGTAGAACGTACCTGGAGATTTAGCTGTCGTGCACGTGATCGTGTTATCGGTCCATTCATTGTATGTATAGAAGTGATGTCCTCATCAGCCTCGACCTCTCCAAACTCATCTCCATCTTCATCATTCTCCTTCGGTGGTACCTGTTCTTAACCTGGTGTGATTATTGCAAGGTGAGCTCCCATACGGTTATCACTCAGCAAGTGTGGGGAAAAGTGTTATGAGCTCACTTACAGTTGGGCACATGTGTAGTGTAAGACTTACCAAGGAAAATGGTTAAGGCTGAGCATTGCTTTTAATTTTATTGGTCAAAATTTTATTAGCAATTATTAAGTATAAGTGTATGTCAATCCAATAATGAAATTGATCATAATAAATAATAAATCCCACAATATAATGCATGATAGGTTAAATTTAATTCCACCATTTAATCATGCGAGAGTCCCGAGCCGCTCATGACTATGAGCATGGCTGATATACTAGTTTTACGCTCTGTAGAGGTTGCACATCTTTACCCACAAGACGTGTTTCCCGTCTAGCTAGGGTTTGCAAGGCCCTTAGACACTTCAGAGGTGAATGGCTAGGGATCCACTACGAGGCCTTCACAAAGTTCCAGTAGTTCGAGAAAACCCACTGAGGTTTCAGAGAAAAAGGAGCATATACCTTTTTCCACGTTCTATAACCCCATCGAAGTAATTACAGCCAGCACTATGATCTGCAGCGATTCACTCCATGCTTTCCTCTTTCGGGTAAGGTAATTTCACGCTAGATTTCCTAATTAATTGACCAATGGCGTCACATTCCACCCTTGTGGTAGCACTGTTTTCCTAGGTTAAGCTCCATGTTTGAATTAATAAAATAATCTTATCATGCATAATAAATAACCAACAATAATATATCATAATGAAACATGGCGTGAATCATAAGTATCATCAACCCAAAAACCAGGTAGAGTGATAGCAATACTACCCAATAATTCATTTGTATACAAGGTGCAGAAAAAGAAAGGTAGGTAACCTATTAGGTCACATCAGTTTAACCTAATAGTGCAATCATTGGTGAGATCATAAATATTATTAAGTCAAAGAAAGTGACCAAAGACACAACTTGCCTTTTTTGGTGCAACACCTGGTAGTTCTCCAAGTTTGGGCTTCATATTTGTCGGGGACCATAATTAGGGGTACCCTCAAGTCTCCTAATTCTCAGCTGGTAACCCTCATCAGCATAAAGCTGCAAAGGCCTGATGGGTGCAATTAGGTCAGGGATCGGTCCATTCGAGGGACTCGATCACGCCTCGCCCGAGCCTAGCCTCGGACAAGGGCAGCCGACCCTGGAGGATCTCTGTCTCGCCCGAGGGCCCCCTCCAGCGACGAACATATTTCCGGCTCGCCCGAGGCCCTGTCTTCGCCAAGAAGCAACCCTGACCAAATCGCCGCGCCGACCGACCAAATCGCAGGAGCATTTAATGCAAAGGTGGCCTGACACCTTTATCCTGACGCGCGCCCTTCAATCGACAGAGCCGAAGTGACCGCCGTCACTTCGCCGCTCCACTGACCGGCCTGACAGAAAGACAGCGCCGCCTGCGCCGCTCCGACTGCAGTGCCACTTGACAGGGTGAGGCTGACAGGCAGTCAGGCCCGGCCGCAGGCACCATACGAAGCTCCGCTTCGCCCGACCCAGGGCTCGGACTCGGGCTCAGCCCCTGAAGACGGCGAACTCCGCTTCGCCCGACCCAGGGCTCGGACTCGGGCTAAGCCCCGGAAGACAGCGAACTCCGCTCCGCCCGACCCAGGGCTCGGACTCGGGCTAAGCCCCGGAAGACGGCGAACTCTGCTCCGCCCGACCCAGGGCTCGGACTCGGGCTAAGCCCCGGAAGACGGCGAACTCCGCTCCGCCTGACCCAGGGCTCGGACTCGGGCTAAGCCCCAGAAGACGGCGAACTCCGCTCCGCCCGACCCAGGGCTCGGACTTGGGCTCAGCCCTAGAAGACGACGAACTCTGCTTCGCCCGACCCCAGGGCTCGGACTCAGCCCTGGCCTCAGCCGACGGTCTCCGCCTCGCCCGACCCAGGGGCTCGGACTCGACCTCGGCCTCGGAAGACAGACTCGACCTCGACCTCGGAGGATCCTCCACATCGCCCAACCTAGGGCGCGGGCCGGCCACGTCAACAGGAGGCGCCATCATTACCCTACCCCAAGCTGACTCAGGCTATGGGGAACAAGACCGGCGTCCCATCTGGCTCGCTCCGCCAGATAGGCAATGATGGCGCCCCACACACTCTCTGACGACGACAGCTCTCCGCCCCCTTACGAAAGCAAGAGGACGTCAGCAAGGACTCGACAGCCCCAACAGCTGTCCTTCCGCCAGGCTCCGGCGCTCCTCCGACGGCCACGACATCACACAAACCGGGTGCCAAAACCTCTCCGGCTGCCACGACGGCATGTACTTAGGGCACTAGCTCTCCTCCGCTAGACACGTAGCACTCTGCTACACCCCCCATTGTACACCTGGATCATCTCCTTACGCCTATAAAAGGAAGGACCAGGGCCCTCTTACAGAGGGTTGGCCGCGCGGGGACGAGGACGAGACAGGCGCTCGCGTGAGGCCGCTCGCTCCCTCTCCCGTGTGGACGCTTGTAACCCCCTACTGCAAGCGCACCCGACCTGGGCGCGGGACGAACACGAAGGCCGCAGGATTTCCACCTCTCTCACGCCCATCTCCGGCCACCTCACTTCCCCCCTTCGCGCTCGGCCTCGCGCCGACCCATCTGGGCTGGGGCACGCGGCGACATTTCACTCGTCGGCCCAGGGACCCCCCGGTCTCGAAACGCCGACAGTTGGCGCGCCAGGTAGGGGCCTGCTGCGTGTTGACGAACAGCTTCCCGTCAAGCTCCAGATGGGCAGTCTCCAGCAACCTCTCCAACCCGGGACGGTGCTCCGTTTCGGGAGTCTTGAGTTCATGTCCCTCGACGGCAGCTACGACATGATACTCCTTCCACCGTCGTGCAACAGCGACAATGGCGGCCGACAGCCCGCCCGCCGGCGGCGGAATCGACGACGTCTTCCCCGCTTGGTGGAAGAACAACATTCGAGCTCACCCCGTCCCCCCCCCGCCGACAGAGGAGGAGGCGGGGCAACCAAGGCCAAGCGGGAGGCAGCGCCTCGTTGGCTGTCGAGCGAGTCGACGGCACCAGCGCCCCAACGGGGGGCGCGTCGGGCATCGACCTCACGTTTGAGACGAAGATGAGCGCCATCTCCCCGCAACACGCCAATTCCGAGCAAACGGACGACGCCAGCACGCTCGCGAAAGGCTTGCTGGACGTCACCCTCGTACCTGAGACGACGGTGCAGTCAGTCCCCGACGTGACTTCATCACCGCCTGTCGACCAAGAGGTACCGACCGATTCCCATCTCACGCCCTTCGGATTCAGCCTTGACCCGCCAAGCGGCTTCGCTTTGGCGGACGCTCTCGTAGAGGCGAGTCCAAACCCTCTGGGGTATCGTATGCGGTCACCCTGGGACCGGCTGACGGACGTCTCGACCTACGGGCCCTCGGGGTCCGAGGAAGATGACGAGCCCGACTTCTATTGGGATTTCTCTGGATTTGGCGACCCCAGTGCCATGCGGGACTTCATGACCGCATGCGACTACTGCCTTTCCGACTGTTCCGACGGTAGCCACAGCCTCGTCGACGAGGACTGTGGCCCAAGCCGCGAATGTTTCCACGTCGATCTAGGGGGTCCCTCCGAAGACAACCATCTCGGCATGCCGGAGGACGGTGATCTCCCTAGGCCGGTGCCTCGCGTTGATATCCCACGGGAGCTAGTTGTGGTCCCCGTTCAGGCGGGGGGCCATGACCCACAGCTCGAGCAAATCCGCGGGGTGCAGGCCAGGCTCGACGAGGGAGCAGGAGCGCTTGAGCCGATCCGCCGGGACGTCGGGCAGGAATGGGCGGGCCGACCTCCGGCCGGAGAAATGCGTCATCTACCCCAGGGCTTCCAGCACCGCATCGCCGACGATGTCAGGGTCAGGCCGCCACCCACATCCAGTGGGGTCGGCCAGAACCTGGCTGCAGCAGCCATGCTTCTCCGTGCGATGCCGGAGCCATCAACCACTGAGGGGCGGCGAATCCAGGGAGAGCTCAAGAATCTCCTGGAAGGCGCCACGGTCCGACGGGCTGAGAGCTCCGCCTCCCGAAGGTAGGGGTACCCCTCGGAACATCATGCCGCGACTTCCCGATTCATGCGGGAAGCCTCGGTCCACACCGGGCGCACGCGCAACACAGCGCCTGCGGCCCCGGGTCGCCTCGGCAACAAGCACCATCACCACAACCGTCGGGCCCACCTCGAGAGAGGGTGCACTGAGGCTACCACCCCAGGCGTGGAGGACTCTACGACAGCGGGGAGGATCGGAGTCCCTCGCCCGAACCACCCGGTCCACAGGCTTTCAGCCGGGCCATACGACGGGCGCCGTTCCCGACCCGGTTCCGACCCCCGACTACTATCACAAAATACTCGGGGGAGACGAGACCGGAATTGTGGATCACGGACTACCGGCTGGCCTGCCAACTGGGTGGAACGGACGATGACAACCTCATCATCCGCAACCTCCCCCTGTTCCTCTCCGACACCGCTCGCGCCTGGTTGGAGCACCTGCCTCCGGGGCAGATCTCCAACTGGGACGACCTGGTCCAAGCCTTCGCCGGCAATTTCCAGGGCACGTACGTGCGCCCTGGGAATTCCTGGGACCTCCGAAGCTGCCGACAGCAGCCGGGAGAGTCTCTCCGGGACTACATCCGGTGATTCTCGAAGCAGCGCACCGAGCTGCCCAACATCACCGACTCTGATGTCATCGGCGCGTTCCTCGCCGGCACCACCTGCCGCGACCTGGTGAGCAAGCTGGGTCGCAAGACCCCCACCAGGGCGAGCGAGCTGATGGACATCGCCACCAAGTTCGCCTCTGGCCAGGAGGTGGTCGAGGCTATCTTCCGAAAGGACAAGCCGCCCCAGGCCGCCCACCGGAAGATGCGCCCGAGGCGTCAACTCAGCGCGGCGCCAAGAAGAAGGGCAAGAAGAAGTCGCAAGCGAAACGCGACGCCGCCGACGCGGATCTTGTCGCCGCCGCCGAGTACAAGAACCCTCGGAAACCCCCCGGAGGTGCCAACCTCTTCGACAAGATGCTCAAGGAGCCGTGCCCCTATCACCAGGGGCCCGTCAAGCACACCCTTGAGGAGTGCGTCATGCTTCGGTGCCACTTCCACAGGGCCGGGCCACCCGCAGAGGGTGGCAGGGCCCGCGACGAAGACAAGAAGGAAGATCACCAGGCAGGAGAGTTCCCCGAGGTCCGCGATTGCTTCATGATCTACGGTGGGCAAGCGGCGAACGCCTCAGCTCGGCACCGCAAGCAAGAGCGCCGGGAGGTCTGTTCGGTGAAGGTGGCGGTGCCAGTCTACCTAGACTGGTCCGACAAGCCCATCACCTTCGACCAAGCCGACCACCCTGACCACGTGCCGAGCCCGAGGAAATACCTGCTCGTCGTCGACCCGTCATCGGCGACGTTAGGCTCACCAAGGTCCTCATGGACGGAGGCAGCAGCCTCAACATCATCTACGCCGAGACCCTCAGGCTTCTGCGTGTTGATCTGTCCTCGGTCCGGGCAGGTGCTGCGCCTTTCCACGGGATCATCCCCGTGAAGCGCGTCCAGCCCCTCGGACAACTCGACCTTCCCGTCTGCTTCGGAACACCCTCCAACTTCCGAAGGGAGACCCTGACGTTCGAGGTGGTCGGGTTCCGAGGAACCTACCACGCGGTACTGGGAAGGCCATGCTACGCGAAGTTCATGGCTGTCCCCAACTACACCTACCTCAAGCTCAAGATGCCGGGCCCCAACGGGGTCATCACCGTTGGCCCCACGTACAAACATGCGTTCGAATGCGACGTGGAGTGCGTGGAGTACGCCGAGGCCCTCGCCGAGTCGGAGGCCCTCATCGCCGACCTGGAGAGCCTCTCTAAGGAGGTGCCAGACGTGAAGCGTCATGCCAGCAACTTCGAGCCAGCGGAGACGGTTAAGTCCGTCCCCCTCGACCCCAGCAGCGACGCCTCCAAGCAAGTCCGGATCGGCTCCGAGCTCGATCCCAAATAGGAAGCAGTGCTCGTCGACTTTCTCCGTGCGAACGCCGACGTCTTCGCGTGGAGTCCCTCGGACATGCCCGGCATACCGAGGGATGTCGCCGAGCACTCGCTGGACATCTGAGCCGGAGCCCGACCCGTCAAGTAGCCTCTGCGCCGATTCGACGAAGAAAAGCACAGGGCCATAGGCGAGGAGATCCACAAGCTAATGGCGGCAGGGTTCATCAAAGAGGTATTCCATCCCGAATGGCTTGCCAACCCTGTGCTTGTGAGAAAGAAAGGAGGGAAATGGCGGATGTGTGTAGACTACACTGGTCTAAACAAAGCATGTCCGAAGGTTCCCTACCCTCTACCTCGCATCAATCAAATCGTGGATTCCACTGCTGGGTGCGAAACCCTGTCTTTCCTAGATGCCTACTCAGGGTATCACCAAATCAGGATGAAGGAGTCCGACCAGCTCGCGACTTCTTTCATCACATCCTTCGGCATGTACTGCTATGTCACCATGCCGTTCGGCTTGAGGAATGCGGGCGCGACATACCAGCGGTGCATGAACCATGTGTTTGGCGAACACATTGGCCGGACGGTCGAGGCCTACGTCGATGACATTGTAGTCAAGACGAGGAAAGCCTCCGACCTCCTTTCCGACCTTGAAGTGACATTCCGATGTCTCAAGGCGAAAGGCGTGAAGCTCAATCCCGAAAAGTGTGTCTTCGGGGTACCCCGAGGCATGCTCTTGGGGTTCATCGTCTCCGAGCGGAGCATCGAAGCCAACCCGGAGAAGATCGCAGCCATCACCAGCATGGGGCCCATCAAGGACTTAAAAGGCGTATAGAGAGTCATGGGATGTCTCGCGGCTCTGAGCCGCTTCATCTCACGCCTCGGCGAAAGAGGTCTGCCTCTGTACCGCCTCTTAAGGAAGGCCGAGTGCTTCACTTGGACCCCTGAGGCCGAGGAAGCCCTCGGGAACCTGAAGGCGCTCCTCACGAATGCGCCTATCTTGGTGCCCCCAGCTGTCGGAGAAGCCCTCTTGGTCTACGTCACCGCGACCACTCAGGTGGTTAGCGCCGCGATTGTGGTCGAGAGGCAAGAAGAGGGGCATGCATTGCCCGTTCAGAGGCCAGTCTACTTCATCAACGAGGTACTGTCCGAAACCAAAATCCGCTACCCACAAGTTCAGAAGCTGCTGTACGCGGTGATCCTGACGCGGCAGAAGCTGCAACACTACTTCGAGGCCCATCCGGTAACTGTGGTGTCATCCTTCCCCCTGGGGGAGATCATCCAGTGCCGAGAGGCCTCGGGTAGAATTGCAAAGTGGGCGGTGGAAATTATGGGCGAAACAATCTCGTTCGCCCCTCGGAAGGCCATCAAGTCCCAGGTCTTGGCGGACTTCGTGGCTGAATGGGTCGACACCGAGCTCCCAACAGCTCCGACCCAGCCGGAGCTCTGGACCATGTTCTTCGACGAATCGTTGATGAAGACAGGAGCCGGCGCAGGCCTACTCTTCATCTCGCCCCTCGGGAAACACCTACGCTACGTGCTACGCCTCCATTTCCCGGCGTCCAACAATGTGGCTGGGTACGAGGCTCTGGTCAACGGGTTGCGGATCGCCATTGAGCTAGGGGTCTGACACCTCGACGCTCGCGGAGACTCGCAGCTTGTCATCGACCAAGTCATGAAGAACTCCCACTGCCGCGACCCGAAGATGGAGGCCTACAGCGATGAGGTTCGGCGCCTGGAAGACAAGTTCTACGGGCTCGAGCTCAACCACATCGCTCGGCGCTACAACGAGACTGCGGACGAGCTGGCTAAAATAGCCTCGGGGCGAACAACGGTTCCCCCGGACGTCTTCACCCGAGACCTGCATCAACCCTCCGTCAAGATCGACGACACGCCCGAGCCCGAGGCACCCTCGGCCCGGCCCAAGGTACCCTCGGCTCAGTCCGAGGCACCCTCGGCTCGGCCCGAGGCACCCTCGGTTCAGCCCGAGGTACCCTCGGCCCCCAAGGGTGAGACCCCGTACCTGCAATATCTCCACCGAGGGGAGCTACCCCTCGACCGAGTCGAAGCTCGGCGGTTGGCGCGGCGCGCCAAGTCGTTCGTCTTGCTGGGAGATGGGAAGGAGCTCTACCACCGTAGCCCCTCAGGCATCCTCCAGCGGTGCATCTCCATCGTCGAAGGTCAGGAACTCTTACGAGAGATACACTCGGGGGCTTGCGGCCACCACGCAGCACCTCGAGCCCTTGTCGGAAATGCCTTCCTACAAGGTTTCTACTGGCCGACGGCGGTGGTCGACGCCACTAGAATTGTCCGCACCTGCGAAGGGTGTCAGTTCTACGCAAGGCACACCCACCTGCCCGCTCAGGCTCTGCAGACGATACCCATCACCTGGCCTTTCGCTGTGTGGGGTCTGGACCTCATCGGCCCCTTGCAGAAGGCACCCGGGGGCTACACGCACCTGTTAGTCGCCATCGACAAATTCTCCAAGTGGATCGAGGTCCGACCCCTAAACAGCATCAGGTCCGAGCAGGCGGTGGCATTCTTCACCAACATCATCCATCGTTTCGGGGTCCCAGACTCCATCATCACCGACAACGGCACCTAGTTCACCGGCAGAAAGTTCCTGGACTTCTGCGAGGATCACCACATCCGGGTGGACTGGGCCGCCGTGGCTCACCCCATGACGAATGGGCAAGTAGAGCGTGCCAACGGCATGATTCTACAAGGACTCAAGCCTTGGATCTACAACGACCTCAACAAGTTCGGCAAGTGATGGATGAAGGAACTCCCCTCGGTGATCTGGAGCCTGAGGACAACGCCGAGCCGAGCCACGGGCTTCACACCTTTCTTTCTAGTCTATGGGGCCGAGGCCATCTTGCCCACAGACTTAGAATACGGTTCCCCGAGGACGAGGGCCTATGCTGACCAAAACAACCAAGCTAATCGAGAAGACTCGCTGGACCAGCTGGAAGAGGCTCGGGACAAGGCCTTACTACACTCGGCGCGGTACCAGCAGTCCATGCGACGCTACCACGCCCGAGGGGTCCGGTCCCGAGACCTCCAGGTGGGCGACCTGGTGCTTCGGCTGCGCCAAGACGCCCGAGGGCGGCACAAGCTCACGCCCCCCTGGGAGGGGCCGTTCATCGTCGCCAAAGTTCTGAAGCCCGGAACGTACAAGCTAGCCAACAGTCAAGGCGAGGTCTACAGCAACGCTTGGAACATCCAACAGCTACGTCGCTTCTACCCTTAAGATGTTTTCAAGTTGTTCATATACCTCGCTCCCACGCAAAGTTTAGTCATCAAGGAAGGGTCGGCCTCGCCTCGGCAAAGCCCGACCCTCCCTCGGGGGCTAAAAGGGGGGAACCCCCTCTGCGTCGAATTTTTTCCTCGAAAAAAGATCCTTTCTGCCAGAATGTCTTTCGTGCTTTTCGACTACTTCGAAAGTGGATCCTGAAAACGATGGAGTACACGTAAGCAGCCAAGGCTGACCGAGCCGAGGGACTCCTACGCCTCCGGGATACGGATACCTCACTCATCACCTTCTGCGATAAGTAACTCACGTTCGGATAAGTGATTCCGCGGACCGAACAAGTCCTCACGTTCGAAAGCTCCTCTGCCGAAGCGATTCTTCGAGCCTTCTCGACTGCATCGGTGACAGAACCCTATGGACGGGTAAGAGTGCGCGTAAGCGGCAAGGCCGACCGAGCCGAGGGACTCCTACGCCTCCGGGATACGGATACCTCACTCATCACCTTCCGCGAGAAGCAACTCTCGCTCACACACACAATTCTGTTACCAATGAAAAAGTCCAGATACTCGAAACAAGAGGAAAAGAGACACAGCTTTACAACACGGCGAGGGTGTGTTTGGGCCTCGGCGGCCGCAGAAAACACACGCTACGAGATAATCCGATCCTGCAGGCTCGGATCTTGACGGTTGAAGGGAGCAGCAGCACCCTCGGCGTCAACTACACCTTCGGCGAGGTCCGACCTAGCCTTGGACGGCGACGCAGTCCGAGGATCTCCACTCTGAAGGATGACGTCATCACCACGCCCGGGCCATCGCCGCCAGGGTCTTCTCCGAGAATCCGGCCCGAGCAGGCGGCTCGGCTGGTCACCCCGAGGCCTCGGCCAGCTGTCCCCCGAAGACATCAGCCCGGCCCGAGGCCTCGGAAGATCAACTCCGGCGTCGGTCCCGCTAACGGACGACCCGGCCAGGCTCCGGCCAACCAAGTCTTCTTTTCAAGCCAACTCTGCCTCTGTCCATGCTGACACCGCTACCCCTGGCTTCGGCTCATCGAAGAGCGGCCGAGGGGTTCCTTTAACTAAGCAAGAGAAGCCTCAGACAACAAGGCTGACCGAGCCGAGGGACTCCTACGCCTCCGGGATACGGATACCTCACTCGTCATCTTTACACGGGGCGACTCACGCTTGGTGAAGTGGTTCAGACAACCAATGGGCGAGTCTTAGTGCTCGAAAATGAGGAAAAAACACGGCTCCGTGCCAAAAATACATACATGTTTAGGCCTCGACAGCCACAATGAACAAAAACACTGGCATTCAAAGTGCCATACAAACGGAACTCCGGTTCCACCTCCGCAGGTATGAACAACCCCACTCGATGGGGGGGGGCTGCGGAGCAACAGAAGACCGACGAGCGGCTCGCCGTCGCCCGCTCCGGCAGCAACGACAACGACCCCCGCTCCGGGTGGCCGAACTGCAGCAGCGAAGGCCTCGGGGCAGACGCTGCTGCAACCTTGCCCTCGCCCACGCCGACGCTCGAGGGGCGAGGACAAGTACAAAGAGCCGGAGGCCCGAAGCGCGGATGGTGGCGGTGATCCCGTCGGCAACGGGGACTTCTCGAGCCGCCTCCGCCTCGGCATCGACGACAGGGGCCGTCAGCCCTCCGGCAGATCCCCACTCAGATCCTCTCGGACGAGTGGGGCACCGACCTCCGCGTGGAGGCGTCGTACCGGTGCAAAGGTAGGACCGCCCCAGAACACGAATGCCGCCCTGGCAGCACGCGATATATTGGGCGGTCCCCCCCGCGCGCACGGCGCGGCAACCGCCTTCCGGCAGGAGGGGGCACCGGGAGCCAAGGTGACGAGCCCGACGCGCTGAGGCTGACGACGCCCGCCGTCGACCAGCCCCGCATTGTCGAAGTCCGACCCGCCCGCAGGGCCAGTGAGCGCCCTCTCCCTCAAACGCCGAAGGAGAGGCCGACCCATGAACCCGCGCGGGAGGTAGAGCTCCGGCTCAGCCCGGCCTCCACCCCAGCGAGGATGATGAACATCCTTGAAGCTGAGGGTGGGACCAAGATCGCAGCCCGGCTTGCTTCTCCCCACCCAGGGGCTGATGGTCACCGTCTCGGGTGACCGCCGGCGGAGGGGTGCAACCGGGTTGCGTGATGAAAATCCTTGAAGCCGAACGATGGCTGAAAGGTACCAACTCCCACGGAGTTGCGTTCCCCCCAACGACAAGGCGGAAGGACTGCGGGCATCCCCCATCCGGGGGCTCGGAAGGTGGAAAGACACGATGCATAAGGGAGCACGAAGACATGGTCGCCTTTCAAGGGGGTCACCCTCCTTTTAAAGGCGACTCTCCCTACTTGCGTCCCCAGCCGTCGCGGGCCGAGTCTTCTCCAACACGCTCCAAGGTCCTCCCCCTGCGGCGCGGGGGCTAGGTCCCACGCGTCATGCAAGCTGGCCCAGAGAAGAAGAAGCCAAACCGCCACGCGCGGTGCATGCAACCGCCCAGCAGTTACAAGTGGCCCTCCACTTTTGCCCAGACCAACGGGCGAAAGGGCGGGCAGCCATGCAAGCGGCATGCAAACCGCGCCAAGTGGGCGCACTTCTCCGACTTCCAACACGCCCAGCATGGAGGCCCAGGCCCACGCGTCATGCAACCGGCGCGCCGGATGCTGCGTGCGAACGACTGCACCACCACCCGCGCCACTACCATGCCTCCTCGACTGCGGAACCAATGCCGCGACTCGAGGCGACCCAGCAGCACCAGCCTGGCGCGACGGTTAATGCGGCCAAAAATGGGCCAGCAGTAATAGCGGTGGCAGGCGGGCAGGAGCAGCGGTCACGTCGTCAGCCAGGCTTACGTCCTATCCAGGGGCAGCGAGAGAACCCTCTCTCACGGCGTGAAGACGACGCGCCCGTGTTCCGTTCCTCGAACGGCCCGCGCACGCGCAACGGCCGCCCCGTGAACCACTCGCCCCGTCACATTAACTCCGCGGCGGGATAGGCAGCGCCTCTGGTAGGAGAAGCGAGCGACGCTTCACCTTCGCCATAATGACCGCGTCAAAAAAGGTACGCCATGTCATTCGATTTCGAATCCTTTTCCTTTTTTCCTCTTTATCTCTCTTACAACAGGGACCGAGAAAGGGGGATATCCCGAAAGGGATCCTTCTCCGTGAAGGAACCAGGCTCTGAGCCTCCCTACTGATCAGAGGTTCGAAGGCTGGCCCCTCGGAAGGGTTCAACAGCCGCCTCAGAGCGCGTGGGCTCCACACCCACTACTGGTCAAAGGTTTGAAGGCCGGCCCCTCAGAAGGGTTCAACGACCGCCTCAGGCTACTCGGGCTCCGCGCCCACTACTGATCAGGGGTTGAAAGGCTGGCTCCCAAAGGGTTCACAGCCGCCTCAGACACAGAGCGAGGGATGACCATGGGTACGTTTGATACATAACCAAGGCTCGGGCTGCGCTCCCGAGGTACCCTAGGACATTTTCGAGACCAGCGGGAACGATCCTGTAACGGAATCCCATCAGAGGGAGGCATCGAGCCCTCGGACCCCGTCGATAGGGGACCGGTTCCGGCAGATCACCCGCAGGTACTTTTGGGCGCACCTCTGGGCCTCTAGCCGACCCCTAGCAAATGGGGCATGGACGTCCGCTCGGATTACCCGCCAGCAGCTCACCGGAGACACCATGTTCGGCGCCCACCGAGGGCAACATGGCGCTTTCCCCCCTCCTCCTTGCGGAAAGGCGACGCAGGGGTGTATGTAAAAAAGTCGAGTCTGTCCCTGACCGTCCTCTCGCCCTGTGCAGAGGCTCGGGGGCTGCTCTCGCAAACCCGGCTCCGGCCAAACCGTTGACAGCGTCAACATACCAACCCGAGAACTTGGGACCCGACCGTGCACCCGGGCTACGGCTAGTTCGCATGAGGGAACGGCCAAACCAGCCAAAGCATTGCACGAGGCATTAAGACCTCGGAGGAGTCAAACCACTCCTCCGAGGCCTCGAGGGCTACACCCGGCGGGTGCGCTCGCGCGCACCCACCGGAACAAAACGCAACCGAGAAAGGCTGGTCCCCTTGCAAAAAAGTGCGACGAAAGCCTCCAAGCGAGTGCTAACACTCCCTTCGAGGCTCGGGGGCTACTGTCGGGGACCATAATTAGGGGTACCCTCAAGTCTCCTAATTCTCAGCTGGTAACCCCCATCAGCATAAAGCTGCAAAGGCCTGATGGGTGCGATTAGGTCTGAGATCGGTCCATTCGAGGGACTCGATCACGCCTCGCCCGAGCCTAGCCTCGGACAAGGGCAGCCGACCCCGGAGGATCTCCGTCTCGCCCGAGGCCCCCCTCCAGCGACGAACATATTTCCGGCTCGCCCGAGTCCCTGTCTTTGCCAAGAAGCAACCCTGACCAAATCGCCGCGCCGACCGACCAAATCGCAGGAGCATTTAATGCAAAGGTGGCCTGACACCTTTATCCTGACGCGCGCCCTTCAGTCGACAGAGCCGAAGTGACCGCCGTCACTTTGCCGCTCCACTGACCGACCTGACAGAAAGACAGTGCCGCCTGCGCCGCTCCGACTGCAGTGCCACTTGACAGGGTGAGGCTGACAGGCAGTCAGGCCCGGCCGCAGGCACCATAGGAAGCTCCGCTTCGCCCGACCCAGGGCTCGGACTCGGGCTCAGCCCCTGAAGACGGTGAACTCCGCTCTGCCCGACCCAGGGCTCGGACTCGGGCTAAGCCCCGGAAGACGGCGAACTCCGCTCCACCCAACCCAGGGCTCGGACTCGGGCTAAGCCCCGGAAGACGGCGAACTCCGCTCCGCCCGACCCAAGGCTCGGACTCGGGCTAAGCCCCGGAAGACGGCGAACTCCGCTCCGCCCGACCCAGGGCTCGGACTCGGGCTAAGCCCCAGAAGACGGCGAACTCTGCTCCGCCCGACCCAGGGCTCGGACTTGGGCTCAGCCCCAGAAGACGACGAACTCCGCTTCGCCCGACCCCAGGGCTCGGACTCAGCCCTGGCCTCAGCCGATGGTCTCCGCCTCGCCCGACCCAGGGGCTCGGACTCGACCTCGGCCTCGGAAGACAGACTCGACCTCGACCTTGGAGGAGCCTCCACATCGCCCAACCTAGGGCGCGGGCCGGCCGCGTCAACAGGAGGCGCCATCATTACCCTACCCCAAGCTGACTCAGGCTACGGGGAACAAGACCGGCGTCCCATCTGGCTCGCTCCGCCAAATAGGCAATGATGGCACCCCGCACACTCCCTGACGACGACAGCTCTCCGCCCCCTTACGGAAGCAAGAGGACGTCAGCAAGGACTCGACAGCCCCAACAGCTGTCCTTCCGCCAGGCTCCGGCGCTCCTCCGACGGCCACGACATCACACAAACCGGGTGCCAAAACCTCTCCGGCTGCCACGACGGCATGTACTTAGGGCGCTAGCTCTCCTCCGCTAGACACGTAGCACTCTGCTACACCCCCCATTGTACACCTGGATCCTCTCCTTACGCCTATAAAAGGAAGGACCAGGGCCCTCTTACAGAGGGTTGGCCGCGCGGGGACGAGGACGAGACAGGCGCTCGCGTGAGGCCGCTCGCTCCCTCTCCCGTGTGGACGCTTGTAACCCCCTACTGCAAGCGCACCCGACCTGGGCGCGGGACGAACACGAAGGCCGCGGGATTTCCACCTCTCTCACGCCCATCTCCGGCCACCTTACTTTCCCCCTTCGCGCTCGGCTTCGCGCCGACCCATCTGGGCTGGAGCACGCGGCGACATTTCACTCGTCGGCCCAGGGACCCCCCGGTCTCGAAACGCCGACAATATTCCTCGTGACCTCGTTTCTACTCGTAGCAATACATACAAATAAGCAAATAATGAATAAAATAACATTACATCAAAACATGGAAAAAACTACATAGGAATATTCTACGTGCCACTACGAGATCGTAGGTTCGAGAACCACTAAAATTAGAGTCAAAACGGAGAAGCTAATGAATTTACAAGTTTTCTAGACATTTTGCATTTGTTTTATACCTAAAAAGAATTTCCCATGGTTTTGTAATATATTTTTATTTATGTCATTCCTGAAAAGGACGACGGTCATGAATTCTTAAAAAGATAGGGTCTAATATGCAAGAGAAAGGACAGGTTTGTGATGATTTTATAATTGGCCGAAACTACAGGTCGATTTTAGAAAACACCATGGACTCTTAAATAAAAATGCCATCGGTTGAAAGGGAACCGACCATCTCGAGCAGTCCGATTCTGATCTGATGGACTGATTATAACATGAAGGGGTACGCGCTCGTGGCCATCGGATCTGAGATCCACAGTCTGAAAGCTGCCATGATTACGGATATCCGTGGCCCTTCGATGGCTGATCAAAGCACACACTTTAATCTACCAAAGCGGTATTCACCTTCTAATCTCAGCCATTGGCTAGAGATCTAACAGTCAGGAGCTCCTCTCCTTCATCTGTCGTCCAAGCACGGCGGCGGCCGTCCGACCGTGGTGGTATCACGATCAGCGGCCTTCGCTCCTCCTCCCTTTCCCTGACGTCGGACCGCGGTGGTGTTCACCTAGGTGGCGGCGATGCTCACCGGTGGGCGGCATCCAGACGTCCAAGTGCCTCGAACCCAAGACTTACTGGTGCTATAAAATGAGTAGGACGAGGCGAATGATGTCGAAGGCATCACACCTCAGATTGAAGCGACAAGAGTTCCACCCATGTGACACCACGGCTCCAAGGTGTATCGTCAACACCGACAAGCAATTCGGCTGGAGATGGTGACCAGTGGCGTAGCTAGAATTTTTTTATGAGGTATGCCATAAAAAAATTCATAAATTATTTAGTATGACTATAATGATTTAGTATACAAATCAAAACATAAAGATAACAACAACATATGAAACTATAGATTTAACATTTAAGTCTATAAGCGCAAACATTAAAATATAAATATAATATAAAATAGTGTAAATATGAAACAGAAAATACACTAAACGACTGGAGCCAGGAGCTGGACGATGTGACCTTGCTGCCTGTTTTTTTGTATAGCTGCTGCTGCAAGCCTGCAGGACTGAGTCAATCTACACCTAGCACCTACACGTTTTTTGTTGTTGGCTCCGTTGCATTGGTGGTCGGGTGGGCCGGCCCACAGGGTATGCCATGGCCCACCCGGACCACCCAGCAGCTACGCCACTGATGGTGACCCTCCCTGCTTGACGACTTCACAAAGAGCTTGTACATGATCTGTCGATCATCCTCAACCACACCACATGCATAGATCAATGACAGATGTGCAAGACCACGACAGTGGCTAATTCTCCGCTCTTCGCCATCTCATGTTTCGCGGTGGTTGTGGTGTCACACGAGGATGTAGGGGATCTCGTCTGGATGCTTTATGGGCAATGGGTCGCATTTTTAGGCTTTGTTCGTTTACACCAATCCAGCTCTGGATTAGCATGGATTGGAATTAAATCCATGTCACAATTCATGCCCCAAAATAATCCAAGACTACTTAAATTTTTTTATCCGGTTAAACCTATCATGGAATATAACCCAAGTGTTTGGGAATTTTTTAAACTATGGAAGACATGGATTCTATCCATAGCTCATTAGGTATGGAACAAATCCATAAAGATATTGCACAAGTTTACATTAGAATCCATGGATCAAAAGAATAACTAGATTTGAGAGACACATGGATAAGTTGATGAATTAATCCCACCATAGGATTGGGTGTGAGGTATGGATTCACCCAATCCATATCGGGATTAAATCCATGGTGGGATTTTATCCCATGTAACCGAACAAGGCCTTATAGAGGCAAATCCTAGGCATTTTGGGATTGGCCGGTGGGGCTTCACGAAAAACACGGACAAGCACATTCTATTTTGTTGAATGAGGACATAGCCCTCCTATCAGTCTCGAGGTTTAGCAAGTAGCTGGAAAGGGGGTCCCATGTGGCGGTGGTATGAGGGCGAGTCCTCGCGCGCGTGGGCAGCTCCGGCTAACGATAGGGGTCCACGTGACAGTGGCTCTAGGGCAAGTCCGCACACACATTGCTCAGGTGGAGGTCTGACGTGCTGAGCCCACCCAACAACGCGAGTTTCATCATGCTTGGGTGGGAGGCAGAAGTGGGCTACACAAGAGTTTTAAAGGAGGAATGGGGCCGGCGGCAGATACAGGGCGAGAGCTTATTTGTTTATATATATTTTTCTTTTTCTTTTCTATCTTGATTTTCAAATTTCAAATTCCTATTTCAAATTCAAATCTGAGTTTAAGATTCAAATTCATATGCACAATCACCATAAGACTCTAGCATGCAAATGCAAAATTATATTTGATTATTTATTTCTTTATCTTGTCCATTTAAACAAATGCCTCTAAGTATATAATGCATACACACCAAATATGTCTTTTTCAGCGAATACTATCTATTGGATAATATTTACTAAAGGGTACTTTAACATAAATTTTTTACACAAAATTTACAAATATATTATTCAATAATTGAACTTATATAAGTATATTCTCATTTGTTCCATATTTTCACTTTTAAGTTCCAACTTCAATTCAAAGGTTCAAACCTAAGTTTGGATCATATGTCATTATTATTTGGAAAATGACTTTGAAAGGGAAGTAAGTTCTTATTAAGCACATTTTAATTTTAATATTTTGTGGTTAGTCCTCCTTAATCCAAAATAGAATTTTAGGTATTACAAATATGGTGGTGAGTGAGGACCATCGATGGATGTATGAAGGTTGGCGTATGAATGATCCCTCAATGGAGTGGATAAAAAGGACAGGGGTTTTATCAATCTCGCTTTTGCTTTGTTAATAACCAACACAGATGTGCGATATCCATGTAGCATGTGTTGAATTTGTAGGTGTCAAGACAAGAAAACTCTATCGAGGCACCTTTTCAAGCATGGCTTTATACCTAACTATGAAGTCTGGGTGTGTCAAGCCATAGATTCTTCTTGCCAAACAATCATATGTATAGGTTTGAGGTAAACACTTTTAAGAAGGACACTATCATCAAAAGGGGCCACCCAAACGTTTGAGCGGATTAGAGATTGAGGCTATTCTTAATAATTTGAAATAGAATGGAATTTATGGATAAGTAAGTTTTGGAACCTAGCATAACTAGACCCATAAATGTGGTTTATGGGAACTCCCATATGTTGAGGCGTTGATTCTGATGAATAACATCGACGTAATGCATCAGGAACGTAATGTTGGTGAAAGCATTCTAAATACCTGCATGAATCTAGGCAACAAAACAAAAAGACAATATAAAGGCCGGAAAGGACTTAGCAAAACTTTGTAACCGTCCAACCCAGGAACTAGACAAAAGTGGTAGCAAGCCACGTGCCCCATTTTGTGTAAAACCTAAGTAGAAGAAAGAAGTAATGAAATGATTGAAAGCATTAAAATTCTCATATGGGTATGCTACTAGGTTTAGGAGAGTTGTGAACTTGAAGACACATAAATTAATTGGATTAAAGAGCCATGATTACCATATAATGATGGAAAGACTCCTTCCTATAATTTTCTGTGGGTACATGAAAGTTAGTGTCTGGAAGACGTTAGCTGAGTTAAGCTACTTTTATAGACAACTTTGTGCTAAAGAAATAAATAAAGAGGTGATTACTCAAGCTATATTGAGTACTGAAGGGCGATGTCCAGAAAGTAAGCGTGAGGCATGCAGTATGGACTAGATATGACTGAGCAACAATTTCTTCAGGTAAATGATGTATGCTTGTGTTTCTTCGAGATGTTAGAGTTACTTCTAAATAAATTGTGTTTGTACATCATTCGATTCCGTGGATAGCCAGCAGTGATGTTGCTTGGCGTGTGTTATGCCGTTATTGGCCTTTGGATGAGTTCAAAGCTAAGTCTATGTGATAAAGTTCCAATCATGGAACTGTCTCGTATCACAGGTATAGAGGTGATGACCACTTTCATTTGTTGAAACAAATGACAAGTAAAATTCATTCTGTTTTAGTTGTTTGTAATTGTGTTCTTGTAATTTTTTATTATAATGCTTCTAAATTGTACATACAAGAAGCTAGTAGTGGTGCAGTGCCTAGTAATGTTCAAGGTTACCTTAGGGGCATAGAGCACCAGTCCTGCAAACATAGATGTGTTGTGTATCCATGTGGCATCAGATCGTCTGGTGAGTTTTTTTTGCACAATTTGGTATATTTTGTTTCTATGAAACTTTGTATAAAAGATTGCTTTATTCTTTTGTATTCATGCTGCATATGGCGAAGTGATGTCTAGTCAGCACAGACTGCATTACGACTGGGACCCAACCTATTGATCCTCAGGCTGTCTATGCAAGTGGTGGAAAAGTTTATGGAAGGTGCATATTCTATAGATCTTATCTTGTTTCATGGATTTAAGTAGAAGAGATATATTCTAAATTTGTTGTGTTATTACTTCTTTGTAGGTACTCCATGTTTGATAACGTCATCAACTCGAGTTAGGTGAGGGTTCAGAGGGGAGGGTCATCAAGGTATGCTGCTCGTAGCTCTCGGCTCTCCATCTCAGATGCAACGGAAGTTGAGGGACTATGAGCTGAACTAAGCCAAGAATAGGTGCGACAAAGGGCCCAGGGGGAATACATGAGGCACGTAGCATAGCAATATGCCTACTATGCTACTCAGTTTCAACAGCAACAAGCATTTCTCAAAGTAAGTTCTAAATATAATAGTGGTGGTCCTTGTTCTCGAATGCTATACATCAAGAACAAAGCAACACAATTGTTAACAATTAGAGACCTTCATCCTTCGAAGCATTGTCTCCTTTGGGATATAATGATCTTCAAACGAAGGTCATGAAGGGTATACCTTGCATCATTTTAGTGAACGAATATAAATAAAGACACATGAAACACAAAAGAATACGGATAATCATTATGAATCATTAGATTACTTATATTCTCATTTTATAAACATGGATAAACATCAATGATATTTATATTACATTAATATCTTCGGCTTGTCAGAAGGTGAAAATGTGAGAGTGACGCGAGAGTGATTACAATTCAGCGTGAATAGTATGGTGTTACTGTTCATCTATTTATATGCACGGGACGCAGCCCAGACAAAATTACATTTGTGTCCCTGACATTTACTATTAATCATAAGGCGAACTATCAAGGACTAAGTAGTCTTTTCCCCTTTAGGTCGGTTTCATCTTCCACCTTCATCATTATACTAAGCCGAAGCTCCTTCAGACACAGCTTTGGCATCCGTTCATCCTGCCTTCGGGTTGTATCTCCATATCACGCATACCTTCATCTCAAAGCTAGAGCCTCCTGTAGCAGTCAATGTTACACTGAAAAACATATTAGTCACGTTTTTTAGGACCTTCGGAAGAGGAAGGCCCCCAAAAGTAGCCCCTCGCAATATTAATTTGTTTCTTTGTTAACAAATTCAGACTGCGACGTGAACGAAAGCCTTTAGCTGAAGGTCCAAAAAACACCTTCCCTTCGCTAGAATAGCGAAAGACACTGACATGTAGGGCCCACCAAGTTGTGATGCGTTGGGCATACAAATAGGGACTCCCATTGATAGCATTTGATGTGCCATTTCAACTACTTGCGCTATTTTTGTCATTCTGAATTTTCTTGCTCTGCCAAGTTTTGATTAAATTGTAAGCTTTGGTATTTGTGCAACCGTTGACTAAATGGCTGAAGAGAAGAAGGTTGATGACCCTGCATTGGCTGGGTTTTATGAAGCTATGAAGAAGACAAACACAAAAAAATCACCAATGAAATGTTGGCTGGGTTATCTGAGGATTCCGGTGGTAGTGAAAGTTTTGATTCGGAAAGTGGAAACGAAGATGCCGAAGATCGGCCCTGGCAACCGAGTCATACCATCTTTGGAAAATCAACCATCAAGCAAAGTCATATTGATGCTATGAAAGGAAGATACTTCCACGATATTTCTATTGTGAGGGCTGGAGGAGATAGCACTGCCCCTACGCCCGAAGTAGACGAAGTTGTTGTCTACAGGAGCTTCATGAAGGCAGGGCTTTGGTTTCCCTTGAGTAAATTTTTAGTTGAAGTTCTGAAATTTTTTAAGATTTACCTTCATCAGATTACCCCTGAAGCTATCATCAGAATGGGGACTTTCATTTGGGCCATGAGGAGCTAGGGACTAGAGCCGAGTGCAAAATGCTTCTATAACATGCATGAGATGTCCTATGAGATGAAGGTTACTTGCAAAGAGCAATATCATAATAACTTTGGTTGTTACGGCTTCGTGCCTTGCTCTGATGTGAGCTATCCAGTCCCGACGTTTCGGAAGAGGTGGCAAGGAGCCTAGATGGAAGAGTGGTTTTATGTAAATAACAACTTAGTTGAAAGAGAAGATATAAAGGGGATCATTCAACGCCCTATTTGGTCTCGTTTCGGCATCAGAAGGCTAGCCATTGCTCTTGTAAATGAAATTGAAGCATGCCAGAAGGCTTTCAACAGTGTATGCACTTTTATTGGCACAAGAGACTTAGTCCAAGAGCATATTGCTTATAGTGTGGCCTCTTGTGAGTGACTGGGAGATACCGAAGGAAGCTGCTGCCGGGTCCAGTCAAGGCGGCTTGGTTTATCTGAAATACACCTTCAGTTACAGAGATCAATTTGATGAGCCGAACGATGACTGGCTGGATTGTGTTGAGACAACTAGTGACGAATTGCTTGGGGCCTACACAAGGGCCGAAGATGATGCCATGACATTAGCCTTCGGAGGACGAGGCAACAAAAGATTAAACAGAGTTTTTGATGTAATTGGTTTTGTATACCCAGACTATTGTTATCCCTCATGAAAGCAGAGAAAGAAAAGAAAAGCTGCTGCTTCGGCCATCTCTGCTATACCAAAGGGTAGAAAGATTAAAGTTTTGACACACCGGCCCAGGTACATTGAAACTGCCAGGGTGCCGAAGCTTGCTGAGGGGCCTTCTTCCGCTGTTGAGCCAGAGTTCCCCGCTCCTGCTAAAGCCATAGCGGGATCAGCCGAAGAACTAATTCTGAAGACAACAGTGGAATAGGCAGAAGCTGAAATAACCGATGTGCTGAAGTGTCCTGCCGAAGCAAAGGCAAAAATGACCGAAGAGCCAGAATTGAGGAAATCAGCAGAGGTATAAAAAATTCCTGTAGTAACTCCAAAGAGGAGAATGGCCAGCGTACTATACGCTTTCATGGAGTCGACAAGGGTACCAACTCCTGCCTCTATAGAAGTGCCCAGCATGAGTGAGAAAAATATAAAAGAGACCGCCAAAGCTGTTACAACACGTGTTGAAGCTGAAGTTGGGCCCTCATTTTCTGCAGAAACAGAGCCTGTTGAAACTATTGAGAAGGATACTGAACAAGGACCTTCGGATGCCGCCTTGATCTTGGAAAAAGAAGGCACACCCAAGAAGGTTAAATCTCCTACCCCCGAAGCGGCTACTGAGGAGCTAGATTTTATCATATGACATGCTTCGAGTAAACAATTGTCGGAAGAGCAGATTGCCGAAGCTAAACACTATGCCAGGGATTTAAAGTACCCAAAAGGATCCTTGGTGTTTAATGGCACTGATGAAGACGACTTTCTGTACTGCCTTTCAGACAACAAGGATATATCTATTTGCCGGGAGATGGCAAGGAACATAGGGTTTCCGAAGCTCGAGCTTGGCCTATCTACAATGTCAAAGGATGACCTTGCAGACAGCCTCACTTATAACAGTCTGAAGGTAAACATGTTTTGACTTATAAACAAATTATTTTTGTATCTTTTATTATTGTGCTGATCCCCCTTTTTTGTAGGGCTTAATCTTGAGCAATACTTTAAGGGCACAAAAGAATGCTGAAGACGAAAGCTGCCAAATAGCCCTTGGGAACCTTCGGTCAGAGGTTATCAGACTGAGGAATGAAGCCCTAGAAAAGGATAAAATTTTGCTCTCCTTGATAGACAGTGAAGGTCAGCGAAGCCAAACTTACTGCACAATCCGAAGCTTATAAAGCCTAAGTCGAAGCCCTTCAGAAAAAGCTTGCCGAAGCTAATGAAAACTTTGAATTATGAGAAATCCTTGGATTGTGCTATGAAATTAAAAGAGAGTTTTGCAAAGGTGGGTACATACTCATCAGAGCAAAAATTTATTCGAGGCGATCCTGAAGGAATCATTGAATGGATCAGTAAAGAAGCTGAAGCCTTTGACGAAATACTTAGCGACCATGGGGATTTCTGCGCCTTTGCCGGTGCCCGAGGGGTTGCAGCAGTTTTGGAGAAAACTGGCTGTGAACATGTTAAAGCTACAGCCCAGGCAGAAACCGTCTTCTCCATAGATGACACGAAGGAACCCTCGGCCGAAGCTACCTTGATGGGCAGGAAATTCTATTCCAATGTTTGGATGAAGGGCGGTCGCGAGATAGCCAACGAAGCTATAAAGAAAAATGAATAAGAATCCCATGATGCCCGAGAAGAAGCTAAGCGAGCCGAAGAGGCTGCTGAGCGCGCAAGACGTATAGGTATTATTACTGAATCTTAGCTTCAGTATTTGTTTCTGGCTTCGGATTAAGAACTTGCTATTTTACTGCAGCTGAACTTTCACCACCACCTGAGCCATATGATCCCGAGGTCGATCCAGCCATGAAAGCAGCATTAGAAACAATAAGGATTGCCGAAGAAGCCGTTGATGAAGCTGTCGACAAACTCCTGAATGAAGCTGCCGAGAAGATATTAAAAGAGGATCGAATTCTTGTGTACTTAAGAAATGTAGTATTTGGGAAATGTAATATTTGTATATGAGTTAAACATTGAATATCTGTGTGTATATTAATGTAATATATTTCTTTGTAATGCATGAAATTTGCGTGCATACCATTTTTGAGCCTTCGGCGAAAAAACACCTTCCCTTCTTTTCATGCTTCATAAAGAAAGAGCCCTTCTGTAGTACAACTGTTGTATAATATTGTTGTCGACGAAGATTTTCTTGACATGTAAAATTATAATTGCTGAAGGTACACTTTGTGCTCCAACACATTGTTCCATTCTTCACATATTTTGAAAGAAGCAACTTTCCTTCTCCACAATCTTGCTGCTGATGCGACATGATGTATGATGTAATGTTATGCAAAATGATGTGATGATATGATGCAGCATGATGTTTATGCCGAATTCACAGACCTACACAAAAACACACCCAGACTCTGCATCCCCTTAGGAACGTCTTTTGAGTCTCTTCACCTTCTATTTCGATAGTATTTAAGCTCTGCATTCCCTTAGGAACGACTTTTGAGCTTCTTCACCTTCTATTTCGGTGGTATTTAAGCTCTGCATTCCCTTAGGAACGACTTTTGAGCTTCTTCACCTTTTATTTCGGTGGCATATTGGCTCTGCATTCCCTTAGGAACGACTTTTGAGCTTTGGTACTTACTCTGCGCTCCCCTAGGAACGACTTTTGTAGCTTCAGAACTTACTCTATGCTCCCTTAGGAATGACTTTGTAGCTTCAGAAGCATTGTTGAAGGGTTGCATTCTACACTCGATGGTGTGGCCACAATATTATTACATCAAATTGGGGGTTAAACCTCCGTGAACTGTTTCTCATGCAAGAAAATAAAATGACAGACAAAACGAAGACACACTAGGTTAGGATATTCTTTAGTAAATGTGCTTCGACTCAGGCACAGTGTTGTTGACTGTGCGAGCTTCGGACTCCTCCCGAAAATCAAGCTGTTGCTGAGCATGATGATGCCCTTCTTGCTGCTGACTGCGAACCAGAGTAGGTGCTAGTGGTGGTGGTGGTGGCAATTGGGCCTAGCAAGCTTGAGAATGGCTTGCCGAAGCGACAGAGGCCATAGGCTGTTGGTTGCCTAAATACACTTGGACGTAGGGAGAGTAGCATGAAGCGGTATGTAGAACCTGCTTTGGCTGATTCTGCCGTGCTTCAGCTTCGACAATCTCTTTCTGCTTTTGAATCGTAACCTGGCAGGTTCTTGTAGTATGCCCTTTGTCTTCGCCGCAGAACAAACAAAACAATTTTCTGGACTGATCTCCATATCTTCCTCCGAAACTTCTGCCCCCTCTGCCTCTTGGAGCTGGTGGCCTGAAGGAACTTTGTTGTGCCCTTGATGATTGGGAGCTGTCCTGCTGCCTTTGGGTTTGATTTCCCCTGTCCTCACTTGAGCTGGCATTATGGATTGACCTGACATGCCTGGGGTGGAATCTCCCTACGAAGCCCCTGGCCATTTTAGAGTATCTGTAGGCTTCTTCCCTTCTTTGCCAAAAATCGTTGTCGGCTCTGATGTACTCATCCATTTTCTGGAGAAGCTTCTCCAAAGTTTGCGGTGGCTTCCTTGCAAAGTATTGCACCATAGGTCCTGACCGGAGCCCCTTGATCATGGCCTCAATGATGATCTCATTGGGCACTGTAGGTTCTTGAGCTCTCAGCCGTAAGAACCTTTAGACATATGCTTGCAAATATTCCTCCTGGTCCTGCGTACACTGAAAGAGAACTTGGGTGGTGACCGGCTTCGTTTGAAAACCCTGAAAGCTGGTCACTAACATGTCCTTTAACTTCTGCCATGACGTATTTGTCCCTGGCCGAAGAGAGGAGTACCAAGTTTGAGCCACACTTTTGACTGCCATGACGAAGGACTTCGCCATGACTGTAATATTACCCCCATATGAGGATATGGTTTCTTCGTAGCTCATCAGGAATTGCTTCGGGTCTGAGTGTCCGTCATACATGGGAAGCTGAGGTGGCTTGTATGACGATGGCCACGGGGTAGCCTACAATTCTACTGCCAAGGGAGAAGCATCATCAAAAGAAAAATTGCCATGATGAAAGTCACCATACCATTCATCATCATGGAATGAGTTTTCTTAGCGAAGCTCCCTGTGTTGGGGCCTTCGGTCTTGATCATCCTGAGTGAGGTGACGCATTTCTTCAGCAGCTTTATTGATCTTCTTCTGAAGGTCGGCGAGCCGAAGCATCTTTTCCCTCTTCCTTTGCACCTATTGGTGGATAGCTTCCAGATCCCTGATCTCTTGATCTAGCTCCTCCTTCTGAGGTGTTGGGCTAGTAGCCTTCCTCTTCTGCTCCTAGCTTCTCGCAACATCTCCTAATTAGTGTCCAGTGGCTACAGGGCAGCCCCTGGCACCGTTGACTTCTTCGACGACATTGCGAAAGTTGATGCTTGCCGAAGGTGGTCGATTGAGTTCACCGGAGGTGGGCGCTAATGTTGGTCCTTGTTCTCGAATGCTATACATCAAGAACAAAGCAACACAATTGTTAATGATTAGAGACCTTTGTCCTTCAAAGCATTATCTCCTTTGGGATATAATGATCTTCAGACGAAGGTCATGAAGGGTATACCTTGCATCATTTTAGTGAACGGATATAAATAAAGACACATGAAACACAAAAGAATACGAATAATCATTGTGAATCATTAGATTACTTATATTCTCATTTTATAAACATGGATAAACATCAATGATATTTATATTACATTAATACCTTCGGCTTGTCAGAAGGTGAAAATATGAGAGTGACGCGAGAGTGATTACAATTGAGCGTGAATAGTACGGTGTACTGTTCATCTATTTATAGGCACGGGACGCAACCCGAACAAAATTACATTCGTGTCCCTAACATATATTGTTAATCATAAGGCGAACTATCAAGGACTAAGTAGTCTTTTCCCCTTTAGGTCGGTTTCATCTTCCACCTTCATCATTATACTAAGCCGAAGCTCCTTCAGACACAACTTCGACGTCCGTTCATCCTGCCTTCGGGTTGTATCTCCATTTCACGCATACCTTCATCTCAAAGCCAGAGCCTCCTGTAGCAGTCTATGTTACACTGAAAACATATTAGTCACGTTTTTAGGACCTTCAGAAGAGGAAGGCCCCCAACAAATAGTTTTCAGTTAAGTTATGTATTGTTTTGAAAAAATAACATTAATGAATTTGGCACTTCTGTAGCAACTAGCACAAGGGCAGGGGATATAGATCACGATGGTGCCACCTCCTCCATCCCCATACCATTTCCTTGTCCTTCACCCAGACCTCAGGTATGCATGGTCATCAACATTCTATTGTCTTCTACCTGTCATTATATTGATACGTAACTCAATGATGTTGTTTGCATAGGTATATCAGACTCCTCCACCTACCTTATCGGCACCGCAACAAGATGATGTCAAAAACTTTGTCAATGCATTCTTCGCTAGTGGAGGTAGCGGACATAACTTGTTCTAGTTCCCCGATGATGATTGGTGTCAGTGATGTGTGCATTTGGTATAAGTTTTTATGTTTTTTTGTGAGACTTGAGACATGTTGGTTGTAATTCTTTGTGAGACTTAAGACATGTTTCATGACATATTTTGTGAGATTGAGATCCATTGAGTTATTGTCACAAATTTTGTGGCATATGGATTGAAATTGTGTTGAAGTGTTAAGATGATGTGTTTTTGTGATGAAATGGATGAGATATTATGTCTGTTATAAATTGTGATATGATTGTGTATATTTTGTTGTGAAATATGGTGAAATTTGAAAATAAACAACATTTTTTTAATTCTGCTATAATTTAACTTCCTAGAGGTTGTTAACTTACAAGAGTGACATAAAATGGTCGAAAGTTAATTAATTAACTTGCGACGGCCGATAAAAGCCTTCAAAGTTACTTAACTAACTTCCAACGACCAATAGTAGCGGTTGAAAGTTGTTGTTTTGATGGCATTAGGTTTGGGGGATGTTGTCAGCCCGGGTAACTTTCGACGATCAGTAAATTCAATTGGAAGTTAAGTAGCTTCCGAGAGGCCTGTCAAAAGTTAGGGTAACTTGTGATCGAAAGATTCTAAGAGCCTAACTTCAGACAATTTAGCCTACCTTCCGAGAGGAATCATAACTTCTGAATGTTTTAAGTTAACTTCCAAGAGTATAGGTTCTAGAAAGTTACTGAGTTTCATGTAGTGCGTTGTAACATATGTAGTGTGGCGACTAATTTAACCTATTCTTGAGTATATTTGCTAGTCATTTGATACTACATAAGACGACAAATTAAATTCAGTAGTCTATCGATAATTGGCTCCAACATCCACATACTACGTACAACCAGTCAAAAACTTTGAGTACACAATATACTCAACAAGACTTACTCAACTAGGTGAGAATAGCTTTATGACTTCCAAGGATATGCATGTGCTATATGGCTAGATGTTTAGTTTTTTGTGGAGAAGCTTACTAATATTGAATTCTTATGTTTAAACTTTTAGCAATCAGGTTAGGCTCATTATCTACCTATTCTAGGTAAGCACTTGTATTAAATTCAAGCATGTGGTAAGTAATGAAAATATCTCACCTTCTTCCATCTTCTAGTCTCATAACCATCACCATTATATTTTAGTCATTTCTACGACAGAAGTGCGATTAACAAGGTATCCCTATACAAGCGTAATTGAGACAATTCGAATCAATTTACAGCCATTTGGTAAGCCCAAACACATGTTCGTCCATCCACTGACTCAATGGTAAGGCTAGTTATTCCCAAATTTACGACCATGCCCAAACCTACACAGTTGATCGGAGAGAGTCCAGCCAGCCACAATTAGTAATTCTGACCCTCTACCACACTACAGGAATTTAGGTAATCCCCGTCGGCCCAAAACTGAAGGGAATTAGCCCTAAACCAACGGTAATTACTAATTCCCGTCGGTATATGGTTAATTCCGTCGGTTCTGGGCCGACGGGGATTAATGGTCGGGGTTTAGTTAATACCCGTCGGTAGCAGACGGGAATTAACTAACTCCCGTCGGCTAGCTAGAAGCCGACGTGAATTAGTAATTCCCGTCGGTTTACACAAAGCTAATGGAAATTAATTAGTTAATTCTCATCAGCCAGTTAATTCCCGTCAGCCATATCTGGCCCATGGGAATTATTCGAATAATTCCCGTCGGCTGTGTGTGGCCGGCGAGAATTAACTGGCCCATGGGAATTAGCTGTTAATTCTCATTGGCTATGGTCAAGCCAACGGGAATTAATCTTTCCTGCTGCAAACCAGCAACAAATGAGGCCTTTATTTCTCCACGATATTGTACACAACAACACACATAACATATATATCATCAGACATAACATAGATCAATATTGGTCACATTACAAACACATTGACATAGTTCACAAAAACTTCACATTACAACCACATAATCAATTCACACATCACAAACTTAACATCGCCAACATTGCTTACATAAACATTTCAAATAGCAACAACGAGATAAGTTAAAGTGTTTAGTTCACGAAAAAACATAGCGTGCACGAGTTAAGAAACAAATACGACCAAACACCATATTCAGAGATAACCACCACTTGGATGGTTAGAGCTTTGGCCACTACCGCCAGCAGGAGGAGGGTACGCGAAGAGGGACTCAACAAATCCAGTACCTGTGGGATCAGACCCCCTCCCACCCGCTTCATTTGTAACCTATGCAAGGTTGCATATATCAACATGTTTAATGCAAATATCAACAAGTTAAATGCAAATATCAACAAGTTAAGTATACAAGTGTATAAATTCATCGAGAGTTATCAAGCGTACCCTATCTTTAGGTGCAGGTATATGTGTCGGAGTGGTGTTGAACTGTTGAGTCCCCAATCCCTATTTAATGAATATTCAACAAGTATATGGTTCATGTTTTGCTACTACACTAACTAGATGAATTGCTAGTTTAGACAATGTTATTAAGCGAATTTGCTAAGATTAACGTACTGGAGCTAGTGTGGATGCAAACTAGCTCTATTGTGGTGGCGGTGGAATGTTTGGTGTCATGCCCTGTTGCTGCAATAACTATTAAACATATGTGTTACTATTGAAAATGTTGTATTCAAATATAAGAATTTAGAGTTCGGATTATCTATACTTACTTGATACATCGCTTGGTTATGTGCATTGCAAGCCTCCATAAATTCATGTTGCTGTCTCATCTCCTCACGCATCCTCAAAATCTCCAACTCCTGCTCGTTCGGTCGACGAGAGCACAAGCTACGGGAAGACAAACCCATCCTCTAAGATCTCACCGACGACAAGTCAATGAATCCGTCGAAGTGTTGTATCTATAAGTGATTCAAAAATTGTGATTACTGCATGATCAATTTAGTATCAACCATGTAATTTCATAAGTTAGAGCTTACTGTCCATACACTTTTCTCCCACCACTTGCGTACACCACCAAGAGATCCACCGGTTCATGTCGCCAGTCGAAGTCAGGGCCATGGCACCGAACCATCTCCTCCCCATATGCCGCCTATACATCATTCACAAACTTACAAATGCAGAAATTTCTATACTTCGAACGTTTTGTAATTTTGGGTCAGAACTCACCGGCTGATCCGTGGTCATCTGGCTGCAGAGTAGGTCAGCGTTGTTAGGGTCTGGTCCTTTGTGGCCCTCCTAGTAGACCTCAATGTCACTAGACTTTTGGCCACACGTAGCTTCCTGTATAAACAAAAACATTCATAAGCAATCGTACTATTTGGTGATCAACATAGCTAGATCAAACTTACCATTCTTTTAGCTTTTCGGAGCATGTTGTCGCCGCCAAACTTGTGGTTAGGATTGGTTCCTTGACATTGTCTGTGATGCGATGACACTTTTTGGAAGCCTTCGAAGGCCCAATGTCGACACCAAGCATAGTACGCATCAGGCACAGGCACAGGCACAGGCACCATCCATAGAACCATCACCTGCACACACAATGTTACATATTATATCAATCACAACAATTAACAAAAAGAGTAAAACTAATTGAATACTAACCTCACGATATTGATCCGTAGTCAAATATTTCTTTGAGGACCTTCCTTTTTGTTCAAGGGGCCTGCTTCTTCCGGATAATTTTGAAAATACAGATTTGTAGCATGAATTCTCGCATAGTATATGGCATCCTTCACCAGCTTCTTTGCATTGTTTTGGAACACACGTTCAGCGTGCCCCATGTAATCCTCTCCGTTAGGCAAACGATAGCGAAGCTACAACATAAAGAATACAAATACAATGGTATAAGTCATAGAATTAAAATATTAAGAAACAGAATAAAAACAATAGAGAATTCATACCCAAAACTCATGCCACACAAGTCCCTATCTCTCGGTGTGGTCTCGCTCCTTTTATTAACTTGTACTCATCCCAGGTACTGACGAGCACCTCATCCACGCTATCTCCGTCTGACACCTTCACTATACCAGGGTAGTGAAGGCGGCAAAGAGAACCTAACGTAAGGTTAACCAGAGTGTGGTGTCCCTTGCCGTCAAAAGACAGATCCTCCCAATTCCTGCATTACACAAAAACATTAACAATACACATAATAGTTATATCAGACAAGTTAATATATTACACTCAGCGATCTCCATGAGACATGATTAAGATCCTATCAACCTCTCGCTCTATCGCAAGACGAGACTTTACTAAGTGGCTCTTTCTTAAGCGACGTGTGTGTGTCACTGAAGAGCCTCCTAAGGCATCATCCATTGGGTTGTCAGTCGGTTGGGCCTATTGGGCCCATTGGTCCAACACCTGTTGCTGCTCTCTCTGGTGGTCCCATTGGTCCCATGGCTGGTGGTGCTGCACGGCCTGGTCCCATGTCGCGTGCTGCACCTCCTCATTGTGCTCCTCCTCCTTATTATGTTGCACCTCCTCATTGTGCTGCTCCTTAGTGTGCTGCTCATCCTCGTACATACAACTCAAGATTTAGATAAAGGTCAATATGTAAACAAATTTATTAGTACAAAATATGATACATCATCTCCATGTGCAGCGCTCAATAGCTCTCGACGTCTGCTGCTGCTCGAAGAACTACACTAAAATAGGCCCAGGCCCTTGAACATCCCCTTCACTGACTTCTTCGACTTTGGCAGCATCCTGCATCAAAATAAGATATTATTCATTAGTGGAACGTTTAAATGACATAATCCTTAAAAATTTAAAACAAATGCAAAACAAAATAATTTACTTGTCAAATATCATCAAAATCAGGATCTATTTGTTCTCTTCTATGCAAAGGTCGCCATGTAACTTTTCTCCTAACAGGTTGTCTTCTTCATCTCTCGGGAAAAGTTAAGTCGTTAATGTCTGCAACTAGTGAATCTAATGCTGGGCCAGGATCAATATGAAAACTAGTTGGCAAATCTTCTTCTTGAAACACCTCATCAACCTGCTCAAGGTGTCCAAATTGATATTCATCCTCACCAGGAATGTATAGGCATTCGCGGGGATTTACATTGTACACAACCCTCCATGTAGACAACTTTTTGCATGGATATTTCAAGAAATAAACTTGGTCTGCTTGATGGGCAAGGATATACATGTCATGTCCTTGAAGCAATTTTCCAGGTTGGATCTGTGTCATCCCAAATTCGGTCCTATAATACTTCGGGTCATACCATTTACACTCGAAAAAAACTAGCGCTAAAGGCTTATTTCCAGCAAATGTAATCTCGATTATATTTTTGATCTTTTCGTAATAGTAGGCTTCGTGTCCTTCCATGTCGGTTGCCCTAGTAACAACTCCATTATTTTGAGTGGCAGCCATAGGATGACTAGATTCGAAAATGCTTGAACGAAAGCGATATCCATTGACGTCGTAACGTCCATAGCTTTTGGTAGTTACGCTTCCAATAGATACTCCCCAAATTATCAATTATGCCACAAAGCATTAGCAAATTGTGTAATATTAGTTAATTAAAATTAGGTCCCGGAGCCACATAATTGAGACTTACACGGTCCAGGAGCCGGATAATGAAATTAGGTCGCCCATGCATTCCATCACGTCGCAATCTATCTAGGTCTCTCGTTGTTGGCCTACCGAGACACCTCATATTTTGTTCATCAAACTCGCTGTCAAATATTATTGCAGGACATGAGATATTTGAGGACATAAACTAATTCACATATGGACAATTTAAGGAAATAAAGTCTTACATGAAGTATTTCTCCACCTTAGGCATATTCGTGAACATGTAGAGTAAAGCAGAGTTTCGTTCTTCCATAGTGAGGTGATATGCCTTGGGTGGACCAACGCCTTTGCCGTTTGTTTGAAAATTGAAAGATCACTATACAGAGGCATCTCTCGTTCATCATCATGGTACCTCTTCTTTCGAGCAAATACATTTTGTTCTTCTGCAAAGTAACAACTTGCGAAGTGTGCTACCTCCTTCAATTTAAATGGTTCTGCAATACATCCTTCAACTCTTGCCTTATTGCCCACCTTGCTATAAGCTTCTTTAATGCTCCTTCTATATGAAACATCCACCTGTACTGAACATGACTACTGACCTTTGCTTCATATGGAAGATGTATAAAGAGATGTTGCATAGGATTGAAGAAACCAGGTGGGAATATTTTTTCCAATTTGCACAAAAGCACTAGTGCCTCTTTCTCTAGTTGCTCCATCACATCTCTTCTGATTTCTTTAGCACACAACTGTCTGTAGAAATAGCTAACTTCAGCTAACGTTTTCCACACAACATCAGAAACGTACCCACGAAACATTACAGGCACGAGCCTTTCCATAATTATGTGGAAGTCATGGCTCTTTAGCCCCTTCATCTTCATTGTCTTCAAATTCATAGATCTTCTAAAACCAGCAGCAGAACCATCGGAGAATTTCAGATCCTTCATCCACTTCATCACTTCTTTCCGTTGCTTAGGTTTCAGACAATAATCAGCTTTTGGTTTGCCTCCATTTTCTCTAAGCACTTGGGTTGGACGATCACATATCACAACTAAGTCCATGCGTGCCTTGTCATTGTGTTTCGTTTTATCCAAAAAATCCATGCATGTATTTATGAGGGCTTGGCAAAAGTTACTCTCTTGATGAATGATGTCGATGTTGTGCATTAGAATCAATGACTTAGCATAAGTAAGATCCCACAAGCCACATATGTGAGTCCAGTTATGCTCCTCACCAAAACCTTGATACCTTTTCCCACTCTCATCTAGGACATGTTTCCTATGCTCTTCTGTAATTTCTATCGCACTATGTTGCTTGGGAGGTCCCTTCATGACGATAATGCCCTTCCTAAACTCCTTTCTCTACCTTCTAAAGGGGTGATTCAAGGGTAGAAAACATCTATGGCAATCAAAGTAACATATCTTGTCACCAGCACTAAGACGAAAACAATCTGTATCTTGAACACAATAAGGACATGTCAATCTACCATGCACGCTCCATCCATAGAAAATACCATACGCCATAAAAACATGAACCAAGAACAGATACGCAACCCGAAGATTGAATTTCTGCTTCTTGAAACAGTCATAGGCTTCCACCCCTTCCCATAGATTCTTTAACTCTTCAATCAAAGGTTGAAGCATCACATTCAGGCGTATGCCAGGATGCTCAGGCCCAAGTATAACAAGACATAATAACATAAACTCATATTTCATGCAAAGAGCAGGTGGAAGGTTGTACGATATGGCAATGACAGGCCAACATGAATACGACGCAGCGGTCATATTGAAAGGCGTGAAACCATCAGTTGCCAAGCTGATACAAATGTTTCTTGCATCGCTAGCAAACTCTGGATCAAAGTTATCAAGAGCCTTCCATGCATCAGCATCTGACGGGTGCACCATTAATTCATCTTGTCTGTCCGTACAATCTTTATGCCACCTCATGTGCATAGCGGTCTTCCTCGAGAGAAACAAATGTTTCACTCTAGGAGTGAGAGGCATGTACCGAAGCTGTTTATGTGCAACCTTTGTCACCACCTTCTCCCCCATCTTCATTTACAAGCTCCACGTACCTTGACTTGTCACATTTTAATTATTTCTACTCTCTGCCATGTTCCTTCCAAAGGAGCATGCATTTGTCCTGGCAAACATCAATCTTCTCATACTCCATACCAAGACCTTCAAGAAATTTCTTGGACTGGTACATGTCTTTGGGCATCTTATGACCCGTAGGAAGAACCTCGCTAATCAAATCCACGAGCTCTTTGTAACAATTATGTCGGCGTTTCGAACCCAGGGGGTCCCTGGACCGATGAGTAAATTGTCGCCGCGTGCCCCAGCCCAGATGGGTTGGCGCGAGACGGAGTGAGAAGGGGGGAAGAGGAGCCGGAGGGAGACAGGCGTGAGAGGTGAAACCCGCGGCCTTCGTGTTTGCCCCGCGCCCAGGTCGAGTGCGCTTGCAGTAGGGGGTTACAAGCGTCCACGCGGGAGGGAGCGAGCGGCCCTGCGAGAGCGCCGTCCCGTCCTTCTCCGCGCGGCCAACCCTCTGTAAGAGGGCCCTGGACCTTCCTTTTATAGGCATAAGGAAAGGATCCAGGTGTACAATGGGGGGTGTAGCTGTGTGCTAACGTGTCTAGCGGAGGAGAGCTAGTGCCCTAAGTACATGCCATCGTGGCAGCCGGAGAGGTTTTGGCACCCGATTCGTGTGGTGTCGTGGCCGTTGGAGGAGCGCTGGAGCCTGGCGGAAGGACAGCTGTCAGGGCTGTCGAGTCCTTGCTGACATCTTCTTGCTTCCGTAAGGGGGCTGAGAGCCGTCGTCGTCATAGAGCGTGCGGGGCACCATCATTACTTGTTTAGCGGAGCGAGCCCGATGGGACGCCGGTCTTGTTCCCCGTAGCCTGAGTCAGCTTGGGGTAGGGTAATGATGGCGACTCCCAAGACGTGGTCGGTCCGAGCCCTGGGTTGGGTGAGGTGGAGGCTCCTTCAAGGTCGAGGTCGAGTCTGTCTTCCAAGGCCGAGGTCGAGTCCGAGCCCCTAGGTCGGGCGAGGCGGAGACCGTCGGCTGAGGCCAGGGCTGAGTCCGAGCCCTGGGGTCGGGCGGAGCGGAGTTCGTCGTCTTCTGGGGTTGAGCCCGAGTCCGAGCCCAGGGGTCGGGCGAAGCGGAGTTCGTCGTCTTCCGGGGCTGAGCCCGAGTCCGAGCCCTGGGGTCGGGCGAAGCGGAGTTCGTTGTCTTCTAGGGCTGAGCCCGAGTCCGAGCCCTGGGGTCGGGCGAAGCGGAGTTCGTCGTCTTTCGGGGTTGAGCCTGAGTCCGAGCCCTGGGGTCGGGCGAAGCGGAGTTCGTCGTCTTCCGGGGCTGAGCCCGAGTCCGAGCCCTGGGGTCGGGCGAAGCGGAGTTTGTCGTCTTCCGGGGCTGAGCCCGAGTCTGAGCCCTGGGGTCAGGCGAAACAGAGTTCGTCGTCTTCCGGGGCTGAGCCCGAGTCCGAGCCCTGGGGTCGGGCGAAGCGGAGTTCGTCGTCTTCCGGGGCTGAGCCCGAGTCCGAGCCCTGGGGTCGGGCAAAGCGGAGTTTCCTATGACGCCTGAAGCCGGACTTGGCTTCTGCCAGCCTCACTCTGTCGAGTGGCACAGCAGTCAGAGCGGCGCAGGCGGCACTGTCCTCTTGTCAGACCGGTCAGTGGAGCGGCGAAGTGACTACGGTCACTTGGGCTCTGTCGACTGGAGGGCGCGCGTCAGGATAAAGGTGTCAGGCCACCCTTGCATTAAATGCCCCTGCGATTCAGTCGGTTGGCGTGGCGACTTGGCCAAGGTTGCTTCTTGGCAAAGACTGGGCCTCGGGCGAGCCGAAGGTGTGCCCGTTGCTGGAGGGGGTCCTCGGGCGAGACGTAGATCCTCCGGGATCGGCTGCCCTTGCCCGAGGCTGGGCTCGGGCGAGGCGTGATCGCGTCCCTCGAATGGACCGACCTTTGACTTAATCGCACCCATCAGGCCTTTGCAGCTTTGTGCTGATGGGGGTTACCAGCTGAGATTTAGGAGTCTTGAGGGTACCCTTAATTATGGTCTCCGACAAATTAATAGAGAATGCAAACTTGGACTTTATTGATATCATCCGGGCCATGAATTTGAGAACAGTCACATCGATGTGCCCGTGAAGAGGCTCTTCTGACGCTTTGAGGAGGTCGAAGAACTTCTGAACCTCCGGTGTAGGTGAATCATGATGATCTAGGGCCAATTCAGGCTGCAGATCCTCAAGCATCTGGTCCATTCTATCAACATCTTCACCGTCATAAACTTCTACTTCTGTTGCTCGTTTAAGACGTGACTCCCCGTGGAGATACCATACCTTATAGCCTTACACGAAACCATGTGAGCACATGTGTAGTGTGACCTACCTCTTGGTGTGGCTCGTCATATTTCTACATTTATTGCATGGACACCTAATATTATCTATTTGTGACAAAGTAGCTGCATGGTCCAGAAACATTGAGTTTTGGCAAACCATTCACTTGTGTGACACCCACCCTTTTTGAAACCTTCATACATCCAATCACGTCTATCACCCTTGACAAATAATCACAATCATGATACAAACTATCAAGGACTATGCGGTCTTTTCCTCTTTAAGTCAGTGCCATCCTTCGTCTCAAGCGTATCATCATGCCAAAGCTCTTCCGATTGTAGCTTCGGCATATATCTTCATATCACACCTGTCTGCATGTCAACTTACCGAAGGTGTTTTTGCTTAGAGGACCTTCAGCGGAGAAGAAGGCCCCCAACAGTAGCCCCTTCGTGGTGCTAGATCGTTTTTCGTAACGAGCTCGATCCGCAAAAAAACTCGAAGGCTTCGGAATGCTGAAGGTCCAAAAAACACCTTCCCTGAGCTCATTGTCGGGAAACGATTATAATATTCCGAGCGTTGAGTGGTCCACCGCTCAGCGAGTGCGTGCGACCTGGCGGTTCGTCTTCCCACCTGCAGCACTATATAAACAGACAGGTTGGTGAAGAGTTACCACAGCATTCATTGCCATTGCACTGTTGTGCTGTTAAAAAATTTAACCATAGCCGAAGCTTTCTGCACTGCGCTCTCAAGCGAGCACTTCATCATTTAAAGTTAGCTTCATCAGACAAGTTAGCTTTGTCAAACTGTAAAAGCCCATCGAAATGGCCAGAGTGCGATCAACTGCAAGGGTGTCTCGTGAGGGAGAAGAAACCAAGGTCAGTGGGACAGCACCAATTTCAGAAGTCATGGAACGATCAGGTCTAGTTGTGACAGAGGGAGCTATTGACGAAGGTGCTCCTGATGCCAAAGCTGAATAGACTGTTGTTGAAGAAGAAAATGTTGATGAAAGTGAAGAAGATTACAATATTTTGATCCCAACAAAGCCCAGCCATCTAGATTTTGAGAAATCTACTGTGTCCAAAGATGACATGCCCATGATGGTGAAACTGGGCTATTTTGGAGAAGTTGAAAGCCAACTTGTTCAATTTGCTGGAGAAGAAACTACTCTGGTGCCGAAGGTAGATGAAGTTGTGTTTTCAAGAGCTTTTTTAGAGCGGGGCTGCAATTTCCCCTGAATGAGATGATAGGGGAAGTCCTAAAAAATTTCGAAATATACCTTCATCAGCTGACTCCTAATGCTATCGTTAGGCTCAACATCTTCATCTGGGCCCTCCGAAGCCAAGGGATGACCCCAGATGCTGAAGCATTCTGCCGAGTGCACGAGCTGCACTATCAGACAAAGGCCTAGGCGGATGGTCTTCACGAAAATTTTGGTTGTTACAATTTTGCGTATCGTAGGGATATGAAGGCACCAGTCCTCAGCTACCGTACAAAGTGGCCGACTGGCTGGAAAAATGAATGGTTTTACATGAAAGCTGATGAGAAAAAGAGAAGGAAACTGATGACGATGGTCATGAGTCCACTGTCTTTGAACTTCGGAATGACCTGGCCTCTATGCAACATGCAACTGGGGTCGCCATGTCAGTTGGTTGGAGTGGAGTTCAGAGTGGTAGCTGAGCAAATCAGTACCAGGGACCTGGTGCAGGAATATCTGGCTAACCAGACATATCCAACGTCAAGCGGCTGGGGAATGCCGAAGGTGAAAGAAACGAAGAAGCATGAACTTGTTCGATTAGCTTATCGTTTCAAGTTTGAAAAATAGTTTAAAGAACCTTGCCAAGAATGGCTGGACATGATCGAGACAATGTGTAATGAAATACTTGGGAATTATACAAAGAAAGAAGATCAATTGATGACAGCAGCCTTTGGCACCCGCCCAAACGAAGGTGTAAAAAGAAAGAGAGTTGGCACTATTCTGAGCAGGCAAGCTGCTAGAATGGTGAAGGAGGATGAAAATACTTCAAAGAAAAGAAAAACCACTCCTGAGCCGAAGGCTGCTGCTGCAAAGAAGAGGAAGGCTGCAAGTCCAGAGCCGAAGATAACCGAGGTAGCAAAGGAGACTCCTTCGACGCCTCCTGCTGCCGAAATAGCATAAATTTTAAAGGTAATGACTAAATCTTTACCCATCAAGCTGCTAAGTCCTCTGGGGCCAGAACTAATGAAACTTTTACAGAAGAATGATGAGCCTTCGGCTACAAAGAAGAAAGCGAAAGGGCAGAAAAACGAAGAATCGTTACAGTCATGCAAGCCATTGAACGGACGCCACCATCGGCCTCGGCATCCAAAATAACACCTATTGCAAGTGCCGAGGCCAATGCCTCTACCGAAGCTGCAGCTGCTGCTGAAGCTGCCAACCTTGAGAGTACACTATCTGGGATTGATAAAATGCTCTCGGATATGGCTGCGGAAGAGACGGCTGTGGCTGCAGAGAAGGTCATGGCCATAGTGCTTGACAAAGGGAAAAAGATTGTCGGTGCCGCTTCGAAAGAAAAGGACTTCGACCTTCGGAACCTGGTCGGTCAAGAATTATGTGAGGCTGAAAAGAAGGAGTTACAGGAATATGGTATATCCTGTGGCTACCAGCCAGTGGCTATGCTCTTTGGTGGAATCGACGAAGGGGCCTTAGGATGTATTCGAGACCGTGTCGGGGCAAAGATAATCGGCACCCTATCGAAGAGTGTTGGTTTCCCGAAGCTTGAAGCTGATATCTGCGGCTACCGACGACAACATATCATCGACAGTTTGTTTTACTCCAACTTCAAGGTAAAATTCTGTTGTCTGAATTTCTTTTATTTTTGTGATGAAACAAGATTTTTTGATGAAGGCTTATCTCTACATAGTATGCTGCTGAGTAAGGCACTGAGAATGCAACAAGACCTCGAAGATAAGAAGATTGAAATCATAATCGAGGGCTTGGAAAGCAAAATTAAAGATTACGAAGCCACTCTTGAGAAGAAAGATTTCCTGCTTCAGGCGACAGAGCGTTCCCTCATAGAGCTTCAGACTGAAAATGCCAGATTAAACGAGGAGCTTCTCCAGGCTCAAGAAACCTTAAAGAAAAATTCAGAGCGCTTCGAGCAAGAGAAACAAGAACTACGAGAAAAATGCAAAGCCGAAGCTAACAAAAATACGAAGCTACATTAGTCTTTGAAAGAGCTTTGGAACAAGTGTCTGGAATTTGGTAGCAGTTGCGTGCAACGGTTGAAAAAGGTCTTCAGCTCGGTTGGGGCCAGCTCCGAAGATATTACCCCTTCGGCTGAAGACATACCAAACACCTTCGATCATATTGAAAATGAAGTTGATGCTCTTGATGAAGTGATAGCCGGGCATGGTGACTTCTATGCCTTGCTAGCTTCTCGTGGCACAGCTGCAGCATTTATGAAGGCTGGCTGCACGCACGCAAAGACTGTGAATAGACCAACCTTCAGCCTGTCTCCAACAGATTTGGTTGATATCCCCAGTGAAGCACGGAGCATAGGGAACAAATTTATAACACATATTTGGGCTAAGGGTGGGCAAGAGCTGGCTGGTGACGAAGCCTGAAACTTACTCAAATCGGTATGGAACTTATTCCTGTTGCTTACCTTCTCTTGTAACTACTTTTTACCTTATACCGTTAGTTTGTTTGCAGGATGGTGGTACCGAAGATTGATAATCCGAAGCACGTTTCGAAGGCTGCTGAAGCTTCTCTTTAGGCCTGCCTGTATAGAGCTTAGGAACATTTGTATTAACTTTGTAGAAAAACTGTAATCGGGGATTGAACAATGCTATGTATAATTGTCCAAACCTTGTAATATATTTTTACCTTTTCATCCATATACAAGTTGCTTTGCTGTGGACGAAAGTTTTATTTTTTGAGCCGAAGGCGAAAAACACCTTCCTTTCTTTTCGTACACAACGAAGCATGCTGTTGCGTCACATGTATTCATTTGAAACGAAGGTTCTTTGTATTCATCGAAGCACTGTCGTCGAAGATGAAGTATTTCTTTTCGTGCTTCATGTTATGATGATGATGATCCTACAAATATCTAAATGAATGTTTGTGTGAATGCAATGAATGATGTAATGTAATATGCAAATGAATGTCCCGAACACACACATGAAGCCACACCCAGACTTTGCATCCCCTTAGAATCGACTTTGGAGTCTTTAAGCTCTGCATCCCCTTAGGAACGACTTTGGAGCTTCGTCACTTTCTAATTCGGTGGCATTTAAGCTCTGCATCCCCTTAGGAACGACTTTGGAGCTTCTTCACCTTCTATTTCAATGGTATTTGGCTCTACATTCCCTTAGGAACGACTTCTGAGCAGAAAACTTACTCTGCGCTCTCTTAGCAATGACTTTTTGCAGCTTCATCACCTTCTATTTTGGTGATATTTGGCTCTGCATTCCCTTAGGAATGACTTCTGAGCAGAAAACTTACTCTGTGCTCCCTTAGGAACGGCTTTTTGCAGCTACGGCATGCTCTGCATCCCCTTGGGGACGTCTTTTGAGCTTTTCTCTGGCTCTAATTTTACATATTACATCTTTGGGGGATTTTGGCCCTTGTATTATGTAGGGCTAAATAAGAATGAAAAATTACAAGCTATGGCCTCATTAAAAACCTTTCTCCCCTCCTGAAAGGAAAAGGGTGCCATAAAAAATGAAAAGAATTACATCAAATTGCACATAGTATTGTCGAAGCTCATCCGCATTCCAAGATCTGGGTATGTCATTGCCATCCATATCCTTTAATCTGTAAGAACCGGGTCTTGACGAAGATACTACCAGAAAAGGACCTTCCCACTTCAGTTGTAACTTGCCCACTGTATCTGGGTTGGCCACTCTCCGAAGCACCAAATGCCCTGGCTTGATGTTTTTCAATCATACTTTCCTATCACGCCACCTTATTGTTTCAGCCTGATATTTATTGATGTGTTCTATAGCCTGAAGTCTGGTCCCTTCTATAGTATCTTTTGTTGTTTGATAATCAGCTTCGTCTTCCGCCGAAGCTGTTGTTCTTATTGAACCTGTCTTTGCTTCTTCTGGTGTTATTGCTTCGTCGCCGAACAAGAGCTTGAAGGGTGTAAATCCTGTTGACCTTGACACAGTTGTGTTCTGGCTCCAAACCACTTCAATCAACTCATTTGGCCACTTTCCTCTGGGCTGATTGAAGATTAACTTCATTATTCCTGTCATTATAATGCCATTTGCTCTTTCTACTAGCCCATTCGACTCTGGATGTCTTACTGATGCAAAATGAATCTTTGTACCAATTCGGTCACAGAAATCTTTGAATGTTTCAGCATCAAATTATGTTCCATTGTCCACAGTTATTGCCTTCGGCACACCAAAGCGGCAAACAATGTTTTGCCAAAAGAATTTCTGTATTGTAGCCGAAGTTATTGTGGCTAAAGGTTTTGCTTCGATCCACTTAGAAAAATATTCCACTGCTACAACGACATATTTCAAATTTCCTTATGCAGGTGGAAGTGGACCTAAAAATCCAGACCCCACCTTTGCAGTGGCCAAGTAGGCTATATTAACTGGGTTAGAGATGAAGGTTATTTCTGGTCTCTAGCACATTTTTGACAATTTTCACACTTTTGAACTAGATCTGCTGCATCCGAAGCTGCCTTCGGCCAATAAAATCCTTGTCTGAAAACCTTTCCTAGCAAAGGCCTAGACCCAATATGAGATCCACATAAACTTGCATGTATTTCCTTCATCAGCTCTTGACCTTCGGTTCTGGATAAACACTTGAGTAGTGGAGAGCAGACTCCATGTTTGTATAACTCCCCTTCTATTATCACATATGGTCTTGTCCTTACTTCCATTCTTTTATTATAAACTTCTTTGTCCGAAAGACAGTTACCTTGGAGGAAAGATATAATTTCAGTCCTCCAATCTTCACTATGTACTGGTGATATTGCAAGGACTGCTCTCTCCATAAGTTCAACCGAAGATGCTTTTATTGTCTCAAAGAATACTTCCGAAGGTAGAGGGAGCCCCTGTGCCGCTAACTTAGCTAGCAGATCTGCATGCTCATTTTCCCCTCTTGGAATATTTTTTACAGAAAATCCTTCGAAAGAAGCCTCCAATCTTCGGACAGTATCCAAGTATTTTTCAAGCTTCGGATCTGTTGGTCACTTGTTCTCAAATGCTACGAGTTAAGAACAAGGCAACACTGTTGGGGACTTGTTCTCAAATACTATGAGTCAAGAACAAGGCAACACAATATTAAATGTTAATGTCCTTCATCCTTCGAAGTATTATTTCCCTTAGGATATAACAATCTTCGAACGAAGGTCATGAAGGACGTACCTTCATCATCATGGTATATGATAATGAAATACAAAACTTATGAAACATGAAAGATAACATGAATAAACATATAATATCATTCACATGTCATCATTATATAAGCTAGGATATTTAAATATGACATTAATTACATTTATACCTTCGGCTTGACAGAAGGCAAAATCCAAGTGTGGCGCACGAGCGAATACAGGATAGCGTGAATAGTACAGGGGTACTGTTCATCTATTTATAGGCATAGGACACAGCCTGTGAGAAATTACATTTATGCCCTTTTCAAAGGTTTACAATCATAATACAAGTTATCACGCGTCGATTGGTCATTTCATCTTTAAGTCGGTGCATTTGGAAATGTACTCCGAAGCTCTCTGATTAATAGCTTCGGCTTTGCCTTCAATCTTCCGAAGGTGTTTCTTCTTATGGGACCTTCGGCGACGAAGCAGACCCGCAACAGTAGCCCCTTCATGGTGCCAGATCATTTTTCGTAACGAGCTCGACCCATGAAAAACTCCCTCAGGCTTCGGAATGCCGAAGGTCCGAAAAACACATTCCCTGAGCTCGTTGCCGAGAAACGATTTAAATATTCTGAGTGAAGGATGGTCCCACCATGCAACAGGTACGCGCGATCTAGTGATTCAGCTTCTTGGGCACTATGGTCCACCGTTCAGCGAGTGCGGGTGACTGTTCAGCGGGTGCGAGCGGCTTGGCGATTCACCTTCCCACCTGCAGCACTATATAAACAGACGGGTAGATGTGAAGTTACCACAGCATTTACTGCTATTGCACTGTTGTGCTGCCGAAAAATTTGACCACAGCCGAAGCTTGTTCACCGTATTCTCAATCAAAGGATCACTTTGCTCTAGCTTCGTGACAAGAGGGAGCTTCGGCAAAGGTAAAAAATAATCAACTTCGTCAAAACTCAAGAAATTCAACATCAAATGGCCAGGGTGCGCTCAACAGCTAGGGTTACACACGACGGAGAGGAAACCGAAACTGTTGAAACTGCTCCGATCTCCGAAGTTATGAGGCGGTCGGGACTGGTTTTGACGGAGGGTGCTGCTGACGAAGGCGCCCCCGCTATTGAAGCCGAGCAAGCTGATATTGAATAGGGCGATACTGGTGAAGAAGAGATTGATTATAACACCGCTATGCCATCGAAGCCCAGCCATTTGGATTTTGGGAAGTCGACTGTGTCTGAAGCTGATGTGGCTATGATGACGAAGCTAGGCTACTTCAGAGAAGCCGATAAGGGGTTGATTCACTTTGGCGGGGAAGAGACTATCCCGAAACCAGAAAATGATGAAGTGGTGGTTTTTAAGAGCTTCTTCAAAGCACGGTTGAGATTTCCTCTGCACGGGATGATTGCAGATGTCTTGGAAAATTTTGAGATTTACCTTCATCGGCTGACCCCTAACGCCATTGTTAGGCTTGTATATCTGGGCTCTCCGAAGTCAAGGGGTGGAGCCGCTCGTCGAAGCCTTCTGCCGAGTACATGAACTTCACTATCAGACGAAGGCTAGAGAAGACGGACTGCATGAGAACTTCGGCTGCTATAATTTTGCTTATCGCAAAGACATGAAGACACGGTGGTTAGCTATCGCTCTAAATGGCCGACCGGTTGGAAATCTGAATGGTTTTATGTTAAGATTGATGAGAAAAAGGAGAAGCTAGTACAGAGCCCGCTGGAGTTAACCTTCGGGCTGACTAGGCCTCAGTGCAACATGACGCCGGGGGCACCATGCCCAAATGTTGTGTATGAGTTTAGAGTTGTGTCTGAAAATATTGGGACTAGGGATTTAGTCCAGGAATACTTAGCCAACAGAGTATTCCCAACACTAATGGAATGGAGTATGCCGAAGCTTGAAGGAGAGAAGAAGAAGAATGAACTCATTCGGCTGCCCTATCATTTGAAATTCAAGAAACACTTCAAAGAACCCTGCCAAGAATGGTTGGATACAATTGAAGTTATGTGCAATGAGATTTTAGGCAATTATACGAAAAAAGAAGATCAGTTGCTGACTGCAGCCTTCAGCGCCCGGTCGAAGCGAAGATTGAATCGGGTAATGGATGCACTGAATTTTGAATATCCTGACTATGAGCAATTGAACAAAGGTGCTGAAGGGCAAAAAAGAAAAAGAATTGTTAGTGTTGTGGGCAGATAGGCTGCTAGAATGGTGAAAGAAGATGAAGAAATCCTGAAGAAAAGAAAATTGAGCCCTGAGCCGAAGGCAGTTGCTCCGAAGAAAAGGAAAGCTACGACTCCGAAGTAGAAGGCGACTGACATGGAAGAAGAGACTCCTTCAACACCTTCTGTTGCCGACATGGAAGAAATTCTAAAGGTAATGACTGAATCCTTGCCTATCAAGCTAAGTCCACTGGGGCCACATCTGACGAAACTTTTACAGAAGAAGAAGGAGCCCTCGGCAGCGAAGAAGTCTGTTGGGCCGAAAAAACGAAGGATTATTACTGTGACAGAGGCTATTGAAGAAACACCACCAGCAGCTTCAGTGTCAAAGGCACCAGCTGTCGAGAGCGCTACAGCTACCAAAGCTGCACCTGCTGAAGCTGCAACTGTCGAAGATGCAAATCTAAAAAGCACACTCTCTCATATTGATAAAATACTTCTGGACATGGCCGCAGAAGAAGCTGCTACAGCCGCCGAAGAAACCATGGCCACAGTGCCTGGGAAAGAGAAGGAAATAGCCGAAGATACTTCAGAAGAAGAAAATTTCAACTTTCAAAACTTAATTGGACAAGAATTGTCAAAGGCTGAGAAAGAAGAATTGAGAGACTATGTCATATCCTGCGGGTATCAACCAGGGGCGCTACTCTTCGGCGGTATTGACGATGAAAGCTTAGGTTGTCTCCGAGACCGAACCGGAGCGAAGGTTATCGGTACTCTGTCGAAGAGTATTGGTTTCCCAAAGCTTGAGATCGATATCAGCCACTACCGACGACAGCATATCGTCGGTAGTTTATTCTATTCTAATTTCAAGGTAAAAACTTTTCTTCGACTTTTTATTGTTTTTAACAACAAAGGTGTTTTCTAACGAAGGTTGCTCCTGCACAGAGCATGCTTTTAAGTAAAGCTTTAAGGATGCAACATGACCTTGAAGATAAAAAGCATGAAGTTATAATTGAAGGTTTAGAGAGCAAAATAAAAGATCAAGTAGCTGCTCTTGAAAAGAAAGATTTCGAACTTCAGACAGTGGAGGGTTTACTGGCAGAAGCTGAAGCCAAAATTACAAAGTTGAATAAGGAGCTTCTCTCAAAGTCAGAAAGCTTCGAACAAGAAAAGCAGAAATTTGATACAAAGTTTGAGGCTGAGGTCGAAAAAAGTTCAAATTTGCAAAAATCATTGAAAGAGCTTCAAGATAAATGTCTAGAGTTCAGCAACCGATGCGTGCAGCGGCTAAAGCAGGTCTTCAACTCGGTTGGAGCCAGTTCTGAGAAATTCAGTCCTTCGATTGAAGACCTGTCGAGGACCTTCGAACACATTGAGGGTGAAGTTGATGCTCTTGATGAAGTTATAGCCGGACACGGTGATTTCTGTGCCCTGCTAGCTTCTCGGAGCACAGCTATTGCCTTCATGAAGTCTGGTTGCACGCATGGGAAGATTGTTAATAGACCAAACTTTAGCTTATCACCAGCAGATCTGATTGATATCCCCAGCCTTGCTCGAAGCATAGGAAACATATTTATAAAGCAAATATGGATGAAGGGTGGGCGAAGCCTAGCTGGTGACGAAGCTCGAAGTCACCTCAAGCCGGTAATAAAATCATACCTTGTGCTTACCTTTTCCTCGAAACTTGAATTTTCCTTAAAATGCTTTGATATATTCAGGATGACGAAGCCGAAGAACACAGAGCCGAGGCTTAGCAGATGATCCAAAGCTCAACAGATGGTGATGAAGCTCGAATACCTAGCTGTGGAAAAATTCTAAGAAAACTCTTGTATTAACCTTTATAAAGAATATTGTAACTTAAGAATCAGATTCTACTCTATAAATTTGTCCATACCTTGTAATATATTTTTACCTTTCCATCAATGTATGAAGTGCTTTGATGTGGACGAAACTTGTATTTTTTGAGCCGAAGGCGAAAACACCTTCTCTTCTTTTCGTACACAATGAAGCATAAATCTGCTTTTGAAACTGTATCCTTATAGCCGAAGCAACTGTCTGTATCTATATGGTATGATGATGATGATCCTATGTATGTCTAAATGAATGTTTATGAATGCACTGTATGATGTAATGTATCATGCAAATGAATGCCCAAACACACACACATATGAAGCTTCATCCATAACCTTCATTCCCTTGTGAATGACTGAAATCTCTTTGCCGTTTATTTTTCGGCTGCACCGCCTATTTTTCGGTGTAAGTTCTGCATCCCCTTAGGAACATCTTTTGAACTTCTTCGCCTTCTATTTCGTCGGTATTTGCGTTGACTTTTCATGCTTCGCCTTATATTTCGGTGGTATTTGGCTCTGCATTCCCTTAGGAACGACTTTTGAGCAGAAAACTTACATTGCGCTCCATTAGGAACGGCTTTTTGTAGCTTCGTCATGCTCTGCATCCCCTTAGGGACGACTTTCGAGCTTCTCCCTGTCTTCTCTTTTTCTTTGCACTCGATGGTGCATGCTCAGATTTTACATTTACATATTTTGGGGGATTTTGCTCTCATGGAGCTGAATAAGAAAGGAAAAATTACAAACTATGGCCCCATTAAAAACCTTTCTCCCCCTTTGGAAAGGAAAAGGGTGCCATAGAAAAATGAAAAAGATTATATCAATCTATACATAATACCGTTGAAGCTCATCCGCGTTCCAGGATCTAGGAATATCATTGTCATCCATATCCTTTAGTCTGTAAGAATCGGGCCTTGACGAAGATACCACCAGAAAAGATCCTTCCCACTTCAACTGTAGTTTGCCTACTGTGTCCGGATCAGCCACTCTCTGAAGCACCAGATGCCCTGGCTTGATATTTTTCAGTCGGACTTTTCTGTCGTGCCATCTTATTGTTTCGACTTGATATTTATTAATATTTTCCACAGCCTGAAGTCTGACCCCTTCTATAGTGTCTTTTGCCACATGATAATCAGCTTTGTCTTCAGTCGAAGCTGTTGTTCGTATTGACCCTGTTTTAGCTTCTTCTGGGGTTATATTTTCATCACCAAATAATAACTTGAATGGTGTAAAACCTGTTGATCTTGATACGGTTGTATTGTGGCTCCACACCACTTTAATCAACTCTTCTAGCCACTTTCCTCTGGGCTGGTTAAAAATTAACTTCATTATTCCTGTCATTATAATACCATTTGCTCTTTCGACAAGTCCATTTGATTCTGGATGTCTGACTGATGCAAAATGAATCTTCGTGCCGATTTGATCATAGAATTCCTTGAAAGCTTCGGCATCAAACTGTGTTCCATTGTCTACAGTTATAGCCTTTGGTACGCCGAAGCGACAAACAATGTTTTGCCAAAAGAATTTCCGGACTGTGACCGAAGTTATTATGGCCAAAGGCTTCGCTTCAATCCACTTGGAAAAAATTTCTACAGCCACCACAACATATCTTAAATTGCCTTGTGCTGGTGGAAGTGGACCTAAGAAATCTAGGCCCCATCTTTGCAATGGCCAGGTTGGTTGTATTAGTTGGGTTAATGACGAAGGTTGTTTCTGATCTCTTGCACATTTTTGACAATTTTCGCATTTTTGAACCAAATCCGTTGCATCCGAAGCTGCCTTTGGCCAATAAAATCCTTATCTGAAGACCTTTCCCAGCAAAGGTCTAGATCCAATGTGAGATCCACACAAACCTGCATGTATTTCCTTCATCAGCTCTATACCTTCAGTTCTGGATAGACACTTGAGAAGTGGAGAGCAGACTCCATGTTTGTATAACTCCCCTTCTATTATTATGTATGGTCTTGTTCTTGCCTCCATTCTCTTATTATAAGCTTCATCATCTGAAAGGCAGTTACCTTGGAGAAAAGATATAATCTCAGTCCTCCAATCTTCACTATGAACAGGAGATATATTGAGCACTGCTCTTTCGAGAAGTTCCACCGAAGGTGCTCTTATTGTCTCAAAGAATACTTCCGAAGGTAGAGGCAGCCCCTGTGCTGCTGACTTGGCTAGCAGATCAGCGTGCTCGTTTTCTCCTCGTGGAATATTCTTGACAGAAAACCCTTCGAAAGAAGCTTCAAGCCTTCAAACTGTGTCCAGGTATTTCTCAAGCTTCGGGTCTCTTGCCCTGCAACTCTTGTCAACATGACCAGAAATAACTTGGGAATCGGTTTTAAGGACCGCCCTTCTTATCCCCATTGTTTTTAACTTCCGAAGCCCCAAAAGCAAAGCTTCGTATTCAGCAATATTATTTGTGCAACTGAAATCAAGTTTTATTGCATAGCATGTTCTGACTTTGGAAGGTGCAACTAAGACAGCAGCCGCACCTGCCCCGAAGGTTCCCCAGGAACCGTCGCAGAACACTGTCCAAGCTTCAGCATCTTTATTTGCTTCTTCTTCCTGAGCCCCTAGCGTCCAGTCAGTGATGAAGTCTGCTAACGCCTGGGACTGAATCGAGGATCTATGCACATAATCAATGCTGAATTCGTTGAGTTCCTCAGCCCACTTTCCAATCCTTCCAGTAGCTTCTCTGTTCCTCATGATATCCTTCAGAGGCTGTGATGAAGGAACAATTATATGGAATGCTTGAAAATAATGCTGAAGCTTCCTGGAGGCCATTAAGACAGCATACAAGACCTTCTCCAATTCTGTATAGTTTTTCTTTGATAAACTTAGGACTTCAGAGACAAAGTATACTGGGGCTTGCTTTTTAATTTGTCCTTCCAGTTTCTCCTGCACAAGCGCCGCACTCACTGCAGAGTGCGAAGCTGCCACATACAATAGTAACGGAGCCCCTGGCACGGGTGGAGTTAACGTTGTTAGATCAATTAGGTATTTTTTTCAACTCTTCGAAGGCTTTCTGTTGGGCTGGGCCCCATTGAAAGACTTCGGCTGACTTTAGTATTTCAAAGAATGGCAAGTTTCTTTCTGCTGATCTAGATATAAATCTATTCAATGAAGCCAGTCTTCCAGCCAATCGTTGGGCCCCCTTCTTTGTGCTTGGCGGTTCCATTCGAAGGATGGCTTCGATCTTTCTTGGGTTAGCTTCGATCCCCTTTGTTGAAACTAGACAGCCAAGGAACTTACCCTTCTTCACTCCAAAGACACATTTTTCAGGATTTAATTTCAGGCTAGCTTGCCTAAATTAGCAAATGTTTCTTGCAGATCAGTGATATGATTTTCTTGCTTCGTACTTTTTACTATGATATCATCAACGTATGTTAGCACATTTCTGCCTATCTGGGAATGAAGGACCTTGGCTGTCATTCTGCTGAAACTTCCTCCAGCATTCTTGAGCCCCTCAGGCATCCGAAGATAACAATAGGTGCCACTGGGAGTTATGAAGCTAGTCTTCGGCTCATCCTCCTTCTTCATCCATATTTGATGATATCTTGAGTAGCAATCCAGCAGACTCATAAGTTCTGAAGAAGCTGCTGCATCCACAAGAGAGTCTATCCTCGGTAATGGAAACTCGTCCTTCGGATAGGCCTTGTTGAGATCCGTGAAATCAATACACATTCTCCATTTGCCATTGGCCTTCTTCACCATAACAGTATTGGCTAGCCACTCTGGATATTTTACCTCCATAATAACACCAGCACTGAGAAGTCTTTTGACTTCATTTCGAGCACCTTCAGCTTTATCATCAGACATTTTCCGAAGCCTTTGCTTTCTTGGCCTGAAGGATGGGTCGACATTGAGTGAATGTTCAATGACGTCTGTGTTGACACCACAAAGATCGTTGGTCGACCATGCAAAAACATCTTTGTTGTTGAATAAAAACCTTATCAAAGTTTTTTCCCGCTCTTCAGATAATTGAGACCCCAGCAGTACCTTCTGCTCTGCTATGTCTTCACATAGAAGCATGGGCTTCGGCTGATCAGCCGAAGCAGCCTTCTCTCTTCTGTACTTGTACTGCTCACAAGCTTCAGCTCCATCTATATTGTGGATGGCTTTTGAGTCTGTCCAATTTCCCTCAGCCTTTCTGGCAGCTTCCTGGCAGCTTCCTGAGTTCCGAAGGTATCTTCATGCATAGATATGCTGGATGAAGAATTGCTTCGAAAGCATTAAGTGTCCCACGACCAATGATTGCATTGTAGGGGTATTCCATGTCAACAATATCAAACACAATCTGTTCAGTCCTTGTATTGTGGACAAATCCGAAGGTCACTAGCATTGTGATCTTGCCAAGTGCGACAATCCGCCTTCCTCCGAAGCCACAAAGAGGGTGTGTAGCATCATGAATCTTGTTCTCTGGCTCTTGCATCTGTCTAAAGGCCTTAGCAAATATGATATTCGTTGCACTGCCTGTATCAACCAGAACATTGTGAACCAGAAATCCCTTGATGACACAAGATATAACCATAGCATCATTGTGAGGGTAATCCTTGAGCTGAAGGTCCTCCTGGGAGAAGGTGATTGGGATGTGGGACCATTTTGACTTGATGAAGGGTCCCTGCACCCCAACATGTTGCACCCTTCTCTAAGCCTCCTTCTTCTGCTTCTTGTTGGCCGGTTCTGAACATGAACCGCCTGTTATCGGGAGCACCATCTTCGTAGCCGAAGCTACTTCAGCTTCATTGTTGAACGAAGCCATCAGCTCAACAGTGGAAGTGAGTTCACCGGAGGTGGGCGCCAATGTTAGGGACTTGTTCTCAAATACTATGAGTCAAGAACAAGGCAACACAATATTAACTGTTAATGTCCTTCGTCCTTCGAAGTATTATTTCCCTTAGGATATAACAATCTTCGAACGAAGGTCATGAAGGACGTACCTTCATCATCATGGTATATGATAATGAAAGACAAAACATATGAAACATGAAAGATAACATGAATAAACATATAATATCATTCACATGTCATCATTATATAAGCTAGGATATTTAAATATGACATTAATTACATTTATACCTTCGGCTTGACAGAAGGCAAAAATCCAAGTGTGGCGCACGAGCGAATACAGGATAGCGTGAAAAGTACAGGGGTACTGTTCATCTATTTATAGGCACAGGATGCAGCCTACGAGAAATTACATTCATGCTCTTTTCAAAGGTTTACAATCATAATACAAGTTATCACGGGTCGATTGGTCATTTCATCTTTAAGTCGGTGCATTTAGAAATGTACTCTGAAGCTCTCTGATTGATAGCTTCGGCTTTGCCTTCAATCTTTCGAAGGTGTTTCTTCTTATGGGACCTTCGGCGACGAAGCAGACCCCCAACATTATCTTCCTTAGGATATAATGATCTTCAGACGAAGATAATGAAGGACATACCTTCATCATCTCAATATGTAATGAAAACCAGGTACATATGTTACATACAGATAATATAAATACTCATATCAAATCATTAGATCATCTATATTCACAATATATGATCATGAACAAACATTAACGATATTGAGTTACATTTATACCTTCGGCTTGACAGAAGGTAAAAATTCAAGAGTGACGTGTGAGTGAGTCCAAGTCAACGTGAACAATACGGTGTTATTGTTCATCTATTTATAGGCACAGGACGCAGCCTGGGTAAAATTACATCCAAGTCCTTGACATTTTCTATTGATTAAGGAATAATCTATCGAGGACTAAGCAGTCTTTTCCCCTTTAGGCCAGTTTCATTCTCCATCACTGTCTTTACGCTAAGCCGAAGCTTCATCGTCCATAGCTTCAGAACTGATTCATCCTTCTTCCAGACCGCTCCTTTCATACCTTGCGCACCTTCATCTCAAAAACGAAGGTTCCTATTACAGTATATTACACTTGGAAAACATGTTAGTCGTGTTTTTGAGGACCTTCGGAAGACGAAGGCCCCCAACAGTAGCCCCTCGCAGTATTAATTTGTTCGTGTATCTAACACATTCAGACTGTGATGTGAACGAAGGCCTTTAGCCAAAGGTCCAAAAAACACCTTCCCTTTGCTAGAATAGCGAAAGTCAATGGCAAATGGGGCCCGCCTAGTTGCAATGCACTAAGCATATAAATAGAAACCCACTGCGGCAGCATTTGCTACGCCATTTCTGTTGCTTGCGTTATTTTCTCAAATTTTCAACTCTTGCGTATCAGCTCTCGCTTGATTTTTGAGCTTCGTGATAAAGACAAGTGCGGATCCTTTTCCATGTCTGAAGAGAAGATGTCTGAGGAGAAGAAGATATCCGAGGAGGAGAAGAAGTTTGAGGAGAAGAAAGTTGCGGATCCTTTTCTTGCTGGGTTTTACGAATCTATGGCAAAAACAAATATAGAGAAGATCACAAAGGAAATAATGGCGGATTTGTCTGAAGATTCCGACGACAGCGATGACTATGATGTGGAAAGTGGGGATAAAGATTCTGAGGACCGGCCCTGGCGACCAAGCCATACCATCTTCGGAAAGTCGACCATTAAGCAAAGTCATATTGAAGCCATGAAGGGAAGATACTTTCGTGACATGTCTATTATGATGGTTGGAGGAGACAGCACCGCCCCTGCTCCTGAAGAAAATGAGGTTGTTGTTTACAAAAGCTTTTTGAAGGTGGGTCTTCGGTTCCCATTAAGAAGATTTTTGGTTGAAGTGTTAAAGATATTTCAGATCTTTCTTCATCAACTTACTCCCAAAGCTATAATCAGAATGGGTTTGTTTGTTTGGGCTGTGAGAAGCCAAGGGCTGGAACCGAGCGCGAAGTGTTTTTGCAGTATGCACGAACTGTTGTACGAGACGAAGGCCACTGGCAAAGAGCAGTATCACAACAACTTCGGTTGTTATGGATTCATTGCTCGTTCTAATGCAAGCTACCCGGTTCCAACATTTCAGAAAAGGTGGACCAGGGCCTAGATGGAGGAATGGTTTTATGTTAAAATGATCTGGTTAAAAGGGAAGACATAAAGGGGATTATCCAATGCCCCATCTGGTCTCGCTTCGGCCTTCGAAGGCCAACCGTGGCGATTGAAAATGATGCCGAAGCACGCCAAAAGGCTTTCAGCAATGTTTGTGCTTTCATTGGCACAAGAGACTTGATCCAAGAGCACATAGCCTATAGGGTATGGCCACTTGTGGATAAGTGGGAGATGCCGAAGGAGACCGCTGTCGGGTCCAACCGAAACCAAAGATGGTGTGGCCAAAAAGGCAGAGTTGGAAAAAACAGTAATGTTGCTAGAAATTCTGAGTCCACCGGTAGAGGCAGCACTGCCAAAGGTGACAAAGGCTCCCGCCACAACTCCCAAGAGGAGGAGAATGGTCAGCGTGCTAGACGCTATTATGAAAACCACAAAGGCATTGACTCCTGCCCCTGCGAAGAAAGTTGCCAAAGCTGCTATGGCCCAGGCTGAAGCCGAAGTTGGGCCTTCAGTGCCCACTGAGACGAAGCCTACCGCGACTAAGGATAAGGCTGAGCAAGAATCTCCAGATGCCGGCATGGCAGCGAGGCAGGACGTGACGGAAAAAGCTGAATCCCCTGCTCCCGAAGCTCCATCTGAAGATCTTGATTATATTATTCGACATGCTTCGAGGAAAAGATTATCCGAAGAAGAAATTTTAGAAGCCAAACACTATGCCCAGGAACTGAAATATTCGAAGAGGGCCTTAGTGTTCAACGGCACAGACAAAGATGATTTCCTATACTGTCTCCTGGACAACAAAGAGATATCTGTTTGCCGGGAGATAGCCAAAAGTATGGGATTTCCAAAGCTCGAAGCTGGCCTCGCCGCCATGTCGAAGGATGACCTTGCGGACAGCTTCGCATACAACTGTATAAAGGTATAGAAGCTGTGAACTTTAAAGTTTATGTACTTGGAAATGAAGTCTTTTATTCTCATGCTAATCCTTTCTTTTTTTTCTTGCAGGGCTTAATTCTTAGCAATGCCCTGAGGGCGCAAAAGAATGCAAAAGATGAAAGCTGCACTATAGCTCTCGGCAACCTTCGACCAGAGGTAATTAAGCTGAGAAACAAAGCCTTGGAGAAGGACAAGATTCTAATTTCATTGGTGAGTAAAGTGAAGGAAGATGAAGCGAAATACAATGCTCAGGCCGAAGCTCATAAAGCCGAGGTCGAAGACCTTCAGAAAAAGCTCGCCGAAGCTAATGAGAACTTTGCACTTGCAAAAGCCAGTGAAGAAATTAGTGAATGGTCAAAAACTAGGCTAGAGAAAAATGTTGAGGAGCTTCGTGAATCCAAGGAAAGGTGCTTCGAAAAATCCTTGGATTGCGTGAAAAAATTGAAAAGCAGCTTTGCAAAAGTAGGTGCATATTCTTCTGAAGAGAACTTTATTCGAGGCGACCCTGAAGGCGTCATTGATTGGATAAGCGGGGAAGCCGAAGCCTTTGAAGAAATCCTGAACGATCGCGGGGATATTTGTGCCTTTTTTAGTGCTCGAGGTATTGTGGCAATTCTGGAGAAGGCTGGTTGCGACCATATTAAAACTGCAGCCCAGGCTGAGCCCGCCTTCTCCATAGATGACACAAAAAACCCTTCAGCTGAAGCTACTTTAGTGGGCGGAAAATTTTATTCTGATGTCTGGGTGAACTGTAGCCAGGAATTGGCCAACGAAATTATAAAGAACAATGAAAAGGAAACCCATGAAGCCCGAGAAGAAGCTAGACGAGCCAAAGAAGCTACTGAACGCGAAAGGCGCATAGGTAATGTTTTTGAATTTTAGCTTCGGCTCTTATGTTCTGGCTTCGAACTAACGTTTTGCCTACTACAGCTGAATTGTCACCGCTGCCCGAGCCATATAACCCCCTAGCTGATCCGGTCATGAAAGAAGCACTAGACATAATGAGCATTGCTAACTCTATTATCAACGAAGTCGTCGACAAGCTGCTGAACGAAGCCGCAGAGAAAATACTTAAGGAAGATTAAACTTTATTGTAATGATACTATGTAACATTTGGTGTTTTGAACAATTGATGAGACATGTAAATTGTTGTAATATATTTCTTTGCGATGCATGAAACTTACGTACATACCGTTTTTGAGCCTTCAGCGAAAAAACACCTTCCCTTCTTTTCATGCTTCGTAAAGAAAGATGCCCTTTCTATGGCCAGTCTCATACAATTGTGTTTCTCGAAGTTTGCTTCGTGCCCCAGCACATTTTTATTTTACAAAGTATTGCCGAAAATTTACTTTGTGTCCAATCCTTTTGTCGTTAATGCAATATGATGTATGATGTAATGTTGTGCGAAATGATGCTATGATATGATGCAATATGACGATGACGTCAAACACACACACACACACCCACACTAAAACACACAATACTCTACATCCCCTTAGGAACGACTTTTGAGTCTTTAAGCTCTGCATCCCCTTAGGAACGACTTTTGAGGTTCTTCACCTTATATTTTGGTGGCATTTAAGCTCTGCATCCCCTTAGGAACGACTTTGGAGCTTCTTCACCTTCTATTTCGGTGGAATTTTGGCTCTGCATCCCCTTAGGAACGACTTTTGAGCAGAAAACTTACTCTGTGCTCCCTTAGTAACGACTTTTGTAGCTTCGGAATTTACTCTACTCCCTTAGGAACGACTTTTTAGCTTCGAAAGTTCGTGAAGAAATCATACTTTACTCATTGATGCAGGCTCAATTATTACATGAAATCGAAATTTAATCCTTCGTTACTTGTTTTTCTTACAAAAATGAAAATAGCATAAAAGATAAAGGTACATCAAGAGTAGGATATTCTTCAGTAGATATGCTTAGATTCTGGCACAGTGCTATTGACTGTACGAGCTTCGAACTCCTCCCGGAAGTCACGCTGCTGTTGAACATGCTGGTGCCCTTCTGGCTGCTGGCTTCGGGTATGAGTGGGTGGTAATGGTGGTGGTAACGGGAGCTAGGCGTAGGAAGCTTGAGAATGACTTGCCGAAGCAACAGAAGCCGAAGGTTGTTGGTTGCCTACGTACTCTGGTACATAGGGAGAGTAGCATGAAGCAGTGTGTAAAACCTGCTTCGGCTCATTCTACCGTGCTTTAGCTTCGGTAATCTCCTTTTGCTTCTGAATTGTAACTTGGCATGTTCTTGTAGTGTGGCCCTTGTCTTCTCCACAGAATAAGCAATAGAGCTTCTTGGGCTGATCCCCGTACCTCCCTCCGAAGCCCCTGCCACCTCTGCCCCTTGGGGCTGGTGGCCTAAAAGAGCTTTGTTGTTGCCCTGAAGACTGGGAGCTGTGCTGTGTTCTTTGAGGCTGGCTCCCTCTATCATCACTTAGGCTAGAGTTATGGATTGATCTGACATGCCTGGGGTGGATTCTTCCTCCGAGGCCCCTAGTCATTTCAGAAAACCTGTAGGCTTCTTCCCTTCTCTAGCGAAAATCATTATCAGCCCGGACGTATTCATCCATATTTTGAAGAAGCTTCTCCAGGGTCTGTGGGGGTTTTCTGACAAAATACTGAGCCATAGGTCCTGGTCGAAGCCCTTTAATCATGGCCTCAATGACAATTTCATTGGGCACTGTAGGCGCTTGTGCTCTCAGATGCAGGAACCTTCGGACATATGCCTGAAGGTACTCCTCATGGTCTTGTGTGCACTGGAACAAAGCCTGGGCAGTGACTGGCTTCGTCTAAAATCCTTGGAAGCTAGTGACTAGCATCTCCTTCAGCTTTTGCCATGACGTGATTGTCCCTGGTCGGAGAGAAGAGTACCAAGTTTGTGCGACATTTTTTACCGCCATGACGAAGGATTTTGCTATGACTGCATTGTTGCCCCCATATGAAGATATGGTTGCTTCGTATCTCATTAGAAACTGCTTTGGGTCTAAGTGTCCATCATACATAGGGAGCTGGGGTGGCTTGTATGATGGGGGCCATGGGGTAGCCTGCAATTCTGCTGCTAGAGGAGAAGCATCATCAAAAGCAAAATTGCCATGATGAAAATCATCATACCATTTGTCATCGTTGTAGGAGTTGTCTTGGCGAAGCTCTCTGGGTTGAGGTCTTCGGTCTTGGTCATCTTGGGTGAGATGACGCATTTCTTCAGCGGCCTTATCAATCTTCTTCTCAATATCGGCGAGACGAAGCATCTTTTCCTTTTTCCTCTAGACCTGTTGATGAATGGCTTCGAGGTCCCTGATTTCTTGGTCCAACTCCTCCTCCTGAGGTGTCGGACTGGTAGCCTTCCTTTTTTGGCTCCTAGCTTCACGTAATGTGTCTTGGTTGACGTCCAGTGGCTGCAGTGTAGCCCCTAGCCCTGAAGACTTCTTCGGCGGCATGACGAAGGTCACAGCTTGCCGAAGGTGGTCAAATGAGTTCACCGGAGGTGGGCACCAATGTTGGTCACTTGTTCTCAAATGCTATGAGTTAAGAACAAGGCAACACAAATGTTAATGGTTAAAGACCTTCGTCCTTCGAAGCATTATCTCCCTTAGGATATAATGATCTTCAGACGAAGGTAATGAAGGACATATCTTCATCATCTCAATATGTAATGAAAAGCAGGTACATATGTTACATACAGATAATATAAATACTCATATCAAATCATTAGATCATCTATATTCACATTATATGATCATGAACAAACATTAATGATATTGAGTTACATTTATACCTTCGGCTTGACAGAAGGTAAAAAATCAAGAGTGACGTGCGAGTGAGTCCAAGTCAACGTGAACAGTACGGTGTTACTGTTCATCTATTTATAGGCACAGGACGCAGCCTGGGTAAAATTACATCCAAGTCCTTGACATTTTCTATTGATTAAGGAATAATCTATCGAGGACTAAGCAGTCTTTTCCCCTTTAGGCCAGTTTCATTCTCCATCACTGTCTTTACGCTAAGTCGAAGCTTCATCGTCCATAGCTTCAGAACTGATTCATCCTTCTTCCAGACCGCTCCTTTCATACCTTGCGCACCTTCATCTCAAAAACGAAGGTTCCTATTACAGTATATTACACTTGGAAAACATGTTAGTCGTGTTTTTGAGGACCTTCGGAAGACGAAGGCCCCCAACAGGATCCCTTGCCTTGCTGCTTTTGTCTACATGGCCAGAAATAACCTGAGAATCAGTTTTAAGGACTGTCCTTCTTATTCCCATTGCCTTTAGCTTCCGAAGCCCCAACAGAAGGGCTTTGTATTCAGCAATGTTATTTGTACAACTAAAGTCTAGTCTTACTGCATAGCATGTTCTGACTTTGGAGGGCGCTACTAGAACAGCAGTCGCTCCTGCGCCGAAGGTTCCCCAAGAATTGTCATAGAATATTGTTCAGGCTTCGGCATCTTTTATTGCTTCTTCTCCCTGAGCCCCTGGCATCCAATCAGCAATGAAATCTGCTAATGCCTGAGACTGAATTGAGGATCTGTGTACATAATCAATATTGAATTCATTGAGTTCCACAGCCCATTTTCCAATTCTTCCTGTAGCTTCTCTGTTTCTCATTATGTCCTTTAGAGGTTGTGATGAAGGTACAATTATATGATAGGCTTAGAAATAATGTCGAAGCTTTCTGGAGGCCATTAGCACAGCATACAACACCTTCTCCAATTCTGTGTAATTTTGCTTTGATAAACTGAGTACTTCGGAGACGAAGTATACTGGTGCTTGTCTTTTGACTTGGCCATCTTTCTTCTCCTGTACAATTGCCGCACTAACTACAGAATGAGAGGCTGCCACATACATGAGTAATGGAGTGCCTGATGAAGGTGGAGTTAGAGTTGTCAAGTCTATCAAGTATTGTTTTAACTCTTCGAAAGCCTTTTGTTGAGCTGGACCCCATTGAAAAACTTCGGTTGACTTCAGTATTTCAAAGAATGGCAGATTCCTTTCTGCTGATCTTGATATAAATCTATTTAACGATGTCAGCCTTCCTGCCAATTGTTGAGCCCCCTTCTTTGAATTTGGCGGCTCCATCCAAAGGATAGCTTCGATCTTACTTGGGTTAGCTTCGATTCCCTTCGTTGATACCAGACAGCCAAGGAACTTGCCCTTCTTTACTCCAAAAACACACTTTTCTGGATTTAGCTTAAGACCAACTTGCCTGAAATTGGCAAATGTCTCTTGCAAGTCAGCAATATGATTCTCTTGTTTCATGATTTTTACTATGATGTCATCGACATAAGTTAGCACATTCCTGCCTATTTGAGAGTGAAGGACCTTGGCTGTCATTCTGCTAAAGCTTCCTCTAGCATTCTTGAGCCCCTCAGGCATCCGAAGGTAACAATAAGTACCGCTGCGAGTTATGAAGCTTGTTTTTGGCTCATCTTCTTTCTTCATCCAAATTTGGGGATAGCCCGAGTAGCAGTCCAATAGGCTCATAAGTTCTGAAGAAGCTGTTGCATCGACAAGGGAGTCTATTCTTGGTAAAGGGAACTCGTCCTTTGGACATGCCTTGTTGAGATCTGTGAAATCAATACACATTCTCCATTTCCCATTAGCCTTCTTCACCATAAAAGTGTTGGCTAGCCACTCTGGATATGTTACTTCTCTGATAACACCAGCACTGAGAAGTCTCTTTACTTCATTCCGAGCACCTTCGGCTTTATCCTCAGACATTTTCCGAAGTCTTTGCTTCCTTGGCCTGAATGATGGATCCACAATGAGTGAATGTTCAATGACATCTCTGTTAACACCATAGAGATCATTAGCTGTCCAAGCGAAGACATCTTTGTTGTTGAACAAAAATCTTAGCAGAGTCTTTTCTTGTTCATTAGATAACTAAGATCCCAGCAGTACCCTTTGATCTGCTATATCTTCACACAGGAGCATAGGCTTCGGCTGATCTGCCGAAGCAGCCTTCTCTCTTTTGTGCTTATATTGTTGACAAGCTTCGACTCCATCTATGTTATGGATCGCCTTCGAATATGTCCAACTCCCTTCAGCTCTCATGGAAGCTTCTTGACTCCCATGAACAGTAATGGCCCTAGTTCCGAAGGTATCTTCATGCACAAGTACGCTGGGTGGAGTATGGCTTCGAAGGCATTAAGCATCCCTCGACCAATGATTGCATTGTATGGGTATTCCATGTCAACGATGTCAAAGACAACTTGTTCAAACCTTGTGTTGTGGACATAACCGAAAGTAACTGACATTGTCATTTTACCAAGTGCCACAATCTGTCTCCCTCCGAAGCCACAAAGAGGGTGCGTTGCATCATGAATCTTGTCCTCTGGTTCTTGCATATGTCTGAAAGCCTTTGCAAATATGATGTCCGCTGCGCTGCCTATGTCAACCAGAACATTGTGGACCAGAAATCCCTTGATGACACCAGATATAACCATGGCATCAGTGTGAGGATAGTCTTTAAGCTGAAGATCCTCCTGGGAGAAGGTGATTGGGATATGAGACCACTTGGATCTGATGAAGGGTCCTTGCACCCCAACATGCTGCACTCTTCTTTGTGCTTCCTTCTTCTGCTTCTTGTTAGCTGGCTCTAAGCTTGAACTGCCTATGATTGAGAGCACCAGCTTCGTGACCGAAAATGCTACATCTTGGTCGTTGTACGAAGCCATTGGCACAACAGTGGAAGTGAGTTCACCAGAGATGGGCGCCAATGTTGGTCACTTGTTCTCAAATGCTACGAGTTAAGAACAAAGCAACATAAATATTAATGGTTAAAGACCTTCATCCTTCGAAGCATTATCTCCCTTGGGATATAATGATCTTTAGATGAAGGTTATGAAGATATGCCTTCATCATCTCAATATGTAATGAAAAGCAGGAACGTATGATGCATATAAAGAATATGAATAATTATATTAAATTATTAGATTATCTATATTCTCATTGTATGATCATGAATAAACATTAACGATATTGAATTACATTTATACCTTTGGCTTGACAGAAGATAAGAATTCAAGAGTGACGTGCGAGTGAATACCAGTCAGCGCATCTATTTATAGGCACGGGACGCAGCCCGGACAAAATTACATTTATGCCCTTGACAACTCATCACAATCATGATACAAACTATCAAGGACTATGCGGTCTTTTCCTCTTTAAGTCAGTGTCATCCTTCGTCTCAAGCGTATCATCATGCCGAAGCTCTTCCGATTGTAGCTTCGGCATACATCTTCATATCACGCCTGTCTGCATGTCATCTTACCGAAGGTGTTTTTGCTTAGAGGACCTTCGGCGGAGAAGAAGGTCCCCAACACCATGTAACTTTTCTTCTAATAGGTTGTCTTCTTCGTCTCTCGGGAAAAGTTAAGTCGTTAATGTCTGCAACTAGTGAATCTAATGCTGGGGCAGGATCAATATGAAAACTAGTTGGCAAATCTTCTTCTTGAAACACCTCATCAATCTGCTCAAGGTGTCCAAATTGATATTCATCCTCACCAGGAATGTATAGGCGTTCACGGGGATTTACATTGTACACAACCCTCCATGTAGACAACTTTTTGCATGGATATTTCAAGAAATAAACTTGGTCTCCTTGATGGGCAAGGATATATGTGTCGTGTCCTTGAAGCAATTTTCTAGGTTGGATCTGTGTCATCCCAAATTCGGTCCTATAATACTTCGGGTCCTACCATTTACACTCGAAAAAACTAGCGCTAAAGGCTTATTTCTAGCAAATGTAATCTCAATTATATTTTTTATCTTTTCGTAATAGCATGCTTTGTGTCCTTCCATGTCGGTTGCCCTAGTAACGACTCCATTATTTTGAGTGGCAGCCATAGGATGACTAGATTCGAAAATGCTTGAACGAAAGCGATATCCATTGACGTCGTAAAGTCCATAGCTTTTGGCAGTTACGCTTCCAATAGATAACTGACGTAAGTCATCATTCAAATCCATTTCCTCCCCAAATTGTCAATTATGCCACAAAGCATTAGCAAATTGGGTAATATTAGTTAACTAAAATTAGGTCCTAGAGCCACATAATTGAGACATACACGGTCCCGAAGCCAGATAATGAAATTAGGTCGCCCATGCATTCCATCACGTCACAATCTATCTAGGTCTCTCGTTGTTGGCCTACCGAGACACCTCATATTTTGTTCATCAAACTCGTTGTCAAATATTATTGCAGGACATGAGATATTTGAGGACATAAACTAATTCACATATGAATAATTTAAGGAAATAAAGTCTTACACGAAGTATTTCTCCACCTTAGGCATATTCGTGAACATGTAGAGTAAAGCAGAGTTTCGTTCTTCCATAGTGAGGTGATATGCCTTGGGTGGACCAATGCCTTTGCCGTTTGTTTGAAAAATTGAAAGATCAGTATGCAGAGGCATCTCTCGTTCATCATCATGGTACCTCTTCTTTCGAGCAAATACATTATGTTCTTCTGCAAAGTAACAACTTGCGAAGTGTGCTACCTCCTTCAATTTAAATTGTTCCGCAATACATCCTTCAGCTCTTGCCTTATTGCCCACCTTGCTCTAAGCTTCTTTAATTCTCCTTCTATATGAAACATCCACCTGTACTGAACATGACCACCGACCTTAGCTTCATATGGAAGATGTATAAAGAGATGTTGCATAGTATTGAAGAAACTAGGTGGGAATATTTTTTCCAATTTGCACAAAAGCACTGGTGCCTCTTTCTCTAGCTGCTCCATCACATCTCTTCTGATTTCTTTAGCACACAACTGTCTGTAGAAATAGCTAACTTCAGCTAACATTTTCCACATAGCATCAGAAACATACCCATGAAACATTACAGGCACGAGCCTTTCCATAATTATGTGGAAGTCATGGCTCTTCAGCCCCTTCATCTTCATTATCTTCAAATTCATAGATCTTCTAAAACCAGTAGCAGAACCTTCAAAGAATTTCAGATCCTTCATCCACTTCATCACTTCTTTCCATTGCTTAGGTTTCAGACAATAATCAGCTTTTGGTTTGCCTCCATTTTCTCTAAGCACTTGGGTTGGACGATCACATATCACAACTAATTCCATGTGTGCCTTGTCATTGTGTTTCGTTTTATCCAAAAAATACATGCATGTATTTATGAGGGCTTGGCAAAAGTTACTCTCTTGATGCATGACGTCGATGTTGTGCATCGGAATCAATGACTTAGCATAAGTAAGATCCCACAAGCCACATATGTGAGTCCAATTATGCTCCTCACCAAAACCTTGATACCTTTTCCCACTCTCGTCTAGGACAAGTTTCCTATGCTCTTCTGTAATTTCCATCGCACTACGTTGCTTGGGCGGTCCCTGCATGACGATAGTGCCCTTCCTAAACTCCTTTCTCTGCATTCTGAAGGGGTGATTCAAGGGTAGAAAACATCTATGGCAATCAAAGTAATATATCTTGCCACCAGCACTAAGACGAAAACAATCTGTATCTTGAACACAATAAGGACATGTCAATCTACCATGCACGCTCCATCCATAGAAAATACCATATGCCATAAAAACATGAACCGAGAACAGATACGCAACCCGAAGATTGAATTTCTACTTCTTGAAGCAGTCATTGGCTTCCACCCCTTCCCATAGATTATTTAACTCTTCAATCAGAGGTTGAAGCATCACATTCAGGCGTATGCCAGGATGCTCAGGCCCAGGTATAACAAGACATAATAACATAAACTCATATTTCATGCAAAGAGCAGGTGGAAGGTTGTACGATATGACAATGATAGGCCAACATGAATACGACGCAGCGGTCATATTGAAAGGCGTGAAACCATCAGTTGCCAAGCTGATACAAACGTTTCTTGCATCGCTAGCAAACTCTGGATCAAAGTTGTCAAGAGCCTTCCATGCATCAGCATCTGACGGGTGCACCATTAATCCATCTTGTATGTCTGTATAATCTTTATGCCACCTCATGTGCATAGCGGTCTTCCTCGAGAGAAACAAATGTTTCACTCTAGGAGTGAGAGGCATGTACCGAAGCTGTTTATGTGCAACCTTTGTCTCCACGTACCTTGACTTGCCACATTTTAATTATTTCTGCTCTCTGCCATGTTCCTTCCAAAGGAGCATGCATTTGTCCTAGCAAACATCAATCTTCTCATACTCCATACCAAGACCTTCAAGCAATTTCTTGGACTGGTACATGTCTTTGGGCATCTTGTGACCCGTAGGAAGAACCTCGCTAATCAAATCAACGAGCTCTTTGTAACAATTAATAGAGAATGCAAACTTGGACTTGATTGATAACATCCGGGTCACGAATTCGAGAATAGTCACATCGATGTGCCCGTGAAGAGGCTCTTCCGACACTTTGAGGAGGTCGAAGAACTTCTGAACCTCCGATGTAGGTGAATCATGATGATCTGGGGCCAATTCAGGCTGCAGATCCTCAAGCATCTGGTCCATCCTATCAACATCTTCACCGTCATAAACTTCTACTTCTGTTGCTCGTTCAAGACGTGACTCCCCGTGGAGATACCATACCTTATAGCCTGGCACAAAACCATGTGAGCACAGGTGTAGTGTGACCTACCTCTTGGTGTGGCTCGTCATATTTCTACATTTATTGCATGGACACGTAATATTATCTATTTGTGACAAAGCAGCTGCATGGTCCAGAAACACTGAGTTTTGGCAAACCATTCACTTGTGTGACACCCACCCTTTTTGAAACCTTCATACATCCAATCACATCTATCACCCTTTATTGCGGTTGTGTAAGAGTAAGAAGTGCATGTGAGACATTCATGTTTCTACATGTCACACATAACATGTATGGTACATACATGTGATGCATAGCGTTCTTAAACGGGTGACACATAGTTTGTAAAACTATATATGTAGTTGCAACAATGAGGTAGTAGAATCAATACTTACATAACATGACATTCATCAATTAACAATATTCACAACAATTAATATTTGTATAACAACACATTCACCATCAAAATTTATCAACTAATACATCAAGTCACACAATTTATATTTGCAACATAAAATTAAAAATAGCAACTACAATGTATAAAGTCATATGAAGACTAATAACACTATCAATTAACAAATTTAAGGTAACTATAATCGCATAAAAGTTAACTCCCGTCGGCCACAAAAAACCGACGAAAATAAACGTCTTAATATACATATTAAGCACCTCTAATTAATCACACTTCCATTTGCATTGCATAGGTCTAGGATTATACCTCGACGACTCGAATGACGTTGTACCGTGGAGGAGCTTGTGTGGGCTGGATGGCGGCACAGACAGTGGCTATCTGACGGCCGACGGGGATTATCTTATTCCCGTCAGCCTGGTCAAAGTCCAACTGGAATTATTCTAGCCGATGAGAATCTTTAGGATTCCTGTTGTGCCATCTCCCTTATCATGCCTAATCGTTCGGTGTATGCCCATCAACTTACGACAACATATGTACTCGTCTTCTCTACCAACCATAACTTGGGAACCTACTGTGTGTTCGCCTGTTCGGTATGTTCAAACTTCTTCAAAGACCACTTTTGGTATGGTCCTTATTTGATACAGGCAGGGCTACTACAACCAGAGCCCTAGTCTGTTACTTAACCAAGTCTGAATCCAAAGGCTCTAGTCTTAGTTGGTCTTTAATTGTTATCCATATAAAAACATGTGACAAAAATAGTATAACCAAAACCTATCTCTCGTGAGTTACAATCCATCACTTAGTTTCTACTATAAGTCCTATATCATAGATACAACATGATCATGTAATACTAGTAAGACTCATGCAAGTGGGTTCCAAACAACTCTTGCTGCTTAATTTACATCAATAAGTGTTTGTAAAGATAGGGATTGCCTAAGAAACTTGCCAACATACTAATTTTATTTTGAGCAAGCTCAATCATCATCTTTAGGTCTAGTCGCCATTACACCATCTTCTCGCTTGTCATCAACATCCTATATGCTTATGTCAAACAAGCATAACAAGAAAATACAAAAATATGAAAGGACAAACATCTTGTTTACATGATAAACTAGGGTATTAAATATTTTAATACTCTCCATGCAATTATTCTATTGTGAGGTGATTAACAGGCTTAGCAATCATGGAGTGTGACACATGGTTTGGTGTTATTAACAATATACATAAGTTAGCAAAACAAACATTTTTATATTAAAACATGCAGTTGCAAGCTAAAACAACAAGTTAAGCACACATCTACTACTAAACAGAGTTAGGAAACACTTTGCTTAGTTCACATATAGCATAATTAGAACAAAAGTATGTTGTAAACATAAGATTAAGCATTTATTAAACTTATTTTTCTTGATAAAGGTAAACATTAAATAAAAAGGTAGTGGTTCAAACAACTATTATGGAGACAAAACTTTTAGGGGTGGTACATTTCGACTAACATAACTACTATAGGAGCTTCATAATTTTTTTGAACAAACATATTTATTACTATAACTAATTTATGGTTTGATGCCTTAAACAAGTTATGGTTGAATGTCTTAAACAAGGTCCTGAGAAGAATATGAAACTGGCAAAACAAACAGAATATTAAATGGACATTGGAAAGTCCAAGAAGAGAAAAATTAAATACTTCTCAAAACAGTGTGGCGATGTCACTCTCATGGACGGTAATGTTGTGGTCTAGCAGTATCGCACGCTACCCAAAAGTGTTGCTATGCTGCTCACAGTAAGCGATTGTGCCGCTCAATCAATCTTCACAGATTGAGATGAAACTTTGTTAACAACAACACAAATAGAATTCAAGGTTGTTCCAAAAGTTTGAACTCCAAAAGATCAATTCGTTGAAATCAGACCATAAATTATGAAACCAAATTAGGGTGTTATCAAAGAAGTTCGAACTGCTCAAACCTCGTGATCGAGATAAATCATGCCATACCCACTAATGGTAGTGACTCTAAACTACCGTAATCCGGGTCTTTGCCGAGTGCTCGGAGCTTTGCCCAGTGCTCGGAGCTTTGCCGATTGCTTTTTGTCGGGCACTCGGTAACGACGCCGTTTGCCGAGAGTAGGACTCTCGGCACAGGAATACACTCGGCAAAGATTTCTTTGCCGATTGCCAAACACTCGGTGAAGGGCGGCTCTCGGCAAAGGGCCGTCAGCCGCCGTCTAAAGCTGACGGCCGTTACCTTTGCCTAGAGCCGAGTTCTGGCACTCGGCAAAGAATTTTCTTTGTCGAGTGCCACCTGTTTGACACCCGGCAGAGCAAGCTTTACCGAGTGTCACAGACATAGCACTCGGAAGAGAACCAATACCTAGGCATCGGTAAAGCTTCTTTGCCGAGTGTTGTGGCTCCGGTAGCACTCGGCAAAGAACCTGACAAAGGGACCCGCTGGTGGATCCTGTGCCGAGTGCAGGTCGGTAGACACTCGGCAAATAGGTAACTTCTTTGCCGAGTGTATTAGGAGACACTCGGCAAAGGCGCCATCTCCGTCACCCGGCGCCGTGACGACCCCTTTTCTTTGCCGAGTACCGACTGGCACCCGATAAAAAGTACTCGGCAAAGAAGTCGTTGCCGATGTACTGTTTGTCGAGCTCTCTTTGCCGAGTGTTACACTCGGCAAAGTGTTTGCCGAGTGTTTTTCAGGCTTTGCCGAGTGCTTCAGGCACTCGGCAAAGCGCTCGATTCCGGTAGTGCTAGGAGAGTCTTTTGAGTTTCGAACCAGTTCAAACCTTTCTATGAACTCCAACTCACAAAATCCTCCAAAAACTCAAACAAAAAGGGCTCAAAAGAGGGAAAAATTCAAAACATTCAAATGGGCACATGATTTGACCTCAGAGAAACAACCATAGTTAGGACCATGCTTTCTGAACTCAAATGAACATAGATATCACAACCAAAAAACCAATGAATCTCGTAATGAAAAAAGAGCAAAATGAAAGCTAGATAGATAGTTGGTTGGTGTAGCTTTTAATTCTTATTCGTAAGGGGTATTTTCTTATTTCCAACATACCCATAGTTAGATAGAGCTTATCCATTTAGTCAGGGGCAAAATAGACCAACTCTCATTCTGATGATCTAACTAGCACGCTCCATTTACAATGTTGCTTTGTCTTGATACAACCTTTATGATGGCTCTATGTGTCTCCTCCGATTCACTCTATAATCGTATCGTCGAGTTTTGAGACCAAACTCGCAAAATTGTCGGTGGGTGGTTTTGATAATCAACCACCAAAAACTCGGCACGTAGCGTACTCCATACACATCCTCATGTCTTGGACACATATCCCAATAATTCTCAATCATGTCGACTGTATGATCCGCTCCACCTTGTCCTTGCGCCCACTGATGTTCTCACGTATCAGCCACCACAGTCGGTCAACCGGCTTCTCCAGTCCCTTAGTTATTAGCGTTCGTCCTCCACCGTTTCGAATCTATCAGCACGAACTCACATGACCTTCATTTTCACTATCGCCCACTTGCATCCAGACTTTATATCTATGCACTACCAACTAAGAGACATGTTGCACAAACTCACATCCTGATCAGCCCGCACAGCTCAACCGAAGACACTACTCCATTAACAATCACTTGTCAGAGAATCTGAACCACAGGAGCACGTATCAAACTTATGTTGGCATATAGCTACTACAACATGTGTAACGTGGAGACGTACTTTTATGAAGACATTCAGATGAAACATTTACAACTCCGGTCTAAAATAGTTAAAATATTTGAAACCTACGCTTTCAACTTATACTTACAGCCTAATACTATGCTAATGTTTGGACACGAGTACGTGGAGGATCATGGGCGCGTGAAGCTTGACGGCGGCGGCGTGCAGCTGAGCTCGGCGGCAGCCGGCAGCCTGCAGAGGTACACCGGGACGAAGGAAAAAGAGCTATGAAGCTCACCGTCGGGACGGTGCGTAGTCACCGGTGCTGTGCAATTCCGAGTTAGAAACTCTTGCAGAACAGCTCATGGTCGCTGCAGCTGCACCCAAAATCAATGGCCTGGAGGATCATTAGTTGTTACAGAAACAGAGATAGCTAGGTTTATTTCACTTGGTTTCGCAAATAAAGGTCACACTCCCGCGCTATAGGAGATGTCGAACATCATCATGCTGATGAGGTCATCAGTCATCATCCTGCGAAACATTAGATTCGCTGCTAGTACCATAGTGGCGGCAAAACCAATACAGGATCGGTTTTGTTTACTACCGTCCGTCGTCTGTCATCACTGGTGACGGATCTAACAAGGAATGTGCATCTGCCATCGGATTTGGCCCACCAATAACGACGATGTCCGCCGGCTGCCATTGCTTCAATCGACCAAGCTACGTAGCAGCCCCATTTTGACCTCACCGCATGTACCACTGATCTGGAGAAAGGGACATCAAACCAGCTACGATACCGGATTCTCGAAGTCCTGGTTATAACGACCGGTACGTACGTACTATATAGGTATCTTTAGTACTGTTTTTTTAGCTTGACCTAGTACTAAATAAACACCTTTTAGTACCAGTTTTATTCTGAACAGGTATTAAAGGTCCATATATAGTACCGATAATCGGTACTAAAAGTTAGTCTAAGTATAGTATCCTTTGTATTTATATTTTGATATATATGGTGAGGATGTTGGGAGGCGTATCCGTTTCCTGCTGCATGCATAGTGAAAGTCGTCTAGAGGGGGTGAATAGAACGAATCTGAAATTTATAAACTTAAGCACAACTACAAGCCGGGGTTAGCGTTAGAATTAAATTCGAGTCCAAGAGATAGGGTAAAAAACAAATCGTAGGCGAATAAAGAGTGAGACACAAGGATTTGTTTTACCGAGGTTCGGTTCTTGCAAACCTACTCCCCGTCGAGGAGGTCACAAAGACCGGGTATCTTTCAACTCTTTCCCTCTCTCAAACGGTCACTTAGACCGAGTGGGCTTCTCTTCTCAATCACATGGGACACAAAGTCCCCGCAAGGACCACCACACAATTGGTGTCTCTTGCCTTGGTTACAATTGAGTTGATCACAAGAAAAATGAGAAAGAAAATAAGCAATCCAAGCGCAAGAGCTCAAATGAACACAAATGTCGCTCTCTCTAGTCACTATTTGATTTGGAGTGATTCCGGACTTAGGAGAGGATTTGATCTCTTTGGTTGTGTCTAGAATTGAATGTTATAGCTCTTGTAAGGTGTAGGAAGTTGGAAAACATGGATACAATGAATGGTGGGGTGGTTGGGGTATTTATAGCCCCAACCACCAAAAGTGCCCGTTGGGAGGCTGTCTGTCGCATGGCGCACCGGACAGTCTGGTGCGCCACTGGGCACTGTCCGGTGCGCCAGCCACGTCACCCGACCGTTAGGGTTCGACCGTTGGAGCTCTGACTGGTGGGGCCTCTGAGCTGTCCGGTGGTGCACCGGACAGGTCCTGTAGACTGTCTGGTGCGCCGTCTGGCGCTGCTCTGACTCTGACGCGCACTGTAGCGCATTGAATGCGTTTGCAGTCGACTGTTGGCGCGAAGTAGCTGTTGCTCCGCTGGCACACCGGGCAGTCCGGTGAATTATAGCGGAGCGGCCTTCCATTTTCCCGAAGGTGGCAAGTTCAGCTTCGAGTTCCCTGGTGCACCGGACATTGTCCGGTGGTGCACCGGACATTGTCCGGTGGCACACCGGACAGTCCGGTGCGCCAGACCAGGGTGCCTTTGGGATGTCTTTAGCTCTCTTAATTTGAACCCATCTTTGGTCTTTTCATTGGCTTGTTGTGAACCTTTGGCACCTGTAAAACTTATAGACTAGAGCAAACTAGTTAGTCCAAATATTTGTGTTGGGCAATTCAACCACCAAAATCAATTTAGGAAAAGGTGTAAGCCTGTTTCCCTTTCAATCTCCCCTTTTTGGTGATTGATGTCAACACAAACCAAAGCAAATATAGAAATGCATAATTGAACTAGTTTGCATAATTGTAAGTGCAAAGATTGCTAAGAATTTGAACCAATAAATTCTCATAAGATATGCATGGATTGTTTCTTTATATTTTTAACATTTTGGACCATGCTTGCACCACATGTTTTGTTTTTACAAATTCTTTTGTAAATTCTTTTCAAAGTCCTTTTGCAAATGGTCAAAGGATACATGAATAAGATTTTAAGAAGCATTTTCAAGATTTGAAATTTTCTTCCCCTGTTTCAAATGCTTTTCCTTTGACTAAAACAAAACTCCCCCTTAGTGAAATCCTCCTCTAGTGTTCAAGAGGGTTTTGCAATTTTCGAAGATACTACTTTCTCCCCCTTTTTGAACACAATAAGATATTAATTTGAGAATCTTTATTTTAAAATTAGGTGGTGGTGCGGTCCTTTTTCTTTGAGCATACTTTCTCCCCCTTTGGCATGAATCGCCAAAAACGGATACTTGAGTGAAATATAAGCCCTTCCTATAACTACTTGCTTCCCCTTTGGCAAACAAAATATGAGTGAAGATTATACCAAAGACGGAGAGCGACGCGGAGCGACGGCGAAGGATGAGTAACTTGATGGAGTGAAGTGGAAGCCTTTGTCTTCGCCGAAGACTACGTTTCCCTTTCAATTTATGACTTGGTTTGAAATAGACTTGAAAACACATTAGTCATAGCATATAAAAGAGATATGATCAAAGGTATATTAATGAGCTATGTGTGCAAAACAACAAAAGAAATTCCTAGAATCAATAATATTTAGCTCATGCCTAAGTTTGGTAAATGTTTGTTCATCTAGTGGCTTGGTAAAGATATCGGCTAATTGTTCTTTGGTGTTAATATATGCAATCTCGATATCCCCCTTTTGTTGGTGATCCCTTAGAAAATGATACCGAATGGCTATGTGTTTAGTGCGGCTATGTTCAACGGGATTATCAGACATGTGGATTGCACTCTCATTATCACGTAGAAGAGGAACTTTGGTTAATTTGTAACCATAGTCCCTGAGGGTTTGCCTCATCCAAAGCAATTGCGCGCAACAATGGCCTGCGGCAATATACTCGGCTTCGGCGGTAGAAAGAGCGACGAAATTTTGCTTCTTTGAAGCCCAAGACACCAAAGACATTCCCAAGAACTGGCAAGTCCCCGATGTGCTCTTTCTATTAATTTTACACCCCGCCCAATCGGCATCCGAATAACCAATTAAATCAAATGTGGATCCCCGAGGGTACCAAAGCCCAAACTTAGGAGTATAAACTAAATATCTCAAGATTCGTTTTACGGCCGTAAGGTGAGCTTCCTTAGGGTCGGCTTGGAATCTTGCACACATGCATACGGAAAGCATAATATCCGGTCGTGAAGCACATAAATAGAGTAAAGAACCTATCATCGACCGGTATACCTTTTGATCTACGGATTTACCTCCCGTGTCGAGGTCGAGATGCCCATTGGTTCCCATGGGTGTCTTGATGGGCTTGGCATCCTTCATCCCAAACTTGTTTAGAATGTCTTGAGTATATTTCGTTTGACTAATGAAGGTGCCCTCTTGGAGTTGCTTCACTTGAAATCCCAAGAAGTACTTCAACTCCCCCATCATAGACATCTCGAATTTTTGTGTCATAATCCTACTAAATTCCTCACATGTAGATTCGTTAGTAAACCCAAATATAATATCATCAACATAAATTTGGCATACAAACAAATCATTGTCAAGAGTTTTAGTAAATAAAGTAGGATCGGCCTTTTCGACTTTGAAGCCATTAGTGATAAGAAAATCTCTTAGGCATTCATACCATGCTCTTGGGGCTTGCTTGAGCCCATAAAGCGCCTTAGAGAGTTTATATACGTGGTTAGGATACTCACTATCTTCAAAGCCGGGAGGTTGCTCAACATAGACCTCTTCCTTGATTGGTCCATTGAGGAAGGCACTCTTCACGTCCATTTGGTAAAGCTTGAAGCCATGGTAAGTAGCATAGGCAAGTAAAATGCGAATAGACTCAAGCCTAGCTACGGGTGCATAGGTTTCACCGAAATCCAAACCTTCGACTTGTGAATACCCCTTGGCCACAAGTCGGGCTTTGTTCCTTGTCACCACACCATGCTCGTCTTGCTTGTTGCGGAAGACCCACTTGGTTCCTACAACATTTTGGTTAGGACGTGGAACTAAATGCCATACCTCATTCCTCGTGAAATTGTTGAGCTCCTCTTGCATCGCCATCACCCAATCCGAATCTTGAAGTGCTTCCTCTACCCTTTGTGGCTCAATAGAGGAAACAAAAGAGTAATGTTCACAAAAATGAGCAACACGAGACCGAGTAGTTACCCTCTTTTGAATATCGCCGAGGATGGTATTCACGGGGTGATCTCGTTGGATTGCTTGGTGGACTCTTGGGTGTGGCGGCCTTGGAACTTGTTCGTCTTCCTCTTCTTGATCATGTGCATCTCCCCCTTGATCATTGCTCTCCTCTTGAGGTGGCTCATCTTCTTGATCTTCTCCTTCATCATCTTGAGCCTCATCCTCATCTTGAGTTGGTGGAGATGCTTGCATGGAGGAAGATGGTTGATCTTGTGCTTGTGGTGGCTCTTCGGATTCCTTAGGACACACATCCCCAATGGACATGTTCCTTAGCGCGACGCACGGAGCCTCTTCATCATCTAGCTCATCAAGATCAACTTGCTCCACTTGGGAGTCGTTAGTCTCATCAAACACAATGTCACAAGAAACTTCAACTAGTCCAGAGGACTTGTTAAAGACTATATATGCCCTTGTGTTTGAATCATATCCTAGTAAAAAGCCTTCTACAGCCTTGGGAGCAAATTTAGATTTTCTACCTCTTTTAACAAGAATAAAGCATTTGCTACCAAAGACTCTAAAATATGAAACATTGGGCTTTTTACCGGTTAGGAGTTCATACGATGTCTTCTTGAGGATTCGGTGTAGATACAACCGGTTGATGGCGTAGCAAGCGGTGTTGACCGCCTCGGCCCAAAATCGATCCGAAGTCTTGTACTCATCAAGCATGGTCCTCGCCATGTCCAATAGAGTTCTATTCTTCCTCTCCACTACACCATTTTGTTGTGGCGTGTAGGGAGAAGAGAATTCATGCTTGATGCCCTCCTCCTCAAGGAAGCCTTCGGTTTGTGAGTTCTTGAACTCTGTTCCGTTGTCGCTTCTTATTTTCTTGATCCTTAAGCCGAACTCATTTTGAGCTCGCCTCAAGAATGCTTTCAAGGTTTCTTGGGTATGAGATTTTTCCTGTAAAAAGAACACCCAAGTGAAGCGAGAATAGTCATCCACAATAACTAGACAGTACTTACTCCCGCCGATGCTTATGTAAGCTATCGGGCCGAATAGATCCATGTGTAGGAGTTCAAGTGGCCTGTCAGTTGTCATGATGTTCTTGTGTGGATGATGAACACCAACTTGCTTCCCTGCCTGACATGCGCTACAAATCTTGTCTTTCTCAAAATAAACATTTGTTAGTCCCAAAATGTGTTCTCCCTTTAGAAGCTTGTGAAGATTCTTCATTCCAACATGTGCTAGTCGGCGATGCCAGAGCCAGCCCATGTTAGTCTTAGCAATTAAGCAAGTGTCGAGTTCAGCTCTATCAAAATCTACTAAGTATAGCTGACCCTCTAACACTCCCTTAAATGCTATTGAATCATCACTTCTTCTAAAGACAGTAACACATGTATCTGTAAAAAGACAGTTGTAGCCCATTTTACATAATTGCGAAACTGAAAGCAAGTTATAATCTAAAGAATCTACAAGAAAAACATTGGAAATGGAGTGGTCAGGAGATATAGCAATTTTACCCAATCCTTTGACCAAACCTTGATTTCCATCCCCGAATGTAATAGCTCGTTGGGGATCTTGGTTTTTCTCGTAGGAGGAAAACATCTTCTTCTCCCCTGTCATATGGTTTGTGCACCCGCTGTCGATGATCCAACTTGAGCCCCCGGATGCATAAACCTACAAAACAAATTTAGTTCTTGATTTTAGGTACCCAAACGGTTTTGGGTCCTTTGACATTAGATACAAGAACTTTGGGTACCCAAACACAAGTCTTTGACCCCTTGTGCTTGCCCCCAACATACTTCGCAACTACTTTATCAGATTTGTTAGTTAAAACATAGGATGCATCAAAGGTTTTAAATGAAATGTTAGAATCATTTGATGCAATAGGAGTTTTCTTCTTAGGCAATTTAGCACGGGTTGATTGCCTAGAGCTAGATGTCTCACCCTTATACATAAAAGCATGATTAGGGCCAGAGTGAGACTTCCTAGAGTGAATTCTCCTAATTTTGTGATCAGGATAACCGACAGGGTACAAAATGTAACCCTCGTTATCCTGAGGCATGGGAGCCTTGCCCTTAACAAAGTTTGACAATCTTTTAGGAGGGGCATTAAGTTTGACATTGTCTCCCTTTTGGAAGCCAATGTCATCCTTGATGCCAGGGTGTCATCCTTGATGCCAGGGCGTCTCCCACTATAGAGCATGCTTCTAGCAAATTTAAATTTTTCATTTTCTAAGTCATGCTCATTAATTTTGGCATTAAGTTGAGCTATGTGATCATTTTGTTTCTTAATTAAAGCTAGGTGATCATGAATAGCATCAACATTAATGTCTCTACATCTAGTGCAAATGGAAACATGCTCAATGGTAGATGTAGAGGGTTTGCAAGAATTAAGTTCAACAATCTTAGCACGTAAAATGTCATTCTTATCTCTAAGATCGGATATGGAAGCATTGCAAACATCTAATTCTTTAGCCTTAGCAATTAATTTTTTATTATCATTTCTAAGGTTATCAAGAGAGACATTCAATTCTTCAATCTTAGCAAGTAAATTAACATTATCATCTCTAAGATTGGGAATTGAAACATCACAAACATTTGAATCAACCTTAGCAATTAATTTAGCATTCTCATCTCTAAGGTTGGCAATAATATCATGACATGTGCTTAGCTCACTAGATAATTTTTCACATTTCTCTACTTCTAGAGCATAAGCATTCTTAACCTTAACATGCTTCTTATTTTCCTTAATTAGGAAGTCCTCTTGGGAATCCAAGAGTTCATCCTTCTCATGAATAGCACTAATTAATTCATTTAATTTTTCCTTTTGTTGCATGTTTTGGTTGGCAAAAAGGGTGCGCAAATTATCCTCCTCATCACTACAATTATCCTCATCACTAGAGGTTGCATATTTAGTGGAGGATTTTGTTTTTACCTTCTTCTTTTTGTCGTCCTTTGCCATGAGGCACTTGTGGCCGACGTTGGGGAAGAGGAGGCCCTTGGTGACGGCGATGTTGGCGGCGTCCTCGTCGGAGGAGGAGTCAGAGGAGCTCTCGTCGGAGTCCCACTCGCGGCACACATGGGCATCGCCGCCCTTCTTCTTGTAGTATCTCTTCTTTTCCCTCCTCTTTCCCTTCTTGTCGTCGCCCCTGTCACTATCACTAGATAATGGACATTTAGCAATGAAATGACCGGGCTTACCACACTTGTAGCACACCTTCTTGGAACGGGGCTTGTAATCTTTCTCCTTCCTTTGTTTGAGGATTTAACGGAAGCTCTTGATGATGAGCGCCATCTCCTCATTGTCGAGCTTGGAGGCGTCGATGGGGATTCTACTTAGAGTAGAATCTTCTTTCTTCTCCTCCGTTGACTTGAGTGCGACCGGTTGTGCTTCGGGCGTGGAGGGGTCGCCATGCTCAATGATATTTTTGGAGCATTTGATCATTAGCTCAAAGCTCACAAATTTTCCTATCACTTCCTCGGGAGACATTAGTGTATATCTAGGATCACCACGTATTAATTGAACTTGTGTAGGGTTAAGAAAAATGAGTGATCTAAGAATAACCTTGACCATTTCATGGTCATCCCATTTCTTGCTCCCGAGGTTGCGCACTTGGTTCACCAAGGTCTTGAGTCGGTTGTACATCTCTTGTGGCTCCTCCCCTTGGCGAAGCCGGAAGCGACCGAGCTCCCCCTCGATCGTTTCCCGCTTGGTGATCTTGGTCACCTCGTATCCTTCGTGCACGGTTTTGAGCATGTCCCAAATCTCCTTGGCGCTCTTTAACCCTTGTACCTTGTTATACTCCTCTCGACTAAGAGAGGCGAGGAGTATAGTGGTGGCTTGGGAGTTGAAGTGTCAGATTTGGGCGACCTCGTCCGAATCATAGTCTTCATCCCCCGGTGATGGTACTTGTACTCCAATCTCAACAACATCACAACTGCTTGTGTGGAGTGAGGTTAGATGATGCCTCATTTTATCACTCCACATATTATAATCTTCACCATCAAATATAGGTGGTTTGTCTAATGGGACGGAAAGTAATGGAGTACGTTTGGAAATGCGAGGGTAGCGTAGGGGGATCTTACTAAACTTCTTGCGCTCATGGCGCTTAGAAGTTACGGATAGCGTGTCGAAGCCGGAGGTGGATGGAGGTGAAGAGTCAGTCTCGTAGTAGACCACCTTCCTCATCTTTTTCTTCTTGTCACCGCTCCGACGTGACTTGTTGTGTGAAGGGGATCCCTTCACCTTGTTGGCGGACTCCCCGGATGGAGCCTTCCCATGGCTTGTGGCGGGCTTCTCGCCGGTCCCGATCTCCCTCTTGGCGGATGCTCCTGACATCACTTTGAGCGGTTAGGCTGTAATGAAGCACCGGTTCTGATAACAATTGAAAGTCGCCTAGAGGGGGGTGAATAGGACGAATCTGAAATTTATAAACTTAAGCACAACTACAAGTTGGGGTTAGCGTTAGAATTAAATTCGAGTCCGAGAGAGAGGGTAAAAAACAAATCGTAGGCGCATAAAGAGTGAGACACAAGGATTTGTTTTACCGAGGTTCGGTTCTTGCAAACCTACTCCCCGTTGATGAGGTCACAAAGACCGGGTCTCTTTCAACCCTTTCCCTCTCTCAAACGGTCACTTAGACCGAGTGAGCTTCTCTTCTCAATCACACGGGACACAAAGTCCCCGCAAGGACCACCACACAATTGGTGTCTCTTGCCTTGGTTACAATTGAGTTGATCACAAGAAGAATGAGAAAGAAAAAAAGCAATCCAAGCGCAAGAGCTCAAATGAACACAAATGTCGCTCTCTCTAGTCACTATTTGATTTGGAGTGATTCCGGACTTGGGAGAGGATTTGATCTCTTTGGTTGTGTCTAAAATTGAATGCTATAGCTCTTGTAAGGTGTAGGAAGTTGGAAAACTTGGATACAATGAATGGTGGGGTGGTTGGGGTATTTATAGCCCCAACCACCAAAAGTGGCCGTTGGGAGGCTGTCTGTCGCATGGCGCACCGGACAGTCCGGTGCGCCACCGGACACTGTCCAGTGCGCTAGCCACGTCACCCGGCCATTAGGGTTCGACCGTTGGAGCTCTGACTGGTGGGGCCTCTGGGCTGTCCGGTGGTGCACCGGACAGGTCCTGTAGACTGTCCGGTGCGCCGTCTGGCGCTACTCTGACTCTAGCACGCACTGTAGCGCATTGAATGTGTTTGCAGTCGACCATTGGCGCGAAGTAGCCGTTGCTCCGCTGGCACACCGGACAGTCCAGTGTGTCACCGGACACTGTCCGGTGCTTCACCGGACAGTCCGGTGAATTATAGCGGAGCGGCCTTCCATTTTCCCGAAGGTGGCAAGTTCAGCTTCGAGTTCCCTGGTGCACTGGACACTGTCCGGTGGCACACCGGACAGTCCGGTGCGCCAGACCAGGGTGCCTTTGGGATGTCTTTAGCTCTCTTAATTTGAACCCATCTTTGGTCTTTTCATTGGCTTGTTGTGAACCTTTGGCACCTGTAAAACTTATAGACTAGAGCAAACTAGTTAATCCAAATATTTGTGTTGGGCAATTCAACCACCAAAATCAATTTAGGAAAAGGTGTAAGCCTATTTGCCTTTCACATGGAAACAAAAAAAACTAATTTAAATGCTATATTTCGTGCATAAAAATATGATCTCTACAACATCCATGCAGCTAGGCTTGTTAGAACCAATTTATAACATATACTGATACTAATTATGCTACACGGCGTAGATATGTATGCAGTGTGGTACACACCGCGTAAAAACTAAAATATATAAATCGCAACAGAGTTCACAACAACATTCATAATTATAACATACATACAATATAAAATCAACATATATAGCTCATAACCATCATCACATCATAGTTCACAACTAAGTGCTTACAATCACCTCAAGGTTCACAACTCAGAGTTCACATTCACTACGTTGTTCACATTGTAAGGAAAATGTACTCGACCCATTTGGTTAAGGATTTTGGTGTTTGATAATCAACATAACTTTGTGGACTGTTTTCCAAATGTTTGTGTTTTAAAGTTCACAGGATGCGAAGTGGATTGGGCTTAGGCCCTGAGGATGCAACACCTCAAATGAAGACCTAAAAGACACATAGAAGACTCTAAAATATTCAGCACAAGTGCAAGACACAAGACCAAAAGAGTCCAAGCAAAGAAAATTGAAGAATGAAGAAATGGACAACTGACTGGGTGCACTGGACTAGTTTTCCAGAGAGCCTTCTCACGTCTTCAGGAAGCTGGTGCACCAGACCAGGTGAGAGCCCCATTGGATCGGTTCCAACGGTCGGCAACGGCTAGTTGGCAATAGCTCTCTAGCACCGGACCGGGTGAGTGTGCCACCGAACCATCTACAGTGCTGACAGAGACCAATGACTAGCTGACGTGGGGATCCGGACAAGCAGTTCGGTGCGCCACCGGACCGGTCCGATGCGCTGGTAGACAGAAAGTCTATAGCTTTCCCGAACAGCTAGAATTGAGTGGGTACTCTATATAAAACCCCTAGCCGACCATTTGAAGATATTGGAGCACAAGAAACTCACACAAATCATAGAGGCATATTTCCAAGAGCTCCATCACTCAAGTGCCTAATAGAATCACTCATTGATTAGCATAGGTGTTTTGTGAAGTGCTTAGGTTAGTTAGACTGCTATCATGCTTGCTCTAGGTGATCCCTAGTTAGTTGAGTGAGTTTAGAAAAGCCACCTAACCCCTTGGCTCTTGTGTGAGCCGTTGTAATTGTACCAAGTGGGGTGCGTCCGCCACCGTGTACCAGAGGGAATGAGGCCCACGACGTTTCGGCCGGAAGCTCAATAGTGAAGACGGCGAAGAGCGTCCGAGAGGAACCGGAAGCAGAGCACCACTTGCGTGTGGAGAAGGCCTCGACTCTCTACTGAGTTACTCGTCCGTGGTGCTTAGACCTTGCATGGGCTACCCTTTGCGTAGGGGCACCAATGAGGATTAGTCGAGACCTTGTGTGGTTTCGAAAACCTCGGTTGAAATATCAGCGTCATCCACATGAGTTTGCATCTCTACCTTTACTCTTTAGCTTCCGCATTTGCATTCAAGTACTTAAGTTCCTTTCTCTCTATTCCTAGTTAGAATTGTTAGGATTGGAACTTAGGTTGCAAAACTCCTTTTGCGATAGAGATAGCAACACTAGGACAAAACCTAGTTTGCACATTCTTGTTTACATATTTGCATAGGTTTTGTTCTAGGGATTTATTTGTGGCCTAGATTAGCGAAAGTTTTAGAAGTCCTAATTCACCCTCTCTTAGGTGTCCATGTTCCTTTCAATTGGTATTGGAGCCCGGTTTGGCTCATTTGGAACGTTTTAGCTTCACCACTAATAGAGCCGACGCTTTTTAGAGAAAGGAGATGGATACCCATAGGGCACCACACTTTGATGGCACTAACTTCTCATATTATACTGCTAGAATGGCTTGGTACCTAGAAGCAGTTGATCTAGGTGTTTGGAGAGTCACTCGTGACAGGATGAAACCACCTAAGAATCCCGAGAAGCTCACTGCGAGTGATGAAAAAGAAATACACTTGAATGCTAGAGCCAAAAATTACTTGTATAAATCTCTTAGCATAGAAATTTTCAATCAAGTATTCACTTTGAAAAGTGCAAATGAGTTTTGGCTAAAATTACATGAGCTCCATGACGGCACATCAAATGTCCGTGAGCAAAAAACATTGTCCAGTTTTAAATAAGTGCAATTCTTTTGCTATGAAACAAAATGAGCTTGTTAGAGACATGTATTCACATTTAAATCTTGTTATTAATGAGATCAATTATATTGGAATTAATAAGCTAGATGATGCAGACATTGTTAGGAAGCTCATCTCCCTTCTACCACAATGAAAATATGGGAGCAACATCACTATCCTTCACAACTTGAAGGATTTGAGCAACATGACCTCAACACTCGTAATCGGGAAAATTGTGGCATTTGAGATGTCACATAAAATGGGTCAAGAGGAGGAACCAACTTCTTCAAAGACATATGCTTTTGCATGTGATGAACACAAAAGGATGAAAGGCAAGAAGAAGGCTCCAAGCTCAAGCTCCTCAAGTGAAGAAAAAGATGATGATGAAGAAGGAGATGGTCAAGCGTCCATATCATCCTCTAAGGATGAAGAAATGGTCCGACGCGTTAAAAAGGTAATGAGGATGATTCACAAGATTAATCTAATGGGTGTGCCCCTACAAGTCGAGGGTCTTCTCTTTAACATTGACATGAAAAAACTAAGAAATAGAGGATGCTTCGCATGTGGGGAGAAGGGCCACTTCCGGGATAATTGCCCAAATATGGCTGAACCCAATAAGAGGAGGAGAAAAGGCAAGGTGCTTAAGACTTGGGATGATTCTTCAAGTAAAGATGATCCTCCAAGGACCCGCAGCCACCGCTCTTCATCACGATCATCACGTTCATCACACAAATGCCTTATCGCAAAAGGTAAATCACAAGACCCACCTTCTAGTGATAATAGTGATGATGATTGTGATGGTGAGGGAAAGCCCTCCTTAGAAGACCTTGTACAATCCATTAAATTCTTTTATGATGTTTGCACTAAACAAAAGGATCAACTTAAAACTTCGAAAAATAAGTTGCTTAGCTCTCAAGATGCTTATAAATGTTTGCAAGAGAAATTTGAAACTTTTGCAAACTTGAATTATGAGATAAAACTAAAATTGAGCAATTAGAGTCTAAAGGTTCATTCTTACCTATTGATGATAGCATGATTAAAAAGAACGAAAAACTTAATGATAAGTTAGCTAGCTCTCAAAATGCCATTGATAATTTGCTAGAGAAAATGGAAATTCTTAGCATTCATAATAATGAGCTGACTACTAAGCTGGAAAACATCAGTAATACCCCAAGAGTATCCTTAGTTGAAATTCATGAAATTATTAAAAATGATGTTTCTAGTTCTTGCTTAGATTTAATTGATGATTCTAACTCTTGCAATCAAGTTATTGTCAAAAATATTATTATAGAAACATGTTCGGATGAGATTGCATTAGAAAATGAATTATTGAAGCATGAAGTGGCTCGACTTAGTAAGGCCTTGTATGATAAGAAAGGCAAAGTCAAACAAATCCAACCTCCCCAGGATAACACCATTGTGGAAGTGAACAAGCATGTGGAGGGTGAAATTGTGGTTTGCTAGCTATGTGATAAGGAAGGTCGCAAGTTTTACCAATGCAAGGCAAAGACTGAGGGAGAAAATAAAAAGAAACCAACAAGTGAAATCTCCAACACTTACATCGACAAGGTGAATAAGAAGGCGGATACACCATACTTAATCAAGAAGAAAAAGAATGAAAAGGTGATAGCCATCAAGGCCAACAAGCAAGCCAACAAGGAAAAAGAGAGCCAAACGCATCTGGTGCCTAAAGAGATTATCTCAACCATGAAAAGCACCAAGAAGGTTTGGGTCCTGAGAGGGAAGTGAGAAGTCCGAAGGACTTCGAGGAATTTTGAGACTTGGAAAATTGGGATGTATATCATGGGACGCATCACATCGGATCAAGACTATTGACAAGTGGGTTAGTGAATACTTTGGACCCAAGTTCCCCACCCATGAATTTATTGCAATTTCCTATTTTTAGATATGCGTATCTAATTTCATTTTGTATCTAGCTTACCTTTCATGCCTAGTATTTCTTTTAGTACCCTTTTCAATTAATATAAGTTTTCAATTGGTGTTACTCATTGCATACATGCTAGGTATATCATATGGTAGGAATGCTCGGTTTTAAATTCGTCATTTTGAGAAAACCTACATGTTTTAAAATGGTTTAATAAAGAACGACACATAGCTTAATTAAAAATCCTAGATAGATGGCACTATTGCTTGTTTCAAAAGTTATATATTTCAATTGGTGGCATTTTGAACTATATGTGCCAAAATTCGGATTATAGAGAATTTTCCCCTCTTGATATCAAAATCAAAGTGCATGTTTCCTACAAATATTCAAAACTTGTATGCACACTTTTTAGGGGAGATTACTCTATAATCTAAGTCTTTGAGACTAACACTACTTTTCAAGTCTATTATGTGTGTAGTAGTCTCATTGAAGGAAAATGGAGTCCCTAGAGAAAGACAATGTACTTCCACTGCAAGAATACCATCATCCAAACCGTTTGATTGGTATCATCTTTCGATTGGTATCTTTTACATATCTTCTCCAATGTTTGAATAGGCTATGTCTTTTTCATCTTATGTCCCCCATGTTGCCATATATGCATATGTTGTTAAAAGTTTCATTTGATATCACTAGAATATCTTTTATCATTTAGCTATGCATAGTTTTAGGGGGGAGTTCGTCTTTTTCAATCATGTCTTGTTTCCTCTTATATTCATGTGCTTTTCTTAAGTAGAGGGTTTTCCGATAGGGGGTATGTCCTTTTCCGTGAAAGGTGGAGAATACTTTTCCACATGAGGTGAACTTTGTTTTAGGGAGAGTAATTCTTTTTAGAGGGCAAGTCCTTATTTTGCTTCATATATGCTTTATCATGTCTTCCTTTTTGGTGTTTGATTCCAAAGGGGAGAATTTTATGGACCAAAGCAAACCAAAGTTATCAAATAATAAAAACCACCAATTTTAACCCTTTTGATCCTATCAATTGGTTATCTTGTTGGTTTCGGTCCTAAATAGGAAGTATGACATGGGGACTAGTTGCATATGCAAGAATGTGCTTAATATCAAATTGACCACATAACTTTCAATTTGGTATCGCTTTCATCTTGCCTATGCACATACATCCATAGCAAGTAGAGTGCATGTTTCTATTCAATATTTGATATCTACTTGCTTTGGTTGTATTGTCATCAATCACCAAAAAGGGGAGATTGTAAGAAAAATGGACGTGGCCCATTTGGTTAAGGATTTTGTTGTTTGATGATCAATGTAACTTTATGGACTAATGTTTTCCAAGTGCTTGTGTTTTAAAGTTCACAGGATGCGTATTGGATTGGACTTAGGCCCTGAGGATGCAACACCTCAAGAAGACCTAAAAGACACATAGAAGACTCTCAAATATTTAGCACAAGTCCAAGACACAAGACCAAAAGATCCCAAGCAAAGAAAGTTGAAGAATGAAGAAATGGGCAGCTGATTGGGTGCACCGGACCGAGGCACCGAACTAGTTTTCTGAGATGCCTTCTTAGGTCTTCAGGAAGCTGGTGCACCAAACCGAGTGAGTGTGGCACCGTACCGGTTCCAACGGTCGACAATAGCTAGTTGGCAATGGCTCTCTAGCACCAGACCGGGTTAGTGTGCCATCAATCCGTCTACAGTGCTGATAGAGGCCAACTGCTAGCTAACGTGGGGATCCAGAAAGGCGGTTCGGTGCGCCATTGGACCAGTCCGGTGCGCCCATAGATAGAAAGTCTGCAGCTTTCCCCAACGGCTAGAATTGATTGGGGACTCTATATAAACCCCCTAGCAGGCCATTTGAAGAAATTGGACCATAAAAAACTTACCCAAATCATAGAGGCAAATTTCCAAGAGCTCCATCACTCAAGTGCTTAATAGAATCACTCAATGATTAGTCTAGGTGTTTTGAGAAGTGCTTAGGTTAGTTAGACTGTTATTGCGCTTGCTATAGGTGATCCCTAGTTAGTTGAGTGAATTTAGAAAAACCACCAAACCCCTCGGCTCTTGCGTGAGCCGTTATAATTGTACCAACTATGGCATCTTCTTGCGAGACTGCATCAACCGCGTTTGTGGTGCGGCCGCCACCGTGTACCAGAGGGAACGAGGCCCACGACTTTTTGACCGGAAGATCGATAGTGAAGACGGTGGGGAGAGTCTGAGAGGAGCTTGAAGTGGAGCACCACTTGCACGTGGAGAAGGCTTGTGGCTCTACGGTGTTACTCGTCCGTGGTGATTAACCCTCGCATGGGCTACCCTTTGCGTAGGGGCACCAACTAGGATTAGTCAAGACCTTGCGTGATTTCGGATACCTCGGTAAAAATATCGGTGTTGTCCATGGGAGTTTGCATCTCTACCTTTGCTCTTTAGCTTCCACATTTACAATCATGTACTTAAGTTCCTTTCTCTCTATTCCTAGTTAGAATTGTTAATATTGGAACTTAGGTTGCTAAACTCCTTTTGCAGTATAGATAGAAACACTTAGATAAAACCTAGTTTGCACATTCTAGTTTATATACTTGCATATGTTTTGTTCTAGGGATTTTTTTGTGGCCTAGATTAGTGAAAATTTTAGAAGTCCTAATTCACCCCCTTTTGTTTGTTCCTTTCACACATCACTCAACACCCACACAATTCATCTAGCTAAGCATCAACGACAGATAAAACATAGTCTTTAGCTTCAAAGTTCTCTAATATCAAGAATATCTGACGTTGTTTCTAATCTTCTTTCAGTATTTTGAGACCAAGTTGAAGTACCTTGACTTTGAAACCACACCTCTTAAGTTTTTTAGTATACTTCTCCATATTCATTGGACCATAGAAAATATCATGTGTTGTTTTTTAGCAACCTAGGAAATTGTTGATCGATGCTTGTTTTGTGTGGGAACTACTAGGTGTGTGGGACGTCCTCAACCTCTTTATGTTGGATGGAGCAGTCGGGGCAGTTGGGACGATTTTAGTCAGAATAAGTAGAGATTTGGGGACAAAGTCAAAATCGACATACTCAAACAAAGCTAGCCATGTAAGCACATTCTCACTAAGTCCTTTTCCTTCCTTCATTACAAAAAAAAATATCAATTAGAAAGGGTCTACTAATGAAAAAGTTTGAGATTATATTATAGTTTCCATTGTTACCCTATGATCTTTGACTTTATTTTCCATATGAATAATATTGTCTTTTAATTCTTCTAAACTCGTGTCTTTTGCAAAATCATTAAATATTAACCATTCATTTACATGATCATTAGTAGCTCTCCATTCAATTCCTCCTCGAATGAAAAACTCGTAACTATAGAGACCAAGACAGATGTCTCATTCGAGTTCTAATAGTTCACTATAAATATATAAAAGAAAATTAAATCATACATAATATATATAATATTGTTATGTAAATCAAAGCATTATTAATCCTCGTAGAGGAGCTTCCACATGATTTCGACTACAAATTTAATTGAGCCAGATAAGTCAACTAATAAGAATAACTTTTTGAACTAAAAATGTGAGCCAAATGCATGTAGCCTTGGGGTTACCTGATTTTGATGTGTGACGACTAACACGGTCATTGGTGAGGACTGGCGCGATCGATTGCTTTGGATCAGGTGTGCACGTTCAATGTCAAACGACCGAGTTTGGCATTTATGTGCGGATCGGTGTTGAGACGCACAACCTGTAGCGGAGAAAGAACTCGAAGAAATGTATTCCATTTGGCGATCCATTTTCACTGACCGAGACAATTGAACTTGTATATATATACAACTAAAAATATAAATTAATGAGAGCATTTTTTGTTGAAATTTATCCCAAATTAAGCAAGTATTTATTGTTTATAAAAATAATATGAAATTCCTAACATGATGTATGAGTTTCCATTGTATCCATCTGTCCCTCAAATTCCTGTGTTCTCCCTAGTCTAAAAATTTCTCTAATCTTTGACATAATGTACATTTCACTATTTTCTAAAATTTTCCCTAACCTTTGACATAATGCACATTCCACTGTTATATAATTTTTTCTAGTCTTTGACATAATCCACATTGAACTATTATCTAAAATTTCCCTAGTCTTTGACATAATGCACAATACTACTTGTTTCTTTCAAATGAAAGAATTTCCTATATAACAAAATAGTATTAGTGTCTAACCTCTGACCTAATGATGACATCGAGGGGGCACTGGTACGGAGATAGCAATGCAGGTGTGGAGATGACAACACAGTGGCGGAGTGCCACAAAGGGCTAGGTTTTTGCAGATAGGGAAAGGATGAGTTTATATAGTGCGATCATTAGTATCAGTCCATGCCATAAACCGATACTAAATGTCCCTCTTTAAGTACCGGTTCGAGTTTTAAACTGATACTGATGCTAAGTCATTAGCACCGGTTAATACCAAGAACTGCTACTATAGATACAACTTTAGGCTTAAGACATGCACCCGTACTAATATTATTTTATTAGTTTTTTCTAAACAAGGTGTTATTGACAAAGATAGTACATTAATAAATATGTGCACATACAAATATACAAATTCTTTCCAAAGGACATGTGCACATACTAATATACAAGTCCTTTTCAATGAGTATGTGCACATACAAAAATACAAACTCTTCTAATAGAAATGAGCACATACAAACATACAAATATCTAAATGTACATATAGGTTTTTTATAAAATATATAAATCTTAAAATAGTATTACATATTTTTAGTCCTACGGAAGTGTGAAAATACGTCTAAGATCCATGGTCTTCCATGCATCCCTAACCTATTTCAACCCTATGACCTTTTGTGCAGAGGTCTTAGGCCAAGGGATTTTGGGCCAAAGGGTTTAGTGGGAGGGATAAAGATGCTCTTATAATTAACTAGCCCGTAGAGTAGGAAATAAAAAAAATATTTAACTAAAGGCTAGTTTGAAGAAGTATTTTCTTATTTTTTTGCCTAGAGACTAGTTCATTTTTCAAGATCTTCTCAATTTCACCATGAGTAGTACCTAAAACATATAAAACACAAAAATGGTGTAAACAATATGGATAGATGTAAGCATTATGGACATTAAACCAAAAGGCTATAAAATAAACCCAGGGACACATACTCTAAACTTTAAGTGATATTCAACACATTCAGACTCAACGCAATAGTCACAAACGAGAAAGGAGACACCCCTACCTGAAAATTGGTACTAAGGCTATCTTCAGCAACTTAATCATCCACATACCTATACTCAAACTTAATACTACGAATAATATAGTCTACAATGTAAAACAGTGTTTTGGATAACCATATGAATAAACTGTTGGACACGGTCTAAATCCTTCACTTTTAGTACATGTTATATAAAAGAACCGGTTCTAAATAAATTTTGGTGGGAATTCCAATTGCTATGGCGGCACAGGAAAATACCTGTAATAAGTATGGTCGTTAAAAAAATGGTACCAAAAGTCATCTCTAGTTTTGGCGCCAAGTGGTTGGTGGTTTCAACCGGTACGAAAAAAAAGTTTTACGTTAGTACTCGTTCATTGGTTGTATCAAAGAACTGTTACTATAATCGGGTTTTTAGTTGAATTGGTACTAAATATCTTAATCTTCGGTTTTGCTGACGTACTCATTTTTACCTTTAGTTGTGTTTTTTTTGTCAGTTTTACCCTTCCCGTGCTATAGAACAGAAGAGTAAAATTGAGAAAAAAAACACAACTAAGGGTAAAAATGAGCACACCAGCAAAACCAAGAGTGCCACCATAAAAACACCAAAAAGTTATATAATTAACGAAGCCCCGCTGTCTAGTATAAGGAACTAGTCGTCGACGCTCGATCGGCTGCCCCTGCTGCATGCCTATATATAGAGAGAGAGAGATGCACGCGAGAGGGATTATATTACCAGCAGGGAATCCCACTGCACTATCCCGAGCAGCAGGGACCGGTCGAGCGAGACATGGCTGCCACTGCCAGCAAGACGAGGAGGGCGATCCTGGCGCTCTTCATCTGGGCCATGGCCATCCTCCTCTTCATGGCGGCGCTCCACCCCAACGGTAATTATTGACCAATCAATTAATCATCTTTTTTATGTATATATATATTCACCGCTGCCTGATTTCGTTGGCTCATCGTCTACAGCGTTGGCCGCCGCCGACGAGATCTACTGCATGTGCTGCGCGGCAAAGACAGAGTGCACGTTCGACCCGACCTGCTGCACGGACGGCTGCTGCCGCATGAGACCTTGACGTACAAATACGCCCACCGCCCGATCGAGCTTAATTATCCTCCTACGGCCGGCCGGGCCCTGCTGCTGCATGCATATGCGCATGCACGCCGCCGGTCGCCGGCCGCCGGTTGCTGCTGCTTGTCACCGGGAATACATATATGGATATATATATATATATATATATATGAATGAATGAAATAAAAAGCCAGCAGCGAGCGGCCCTGAATGTGTTTATGTTGCATGTTAGCTTTATTCATTCAGAGCACGCGCGCAGAAGCCCGAGGGGGGATCGGAGGTTCTCAGGGAACCATTGGAACCGGCCTTAGAGCTTCACAGAGAAGTTGCAAGCTGAAAGAGCCCGAGCCTGATTTTTTTTTTGCAGATTTTGGGACCCTTCCGTGGGTTTTTTGAGTTTTTAATTTGGACATAGCTAGTTTCTTGTCCAAGAAATTTTCTTATTTATATCTCTTTGGACTTTGGTCATACTACTCGATCTTTCACATCTCAATAGAAAAAACATTTTTTTATATTTATAAGATAAATATTGGTCAATAAAATTTACCCTATTTATAAGTATTGGTTAATAAATTTGCCCAATTTGAATGTTTATTCATTATTTATTTTTTTCTTCTTCAAAATTATGAGTTTAAGATGTATTTGAAATTGGCGACAAATAAAAAAATAAAGGGAATATTTGAATCAGGTGTTCGGTTCCACCCAACTAAAGTTTAGTCTCTGCCACATCGAATGTTCGAATAATAATTACAGGTATTAAATATAGCCTAATTATAAAACTAATCACATATATAATGAAGAATAAAATACGAGACAGATTTATTAAACTTAATTAAGTCTATATTTAATACTCATATTTGAAATTCAAACATTTGATTTGGCACAAACTAAACTTTAGTCAAGAGAACCAAAACCATAGACTTATCTTTGTGTAATAGAAAAAGCTAGAAATTGGATTTCAAATATGTAGACCTAGTTTTTTCCCTATAAACTAGCTTCATAAAATTGGGATATAAACCAGTTTTATAAAGTTGTGGTGCTTCCAAATAAACCCTTAGTTTTAGGGATGGTTGGCGTGTAGCCGTGTGCCTTTCTGGTTGGGGCATATCACTTCCTCCCTCCTGTTGCCGGCTATGAAGTCTGTTTTGAAAACTCTAAGCATAGGATAAGATGTTTGCATGCTAATTAAAATTATTAAATATAATCTAATTACAAAACTAATTATATAGATACAAACTAAACAACCAGACAAATCTAATTTGTCTATGATCTGTGCATGTGATACAACAATAAATACTTGCTAATAATGGATTAATTAGGTTTAATAAATTTATCTTGCTATTTAGTTTTATATGCATAATTAATTTTGAAACTAGACTATATTTAATATTTATAATTGGTATTTAAATATTTGATGTGACATGCTGAACACCCCTATAATATGCTTGAGGCGTGTCCCCTGTTTCTGCCAAACAAGAAGCAAATAAGAAGGGGATGGACTCCGCTACTTTGGAATTAGGTATGACAACTGGTATATATTTATTGGGTAGTATCGTCCTATATTTATATCCATGAAAAGAAATTTTACGTGCCAAGTTATCCATATCTGCTCGTGGTCTTCTAGAATCTTATCTATATGTTACTTGTTGTGTAACTAAAAATAGTATTAAATCCTAACATACCAATCCCACAAAAACGTTGAATTTAAAATAAAACAAATCATATAATTACATATAAATAAATTTATAGTTCACAAATGATAACTAGAGAATGATTTTTTCTTTTAGCTAAGATGGACTCGAGTGGTATGATACGAGTAGATTTTACTTAAAGTTATACAGGTATCGATAATACCCATTTGTACTATACCTGTCTATCCGATGGATAGAGTTTTTTACCTACTAATATATTCATGGATAGAGAAATTATTTTATACCCCGGATTAATATTGGGTAAAATCCATCTGATATTCACGTTTCAAGTATCTATTATCATCTCTATCTGGAATTCATCCAGGACGTTTGGCCCGAGCGGTCTAGCAACCATTCCCAGACGGTGGGTTTTGTGGGCCTTTTATTGTTACCCGCCCTGTTTGTGCTCGGCCCTGATATGTGCTTATACTTGCTCTTTAGTTAGTCTGACTGTTGCTCCTCTCTCTCTCTCTCCCTCTCCATTTGGGTCCCCCTTCTCTTTCTCATGGCGGCGGCGGCGGCGTCGACGCCGCAGGGAGTGGCGGAGCGGCGGGGCATCCCGGCAGCGGCCTTCGTTGAGGACGTTGAGGCCTACCTCCGCCAGGTCGGGCTCGACGTCAATTCCGCGCTCGCTTTTCTCCAGGAAAGGTGAACAGAACTCTCAAAAACTTTGGTACGGTGGTAGCCTAGGGATCTCGTTAGGCTGCGGAGCGCGCTTGATTCGGGAGTAGCGTACTGGTACCGCTGGCCTTGCGCCTGTAGTGTCGGACACGATCTGGATCCACTGTGCGAGCACCTCCGACACGTAGCTTTTGGAGAAGAGATGTGGCTGCTATGTTCGGATGCTAACTGCGCGTTTGTGGCTTGTGATAGTGGTGTTTGCTGACCAGATTACGACTGCTAGTAATCGAATTGGCTGGTTCTGGGTTTCTGCGGCGTATTGGACATCCTAGCCCGGATTGCTGCGAGTTGCGAATCTCGATACCCCTTCGCAGGGTCCAATTTGTTTCAAGCCATTTGCCTCTAGTTTTGGAGCACCTTTTGTTTTACTACTTGTTTGGTGCATATGCTGTGCTTACTTGGTCCCTTACTCAGCTACCATTTATGGCTTGGACACTACCGTTTTGCAATTTGCAATGGTCGCTCCTTTTGTTTTGGTTCTAACGTGCTTGCTGATTATGTAGTTTGATAGTAGGAAAGAGCATTTGGTGCTAGTATTTGCACAACATAAGAAAAAGATAATTCTAGTTGGTTGTGGTGGTAATCTGGGTTTATTCTCTGAGACACTTTTTTTTTGGAAAACTTACTGTCTTGTGGATTTATATCGCTTGGTCTATTTTTTTATCTTTCATAAAGCATTACCTTTCCATCCATTCAACATTTCTTCTTAAAAAAAATGTGAACTTCTGAATGTACCCCTGTTTACTACGAAGTGGACATTGCATTTATAATATGTTCTGTTTTCTTTTATTATAGCAGTATCTTTAAGCAATGTCTGTGACTAAATGGGTCATATTTAGTTTCTTTTGTAGTTATGAATGAAATACTGAATCTTAAAATTGCAAACTCTTCCATGAGCTGCCCGATAAATGAGTGGAAGGGCTATGTCCAGTCATTAGGCAATGTTCATTCCATATTGGTTGAACGTTGTGTGAGGTGTTACTTGCTTTGAAAGAGTCATGGCTCAGCTGATATCCTTGACCAGTACAACAGGCCATAAATATATATCCAGTGATTCCTTTCTAATTCCATTGTCTGGGTACTGAACTTGTGACCATTATCTGATGCCAGACCCGACAATACTGAGTGCTGGGACATGAGGAGAAACATAACATGTGCTTTTCATGTTTCCATCTATTGCGCTTATTTCGAGGAGAAACATAACATGTGCTTTTCAATTTGTTTAGGCTGCAGCAGTACAAAATAGTGGAGATGAAGCTTCTAGCACAACAAAGGGATCTTCAGGTGCTCATATTATGTTCCTTAAGTTTTTTGTAGGCTTGCTTATGTGATGTATAATATTCACATGATTAGTAACATGGTTTTTAAAGCGGTAAGGCGGTCCAAGGTGTTGGACCACCGCCTGGACGCCTAGGCGAGGTAGGCGGGCAAGGCGCCTAGGCGTTAGACCACCGCCCGGACGCCTAGGCGACGCCTTAAGAACAGTGATTAGTAAACTTAGTGTTGCCTCATGAAGTCAAAGTGAACTTATGAGTGAAAGTGTGAAGATTTGGTTTTACATCTAAGGTGTTCATCATGAACCTCTTAACTATAAAGAATAGCTCCCAGAAGTTCATAATTTCTTCATGATTCCAACACAAGCCTGGTATTCCATAGCACATGTGTTCTTAATCTAGTATTGATTGAAGTTACTCCCTCCTTTCTAAAATTTAAGTCAATTTAATATTGTACTAATTCAAATCTCTCTAACATCGACCAAGTTCATAGGAAAATATAGCATATAGTCCCTCTGTTTCAAATTGTAAGTTGTTCTGGCTTTATCTAGGTACACAGTATCTAGCTATGTATCTAAAAAAGCTAGAATGACTTTTGAGACCTATGGCTAAGCAAAAAAAACAGAGACCAAGAAAAAAACTAACTCCCTGTGTGGTCGGCTGCTGCTAGCTGCCCATTAATGCAGCAATGCACATTCACCTAACGCATACAGTGACATTGCAAGCTGAACTTCTCTGCCCATTGAATACGGAGACTCTCAGCTTTTGCTGGATGTGTTGCTCGTCGGATATGGAAACCTAACTTGGCTTCAGCGGACGGTGCATGACTGCATGTTCGAAACAAGGCAACACCTGCATACACACTGTGATAAAGCAGGTGCTGATAGAAATACACTGATCAGACTTTGAAGCTTTTCTTGACCTTAGGCAATGAACAAAACTGGACAGAGGGAGTACCAGATAAATGCACTATCAAGTATCAACACATATTTCATCTTGGGTCTAATTAAACTTACTTGATGTTCTACACGTTGTGTATTTTTGTACATAATTGGTCAAATTTAGATAACTTTTATCTAGGCAAAACTAAAACGAGCTACATTTTAGAATGGAGTATTGGATTAGTAGTAAATATTTGAATTTCTGTTCATGGAAGACTTGCCATGTGTGATAAATATTACTTATGTCCGCAATCAAATGTAACATATTAGCCTCTGTTCTGTTGACAGGCAAAGATTCCTGATATAGAGAAGTGCTTGGATATTGTTACAACATTACAAGCTAAAAAGGATTTGGGTGAGGTTTGTACAGTTTCCTGGAATCAAGTTATATACTTTCCATCTTCTATAATGATGATGGCACTATTGTTGCGGCTGTACATTAAGCCTGCTTAATGTTCAGTTTTGACTCTTTAGATGGTCCATTGGTTCCTTTACCTTGTGTTCTGCTACCTAGAAACCTTAGATCCTGTACTTCAACTATATCTCAAATTGTAGCTTACTTGTTTATTGTGTACTTTCTGCAACTTCTGTTGGTTAGTAACTCAGTATGCATTTTCATTTATGTCTAATAATAATAATTTACGTTGTATAAGGATTTAAGCATGAAAAGTAAATGAAGAATTGAATTCTCAGTAAAGCACCCGACCCAAGGAATTTTGATTGGAAAATGTTAGGGCATGTACAACCTAGACACTGCTGCACGGTACTCCAAGTATAAGACACAACTAAAACACAACATAATACAGTGGTCATGTCTAAAACATGTGTTTTACCATATTCATTGTACCAATCAGAACATTCAATAAATTAAGACACAACTAAAACACAACATAATACAGTGATCATGTCTAAAACATGTGTTTTACCATATTCATTGTACCAATCAGAACATTCAATAAATTAAAGTGACCAATCAGCTAGTCTTCTGTCTCGAAGATAGAGCTAAGACACTGTGTCTTCGTCAAGATACATGTCTTGAGTTTTTTTACATCACCCCCTTAGACACACTCTAAGACAACTTAAGACACCCATTGTACATGCCCTTAGTGTACCTGAACCAGGGTCCAGTGGTTTCATTGCTTGCACTACATACGTGTCAAATTGTTTCATCTGCAGTGCCATTTAAAATTGCCTATTGCCTACACATCGTGCGCATTTGCATGTAATTAAGCTGTAGGTTCAATATTTTTTAGGCTAAAATCATGCTGGATTCTAGTTTGAACTGCACTTGAGAAAATTAATTATCTCAATCGAAGCTTCCAACTAACTGATGCAGGCACTCATAGCTGATTTCGAATTGTCCGAGGGGATCTACTCCCGTGCAAAAATTGAGGATACTGACTCGGTGTGCCTGTGGTTGGGTGCAAATGTGATGCTGGAGTACTCTTGCGATGAGGTTATTAAACAATGACCATCCATATTTGTTTTTAATTCCCTCCCAGGCCGAGTTAATATATATATATAATATATATATATATAATACATTTTTACTTTTATTTTAAAAATAGACTCGCTTTTTTTAACCCATATTTCCTGAACCTTTTGCAGGCCAATGCCCTCTTGAAGAAAAACTTGGAAAATGCCAAGGCCAGCTTAGAAGTCCTTGTTGCTGATCTCCATTTCCTGCGAGACCAGCAAACCATCACTCAGGTAAAATCGTTGTGACCAGCTTAAATGATCTTACTTCGCATGGTTACGTTGGGCAATGTTTATACCATGGTCTAACACCTATACCTATACCAGGTTACAATTGCTCGGGTATTCAACTGGGACGTGCACCATCGGAGAAGCAAACAGGCCGTAAAAGAAACCTGATTACTTACATCACGAGGCCGACCAATGCGACTGGGACTTTTTTTTTTTGTACCTTCTGCTACCTCTGGCAGATTAGCCCGTCATAGCAAGCAGTTTGTTGTTGTATCGGTTTGTTCAGAGTTTTACGGTGTGGGAACATTAGTAGAAATGTCATTTCACTGCCTTCTTTTCCCCGCTGGATCGCATTTCACAAAATATTTCCACCATTCTTGCAGAGAAGCCTTGCTATCGCCAAACTACTTGGAACATTTTGTCCCGCCTCGGAACTTTAGGACTTTTTTCCCCGTGTTTCTTGCGTTTTTCTAGTAAGAAAACGAACTGGTTCATGTATAATTCCTGCTTTTCTAAAGGGGCTTCCTTTTTTACATCTGTAGGGCTATACTGCTTGACAATTGGATTTTACCTTGCCATCAGAGAGATTGATGAAATCTCCATAGTTATTGCAAATAAGCAAAATATTTTTTGCAACCTACATGTGCGGTAAAATTGCATATCCAAGGAGATTGATGAAATCTCCGTAGTTATCGCTACTAAATTTCTTTTTACCACCAAGGATCTTTAAGGGGGTGTTTGATTTCTAGGGGTTAATTTTTAGTCCCTACAGTTTATGAAACCAAAAGCCCCCTTAGAATCAGAACACCGAAGCTGAATACATCGGGTTTGATCGATAAGAGAAGAGGCCCTCGCAAGCATACGCATAAAATGGTAGATATAGTATGTCAAATTAATCCACTATATATGGTTTAGCCTAGCATGAATGTCTATTAGTGCAGCAGTTTATATGAAACTTATGATGTGCCAACCACTCTTCCTGTAGTGCGTTCTTCAATGTTATTTGAAAGGTTATTTATATTGGCATTGCATGGATTGACCTTGATTGAGGTTGTGGACTTATGCTTGTTCTTGGCTGCATGGATAGTTGATGTGCCGGTGTTGGTTGAGGTAAAACGCGGTTGGTGTACATGAAATAGAAAAGGAGAAAATAAAAATTAAAAAAAAGGAGGAAACATGGCCGTATGCTTGTTCAGGTTGTGGACTTATGCTTGTTCTTGGCTGCATAGAGAGGGTTGCGTATAACGTTGATGTGTAAGTAGTGTTGGTTGAGATGAAACATGGCGGTAATGTAAACTACTAATTTTAGGGAGGGAAAGTATATTTCGGGACTAAAGCTAGGATTCTATACCTGCTAAGGGCTGATTTGGTGGTTAGTGATTCCGAGGGAATGCATGGAGAGAAATTCCCTTGCAATTCCCATGGATCCCCTCGGGATCACTAACCACCAAATCAGCCCTAAGCGAGATGTTAGGACCATGCATCGATGTACATGGTAATTGTGTGTGCGTCGTTGTAAATTAAATGGAAAAAAGGAGAAAATTACAAATTAAAAAGAAAAGGAAAGGAAAGAACTGGAGCAGCAGCCGCACAGGCCCATTCGGAAGAGGGGAGCCGAGGGCTCAGCCGTCTAGCTTCGTTATACTCTATCACAGCTATCTCATTTCATTAATATCTTAACAATCGAAACTCCGATCGCCATGGTTCTAGTGAAGTTAATTAGTTGCATAATTTTTTTTATCTAATCTAGTTTGATCAAAAAAAAATCTCAGATCGATCGGAATCCCGTTTCTACTAGAGGAACAGAATTCTATCCGCTTATTCTTTTTTTTATAAAAAAGACGTGAATTGATTTGATCCTGTAATTAGGAGGAGGCGTTAGTTATAATTAATTTTTGAGTGTTTCCGCAATCCTCACGCCTCCGATTGATTCTGCTGTAATTCTCCGGTTGTCAGGTTGAGGAAAAAAAAAAGGCAAGCTTGGCAAACGGATCCACATTGTTGCTCTAGGATCTACTACTAGATGATGATGGGTGGCGGTCAACGTTCGTAGCCGTAGCTGTACAGTAGTAATTGCCTCGACAAAGAAGCTGACAGTCTGAACTGAGACTGTAGCAGCGTTTTTTTTATTTACTGTTGACGCCTTTTCGGAGCGCCAAACACTCAACAAGAACCGTGGCGGTGCCCTCTGCACAGGGGCGGACGGTCCGCGCGCAGGGGCCGGACGGTCCGCGGCCTGGTGCGAGGCGCGGTGGTGCTCTCTGCGCAAGGGCGGACTGTCCGCGGCCTGGGGCCGGATGGTCCGCGGCCTGGTGCGCTGCTGGGACTTCTGCCTGACGGCCGGACGGTCCGCACGTACGCAGGGACGGCGGATCGCCGACGGCGCCTGGATCTCGCTCCCGGGAGGGACCCCGTCGGGGAGTAGAGATCCTAGGTGGTGTCTAGGCTCGGGCAGGCCGACCTAGACTCCTCTAATCGACATAGAGTCGAGGAGAGACGGAGAATTTGGGGATCGAGTGGCTAAACCTAAACTAGACTAGAACTACTCCTAGGATAAAATGCGAATAAAAGTTGTATTGATTCGATTGTTGATGATTACAAATCGGCCGTAGACCTCTCTATTTATAGAGGAGGAGGGCTGGACCCTTTACACAACTGATTCCGAGCTAATCCCGCGAATATAGCTAACAACCGTAGCACAAAACTCGGAACCCTAATCTGTTCTGCGCACGCGCGGACCGTCCGGCCCACAGGCGCGGACCGTCCGGCCCACAGGCGCGGACCGTCCGGCCTCAGGGCCGGACAGTCCGCCGCTCAATTCTGGTTCGAACATATGCCCCCCCTGCCTTTTGGTGGAGCTGGGCGAACCAAAAGCAACTAACTCGATGTGATTACATCGGTTTTCTTAGGCATCTTGCCACATACTAGGATGGTACTGTTTGAGGAAACACCCATTCAAAGCCTTAGGTAAATCCTTGCCTTGTAATGTTTGTAGTAAATAAGCGTTACCAGACATCACCTGTTTCACTTTATAAGGACCCTCCCAGCTTGGCGACCATTTCCCGAACTTTCGGTCTTTATTCCTCAGAGGTAGAATGGTCTTCCACACCAAGTCTCCTACTTGGAATGATTTTGCTTTGACCTTCTTGTTGTAGGCCCTGGCTACCATGATCTTGTCCTTTTCTATTGCTCCCAAAGCTATCATCCTCTTGTCGGTCACCTCATCAATATTATCCATCATTGAATTATAATAATCAGTAGCAGTTAGATCATTTTGTCTGGCAAACCTGACAGCATTCAAACTTATTTCCACAGGTAACACTGCTTCCTGCCCATAGACAAGCTCAAAAGGATATACTTTGGTAGCACTATGCTTAGATATTCTATGAGCCCATAAAGCTTCAGACAAAATCTTATGCCAATGTCTAGGATTGTCAGATACCTTTTTCTTTATCAAATTAATCAACGTCCTATTACTAGACTCGGCCTGTCCATTGGCCTGAGCATAATATGGAGACGAATTAAGCAGCTTAATTCTGTATAATTCAGCAAATTCACGTACATCCTTTGACATAAAAGAAGTACCTTGATCTGTAGTCAAGGTCTGGGGAATGCCGAATCTATGAATAATATGCTCAGTTATGAACTCAATTACCTCCTTGTGCGTCATGTTCTTTAGAGCAACGGCTTCAGTCCATTTGGTGAAATAGTCAGTGGCAACTAACACAAACCGATGCCCCTTTGATGATGAAGGATGAATTTCTCCAATAAAGTCTAATCCCCATCCTCTGAATGGCCAAGGCTTGATGATAGGATGTAATTCGGCTGCAGGGACCAACTGTAGGTCGCCGAATTTTTTGACACACTTGGCACCCCTTGTAGTACTTGAAACAATCAGCTGTCATACTAGGCCAATAAAAACCAGACCTTCGCAACAACCACTTCATCTTTGGAGCTGATTGATGGGTACCACAAATTCCTTCATGTACGTCGGCCATGGCTAATATAGCATCATCTGGGCCCAAGCACTTAAGCAGGATATCATTAACCGTTCGGCGGTAAAGTTCATCACTCATCAAAACATACTTGAAAGCTGTTCGCCGAATGTTCTTATCTGTCCTGATATTGGGATTTTGCAAATAATTAAGTATAGGTATCCTCCAATCACTTGTATCGGCTTCATTGTCAGCCGAATCGATTAAGAGCACCTTTCTGGTAACCTCGGACGGTCCGGCGTCAACACGCGGACGGTCCGCGACCTGGGATTTTGGCTCTGCACTGGTTATCAGATTTTCAGTTTTGTGAAATTTCCCTCTCTTTATCCGATAACCCGATGCATCTTGTGCCAAGTTGTTAGCTCTATGATTCTCAACTCTAGAGATATGCTGAATACTGAATTCATCAAAAGAATGGATTATGCTCCAACATTTCTCAAGATAACTATTTAGAGTACCATCAAGACATTGATATTCTTCTAACACTTGTTGGACAACCAGCTGAGAATCACCAAATACCTTCACATGTTTTACTCCCATACCATTTAACAGTTCTAAACCGAATAGGAGGGCCTCATATTCAGCTTGATTATTAGTGCAATACGTTTTCAATCGGCTAGAGAAGTCAAAGGAGACATTACTTGGTGAAACAAGCACAATGCCAATTCCTTGCCCTTCATTGCAAACCGATCCATCAAAATATAAAGTCCAAGGAGTAATAGTGAGGTATGACATGTCTAGTTCATGAATATCATTAACCCGATGTTCTACAATGAAATCCGCTATGACTTGGCCCTTCATAGATTTCAATGGTTCATAGGCCAAGTCATATTCTACGAGTGCATAAGCCCACTTACCAATTCTACCACTCATAATTGGGTTATGCAACATGTATTTGATCACATCGGCTTGACCAGAAACAGTGCAATGACTAGACAATTAATAGCATCTACATTTGGTGCATGCAAAAAACAAGCATAAGCATAACTTTTCAATAAAAGTGTACCTTGTTTCAGCATCCACCAACCTTCGGCTTAGATATGTCACCACATGCTCCTTCCCCTCGGTTTCTTGTGTCAGAACAGCCCCAATGACCTTATCCTCAACTGCAATGTATAATCGGAATGGTACTCCTGCTCGTGGTGCTTTTAATACGGGAGCCGAAGATAAGTATTTTTTGATGAGATCAAATGCTTCTTGTTGTTCTGCCCCCAGGCGAATTCGGCATCATTCTTAAGCCGAAGAATAGGGGTGAACGCATCAATCTTCCCGGCTAGGTTAGAAATAAACCTTCGTAAATAATTCACCTTGCCGAGAAACCTCTGTACCTCGACCTTACAGGTCGGAGGTCCCACATTCCGAATAGACTTGATTCGGTCAGGGTCTATTTCTATACCACGTTCATGTATGACAAATCCTAAAAACTTACCAGCCGACACTCCAAAAGCACATTTACGTGGGTTCATTTTCAAACCATACTGACGCATTTTATCAAAGGCTTTGCGCAAATCAGCTATATGAGAACTAAACTCAGCCGATTTGACTACAATATCATCAATGTAAACTTCCACAGTGTTTCCTAACAATTCATGGAAGATCAAATTCATAGCCCTCTGATAAGTAGCACCAGCATTTTCAGACCAAATGTCATGACAACCCACTCAAATAAACCAATGAAGCCTGGACATATAAAGGCCGTTTTAGACGCATCTTCTTTGGCCATGAAAATCTGATTATATCCGGCATTACCATCAAGGAAGCTAATAATTCTATTTTCTGATGCATTATTGATTAATGTGTCGGCTATGGGCATGGGATATTCGTCTTTAGGAGTTGCTCTATTTAAATTGCGAAAATCAATGCATACTCTAAGTTTACCTGACTCCTTCTCCACCGGCACAATATTGGAGACCCATTCTGCGTATCTGCAAGGTCTGATAAAATCAGCTTCTAGCAGCCGGTGGATTTCGTCCTTGATGCGTGGGAGAAGATCTGGACGAAATGTTCTAGCTCTTTGCTTGAAAGGTCTGAAACCAGATTTAATAGACAGCCGATGCTCTACGATCTCTCGGCTTAATCCAGGCATTTCAGTATAATTCCAAGCAAAGCAATCTGAATATTCCTTCAATAGACCGATCATCTCATCTCTAGGATCGGTCTCCAGGGTCTTGTTTACAAAAGTTGGCCTTGGAGTTTTACCATCTCCTATGTCAATCTCCTCCAAAGGATCGGCCGATGTAAACCCCTGTCCTAGTTTATCAAGATCTCTGAATTCCTCTATTATGTTTCCCACAGAGGAATTAGAAGATCTTTGTGTGACGGCGGACTCTCCGGTCTCGGGGATCGGATCATCCGTAATACTGTCCTTTTGCTGTGATGTATGTTCGGTCTTAAAGTCCGAACCCTTTTGTGAAAGACCAGACCATCCGGGCTTGGAAGCCGAACTGTCCGTGGCCAGAGACTCATGAGTTTTGTGTGTATTCATCATTTAAACTTTATTTAGGATTTAGCCGATTCTCCATCGGCTCTAGCATTACAGGAATGAAACCTTTCTTATCTATACTTATGAATTGGTAATCAGAAAAATCTACTCCTGTGAGACATGTAGCAGTCTCATAAGTCCAGAGTACAGGGGCATCAGCCACAGCGATGCAGGTCGATACATCAGCATGTACTTGTTCTATGTCATCACCTACCCATTGTATTAGCATTTGATGTAATGTAGAAGGTATACATTGATTGGCGTGAATCCAATCTCTGCCTAGAATTAAACTGTAATTTCCTTCTACATCAGCGACGAAGAATGCAGCAGCAAGGGTCTTAGTCCCGATGGTTAATTCAACGGACGTGACTCCCCTGGCTTTGATCGAACTATCAGTTCCAACACCGCTGAGGGTCATGTTGGTCTTGACAAGTTCGTCATCTTGTTTTCCTAATTTTCTGTATAATGAATAAGGCATTAGATTTACAGCCGCCCCTCCGTCTACCAACATCTTAGCAATCGGTATCCCATCAATGTGACCGCGCACGAAGAGCGGCTTTAAATGATTTACCGATTCCTTTGGTTTAGTAAAGGCGGCTTCTTTAGGACCAAAATCAAACTGGGCAACAACAGGCTCATCGTCGCCGATGATAGTACAATCGGCAGAAAATGTAATAATATTTACATCCATACCTGGGCGTTCTGGAGAAGCCTCGTAGTCGACCAGGTCTTCTCCCAGCAGGTCGTCCTCTTCCATTGATGTTGTCGTGTCGTTGGAGGCTTCCTGGTGAACGGCGGACGGTCCGCGCGCAGAGGCCGGACGGTCCGCGCCTGGTGCAGGTTGTCCAGACGCTTCCTGGTGAGGGACGGACGGTCCGCGCGCAGAGGCCGGACGGTCCGCGCCTGGTGCAGGTTGACTTTCTATTTCCATGGCCGTTTGTTTTTTCTCGACGGCCTTTGGTCTCCATTTCTTTTGCGGTGGCGGGTATAGTGGATGCGTGTCATTGAATATCTTTTCCGCCTCTTTCTCCTGGCTCTCCTTCACTCTTAGGCGCTGTAATTTTCTCTTTTGGGATCGTGTCAATCCTGTCGGGCACCATCGAGGCATGGAGTATTTTGGATCGGCTGTTTTGACGATAGCCGTATCCTTTTTGGTTGTGTTATCCTTTTTGGTTGTGTTGGCCGATTCACCAAAAATCATCGGCCCTTTATTGTCCCCATGTATGACAACATCTGCAGTGCCTATTTTGATGATGTCTTTTTTCGTTGTCCTTTGAGTTGCTACAGGCATATGCCCCCCTGCCGGATTGGTCGGTTTAGGAGGCCGAGTAGTCCGGCAATCTTGTTGGGCCTGTGCCTGGTGACCAGATTCAGCAGCGCTCAATCGGTCTTGCACTGGCGGCGCCAACCTATCAAAAACGGATGTTTGGGGTGCCCCCCAGGCGGGGTACTGTGGCATCCCAAATGGATATGGTGGCATGCCCCACATTTGATTTGGGACATATGGTGGAGGTAAGTATGTGTATGGATATGGCATAGATGGATAAGGGGGTGGAGGTGTCCATGTCGGCATGTTAGGTCTCAATTGTACAATAGGACCTTTCATTTCATCCGATTGGTGAGGTGGTCCAATCGGCCTGACCTGACGTTGCTCATGAATGGGTGAGCGGGGTCGCTTTGGTGGCCGGTCACTGGGGCCGGCCTTCTTTTTCACGTATTTAGACAACAATTGATCGAAAGTCGGGCCAGGCTTGATCAGCCGACCAGCTGCTTTAAATGTATTTGTTTTCCACGTACCTATCTCGGGTCGTCGTGGTTTGAAGGTACGTGGTCGCTGCGGGTCCTGAGCACGGCCGGACTGTCCGCTAGAATCCTCCGGACCGTCCGGCGAAGCGTCGGACCGTCCGCGTCTGGACGGCGGACTGTCCGTGATGCGCAGCACGGGTTCCCGCAACTGTCTTCCCGTCTGCGCTTGCCCCCCAGTGCTAGAGGCTGTGATGGTCACCTTTAGGGTCTCCCCTCCATCGGGAGTCTTCTCGGCCACCACTTTCCTGCAAGAAGCTTTACAATCCTCATCGGCCCTTTTAGCATTGCCGATGATTGTTTCCTTGCCTTTGCCTTTATCAGCTGTATTTGGCCGAATCAGGACTTTCTTGCCCTCGAAGTCAATCATGTTCATCGGAAAGGGCTCTGTATCCACCTGCATTTCCTGAAATTTCAATCGTCCTTCGTTAATGGCCGATTGAATCTGTCGCCGAAATACATTACAATCATTAGTGGCATGAGAGAATGAGTTATGCCACTTGCAGTACGCACGACGTTTTAGCTCGTCGGCGGATGGAACAGTGTGATTTATTTTAATATTACCATTTTTTAGTAATTCGTCAAATATTCTATCACACTTACCAACATTAAACGTAAACTTAACCTCCTCTTGCCGTTTCTTTTGAACCGGCTGTAAGGAGGCACAAGCCGAAGATTTGGCCTGTTTTGGCCAAACCATTTCAGCAGCGTACACTTCTGCTGATTCGTCATCTGAGCTACTTTGGTCGCATTCTACTATATGTACGTTGTGACGCATTGTTTTAGCAGTTTCTTTGCTCCGGCTTTCGCAAGTCAAAGCTCTCTGGTGTAACTGTGCTAGTGTAAAAAATTGGATGCCTTCTAATCTTTCTTTTAAATAATATCGTAGACCATTAAAGGCTAATCCTACTAGCTGTTTCTCTGCTAAATGAATTTGAAAGCATCGGTTTCTTGTATCTCGGAATCTCCGGATGTAATCATTAACCGATTCATCTTTTGTCTGTCGCAACGACACTAAATCTACCAAATCCAACTCATAGTCACTGGAGAAAAAATGATCATGAAATTTTTGTTCTAGATCCCCCCATGATGAAATGGAATTAGGAGGTAAAGTGGCATACCATGCAAACGCGGTTCCTGTTAGCGATAATGAAAATAAACGTACGCGAAATGCCTCTGTGTCGGCCAATTCTCCCAATTGTGCTAAGAACTGGCCTATATGTTCGCGTGTGTTTTTCCCTTGATCACCCGAAAATTTTGCGAATTCGGGTATTCTGGTTCCCTGTGGGTATGGGTGGTGATCAAATCGGCTGTCATAAGGTTTCCGATATGATTGCCCCCCAGGGACCATGCTTACTCCGAGCTTATCTCGGAACGCCCCGGCTATTTCTTCCCTCACTATATCAATGGCATCCGGTGCAAGACCACCGGCTCTCTGGTCAAACATAGGTGGGGTTGGTTGCATGTTGGTATGTTGTCGTTCCCCCCATTGGTTTGAGCTACGTGGTGCATTGCCACTTGCCCTATATGGTTCGTATGTTTGATCGTTCCTTTCTGGCCTTCTAGGTGGGGCCGGAAAGTTTTCCTGGGTTCTAGATCTCGAATTAATAGGTTGATGCATTGTATAGTGCGATGGGAAGTGTTGCTGGGACGGGTGAGGATTCAGGTAGCAATCCTCCTCAAAAAGGTCGTGTGCGGACTGTCCGGTCATTGGCCCGGACCGTCCGTGATTATGTGCGGACCGTCCGTCGTTGTACGCGGATGGTCCGACTGGGTAGTTTGGGTTCTGTGCCGTGTGTGGCGGCTCGGGCGCATATCTAGGTAACTCATTAAAAATAGGCCCGACTGTTGCTGGCCCGGACGGTCCGCGCTCACGTGCGGACGGTCCGGGCATGTGCAGATCGGCTGATTTGCTGCCGATTTGCGGTTGCTTAGGGTATGTGTCCATCGGCATCCCATAAAGGGGTTGTGACTGGTCGTGACAACCTGTAGCCGATGTGTTACACACGTTATCTCCTAACTCAACCTCGTGCGAAGGAAAATTTGCGGTACTAGATTTATCAAATGCACGTACTAGTCTCTTAAGATCGCTTTGCATACCCCCTATGATGTTCTGCATTTGTTCACGCTGATCTTCTACATAATTTCTAAGAGATTGCAGATCGTTGGTATTACTTACATTGGGGATATCTGGCGTGGGTTGGAGCGAAGCCGGATCCGTCGCCCGATGTCGGACGACCTTGTTGTTCCTGTCCACTTTGAAGTTGGCCAAGAACTTCGCTTTCGCCTCCTGGATCATCCGCTCCTTGTGCTCTTCGAACTGGAGCCGCTCGTCAGCCGGCAAGGTTTCCCAAGTCGGCTCTATGATGTTGCTTGGAGAAATATCAGAGCTTTCCCTTGAACCGGCCATTGAGGGCCGATTTGATGGGCTTAGATGTTTTTTCTCCAGCGGAGTCGCCAAAAGTATGTTGACGCCTTTTCGGAGCGCCAAACACTCAACAAGAACCGTGGCGGTGCCCTCTGCACAGGGGCGGACGGTCCGCGCGCAGGGGCCGGACGGTCCGCGGCCTGGTGCGAGGCGCGGTGGTGCTCTCTGCGCAAGGGCGGACTGTCCGCGGCCTGGGGCCGGACGGTCCGCGGCCTGGTGCGCTGCTGGGACTTCTGCCTGACGGCCGGACGGTCCGCGCCCTGGGGCCGGACGGTCCGCACGTACGCAGGGACGGCGGAAGATCGCCGACGGCGCCTGGATCTCGCTCCCGGGAGGGACCCCGTCGGGGAGTAGAGATCCTAGGTGGTGTCTAGGCTCGGGCAGGCCGACCTAGACTCCTCTAATCGACGTAGAGTCGAGGAGAGACGGAGAATTTGGGGATCGAGTGGCTAAACCTAAACTAGACTAGAACTACTCCTAGGATAAAATGCGAATAAAAGTTGTATTGATTCGATTGTTGATGATTACAAATCGGTCGTAGACCTCTCTATTTATAGAGGAGGGGGGCTGGACCCTTTACACAACTGATTCCGAGCTAATCCCGCGAATATAGCTAACAACCGTAGCACAAAACTCGGAACCCTAATCTGTTCTGCGCACGCGCGGACCGTCCGGCCCACAGGCGCGGACCGTCCGGACCGCGGACCGTTCGGCCTCAGGGCCGGACAGTCCGCCGCTCAATTCTGGTTCGAACATTTACCTATTGACATCAAGAGATCGCAGACCGCAACTGCTAACCGTCTGGGTCGACATTCATCCGTTTGGTCAGCGTGTAAACCTGTGGTGATGTTTGCTGCATGGGCGAGAGTTGACCAGCACATCCAACAAGTCCTCGAGTCTCTCTCTCTTGATCAAAGCTGACCCAATAACTACTTGGATCTACCAAACTGGAACGAGCAGCGGCGCCGCCCAGCACCGAACCGGAACGCCACGGACCACGGTCAACAAGGAGAAAAGGCTTCAGCTCCCCTGGACGCGCATTGCATTGCATTGCATTGCATTGCACCACAGCCACAGGCCCTGCAGGCCTGTTGCGGAGACGGGGATGCAGCAGAACTCAGCATGATGATGCCTCCTCCTCCTCCGATCCGCCACGCTGTTCATCAGTTTTGAGTGCGCCGGCCGACAAGGCAGGCGGTGGCGAGACGGCGATAGCTAGGCTCTGCCTGCGCTGTCAAAATTTCACCCTGCGATCTTCAATGTACCAGCTGCGCCTGCGCTCCGATGCTGACTCACCGACCTCACACGCTTTATGCAGCTGAGATGCTTTTGAACCTGGTCAATACGTTGCTGCTGGCTTCGGCTTCCATTTCAGACTTCTCCAGGTTCTTTTCGTCTTGCCAGATGGCACGGCACTGACTGGTGCCCGGGAACTGGGCTGGCCCCCGGACCGGTTCAGGTGCTTCAGGTCAAATAAGTTTAGTCCTACAAGGTTCAAAAAAACCTTTGGACGGTGCCGTGTCACACTAAAGAGTAGAAACAATAGTTCAGCTCGATCGTAAAGCACGTCGTGCCTTCATCGGTTCATGTCAGTCCAGGCCTGATTCATATATTTGAAGCATATGAAGTCTAAATATTACAACCACTTAAAGCTCATATCTTACTAAATTAAAAAAATAAATAATACGAGTTTCATTGAGCTAGGCCGGCTGAAGCCCAGCCATGCGTGCAGGCCGTGCCGAGTGCTTGACATGCCAAAATTTGAAGACCAACTCAGGACCGTCTTTAAGTCATGCTAGTCCGACCCATATTATTTTGTAATAAGCTATGTTTTATACTACTATTTTGAGGCCAGCACGAAGCTCGACCATCAGCACTGACTCTAGTTTCAACTCTAGCTATAGCAACCTATTCTGGTAAAAGAAGAAGAAAGAAAAAAAAGTAGCTCTGTCCAACCGACCTTTTTTTAGTTAGTCAAACGAGTTCTTCAGCCAAGGAACATGCACGCACTCTCGTTTTTTTTTCAAAATAAATCTTGTGGCCACACCACACACACCAGATATATACAATATATATAATGCCGCCTTATTAATGCGATTTATTATTCCATCCTATCTAGCTAGTTTGAAGAAACTAGTATATACTAGTATACACCACAAAGACAGTCGCTATCATCAGCAGCCTAATAGCCTCATCATCAGCGTTGTCGTTATTGTCGCGCGCTTGTCCGCCGAATCATAAAAGTCGAGGGGAACATTTATTGTGTCCACATCGGGAAACGAAGATCTTCGGCGATGGTTTTTAAATTTGTTTTGTTTTTATCCGATCGACACTAGAACTGCAGCACTGTGCGTGCTCGCTGCTCGTTTACAGCCACGCATATGCACGTGCATCATGGTGTGTTTTAGAAAGCGCACTCAAAGCGATTTAGCTTATTTTTTGATAGGTAATATTCCATCCGTTCAAAAATAAAATTCGTCTTGCCTTTTAAAACAATAATTAGTATATTTGTTTTACATAACTATCTGTTTGGTTGGTTTTAATATGTACTTCTATAGTGTTTTTTTGTCTATATTGATTGCAACAGTCCAAACAGTCAGTTTTAATTCGAAATAAACAACAATCCGTATAGATAAAAATTAAGAGCTAAAACGATTAATATTTTGGGATGGAAGAAATAGTACATGGTACAAACAGCTAAGCATGCACATATAATAGGTGCAGCATCTGCAAATGTTGCAGTACAAATATACACATGCTGATCACATTCTTCCTGGTCCAGAATATTGCCTTATTGGCACTTTAAATAGACCTATATTTATATATTATTCGCGTGCAAGCTCGGTGCTTCAGTCCAATGCAACAGTGACGCTCTAATCATGGGCCGCTACAGAAATGCCGACTCATCACCATATTTGCTGCTAACTAAATATCCTCGAATGGCAAACGCAGCACTGCGAGAAAAAGAATATCGTCTCGTCCAACTCACTCATTTATTAGCGCCCATGCTAGTACGACCCATTATTATTATTATTATTCCATAATAATCCGCGGCCATGCCATGCCCTGCCCGTGCATATGCTAGCCAAATTAATTTCCTGCTGCTGATGAATAATGCCACGTACGGTACGTCCGCCAGTTGCAAAGATTCCGACAGAAACAGAAGTTTTTCTGGTTCATTTTGATGGCGTCCATTTTTCTTCTCACTCGGTCGAACCAAGTGTTGGCAAACTTGTCGGGCCAGCATACGTATGTACCCTTAATTTGCTTGGTGACAAAGCAACTCAAGTTTGCGACAGACTGCCTTTAGAGAGATGAGCTCACTAAATACCAGCGCGGAGTTTAAATCTATACTATACTTAAAGCATCAGTTTCAACGGTCGTCCCGCGTCATATTTTTACAAATAACCCCTTATAGCTATTTCAAATTCGTCTCGTGTCATCTTTTTACAAATAATCCCTCATAGCTATTTCAAATTAACCCGGTCCGGCACAGGCTAGACGCTCGTGGGCCACAACTCTGGCCTAGACACATCATGCTGGCCTGCTGACTGTGTCGGGCCAGCCCGTTAGCCCGTCGGTCCATTTGATTAAATCATCGTGCCCGTCGGTCCATTTGATTAAATCAGCGTAAAATATTAAAAAATGGTGTAGGAGGTGGGGTTCAAACACATGCCCTGATGGAAAAAGGGCAGGAGACACGGGGTAAAGCTGTATAATCAGTAGAACATCATGCTCGGATGTTTTTAATATTGAATATAAATTGTATATATGTATATACGTTTTTTTGTAAAATAAAATATATATAATCGTGTCGGGCCGGACCAGCACTACGGGTCGAGGCTACAACCCAAGCACGGCACGACGTTCTTGGCTCTTGCAAACATTAGGTCGTTTCTGAGACCACATTGGCGCAATGGACTCCATGGTGTTTGAAGTTGCTGAATTGGATGGATCAACAATGATTTGTCACACTAACAATAAAATGAAAGATTATTTATTGGTTTTAAACGTTAGTAATTGCTACGAATTAGCATAATTTATATGGAGCACATCCAGTTTTTATTGACATCTTACTTTAACAATCACTCTATATTTTGATCTATATTTTTTATAAGTTTGAGTTCATGTGACTTATTTTAGAAACTTGAGCTCACAAACTTTCTCTTATTTGGTCTCTGTATGGTGGAATTATGTCAGTTTATAATCTCTGTTCGTTCAGCCAGTCGTTGTGAACTATCTTCTAATCGCTCACTTCATTGGTCGTGTTGTACCAAGACATATTGGATGGAGTAAACAATAACATCAGTTAGCCAAATAAAAAAAATATTATACGGAGAGCGGAGACAATCAATAAAAAATCTTGAATTTTTTTGGTGGATAGTTTACATGGATATTGTTGTAAACCGTCGCAACGCACGGGCAACCGACTAGTGCTAGTATAAAAGATGGCCGGTCGGATCTGTTTAATCAAGTTTGTTTAGCTTGTTTACATTAGGCTATCATTAACGGCTTATCTCTATCTTCGTCCTCGTATTTAAACTCTACTTTGCGAACAGTATAGTCTACAGTGTAACACAGTGTTTTGTTGAATAATTAGACAAATTCCAAATTAAATTCCGAATATAAATCATGACCAAATCAGAAGAACTGAAATAAAAGCCAAATCAGATGATGCGTACTGATTAGACTTACTGATTGTTGGCGCGCGCCAGGATCAGCTGAGTCGACGATGTCAGAAGATCACGAGCAGTCGCGTGAAGACGCTTCCCAAAAACCTTATTCGCCCTCTCCTGGTGCAGGATCTAGAAGACGAAGGGTTCCGGAGACCTGCTCTCCTGATCGCAGATGCACCTCTGCGGTCGGGACGAAGGGAACTAAAAGGCGGCTCAGCTATGAAGAGAGGCGAAAGCGAACTGGGATCTGGGGATGATTTGGAGGCTGGCTGCCGGGCTCCTTTTATAGGGCCGAGTCCGCGACCCCCGTGCTTATCCACCCACGAAAATCTCGCAATCAGTTGAGATTTTGTAGCGATCGGTTAGGATAAGCGTAACAGCCAAGAAACCAAAAAATCAAACGGCAAAAGGTAGCCGCGCCCCCGCAAGGCGAGGGGCCGGATTTCGGCGGACCATTCACGCGCATGTCGTGCGCCCGCGCCCTTCGCCCCGCCCCGGCCCGGCCCGGCCAGGCCAGGCCAGGCGAGGCGAGGCGAGCGAGCGCGCGCGCGTGTGGCTCTCCACACTCTCTCCTCTCATCCATGACTTGGTGAGTGAGTGTGGCTTCCATATTTAAGTTAGCTCTACTCCACAAGAGCTAGCAATATGGTGCTATTGGTTCCACCTATCCCTTTGCCATCCACTTATATGGGCTTTTGAGATTTTCCTGGGATTTATTTGAATAACTTAATTGGGCCAAGCCCATAAATCCTAACAATCCCCCACCAGATCTCAAATGCCCATCTGCAGTTTTCGCCACTGTTCACTACTGTTTAATATACTAGTTTTTCAGCAGAGACTGTTAAGTTGAACTTCCGCCTAGAACTCCAAGTTACACCAACCCACAACTTGGACAATGGACTATGCCTTGAATTGCAAGTTTTGCGTGAATGGGTTTCACTTGAAGTCATGACTAGTACTTGGCTACCAGTAGTCCCCTTCTCGGGTGGAGCATATACGTCGTACTCCAAGGTCTCTTCATGAGTTTACTAGAGATCACCCAGATCTCATAGACTGCGACGTTAGACAGTCTAACTCATATAGGTGTGTTCTTTCAAGAATGTTCTGCAGGACAACATCTTCGCTAATACAAGCCAACAGAACACATTAAGGCACAAAGCCAACCTGCCTTACAGCATTTGAGAGTATTGCATCTTTACTTAGAGAGGGTCAAAAGTTACTCTCCTCAGTTCACCAATGGCTTGTTCTTCCCAGGACCTAATTCACGGGATCTCCGATCACATAGACTGGGTTTCCACCATGGCAACTTTATTCGGGTCTCATACCCATCTCTCTCGATGCGATTTCTATCACATTACGTGGTAGTCCCTTGGTAAAAGGATCTGCCAGATTTTTATCTGTTGAAATATAAGTCACACTTATAACTCCGGAGTTTCTCAACTTTCTGACAGACTTCAATCGTCTTTTGACATGTCTTGATGACTTTCCATTATCCTTAGAACTCGTCACTTTAGCAATCACTGTCTGATTGTCACAGTTCATAAGGATAGCTAGTATTGGTTTCTCAACCACCGGCAAGTCCATCAAGAGTTCACGCAACCATTCTGCCTCAACGGTTGCTGTGTCAAGTGCAGCTAGCTCGGCTTCCATGGTTGACCTCGTCAAAATGGTCTGCTTGCATGACCTCCATGATACCGCACCTCCACCAATAGTAAAGACATAACCACTGGTGGCATAAAGCTCGTCTGCATCAGATATCCAGTTCGAATCACTATATCCTTCAAGTACTGCATGCTGACCAGAATAGTGAATTCCATAACTCATTGTACCTTGCAGGTAGCGCATAACCCGCTCAAGTGCATGCCAATGATCAGTCCCGGGGTTTGACATGAACCTACTCAATTTGCTCACAGCAAACGAGATATCGGGCCTTGTTGCACCAGCAAGATACATGAGTGAACCGACAATCTGAGAGTATCTCAATTGGTCTAAACCAATTCTCTTGTTCTTTCGCAGTGTCACACTGGGATCATAAGGTGTTGGAGAAGGTTTGCACTCAGAGAAGCCAAATCGCTTCAAAACCTTTTCAACATAGTGAGATTGCGAGAGAGTAATCCCACCATCTGCCTTAATCAGCTTGATGTTTAGAATCACATCAGCTTCTCCCAGATCTTTCATATCAAAACTCTTTGATAGAAAAGACTTGACTTCATTGATCACATCAATGTTTGTGCCAAATATCAATATATCATCAACATATAAGCACAATATAACTCCTTCGCCCCCACCACAGCGATAATATACACACCTGTCTGCCTCATTAATGGCAAAGCCTGCAGACGTTAGAGTAGTGTCAAACTTCTCATGCCACTGCTTTGGTGCTTGCTTCAGACCATACAGAGATTTCAATAACTTGCACACCTTGCTTTCTTGACCCTTTACTACAAATCCATCAGGCTGTTCCATATAGATTTCCTCGTCCAGCTCTCCATTAAGAAAAGCTGTCTTTACATCCATCTGATGAACAAGGAGACCATACGAGGCAGCCAAAGAAAGTAGTACTCGAATAGTGGTCATTCTAGCAACAGGTGAGTAAGTATCAAAGAAGTCTTCTCCTTCTTTCTGAGTATAGCCTTTAGCCACAAGCCTAGCCTTGTACTTTTCAATTGTACCATCAGGCTTGAGCTTCTTTTTAAACACCCACTTACAACCCACGGGTTTGCATCCATAGGGTCGATCAGTGACTTCCCACGTACCATTTGAAAGAATAGAGTCCATCTCATTATGAACTGCTTCTTTCCAATCATCTGCATCTGGAGATGCAAATGCTTCTGCAATGGTAGTAGGAGTATCGTCCACAAGGTACACAATGAAATCATTACCAAAGGATTTTTCAACCCTTTGTCTCTTGCTCCTTTTAGGAGCATCATTGTCATCCTCCTCTAGGACAATTTCATGTGGCTGTTCAAAACTCTCAATAGGTGTATTATGTTCAGGAATTATCTCAGAAGAGTATCTAGAATTGCTATGAATGTCTTTCATTGGAAATATATGCTCAAAGAAAGTAGCATCACGTGATTCCATAATAGTATCAACATACACATCAGGAACTTCAGATTTAACTACTAAAAATCTATATGCTATGCTACACGAAGCATATCCAAGAAAGACACAATCCACTGTCCTTGGACCAAGCTTGCGTTTTTTATTAATTGGTACATTGACTTTCGCCATGCACCCCCAAGTGCGCAAGTATGAAAGTGATGGTTTTCTCCCAACCCACTTCTCATAAGGGGTTTTCTCTTCTTTGCCCATAGGAATTCTATTCAGAACATGACATGAAGTCAGGACTGCCTCCCCCCACCATGCCTTAGATAAACCAGAAGTGTCTAACATGGCATTCACCAGGTCAGTCAACGTACGGTTTTTCCTTTCAGCAATCCCGTTTGACTCGGGTGAATAGGGAGGAGTCCTCTCATGAATAATGCCATGTTCTGCACAGAAATCGTCAAAGACTTTGGGAAAGAACTCACCACCACGATCTGATCTAAGACGTTTGATCTTTCTCTCTAGTTGGTTTTCAACCTCAGCCTTATAGATTTTAAAGTAGTCTAAAGCCTCATCTTTAGTTTTTAGCAAGTATACATAGCAAAATCTAGACGCATCATCAATCAATGTCATGAAGTATCTCTTACCACCTTTTGTCAACACACCATTCATCTCACAAAGATCAGAATGTATGAGTTCTAGTGGTGCCAGGTGTCTCTCCTCAGCAGCCTTATGAGGCTTTCGAGGTTGCTTCGACTGCACACAACTATGGCACTTAGAACCTTTGACTATGGTGATATTCGGAATTAAACTCATGGTTGCAAGCCGAGACATAGAGCCAAAATTAATATGACACAAACGAGAATGCCAAATACTCGCAAGATCATCAACATTAGCACAAATATGGTTCACAGACTTATTATTGAAATCTAACAAAGAAAAGCGGAACAAGCCTCCGCAATCATAGCCTTTACCAATAAATTGTCCAGACTTGGACACAACTAATTTATTGGACTCTAAAACTACCTTGAACCCATCTCTACATAGAAGGGTTCCGCTAACGAGATTCTTGTGTATAGAAGGGACATGATGCACGTTCTTCAGCTGCACGATCTTTCCCGAAGTAAACTTCAGATCCACCGTGCCAGTGCCATGAACAGAAGCATGTGACCCATTCCCCATTAGCACGGAAGAATCCCGGGCGCCCTGATAAGAAGAGAACAAGTTGATGTCAGAACACACATGAACATTAGCACCAGTATCAAGCCACCAGCTAGGTGATTGAAATACTGAGAAGATGAAAGGTAAATTACCATACCCTTTGTCTTCCTCATTGCTAGCGACCACTGTGTTGACATTGCCCTTTTTGCCACGGCGATCCGCTCGATCGGGACAATCCTTGGCAAAATGACCCGCCTCGCCACATGCGAAACATGTCAATTCAGCCTTGTTCTTCTTCTTCTTGAAGTTGGTAGTTTTGTTGGGCTTGTTAGATTTTGGCTTTCCTTTGCCCTTGTTGTGGTTCTTCTGAACCATGTTGGCGCTGGAGTGGCCCTCGCCTCCTTTAGATCCCGTGTCCTTAGCCCGAGCTTTCTCCTCAACATCCAGAGACGCTATCAGATTTTCAACTGATATCTCCTGTCTCTTATGTTTCAGAGCTGTGGCGAAGTTCCTCCATGTAGAAGGCAACTTTGCAATAATGCATCCGGCCACAAATCGGTCAGGAAGGACTATCTTAAGGTGGTCGAGCTCCTTGGCTATACACTGTATTTCATGAGCTTGCTCTACAATAGAGCGATTATCAACCATCTTATAATCATGAAAGCTCTCCATGATATACAGGTCACTGCCAGCATCTGATGCACCATACTTAGTAGTAAGTGCATCCCACAACTGTTTCCCGTCTGTGTACTGCATATTCGCATCAACCAGACGGTCAACAAGGGCGCTAAGAACGGCTCCCGTGAACATAGTATTGGCATGGTCGTACTCTTTCTCCTGTTCAGGAGTCAGTGGACCCTCAGGTCTGCCTTTACTAACATGAAAGACATTCATAGCAGTAAGCCAGAGCGTGGCCTTGACTTGCCATCTCTTAAAGTGCATACCATTAAACTTTTCTGGCTTCAGCGCGTCGGCAAAAGCAGCCATAGAAAAACTAGGAAATTGTCTACAATAAGGTTTTTGGATTGTTGAATAATTAGACAAATTCCAAATTAAATTCCGAATATAAATCATGACCAAATCAGAAGAACTGAAATAAAAGCCAAATCAGATGATGCGTACTGATTAGACTTACTGATTGTTGGCGCGCGCCAGGATCAGCTGAGTCGACGATGTCAGAAGATCACGAGCAGTCGCGTGAAGACGCTTCCCAAAAACCTTATTCGCCCTCTCCTGGTGCAGGATCTAGAAGACGAAGGGTTCCGGAGACCTGCTCTCCTGATCGCAGATGCACCTCTGCGGTCGGGACGAAGGGAACTAAAAGGCGGCTCAGCTATGAAGAGAGGCGAAAGCGAACTGGGATCTGGGGATGATTTGGAGGCTGGCTGCCGGGCTCCTTTTATAGGGCCGAGTCCGCGACCCCCGTGCTTATCCACCCACGAAAATCTCGCAATCAGTTGAGATTTTGTAGCGATCGGTTAGGATAAGCGTAACAGCCAAGAAACCAAAAAATCAAACGGCAAAAGGTAGCCGCGCCCCCGCAAGGCGAGGGGCCGGATTTCGGCGGACCATTCACGCGCATGTCGTGCGCCCGCGCCCTTCGCCCCGGCCCGGCCAGGCGAGCGAGCGCGCGCGTGTGGCTCTCCACACTCTCTCCTCTCATCCATGACTTGGTGAGTGAGTGTGGCTTCCATATTTAAGTTAGCTCTACTCCACAAGAGCTAGCAATATGGTGCTATTGGTTCCACCTATCCCTTTGCCATCCACTTATATGGGCTTTTGAGATTTTCCTGGGATTTATTTGAATAACTTAATTGGGCCAAGCCCATAAATCCTAACATGTTTTGGATAATCATATGGGTAGAAAATTATTGGACACAGTCTTACACTCTCACATGGATGTTTTCCCTGAAGTACAAATTTAAGTGAACACCGAATATATATGAGATCATTTGTCGGTTAGGCTATCTTCGGTATCTTATCCGTGTCGATACTTATATTTAAACTTCACTATATAAATAGTACAGACTAAGATACAAAATAGTATTTTTAATGACCATATAGCTAAATTGCTGGACACGATCTTATCTAGCCTATACTCATGGCCCATGGACGCATCAGGATCACTCTCAAACCCATAACGAAACTTGCTTGATTACGCTCCTCAAGTAGTAGACAAACTCGTCTCTTCTTATATATATGTCCTCCCCTGTATATGCTGATGACGGTGAATATGGCATATATACATACAGTATATAATATAATACTCTTTCCTTACATACAGAACATTTTCTAATACACATGAACCTCTACGTACATTTCTACTACTAGCCACAAAAGGTGTGGGACGATACGACAAAAAAAAAGAGTGCATCAAACAGCTTCAATCCACATCTGATACGGTCATATGTGCAGCTGGCATGCAGCCAACGAGCTCGAACAACGGGCGCATGCATGTCGGCACGCGCTAGCTTAATTAGTTACTTGCCGCTGGCGGCAACGCGGCGCGGCAACGGCGCCGTCGTTGCCGACGAGCATGAGGTACTTGTCCTTCCTGGTGAGCATGGTGCACTCGTACCCGAGCGCGTCCGCGATGAGCCGCTGCACGCGGTTGGCCACGTCGACGCTGCTGGCCGCCGCCTTCTTCTTCTTCCCGTCGCCCGCCACGTCCGCCGTGTCCACCCTCTTCAGGAACTGCACCGTGTAGCACACCCTGGGGTTGCACAGGAAGTAGAAGGGGTCGGCGGCCTTCCACCCGCTCGCCGTGGTGCCGTAGAACATGGAGGCCTCGGCCGCCAGCGCCACGGGCACCACGCCGCCGGCGCCGCCGAGCTCCGCGAACAGCGGGCTGAAGCGGAGCAGGTACGGCTCGCGGCACGTGGTGCCCTCGGGGCACACCACCACGCTGTCGCCGCGGGCCAGCAGGCGCGCCATGGCGGCGCCGTCGCGCGCGCGGTCCCGGGCCAGCCGCACGGTGGCGCCGATCGGGGAGATGAGGTCGGACACGCGGCTCAGGCTGTAGGACACGGCGCGCACGGGCCGGTCCAGCGCGATGGACACGTACACGGGGTCGATCAGCGTGCGGTGGTTGCACGCGTACAGCTGCCCGGACCCGCCGCTGTTTCCCGGCGGCGGGAGTGAGCCGCGGAGGCGCCACGACTGGCCAGTGGCGGCCAGCAGCGCCGTGGCGACCTTGTACGGCAGCGCGAGCGCGACGGCCAGGCGGAGGATGGCGAGCGCGGCGCCCAGAGGAAGCCACGTGAACATGGCCACCGTGTTGAGTGGCGTCGGCAGAAACGCGAGCCGGCCGTCGTGGAAGACCAGCGGGGTGGGGTAGTCGCGCCGCGCCAGGCGCCGCCACTTGCTCTTCTCCTCCGGGCATACCACGTACACCTCCTGCAGAGAGATGGTGGTGGTAGTCAGCAAAAGCAAAAGACACATCGCTGTCGATCGTGCATGGGATTGGTGATCAAAGCACGCTACGCGCGATACGAGTAATACGACCTTGCAAGTGGACGCGAGAGGGCTGCTGGAGAGGAACGCCACGGAGCGTGCAGCGGAGAATCCCACGACGTCGCCGGCGCCTTCCCCCGCCGACGTCCTCTTCGTCATCAGTGCCATCGTCGCCTCGCAGTCTTCACCACCTCCCTCCATGAGACCAGTGTAGAACCCCCACGCCGTCTTCATCTCCCTCGCGGCGACGGCGGCCGCGGCCGGCACCTGCAGGTACTCCCTGAGGAAGGGCTCCACCATCACGCGCGGCATGGCGCTGGCCCACACAACCCGAGCCGGGTCGCCGACACGCCGCGCGGCCTCGAGCGCCTCGGCCGCCACGTCCTCCAGGAGCCACCGCGGCAGGACGGCGCGGCCGGCGCGGAACGTCCGCGCGCGCAGGCCGCAGAAGGCGACCGCGGCCATGGCCCGCACGGCCAGGTCGCCGCCGCCGAGGCAGCAGTAGCAGCAGCGGATGGCGGGGTAGAGGAGCAGCAGGACGAGGCCGCGGAGGAAGCTGCCGGCCTCGAGCGCGACCAGCATGAAGTAGGGGAAGAGGGAACGCGACAGGAGCAGGGCGCCGTCGACGTCGACCACCAGCACCGTCCCCGCGCTGCCAAGCCGTGCCGCGGGAGGGGCGTGCCTGTGGACGGTGGGCGATGGGCTGTTGCGTGCGGCTGGTGGCTGTGGCCGGGGAGGAGTGGCTGTGCCGGCCCGGACGATCGCGGGGAAGAGCTCGCTAGCCGCAGGCAACATCTTCCACGCCATGGAGACCTACTACGTGCTCTGGGCTTTGTTGCTAGCTAGCCGCTACTGCATTGCACTTGCACACCACCTGGCGACTATATATATAGCTAATGCCTAAACACACGGCATTATACCTATACAGTATATGCAGGTAGAAGGAAGCTCAGATATTGTTTCTCCATAGTCTGTTACTGGAGTGATCGATGTCTGCACACAACACAAATTCCAATATGGAAACATACGTGATCATCGAATGCTAAAAGAATGAATGTACATGTGCAGCCGTGCAGGGCTTTTGCTAAGGACATGTACAAACTGGATACTTGTTCAACACTAAATTTGACAGGGTAGGAAGGTCCACGCCCTAGACACCAAATTTGGCATGTACGAGCGGACCATCTGGCCTTGCATTTTGGCCTGGACGGTTCACGCCCCGTACGATCCGGAATTAGATTAATTCAGATTATAGTTCTTATCCTTTTATTCTAATGACCCACGGAAAACTGTTGGGATCCATCTAGGAACGTATACAGACCTCTTCCTATATATAAATGGGTACGACCGATTAAGACACACACAATCTAATTGAACCAATGTATTTAAAATCTAATGGTGCCATCGGAGCCGAGGTTTGGTACCTAAAACCTAAGCCTCGAACCTAAATCCTTTGGATTTTAGGATCCGGTTGAGTTTTAGATCTACAACAAGGAGAGGAAGAGATCACTCATGTGGCACAATCTATAACCCTAAATCGAAATCTTCAAACCCTAAGTAAACCCTAACCCTAAGATCCTAAATAGTATTCACCCGAGCATACAAAGAAAGAAGAAGATGCACAATGGCCTTACCTTATTCGTCGCTAAAACTGGCGACCACAATAAGAGGCGACCCAATTTCCCGTCTCACGGGCGCAAGCGCGCACGAGTCTTAGGACGCCGCAATGATCCCACTCAACGGCAGCACTCTCACCCTTGGGTTTGCTTGCACATCAACGAGAGGCAGCATGAGCACCACCACCACTCCGCCATGATCTCCTCACTCTCACCGAAGTAGGGATGGGACGAAGGGAAAGAGGGCCGGGGAAAAGAGAGCACAGTGCCACTAGGGGTAGGAGAGAATGAGCTAGGATTTAGGATCCCGACAAAATTCTTGCCTTTTATACTTGGGCGTAACAAGTTCTAGCTATCGGATCTAAGCGAACGGTGCAGATCAGATGAAAATGATAGTGGGCTGGATTTAGTCTAGGTAGCCATAAAACTTTCCCGGCCTAGGGCGCGGGAAGGCTAACCGTTCTATGGGCTGGTTTAGGCTGGGTTTTGGACAAGCACTAAGTTTCTCGTTTATCCATTTTTATATATTATTCTGTATAATTATACATATATATAGCATTGTATATGATTAAAATTGTTGGAATAATATTAAGTTAATTTACTAATAATTTACTAAGCTAAGTTTTAAGCTTAAACTTAAGTTTTAGATAAGTTTTTGCTACTAATATCTGTTTTATTCTTTAAATAAAAGAGATGATGAATGAGATAAAGTAAAAATCTAATTGTAACTAAGTCCTCTCATTTGTACCTAATCAAAACCTATACAATCTAGTTGAAAGGATACCCAATGGGAAGTAAATTGGGATTTCCTAAATTATATTGTGCAAAGTAAAGACTACACTCAAATCCAACTTTCACGCCCTTGTGCCTAATATATGGTAAAAAAAAATTGAATGCTACTATAATGGTGAGTGAAACAGTGGTGTAATATCTTGCCTAATGCATGAGTAATTGTGTTCCATGCTTGAAGACCTAGAATTTAGGTTGATCTTTTCTCTTGTTCTTGCACGACCATTGCACGCACGCGTCGTGTCTCTTCCTCTCTCTATGCGTCGTGCATTACTATGGTTTCCATTTATGCTTGACTAGAGTGTAGAACATAAAGACGCTATACTTGTTCTGTTGGTTGACTGAGTGTGAATTTAGGTTTAGAGCCAACAACCATAGTTGAATTCTCATTTATGTATAGTTCTAAAGTTTTATCATTTAAATGTAGAGTGCATAGAGTGGTGAACGGAAGGGAAGGAGTGGCGCACGACACCAGTGTGAAGTGACTGAAACTGATGCTTTATAGTAGTCTCGTGCGTTTAGAATGATAAGCAATGGACGAACTTTAGTTGAGGGACCAACTGTTGAAGGCCTGAATTGAAACCAGCAAACACGTGATCCAGCAAAACTGAAAGTTAAACTAACAGAGACAGCAGTCAGTTTCTAGTTCGTGAGAAACAGCTAGTTAGTAGTGTAATACAAGAATCTAAGCACATCACGATGAGGGAAACAGCTTTGATTCGTAGGAGAAGCGATCCAACTGAATCCTCTGTGCGAAGTCAGAAAGAAACTACCTACGATGCTTAACGAGATGCTTAAGGTCTTGTTCGTTTCCATCGGATTGCACCCGGAATCGTTCCACCTAATCAAAGTTTATATAAATTAGAGAAGTAATCCGGTTAGAAATCGTTCCGACCCATCAATCCGGCAGAAACGAACAAGGCCTAAGGAGGTACGACGGGTTCAGATCGATCCATCACAGCTCTCGATGGAAAGGCAGTGAAAAGCTTCATAAGTTTGGAACAGGTGAACACAAACATTTACATCTCTTGTTGTTTTTCACACATACGTCGTCTGTGTTTCAGTTTGTCAGGCGACAAAACTGGAACATCAGGTTACCGACTACGCGTGCCAACGGCGGCTTCAATCAAAATCAAGAACAAATGTGTACAGCCAGTAGAGGGCAAGCCAACACACAATCCACTAAACATTGTGGAAACCAGCAGCGCGATACAGCCAGCAACCAGCAATGGCTGGCGACGATAAATGCCACCGGATCATAGCCACAATGTCTGATTGGAGACATAGGAGCGTGTACCATGTCTAGCAGTACACTGATTGAGAAACGTTTAGGCCGATCAGTCATGAAATGGACCCTACAACGACATGAAGTAGATTACAGCGAGATAACAGGCAGATCAATCGCGAAGATTCCTCTAATTACTAGCAGACCATATTTATGATGGACTCAAGCAGCGAGGTACAGATTACAAGTCCTGGGCTATAGTATACACAGCTGATCACGATATCATCTGAAACCCAACTAAATGAAACATAAAGCAAATTATGGTAGAAGAAAATGAGGTGGCCATAATTCTTTATTTTTTTTAAGAAAAGAAGTAGCAGAAATATGGAGCTGCCAGATGTAAAACAAGCGAACACAAGCCATCACATTAAAAAAATCCGAGATGGCAAAAAAAAAAAAAGCCCGTTGGTGTGGTAATCTGAAACATGCGAAATAAAGTGGTGACGATAGGCTGATCAATCAAGGAGTTTCCTCCAATAATAGCAGATCAGATGCATGATTACCTCAAGACTTGCAGGTGAAATGCTACAAGTTAGCTGAGAAGCGAGCAAGATTCCCGAACTAAATGCTAGTTGTTGATCATTTGATAGAAACTTGTGAGGCAATTAATACAAAACAGTCCTGAACATTCCTTAGTGCTTGATCATTGATGAAGTTTGTGCAAGGTCCCCTCGCAACCATCATTCCTTGTCATCACATGACCTGAATCAAGTTGGCAACGCGGTCATGTTTTGTCAGTACATAATAGTACAAGTTCCTCCAATAAATAATGTTTGGAAACGATGGCGTGCCACGGTCTTATTCCTTGCGTCGGTGTCTGGATGTAAGCGTTGTCGAGTTGCTTCTTTGGCAGTGTGTGGCTCGTCTTGGGAAGTCGAAGCTGCTCATCTCTTGTGTTTGAGCTTGGCAACGATGACTCTAGATGTTTGTGTGCGGGGGTTGTCGTTGTCTAGGTTGTTTGTTACGGCGTTCGCTGGTTTTTCTACCGTGTGCTCTATGTAGGCTTTGGACCCGGTTTTCCTTAAAACTGGGTCAATTCCATTCCTTCAAAAAATGTTTGGAATACTAGCCCCTGCTCTCTGGCTTCAAAAACTAGTCAAGTACACGTCAACAAACCCGCTGAACTAGTGATGAGGTGCTGATATATTTGGTGTAATAAAATGAATCTAGCATGTTCGGTCGTCAACAAAAGAAACACGGACTCTCCAACCAAATACAAAACTTGCACACACATGAAGTTAGCCTTCTAAAATAAAGAGAAATGAACAAAAAAAGAGAAGCCTGCCAACAACTTGCAGATCAACAAAATTGGAGGAGCTTTTATGCTCCAAATACTTGATGCATGCACAAATTTAAAGCAGAAACCAAAGGGTTGCTTCCAACAAGTTACCCCTGGGAATGCTACAAGATTCACACAACCCCCGCTCCTGCTGAATGGCTGAGGCAAGCATCTTTGGGGTCTTTGCGTGTACTCATACCTTATTTGCAGTCCGAGAAGGCTGTATTCAAACTAATAATATAGTATTTAAGCTTTTGGTTTCCTTGGAAAATAAAGTTGCACAAAAACAAAGGTGCACTAAAGAAAGCATTTACAAGGGCTGTACCAACCATAGCACATATACCTATCTCATTATCATGCAGTGGTCCTTGGCATCAGAAAAAAACACCTAAGTGAAACTTCCTCATCATACAGACACAGATAGTCCTTTCTATAAGAGCTAAAAAGACTTAAACTAAGTGGAAAACCATACACTAATGCTGCCTCAATACCTTCTCTGATGTATACTTCTTCACCTTTAGCTTTGTGTTCCTTCTTCTAGTGTCTTCGTAATTATCCTCATCAGCTTCATCGACATAAATAATTTCAGGCTCATCATCAGCTTCAACATCATCCTCATCATAATTGGCAGACTTTGGCTCACTCCTAGCATCCTCATCCTCTTCCTCTTCCCCCTCATCTTCATATTCATCATCAAAATATTGTTGAGCTCGCAGAGTGTGAAATACTGGTGGGGGAGGGCAATCTTCAGTAATTGCCTCATCCCGTTTCATAACCAGATGTCTGATGATCCTCTCATCCTTGTCTAGCAGGGTCTTGAAGTCATTGATGTATCTTGACTCTATCTCAAAGTTCATTAAAATGTAATTGGCATGTGTTGCTTTCTTTATTTTGTAAGCAAGCCTGCGCAGCCCCCAATTGTTAAGCCTCCATATCCTTCCTTTCTTCTCCCTGATAAAATCTACAAGGGAACAAAAAAAATAGTTGTATGTTAACTCTTCAGTAGTATATTTACCAACTGTTAGACTATTTCATAAAATGTAAAAAAAAAGAGATAAGCTCAGGTATATTGGCTGATTGAAGCAAATATAATAGAAACACGTACAGCAAAACAGCAAGGAATAGAAAAACAACATTTTCCTTCCTGGCCTAGAGATTGCACATAAGGATGGGAAGCACAAAGGCAGCAAAAGCAAATCAGATAACACTAGCAAGTCTAGCAGGAAAAGGCCTTATTATAAGAGTGCCTAACCTACAGGCAGAACATGACATATAAGTACCTTAGTTTTCCTCTAGCTCTAGGTGGTTAAGATTAACTCATTTAGTTAGTATATTAGAGAGAGAGAGAGAGAGAGAGAGAGAGAACTACAGCGTGCTAAAAAAAGTCACCACCACACAAGTGATGTCTGAGTGTTGATAGACATACCTTGTACTTTTGATACAACATTTTCAACTTCTTCAACACGGTCCTCATGAATTAGATAAACTACTTCATAGTGCCGCACTGTAAAAGGATGAAGTTCAAACTGAACTTAGAAAGCCAGCACAAATGAACAGCAAGCGATGCCAAAATAGAAAACAATAGCTGGACATAAGAGGAAAGAAAAGAGCTCTTACTTCTTTTCAGATTTAAATCACTTTCTAGCTCAATATTAAGAAAATCATACAGCTTTTCTGCAAAAAAGGATTAGAATGATAATAATATTCACATGAACCATAAAAAGGATCTTTACGGTACCAAAATGGACATCTAAAAAACTTTATAGCAGAAAAGCGAACCTTCGTCTGCATCAGCAAATTCTGGTGACACTTGACCATCCTCTCTCACCATTTTCTACAAAACAACAAGAATAAAAAGCATGTAGTTATTAAGCCTATTGCAATAGCTTTCAAGCTTCCCTATATAAAGCTTAAAAGAATCTCCTGTTTCTACCACAACTGACCAAATCCATAATTTTCATTTGCCTTGGGAAGATTTCACCATTTTATTTTCTATTTCCTGTTCCCTCTAGTGGGAAACTACTAAGTGCTCGTTCCATAAATTTCAGTTCTATAGGAAAATGTCCCTGTTGTCATGAATAGAAGATGGTATTGATTGGCAATGGTTACTATACAAGAAAACTAAAGCACTGTAGAGGTTTACACACAGACGCAACTATACAAGCATATAACACTAGAATATTCCTAAAAAAATCTCATATCCACCATTCGCAATAAGAAGGCCTGCTTACACATATTGCATTCAGGTAATGGCTGCTGCCGAGTCATTTACTAAAAGTCTAAAACCATTGCACTCAGGGAAGCATCTACAAGCAGAAACACGGAAGCAACTATGTCCTTATTCTCATCTCCCAGGCTTGAACACTAGATAGAAGCACCTAGAGGCAGCCTATCAGGGAATGGATGAACAAAGTTACAAAAAAAGGACCGAACCTTTCTAAGCAGGACGGCCTCGGGGAACAGCCCGGCAGCCTCGCCCGGCTTGGGGGTGAAGCTGTGCGTGTCCACCCGTTCCTCCGTCTCGCTATCCCGCCCCCTCCCCCTCTTCTTCTTCGCCCACACTGCCACGGCCCCCTGCCGCCTCACATCTCCTCCAATAGCTACGCGCAAGCAGTTCATACGCATACGATACGGCGCCGGCGATGTCCCGAATAGGAACAGAGCCCTCGGCACTGCGGTGGCCTCCATGGGTATTGGCCGGAGACGCCGGAGAGCGAGGTTCTTGCCGGGGTCTTTTTTCCGGTGTGGCCGTGTGGGGACGCCGAACGAAATGAAATGCGGGCGAGGAGAAGGATAAGGTGATATTTGGGCCTTCATCTAAATGAGATGAAATTTGGGCCTTCAAGTGTGCGTCCATCGTTTTTTGATCCTAGCTGAAGGCCCGACCTGTACTCCTCTCGTCATCCTCTTCGTTTTGACCTTCTCTGTCGAGCTTTTTCTAGTATAATAAATTTCATGTTGTGGCGGACGGGCGTAATGTTCGTATTAGAGTACGAAGATTATATTAAAATGAATAATATATATATTATTATCGATCTTAATGCCTTATAATGTTATGTTAACAACCAATACATAATATTAATATAAAACAAATTATATTTTATAATGCGAATATCACAACAATAAAGTTTAAAAAGTGATAACTAAAGCTAAGCAAACTCGGCTCGCGCATAAACAGAAGAACGCAGTTTGATGTGTTTTATTAGGCTTTAAATAAGTCGTCAGTAGAGCTAGACAAAATACTTATGATTTGTAAGCTCGCTCGACTCTATTTCAATTTTATCATAAGCTAAGCTAACATATCATCTTGATTTGTTAGCGAGCCAGCTTAAACCGAGCTCGAGCTAGCTCAATAGCTCGAATGAGCAACCATCTGTTAGCAAAATAACACATGCACTTATATTGGATAAACTAATAAGTAGTGCTGGATATCAAGCTAGCTCGACTCGTTAAGGAATCAAGCCAGAGAATCAGCTCGACTCGACTCAACTCGTTTAGTTCGTGAGTCACAACAACAAAAACAATATATGTATATATACAACAATATAATCAATTGTTAATTAATTTTAGACCAATTTAACACTAAAAGAGTATTAGTACTAACAATTTTATATATAACATCAATTCAACACCAAATTAACACAGATCATCACTTATTAGTTTATCCAACACAAGTGGAGACTTTGTTTTGCTGACAAATACTAGCTCGTTCGAGATGACGAGCTGGCTCGAGCTAACTCCTTAACAAACCGAGCTAAGATGCTAGCTCAGCTCATGATAAAATTGAAACAAAGTCGAGTCAGATCTGAGTCGAGCTAACCATGAGCCGAGCGAGCTGACGAGCGTTTGGTGTTGGGTTGATGTGGTATATGAAATTATGAGTATTAATACTCTTTTCTAGCGTTAAATTGGTCTAGAATTAACTAATATTTTATTATTGTATATATGTGTATCTTTTTTTTGGCTCGCAAGCTAAACGAGCCTGCTCAAGCTCACAAATGAGCCAAGCTGATTCTCTGGATCGATTTTCTAGCGGGCCATGTCGAGAAATCTTGTTACCTTAATGGGCCAACTCAAGCTCGACCAAGCTGAGCCGAGTTGACTCTATATCTAGCCCTAACTATCAATAGCAAGCAATGTAAAACTAATCACAGTAGCAGCAGAGCACACACACACTAAATCTCAATCGACATCATTTGGGTGACGATAGATTGGAGAGCAGGTAGGGAGACAACAGAAAGTCGTGCACAAGACCATACACATAGTGCCCCCACCACAAAAGCAGATGAGATGAGATGAGATGACGATGCAGAGCAGCAACACCAGCCATCTATGGGAGCAAGGGCGATTCCAGGGGCAGAGGCATGTAAATAATATAAAATACCTTCTAACAGACCCCTCGATCTGATTTGTCCCCCCTCCCAACTCAAATCCTGGCTTTGCCCCTACGTGGGAGCAGGAGCGAGGGCAAGCAGCATATGAAGGTAAGCAACATAAGAGGGAGGGAGGATCTCGTACCTATAGAGCATATTAGAGCCGCCCTTGAAGGCTTCCACGGCGACGCCCGTAGAAGCAAGGGCGAGAAGCAGGGGCCACAACTTTGCTCGAGGAGGGGGTGTTTGAGAGGGGGTAGGGCGGAGAGGGGAGGGGAGAGAGAGGAGAGGTAGCGAGTGGGGCGCAACAGCGAGCATGAGAGAGGGGAGGGCAATCGACGGTGGGAACACCAAGAGTGAGCGAGGAGAAGTGGTGATGGGGGAGGGGACGGGTAGCGGCTGCGTGGCCCGAGGGGAGAGGGAGGTTGGGCGCATAGGCTGCTCGGCCCGATTGTGTTGGGCCATTGTGTGTGGAGGGGAAGTAAATGCACGACACACACGTTTAGTGTGTGACACACGACCACAGTGAAAACTGGTGATTTACAATATTAGAGAATAATATTTATATAACATAGTTTTTAAAATAATATTTATAATTTAGGATTTTAAGATATTATTTAAAGTGATAAATTTCTCTAAGATAGTATTGTGACTTTCTTTTATACCTGTTTTGACGTAGATACTGGAGTATAGATTTAAGAATTGGAACCAGCTTTCCAGAATTCTATTGTTTGGTTGCACATGAAATTGAGATTTGGAATCAGAGATCCAATTCCCTGGAATTGGACTATAACTAGAAACTCCCTCTCCCGATACAGAGTATTACTCCTATGTATCGAGTGGAATTGAACCACACAATTCCGAACTCTAATTCAGTGGCATCAAAATAATAGAATTGGAATTACAACTCATTTCAATACCATGGCTGATTTGTAATTGAACTCAATATAATTCCACGTCCTCCAATATCAACAACCAAGCAAAGTATTACTTGTTTTAATTTAATAGTTTCTAAATACCTTTAACTTTTCCTTTAAACTTCATGGCGTCGTTCCCCTAGGCGCAGCCTCAACACCTGCTCCCTTTGCTCCTAAAAATGATTACAAATCTTTTACAAGTTTAAATTTAAAATATGAAATAATCATTTTATTTTAATAAAAAGGAAATTCAGTTAAATTAAAAATACTCTATGGCTAAAAGAGATCTAGATATAAAACATGTATCTCATACAACTATGATTTAATAACAAAATATATTGTCGGATACCTAGAAACGGGGTACCCAAGGCAAGGCCTACAAACCTCTCTCTGGCCTATTTACCAAAGTCCCCACTGAGCAAGTCTGTGAACCGTGGCGACCGACAAAGTTCCCACCGAGCAAGTCTGCGAGGCAGGACAATAAACCAAAACCCTCACTGAGCAGATCCGCGAGGAAGGAGCCCGAGCCAACGTAGTCAGCCCATGACGACCGCGACAAGACGCAACATTACCAAACCACATCCAGACCATACATACCGTACCAAATGGTCTCTGACAAGCACGATGGAACACCACTCGTACGCCCCCAGACATGTCCTCACTAACTCGCGGTGTCGGTCAACTCTGGTCGCAGAGACCTGATCACCGATGTCTCTATAGTGGCCCATACACAGGAAAGGACGAGACAATACCCTATACCAAGTGTATACCTGAAAGCATCTAGGCCCCTGGGTGCTTTTAGTGATGTGACTAACGTGTGTTTTGCAGAGCAAATTGTAAGGTGGGCCACATTGCAGGGAGTTGCGCTACAACTGTGAAAACAATCCCTCAGATGAGAATTTGAAGCAATAGTTGAAAGAGGTGAATCAAAAGATGAAGGACTTCATATTTTCAGTGTCGAAGGAGTTGTGGGACACTTGGTATAGAGTTAGGACATCTATTTTTGTTTTAGCCGTACTATAAAGAGGGGTTGTGGATTAGTAGTTTGACCAAGAGAAATCTAGTGTAGTGTCGGTGCATGTTCCCACTCACAACTAGTGCTAGATGTCACTCTAGTGCTTACTCACAAGTTAGAATAAAAAACGGGTTATAAAATCACAAGAAAAGAAAATGTGTTGCTGTCCTAGGGGCACCGGACTGTCCAGTGGTCCCCTGGATAGCGGGCCCGAGGGCACCCGAGAACTAACCCTGAGCTGTGAAAAACCCGAGAGCAAACAATTCCGAATAGTTGAATTTTAGCCAGCACCGGACATGTACTGTGCAGTGTCCGGAGCAACTCTAGAGCAATGGCTAGATGTCAAAACTATCTGTTGGGAATAGTTGACGCACCGGACTGTCCGGTGTGCCCATGCGCAGTAGAGCTGTGCAACGGCTAGTTTTGGTTGGTGGGTGTATTTATACCCCCTCCACCAGCCATATTAGTGTCTTGCTACCCCAACCACATAGTATTCATTGTTAGAGCATTGCAAGTCCATAAAGCGTAGTGAGGTGATTAGCAAAATTATAATCCCTCGTTAAGACCTCATTAGTGCGCATGAGAGCCACCTAGAGAACACACCACATGCATTAGGATTCTCTTGGTCAAGTGAAAATCTATGGCTTATTAATCTTGGTGATCAACATCACCTAGACGACTCGGTGGCGATTGGAGTTCGGTGATCACCCTAGAGGATTTGTTGGTGACCCGACTTGATGGTTGTACACGGTCGTGAGGGATCCACCGTGTCGGAGAGGCAAAGGATCATCTCATAGTGAGCACTTAGTTCTTGCGAGGACCAAGGGAGAGCGATACCCTTGCGCGGGTGCTCCAACGGGGACTAGTGGAGAGTCTCGACTCTTTGATACCTTGGGAAAATTTAGAGGAGTCTTCTTGTCCCTACTTTACTTTCCACATTTACTTTGAACATTTTACTTTGTGTATTTTCTTTGCTAGTATTTGCAATAATTTCTTAGGGTTGTTCTCTATTTCATAGCTTTTACTTCTTGCTAGTAAATTGGGTGAAGTTGGGCTCATGTTTAGGGTTTAATCTTTTGTAAGAATTTTAGAAAAGCCCAATTCACCCTCCTCTTGAGCATCGTGATCCTTTCAATTGGTATCAAAGCTGTGTTGCTCATAGTTTAGCTTAACCGCTAGAGTTACGATGTCCGACGGGGATGGACCTCCTCCCATTTTTGATGGTGACGATTTTCCTTGTTGGAAAATTCGTATGGAAGCTTACCTAGATGCTATAGATATTGGAGTCTACAAAGCCACCACCCAAGGGTTCCCCCAACCTAGAGATGCCATAAACCTTTTGGGTGATGAGAACAATTATGAGAAATGGAACGCAAAGGCCAAAAACGCTGTTTTTACGGGTCTTTGCAAGAATGTGTTCAATAGAGTTAGAAATCATAAAAATGCTCATGATTTGTGGTTGGACATTTGTGCTCTGCATGAAGGTACTAAGAGTGAGCATGAGGAGAGATATCATATTGCTATGAGAAAGTTAAATTCCTTTGAAATGCTTGCTAATGAAACTGCAAATGATATGTACTCACGACTCAATATTCTTGCAGAGGAAGTGAATGGATTGGGACTCACTCCTTCAATGGATCAAGTTGGGTGCTCGATAATGAATGTATAAATCATATTTGGAGATAGTAGCAAGGGTGGTAACAATTGAATCTCAAGTGCATATTATTTTCAAATCTTATCTCTTTTGTGACTTGTGTAGCCACTAAGGAAAAAGAAGCACTTGAGGATATACATAAGTTGTTGATTATGAAATAAAGGTCCAATTGTAAGATAAATGAATATTATCATATGGTCAACAATCCAAAACTATGTGATGTACTCTCTCTAGTTAATTTGGATTTGATTCTTCTATATTAGACACTCACCATAATATGGATTAAGTCAGCCCTTTAGACTTCATTGAATAACCATGCATATCATCCATGTCATTCAAAATATATTATGCATGAGGGCTAAAGGGAAATTTAGTCCATATCATGAGGTTTCTCTATTTTAGCAACTCACTTTCCTTCCACATATAAAGGGTTGCTAAATAAGAAACTAATGCGTGTGCTACTAATGCCATCTCTTGTGTTGAGTTTATCCATAGAAAATCTATGTTAAGAGATGGTGCTTATTATTAAATTGGATAAGTCACAAGCGTAAAGGATACTATTCAACTAAAGTAAGATGAAGTTGATAAGAGGCCAAGGTATGAAAACTTTCTCTCTTTAAGTTGTTTTAGTATTTTATCCTTAGTGGAATGTACCATAGTATATGTTAAATTCCTTGCAATATAAAATGTTCAATAGTGCATATACTTTGACATCAATCATATGTGTGCACTAATTTAAAGGAATTTAATCTATCCTAATGGGTTTCAAGTATGATGATTCATTTGTCATCGACATATAAGGATCCTAATTTGTGAAACCCTCTCTTGTGTTTTTTAATGCTCTCTTTTCTAAGTGTTTCAACAAGGTCCTTCCAAGTTCTTTGAAGATGGATTCAAAATCTACAAATATAAGAGTATTGGTTCTTTCAATCATTGAGTTTCAATGGGCCTCATATCAAGTATGATCGAACCAAGCAAAGATGAATGAAGTTCAAGATTACTTGGTTGGATGAAATCATAAAGAGAAAAGAAATCACAGTGAATCAATAAGGAAGTTGAACTATATTGTAAACCAAATAATGAAGAAGTAGTGACATAATCACATAATATCCTTCATTATGAGGTTTGAGGTTCATATTAGCATGCTTTACCCTTCAGGATTTCAATTGATATACTTTTAGTTCTTAAACTTTCAATTGGTATAATTTTCATCATCTATTTAAAGCATGTTATGTTAAACCAGGATATAGTGAAAACTTCACCTTTAACCTCATATTGTTGATGTGCATAAGTGTACTTTGTGTACCCTTGCATGCACAAATTGAGAGAGAGTTTAGCCTATATCTTGTGAGACTAATGATTTCTTTCAAGTTCATGTTGTGTAGTCTCACACCTTAGTGAAAGGAGAACATAATGAGGATGAGTGGTTCCAAGGAAATGATCAAATATTTACCACATGTCACCCCATGGATTAGTTCTATTGGGGAACGATATGTGTTCTCTAGCATAAATTCAATTGTTTAAAATATATTATGCCTTGACCAAGATATATGATGAACTCCTCTAAGATCTTAATTGAATCAACTGCATGTTACAAGTAATTTGAGTACTTGATGCATACATTTAGGGGGAGCTCATTCTATATCCTGTGTCCTTAAAGACTAACATTTTCTTTTAGGCCCCGTTTGTTTCCTTTCATTTTGAGGAATTGGAATCTTACTATTGGAATAGGCTATTTTTTTAGAATGTGACATTCCACCACTTTCCAAAGTTATCATATAAGCCTATCTCGAATTCATAGGGTGAGAGATGGAAATTGATTCTATAGATTTACATGCTATTTTTTTGATGTACAACTTATAGCACACTATTCTACTTTCTTCGTTATAACATGAATGTAGTATATAACTATATCTCTCATATGATTTAAGGTAATATACAAATATATTACATATATAAATATATGAACTTAATTAGTTTTGTCTAAATTATAATTATTAAGATGGAATTCAATTCCAATGAAACAAACGGGGCCTTAGTGAATTTGTGTAGTTCTTTGAAGAGAATGAGTTTCTGTTGATTTTTTAAGAGGATAAGTTTCTCTTTGGCATGCTAAATTGACTCAATCCAAGTCATGATGAAGACTGATGGGCATCAATGAAAATTATCTTGCTTTGTGTAAAGAAGAGCAAAGCCTATCAAAGAACTGAGTTGGAAAACAATCATCTTGGTGGAGACCATGTGGCGTAGAACAAAGTTTGAAATTAAAAAGGAATTTTTGGGCAAAGACAATCGCTTCCACTGCAAATTTGATGGGTATCAAAGATTATTTGCTCCAATAAATGTATCTTCTATACATTTCATAAGAAAATAAGTTCCTCTTGTATATGCTACTCCAACGTCATCTAAAATTGGTAAATATTTATCACGTCCTTTTGGATTGCAAATGTATAAAGTAGCATAGCTTATAAATTCTCCTATCTAGAACTTAATTGATTAAATAGTGCACATGTTCCTTATGTTGCATGATTATGTTCAATTGATACTCCTTTTATGCCAATGGTACTTTAAATTACAAATAAGTATTCTCAATAGGTATCAATTGAATACATATATATGTGTGCAATAAAACTTGAGGAGAACTTAATGTAATATGCAATTAGTGATCTGTTTATCTATCAAATTGTATCAATTGGTGTTTTTCAATTGGTATTTTCGTACATGATCACTAGTTGTATAATCCATACTTGTGCAATTTTCATGTTGCCTCTTGTTATGATAAGAAAATGCTAGGTGACATCTAGACTCCAGGTATCAAGATTTATCTTTCAATTAGTATGACAATATTCATTTGATATCTTGGACCTATGTCACAACTATGCCAACAAGAGCTTGCAAATGAATTCTAAATCCAACACAAGTCTGGAAACCCCTTGAGAAGGTAAAACGTAAAGGTACATCACTTCATGTCACTTCTACATTACTTTTGTGTCATCTAAGGACCCTTTTCATGATAGCGTGTTCAAATCTCGCTTAATTAAAATTTCTTCCCTTGATATCCTTTGTATCTGTCGGAGAGGAAATCTTCAGTCGGGTGGCGGAATGCACCCGCCCTAAATTCTAAGATGAGGAGGGGCCTAAGCGTTTTGCCTGTCTGCTAAGCAATGAACGAACACAAGAACACACAAGGGTTTAGAGTGGTTCGGGCCGCCGAAGCGTAATACCCTACTCCACTGTATGATGTATTGAGCTTGAGAGCTTGTAAGAACTTGTGAGCGTCTAAGTGTGTCTGAGTGAGCCTTTGGTGAGCTTAAGTCAGCTTATGTGAGCCTATGTGAGCTTATGTGAGCTTATGTGAGCTTGAGTTGTAACGTTGCGTGCCTCCCCTTTTATAACTGAAGGGGGGCACGTACAAGGGTGCTGAGCCCCGACATGCGGGCCCAGGGACATAACGGATGTAATACTTGGAGCAACTAATGTTGGTCGCCAGAGCAATCTCCTTGCGCCCTGATATCCGCAGCCTGCGTAGTATCGGCGTGCAACGGAAGCTTCACTAGCAACATACGAGTGATGATGAGCATAGTGTATGCCGCAGCACGGGCGTACTGCCTGCCACCGGAGCGGACGGGCACGCCGCCTGCAGGATGGCCTGGCCGCCGTTCGTCAGTAGAGCGAACAAGGCACATTAAATGCTGAGATGGCACATCGCTTGTCAGTGGAGTAGACAGGGCGTATTTAATGCTGAGGCGGCACATCACCTGCCAGCTTGACAGGTGGCGCGCCTCCTCCGCAATAAATGTGCGGCCCAGAGGCCTTATGTCTGGCTCCGCCCGCTGGCTTACGTCACGGGCAGTAGGCCACGTGACAGCATCGGGTCTCCGCCTGAGCGGGGAGTGGGAGCGCTCGCGGTATGGTCCGGACACGTGTCAGCACCGGACCCCCGTCTGGCCTTGATTAAGGCCTGGGTATTCTTTGCCTTAGAATCCCGGGACCCCACTATGAGTAGCCCGGTCCCCTCCTGAGGGGTCCGGGACCCGTCCCAGGGGTCTGGTTTGCACCTGTGGAGGTCCTAAACCTCGCCTGGTGGTCCGGGCTGTGCATCCAGGGGTCCGGCACTTTCCCGTGGGGGGTCCGGACCCACTGTCGCCACCTTGGAGTATATTGTCTTTCTTGGCCACGTGGCGGCCCCGGAGCCGTCCATGTTGTAGGGTCAGGTACTGCTTGCCACGCGACTACAGATAGCCGCATGGTCGCCGCACTTTCATACTGTAGTAACGGTACCCCTGTTCCAGGGTACTGACAGTGGCCCCCGGGCCCGCCTCAGGGGAGGATATGAGCCTGCAGGTGGGGCCAAAGCTGGATTGTTGATTAGCGTGCTGCTTCCGTGCGCTTGCTGACATATTTATTGCTAGTCCGCCCTCGGTCACGCCAATTGCCACGCCTGTCCCCACGGCTGACTGACCTGTGACCACCGCACTTGATGGTTTTGCTAGGCCACGCGTGGGGTGCCTCGATACCGCTGCATTGGTTTTGAAAATTTACCTTCTCTGTCTTCTGCGGAGGCCCCGAGGAGGCGCGGAGGTGAAGAGGTGCACTACCGCAGATGGTGGTGTGCTCCTCACGCGGCGGTTCGCCTTCTCCGCACACGGAGACCGACGCCCAAGGAGCATGACTCATGGGCCCGGGCCCCCGTGCCAGAGGCTGGGGCGCTGCTTTTGGCGGAGACGAAGAGGCGCATTACCGCGGGCGGTGGCGTGCTCCTCATGTGGCGGTTCGCCTTTTCCGCACACGGAGGCCGACGCCCAAGCAGTATGACTCGTGGGCTCGGGCCCCCGTGCCAGAGGCTGGGCCGCTGCTTTCAGCGGAGACGAAGAGACGCATTACCGCAGGCGGTGGCGTGCTCCTTACGGGGCGGTTCGCCTTCATCGCACACGGGGACCGACACCCAAGGAGCATGACTCGTGGGCCTGGGCCCCCACGCCAGAGGCTGGGTCACCCCGGCGTGCGTCGGGCGAGATCTTCTGCGGCGTCTCGGGGTGTTAGTGGGGGAATCTTTCTTTAAAAAGGGACTCCCCCGAGCGTGGTAGCCATTCTCATCACTCGCAGCGCCCTTTCGCCCTCGAGTTCTCCGCGCTCTTCTGTCGCCGTAGCCACCATGGCCTTGCTAGATCCTCCCGAGCGCCTCCAGTCCGAGGTGGCACTCAGCTTGGTGCGCAACCTGCTCGGATGGGGTGTGCCGACGTTCGCTGGAAGGATCTGTGCCGGCGCCTTTCCTCACGGTGATCTCACCGCCGGAGAGTTCGTGCTCTTCGTCTCCAGCCGCCCTAGCAGGCTGGCGCTGCTGATTTCGCCTTTCTTCGTGCTGCTGCTGGAGGAGCTTGGCCTCCAACCTCAGCACCTCACGCCGTGCTTCATCCTTCAGGCGGCCATCATCGCCTACCTCTGCAAGGTGTCCGTAGGGGCGACGCTTCTTCCTGCTTCTTCCTCCAGCATTCAGAGGAAAGGATGTTCACCAGCCTTGTGAAGGTGGACAGCAGGGAGCTGCGGCTCCATCCCCCGCGCGAGCTTCAACTCCATGGAGTGGGATGCGAGCCGTGCTGCGGCTCCATCTCTCGCACGTCCATCTCTTTGGCTTTGATGGTTTCGGTGCCGCCTCCAACGATGACCGCTGGCCTGGCTGCTGAAGACGCCACCCAGGAGGTCGTACAAGACATCGTACACCATGGAGATGGCGGCCGCGTGCTCCCAGCGTGACCCTACTGATGTCGAGTAGGTCATACTTGTAGACATAAGGCTAGGGCCCCGCTTGAAGGCGGATGTAATAACTTTGTTTTTGTAAGGTACTTTTTGAGTACTATTTTTCAAGCAGTGTTAGCACTAATCTGCATACTATTTGTCCCTGTTGTGTGTGGCGTTGCCGACTCCTCCCTGGTACCTGGCCCCCCTGGGATGTAGGCTCGACGTGTCGAGACTGGATACCAGCATACCTAAAAGAGTTGGGAACGACCCCTAGGAGGCAGCCTCGACTGGGACCTGGACACAGCTTCGGCTACGGAGCATTAGTAGTACACCCATAGGACCCATCGTTTGACATTAGCTATCCTTTGATACATGCATGGGACCTGCAGGTTTTAGTCTGGGAAGCCAAGTTGTGTGTCCGGACCCCCTAGATCGCGGTTCCAAATACTAGGATACCCGTCGCAGAGTGGTGGAGCCTGCAGGCTTACGGTACGGGACCAGACTAAGCGGCTACACGGCTCCGGACCACCCCAGGAGACAAGTATCCATTCTCTAGAGCCGGACCCCAGGTTGTCGGACCCACAGGACTATAGCTCCAAATACTAGGGTGCCCGTCACAGAGTGGTGGAGTGTGCATGCTTTGGGTATGGAACCAGGCTAAGCGGCTACACTGCTCCGGACCACCCCATGGAACGAGCTCCTGTTCTTTAGAAATGGCCCCCAGGCTACCAGACCCCCTGCTTTCGTAGAGGGGTCCTAAACTGCAGGCCTGGCTACTCAATTCGGATGTCATCATGCCAGGACAGATGGGAACTGTTCGAGTGGGTTAGGTAAAAAATTATATCCAGAAACTGCAGGATAAAGCCATGGAGGCAGGAGGATAAAACTGCCATAAGAGCACATCTGAGGGGGTAAATCTTCTCTTTATAACTCGACATGCATGGGTGCAGGCCAATAGGCCAAGCTTATGAGGGCGGACCTCACCGGGCTGGCGTACACGTATGCACAATCCTAGTTACAAAAGGGAGAAAAACTTCACCCCTCAGACTTGGTCCTATGGATAGGACTTACAGAGATGCTCCAGGGGTTAGGAAGAGTACTCCAGCTGTAGCAAGGTGGTTACCCCCAGGTCGGCATATTTCCGTCACCTTGAAGGGTCCTTCCCAGCTGGGGGAGAGTTTACGGGACCCTTCTCGGTTCAGTACTCGCCATAGGGATAGGTCCCGACCCTGGGTTCCCTACTATGCACGAACCGTTAGTAGCGCCTGGGCGCCTGGTCGCAACGTGCATTTCGGGTCGCTGCTTGCCCTCTGCGTTGATGGAGTCCACATCCTTACGCTGTGGCCGCTCCTGCATAGACTCGTTAGAATACTGGACTCATGAGGAGCCCATAAAGGTTTCCGGGGGAAGACAGGCTTCGGCCCCGTAGACCAAGAAGGACGGGGTCTCCCCGGTGGCCCGACTAGTTGTCATCGCCGGAGTTGGAGTCTCCGGTGAAAACGTCCTTCAGGACTCCCTCGGGTGACTGATACCCGAGGTTTGGTTCTCCCACGGCCACCTCGCCGTTGTCGACCCTTTCCTTGCCAGGCCGGCAACGAGGAGGGGAGCCGTCCTTGGAGGTCTGCTCGTGTCGTTCGCTGACGCGCTTTGCGAGTTCGATGATCTCGGGACACTCCGCGATGTTATGGCGACTGTTGGGGTGTACAGGGCATGAGCCGCTGTTACCCCTCTGCAGCCGTGGGCGCTTGTTGCGCTCGTTTCGGCCCCCAGTCGCAGCTGCAACAACCGGAGCAGCAGACGGCGGCCTCTCAGAGCCGCGGTTCTTTTTTTTTCTTTTTGCATCCTGAGAGACGGCACTCGAGCCACCCGTCTAGGCAACCTCGGTGTATGGTGCCGAGTGCCATGCACGGCCCTCGGCAGCCCTGGCGCACTTGTCGGCTAGAGCGAAGAGCGTTGTGACAGTTTCCACGTCATGCGTGGCCAACTTCTCCAACATTTTTTCGTCACGCACACCTTGGCGGAAGGTGGTAATGATGGAAGCATCGGAGATACAGGGTATAGTCCCTCGTACCCTGGTGAAGCGGGAGATGAAGGTCCAGAGAGTTTCCCCGGGCTCCTGCCTCACTGCATGGAGGTGAGCCTCCACGCCATGCCGCTGATAAGCACTAGCGAAGTTCGCTGCGAACCATGCGCAGAGCTCTTCCCAGGAGTATATTGATACTGGGGTAAGGTTCATGAGCCAAGTCCGGGCAGGCCTAGACAAGGCAACATGAAAATATGTTGCCATTACGGCGGTGTCTCCACCTGCTGTCGTAATGGCAGTGACGTACACCTGTAAGAATTCCGACGGGTTGGACGTATCGTCGTACTTTTCTGGCAGGTGCGGCCGGAACTTGGGGGGCCAGGTCGCCGCACGGAGATGATCCGCGAGCGCGGCGCAGCCCACGTCGGCCAATGGGACGCCTGCCTGGATCCGGGCGCCCGTTGGGGTCTGCGGTGCTACCGCAGCAAAATCTTGATCGAGGTTGCGACCCTCGATGTTTAGCCGACACTCACGTGCCCTCTCTAGAGAGACTCGAGCGTCTTTGCGATCCTCGAAGTTTTGTTGGTCTGTGCACCCCTCACAGAGGGTGAGCGCACAGACGTCGTCGCCTCGCGTTGACACTGGGATGACCGTGGCCTCGACCTGGTCGAGCCGGAGTGCGCCATGCCGAGCAGTCAGTCGACGTCGTTGCGCCACTGCTTCATGACCCCTAGTGAGGCCGTGGAGCTTGGAGGGTAGCGCAGCAACTCCCTAGCCACAGACAACGCCCCCAGAGCTGCCCTTGATGGAGTACGGGATGTCTACGAAGCTGTATGCTACTGCGCAGCGTGCACAACAGCAGTGCCCGGCACTGGGTGGTTGGGAACCTGTGGCGTGGAAGAAGCAGCTTCTTCCTCCACCAGGAAATCCACCGAAGTCTCGGCGCGGTGCTCAACGATTTGCACCATCATGCTGAGCAAGAAAACAAGCAAAAACTTAAAGCCTAGGCCCCTACCTGGCGCACCAAATGTCGGAGAGAAAATCTCCGGCCGGGTGGCAGAATGCACCCGCCCTAAATCCTAAGATGAGGAGGGGCCTAAGCGTTTTGCCTGTCTGCTAAGCGATGAACGAACACAAGAACACACAAGGGTTTAGAGTGGTTCGGGCCGCCGGAGCGTAATACACTACTCCACTGTGTGATGTATTGAGCTTGAGAGCTTGTAAGAACTTGTGAGCGTCTAAGTGTGTCTGAGTGAGCCTTTGGTGAGCTTAAGTCAGCTTATGTGAGCCTATGTGAGCTTATGTGAGCTTGAGTTGTAATGTTGCGTGCCTCCCCTTTTATAGCTGAAGGGGGCACGTACAAGGGTGCTGAGCCCCGACATACGGGCCCAGGGACATAACAGATGTAATACTTGGAGCAACTAATGCTGGTCGCCAGAGCAATCTCCTTGCGCCCTGATATCCGCAGACTGCGTAGTATTGGCGTGCAGCGGAAGCTTCACTGGCAACGTACGAGTGATGATGAGCACAGTGTATGCCGTAGCACGGGCGTACTGCCTGTCACCAGAGCGGACGGGCACGCCGCCTACAGGATGGCCTGGCCGCCGTTCGTCAGCAGAGCGGTCAGGGCACATTAAATGCTGAGACAACACATCGCTTGTCAGTGGAGTAGACATGGCATATTTAATGCTGAGGCGGCACATCATCTGCCAGCTTGACAGGCGGCGCGCCTCCTTCGCAATAAATGCGCGGTCCAGAGGTTTTACGTCACGGGCAGTAGGCCACGTGGCAGCATCGGGTCTCCGCCTGAGCGGGGAGTGGGAGCGCTCGCGGTATGGTCCGGACATGTGTCAGCACCGGACCCCCGCCTGGCCTTGATTAAGGCCTGGGTATTCTTTGCCTTAGAATTCTGGGACCCCACTGTGAGTAGCCCGGTCCCCTCCTGAGGGGTCCGGGACCCGTCCCAGGGGCTGGTTTGCACCTGTGGAGGTCCTGAACCTCGCCCGGTGGTCCGGGCTGTGCATCCAGGGGTCCGGCACTTTCCCGTGGGGGTCCGGACCCACTGTCGCCACCTTGGAGTATATTGTCTTTCTTGGCCACGTGGCGGCCCTGGAGCCGTCCACGTTGTAGGGTCAGGTACTGCTTGCCACGCGACTACGGATAGCCGCATGGTCGCCACACTTTCATACTATAGTAACGGGTACCCCTGTCCTAGGGTACTGACAGTATCCTTTTTGGAGATTTATGACAAAGGGGGAGAAATTGTGCATTAAAGCTTACCTTTAGTCTTATGTAACTAAGTGTTAGAAGACTTTTGAAAAGGGGAGAAATAATTAACAAAAAGGGGGAATCATAAGAAAACATAAGATGTAGAAAGATGATGAATGCATACTATGTCATGAGCATCACGTTTATTCTAAGACACATTGCACCCCATGAATAGTATGATATAAGTTGTCTCCATACTTTGACCCAAATATGTGCTTTTGGCATTTGAGGCCAAAAATGGTGTTTTTTGAGGTGCACATATTTAGGGGGAGGAAACTATATCATAGGATTCAAAAACGTATTTATCAAATACTATGTAAGCTTTAAATATGTTGTCATCAATCACCAAAAAGGGGGAGATTGAAAGTGCATTCATCCCTTTTGTGAGTTTTGGTAATTTGGATAACAACATGTTTAAAGGTCTAACAAGTTTGCTAAGTGTTGAACAGGAAATTCAGTATGATGAACATACTTGAATATTATATAATGATCGATGAACACAGATTCAACATAAGGTTAAATAACTAATGAGACAATGCAAATGGATATAATATGATCTCTATATTGGTTTGAATATATGGACAATACCTGAGAAATCACTACAAACATATGGTCAGAATAGAGGATGAAGTGATTAAGAGGATTGGTCAAGCCAAAGTGAATAAGATATGAGGAATCGTGAATTGGCTTGACCATATTACTATCAGTCCATATATGCTTCTATGAGAATCAAACTAGAGCTTGATTGATCTTAACAGTTATATCTAGAAGACATTCAAGCAAGGTTCACAATATTGAAAAAATGATTCTCTCAATGGATGCTCAATATGATGTGGCTCAAGAATGGTTTGATAGGATGCAGATAGCAAGGAAAGGGCTTCGAGGAACTAAGCGAAGGTGAAGGCCAAGCAACGGCTTGTGGACAAGGTACCATGGCTAAGGTGAAGAAGAGAGTACTTGCACTAAGTCGATGAACTAATCAGCTATGAAGAGTTATAACATGTTGATGCATGAGTAAGGTGACTTGAAGCCATAATTTGAACTCATATATGGTGATATGGTACAAGTCACAGGGTTTGATTTGTGTTTGCTTCAAAAGTTGAGACAAAGATGTTTGTAATACTTATGAAGCAACGCCATGGATAAATCACACATGAGAAACAAATTACTCAAGGAGTTTACTTAATTATATTTTATTTAACTTGAGTATAGGAATCGTCGTACTATCAAGGGGGGTCCAAAAAGAAGGTTGGTGTTTGCCAAAGCTCAGGCCACTATATTCAAAAGCTATTTAAAAAACCAAAATCCCTTGGACACTCTGTATCTAACTGTTGTTAGGATTGAGAAACTGAGAGTGTTCCTGTTGAAAAGCAGTTGAGCTTTTCAGCTGAGTTGAGCTTCTTCAGCTGCAGTTGAGATTTTTCAGCTGAGTTGAACTTCAACTGAGTTGAACTTCTTCAACTGCAGTTGAGCTTTTTCAGCTGCAGTTGAGCTTTCTCAACTGCAGTTGAACCTCAACTTTAACTCTGAACCTCTTTGACCATACACCAGTTGAACCTGCCTCTGGCCAGTGGAACTGGGGTTTTCTCTCCTAAACTTTCTGATCAAGACTAGTTGAACTGGTCCACAGGGGCGGTTCAACCGGTCTCTGACCCCTCCGGTCAGACTGTCCAGCAGTCTGCCAGTCAAACTGGCAGACAGGCTGAAAGGTCTGCAAGGGGCGGTTCAACCCCCCCCCAAAGAGGTTCAACCGATTTTGGTCAACTTGACCAGACTATGCAACAGTCTGCCAGTTAGACTGGCAGACAGGCTGACAATCAGACCATGGGTGGTTCAAACTGCCCCTAGGGCGATTCAACCGGTCCTTCCAAGAAAATTCAGCCCAACGGCTAGTTTTTAAGCCCCACCTATATATACTCACTCCTACCTCTCTCCCCATAAGAGAGCACGATTTGAACTCCATTTCTAACCTGAGAAACACCTCCCACTCTCTCTCTCTCTCACACATCTCTTGCCTCTCCCATTTCAAATCTTTGGAGAGAAATCTTTGAGTGAGTTTGAAAGCTGTGGTTTTTGTGCTTCATCTCTAAATCCCTCTTGCTCTTCTTCATTCGAGCTTTGGTACTACATCGAGTTATTTGTGGATTCATTACTCTTGGAGCTTCTAGCTTCTAGACGACTAGGTGTCTCTTGTGAGTCTCCAAATCTTGTGGAAGACCACAAGAAAGTTTGTATTACTCGCTCGTTGAGCAAAGATTAGTGTGTGGGCTTGACCTTTGTGGTCGGTGAAGGGAGGATTAGGTTTGAAAGAGACCCGGCTCTTTGTGGGCGCCTCAACGAGGAAGTAGGGCACCTTTTGTGGTGTGTCCGAACCTCGGGATAAATCTTATGTCTCTTGTGTTCTTGTTCATTGTGTTTGTTTGTGTTCTTCATTCTCTGACTATTCTGTGAAAGAATTGTTCATATCTTTTTGGTGTGTGGATCTTGAGAAGTGCCCTTCTCAGATCTACTAATTTGAACCATGTGGATCATCTAGGACATCTCATTTCCAAAGATAACTGGGTGAATTTCGAGATCAATTCAGTGTTATATCTTATCATTTAGTTGAGCTCGTGCAAACCAGTTGAACCAGTTTTGACACCAGTTGAACCGGCTTTACCCAGTTTGTTTCTAGTTTTTTGTTGAAAAAGTTTTAACTTGCCTATTCACCCCCCCTCTAGGCAACTTTCACAAGCTCTCAGTGAGTCGCAAGTCAGGTGGTCGGCCAATAGGTCATTTGCTCGGTTCCACGTCTAAGGTCATTGATAGAGGACAAGGCCCAATGTTCCATGAGATACGATAACTTCATTGGGTGAAGATCTCGACGTTGATGATCCAAGGCTCCGAGCGAACGGATCCTCGCAATCACTACACCACCGCTCCGTTGGTTATCGCCCGTGACACACGAGTGACCTCACCATGAAGTCTTATCCTTGCAAGCGCAATCAAGAACACAAACAAGAACAGGAAGGACGCAACCAAAACTCTGTTGATTACGAGTTGGGGTCTCACAAACCGATGAACGACGACACCGTTCGATCAAAAATATGATCTAAGCAAAACCCAAACCATAATGTGGTAGCGACTGCTGGTAAAATAGAGGTTAGGGGCATGCGTGTCCCCTAGTCGCACCCCTATTAGGCTCCAACATGATACATGGCCTAACAACCCAACAAACAGTGTCATATCACCAAAACAGAAAATGAATGCTGATTTGTTTCGACAATCACCTTTGACACCGAATGAATTTTAAGGTGGTTCAAATTGGGATGGAAATCTTATCTCCTTATATTTACATCTATATAAAGCCCCCTAATTGGAGTTTGGATGCATCCTAGGCGTCCGTTTTAGTGCAAACTGGTTCTGGACTCCAATGTGGAGACGGTATTGAGTCGGACTTGGCTTTCTCTTGTTGTGAACGTCCTAGCTTCTCCTCCTTGACATCTTGGCATTTCCCAAGTTATTTATAGTCCTATCCAAGGTTCCTAATCATCAAAACATCCATGGCACAAAGCGTAAGATCTAAAATACAATTGACTAGGTAAGAACGAATCTGGAGATTTAACTATCGTGCACGTGCTCGTGTTGTCAGCATATGCATTATTTGTATGAGAGTGATGTCCTCATCATCCTCTCCCACTTGAATTGGACTCATCCTCGACTCAGTCGGTGGCCAAGGGGGTGGCCGAGCAACCCTAAGATGTACAAGGCCTTTATGTCTAAAAACATGCGTCGCTTAATTCTACTAGATTATGGACATCATCTTGTTATGTCGATTCCCATCAGCTCCGAACATATTTTGATGTGGGGTTACTTGGGTTGGAAAGCTTATCTCCTTAGCTTTCCAACGATGTCTAGAACGTCGAAAACGGAGTCCGTATGTAGCCAGGGCGTCTGTTTTTGTGAGACCCACTCCTGTAGTCCGATGGACTTCAAATCTCATTGAGCTTGGGACTCTATGATTGATTGTGCCTTGACCATATAGTTTACATCCATGTACTCATCATTCTTCCCTTCTTGGTTTTGAGTCATCCTCGACTTAAAGTCGTTGGTGCCTACAAAATATATTGATGTAGTGCTTGATGTCGTCCAACCTTGCTCCACTACTTGAAATTGACCATGTTATTGTAAAACATACAAAGAAGAACACGTGGAACTAGACATGATACGGTTAGCTTTAACACAACCCTCTAATTAATCGTATTGTTAAATGAAAAAAGGAGATTTCATATTTGAATAAATATATAGTCGACGTACCATATATTCTCCTTTCCAATTATATCTTCCAATAACATGATATGTATGATTAGATAACTATGGCAAATTAGCACTAAAAGAAAGTTTATCCTCTAAATTATTTAGATTACATAGAACATCAAATTCAACATAGCCCAAAGTATTTAAAGAAGATAACAATTTCAGCTCATCATGCACACTAGTTATAGAATTGAATATTCTAATTTTGGAACAATTAATAGAATCAGAAGCAACAATATGTAGTTTGTTCTCTAGTTGTGGCATAAAAATAACAGTATTATCATCACACAACTCTTCTTTATCACAAGAAACAACAAGACAATCTTCTTGTAACAAAGGCAACTCAGATTTATCTGAAGGCATGATATCAGTAGAATTACTCAAATTATTTTTAGTATCATCCATAGAAAGAAATTGTTGTCTCATTAGTGCTTTCACATCAGTCCAATTTTATGGTTTCTCATAGCATGCAAATTATTCCACCAAACTAACGCTCATTCGTTAAAGTACTAGTCACAAAAAAATTTGCCTATCACATATACGATGTCGTACAAAAATCTTATTCATTGACACTTCTCATTCAGTATATTTATTTGCAATACTTGCATCAAAAGAAGCGAAAGATGGATAAATATAACCTGAGGGAGACGAATCGACATCAATGGTGTCGCTCTCAAAAGTTTTACTCAATGCGCGCATCATCTCCTTCAATTACATATGGGAGACACTCACCATTAGTAGGCTTAGGGCCCTTATCCTTGTCTATTTGGGTCTCTGGTCCTATCATTGATAATAGAAAATAGAAACAAAGGCAACAAACAAAAAGTATAAACCCTACAACTACTCTCAGGGGTGGTGTTAGAACACAAGTTATGAAGCGTTTTAACCCGCTCTTACAAAGTTCTTACCAGTACTGCAGGTGGCAAACAGTGACCGGTGTGACAACACTTAGAGCGTGGGTGTGATTGCAAAGGAGTACATGTTCTGCTCGAGACAAAGGTGGAGCTTTGGGAAGGCTCACAAATATATATCTGTGACACACAAGTCAATAACAGATAGCAATGCTGAATAAGTGTTTGAAGTACTCGTACTAGTTGTTGGCCTAGAGAATGTATTAGCATAGTTGGAGGAAGACACAAAGGAGGTGACAGGAATCTAGGAACAACAAGAGAATAAGTTGGAATGAAAAACAATCACAAAGGTGCACAAATCAATGGTGTTCCTGCTCTTTTTCTCTGATTTTTTTCTTCTTTTGACTTTGTTTTGTGCGGCTTTTTTTGCACTTGCCTTTTTATATTCTCTTCTTTTTCACAAGAGTGCCGCAAAAACAAGATATACCATAAGAGTTGTCGGTGTTTTGGACTCGGGGGACCCTCAACCGACTAGTAAATCTTATGCTGCGTGTCCCTGCCCGGATGGATTGATGCAAGATGAAACACAAGAGGGAGGATGAGGGAACGGATCCCAGGTCTCTTGAGAGGTCTAGTGTTTGTGGAGAGGAGGTTGATGTCGAGTGAGCCGTCTGAGTCAGCCTTCAAAGCGTGTCGTGGGAAGGCCCTGGGCATCTCCTTTTATAGATACAAGGAGGTGACCCAGCTGTACATATGGGGGTGTAGCTATGTGCTAACGTGGCCGGCGGAGAAGTGCTTGAGCCCTGTAGAAGCGTAGCTGGCGGTGCGGCCCCAGGTCCTGCTGACGTTTCTTTGCCTTTGTAGAGATCTGAGGTCAGTCGACGTCATGGGCGCATGCCGGGAATCATCATTACCTGCTACTGGAGTAATTTGATGTGACACCGGTCTTGTTCCTTCGTAGCCTGAGGTGGCTAGCTAGGGGAAGGATAGTGTTGTATTCCCGGTTCACGTAGTCGGTCCGAGGCCGTCTCGGGCGAGGCGGTGATTTCTCCCAAAGCCGAGGCCTAGGTCGGGCGAGGCGAAGACTTCCTCCCGAGGCCGAGGCTGAGGCCGAGGCCTAGGTCGGGCGAGGCGAAGACCTCCTCCCGAGGCCGAGGCTGAGGCCGAGGCCTGGGTCAGGCGTGGTGATGATTCCTCCCGAGGCCGAGGCTAGGGCCGAGGCCTAGGTCGGGCGAGGCGGAACTCTTTGCTGTGCCCGAGGCTGAACTCAGGAGAGTCAGCAACTTACTGTTGTTAGTCTTACCTCGGTGGTTGGCACAGTGGTCGAAACAGGATGAATAGTGTTGTTATCCTGTCAGAACGATCAGTAAAAGGGTGAAGTGACTGCGGTCATTTCGACCTTGCCAACTGAGGCGCGCGTGTCAGGATAAAGTGTCAGGTGATCCCCGCATTAAATGCGCACGTGATACGGTCGGTGGCAAGGCGGTTTGGCCGAGGCCGCTATATGACATAGTTTACCCGAGCTTCGCCTCGGGCGAGCCGGGGGCGCCTCCACCGCCCGAGGGGACCCTCGGGCGAGCCGTGAATCTGTACAGGACTACTGTTCTTGCCCGAGGTTGGGTTTGGGTGAGACGGGACCGTGTCCCTCGGTAGACAAGGCCTTAACTCTGAACCGTGCTTTCCAGTCTTTTTAAAGATGTTCTCCAGCCATGTTTAGGAGTACTGGGGGTACCCCTAATTATGGTACCCGACAGTAGCCCCCGAACCTCAAAGGGAGTGTAGGCACTCGCTTGGAGGTTCTATCGGACTTTTGCAAGGTGACTGATCTTTTTTAGCAGTATTTTGTTCCGATGGGTGCGCGCGAGCGCACCCGTCGGGTGTAGCCCCCGAGGCCTCGGAGGAGTGGTTTGACTCCTCTGAGGTCTTTAACGCTCTTCTTGTTACTCCTCGGTCGGCCTTGTTGTTCTTTTATGTGGCCTGGCCGTAGCCCGGGTGCATAGTCAGGCTCCGAGTTTTTAGGTTAGTTTGCCGACGCGGTCAACAATTTAGCCGTAGCCTGGTGTCAGAGCAGCCCCCGAGCCTCTGCACGGAGCGAGAGGACGATCAAGGACCGTCTCAGCTTTTTATAGTACGCCCCTTCGTCTCCTTTCCACAAGGAGGAAGGGGGGAACGCGCCATGTTACCCTTGGTGGGCACCGAACACGGTGTTTCCAGTGAGTTGCTAACGGGTAATCTGAGTGGACGCCCGAGCCCCGTTCGATAAGGGTCGGCTAGTGGCCCAGAGGCGCGCTCCAAAAGTACCTGCAGGTGATTTGTTGGACCCGGACCCATTTGATAGGTTCCGAGGGCTCGGTGCCTCCCTTCGGTGGGATTCCATTACAAATCATTCATGCTGGTCTCGGAAATGTCTTAGGGTACCTCGGGAGCGTAGTCCGAGCCTTGGTCATGTAACAGACGTACCCAGGGTCATCCCTGACTCTGCATGCTCTGGGGCGGCTGTCGGACCCTTCTGAGGGGCCAGCCTTTGAACCCCTGATCAGTAGAGGGCTCGGAGCCCGAGTGCTCTGGGGCGGTTGCTGAACCCCGCAGGGCGCAACTTTCAAACCCCTGATCAGTAGGAGGGCTCGGGGGCCGTTTCCTTTGCTGAGAAGGACTCTTTCGAAATATCTCCTTTCCCGATCCCTGCGGAGAGAGAGAGAGGGGGGAAAGGAAGAAAGGATATAAACTAAAACAGTGCGGCACACCTTTTTGAGGCGGTCATCATGACAGAGGCAAAACGGCGCCCGCTCGCCAGCCAGGGGTGACGCGTGTCTTGCCAGAGAGTTAATGCGACGGGACGGGCGACTCGTGGGGTATCCGTTGCGCGTGCGCGAGTTATTCGAGGAACGGATAAACCGTTTTGATTTTGAATTTAAAATTCACGAGGGGCTCGGGCGAAGTATTGGGTGGATTTCGCCCGGGCCTTTATATTCCTGGAAGAGGGCTGGCAGTGGTTCTTTACCCTGCCATTTGCGCTTGCCTTCCGCTTTTGCTTTCGCAACCTGAGAGAGTACACAGAGAGAAGAGAAAACCGCGCACCTCGTCCCCTCCGCTTCCACCGCTTCCGCTCGGCGATGGCTGACAAGGTGACCGTCATTCCGCCGCGCGACCCATGGCCCTTCTCCACCGTCACTGTGGAGGATCTGCAGGCCCTCGTTGCCGAGGGTCTGCTCTGTCCTCTCTCCAGCAGGCCACAGCCTGAGTGGTTGGCCCCCGGGAGCAAGGCCGACCCGACTCCGCTGCCGGGGTACGTGGTCAGCTTCACCCCTTTTCATGAGCGGGGGTTTGGGATGCCGGCGAGCCGCTTCATGCGGGCGCTCCCGCATTACTACGGGTGGAGCTTCACAACTTCAACCCCAACTCCATCGCGCAGGCGACCATTTTCGTGGCGGTTTGCGAGGGGTTTTTGGGGATTGACCCCCACTGGGACCTGTGGACCCATCTCTTCTCCGTGGAGTTCTTCGCCGTGTCGACGGACGTGAAGAAGGTCCATATGGCGGTGCGGACTGGCGGCTGCACCCTCCAACTGAGGTCGAGACGCGCACAACAGTCCATCCCTGCCTCCCTTGTGTCTTCGAACAAGGGGTGGCAGAACCGGTGGTTTTATCTCCGGAATGACGACGGGGTGCTGCCGCCCTTTTCTCAACGAGTGGTGACCGCCGCCGGTGATAATTGGCGCTGGGGGCCACACACGAGAACCAGGAGAAGCTCCAGCCCATTCTTTGTGCCCTGCAGAAGCTCCAAGCCGAAGGCCTTACCGCTGCGGGGGTCGTCGCCGCTATCCACCGCCGGAGGGTGCTCCCATTGGCAGAGCGGCGGTTGCGGCTTTCGGGAATGAAGCCGGGGTCGATTTGGAGGGTTCGCGGATGTCCTCGACCCCTCTTTCCGCCGACGACCTCCTCAGACGGGTAGCGGGCACGGTGGGGAGGCTGGACGCTGGCGTCCTTAACCAGCCCCCGATGCGTCCCGACCACGGATATGTGTCCCTGGTAAGTGTTCGATCCTTCTTCTGTTTTGTGCTGTGTTTCTTACGTCTTTAGCCCTTACCCTTGGGATTTTTGTTCGTCCCCAGGGGTTGAGGAATTTTAAAACCTCCCGGCCACCGGTCCCGGAGGACGCGGTGGGCCGAACCGCGCGTAGGCTCGCCGCAGAGAAGGATAAACAGAAAAAAGACGTGGGAAAGGCCCGAGCTCGCGAGAGGATGCGGGCTCGGGAAGCCTTGGAGAAGCGCCGTCGGAGGCAAGCAAGGGACGGGCTCCCGTTGGAGCCATCGCCAGACACGCCCGACGACGACGACGATGATGATGACGACGAGGACGACGACATGGTGGCCTGACTTGGCCTTAGTCCGAATCAGAGGATTGGCTAGGGCTCGTCAAGCTAGCCTCCAGGTGGGCTGGCACCACCAGTGTTTGGAGCCGGGACACCAGGGTCCCGGTTCGAGGAGCGGAGGCGGGCCGAGGGGGTACTTGATCCCTTGGCTGAGATAATTGGGGTGACTCCGGGGGGCCAGGCCGAGCCGCACGCCCCCCCGAGAGCAAGTGCCCGTGCCAGTCGTGCGAGAAGTTGTTCCCCTGGCTGTCGCGACATCGCCCGAGCAGGCCGCCCCCTCGGCGCCTCGGGTGTCCGAGGCGGAGGCGGCGTCGAAGCCGGCCGCTGGCCAACCCTCGACAGCGTCTGCGGAGACCAGGGCCCGAGAGGTCTCCCCGCAGGCACGATTGGCCTTGCCCCGGAGCGGGTAAGTATCTGAGGGTACCCTTGTTTCAGCCATTTTTCTGTGTATCTTGATTTTGCCTTTTCTTCCTTTCAGCAAGCGGAGGCAGGGCTCGGCTAGTCTGGCCCCCACGAAGGCCCTCAAGACGAGGACAGCCTCTTCAGCCGGAGCTGCGGCGCGCCATGCTGGTTGGTTGGCCTCCGCGCAAGGCGCCCTCCGGCGGGGGGCCCAGGAGGCACGGGCTTTCATGAGGCAAGCCTCCTAGGTCGACCCCCTGTTGGAGCGGCCATCGTGCTAGGGGAGGCCGTTGATGCGGCCTCGGGCCCGCCTGCCTCGTTGCCGGCGCCGACGTCGATTCCTGTCGGGGCCGCCGCTGGTGCGCCCACGGAGCCGCCCGCCGCCGCCGATGCCGAGATGGCTGAGGTGCCTCCGTCCCTGGCTCCTTCGGTCCTGGTCATCCCTAATTCCCCCGTTTTCGACCATGATGAGGGGGCGGCCGTTGTTGCCGAGGTTGGTGAGCGGAGGCCTGTCGCCTTGACCGAGGAGGGGCCCGATGCGTCGGCTGCAGAGGGACCCGATGCTTTGGTCGCGGGGCGCGTAGATCCTTGGCTCGTCGTGGGGAGCAGCGACCTTATCCCCATGCAGCTCAATCCCAATGAGTGGGTGTGGCAGAACCACCCGAATTATTCCAGCTTAAGTGCCTAAGTCACGCCTCAGGGGCCGTAACACACTTAAATCGGAATAACGCGTCAGTCCCTTAGATCTAGTCTGATAGAGCCACTTAACCAGGATCAAATTCCACAATCTCACTCGAAGGTGAGTCACAGAAGAAATACAATAAAACCGGAAACCTCAAATTAAGTGCAGAATTATTACATAGATCGGAGTTTTTAAGTAGCAAATAAGAGTTCACACAATAAAATGCAGCGGATAATCGATGTCGTCGGTATCGAGGAATTGGGCAAGGCCTAGCCCACTACTCCTCGTGCTCCTCTCCTGCCGGAGCAACATCCCACTCGACCGTCCAACTCGGTGGCAAGGTGGTAGGCCAAGTCACACCATCAACCATTTCCTGAATGGTACCTGCAAAAATTATGCCACAAGCAAGGCTGAGTATACTAATACTCAGCTAGACTTAACCGGTGTGAGGAGTCTACTCCTCTACCTCTAGACTATGCAGCTGTTTGGTCGAGGGGTTTGGTTTGCCAAAAGCACTAGCTGTTTCTAAAATCAATTTTTAGCTTTTCAGATTCTATCATCATTAGCTTAGCTAGATTTGCTCTTTCTAAGCATACATGGTGACAAGCATTTAGTTCAATCAACAAATTATCTCATGTAACCTCATTTCACTTCTTACTCGATGCAGTACAAGGGGTCAAGCAGGCTCATTAGCTGCGAGAAGCAGACGATTCGAATCGAGTTTTAACCTTGCAAGGTAAACCTAAACACACGGCATGTCAGGGTAATCCGACCCCACACATGACAACCGTCCCCATCGATTCCCCGTTCGCGTCCAGGCCTCACCGCCTTGGCATACAATGCTCCACTGACCCCGGCTGCCGCCGTGCAGTGACCGCACTTGTACCCACCATAGCTAGCATGGGAGACCCGGTCTCAGGTCGCATGAGGGATAAAGTCCGCGCCCGGCTTCACTCAGGTACTAGGTTTACCGGTTACCATTTTCCCGGCATGTGCTTAGTACGTTCAAAAGCTTGACTCAGGTATCCACACATTAATCCTTAATTCCTTTTTCCCGTCTCATGGTCAAGGCATCCTCCCTGAATCCAAGACCATAGACTAACATAGATCCCGTTATCAAGATGAATACAATCAATTCCTGACCTCGCGCGAGTGCTAGAAAAATCACTCGACTTCTACCGAGATCCTGATTAGCAAGCAGCTACTCGACCTAGCATACTAGTATTCATCTCAAAAAGGAATCCTAAGTTCATGCAACTAGAGGTTTCAAGCAACTCCTACACTTAAGTGCACATTACAATCCTACAAACATTAAGTGTAGTAAATTAGCATATAATAATACGTTTATGCATATAAACCGGGGCTTGCCTTCAATTGCTGGGGCTGCGGGGAGATCCTCAACAGCAGCCTCGGAAGCTTGCTCCTGGTCCTCCTCTTGGACAAATCCTTGCTCGGGGATGAGCACGTACTCTCCGTCGGCAAGATTACAATCTAATGAATGCAATGCGTAAGATATATGCATGATATGATATGTGCTTTTAGAAATTACCACTTTTGACGATGTATGATCTTCTTGAGTTAGACAAGGTTAACTTTAGTTATGTAAGTCCCTGGGGTGGTATACTTGGTAAACTGGGTCGAACTTTAGCTAAGGTAAGTGGTAGGTTCATTTTTTGGGTTCCACTGAATTCTTTTTAAGCCTTAGTGAGAATTGATAAGTACTCAAGCTAGACTTATTGGGGTGAGGTTTATTTCTTCTTTCCTTTTCTTTTATTCTCTTTAATGTTTTGGAGTGGGTTTGAACTACAAGTTGCTTTAATAAAATTCCAAAAATTCTGCAAAAATTACAGTGGCTTGGTACTGATGTATATTTCTCTGTATCAAAATTTGGGAATCAGAAGGTGAATAGTTTTCCCTGGACAAAATTATCAAATTTTAGGGCAGAAGGGGTGCTTTGAACTACAACTATTATTTAACAGTGGGTAATTCTCTAAAACTTATTTTTGCTGGCTTTTAGGTGCTATAACATGACTTGATACAAATTTCTAGCCTTTAATACCTTTTAGCTATTTTACTATGGTTTTCTCAAGTTTCTAGCCAAATAGGTGCTTTCTACTACCACTATATTTGAAAAATATCAAACAACAGAGTTCTTATTTTTCTTAGTTTTGTTTTGCCCAAGAGCAATCATTCTGAAGTTTGGCATCTATTTGCTTAAGTGAAGGGGTGGTATGCATTATTTGGACTAAGTGGCCTTTCTCATAATTCATTAGCAATAGGTATGAGTTTGCTCCTTTTTCATGGGTTTGCATTTTTCTCTGGTGATTTATCTCATTATGGACTTAGCAAATTTTTTGGTTGCCCATTATTACATCATTAGGGGTTGTTCATGATTTATTTGAAAAATGCCTCATTATCATTTTATATTTATTTTCCTTACTTAAAATGTTGGGCTGAGGTGTTCATTATTTTTGCAGTGGGGCTCTGATGGTTGTAAGTCCACTGGATTTTTATTATCTATTTTGGGTATAGTTTTGTAATTCTAATAATTGATTTTCAGTTCAAATAAGGCTAAATAAAACATTATAATTTAAAACTGATCTGGACTAATGGTCTCTTTATTTTTCCTAGGTTCTTTGTTACTTAAGCAAACTAGGAAAAATAATTTCACTCACTGTTCATTAATTTCTAATGCCTTTCTGATTTTTCCTAAGTTTTGGGCAAAATAGCTTTAAATGAATATCTACATCATATTCTTCAATGCTGGGGTTCCTACTATTTTTAAACAGTGCTTAAGTGAGGTTTGAATACCTACAAATTTTCTTAGGTTCAGTACAGAAGAAAAACTAATTTTCCTTAATTAAACAAGGTTTGGCCAGTTTTTGTTTTTAATTTTAAATTCTAAAATTCAGAACAGAAACCATAGGATTTATCATTTTTAAATGATAGTTCATAATATTTAGGATCTAGCAAAATTAGTTTGACAATCTTTGATTAAGAATTCATCAAGTTATGGATTTTCTAAGTTCTCTGGTTATTTAAAAAGATTAACAGAATTGATTAAATGGAAAACTACTTTGCACTGGGGTCCCTGGCGGGTGTTTTAAGTTTTCTTCGCGGATCAGTCCCTGGGCTACTATTCAAATGAGTCACTGACGTTACAGAAAACCCCTCGGTTTCTTCTAATCCTAACCCGAGGTCCTTCTCCTAACTTAAACAGTAACCACGGCGGAAGAAAGGGCGGAGGGGCTTACCGGCGGCGAGATTGCTCCGGTGAAGTGGTCGAGGACGTAGGGGAGGTCTTGGGGATCACAACGGTGTGCGGGTCGCCGTCGGGGATGGCCGGAGTCGGCCGGTCCACGTGCGCAGGCGGGGATGCTCGTCGGCGGCGAGGAGTCCGGCCTGCTCACGGTGAGATAGTTCAATTGAACGGGTCAGAGAGCTTCACGGGATGCCAGAGAAGATGTGGGTGCAAGGAATTGGACGAAGACTCACTGGTTAGCTCGGTCCACGCGTGGCGGCGGAAGATCGAAGTCCGGTGAGGTCAATCTCGGGCCTCCTATGAAGTCCGGCCTGGTCCGAGGGCTTGGAAAGCTTCACGGGCCACTGGCGGAGCTAGCCAAAGCACTGGCTCGACTTGGGGGTGGCTGGAGTGGGCTGGCCACGGTGGCTGAAGCTCTGGCGGCAATGGCGAGCGGAAATGGGCTCGCCGAAGCTAAAGAGGGGTGGCTGGCCGGTGATGGTAAGCGCGGGGTGAAGTGAGGCGCGCCCGGGGAGGATATATAGGCACGAGCGAGCACGGCCGAGGGCGGGGCTCTGACAAGCGCTCGGGGCGTGCGCGGCGAACGCCAGTGCGCGCTCTGGCGCCTGGCACAGCGTCGAGCACGAGGCAACGCAGAGAGAGAGGTCAAGTTCAAGCGCGGATTGGGCCCAAATCTTTGAGATTATGGCCATGATCCCGTTGAGAGATCTCTTCCTCTCAGGTCCCTTTGTCGTTTGTGTGTGGAGGCTAGCA